>NC_067247.2:281624710-282874710 GCF_019359855.2 Lolium perenne | reverse complement strand
TTAGTGCTATTCCTTATGAGCTTTATACGGAGATCATGCATGAAATTGGTTCTTGTGAACTTGAAGATATTGATGTGGTTATTCGGCTAGCTAATAGAGAAACTATCTCTCCTATTGGTATTGTTCGAGATGTGGAAGTTCTATGTGGTAAGATTAAATATCATGCTGACTTTTTGGTACTTGGTTCTGCTGCTAGTGAGTATTGTCCTATTATTTTTGGTAGACCTTTCCTAAATACTTGTGGAGCTGTTATAGATTGCAAGAAGGAAAAAATTATGACTAAATTTGCTGGTGAATCTTATGAGTTTAATTTCTCTAAATTTGCCAAAACTCCTTATAAAGCTGATTTGCCTAATGATGATTTTATAGTTGAACAGTGTGCGTCTATTGCTCTTGCTCCTAATAATCCTTTGCAGCAACATTTGGAGGATAGTGAGAGTGAAGTCTTTAGGGAAGAAAGAAATGAGCTTGATGAAATTTTCCTTCGTCAACCTATTCTTAAACATGACTTGCCGGTTGAAGATTTAGGTACAACACCACCACCAAAGGAAGATCCTGTTTTTGATTTAAAACCATTGCCTGATAATCTTAAGTATGCTCATATTGATGATAAGAAAATATATCCTCTTATTATTAGTTCTAAGCTTTCAGATATTGAGGAAGAAAGGTTATTGGAAATATTGAAGAAACACCGAGGAGTAATTGGCTACACTCTTGATGACTTGAAGGGGATTTCTCCCTCTATTTGCCAACATGCTATCAACATGGAAGATGATGCAAAGCTTGTTGTTGAACATCAGCGCCGTCTAATTCATAAGATGAAGGATGTGGTAAGGAATGAGGTATTAAAACTTCTTGAAGCTGGTATTATATATCCTATTACTGATAGTAGATGGGTTAGTCCTGTGCATTGTGTTCCTAAGAAAGGAGGAATGACTGTTGTGCCTAATGATAATCATGAGCTCATCCCTCAAAGAGTAGTTGTAGGGTATAGAATGTGCATTGATTATCGAAAAGTTAATAAAGTCACTAAGAAAGATCATTACCCTTTACCTTTTATTGATCAAATGTTAGAAAGGTTGTCTAAGAATACTCATTTTTGCTTTCTTGATGGTTATTCTGGGTTTTCACAAATTGCTGTTAAAACTAAAGATCAAGAGAAAACCACTTTCACTTGTCCCTATGGAACTTATGCTTATAGGCGTATGCCTTTTGGTTTATGTAATGCTCCTGCTACTTTTCGAAGATGCATGTCTGCTATTTTTCATGGCTTTTGTGAGAATATTGTAGAGGTATTCATGGATGATTTTTCTGTCTATGGGAATTCTTTTGATAATTGCTTGCGAAACCTTGATAAAGTATTGCAGAGGTGTGAAGAAACTAACCTTGTTCTTAATTGGGAGAAATGCCACTTTATGGTTAATGAAGGAATTGTATTGGGACAAAAAATTTCTGAGATAGGTGTTGAAGTTGATAGAGCTAAAGTTGAAGCAATTGAGAAGATGCCCTATCCTAGGGATGTTAAAGGTATTCGTAGTGTTCTTGGTCATGCTGGGTTTTATAGAAGATTTATTAAAGACTTTTCTAAGATTTCAAAGCCTCTTACTAATCTTCTTCAAAAAGATGTACCTTTTGTTTTTGATGATGATTGTAAGGAAGCTTTTGAAACTCTAAAGAAAGCCTTAACAACTGCTCCTGTAGTTGAACCTCCTGATTGGAATTTACCTTTTGAAATTATGTGTGATGCTAGTGATTTTGCTGTAGGCGCTGTTCTTGGACAGCGAGTAGATAAGAAATTGAATGTTATTCATTATGCTAGCAAAACTCTTGATGATGCTCAAAGAAATTATGCTACAACTGAAAAGGAATTGTTAGCTGTAGTCTTTGCTTGTGACAAGTTTAGATCTTATATTGTTGATTCAAAAGTTACAATTCATACTGATCATGCTGCAATTAGATATCTTATGGAAAAGAAAGATGCTAAGCCAAGGCTTATTAGATGGGTACTTCTTTTGCAAGAATTTGATTTACATATTATAGATAGAAAAGGTGTCGATAATCCTGTTGCTGATAATTTGTCTAGATTGGAAAATATAGCTTATGATCCTGTTCCTGTTAATGATAGTTTTCCAAATGAACAATTGGCTGTAATAAAGGTGAGCTCGTGAGATAGTCCTTGGTACGCTGATTATGCTAACTTTATTGTATCCAAGTACTTGCCTCCAACCTTTTCAGCTCAGCAAAGGAGGAAATTCTTTTATGACTTGAGGCATTATTTTTGGGATGACCCACACTTATATAAAGAAGGAGTGGATGGTATTCTGCGAAGATGTGTTCCCGAATATGAACAACAAGAGATATTGAGTAAGTGTCATGGTAGTGTTTATGGAGGACATCACGCCGGAGATAGAACCGCGCAAAAGGTTCTACAATCAGGTTTTTATTGGCCAACTCTCTTCAAAGATGCAAGAAAGTTTATTTTATCTTGTGATGAATGTCAAAGGGTTGGTAATATCTCCAGACGCAATGAAATGCCTATGAATTATACTCTTGTTATTGAACCATTCGATTGTTGGGGATTTGACTTCATGGGTCCTTTCCCTTCTTCAGAAGGTAACACTCATATACTTGTCGCTGTTGATTATGTTACTAAATGGGTGGAAGCCATACCTACAAAAAGTGCTGATGGTGAGACCTCTTTAAGAATGCTTTTAGATATTATTTTTCCTAGATTTGGAGTTCCTAGATATATTATGACTGATGGAGGTTCTCATTTTATTCATGGTGGTTTTAGAAAAACTCTTGCTAAATATGGTATTAATCATAGAATTTCTTCCGCTTATCATCCTCAAACTAGTGGGCAAGTAGAATTATCAAATAGAGAGATTAAATCTATCTTACAAAAGACTGTTAATAAATCTAGAAAGAACTGGGCTGTTAAATTGAAAGAAGCACTATGGGCTTAATTATAGAACTGCTTATAAAAATCCCATGGGTATGTCACCGTATAAAATGGTTTATGGGAAAGCTTGTCATTTACCTTTAGAACTAGAGCACAAAGCTTATTGGGCTGTAAGAGAACTAAATAAAGATCCTAAACTTGCCGGTAAGAAAAGACTGCTACAATTGAGTTCTCTAGATGAATGGAGAAGTGAAGCTTATGAAAATGCTAAACTCTTTAAAGAGAAAGTTAAGAAATGGCATGATAGAAGAATTATCAAAAGAGAATTTAATGTTGGAGATAAAGTCCTATTGTATCAGTCTCGTCTCAGATTTTTTGCAGGGAAATTACCCTCAAAATAGGAAGGACCATATGTCATTGATGAGGTGTATCGATCAGGGGCAATTAAAATTAGCTCTCTGCAAGGTAATGCCACACAAGTGGTGAATGGATAAAGACTCAAGCATTATATCTCTGGTGATTCTTATAATGAAGATGTTGATGTTATTCAAGTGGTAACTCCGGAAGCCTTCATCAAAGGCCAAGTTGACAGTCCTGCAGAGTTTGACTTTGAATAGGTAACAGTTCTGGTAAGAAAAAGTCCGCGTTTAACTTTCCGAACAATGTTTTTGCAACTTTTGGAAAATATGAAAAATTACGAGATCGAAATGGAGTGGAGGAGACGCACGAGGGCGTGCCCCCACAGGCCGGCGCGGGCCCCAGCCTGGCCACGCCGCCCTGTGAGGAGGGCCCCTCGTTGCTCCTCTCCGACTCTGGTTCGACCTGGTACTTTCCTTCTATCGCAAATTTTTTTGCTATATAATCCCCCGGACCCCTGGAGGTCCGTATATCGTTTTCTCGTCGTGTTTTGTTTCGTGCTATTTCTGCCAGGATCTGTCTTTGATCTAGAAGCACCATGGTCTCCAACAACAAGGACAAGGAGCCTGTGGAGGAAGATATTTAAGATCCCGAGTTGGAAGAAGAATTCAAGGAGGATGAAGAAGAAGTTAAGGAAGTTCCACGAGTATACCCACGTGCCACCGTCGCAAGCATCGGAGTGGTGTCAAATCCGTTCAACACCAAGAAAAGCGCAAGAATTCGCACTGGAGGAAAGGTTCCACGTCATTACCTAGCTCCAAAGACATCTCCTCCAGGCACCTACAACCCCTTCCACATTCTAATTCATAATAGTCAAACTGAAAGGGTTCCCAAGGAAGTATTGCCCAGCAACTGGGATATAGATCTTTCTAACACTGCAGGAAGGACAAAGCCTGAAGCTGAAGAGTGGGGAAACAAATCTAAGAGTAGGGACTCGCCGTCGGATATACTTCTTAACCGCGTCGAGCACAATTCGGAGATGATTCGCAACCTCATGTACAAAATTGATGAGCTAAAGGAGCTTGTTGAGAAGCTTATCAAGAATCCATCTACACCGCCGAAGGAGTAATTCATCATCGGTATTGGCACCCCCTGCGGTGACCCAGCATACCACTGCATGTTGTAGTATACAAGTCGTTGATATGATCTTTGTGAAGGGGCTTCCTCACAAATTGCCATATCCCTCAGAGTGGTACAACAGAAACATTGCAGGTCATAACACTCCATACTTTATTACAAACATTGTCTTAACAAGTTGGTATTCTCACAGGTCCTATGAGAACACCCTAAGATACTACTTAAGTACGATTACAACTCATAACAAATATAAAGAGCTCAACAACTTATTTAGGTAAGTTCTACGTTGCTCGGCTCTATGATGCTAGGGTATGTCACTACTCCACCACCTCCATGTCATCTGGTCCGTAGACTATCCCATAGTCTACGCCTTCCACTCCGCCGGTAAGATCAGGTTCTTCGTAGACCAGCTCGTAGCTTCCTTCTGGTGCTCCATCGTTGATAGCCTCCACTTCCGGATCACAGTCTAGCAAGGGTGTCGAAAGAAAGTGAGTACAGAGGTACTCAGCAAGTTCTAAAAGAATAAAAGGTGTTTGATGCACTAGCTACGACCATTGATCAGGAAATCGCAGGTCAATGCATGTTTTGAAAACATTTCTTCAAAAGGTTGCTTTTATTATGAAAACTATGCCCGTCAGTCTTCACAAAGTTGACCCGTAACTTCGTGGAGTTCCTTTCTGCCGCGTTCGCGATTCCCTTCCGGAACAAGGAGTGACAGCCACAATTTGATACACTCTGCAGAGGTGCGTTACTTTTCCCACAAGAGATCTCACCCTTTTTGCCATCCGCAGGGACTTGCCCCCGTTCACACTTCCTTTGGTGTGAGGCCAGGTATAAAGATCCAAGCCCACACCGCCTTCTCCGCGACTGCAAACCCACCCTTTTGTCCAACCGTACACCTCCAGTAGACTTCCCCCGATAATACGGCTTTACTCATGGTGTACTCCGGACAATCCCTCATAGATCGAAGAGATTAACATCACCAATGGATGGGGATTTAAAAGGATTTCCCAACCTATTGCGGCAGTGCCTCCAGCACCCCACCGTCTCTCCGATCCGTTGGCGTGCAGAAGGGAAAAGATACAGCTGGCTTTTCCAGAGCCATTATAGATCTCATGGTCAACGCGGTTTGTACGGCGCTAGAATCACTGGACGGCATTGGTAATTAATCCTAGGGTGATATAACCCTTTGCAATGGAACCTCCACCATATCAACACATACCATGGTTCCATTGCCAACCACATAGTCATATTCATAGTTGGAAAATAACATTTCATTTGCGATGCAGGAATGATAAGTATATAGCTTTGCATTAAAGTAGTAGAAAATAATCAAGTTGACATGAGCAAGGGTGAACTTGCCTGTGGACTGCGAGATAGTGCAGTTCAATGCAGTTGATGGAACCTGGACCTCGGGTTCTGTAAGAAGCATCATTGTCCGGTAAGGACAATGTTATAAAAATCCAAATAATGCAATCATGGATGGATTATTTTATGTTGAATCCCTTTACCCCAATGAGTTATTACAATTTAGGGTTGTATTTAAGATTTATGTCTTTGACGGTAATTTACAATTGATTTAAAAGTATTAATCATTGTGATTCACACAAAGTACAACAATTCAAAGTAAAATGATTTTACTTGATGATTACCTTAGTCATTCCAAAATAATTTGAAATTATAGAGTGAACTCTATAGTTTTTGGAATAAAAAGGAGTATAGTATTTTTCTGGGAAAAATACCCTCTTTCAAAAGAAATGACTTGGATTAGTAGAATTTCATTTTGAAATGTTTGAAAATAAATATTTGAACTTATTTGAGATTTTTCCTTGAATTTGAATTACAAGGAAATAATAATTTTAAATTCCAAGTTATTATTTAAATTCTGAAAATTCATAATTTTCAATTTGTTTCATAAATTCCATTTCATATTTTATTCTTGTTAAGATTTATTTTTCATTCATAAATCCAATTTTTATTGGATTTTTAGAGTTGTTTATGATTTATTAAAATTTGGTAAAGTTTTGATCTTTTATTAAATGTAAAAGACCAAAATACCCCTCTGGACCCCTATTGGGCCCAGCCCAATAACTTAACCCAGGGAAGGCCCAATAAGGCTGGCCCCCTTTTGGGTTCGGTGGCGCCGAAGCGGCCCACCTCACTCTCCTCACTCGGCCCTCTCACTCGCTCGTCTAACCCTAACCGTCTGGCGAATCCCGTGGCGATGGCGTCGCCGCCATGGCCGCCGCCCTGCTCCGGCCATCGCCGGCCTCCTCCGCCGTAGCCACCAACCGATCCTGAACCGCCGTGAGCAGATCTATCGATCTGTCCGCGCAGTTTCTCCCTTCTCGTCCTCTCCTGGCGAATCACCTCCGATCTGGATCCACTGGAGAATCGCCTCGGACGATTTGGTGGTTCTCCGGCGAACTCTCGTCCTCGCCGTCAACGTACGCGCCCCCTGAGACCGACCTGGTGCGGTGCTGCTTGCAGTACCAGTGCCGTCGTCTCCGTGCCGTGCTGCTGTGGTGGTGTTCGTGCTCGTCGGTGTAACGCCGGCGCCTACCCTGGGTCTTGCAGCTGCTATGGCCGCGCGAGCACTGCCTCGCCATGCCATAGCCTCTGCCACCAGGCGCATGTAAGTGTTCTGCTCCTCCTCCTTCTCTTCTCCATGCCTGTGCTCCTCCCAAGCTACTGTGCCTCTTCTTCCTCCTGTTTTACTGCTCTCTGGTGATCCTGTGATCACATAGAGCCTTGCCATGGCTGCCTAAGTAGCCTGTGCTTCCATTTTTCTGCAAGCTATGGCCAATCTACCAATTTCTGCATGCGGCCAGTCTTGCCTTGCTTCTTTGTACATGCCAGGTGGTAATTATCTATTGCTTCTAGCATGCTCTAACCTTGCTATGCTATGCTGTGCTTGCTTATGGCTTGATATACCCTGCTGTTCATGCTTATGGGCTTGCTATGCTTACTGGTCTATCATGCTTGCTTGTCTAGGTGTACTTGTGCTGCATCTGTGACACTTGTGTGTGTGCCAGTGGTGCCTGTGATATGATTCAGTACTACCTCTGCAAGCCAATGATCCATTGGATCATTCCTTGCTTGTTGGCTAACTTCCCTGTGTAACTTGGCTTGCTCTAATTGATCCATTTGATCAATTGATTGTCAGTAATTGCTTACTGTCTAATACTGTGGCTATATGAGTTAATTATCTGGTGATGCTGATGCTCAAGCATCACTGTGCTGTTGCTTATCTTAGCTACCTAGACTTGTTCTAGTGGCTATAGATTAACTGTGTTGCTTAACAGTGTGCTACTGTCATGCTTAGCATGGATCTGTGATAAATTCATGCTTGTATTACTTAAATTATGATGAACTGCTTATGCAGTGATGATTAAGTTACTTGCTTGCAAATGATTTGACTGTTCATGATTATCTAGCAAGCAAAATAGAATCTGAATCCATTTCTGGATAGTGATGTGATATATTTGGCTTTCTCTTATTTGGTGCTAAGTGTGATGTGACCTCAGTAACCTTGCTACTGACTGGTTGCTCACATGATTGGTTGGATCTTGTTGGCTACTCAACTTTGCTTGCATATTTGGGGATCATACTAACTATGAATGCCAATATGCTTGCCTGTGATGAAATCTAGGGTTTTACTGATGGTTATGTGCCTAGGATTTTCTGTGTAGTCTATATTAGCTGCTATTTATTGCAATACATCTACTGGTGCTATCTGTGCATCAGATCTTGCTTCTGTGCACAAGATCTGTATCTAGATGGTTTCTATTTTGGTGGCTTTTTAGACTAGCAGTGATCCTTGGTGAAAACCAAGTGATGATTCACCCTGTTGAGCATCTGCTCAACCCCATGACTATGTCATGCATATGATGGATTAGATCCATTGGATCTTTTCCAGGAACTAGGTATACCTTGTTCCAGCTCCTAGAAAGAAATGTTTTGTTGATGCAGACTTGGGTTTGTTCACAGCCCTTCACCTCCAGATCTTGGATGATCTTCTAGGTCACCATGATTTCTGGTGGCTTAAGTGGTTGTGTGTGTTGGTTCTGTTCTTGCTCAAGAACTGGATGAACTGAGCTTGTTCTTGCTTCACCCTTACCTGGTGAATCTCTATCTGGTCGTCTGGTTATGATTTCTAGGGTTTGTGCCCCTTTTATATGAACCCTGCTTCTATCCTTGCATTGACACACAATCCTGGCTTGTCTTGGTGACTAAGCTGTTGCATGGCCTTGCTGTTGCTGCCCAGCACACTTGAGCTGTGTGCTCTCATATGCTGAAACTTGAGCCCCTGGTGTGTGCTCAGGTTTGGTCTGCTGCTGCCCTTATCTTGTGCTGTCCATGGTTTTGGACAAGCACAAGTGTGCTGTGATAGTTTACACTGTCCAAACTGAATTTTTGGCTAACACTAACATTCTGGCTAGTGTTGATTCTTTGTTTTGCAGGTTTGAAGATGGACATGGCTATGAAGAAATACTTCAAGTCATATAGTCTAGGTTTTAGTTTAGGAATAATATTGTAATCTTTATTTTCATTTCTGTTTATTATTCAACAATTCTTGTATCAAGAATATTGTAAAGACAATGTAATTTGTGTTGTGATATCAATAAAGCCCAAGTTTTTGTTTATGAGCTTTTGATTTATGTAATATTTATATTCTGGAATAAGCATTGTATTTATGATTCACTTTGAAATTCAAAGTTGTTTGAATTCATAAGTTGTGTTTAAATTATGAATTCCATTTTATATTGTTCAATGCTTATTGTTAATTGTATTAACACTTGTCAAATGAAATCAAATCCCCAAATCAACAAGATACAAAAGAGATCATGTCGAAATTTCCCTAACTCACATTGCCTAACCCTAAGTGCAAAATGAGAGAGAACCTCGATCCCTCTTAGGTTTAGTTGCAATAAAGCGCGAAAATTTCCCCCGTTTTGCGATGAAATGCACATCCCATTTCTAAATCTACCCTTCGTTGTTCCTATGTTCTGGGTTATTACAGCCTCTCCCCCTTAACAGAAACTTCGTCCCGAAGTTAAGATTGGTACCTGAACATCTCGGGGTAAGACTTCCTTAATTCTTCTTCCGTCTCCCAAGTTGCTTCTCGCTCAGGATGATGTTGCCATTGCACTTTACAGTATTTGATTGCCCTGTTCCTTAACTTCTTCCACTGTACTTCTAAAATCTTTTCTGGTCTTTCTACATAAGTTAGGTCAGATTGCAATTCTATTTCTTCATATATGATAGGATCGTCCGGTGCCTTCAAACACTTTCTGAGTTGTGATACATGAAATACATTATGAACTTGACTTAGTTGTGCCGGTAACTCCAACTCAAAAGCTGTTCCTCGATTCTGACTGATTATCTTAAATGGTCCAATATATCGAGGGCTTAACTTTCCTTTCACTCCGAACCTCTTAAGTCCTTTCATTGGGCTAACCTTCAGATAAACCATGTCTCCCACTTTCGGTTCCCAATCTCTTCTCTTTAAGTCAGCGTAACTCTTCTGACGACTCTGGGCTATTTTGAGTCTATCCCGGATCACCTCGATGACGTCTTGTCTCTCCTTGATGTAGTCCGGTGTAAATTCCTTGTTCTCTCCGGTTTCATACCAACAAATTGGTGATCTACACTTCCTTCCGTACAATGCTTCGTACGGTGCCATCTGGATGCTACTCTGATAACTATTGTTATATGAGAACTCCGCTAAAGGTAAATGGTCCTCCCATGAGCCTCCAAAGTTCAGAGCACAAGCTCTAAGCATGTCCTCAAGTATCTGATTGATTCTTTCGGTTTGTCCTCCGGTTTGTGGATGGTATGCTGTACTGAAATCCAACTTGGATCCCAAAGATTCTTGTAGTTGTTTCCAGAATGCTGATGTGAAAATTGAACCTCTATCTGAGACTATCTTCTTTGGTACTCCATGCTTACTCACAATTTCCTTCACATAAGTATCCACAAGCTTTTCTGCAGTATCTTTTGTGTTTACGGCTATGAAATGAGCACTCTTGGTAAGTCTGTCCACTATTACCCATATCATATCCTTCCTCTTACTAGTCATTGGTAAACCAGTAACAAAATCCATTCCTATTTCATCCCATTTCCATTCCGGTATCTCTAGTGGTTTGAGTAATCCCGCAGGGCTCTGATGCTCTGCCTTCACTCGTTGACATGTATGACATTCCGAGACATATTGTGCTATTTCTCTTTTCATGTTGTTCCACCAGAACATCTCCTTCAAATCCATATACATCTTAGTACTTCCCGGATGTATGGAATAAGGGGTTTCATGTGCTTCTTTTAATATGATTGACTTCACTTCTGGATCATCTGGTACACAGATCCTTTTCTGGAAGTATAATGAATCAAAATCCCCTAGATGGAATTCCGATGGTCTTCCTTCGTCAATCCTCTTGATTTCCTCTTGGATGAACAAATCATCCGCTTGCTTTCGGATAATCTCATATTTCAAGTCTGAGTACATCTCATCCATAATCCTCATGGTTGCTATACTTCCTTTGACATCACCTTGAATAAACAGAATTTGAGCATCCTCTAACTCTTTCCGAAGTTCCTTTGGAATCTCCCATTCCGTAGGTTGATTCTCAGTACTCTTCCTACTTAGAGCATCTGCTACTACATTAGCTTTGCCTGGTGTATAGTTGATCTTAAGATCGTAATCCTTAATCAACTCTAACCATCTCTTCTGCCTCATGTTTAATTCTTTCTGGGTGAAGAAATATTTCAAGCTTTTGTGATCGGTGTATAACTCACACTTGGATCCATATAGAAATTGTCTCCAACTCTTCAAAGCATACACAACTGCCGCTAATTCGAGATCATGTACTGGGTAGTTGTGTTCATGTGGTTTTAACTGTCTTGATCCATAAGCTATTACTTTTCGATCTTGCATAAGAACACATCCAAGTCCATTCTTGGAAGCATCACAATACACCGTGTAATCCTTTCCAGGTTCAGGAACTGCTAACACCGGTGCTGTGGTTAACTTATCTTTGAGTGTTTGGAAGCTGGCTTCACACTCATCTGTCCATACAAATGGAGTATTTTTCTTGAGTAACTTGGTCATTGGTCCTGCAATCTTCGAAAATCCCTCTATGAATCTCCGATAATAGCCTGCCATACCAAGAAATCCTCGTATCTCCTTAGCATTTTTAGGTGATTTCCATTCCAATACGGACTGAACCTTGCTTGGATTCACCGCTATGCCTTCTTTGGTTATGACATGTCCAAGAAATTCAACACTATCTAACCAAAATTTGCACTTGCTGAACTTCGCATATAGCTGATGTTCCCTCAAAGTTTGCAAAACTATCTTCAAATGCTTGGCATGTTCTTCTTTATCTTTGGAATAGATTAGAATATCATCTATGAACACTATCACAAACTTGTCCAAGTACTTCATGAATATCTTGTTCATCAAATTCATGAAAATTGCTGGTGCATTTGTTAGTCCAAATGGTACAACCAAGTATTCATGGTGTCCATACCTTGATACAAATGCTGTTTTTGGTACATCCTCCTTCTTGATCTTGATTTGATGGTATCCTGACCTTAAATCTATCTTTGAGAAGACTCCTGCTCCTTGAACTTGATCAAAAAGATCTTGAATTCTAGGTAAAGGATACTTGTTCTTGATAGTTACATTGTTCAAATTTCTGTAATCTCCACACATTCTCTTTCCTCCATCTCTTTTATCCACAAAAATAACTGGTGTACCCCATGGTGACACACTTTCTTGAATAAATCCCTTCTGTTCCAGTTCATCTATCTGAGCTTTTAGTTCCACCAACTCCTTTGGCCCCATCTTATATGGTGGTTGTGCTATTGGTGCCGTGCACGGAATCAGATCGATTGTGAATTCTATCTCTCTATCGGGTGGCATTCCCGGTAGTTCCTTAGGAAATACATCCTTAAACTCATTCACTACAGGAATATCTTCAATTCTCACTTCCTTCAAGCTATTGAGTTCCAATCCGATCTCCAACTCACTGTACTTATCTCCTTGGAACACTATTCGACCTCCGATGGAGTTGCGAAGTGATACTGTTTTGTCTCCACAGTTAATCACCGCTCCATTTTCTGTCAACCAATCCATCCCTAGGATGACTGATATGTCCTTCATAGGTATGATAAATAGGTCCGCGAAATACACACAGTCACATATGGTTAGGACTTGTGCTTCTTTCACGTGGGTTACTAAGATCGTTCCCCCCGCGGATAGAACAGTTATAGGGGTTTCTAACTTAGAACATCTAAGCCCGAATTTTTCCACAAACTCCAATGCAAGAAATGATGTGGTTGCTCCAGTATCAAATAATACTTTGCCAGGATGAGTAAGAATGCTTAGCGTACCTAAGACTGTTTGATCCGACTCTTCCGCTTGTTCCAAAGATGTGCAATTCAGCTTTCCATAAGGCTTTCCCCTCTTATTGTTGTTGTTGTTGTAGTTGCGGTTGTTGTTGTTGTTGTTGTTGCGGTTGTTGTTGTTGTTTCCACCTCGTCCTCCAGAGCTCTGTCCGCTCCAGGACGCCTTGTTTGGACAATCCGGCTTGATGTGTCCATCCTTCCCACAACCATAACAGATGATTCTGGGTTTCTGACAATCCTTCTGCAAATGACCTCTCAGGCCACAATTGTTGCAGATGATCTGGTTAATTGGGTTCTGACTCTGACCTCCCCGGTTGTATTGATTACCAGTAGTAGGTCGGTATCGGGGTTTGAAACTCCGATCAGGTGTTGGTTTACTGATTGGGTACTTCCTTGGCTCTATACGAGCCCTCTTCCTCCTGTCCTCTTGGACTTGCCGGTAATCATCCTCGAAAGTGATTGCCGAGTCAATCAGTTCCTGGAATTCGGCAGTCCGTGCCAACCTCAGTTGCATCTTCATGTATGGATTCATGCCTTTCATGAACCACTTCTTCCGCTTCTCCTCTGTATCTACATCCTCAGGTGCATACCTGGATAACCTATTGAAATCCCGAACATACTGCATGATTGGTGCAGTATTCTGTCTTAGTTCTTCAAACTCCCTCTTCTTCAATTCCACCACGCTGTCCGGAACATGAGCATCCCGAAACTTCTTCTTGAACTCCTCCCAGGTGAATACCTTATCTGGAGGGTGTACTGCTACAAGGTTCTCCCACCATGATGCTGCTGGTCCTGACAACAGATAAGTGGTATATCTGATCTTCTCCTCATCGTTGCAACCAACGGTCTTCAATTTCCGTTCAATATCCATGAGCCAATCTTCAGCGTCCATTGGTTCTGGAGCTGATGTAAATGGTAGTGGTCTTGCATTTTGGAAGTCCGATAGAGTTACTCCCTTGCCTTCATTACCCCTATCATTAATGACATGGGTAAAGAAATCCTGCATGTTTTTGCTCTGGCTTTCCTGGTAACGCCTCCTATCCTCCTCCATTGACCTCATATACTGTTGGAAGTCTGGGTGCAACATTGGGTGTGGTGGTGGTGGTGCGTTTTCTGCTCTAGCTGCTGCATCTGCCTCCTCTTTTTCTCTGGCTTCCCGCTCTCTGCGAGCCTCTTCGGTTTCTACTAACGCCATTTCCCCCTAGTCCTGTAACAAAGAGCGATTACTCATAATTACACCATGCAAATGTTTTCTGAGCTCAACTCATTGCCCAGAACTAGTCACACAATGAAATCAAGAAGCAAATCCAAAACAAACATTTATTATGTATATACACCGTATAATACATAACACACTCACAAACTTATATTACATGTGGTACATATAAACCACTTATTTGGCTCAAAGCCCAAGCCAACGGGAATTTAAAATACGTTCTATTACAATACCACCTAGATTACTGTATTCTTCCCTGGGCTGTACTCCTCATCGTCTTCATTCGCCTCCGCATACATTCCTGGGGTCCATCCGGTACAGCGGTCTGTCCTCCGAAGACCGTCCGGAATGAAAGTTCTTCCCGTAGGTATGTAGTCTGAATCGGACGAAGTGCCGAGACAGAGATCTGTCATGCCAAAGTAACTAGATAAAGATTCATACATATCCCCAGTGGAATACAGCTCCTCTTCTCCAGTCATCCATGGAGGATTCCTATTCACTTGACCCCTCATCTTCTTCTTCTTCTTTTTCTTTGTTCCAGAACTCTCACCTACGACGTACTGGGATGTTTTGGGTAATCCCATCTCCAAATCTAATGAAATGGAGTTGGTGTCTTTCTCTTTCTGCCCATAGCTTTGGTTAACATTCTGGTTAACCGCATCACTCTCATCTCCTGTATCACATGGAATTGGCTCCTCCTCATCACCGAAAGGTTCCCCAAAACGCCAACCCGTCGAGTTCTCGATCGGTGACTCCGAGTAGTTTATGTTCCATGAATGGTCTCCCCCATATCCAGTATCATATGATGCTGACACGTGTGGATAGTGCGGGACAAAGTTAGGTGTAAGTGGATCTCTTGTAAGTGGATTTCTCTTGGACCACTGGTCACTCAAATCTACATCGCTATCTGGGTTAAAGAAAGGTGTAGTATGTTGTGGTTGTGCCCTCAAATCTCGCATCCGAGTTTGGACTTTATCAGGGTCCGTGAACTCAGCTAGCATGTGGTCAATCTCACCTCTCATCTTCATGTGTAAAAGATACATCGTGGTCAATAAAGACTTACAGCCTATCCATGTCTTTGTCTGCAGCTTCAGGACTTCTGTGTGCTAACACCAAATGATTCAGAGTAGGATCCTCATCTTCCTCGGCATGAGGTATATGAGAAAACTCTGAACATAGGAGTTCTACTTACTTGTGCTGCCTTATCTCAAGGATCGCCTTGAATAGGCCCATATGGTAGGCTGTGGTGATAGTTTTGGCTTCTCCGTATGGCATTATACGACTCATCAGCAGTTTTTCCGGTAGTTGGACCGATACTCTGCACTTGGCCAGGATTTCCCCATCATAGTAGGTATACTTGATAACAGGTATCCGTGGATCACAATGAAGTTCCTTCAAAGATCCCACACAGAGAGCTGTTATTGGTCCATCATAATCACCGAGCCAACCCTCAACTTTCCTCAAAGTCCTCTTAGGAAAAGTGTTCGCCATTATGGCTGTATACAAAAGCAGAATATTAGTAATGATAATGCATCATAATAGCTATAATAAAGAATTATCGCACTAAAATATATGGTTTTGCTATTCTCAAGTGAATAATCACCATATTTCTAGAGAATCCTTTACTATTTCTACTAGACTCCTACAGGTTTCTTCCCTATACTAGGTTTTTCCAACCTAAGGTCGCAACATTTGCTCTGATACCAGCTGCGGTGACCCAGCTTACCACTGCATGTTGTAGTATACAAGTCGTTGATATGATCTTTGTGAAGGGGCTTCCTCACAAATTGCCATATCCCTCAGAGTGGTACAACAGAAACATTGCAGGTCATAACACTCCATACTTTATTACAAACATTGTCTTAACAAGTTGGTATTCTCACAGGTCCTATGAGAACACCCTAAGATACTACTTAAGTACGATTACAACTCATAACAAATATAAAGAGCTCAACAACTTATTTAGGTAAGTTCTAAGTTGCTCGGCTCTATGATGCTAGGGTATGTCACTACTCCTCCACCTCCGTGTCATCTGGTCCGTAGACTATCCCATAGTCTACGCCTTCCACTCCGCCGGTAAGATCAGGTTCTTCGTAGACCAGCTCGTAGCTTCCTTCTTGTGCTCCATCGTTGATAGCCTCCACTTCCGGATCACAGTCTAGCAAGGGTGTCGAAAGAAAGTGAGTACAGAGGTACTCAGCAAGTTCTAAAAGAATAAAAGGTGTTTGATGCACTAGCTACGACCATTGATCAGAAATCGCAGTCAATGCATGTTTTGAAAACATTTCTTCAAAAGGTTGCTTTTATTATGAAAACTATGCCCGTCGGTCTTCACGGAGTTGACCGAACTTCGTGGAGTTCCTTTCTGCCGCGTTCGCAGTTCCCTTCCCGAACAAGGAGTGACAGCCACAATTTGATACACTCTGCAGAGGTGCGTTACTTTTCCCACAAGAGATCTCACCCTTTTTGCCATCCGCAGGACTTGCCCCCGTTCACACTTCCTTTGGTGTGAGGCCAGGTATAAAGATCCAAGCCCACACCGCCTTCTCCGCGACTGCAAACCCACCCTTTTGTCCAACCGTACACCTCCAGTAGACTTCCCCCGATAATACGGCTTTACTCATGGTGTACTCCAGACAATCCCTCATAGATCGAAGAGATTAACATCACCAATGGATGGGGATTTAAAAGGATTTCCCAACCTATTGCGGCGGTGCCTCCAGCACCCCACCGTCTCTCCGATCCGTTGGCGTGCGTAAGGAAAAGATACAGCTGGCTTTTCCAGAGCCATTATAGATCTCATGGTCAACGCAGTTTGTACGGCGCTAGAATCACTGGACGGCATTGGTAATTAATCCTAGGGTGATATAACCCTTTGCAATGGAACCTCCACCATATCAACACATACCATGGTTCCATTGCCAACCACATAGTCATATTCATAGTTGGAAAATAACATTTCATTTGCGATGCAGGAATGATAAGTATATAGCTTTGCATTAAAGTAGTAGAAAATAATCAAGTTGACATGAGCAAGGGTGAACTTGCACGTGGACTCTGCGAGATAGTGCGGTTCAATGCGATTGATGGAACCTGGACCTCGGGTTCAGAAGAAGCATCATTGTCCCAAGTAAGGACAATGTTATAAAAATCCAAATAATGCAATCATGGATGGATTATTTTATGTTGAATCCCTTTACCCCAATGAGTTATTACAATTTAGGGTTGTATTTAAGATTTATGTCTTTGACGGTAATTTACAATTGATTTAAAAGTATTAATCATTGTGATTCACACAAAGTACAACAATTCAAAGTAAAATGATTTTACTTGATGATTACCTTAGTCATTCCAAAATAATTTGAAATTATAGAGTGAACTCTATAGTTTTTGGAATAAAAAGGAGTATAGTATTTTTTTCTGGGAAAAATACCCTCTTTCAAAAGAAATGACTTGGATTAGTAGAATTTCATTTTGAAATGTTTGAAAATAAATATTTGAACTTATTTGAGATTTTTCCTTGAATTTGAATTACAAGGAAATAATAATTTTAAATTCCAAGTTATTATTTAAATTCTGAAAATTCATAATTTTGAATTTGTTTCATAAATTCCATTTCATATTTTATTCTTGTTAAGATTTATTTTTCATTCATAAATCCTATTTTTATTGGATTTTTAGAGTTGTTTATGATTTATTAAAATTTGGTAAAGTTTTGATCTTTGATTAAATGTAAAAAGACCAAAGTACCCCTCTGGACCCCTATTGGGCCCAGCCCAATAACTTAACCCAGGGACGGCCCAATAAGGCTGGCCCCCTTTTGGGTTCGGTGGCGCCGAAGCGGCCCACCTCACTCACTCTCACTCGGCCCTCTCACTCGCTCGTCTAACCCTAACCGTCTGGCGACTCCCGTGGCGATGGCGTCGCCGCCATGGCCGCCGCCCTGCTCCGGCCATCGCCGGCCTCCTCCGCCGTAGCCACCTACTGAACCTGAACCGCCACGAGCAGATCTATCGATCTGTCCGTGCAGTTTCTCCCTTTTCGTCCTCTCCTGGCGAATCGCCTCCGATCTGGATCCACTAGAGAATCGCCTCGGACGATTTGGTGGTCTCCGGCGAACTCTCGTCCTCGCCGTCGACGTACGCGCCCCCTGAGACCGACCTGGTGCGGTGCTGCTTGCGCATGCCGGTCTGCGTCGTCTCCGTCTTGCCGTCTTCTTTGTGGTGGTGTTCGTGCTCGTCGGTGTAACGCCGGCGCCTACCCTGGGTCTTGCAGCTGCTATGGCCGCGCGAGCACTGCCTCGCCATGCCATAGCCTCTGCCACCAGGCGCATGTAAGTGTTCTGCTCCTCCTCCTTCTCTTCTCCATGCCTGTGCTCCTCCCAAGCTACTGTGCCTCTTCTTCCTCCTGTTTTACTGCTCTCTGGTGATCCTGTGATCACATAGAGCCTTGCCATGGCTGCCTAAGTAGCCTGTGCTTCCATTTTTCTGCAAGCTATGGCCAATCTACCAATTTCTGGTACTGGCCAGTGCTGCCTTGCTTGCTGTACATGCCAGGTGGTAATTATCTATTGCTTCTAGCATGCTCTAACCTTGCTATGCTATGCTGTGCTTGCTTATGGCTTGATATACCCTGCTGTTCATGCTTATGGGCTTGCTATGCTTACTGGTCTATCATGCTTGCTTGTCTAGGTGTACTTGTGCTGCATCTGTGACACTTGTGTGTGTGCCAGTGGTGCCTGTGATATGATTCAGTACTACCTCTGCAAGCCAATGATCCATTGGATCATTCCTTGCTTGTTGGCTAACTTCCCTGTGTAACTTGACTTGCTCTAATTGATCCATTTGATCAATTGATTGTCAGTAATTGCTTACTGTCTAATACTGTGGCTATATGAGTTAATTATCTGGTGATGCTGATGCTCAAGCATCACTGTGCTGTTGCTTATCTTAGCTACCTAGACTTGTTCTAGTGGCTATAGATTAACTGTGTTGCTTAACAGTGTGCTACTGTCATGCTTAGCATGGATCTGTGATAAATTCATGCTTGTATTACTTAAATTATGATGAACTGCTTATGCAGTGATGATTAAGTTACTTGCTTGCAAATGATTTGACTGTTCATGATTATCTAGCAAGCAAAATAGAATCTGAATCCATTTCTGGATAGTGATGTGATATATTTGGCTTTCTCTTATTTGGTGCTAAGTGTGATGTGACCTCAGTAACCTTGCTACTGACTGGTTGCTCACATGATTGGTTGGATCTTGTTGGCTACTCAACTTTGCTTGCATATTTGGGGATCATACTAACTATGAATGCCAATATGCTTGCCTGTGATGAAATCTAGGGTTTTACTGATGGTTATGTGCCTAGGATTTTCTGTGTAGTCTATATTAGCTGCTATTTATTGCAATACATCTACTGGTGCTATCTGTGCATCAGATCTTGCTTCTGTGCACAAGATCTGTATCTAGATGGTTTCTATTTTGGTGGCTTTTTAGACTAGCAGTGATCCTTGGTGAAAACCAAGTGATGATTCACCCTGTTGAGCATCTGCTCAACCCCATGACTATGTCATGCATATGATGGATTAGATCCATTGGATCTTTTCCAGGAACTAGGTATACCTTGTTCCAGCTCCTAGAAAGAAATGTTTTGTTGATGCAGACTTGGGTTTGTTCACGTCCCTTCACCTCCAGATCTTGGATGATCTTCTAGGTCACCATGATTTCTGGTGGCTTAAGTGGTTGTGTGTGTTGGTTCTGTTCTTGCTCAAGAACTGGATGAACTGAGCTTGTTCTTGCTTCACCCTTACCTGGTGAATCTCTATCTGGTCGTCTGGTTATGATTTCTAGGGTTTGTGCCCCTTTTATATGAACCCTGCTTCTATCCTTGCATTGACACACAATCCTGGCTTGTCTTGGTGACTAAGCTGTTGCATGGCCTTGCTGTTGCTGCCCAGCACACTTGAGCTGTGTGCTCTCATATGCTGAAACTTGAGCCCCTGGTGTGTGCTCAGGTTTGGTCTGCTGCTGCCCTTATCTTGTGCTGTCCATGGTTTTGGACAAGCACAAGTGTGCTGTGATAGTTTACACTGTCCAAACTGAATTTTTGGCTAACACTAACATTCTGGCTAGTGTTGATTCTTTGTTTTGCAGGTTTGAAGATGGACATGGCTATGAAGAAATACTTCAAGTCATATAGTCTAGGTTTTAGTTTAGGAATAATATTGTAATCTTTATTTTCATTTCTGTTTATTATTCAACAATTCTTGTATCAAGAATATTGTAAAGACAATGTAATTTGTGTTGTGATATCAATAAAGCCCAAGTTTTTGTTTATGAGCTTTTGAT
The DNA here is from genome assembly GCF_019359855.2 of Lolium perenne. Taxonomy (NCBI): domain Eukaryota; kingdom Viridiplantae; phylum Streptophyta; class Magnoliopsida; order Poales; family Poaceae; genus Lolium; species Lolium perenne. The sequence continues at coordinate 282,854,334 of NC_067247.2, read as the reverse complement.
TTATGTAATATTTATATTCTGGAATAAGCATTGTATTTATGATTCACTTTGAAATTCAAAGTTGTTTGAATTCATAAGTTGTGTTTAAATTATGAATTCCATTTTATATTGTTCAATGCTTATTGTTAATTGTATTAACACTTGTCAAATGAAATCAAATCCCCAAATCAACAAGATACAAAAGAGATCATGTCGAAATTTCCCTAACTCACATTGCCTAACCCTAAGTGCAAAATGAGAGAGAACCTCGATCCCTCTTAGGTTTAGTTGCAATAAAGCGCGAAAATTTCCCCCGTTTTGCGATGAAATGCACATCCCATTTCTAAATCTACCCTTCGTTGTTCCTATGTTCTGGGTTATTACACCCCCTTGGTTTGTTCCAAGCTTGGGGGAGTGCCGCGGTATCACACCATCACCATCTTTTACTTTTTACTATCAAGTAGTGTCATATCATGAGTAGGGAAGTTATCATATAAGATGTGGTGCGGTATGGAAGTATCTCTCTTTTAGTTGGTTATCTATGTATCCCTTGGTGTGAGTTATCGTTATGGAATATTAATGAGAAGTTCTATCATTTACATATTGCACATATTATTTTAGTTTGCAATCTTTATTATATGATTAATCTTGTTGTTAGTATTGGTATCACTTTGGGAGCATTGAGTAAATCTATTTGGTTTTGGCAAACTTAGCATTGGTCAATAGCAAAAACACCTTGAGTTTGAGTAGAAAAGAGGAAATACATGTAGATATGTTATTATCTTTCTTGTTAGTTCCTAGCTTAGTATTCTGAAGTTAAATTTGTTTGTGCTTACAAGGAAGATGCATGATTGTTTCTATCACATGTATATTTATTTGTTTCCCTCAACTCTTATGCTTGCTAATTAACCTTGCTAGCCAAAGACCTGTACCGAGAGGGAATACTTCTCGTGCATCCAAACCCTTTAAACCAAACCGATGCCACCAGTGTCCACTATAACTACCTATTATGTGGTATTTCCCTGCCATTCCAAGTAAATACTTCATGTGCTACCTTTAAACAATTCAAAAATTATTACCTCTTATTTGTGTCAATGTTTTATAGCTCATGAGGAAGTATGTGGTGTTTTATCTTTCAGTCTTGTTAGGCAGCTTCCATTAATGGACTAGTGGCTTCATCCACTTATCCTATAATTTTGCAAAAAGAGCTGGCAATGGGGTTCCCAGCCCCAATTAATCAACTTTCATTAATAATTCTCTTCACATGTTTTGCCCTGATTCATCAGTAAGCAACTTAATTTTGCAATAGACACTCCTCCATGGTATGTGAAATGTTGGAAGGCACCCGAGGATTCGGTTAGCCATGGCTTGAGAAAGCAAAGGTTGGGAGGAGTGTCATCCTTAAATAAACTAAAGTACATGTGTAAACAAAAGAGAAGGGGGATGATCTACCTTGCTGGTAGAGATAACGTCCTTCATGGGAGCCGCTCTTTGGAAGTCTGTTTGGCAAGGGGGTTAGAGTACCCATTACCATTCGTTGACAACAACAAACACCCCTCAAAACTTTACTTTTATGCTCTCTATATGATTTCAAAACTCAAAAAGCTCTAGCACATGATTTAATCCCTGCTTCCCTCTGCGAAGGGCCTGTCTTTCATTCTATGTTGAGTCAGTAAGCCTATTTCCCTCCATCTTAAGCAAGCAATTGAGTTGTTGTGATCCAACCATCTATATTGTGATCTAATTAATCATGCCTTTTACTCTTATCTGAATGAATATAGCTTTGAAAGTTATCAATGATTATGAGGTAATTATTATGATTAAGTATGCAAGTTTATTATAAGCTTTAATATGAGAGCGCTGCTCAATAGATAAGTATAATTTGTTAACTGTTCTCTGACCAAGAACGAAGTTTGCCATCACCAATTATGATTTCCTATGCACCTTTATTTGTGATTTCCTTCTACTTGTTTCAAGTTGAATTATATGAGGAAGTTGTTCACTAGAATGTCTTGTGTGAATTAATATGATGCTTCTTGTCCGTATTTTATTTATCGACTCTTCACTCCATAAACATGTGGTCTTGTTTACTGAGCTCAGTTTCGCTTGGGGACAAGCGAAGTCTAAGTTTGGGGGGAGTTGATACGTCCATTTTGCATCACTATTTTATATCATAATTTACTGTTATTCATTGATATCTTTTCATATTTAGAGACGATACTTATGTTATTTCATCTATTTTGCATGTTTCATGATTATTGGAGAATCGCGCACCGGAGTCAGGATTCTGCTGGAAAAAGCACCGTCAGAATGCAATATTTCGGAAGATCAGCAGTTGACGGGAATTAGACTGAAAATCCTATTTTTCCAGAAGACGGAGGTAGCCAAAAGGAGAAGCCGAGGAGGGCCGCCATGGGCCCCCCTCATAGGCCGGCGCGGGCCCTGGCCTGGCCGCGCCGCCATGTGGGGAGGGGGCCCACAGCCCCCTCTGGCCTCCTCTCCTTCGCGTACTTCTTCGTCTCGAAAACCTAAGCTCCAGAGGAGAGTCGCGAAGAGTCACAGCCGCCTCTGCGGGGCGGAAAACACCAGAGAGAAAAGAGCTCTCCGGCAGGCTGAAATCCACCGGGGAAATTCCCTCCCGGAGGGGGAAATCGACGCCATCGTCACCGTCATCGAGCTGGACATCATCTCCATCATCATCACCATCATCTCCATCATCATCACCGCCATCTCCACCGCTGCACCTCGTCACCGCTGTAACAATTAGGGTTGGATCTTGATTGTTTGATAGGGGAAACTCTCCCAGTATTGATTTCTACTTGTTATTGATGCTATTGAGTGAAACCATTGAACCAAGGTTTATGTTCAGATTGTTATTCATCATCATATCACCTCTGATCATGTTCCATATGATGTCTCGTGAGTAGTTTGTTTAGTTCTTGAGGACATGGGTGAAGTCTAAATGTTAGTGGTGAATTATGTTGGTTAGTATTCAATGTTATGATATTTAAGTTGTGGTGTTATTCTTCTAGTGGTGTCATGTGAACGTCGACTACATGATACTTCACCATTTATGGGCCTAGGGGAATACATCTTGTACTCGTTTGCTAATTGCGGGTTTGCCGGAGTGACAGAAACCTGAACCCCCGTTGGTATATCGATGCAGGAGGGATAGCAGGATCTCAGAGTTTAAGGCTGTGGTTAGATTTATCTTAATTACTTTCTTGTATTTGCGGATGCTTGCAAGGGGTATAATCACAAGTATGTATTAGTCCTAGGAAGGGCGGTGCATTAGCATAGGTTCACCCATACAACACTTATCAAAACAATGAAGATTAATCAGCTATATGAAGCGAAAGCACTAGACTAAATTCCCGCGTGTCCTCAAGAACGTTTGGTCATTATAAGTAAACAAACCGGCTTGTCCTTTGTGCTAAAAAGGATTGGGCCACTCGCTGCAATTATTTCTCTTGCACTTTATTTACTTGTATTTTATTCATCTGCTATATTGAAACCCCCTGAATACTTGTCTGTGAGCATTTACAGTGAATCCTTCATCGAAACTGCTTGTCAACACCTTCTGCTCCTCGTTGGGTTCGACACTCTTATTTATCGAAAGTACTGCGATACACCCCCTATACTTGTGGGTCATCAGTTGTCCCGGTATGGATGTCCTTAAGTTGAGATCTATCAAAATCGAGAAATCAAATGCGATTTATCTCCTTGGACCTTTGTACAGGTGGCATAGAGGTACCCCTTTGTGACACTTGGTTGAAACATATGTAATGCAATGATAATCCATGGAAGTCCAAGCTAACTAGGACAAGGTGCGGGCACTATTAGTATTCGATGCATGAGGCTTGCAACTTATAGGAGGTTTTATGCATAACACATATGAATTATTACTACCGTTGACAAAATTGTTTCCATGTTTTCAAAATAAAAAGCTCTAGCACATGAGTAATCCCTGCTTCCCTCTGCGAAGGGCCTTTCTTTTACTTTATGTTGAGTCAGTTTACCTACTTCTTTCTATCTTAGAAGCAAACACTTGTGTCAACTGTGTGCATTGATTCTTACATACTCGCTTATTTGTACTCATCATATTACTTTGTGTTGACAATTATCCATGAGATATACATGTTGAAAGTTGAAAGCAACTGCTGAAACTTAAATCTTCCTTTGTGTTGCTTCAAAACCTTTTATTAAGAATCTATTGCTTTATGAGTTAACTCTTATGCAAGACTTTTTGATGCTTGTCTTGAAAGTACTATTCATGAAAAGTTTTTGCTATATGATTCAGTTGTTTAGTGATTATCTATTTGTTAGCAAACTATAGACCATTGCTTTGAGTCACTTCATTCATCTCATATGCTTTACAATAGTATTGATCAAGATTATGTTGGTAGCATGTCACTTCAGAAATTATTCTTTTTATCGTTTACCTACTCGAGGGCGAGTAGGAACTAAGCTTGGGGATGCTTGATACGTCTCAAACGTATCTATAATTTCTTATGTTCCATGCTAGTTTTATGACAATACTCACATGTTTTATATACACTTTATATCATTTTTATGCATTTTCCGCTACTAACCTATTAACAAGATGCCGAAGCGCCAGTTCCTGTTTTCTGCTGTTTTTGGTTTCAGAAATTCTACACAGGAAATATTCTCGAAATTGGATCCCACGAAGACAGAAGTCAATATTTTGCCGAGACGGACCCAGAGAGCCAGAGAGGGCCAGAGGGGGGCCAAGGGGCCCCCACACCATACCTGGGCGCGGGCCCACCCCTGGCCGCGCCACCAGGTGGGGAGGGCGCCCTGGTGCCCCTCCGAGGCCGCCCTTTCGCCTATATGATCCTTCCGTCGCGAAAACCCTATTACGGAGAGTCATATTCCACGAAGTGTTCCGTAGCCACCGCCATCGCGAAGACAAGTTTCGGGGGACAGAAGTCTCTGTTCCGGCACGCCGCCGGGACGGGGAATTGCCCCCGGAGTCATCTCCATCGACACCACCGCCATCTTCATCGCCGTTGCTGACTCCCATGATGAGGAGGGAGTAGTTCTCCCCCGAGGCTGAGGGCTCTACCGGTAGCTATGTGGTTCATCTCTCTCTCCCATGGTGTGATCTTTATGTGATCATGAGCTTTGTAGTCTAGTTGAATATGTAGATGTTACTCTTGTCTATTATGCACTCTAGAGGTTACTTTAATATGAACTCCGGAGTCACTCTCCACGGTGTGATGGTGACAGTGTGCGCATCGTGTGTGATTCCTTTATGATGTTGTGGAGCTTGTTTACTCCGGCTTGAGGTGTGCTCTTGTAGCCCTAAACAATGAATGGTGTTTGTCATCCAACAAGAGAGTGTTTAAGAGTAGCATTTATTTATTCAATTATGTGATCATTGTTGAGAGTGTCCACTAGTGAAAGTATGATCCCTAGGCCTTATTTCTAAGCATTGAAACACCGTTTCCAACAAGTTTTGCTACATGTTTGCTTGCTGCCATTTTTATTTGAGATTGCAATTACTACTTATAATCATCCATATTACTTGTACTTCACTATCTCTTCGTCAAACTAGTGCACCTATACATCTGACAAGTGTATTAGGTGTGTTGGGGACACAACAGACTTCTTGTATCTTAATTGCAGGGTTGCTTGAGAGGGATATCTTTGACCTCTACCTCCCTGAGTTCGATTAACCTTGGGTGATCCACTTAAGGGAAACTTGCTGCTGTTCTACAAACCTCTGCTCTTGGAGGCCCAACACTGTCTACAGAAATAGAAGCGTGCGTAGACATCAAGCTATTTTCTGGCGCCGTTGCCGGGGAGGTAAGGTAAAAGGTATTCACATCCTCCGACTACTAAGCTATTTCCTAGCACTGTTGCCGGTGTGTGAGTGCTCGAAGTTATTTCCTTTAGATTCTGCAATTGCATCTTTTTGTTTCTTGTTTATATTTTTACTGGGCTCGCCCTACAAAGGGTTTAGAGCATCTCCAACAGGCGCGCTAAAACGGCCGCGCGGTATAAAAACTGCCGGTTTGCAGAGCGCGTGGGCGAAGTCGCTCCTCCAGCAGGCGCGACAAACGGCGCGGCGCTGCAAAAATTTTAGGGAGCGCGGTGTTTTGCGCAATCCTGAGCGCCAAATGTGACGCGTCGGCTATAGCGCGCGACAACGCTCTGCGCACGCGCGAATACTCAACGGTTGGAAAATTCCCCCCGCGCCCGCGCCCTCATTTCCCCACCGCCTCGACGCCGCGAAATCTAGCCGCCGCCAGTCGATTCCGCCGCTGTCCCCACTGCTGCTCGCGGCCGCACCGTTGATCCGCCTCACCTGCGCGTCCTCCCGGCATTAGCGGCCGCTCTGCCACGCTGTACCGACCGCGCCGCCGCGAAAGAGGGCAGAAGCCGGCGCTTCTCCCCGCCTCCTCCTCCGCATTGTCGTCGCCCTCTCCTCCGCGCCGCCATCGCCATGTCGTCGTCTTCGTCTTCGAGCTTGCTCACGACATGGCGCGACCATGATACTCGACGATTTGCTCGCAAGGTAAGCACACCTCCGTCAGCCGGCTTCCATGATTTTGCTCGCCGATTAGCTACTATAGTTAGTTGTAGTTAATTTCATATGTATGTGTGTAGAGTTCCTCATACGATTCATCGGATGACGAGTACGACCAAGAGGAAGAGGAGAACATATCTCTACTATTAGCATACCGCGCCATTAAGAAGCCAAAATTTGGTGGATCGGTGTTCGGTAGACAGAAGTTGTGGAGAGAAAGGATTGAAGGGCATAAGAAGTTGATGCGGTCGTATTTCAATGAGAATCCAATATTTCCCGAAAGCTATTTTCGGCGGTGTTTTCGGATGAGTATCAACTTGTTCAAGCACATCGTAACGGAGGTGACCAAGTATGATCGGTTCTTTGAGCAAAGGAGAAATGCCGCCGGAGAACTTGGTCATAGCACATATCAAAAGGTGACCATTGCCTTGCGTATGTTGGCATATGGTATACCTGCGGATCTAGTTGATGATCATTTGGCCATGAAGAGAGCACTTCTATGTTGTGTGTGAAGCGCTTTGTCGTTGCAATTGTGAATGTCTTTGGAGATCAACGCCGACCGGGGGTTTCCCGGTATGCTTGGTTCCATTGATTGTATGCATTGGAGTTGGAAGAATTGTCCAGCGGCATGGCATGGACAATTCAAAGAGTACAAGAAGGATGCCACCATAGTCCTTGAAGCGGTCGCCGATCAAGAGACTTGGATATGGCATGCATTTTTTCGAATGCACGGGTCTTGCAATGACATCAATGTTCTTCAACGATCACCACTAATGACAAGACTTGCAATGCGGGAAGGTCCATTAGTGGAGTTTGTAGCTAATGGCCACAAGTACAACTCTGGCTACTTCCTCGCCGATGACATATATCCAAGGTGGCAAACATTTGTGAAGCCGATTATTCAACCAAGAGGTAAGAAGCAAACCCAATTTCACAATGCACAAGCGGAGGCTAGGAAAGATGTAGAGAGAGCATTTGGGATTTTGCAAGCCCAATTTGCCATTGTTAGAGGGCCGGCTAGATTTTGGGACCAAGAATGCCTTTGGTATATCATGACCGCTTGTGTCATCATGCATAACATGATTATAGAGGATGATCCTGGGAAAGATGTGGATCATACCCACTACGAGTTGATGGGGGTTCCCGTGCAAGTGAGGAGGAACGCACATAGGATTGCCCGGTTCATTGCCTCATACCATGCCATTCGCTGCAACGACACACATGATGAGCTTCAAAAAGATCTCATAAAAGAATGGTGGAATTGGAATGAACAACAATAGTTGCATACTTATTGTATTTGTTTGAAAACTATGTGTTGTATTGTCTCAAAACTATGTTGTACTGTTGTATGTTGGTCTCTAAACTTGTTGTATTTGGTGTGAACAATTTTATGTACTTGTTGTATTTGTTGTGAACAATTTATTGTATTTGTATGGTACATTTTATTTGTGAATTTTATATGGTTATTTGATCTTGTTTGATTCATACTTGTGTGTGTTTGTTGTTTGCGCCGCGCTGCGCGCTGCAAAATGGAGCATCCGGCGAAGGTGCGTTTTTAGCGCGCCAACGCTCGCTGCATTTTTGCGCGTTCGGCGGTGCAAAATTCAGCCCAGCGCGCGCCAATCGTTTACAGAGCGGCGGCGGGGAGGTTTAGCGCGCATGTTGGAGATGCTCTTATTGCTGATATGTGCCTTGATTGCTATAAATATATAGATGCAACTCATTTCACTGGATGCCACTAAGCTAAGTTAACTATTTACCGATTATAGTTGAGACTCCACCCAATTGAGCTTCCTACGGCTCGGCGACCCTTGAAGATGCGTTGGAGCATGACACCCATGGGTATCAGTCGAGACTTGGTGTGAAACTTACACTAACAATTTTTAAATTTAGGGAATAGTCCATTGTCAAATTATGATTAATCGTAGTATGAAGTTTTAGGCGAAAGTTTAACTTAATGGTTTCTACTAAAAATATAATATATGAACATCAAACTGGAACACATATAATCTAATGTTGATCTTAGACATGGTGTGGGATCGTTGCAGTTTTGTGTGCTTTTGGCTAATGAAAAATCTTCAAATTCTCAAGAGGTGAGACTAAAATTTAGTCATAATGCTAGCTAGGAGAGAGTTGAATTTCTTTGTAATGTACTACTTTCTTCGGTTCTTTTTAATTGACTCGAATTTAGTATAAAATTAAATCCAAGTCAATTAAAAGAGACAAGAGGGAGTATTCACTATTATTCACTAGGGCATGAGAAGAGGAGTGGCTCCATGCCCCAAACGCATGTCGTGTTTCATGGATGAGCCATGCCGGGCTTAGACCCTTGTTGTTGGCAAAGATTTAATTGCAATTGATCATGAATCTTAGCGGACACATTATTAACAACATGGTTACCATGTCTTCCTGACCCCAACCTTATGAGAAGAACCACATCCTAACTTTACCACCACACACAATACCAATGGGCCATTAGAGCTTTGTGTAGCCTCTAGGTCTTATGCATCCCGCTTCCCAACGTGGAACGCAAACCGAGAGAGCATGCTTTCAGAACCGTGTCTCTCGATATTCTATATAGGAGAGATACGATAATGTATTTTGGGGAACACACTTGCATGAGTACATGCGACACCTTAGGTTACTTCACCGACATTGGTGCGACCGACTAAGTCTGACTCTTTTGACTACATCGTCATCTTAAACGAGAGTACCACATGTGTTGTTGTTTGCACCGCAACCAAGACCCTTCTTTCTAGTGTTAGGGAATATTCTTAGTTTAGGATTTCAGCGACGACGTTGTCGACCTCTACGCCCCTGCACTAGCACTGGCATCATGATGGTAAAACCGACATCATGGACTTCAGCGTGTTCCCGCCGTCATTAGATTAGGATTTGCAGTTTTTTTAGTTCAAATTTGTCAAACTTTGTACAAATTATATTAAAATCAAACGAATTTTAAATTTTAGATTATTTCAGTTACTATTGGGATTGCCCGTTTGAGATCGCCGATGTATGTGACTTTTTCATAAATTGAGAACAGATATCGGCACATCATAGCCGGTACCGATGCTTAGGAATCGCCGATGAAAGTGCTCTAATCGGCCCCAAATTGTTTTACTAGCCCTTGGTATCGTCAGGCTTGGTCGTATGCATCATCACACAACCAATTCACGCCATTACTCTTTGTTCGCCGATCCCTTTCTTGCACGGTCTCCGTCACCGTTTATCCTATCTCCCTAGAGATCATATCCATCTACAGATCTACTCTGCATTACCATTTGATTATGTCAATTGTTGCCACAAGATACTGCTTGGAATACGAACTGGATATGGTTGCTTCACTGCGTACGTACTATGCCTCGGTCCATGGTTCTTGTCTAGTCCTAGCTTCAGGGCCCGCGTTCTTTGGCTTATGCCACCCTTAAATGCTGATCGGTACATGGTCCCTAACAAAAACTCCAACTTGATTGTAAATTTGCGGCAGTGCTCTTTAAGATCCACCGGTTCACCACTATCCTTAAATACGGTGAGGCTAACCTACCCTCTCCCTTTAGACGTTGGGTCTCCACCGATATTGTGGGTACGGCTGCCCAGCAGCTGTTGGGATGCGACAAGCAACACTGATGTACGTTGTCGGTTTGGCACTATGGCTCTATCTATCAGGTCCAGAACGAACGTAATCGTACGTGGCACCGCATGAGTCAGGACTCAGGAGTACGTCCCGGGCTTCACTAGCTCGTCACGCGTGGACAGCAGCAGAGAGCATCGATTCTCTCCTGGCAGCGTACCGTCCTGCCCAGATCCCCGCGCCGTGAAATCTGTTTCCACCGTCGACTGTGGAGAGTGTGGGTCTCCGTCTCGGAATGAGATCCGGTGCCCCGACTGAGGCAGGGCACGGATGAACAGTACCGTGCCCTGCTGCCTTTTCTGCCCGTTGGATCAAGAACCGATGGCTGGATGAACGTGAACAGGCGCATGCTACAGGGGACATCTACAGTGCGTATGCTACAGTATATTTGCTACAGTGCATCGTCCACAGTACCTACTACAGTGACATCCACAGTGCATGCTACAGTGCAGAATCTGGTCTATTCATTTTCGATCCAACGGCCAAGGCAGCAGGGTACGGTACTGTTCATCCGTGCCCTGCCTTAGTCGGGGCACCGGATCTCAGTCCCTCCGTCTCCACAAAAATTGGAATCCACAGCGTATTCGCTGCCCACAGGCCAGCATGATGGTAAAACCGAGTCAAATAAATTAATAGGGGAATAATGAGTGCTCGTATTCGCTTTGAGAGCAAGTTTAATAGTAGAGTCAACTGTTAGCTATAAGCCAAGTATCATGTCATCTATAGTCAATCTAGAGCCAACAAGTACAATAGTGAGCTATAAAATTGTACTACTTTATCAATGCATGGCACACCCTTCACTCTCACAAAGTGCCTAGCAGCATGTGCTAGAGCTGACTCTTGCATAAGAGCAAGTATAATAAGTCCTAGTCAGCTGGCTATAAGGATTAAAATAATATATTCATGCTTAGTTGGAGGAGAGAGATGAGGAGAGAGAAGAGGAGTGGGCTCTCATGCAAGAGCCAGCTCTAGCACGTGCTCCTAGGCACTTTGTGAGTGTGAAATGTGGGCCATTCATTGATAAAGTAGTACATGATTATAGCTCACTATTATACATGTTGACTCTATGTTAGCTACAAATGACATGGCACATAGCTTATAGCCAGCAGCTGGCTATACTATTAAACTTGCTGGCTATAAGAGATAAAATATTATAAACTTGCTTAGTTGGAGGAGAGAGATTAGGAGAGAGAAGAGGAGTGGGCTCTTATCTTATAGCCAGCTCTAGCACGTGCTCCTAGGCACTATGTGAGACTAAAAGGTGGGCCATGTATTGTAAAAGTACTACACTTTTATAGCTCACTATTGTATATGTTGGCTCTAAGTTAGCTATAGATGACATGGCACTTGGCTTATAGCCAACAACTGGCTACATTATTGGAATTGCTCTAAGAGCAAGTATAATAAGTCCTAGTCAGCTGGCTATAAGGATTAAAATAATATATTCATGCTTAGTTGGAGGAGAGAGATGAGGAGAGAGAAGAGGAGTGGGCTCTCATGCAAGAGCCAGCTCTAGCACGTGCTCCTAGGCACTTTGTGAGTGTGAAATGTGGGCCATTCATTGATAAAGTAGTACATGATTATAGCTCACTATTATACATGTTGACTCTATGTTAGCTACAAATGACATGGCACATAGCTTATAGCCAGCAGCTGGCTATACTATTAAACTTGCTGGCTATAAGAGATAAAATATTATAAACTTGCTTAGTTGGAGGAGAGAGATTAGGAGAGAGAAGAGGAGTGGGCTCTTATCTTATAGCCAGCTCTAGCACGTGCTCCTAGGCACTATGTGAGACTAAAAGGTGGGCCATGTATTGTAAAAGTACTACACTTTTATAGCTCACTATTGTATATGTTGGCTCTAAGTTAGCTATAGATGACATGGCACTTGGCTTATAGCCAACAACTGGCTACACTATTGGAATTGCTCTAAGAGCCCACTCCTCTTCTCTCTCCTTCTCTCTCTCCTCCAACTAAGCAACAATATATTATTTTAATCCTTATAGCCAGCTGACTATGACTTATTGTACTTGCTCTGAATACACAGTCAGTCATCTTCTACAAGACAGCATGTTGTCAGCAAAACGGCTCGACACCGATGGGCGCGTACTCCTCACCTCGCACGTCGACATCGATTCTTCTCTGACTAACCGGTGGTTAGGGCATCTCCAGCGGCGCGACGCATTTTAGCGTCCACGCGCGTCCGTTTGCGTCGATCCTTTTAGTCGAAATCGACCGCGCGTTGATACGTCTCCGACGTATCGATAATTTCTTATGTTCCATGCCACATTATTGATGTTATCTACATGTTTTATGCACACTTTATGTCATATTCGTGCATTTTCTGGAACTAACCTATTAACAAGATGCCGAAGTGCCAGTTCCTGTTTTCTGCTGTTTTGGTTTCGTAAATCCTAGTAACGAAATATTCTCGAATCGGACGAAATCAACGCCCAAGTTCCTATTTTCACCGGAAGCATCCGTAACACCCGGGAAGGACCAGAGGGGGGGGCACTGGGCCCCCAGACCATAGGCCGGCGCGGCCCAGGCCCTGGCCGCGCCGCCCTATGGTGTCGTCGCCCCTTCGACCCTCCTGCGCCGCCTCTTCGCCTATATAAAGCCCCTGGATCGAAAACCCTGATACGATTGACGAAAACCACAGAAACCTTCCAGAGCCGCCGCCATCGCAACGCCAAGATCTGGGGGACAGGAGTCTCTGTTCCGGCACGCTGCCGGAGCGGGGAAGTGCCCCCGGAAGGCTTCTCCATCGACACCGCTGCCATCTCCACCGCCATCTTCATCACCGCTGCTGCTCCCATGAGGAGGGAGTAGTTCTCCATCGAGGCTCGGGGCTGTACCGGTAGCTATGTGGTTAATCTCTCTCCATGTACTTCAATACAATGATCTCATGAGCTGCTTTACATGATTGAGATTCATATGAGTTTTGTATCACAATTCATCTATGTGCTACTCTAGTGATGTTATTAAAGTATTCTATTCCTCCTGCATGGTGTAAAGTGGACAGGGTGTGCATCATGTAGTTCTTGGCTTAGTTTATGATCGTGATCTCTTATGGATTGTGAAGTTAACTATTACTATGATGGTATTGATGTGATCTATTTGGTTATGTTGATCTATCTTACACTATAAGGTTACTAAAATATGAACATTATTGTGGAGCTTGTTAACTCCGGCATTGAGGGTTCGTGTAATCCTACGCAATGTGTTCATCATCCAACAAAAGTGTAGAGTATGCATTTATCTATTCTGTTATGCGATCAATGTTGAGAGTGTCCACTAGTGAAAGTATGATCCCTAGGCCTTGTTCCTAAATACTGCTATCGCTGCTTGTTTACTGTTTTACTGTGTTACTACTGCTGCAATACTACCACCATCAACTACACGCCAGCAAGCTATTTTCTGGCACCGTTGCTACTGCTCATACTTATTCATACCACCTGTATTTCACTATCTCTTCGCCGAACTAGTGCACCTATTAGGTGTGTTGGGGACACAAGAGACTTCTTGCTTTGTGGTTGCAGGGTTGCATGAGAGGGATATCTTTGACCTCTTCCTCCCTGAGTTCGATAAACCTTGGGTGATCCACTTAAGGGAAAACTTGCTGCTGTTCTACAAACCTCTGCTCTTGGAGGCCCAACACTGTCTACAGGAAAAGGAGGGGGAAGTAGACATCAAGCACTTTTCTGGCGCCGTTGCCGGGGAGGAAAGGTAAAAGGTACTCACACTCCGGATCTCGGCTACTAAGCTATTTTCGCCGTTGTAAGTACTCAAAGCTATTTCCTTTAGATCCTGCAATTGCATCTTTTTGTTTCTTGTTTACACTAGTAAGGCATAATGGAAAACATCTGTGAGCTTTTTATTCTATTTCCTGAGTCAAGACATGAATGGTTTAATGCGAAAATTAAAAAACCTATGGAATCTTATTTGCATGCTAGTAGCAATGATATTAGTATGAACGCTTTGAACACCATTGTTGCTAATGATATGGAAAATTCTAAGCTTGGGGAAGCTGGCTTTGATGAGCATGATATTTTTAGTCCCCCAAGAATTGAGGAGGAAATTTACTTTGATGATTCTTTACCTCCTATTTATGATGATTATAATGATAGTGGTCTTTTGGTGCCACCTACTATGGAGAGTAAATTTTGTTGTGATTATACTATGCCTCCTACATTTGATGATGAGAATAATAATGATAGCTACTTTGTTGAATTTGCTCCCACTAGTACTAATAAATTTGATTATGCTTATGTGGAGAGTAATAATTTTATGCATGAGACTCATGATAAGAATGCTTTATGTGATAGTTATATTGTTGAGTTTGCTCATGATGCTACTGAAAGTTATTATGAGAGAGGAAAATATGGTTGTAGAAATTTTCATGTTACTAAAACACCTCTCTATGTGCTGAAATTTTTGAAGCTACACTTGTTTTATCTTCCTATGCTTGTTACTTTGCTCTTCATGAACTTGTTTATTTACAAGATTCCTATGCATAGGAAGCATGTTAGACTTAAATGTGTTTTGAATTTGCCTCTTGATGCTCTCTTTTGCTTCAAATATTATTTCTTGCGAGTGCATCATTAAAACTGCTGAGCCCATCTTAATGGCTATAAAGAAAAGAACTTCTTGGGAGATAACCCATGTGTTATTTTGCTACAGTAATTTGTTTTTATTTTGTGTCTTGGAAGTTGTTTACTACTGTAGCAACCTCTCCTTATCTTAGTTTTGTGTTTTGTTGTGCCAAGTAAAGCCTCTAATCGAAGGTTGATACTAGATTTGGATTTCTGCGCAGAAACAGATTTCTATCTGTCACGAATCTGGGATTTTCTCTCTGTAGAAAAATCAGAAAAATATGCCAATTTACGTGTGTGTTCCTCAGATATGTACGCAACTTTCATTAGTTTTGAGTTTTCTGATCTGAGCAACGGAAGTATTTATTAGAAATTCGTCTTTACGGACTGTTCTGTTTTGACAGATTCTGCCTTTTATTTCGCATTATTTCTTTCGCTGTGTTGGGTGGATTTCTTTGTTCCATTACCTTCCAGTAGCTTTGAGCAATGTCCAGAAGTGTTAAGAATGATTGTGTCACCTCTGAACATGTGAGTTTTTGATTATATACTAACCCCTCTAATGAAGTTTATGAGAAGTTTGGTGTGAAGGAAGTTTTCAAGGGTCAAGAGAGGAGGATGATATACTATGATCAAGAAGAGTGAAAGCTCTAAGCTTGGGGATGCCCCGGTGGTTCACCCCTGCATATATTAAGAAGACTCAAGCGTCTAAGCTTGGGGATGCCCAAGGCATCCCCTTCTTCATCGACAACATTATCAGGTTCCTCCCCTGAAACTATATTTTTATTCCATCACATCTTATGTGCTTTTTCTTGGAGCGTCGGTTTGTTTTTGTTTTTGTTTTGTTTGAATAAAATGGATCCTAGCATTCACTTTATGGGAGAGAGACACGCTCCGCTGTAGCATATGGACAAGTATGTCCTTGGTTTCTACTCATAGTATTCATGGCGAAGTTTCTTCTTCGTTAAATTGTTATATGGTTGGAATTGGAAAATGATACATGTAGTAATTGCTATTAATGTCTTGGGTAATGTGATACTTGGCAATTGTTGTGCTCATGATTAAGCTCTTGCATCATATGCTTTGCACCCATTAATGAAGAAATACATAGAGCATGCTAAAATTTAGTTTGCATGAGTGGTTTCTCTAGAGTCTAGATATTTTCTAGTGAGGTGTTTGAACAACAAGGAAGACGATGTATAGTCTTATAATGCTTGTAATATGTCTTTTATGTGAGTTTTGCTGTACTAGTTCGTGCTTGTGTTTGCTTCAAACAACCTTGCTAGCCTAAACCTTGTATCGAGAGGGAATACTTCTCATGCATCCAAATCCTTGAGCCAAACAACACTATGCCATTTGTGTCCACCATACCTACCTACTACATGGTATTTTCCGCCATTCCAAAGTAAATTGCTTGAGTGCTACCTTTAAAATTCCATCATTCACCTTTGCAATATATAGCTCATGGGACAAATAGCTTAAAAACTATTGTGGTATTGAATATGTAATTATGCACTTTATCTCTTATTAAGTTGCTTGTTGTGCGATAACCATGTTCACTGGGGACGCCATCAACTATTCATTGTTGAATTTCATGTGAGTTGCTATGCATGTCCGTCTTATCTGAAGTAAGAGAGATCTACCACCTTATGGTTAAGCATGCATATTGTTAGAGAAGAACATTGGGCCGCTAACTAAAGCCATGATCCATGGTGGAAGTTTCAGTTTTGGACATATATCCTCAATCTCATATGAGAAAATTATTAATTGTTGTTACATGCTTATGCATAAAAGAGGAGTCCATTATCTGTTGTCTATGTTGTCCCGGTATGGATGTCTAAGTTGAGAATAATCAATAGCGAGAAATCCAATGCGAGCTTTCTCCTTAGACCTTTGTACAGGCGGCATAGAGGTACCCCTTTGTGACACTTGGTTAAAACATGTGCATTGTGATGATCCGGTAGTCCAAGCTAATTAGGACAAGGTGCGGGCACTATTAGTACACTATGCATGAGGCTTGCAACTTATAAGATATAATTTACATGATGCATATGCTTTATTACTACCGTTGACAAAATTGTTTCATGTTTTCAAAATCAAAGCTCTAGCACAAATATAGCAATCGATGCTTTTCCTCTATGAGGACCATTCTTTTACTTTTATTGTTGAGTCAGTTCACCTATCTCTCTCCACCTCAAGAAGCAAACACTTGTGTGAACTGTGCATTGATTCCTACATACTTGCATATTGCATTTGTTATATTGCTGTGCATTGACAATATCCATGAGATATACATGTTACAAGTTGAAAGCAACCGCTGAAACTTAATCTTCTTTTGTGTTGCTTCAATGCCTTTACTTTGAATTATTGCTTTACGAGTTAACTCTTATGCAAGACTTATTGATGCTTGTCTTGAAGTGCTATTCATGAAAAGTCTTTGCTTTATGATTCGATTGTTTACTCATGTCATTACCATTGTCTTGGATTGCTGCATTCACTACATATGCTTTACAAATAGTATGATCAAGGTTATGATGGCATGTCACTCCAGAAATTATCTGTGTTATCGTTTTACCTGCTCGGGACGAGCAGAACTAAGCTTGGGGATTCTGATACGTCTCCGACGTATCGATAATTTCTTATGTTCCATGCCACATTATTGATGTTATCTACATGTTTTATGCACACTTTATGTCATATTCGTGCATTTTCTGGAACTAACCTATTAACAAGATGCCGAAGTGCAGTTCTGTTTTCTCGCATTTTGGTTTCGTAAATCCTAGTAACGAAATATTCTCGGAATCGGACGAAATCAACGCCCAAGTTCCTATTTTCACCGGAAGCATCCGTAACACCCGGAAGGACTGTAGGGGGCACCGGCCCCTGCACCATAGGCCGGCGCGGCCCAGGCCCCGGCCGCGCCGCCCTATGGTGTCGTCGCCCTTCGACCCTCCCCGCGCCGCCTCTTCGCCTATATAAAGCCCCTGGATCGAAAACCCCGATACGATTGACGAAAACCACGAAACCTTCCGAGCCGCCGCCATCGCGACGCCAAGATCTGGGGACAGAGTCTCTCTGTTCCGGCACGCTGCCGGAGCGGGGAAGTGCCCCCGGAAGGCTTCTCCATCGACACCGCTGCCATCTCCACCGCCATCTTCATCACCGCTGCTGCTCCCATGAGGAGGGAGTAGTTCTCCATCGAGGCTCGGGGCTGTACCGATAGCTATGTGGTTAATCTCTCTCCATGTACTTCAATACAATGATCTCATGAGCTGCTTTACATGATTGAGATTCATATGAGTTTTGTATCACAATTCATCTATGTGCTACTCTAGTGATGTTATTAAAGTATTCTATTCCTCCTGCATGGTGTAAAGTGGACAGGGTGTGCATCATGTAGTTCTTGGCTTAGTTTATGATCGTGATCTCTTATGGATTGTGAAGTTAACTATTACTATGATGGTATTGATGTGATCTATTTGGTTATGTTGATCTATCTTACACTATAAGGTTACTAAAATATGAACATTATTGTGGAGCTTGTTAACTCCGGCATTGAGGGTTCGTGTAATCCTACGCAATGTGTTCATCATCCAACAAAAGTGTAGAGTATGCATTTATCTATTCTGTTATGCGATCAATGTTGAGAGTGTCCACTAGTGAAAGTATGATCCCTAGGCCTTGTTCCTAAATACTGCTATCGCTGCTTGTTTCTTGTTTCTTGTGTTACTACTGCTGCAATACTACCACCATCAACTACACGCCAGCAAGCTATTTTCTGGCACCGTTGCTACTGCTCATACTTATTCATACCACCTGTATTTCACTATCTCTTCGCCGAACTAGTGCACCTATTAGGTGTGTTGGGGACACAAGAGACTTCTTGCTTTGTGGTTGCAGGGTTGCATGAGAGGGATATCTTTGACCTCTTCCTCCCTGAGTTCGATAAACCTTGGGTGATCCACTTAAGGGAAAACTTGCTGCTGTTCTACAAACCTCTGCTCTTGGAGGCCCAACACTGTCTACAGGAAAAGGAGGGGGAAGTAGACATCACGCGTCCGTTTGCGTTGGGGGTGGCTCCAGCGGCACGACGCATTTTTTAGGACGAATCCTTTTTTTTAAACATGAAACATAGTTTACATACTTAAAAAATAAACCTAAACGCCTACTGCTCCTCGTCGCTGTGCTGCTCCTCGTCGCTGTCGAGCACGATGAGCTCCGGTACGACCCAAGGCCAGTTGGCATCCGGGGGAGCGTACGCCGGGCGCGCCGCCGCCGGTGCTCGAGGTTGAGGAGGCTGCGGCTGTGGCAGCGGTGGAGGTGCCCAGTACTGCGGCTGTGGCGGCGGTGGAGGCGCCCAGTGCTGCGGCTGTGGCGGCGGTGGAAGCGCCCAGGCCTGCGGCAGTGGCGGCAGTTGAGGCGCCCAGTGCTGCGGCTGTGGCGGCGGTGGAGGCGCCCAGTGCTGCGGCTGTGGCGGTAGTGGCGGAGGCGCCGCCGTCTCTAGGAGCGCCTGTCGAAGTGCTTCATCCGCCGACAGGCCCGGCGGCATGACGGCGGTAGCGTAGCGGGGCAGCGGCGGCTGCACAGGCGCGTCGTGCTCGGAGACGAGGACGGCGACCTTCGCCATCTCGTCGTCCGTCATGTTGTCCGGGAAGTCGAAGTTCCGGCCCTCCGCCAAGGCCTGCTGCCATTCGTGGAAGACGACAGCGACGTAGTCGTCGCTGTCGTCCTTCACCTCCTCGCTATGGTACGCGAGCGCCTCGACGTAGTCGTCGTCGTCGTACACGGCGTAGGCTTCGTCGTCGTCGTCGGCGTCGTTGTGCTGCGTCTGCTGACGTCGCGTCCGCGCCCGTGACGCACGGCCGGCGCTCGCCGACGACGCTGCGTCGCCGCCGGCCGACGACGAGCCGGCGGTGCAGGGCCGAAGGGTAATCCTCGTCGCCCATGAAGCCTGCCCTTCGTCTCCTGTCCGTCTCTGTGGACAGGTACGTACGCCAAAGCTCCGAGTCGATGGCGTACGCCGGATCGTCGCGGACGTCCGCCGTCAGATAGCGCCTCCTGCGCCAGATCTCCGCCGTCCGATCAGGCTCACGCGCAGGTACTGGAGGGATGGGCACCCGGCGGCAGCTGAGCCGCCAGGCAGGGGAGCGGGATCTTCTTGGTGCCGCTGCCGGAGGCCTCGAAGTCGTTGTTCTTCCCCATGGCGCTGCGGCGGTGGTGGTGGTTGTGGAGGTGTGGGGGAAGGGGGAACGCGGCCGGTGGACTTTTATGGGCGGCCGCGCATGGGATACGATGCCATTGAAGGCGGCGCAGAAGCCCAGCCGCCGCCCGCCGGCTGCGCAGAACACGACGCGCCATTGATGGCGAAGAGGCTGCGCGCGACGCGAAGCGCTGACCACCTGAATCGATGCCCTCGATGCAGACTCGCTGCCAGGCGGGCCCGGTGGGGAAGCGAGCGGACACTTTGCGCGTCTGCCGAACGTCCGCCGAGACGCAAACCTGGCGCATATTTGGGCCAGGTTTGCGTCTCCGCGGACGACCCGGTCACTTTGCGTCGCGCCGCTGGAGAGGGTACCAGACGCATTTTCAGTCAAAGCGGACGCAAACGGTCGCTCAGCGTCCGTTTGCGTCGCCGCTGGAGATGCCCTTACAGTTCACCAGTTCTATGTAAGCTGATTGGCGCGATCTTGGCAAAGCCGCATGAATAATAACTTGTCGAAATCGAAATGGCTGGCTCTCCCACGTCTTACCTTTTTCAGAACGTAGACGTGGCACCGCACCTTTCACTCTTGAAAGCAGTCACGTGCGTGCGTTCCCCTGCGAAAGGTACAAAATCATTGACGCAGCAACACCACACGTCCACACGGGCTCAGGAGCAATTACGAGGACTAGATTTAGATGTGCGCCTTGGCGCACGATCCGGTAGAATTAGCAACAATTTACCTTTTGTATAACGTGGCTAAATGATTTTCAAAACGAAGTTAATAAGATGAAATTAGGATAAACAAAATACACAAAATCACGACATAGTAGAAAACACATTATGTACAGCTATATAAATAGAGGAATATGTTACAACTGGTTTCAAGACCAGTCATCCAAAATGCATCAAGTATTTATACAAATCGATGATAATAGTCAGAAAATAAGTCTATCAGTCCACAGGCCACCCAACCTTTCACATAGTCAATCGCTGGGTAAAGTATTTTGGGTATTGTATCATTTAAGATATACTAACCATATGAAAAAAATAATGTACCTCTAATCCTTTTTAGCCAAGCAATAATATAAATCACTGTCAGGCGGCAGCCACGTCTAACATAATTACATCTGAAGTCATCATGAGAGAGGGTCCAACAATGTAAAGTGCAAGATAAGTTATTCGATAAGAGCTACTCAAAATGTTTACAACGGTGCGGAAATAACATAACAATACATCAAGAGAGGAGCTGATTTCGAAACTTGGAACCCATTGAAAATAGTCCATGTCTGCACACATCAGAGAGGATTCAAATTAAAAGGCTGCAGTCCAATGAAAGACACAAAGAAAGTATGGACCATTCTACAGATATTCAACGTTTTTAGTTTGGAAGTGAAATGGTCTAAAAGGATCTTACCTTACCACCTGAAGCGACACAACTAAATATAGTTCTCCATGAAGTACAGTTCAATTTGCTACCAAATTGTAGTTTCATCCATTTCATATTTTTTAATGTCTTTGTGGATGCAAGATCTAAATAGCTAGCCTGCATGAGATGTGTTAATCTCAACTTACTTCAGCTGGTGGTATACTGACAAGTTGATACCTTTAACAAGGAGAGCATCTCAGTGGTAGATTAAAAAAGACCAATATTTGACCACACTACAGAGCTCAATTTTGACATAACTTTTATTTGCTTTTAAAAAATGGCTTCTCCCAAAAAATAACATAGGATTTTCATGTGTAGCTATTACAACCCCAAATATATTTGTGACCAATAATTAAAATATGATGAGATATATCGGAGCAGCAAAGCAGTGTCAAAACAAAAGAACTACCTTGGAGCTTGAACGACAATGAAACTATTTACCGATTCCTATTTCTACGGCATAACCAGATGGAAGGCAAAGAATAATCTTTCTGACACAGCTAGTAGGAAATGCCAAGCTACTGTGTGATAAGGTAATTTTAGGCAGATCTATGGAAGCATAAAACATTTTAGTTAATTAATTTCAGAGTAATGAGTGGTATATTAAAGCACCATTTTCCAAGTAGGGAAGGAATCAGAAGTCACCCAACATACCGAAAGTGGATTGGCCAGGCTGTAATTAATTCAATGGCTAGCTCCTCCTACGTATTACTCTTTGGTAATGGTTCAGGCATCCAGCAAGGAGGACCATTCTAGTATGAACAAAAAGCATGATGACAATACGGAGGAAAAAAGTCAGATCATTATTAGATATATATGATTTGATATATATATATATATATATATATGCATAATTATATATATATATCAAATCATTATTACAGTTCGTAAAGAGCAATGAGAAACATGTCGTGCTGCAATTAAATTTCGGTGTGTAATCTGTGATGCATAGTTCACCGAAGAAACAAATGGTGGGCTTGCACTCGCACAAAAATTTAGCCACAGTACCATTCAATTACGCATGTATTATCCATATTTATATAGATTTAGGACCAAGTAGAGTCAAAGGGTCGAATTTAAAAAAACATAACCTAGCATATTGTCATACATCAATATTAGGTACAATCAATCTGGAGCATATTTGTGTATTGAGGGAATCTAGAATTTTAGATCTGGCAAGGCTCAAGCAAGTATAGATCAGCTGAACTATCAAAGAGACACATGGACGAAGATCCAATGCCAAATACTTGACAGAGTAACTATTCAGCGTTGTTTTACGCCAAGAATTTCCAAAAGGAATAGAGATAGTCAAACAATCCGAAGGAAAGGTCTAGCAGCAAATACAACATAAATTTTAGGACAAACCTTTGGATGCATGTATAGCCAGAATTTTATTTGGCCCCCACAATTGCAAGGAGCAACTTTTGAGGACACGCGGTTTTCCTTTGGTAGCCAGCACTGCAACTTTAGAGCTCAACACATCAGGTGAACTCCTGAACAAGATGGGTATAGAAGAGTATGCAAAAACAAGCTTTGGTTCAGTAAACCAGTAAATTGAGAAAATCATCACAAAGAGCAAACATTTGTTTTTTTAGTTGCAAGAGCTTGTTCATTGTTACTTAGAGAACACACACACCCTACTGTAGTCTCTCTAATGCACAACTATGGTTGGTTTTTAAAAGAAACCGTTTGAACATCTTTCTGGTCCTAAATTGATAATACTTCAAGCTATATCAGTGACAAAGCAACGAAGCAATCTTAAGGTCGAAAAACAACAGAGAAACCTTCAAGCAGAAAAAGGCATGAATTACAGTTTAAGGTTGACATATATCCACATATAAGCATATAGAGAAGAAAATTACAACAATCGAATATTAGAATTACCAATACTAAACCATAGCATTAAAAAGAATAGCAGTATCCTAGTATCCTAATAATAGCAGCAGTAGCCATGGTGAAAAAATGGATATAGCACAAACCAGGCATAGAGCTCCATGTAAGGTGACTATATTATTGATTTTGCCACAAACATGACAAAAATTAGCAAGAGAGGTAAATAGCAACATAGCGTCATTGATCAGCTTGCCCCTGGCACGAAGAGGTTACCATGTTGGTCAGCGCGCAACTTCGCCTTGCTGCTTCGCCAATAGTTGTTTTCATGTACTGCAATCTGAAATATACATAGTTACGTGTGTTCGGACCCAAAATATAGGTGGCAAAATATATGTACAAACTGTGAATAAGAAGCTGGGCAGTAAAAGTAGTACCAACCAGACAGACCAGGTGACCAGCAAGCAAAAGCATGAAGCGACCTTGGACTAAAAAGAATCATCTCATGCGATGAAACATGGTCAAAAGTCAAAACTGCAGCCAGAATATGATTTATAAGTTGCTTTCAGAAACGATATCATAGAAAAGGTCTAAAATTGTACAAAACTGGCACCAACATGTGAATTAAATTTAAAAGTGGAAGTCATATAACCAATAGTGACCTTATTTACAGCAAGCATTGGTATAAAAATATCTTACAGAGAGCAAATATGTTCTTGTACTAATATCGTTACAGAGCATGAGATGTTTTGCACCTCATTCAGAATGGCAAAAACAAAAATAGGTTCACGACAGGGCATAATTTATACCTATATTGAGGTTGTATAATGTATAGGCAAGCTATCTTTGGATGCAAGCTATTGAGTACATTGAACAATACATAGATTGATCTTCTCTCCTGCAGCTAGCTTGCCACTTCATGGAACGCCGTTATGTAGAAGTAAATGCACATGGGGGCAAAATAATCCATGATCTAGAAGAAAACACATTGGAACGAACCAAACAAAGTACGATACAAAGGATGTGAACAAACCAGTCGAGGAAACCACGAAGATAGCAGATCCCCTACCAGCCAATAACCAGACACGAGAAAACCTGAGATAATTTGGCAAACCTAAGACTAAGCAAACCTAAGATGATTTGTCATTCTTTAGCTTAAATGGATTTGCTTAAATCATGAACGTTGGAACAAACATAGTGGTAGTCAGATCTTCAGGACAATACATTTGAACACAACATAAGCAAAGAATGTACAGAGGAAAGTATATTTTTTGCTAGTCCAAGAATGTGCAGAGGAAAACATACTGACCTGGGGCATCCCAATGAGCCGCATGAGCTCTCCCACCAAAAAAAACAAAGCGATTTTTGCAACTTGTATTTGTAAGAACACTTAAGCACAACCCTCCATTTAACTGGCATGCCTGTGCAACATGAAGCTGTTTACACGACCAAACAAACAGATCAGTCTCCTTTAGGACAGATTTTGGATGCTTATTTTAAGTAAGTATGAACAACTTAATAAGACAACATCTATAAGTAGACCAATTCAAGTGGTCAGTAAGTAACAGCAAGATATACCCCAATTTTCACATTAAACCAACAAATGTAATAATCTCCAGAGCAGCTCAACCTCATACATGAGCCGAAAAAATTATGTCTGGAGGTAGATACCTGGATGTGGCGAGACGCCTTGCCACCATTGACCACTGCAATACCCTTGGTCGCAACGCTAGCGCTTATGCCACGACGCTCTCATGTGCCTACTTCGGCAGCAAGTGCATGGTTAATCTGAAGTGCCGCCTCTCCTTGGCCCGGTGACCTCCTTCATCTCCTGGGTGAATCTGTACAATATTAGAAATTATTTGAGAATGCTAGAGTCGGAAACTGAGTTATAATTTAATTTCAGAAATGAAAACATAGAAAGGTAGAGCTTGTACAATTGCATCTTTGCGTGTGTCAAAAAAATTCAGAAATGACACTACACAAAGGATGAGCTATAACCCGATGTGTGTGTCTCAAACAATCTATCACAAATATCTTTTCCAATGAATCACTCAGCCATTTAGCAATAATAGCTTGGACAGGAAAGTCACATACATCAGCCAAACAGAGATTCTTGAAGCTAATATATCATAGTATTGTATTGGAACACTATAAGAAACAAATTCCAAACCGAAGTTCAAGTAAAGCTAAACTATAAACCTTAAATATTCATGTTTCTACACAATACAGCTGCAAGACCTGCTGCTTTCACAATTAGTTGTCGTTGCTTTCTTGCCAAATCATCCCACAACAACAAAAAGCATCTACATATACCAATTTTACTGCCCATAAACATTAAAAAAACGAGAGTAGAAGTGGTACCTCACACACTCGACCTGCTGGTCAATGAGAGCAGGAGTGATGCGTCCGGATGCTGCAGCTGGAGGTTCGAGATGATGCAGATCTGGTCGATCCGGTCGGCGGCGTCCTGCTGCAGGTGATGATGCAGATCTGGTCGATCCGGTCGCCGTCGTCCTGCTGCAGGTGAGGAATGGCGTGGAGGTGCAGGTTGCGTCCGGCTGCTGCAGCTGGAGGTTCGAGATGATGCAGATACGGCCGATCCGGTCGCCGGCGTCCTGCTGCAGGTGAAGAAGGGCATGGATGTGCAGGTTGGGTGACGGCCTGCTGCTGCTAGGGTTAGGGTGGAAGCTCCCCTAGCTGGACACGGCCACCGCGTGGAGGTGCAGGTCGGGGAGAGAGGGAGGTCGACGGCCGTTGGAGGAAGAGGCCGGCGTGCATGCGGACGGCCGGCGCTTGTGCAGCAGAGGAGGAGAGGCCGTGTGAGGACGTCGAGCGGGGGAGGAGAAACAGGCGAAGAGAGCTCGAGGAGGGAGGAGGACGCAAGCGATTGGGGGAGCTGGTGTGCTGAGGCACCGCAGCTCGAGGCGGCGGCCGGCGACGAGAACGGGGTAGGGGTGGGGCGGGGCGGCGGCGCGGGGCGGCGGCTCGAGGCGACGGCGGGCGACGAGAACGGGGCGCGAGGCGGGCGCGGGGCGGGGGCGGGGGCGCGAGGCGGCTAGGGTTTCTTTTGCCCTGGTGCTCGTTTTTATACCAGGCCGCGCTGAAATACCGAAAATACCCCTGCGGGTTGAGATCCACTGTCAGATGCCAATGCGCACCGACAGAGATCCCAGCCGCAGTGGCTGACATGTGGGGCCGGCAAAGGTGGGGTCCAACTGCAGCCGGAGGCGGGTAACAGTTGGCCATTGCATGGGGTTAGCTAGTGAGAGAAGTACCCAAAATGGACGGCTGAGATGCGCTGATGGGGTGATCCAACGGCCACCAAGCGAGGATCGCTGTGAGAGCCCCATGGGGGTGCAACAATTATACCTTTAGATTCTACGGTTCGTCGAATGCCCCCTGCTGACAGCACGACGTATCTCACACGGACGGAGACTGACCGTTGACGTCACCCTACATGTCATCCCTCTTGGACCGGCGTGAACTTGCACGGCCCGTAGCGCCACGAACGATCGCATGGCTCCTTGCCCTCCAAGATTTCTCACGCCTCAGGGCATCTCCAGCGGCGCGACGCATTTTAGCGTCCGCGCGCGTCCGTTTGCGTCGGCCCTTTTGGTCGAAAACGACCGCGCGTCCGTTTGCGTCGGGGGGTGGCTCCAGCGGCACGACGCATTTTTTTTAGGACGAACCATTTTTTTGAACTGAAACATAATTTACAAAAACTGAAACATAATAAAAAAAACCTAAAACGCCTACTGGTCGCTGTCGTGGCCGTGCTGCTCCTCGTCGCTGTCCAGCACGATGACCTCCGGTATGTCCCACGGCCAGTTGCCATCCGGGGGAGCGTACGCCGGGCGCGATCGCGGTGCTCGAGGTTGACGAGGCTGCGGCTGAGGCGGCGGTGGAGGCGCCCAGGGCTGCGGCTGTGGCGGCGGATGAGGAGCCCAGCCATAAGGCTGTGGCGGCGGTGGGGGAGGCGCCCAAGGCTGTGGCGGCGGTGGAGGAGGCGCCCAAGGCTGTGGCGGCGGTGGAGGAGGCGCCGCCGAGTCCAGGAGCGCCTGTCGAAGGGCTTCATCCGCGGACAGGCCCGGCGGCATGACAGCGGTGGCGTAGCGGGGCAACGGCGGCTGCACAGGCGCGTCGTACTTGGAGACGAGGAGGCCCAGCTTGGCCATCTCGTCGTCCGTCAAGTTGTCGGGGAACTCGAAGTTCCGGCCCTCCGCCATGGCCTGCTGCCATTCGTGGAAGACGAGGCCGACGTAGTCGTCGCTGTCGTCCTTCACCTCCTCGCTATGGTACGCGAGCGCCTCGATGTAGTCGTCGTCGTCGTCGTAGACGGCGTAGGCTTCGTCGTCGTCGTCCTCGTCCTCGCGGTCGTTGTGCTGCGGCTGCTCACGTCGCGTCGGCGCCTGCTGACGACGAGCCAGCGGTGCAGGGCCGAAGGGATAATCCCTGTCGCCCATGAAGCCAGCCCTGCGTCTACTGTCCGTCTCCGTGGACAGGTACGTACGCCATTGCTCGGAGTCGATGGCGTACGCCAGATCGGCGCGGAGGTCCGCCGGCAGATACCGCCTCCTGCGCCGGATCTCCTTGGTCCGCTCAGGCTCGCGCGCAGGTACTGGAGGGATGGGCACCCGGCGGCAGCTGAGCCGCCAGCCGCCAGGCAGCTGCACACCGGATCAGGCGTCGCACGGCACCCATTTGCCGTGCATGAGCCTCCCCACCGTGACGGGGAGCGTCACCTTCTTGCTGCCGCTGCCGGAGGCCTCGAAGTCGTTCTTCTTCCCCATGGCGCAGCGGCGGTTGTGGTGCGAGTGGAGCTGTGGGCGAAGGAGCAACGCGGCCGCTGGACTTTTAAGGGCGGCCGCGCACGGGATACGATGCCATTGAAGGCGGCGCAGGCCAGCCGCCGCCGCCGATCTGCACGCGCAGAACAGAAGGCTGCGGCATTCATGGCGGCGCAGACGCGAAGCGCTGACCGCGGAAGCGATGGCCGCGAAGCGATGCCCTCCATGCAGGCTCGCCGCCGGCGGGCCCGGTGGAGACCGCAGCGGACACTTTGCGCTGCTCACAAGTTGCGCCGCCGAGACGCAAACCTGGCGCATATTTGGGCCAGGTTTGCGTCTCCGCGGACGGCCCGGTCACTTTGCGTCGTGCCGCTGGAGAGGGTGCCAGACGCATTTACGACCAAAGCGGACGCAAACGGTCGCTGAGCGACCGTTTGAGTCGCGCCGCTGGAGATGCCCTCACATCAAAAATCAAACCATTTAATAATCACCATTTAATACTGATATAGTCCGTGTGTTGACAAAGTAGCGCGTCATCCAAGACGCCGTCCACCACCTGCACAAAACACCCGTCACCCGGTGCGATTCCGGCGTGTATTTGCACAAAAGCACAGACTGACCCTCCGGCGAAACTATTTCACCCATCTAACCCTTTTGTGTGACGCCCCTCCCATCGGCACCACACATGCCAGTGTGGCCGGCGCCCCTCCTGCCGGCGCCACTCTTTCAGCCGACGTGGCGCCCTCGACGCTGAGCTGGTGCGCCGATCCGACGTGGCAGCATGTGTGGCGCCGGCGCCACACATGCACTTATAATTGCCCAAAACATACTGTGAGACAAATCGTCTGGGACTTAGCCGTTTTGGCGAGGCTGTTTGTGTGGCGAGGCTGGGTCGTCCAAGATGTCCTCAGCATACGCGTGCTTCACTAACTCGATACGCGTGTTTTCATGGAACCACACATGCTGCCACGTTGGATCGGCGCACCAGCTCAGCGTCGAGGGCGCCACGTCGGCTGGGAGAGTGGCGCTGGCAGGAGGGGCGCCACACTGGCATGTGTGGCGCCGATGGGAGGGGCGCCACACAAAAGGGTTAGATGAGTGAAATAGTTTCGCCGGAGGATCAGTTCTGTGCTTTTCTTTCACTTTTGGGTTATTTTTGTGCAAATCGCCGATTCCGGCAGATCAAAAAGCTGTGATCCAATGGACCGGTGCCCGTAGATCCGGTCTATGGAAACGCTCCTGGCGAGTCGGAGAATCCCGTTCCCTCGCCTATAAATCCGGGCCTCCTCAGTCCTCACCTTTTTTTAGAGGTAAGGCCCAGAGGCCCAGCTTTAAATTAATAAAGCCACAAACGGCAGAATTACAAGGTGCTGAACGAACAGCTTACAAGCATCAAGGAACAAGCAAACAGAGAAAAAACAAAAGAGCACAGCTTGGACTTCAATGCCATCATCCAACGGAATGGACAGAGCGGGGGAGCGGAAACGCCGTGAAGCTCACCACCGGACTCATGCCATGATCAAGACCTGGCGCGTCGCCACCAGCATGCCATCCGCCTCCGCCTTCGAAGAAGGCCCCAACCTTCTCACCCTGGTTCGTAGGGCGCCGAACCATCGAAAGGCAGAGCAGCTCTCCCCAGAGCGCGCATAGACACCTGGGCCAACGTTCCAAGGACCATCCCCAAACACGAGCACCGCACGCGAAACACCACGGGCATCACCGCCGGCCAACACACCGACCACCCAAAAGACTTCAGCTTCAGGACATCGCTCGCCGAAGAAGACACGGCAAGAAAAGGGCATCCATGTCGCCGTGAACGTCTGGGGCACCTATAGCTGCCGGAAAGGGGACAACTTTCCCCTTTCGCCCAGGCCGAGGGCGCCGACCCGCCGACAAGCCACCGCACCAGCCGAGCACCACCACACTTCGCCACCAGAAACGCCGCCACCTGCGGGCCTGGAAACACACGCAGCACAACCACCTTCCGCCGGCCCAAGGCAACGCCTCCAAGGAGAACACGACGCTCGAACGCCGTCGCCGCCCAATCTAGAGATTTTGGGTTTTCACCCGGGCGCAGAGGAAGGAGGGAAGGGGATGTACCTCAGCGTCGCCTCCAAGGAGGAAGACGGCGTCCGAAACGTCGCCGACGCCGTGGCCGCCACCGCCGGCCAAAGATCTCTCCCGGCCAGAGCCCCGGACCCTGCCACCCCAACACAACACCCAGACGAGAACGTCAAGTTGCCCTTGGGATGGGTACCACGCGGAGCAGGCCGCCGTCTTCAGAATAGACTCGGAGGTCGACGGGGCGACCACCGCGACGCGAGCAACCTCCACCGCCTCCACGCCGCCCCCACGACCGAGGAGGCGGTCAGCAGCACCGGCCAACGCCCCCCGCCGTCCGGGGCCGCGCCGCCCTCACCTTGCGAGGCCGCCGCCTCGGATCCCCGCCCCATCGGGGAGAGCCGGTCGACACTGCCCTGGACCGACGCCACTCCGGCAGGAGCAGATCGGAGCCGGGGTCGCCTACCGCGCGCCCGCACCAGCACCGGCAAGCCCCGAGCGGCGTTCCTCCACCGATCGCCGCCCCGAGGAGCCAAGGGCCCAGATCCCCGCCACCCCCTTCACCGGCATCGTGGTCTTTGACCGGCGGCGCCTCCGGAGATGGCGAGGAAGGGAGGATGAGGGGGAGAGAGCAGCGGCGGCGGGCTAGGGTTTCGCCCCTCGGTCGCCTGGAGGGGGCGACGCGAGGGAGCGAACCGGTTTTCCTGACCTGCAGGTGGACACTTCAGCCGTCTCTGCATTTGTGTTGGCGATCCCTCAGTCCTCACCTCGCAAACGAATAGCGCAAAGCCGCAATTAGCCTCTCAGCCAGCCAGACAGTCCTCTCGTCCTCCCGAGAAAAACAGCGGCCGCGTTCCGATCTAGCCCAAGACTGTTCCGTGGTTTCGTTCTCCATTCCATCCGCGCCACCGTAGCAGCAAGCATGTGTCCCGGCGGCAAGTACGCGGGCCTCGACCACCCCGCCGGCGCGGGTGACCTGCGGCCGGCGTTCGACGTGCTGGACGCGGACCGCGACGGCCGCATCAGCCGCGACGACCTCAAGTCCTTCTACGCCACCGCCAACACCGGCGCCGCCGCCACCAGCGACGACGACATCGCTGCCATGATCGCCGCCGCGGACGCCGACCGCGACGGCTTCGTGCAGTACCACGATTTCGAGGGCCTCCTCGCCCCCGCCTCCACCAAGGGCACCGCCGCCGCCGCCACGTCCGCGATGGAGGACGCGTTCCGCCTCATGGACCGCGACGGGGACGGCAAGGTGGGCTTCGAGGACCTCAAGGCCTACCTCGGCTGGGCCGGCATGCCGGTCGACGACGACGAGGTCCGCGTCATGATCAGCGTGGCTGGCGACGGCGACGGCGGCGTGGGGCTCCAAGCGCTCGCCAGAATACTCGCCGTGGACTTTGAGGCCGCCGCCTAAAATAATCGAACGGACTGTAAAGCACTGAACTTGATTTTTTGGGACTTTTTCCCCGAAATTTGGTTGGTGGGATTGGGATGAGGCAACTGATTGTTGATTCAGCGGTTCTCGTGACTCGTGAGTTTTGTCTGTACTACTGTATCCTAGTAGTAGCTGTTACCCCTTAATTAAAGAAAATTAATCCTGCATTGTACTGCGTCTTTGCCTCCGTTGATCGATCGATTTGAGGAGGAATTGCGTTTTCAGAATAATCAGGATCTCTCTTCTCTAGACGGAAAAAAACTTGTGAAGCTGGCAGCACTTGTTTTAAAGTACTCGCAAAGTTTAACCCTGGAGCATTTATATAGTACTAGTATACTGCCTAGCTGTATGGAAATTTAATGTAAATTTTCAATTTTGAATTCGTGATACATCACTCCCTATCTCTTAAAAAGGCGGACCGAGTATTGAAAAAGTGGACTACGTGTCAAATGATATTGTACGCGTAGCCGTGCGTGCATGTAGGAGTGTTTTTAGTTTTTGAAATCTGAGAAGAGGAGAAAATTGATGGACATCTTCATCTTGGCAAGTTTGTGGTTTGGGCAACCCATACGAAGACTTAGACATGAACCTCTTATACGCTTGTAGTATCATCACCATTAAAAGTGGTCGGTTTGCACCATTTCAGATCTTCCCTTGCTTAGGCGGGAAAAAA
Organism: Lolium perenne; assembly: GCF_019359855.2. Taxonomy (NCBI): domain Eukaryota; kingdom Viridiplantae; phylum Streptophyta; class Magnoliopsida; order Poales; family Poaceae; genus Lolium; species Lolium perenne. Next base: position 282,822,152 of record NC_067247.2, on the reverse strand, counting down.
ACCTAAGGACATCAAACCTCTTAAGGGCTTGTTTGGTACTACAATTTTAGTGGAGATTAGCGGGGATAATCCGCTCCAAACTACAAATCCCCGCTTATACTCAATACATGTTTGATGCGAGAGTATGAGCGAGTTTAATCCCCACTTGTTCCCAAATTTTAGTGTAATTTTTTCAATCTCCAATACTCTACCCCTACCTAGTGGATTGGGGAAGAAATTTTGTGGGGATTGGATGACAGCAAAGATTCACCCAATACTCTAGAATATTATCCCCACTAATTTCCACTAAAACACTAGTACCAAACAAGGCCTAATAAAATTAAATAGGACAACTTCTCATTTCTCCACGTTACAGAGTTCATCTCTCTTTGGGTGTAAAAGGATATCCAACTTAGGAAGGATGCGGAGGATTCTATCGTGTAGAACACCACGAAAATGGTAAATATTCAATGCTCTCGGCCTAAAAAGCACATGTTGTTGGCTCGATGTAGAAGGTTTGGTCTCCTCCCAAGATTAAACTCTTTGTTTGGCTGGCCATCCAAAATAGGATATGAACATTTGATCATTTGGAGAAGAGAGGGTGGCCTAATTAATTATGGGCTTTGCCCATTTTACAAGCAATCTTAAGAGACGGTGGCACACATTTTCTACCAATGCCGCTTCTCCAAAATATTTTGGTTGTCGGTCAAGGAGTGGCTCGGGCTCACATCCATTGACATATTTGGGTGGCCAGCCGAGCTATCCATCTAGAAGTGGTGGATGGCCATGTCTAGCTCCACCACTCAAAACTGCAAGGCAATGACCACCCTCACCATGCTAATTAACAAGTTGGATTATATGGAGCGAAAGATATGCGAGAGTCTTCCACAACAAATTCGCCCATTCTCCTATCCTTCTAGCGACCATCAAGAAAGCGGCAGAACTTTGGGTAACCATGTGTGCGAAAAAGTTAAGTCAGATTATGAAGGGAGAATAATCTTTTGTGTTCCTGGCTGTTGGGAGGTCTTCTTTTCTCCCATGTGAATGCAAAATATCGTTTCTTATTTATTAATGGAAAGAAGCAAACCTTTTGCCTTCTTTTTTATAAAAAATGCTCCGCCGATTTTCCCACTGTGCTCGCCCTACGAAAGGCTTACTGCTAATATGTGCCTTGCTTGGAGCAATATATAGATGCAACTCATTTCAGTGTATGCACTAAGTTAACTATTTACCGATTATAGTTGAGACATCACAAAATTGAGCTTCCTAGGGCTCGGTGACCCATGAAGAGGCATTGGAGTATGAAACCCACGGGTATCGGATGAGACTTGGTGTGAAACTTACACTCACAATTTTTAAAATTTAGGGCATAGTCCATTGTCAAATTATAGTTTCCACTAAAATTCTAGTATATAAACATCACACTAGAACACATATAATCTAATGTGCCTCTTAGACCTGGTGTGGGGTTGTTGCATTTTTTGTTCTTTTGGATCATGAAAAATATTCGAATTCTCAAGAGGTGAGGCTAATATTTAGCCCTAATTGCTAGTTCGGAGAGAATTGAACTTCTTTGTAAAGTACTATTCACTAGAGCATGAGAGAGGAGTGGCTCCTGCCCCACGCGCATGCCAGTGTTTCATGGATGAGCCAAGCCGGGCTTAGACCCTTGTTGTTTGGGAAAGATTTAATTGTAATTCATCATGAATTTTAGCGGGCATGTTATTAACACCATGGTTACCAATATATACTCGGTGTATGCGGTTGTTACCTACACATACGTGGTATTGGCCCCACAACTTCCCGACCCCAACCTTATGAGAAGAACCACATCATAACTTTACCACCACTCACAATACCAAAGCGCCGCTAGAGCTTTGTGCAGCCTCTAGGTCTTATGGATCCCGCTTCTCAACATGGAACACTAATGTCTACGCACGCTTCTATTCTTGTAGACAGTGTTGGGCCTCTAAGTGCAGAGGTTTATAGAATAGCAGCAAGTTTTCCTTAAGTGGATCACCCAAGGTTTATCGAACTCAGGGAGGTAGAGGTCAAAGATATCCCTCTCAAGCAACCCTGCAATTACGATACAAGAAGTCTCTTGTGTCCCCAACACATCCAATACACCTGTCAGGTGTATAGGTGCACTAGTTCGGCAAAGAGATAGTGAAATACAAGTAATATGGATGAATATGAGTGGTAAATGCAATCTAAAATAAAAATTGCAACAAGCAAACATGTAGCAGAACTGGTTGTAAACGGTGTTTCAATGCTTGAAAACCAGGCCTAGGGATCATAATTCCACTAGTGCACACTGTCACCTTCACACCGTTGGACAAGGTGTCCCCACAGATCACATAATAAAGCCACTTAAGTAGCACAATAGTTGAAGCATAACATCTAGATTACAAAGCTCATGATCACATAAAGATCATACATAGAGAGATAGATAGACTACATAGCTACCGGTAAAGCCCTCGGTCTTGGGGGAGAACTACTCACTCCTCGTCATGGGAGTCAGCAACGACGATGAAGATGGCGGTGGAGTCGATGGAGATGACTCCGAAGTCGATGGAGATGGCTCCGGGGGCAATTCCCAGACCACCCCTAGGCGCGACCAGGGCCTGGACCACACTGATGTCTACGCCCCCTCCTTTTCCTGTAGACAGTGTTGGGCCTCCAAGAGCAGAGGTTTGTAGAACAGCAGCAAGTTTCCCTTAAGTAGATCACCCAAGGTTTATCGAACTCAGGGAGGAAGAGGTCAAAGATATCCCTCTCATGCAACCCTGCAACCACAAAGCAAGAAGTCTCTTGTGTCCCCAACACACCTAATAGGTGCACTAGTTCGGTGAAGAGATAGTGAAATACAGGTGGTATGAATATATATGAGCAGTGGCAACGGCACCATAAAAGTGCTTTGCCCAGGACAGTAAACAAGCAGTAGTAACGCAGCAGTAGTAACGCAAAGAAACAAGAAACAAGCAGCGATAGCGATATTTAGGAACAAGGCCTAGGGATCAGACTTTCACTAGTGGACACTCTCAACATTGATCACATAACAGAATAGATAAATGCATACTCTACACTCTTGTTGGATGATGAACACCATTGCGTAGGATTACACGAACCCTCAATGCCGGAGTTAACAAGCTCCACAATTCAATGTTCATATTTAAATAACCTTAGAGTGCATGAAAGATCAATACGACTAAACCAACTACTAACATAGCATGCACACTGTCACCTTCACACTATGTAGGAGGAATAGATCACATCAATACCATCATAGCAATAGTTAACTTCATAATCTACAAGAGATCATAATCATAGCCTACGCCAAGTACTAACACGGATGCACACACTGTCACCATTACACCGTGCAGGAGGAATAAAACTACTTTAATAACATCACTAGAGCAGCACATAGATAAATTATGATACAAAACACATTGCAATCATAAAGAGATATAAATAAGCACTTCACTATGCCATTCATAACAGTGAATAAGTATTCTGTGAAATATAGCCTAAGAGACCCACACGGTGCACACACTGTCACCTTTACACATGTGGGACAAGGAGTCTCCGGAGATCACATAAGTAAAATTCACTTGACTAGCATAACGACATCTAGATTACAAGCATCATCATATGAATCTCAATCATGTAAGGCAGCTCATGAGATTATTGTATTGAAGTACATAAGGAGAGAGATGAACCACATAGCTACCGGTACAGCCCCGAGCCTCGATGGAGAACTACTCCCTCCTCATGGGAGACAACAGCGTTGATGGAGATGGCGGTGGTGTCGATGGAGGAGCCTTCCGGGGGTACTTCCCCGTCCCGGCGGCGTGCCGGAACAGAGACTCCTGTCCCCCAGATCTTGGCTTCGCGATGGCGGCGGCTCTGGAAGGTTTTCCGTATCGTGGCTCTCGGTATCGAGGTCTTAGGTCGAGGGGCTTTATATAGGCGAAGAGGCGGCGTCAGAAGGTCGAAGGGGCGCCGACACTATAGGGGGGCGCGGGCCACCCCTAGGCCGCGCTGGCCTATGGTTTGGTGGGCCTGTGCCCCCTCTCTGGCGGTTCTCGTGTGTTCTGGATGCTTCCGGGCAAAATAGGAACCTGGGCGTTGATTTCGTCCAATTCCGAGAATATTTCTTTACTAGGATTTCTGAAACCAAAAACAGCAGAAAACAAGAATCGGCACTTCGGCATCTTGTTAATAGGTTAGTTCCAGAAAATGCACGAATATGACATAAAGTGTGCATAAAACATGTAGATATCATCAATAATGTGGCATGGAACATAAGAAATTATCGATACGTCGGAGACGTATCACACACCTAGGCCTGGTCTGGCCGCCCTGTGGCGCCTCTTCGTCCCCCCTCTGGACTTCGTCTTCATTACGGGAAAATAAGATCTTCAACTTTTGTTTCGTCCAATTTCGAGAATATTTCATGTACAACTTTTCTAAAATACAAAACAGTAGAAAACAGGGAACTGACACTATGGCATCTTGTCAATAGGTTAGTGCCGGAAAATGTGTAAAAGTGCAACGAAGTGTACGAAAAACATATATAAATTGATGTAAAACAACCATGGAGCATCAAAAATTATAGATACGTTTGCAACGTATCAGCATCCCCAAGCTTAACTCATGCTCGTCCTCGAGTAGGTAAGTGATAACAAAAATAATTTTTGAGGTGACATGCAGCCAACATAATATTGATCAAGTTATTGTAAAGCATTGTAAGCTGAGATCAAAGTACTCTAAACATAGACATGATAGATATAATTCTAACAATAAAACTTAGCAACTATATTATAACATGAAAAGTAACTCAAACAAAGGATCATGAATAATTGTGCATTGAAAGCAATTGTTTGTTTATGAGCACAAACAAAACATAGCAAAGTGGTACTCAGCTTTTTCTTTATGGAGTAGCAAAACATAAATGCCAGGACACTTTTAAAGTTCAAAGGGTGACTAGATACAAGTAATTTGAGAACAAGCAATAACACAATCATGAATCAATCAATAATAAATTTTGGGACTATGCACATTATACTATGAATGACAACTATGCTCTCTTAATTGGTGCATAAAGCAAGAAGATGAAGACTCGACATAAAAGTAAAAGAAAAGCTATTTGCAGAGGAAGCAAGATTAACAAGTTTTATAAACCTTCCAAAAAGTACAGTACTCATTAGCTTTGAGCTCTTATTACCCCTATCATAAGCATCTTGAATGGTTAAAGTTAATGTGAGGGCAAATACGAGTTATATGCTTGACAAATTACAAGTTGAAAATCTCGTGCCCCATGAATACGAGTACCTAAACCTCATGCTACTCAACTTAGGTCCATAATAAGTTATTGTCATTGTAAGTATACATGTATCATTGAGAACGCCAACGGGGTACTGATGGCGTGTAAGACACACGTCCGTTGGGAACCCCAAGAGGAAGGTGTGATGTGTACAGCGACAAGTTTTCCCTCAGTAAGAAACCAAGGTTATCGAACCAGTAGGAGTCAAGGAACACGTGAAGGTTGTTGGTGGCGGAGTGTAGTGCGGCGCAACACCAGGGATTCCGGCGCCAACGTGGAACCTGCACAACACAATCAAAGTACTTTGCCCCAACGTAACAGTGAGGTTGTCAATCTCACCGACTTGCTGTAAACAAAGGATTAGATGTATAGTGTGGAAGATGATGTTTGTTTGCGAAGAACAGTAAAGAACAATTGCAGTAGATTGTATTTCAGATGTAAAGAATGGACCGGCGTCCACAGTTCACTAGTGGTGTCTCTCCCATAAGATAAATAGCATGTTGGGTGAACAAATTACAGTTGGGCAATTGACAAATAGAGAAGGCATAATAATGCACATACATATATCATGATGAGTACTATGAGATTTAATCAGGGCATTACGATAAAGTACATAGACCGCTATCCAGCATGCATCTATGCCTAAAAAGTCCACCTTCAGGTTATCATCCGAACCCCTTCTAGTATTAAGTTGCAAACAACAGACAATTGCATTAAGTATGGTGCGTAATGTAATCAACACAAATATCCTTAGACAAAGCATCGATGTTTTATCCCTAGTGGCAACAGCACATCCACAACCTTAGAACTTTCTGTCACTGTCCCAGATTCAATGGAGGCATGAACCCACTATCGAGCATAAATACTCCCTCTTGGAGTCACAAGTATCAACTTGGCCAGAGCCTCTAATAGCAATGGAGAGCATGAAAGAACATAAACAACATATATGATAGATTGATAATCAACTTGACATAGTATTCAATATTCATCGGATCCCAACAAACACAAAATGTAGCATTACAAATAGATGATCTTGATCATGATAGGCAGCTCACAAGATCTAACATGATAGCACAATGAGGAGAAGACAACCATCTAGCTACTGCTATGGACCCATAGTCCAGGGGTGAACTACTCACACATCAATCCGGAGGCGATCATGGTGATGAAGAGACCTCCGGGAGATGATTCCCCTCTCCGGCAGGGTGCCGGAGGCGATCTCCTGAATCCCACGAGATGGGATTGGCGGCGGCGGCGTCTCTGGTAGGTTTTCCGTATCGTGGCTCTCGGTACTGGGGGTTTCGCGACGAAGGCTTTAAGTAGGCGGAAGGGTGGAGTCGGAGGGCTGATAGGGGGCCCACACCATAGGGCGGCGTGGGCCCCCCTTGGCCGCGCCAGCCTATGGGGTCGGTGCCCCGTCGCCCCACTTCGTTTCCCCCTCGGTCTTCTGGAAGCTTCGTGGAAAAATAAGACCCTGGGCGTTGATTTCGTCCAATTCTGAGAATATTTCCTTTGTAGGATTTCTGAAACCAAAAACAGCAGAAAACAACAACTGGCTCTTCAACATCTCGTCAATAGGTTAGTGCCGGAAAATGCATAATAATGACATAAAGTGTGTATAAAACATGTGAGTATCATCATAAAAGTAGCATAGAACATAAGAAATTATAGATACGTTTGAGACGTATCAGGTACCTCTTGACCCATGATATAGGAGTACTCCTGCCCCATAATAAAGGAGCATTCCCATACCAAAATAACAAGACAAACATACAATAAGCATCTTGTTGGAGATATGCCCAAGAGGCAATAATAAAATGGTTATTATAATATATCTTTGTGTTTATGATAAATGTTTGCATACCATGTTATAATTGTAATAACCGAAACATTGATACATGTGTGTTATGTAAACAATAAGGAGTCCCTAGTAAGCCTCTTGTATAACTAGCTTGTTGATTAGTAGATGATCATGGTTTCGTGATCATGAACATTGGATGTTATTAATAACAAGGTTATGTCATTAGGTGAATGATATAATGGACACACACCCAAATAAGCGTAGCATAAGATCACGTCATTGAATTCAGTTTGCTATAAGCTTTCGATACATAGTTACCTAGTCCTTCAACCATGAGATCATGTAAATCACTTATACCGGAAGGGTACTTTGATTACATCAAACGCCACTGCGTAAATGGGTGGTTATAAATGTGGGATTAAGTATTCGGAAAGTATGAGTTGAGGCATATGGATCAAGTGTGGGATTTGTCTATCCCGATGACAGATAGATATACTCTGGGCCCTCTCGGTGGAATGTCATCTGATTAGCTTGCAAGCATGTGAAAGGTTCACAAGAGATGATATGCCACGGTACGAGTAAAGAGTACTTGTCGGAGACAAGGTTGAACGAGGTATAGAGATACCGATGATCAAACCTCGGACAAGTAAAATATCGTGAGACAAAGGGAATCGGTATCGTATGTAAATGGTTCAATCGATCACTAAGTTATCGTTGAATATGTGGGAGCCATTATGGATCTCCAGATCCCGCTATTGGTTATTGGTCGGAGAGAAGTCTCAACCATGTCTGCATAATTCACGAACCGTAGGGTGGCACACTTAAGGTTTGATGTCGTTTTAACTAGATATGGAATATGGAATGGAGTTCAAAGTTTTGTTCGGAGTCTCGGATGGGATCCAGGACATCACGAGGAGGTCCGGAATGGTCCGGAGAATAAGATTCATATATAGGAAGTCACTTTCCAAGTTTGGAAATGATCCGGTGCATTTATGGAAGGCGCTAGAATGTTCTAGAACCTTCCGGAAGAAATCACCATGGAAGGTGGAGTCCCGGTTGGACTCCACCAACCCTAACCAGCCAACCAAGTGGGAGGGTGGAGTCCATGGTGGACTCCACCTCCTTGGCCGGCCAAGCGAGGGGGGGAAGGGGAGAGTCCCTGTCCCTCTAGGTTTCGTCCATAAGGCAGTTTTTGAATTGGGGTCTTATTCAGATATTTGGGCAAACCCTTGGGTGTTCCACCTAAATAATGAGGAGGAGAGGGAGGGGGGCTGCCGACAGTTCGCCGCACCACCTAGGGCCCCCAAGGCCGGCGCCCATGACCCCCTGTCTCCCAAACCCTAGCCTCTCCTCCTCCATCTTCTCCCACAACGCTTACGGCGAAGCCCTGCCGGAGATATCCACCACCACCGTCACCACGCCGTCGTGCTGGCGGGATTTCGAGGAGGATCTACTACATCCGCTGCCCGCTGGAATGGGGAGAAGGACGTCGTCATCAACATCGTACGTGTGACTGAGTACGGAGGTGCTGCCCGACTGTGGCACCGTCAAGATCTTTTACGCGCTTTCGAAAGCGGCAAGTGATCGACTACAGCAACAACGAGATCTAATATCGTAGGCTTTGAAATCTTCGAGGGTTAGTCTCATGATCTTCTCATTGCTACCATCTTCTAGATTGGATCTTGGCTTGTTATTCGTTCTTGCGGTAGGAATTTTTTTGTTTTCTATGCTACGAATCCCATCAGTGGTATCAGAGCCGTGTCTATGCATAGATTGGTTGCACGAGTAGAACACAATAATTTTGTGGGCGTTGATGCTTTGTTGTCTTTAGTTCATGTACTTTGCATCTTGCGGCATGGTGGGATGAAGCGGCTCGGGCTAACTTTACGTGACCGCGTTCATGAGATTTGCTCCACGCTCGACATGCAACTTGTATTGCATAAGTGGCTTTGCGGGTGTCTGTCTCTCCCACCATAGTGAAGATTTAATTTACTCTTTCTATTGACAACACTAGTATCACCGTTGTGATTCATGTTCTTAGGTAGATTGGATTTTACTCGAAAACCCTAAACCACGTAAAATATGCAAACCAAATTAGAGGCGTCTAACTTGTTTTTGCAGGGTTTGGTGATGTGATATGGCCATGATGTGATGATGAATATGTATGAGATGATCATTATTGTATTGTGGCAACCGGCAGGAGCCTTATGGTTGTCTTTATATTTCATGTAGTAGTATTGTTTCAAAGTAGTTGTAATAGTTGCTACATGTGGTGAACAACCATGAAGACGGCGCCATGGACCTTGACGCTACGTCGACGATGATGGAGATCATGCCCGTTCATGATGAAGATCATGTCCGTGCTTTGGAGATGAAGATCAAATGCGCAAAGACTAAAGGGCCATATCATATCACATTATGAATTGCATGTGATGTTAATCCTTTATGCATCTTATCTTGCTTAGATCGCGACGGTAGCATTATAAGATGATCCCTCATATTAATATCAAGATAATAAAGTGTTCTCCCCTCGTATGCACCGTTGCTACAGTTCGTCGTTTTGAAGCATCTCGTGATGATCGGATGTGATAGATTCTACGTTCACATACAACGGGTGTAAGCCATGTTTGCACACGCAGAATACTTGGGTTTGCTTGACGAGCCTAGCATGTATAGACATGGCCTCGGAACACAGGAAACCGAAAGGTTGAACACGAGTCATATGGATGATATGATCAACATGTTGATGTTCACCATTGAAGCTACATCATCTCACGTGATGATCGGTTTTGGTGTAGTGGATATGGATCGTGTACCACTAAACAACTATGAGGGATGTTGTATTAAGTGGGAGTTCATTAGTAATTAGATTAAAACATGAACTAATTATCATGAACATAGTTTGAATAGCATTTTTGAATTAAATTTGTAGAATTGGCATCCGTTTTCTATCATGCGCTAGTCTTGTAATTGAGATAGAAATACTGTTAAGTCTGATAAGCAACTTTACGGACTGGTACCGTATTGTTAAAGAATCAAGAAATGATTAAGTCCTATTGCAAAATTTTAGTAAACCTCACATTGTTGATTCAAAGAACAATGGTTTTTATTAGTACCTAAAATTATCTTGTCTCCGTAAAGTTCAAATCCGTTTGAAAAGTAAGGAGCTGGAAATTTTGTTTTCAGAAATAAGCAAGGTATGAGATATATGTGATATCTAAGACCTTATTGCAAGATGATAGAATATAATCTAGTGAGACAACATAAACTCATAAGTTTTATGGGAACGTACGAAGGTTGATGACGCCCGGCGTCTCAATCCTCCAACTAGTTGGGCACTAACGATATTCGCATATCCATGAAGTGATCATCCTTAGTATGCACCGTTGCTAAGACTCGTCGTTTCGAAGCATCACGTGATGATCGGGTGTTATAGATTCTACATGTACATACAACGGGTGCAAGTCAGATTTGCACATGCGAATACTGAGGTTAAACTTTACGAGCCTAGCATGTACAGACATGGTCTCGGAAAGTCGTCATGATATGATGGATAAAATTATGAGTGAAATTGTTCATCATATTACAAAGTTACTAATAGTGAAATCTGGAACACTTGTCATATGATGATCAACTTCAAAGTAAGAACCTCTAGGTTATTGGTATTTGACCAATGGACCTAGAAGTTATTGAAGGTGAAGTGTTTCCTGAGAATGAGGAAAGCTAAAAGAGAAACTACAAAAGATATTTTGGCAGAAAGAAAGAAAACACTAGAAAGTCTAGCTCAGGTGTATATAAATGATATACATGTTATGGATGTATTCCTTGTTTGGTCACATAATGAAATTCTTGGGTATTTGTACCAGGTTGGTTGGTATGAGATGTCATACAGTACAACGCAATACAAGAATACGATGGCCTAAGTGAGTAATAAGGAATATGGTAATAATGCACGTCTGGAACATAATAAAGTGTTATTATGTTTGTCGTTGGCATTCTACCTAGCCCTTAGAATTTATAATAAAGAACTTAATAAATTGTTATTTTGCTCTGGTCAAATGAAAACAACGAGTTGTTCAAATTATGACATTACTCCATGTACGATGGAAAAGTTATTATAAATCTTAATGGTGAAATACACATACATAACACTGATGCTAAAATGCCATAAGGCAAATGATTTGAATTCCACTTATTTGTGGAACCGCCATTTAGGTCATGTTAGAAAGGAACACATGAAGAAACTCCATGCAAATGGATTTTTGGAGTCATTTGATTTTTGAATCGTTTGGCGCTTGCAAATCTTTTCTAAAGAGAATGACTAAAATACCGTTCATAGGCCAAGAGTTGAACGGGCAACTAACTTAGTGGAAATATACATGATGATGTATGTGGTTCACTCGGTATAGTTGTGTGCGGGAGATTCTTCTACTTCATGAAAACTTCCAACAATTGAGTATATATATGTGGATATATTTGATAAGGAAGAAGTTTGAAACATTTGAATGGATTCAAATAAATTTGAGCATGAAGTGGAAATCATCGTAATAGAAAAGTCAAATATCTATCATAGGATCATGGTGGAAATATTTGAATTACAGTTTTTAGCGAACATCTAAGAGAGTTATGAATTTTTTCTACAACTCGCGTTTCTTGGAGTATCATAGTGATGATGGAGTATCTGAGAGATGTATCCAAGCCTTGTTGGGTTAATGATGAGATAAAAATAAAATGATGCCATTATATTTTGTGGATTATGCTTTAGTGACTACCGCTTTTACACTGAATAGAGCATCATCATGATCCGTTGAAATGACACCATACGAGTTATGGCATGGGTATAAACCCTAATAGTTCTTTCTTAAATTTTGGTATGCATAGCATAAGTAAATAAGTTTACAACCAAAATCGGATGAATGTCTTTGTTGGTTATCCCAGAGTATTGATTGGGAATTCTTTCTACTATGGAGACAAAGACAAAAGTGTTTGTCAATGTTTCTTATTTCCAAGAATTTGGTTCTAGCGAAGTATTTGAGTGGGAGGACAATAGAACTTGATAAGGTTTATGAACCTGAGCATAATGATTAGAGTAGCGCAGCATCGGAAATGGTTCCGGAAGCGGCCACAACGATCATGGCTCCCATGACTACAAAGTGTTTTAGCCATGGAGATCGAAGTACATATTGAACCTTGTAGGTATGGTTTACTTTGTGATCAAATAAATGATTTGTGGACAAAGGATTGATTTTGAACAATGATAAACCAACTACAAACAAAGAAGTTATGATGGGCCCTGACTCCGTTAAAATGGCTATACACCATAAAATCCAAGATAGATGAATACTTTTTGAAAGTAAATGGATCTATAAAATTGATGGAATTGGATGGAATATCCTTGAAGAAGCTCGACTTGTCGAAAAGTTGTTGACGACAAAGTTCAAAGAGTTGACTACGATAAGATTAGATCTTCCGTAGCGATGCTTATAGTCTATGTGGATTATTCTAGTAATCACTACATATTTCTTTTATGAGATATGCTAGTAGGATAGTGATGTCTACGTTCCCCCTCCTTTCCTGTAGACAGTGTTGGGCCTCCAAGAGCAGAGGTTTGTAGAACAGTAGCAAGTTTTCCCTTAAGTGGATCACCCAAGGTTTATCGAACTCAGGGAGGAAGAGGTCAAAGATATCCCTCTCATGCAACCCTACAACCACAAAGCAAGAAGTCTCTTGTGTCCCCAACACACCAAATAGGTGCACTAGTTCGGCGAAGAGATAGTGAAATACAGGTGGTATAAATAAATATGAGCAGTAGCAACGGTGCCAGAAAATAGCTTGCTGGCGTGTAGTTGATGGTGGTAGTATTGCAGCAGTAGTAACACAAAGAAACAAGTAAACAAGCAGCGATAGCAGTATTTAGGAACAAGGCCTAGGGATTACACTTTCACTAGTGGACACTCTCAACATTGATCACATAACAGAATAGATAAATGCATACTCTACACTTTTGTTGGATGATGAACACATTGCGTAGGATTACATGAACCCTCAATGCCGGAGTTAACAAGCTCCACAATTAATGTTCATATTTTAGTAACCTTATAGTGCAAGATAGATCAATATAACCAAATAGATCACATCAATACCATCATAGTAATAGTTAACTTCACAATCCACAAGAGATCATGATCATAGCCTACGACAAGAACCACATGGTGCACACACTAGTCACCTTTACACCAATGCAGGAGGAATAGAATACTTTAATAACATCACTAGAGTAGCACATAGATGAATTGTGATACAAAACTCATATGAATCTCAATCATGTAAAGCAGCTCATGAGATCATTGTATTGAAGTACATAGGAGAGAGATTAACCACATAGCTACCGGTACAGCCCCGAGCCTCGATGGAGAACTACTCCCTCCTCATGGGAGCAGCAGCGGTGATGAAGATGGCGGTGGAGATGGCAGCGGTGTCGATGGAGAAGCCTTCCGGGGGCACTTCCCCGCTCCGGCGGCATGCCGGAACAGAGATCCTGTCCCCCAGATCTTGGCCTCGCGATGGCGGCGGCTCTGGAAGGTTTCTGTGGGTTTCGTCAATCGTGTCAGGGTTTTCGATCCAGGGGCTTTAAATAGGCGAAGAGGCGGCGCAGGAGGGTCGAAGGGGCGACGACACCATAGGGCGGCGCGGCCAGGGCCTGGGCCGCGCCGGCCTATGGTCTGGGGGCCCAGTGCCCCCCTCCGGTCCTTCCCGGTGTTACGGATGCTTCCGGTGAAAATAGGAACTTGGGCGTTGATTTCGTCCGATTCCGAGAATATTTCGTTACTAGGATTTCTGAAACCAAAAACAGCAAAAAACAGAACGGCACTTCGGCATCTTGTTAATAGGTTAGTTCCAGAAAATGCATGAATATGACATAAAGTGTGCATAAAACATGTAGATAACATCAATAATGTGGCATGGAACATAAGAAATTATCGATACATCGGAGACGTATCAGCATCCCCAAGCTTAGTTCTGCTCGTCCCGAGCAGGTAAAACGATAACACAGATAATTTCTGGAGTGACATGCCATCATAACCTTGATCATACTATTTGTAAAACATATGTAGTGAATGCAGCGATCAAAACAATGTATATGACATGAGTAAACAAGTGAATCATATAGCAAAGACTTTTCATGAATAGTACTTAAAGACAAGCATCAATAAGTCTTGCATAAGAGTTAACTCATAAAGCAATAATTCATAGTAAAAGCATTGAAGCAACACAAAGGAAGATTAAGTTTCAGCGGTTGCTTTCAACTTGTAACATGTATATCTCATAGATATTGTCAACATAGAGTAATATAATAAGTGCAATAAGCAAGTATGTAGGAATCAATGCACAGTTCACACAAGTGTTTACTTCTTGAGGTGGAGAGAAATAGGTGAACTGACTCAACATTGAAAGTAAAAGAATTGTCCTCCATAGAGGAAAAGCATCAATTGCTATATTTGTGCTAGAGCTTTGATTTTGAAAACATGAAACAATTTTGTCAACGGTAGTAATAAAGCATATGTATCATGTAAATTATATCTTACAAGTTGCAAGCCTCATGCATAGTATACTAATAGTGCCCGCACCTTGTCCTAATTAGCTTGGACTACCGGATCATCGCAATGCACATGTTTTAACCAAGTGTCACAATGGGGTACCTCTATGCCGCCTGTACAAAGGTCTAAGGAGAAAGCTCGCATTGGATTTCTCGCTATTGATTATTCTCAACTTAGACATCCATACCGGGACAACATAGACAACAGATAATGGACTCCTCTTTTATGCATAAGCATGTAACAACAATTAATAACTTTCTCATTTGAGATTGAGGATATATGTCCAAAACTGAAACTTCCACCATGGATCATGGCTTTAGTTAGCGGCCCAATGTTCTTCTCTAACAATATGCATGCTTAACCATAAGGTGGTAGATCGCTCTTACTTCAGACAAGACGAACATGCATAGCAACTCACATGAAATTCAACAAAGAGTAGTTGATGGCGTCCCCAGTGAACATGGTTATCGCAC
This sequence comes from Lolium perenne, assembly GCF_019359855.2. Classification (NCBI taxonomy): domain Eukaryota; kingdom Viridiplantae; phylum Streptophyta; class Magnoliopsida; order Poales; family Poaceae; genus Lolium; species Lolium perenne. The sequence continues at coordinate 282,806,975 of NC_067247.2, read as the reverse complement.
AACAAGCAACTTAATAAGAGATAAAGTGCATAAGTACATATTCAATACCACAATAGTTTTTAAGCTATTTGTCCCATGAGCTATATATTGCAAAGGTGAATGATGGAATTTTAAAGGTAGCACTCAAGCAATTTACTTTGGAATGGCGGAAAATACCATGTAGTAGGTAGGTATGGTGGACACAAATGGCATAGTGTTGTTTGGCTCAAGGATTTGGATGCATGAGAAGTATTCCCTCTCGATACAAGGTTTAGGCTAGCAAGTTTTATTTGAAACAAACACAAGGATGAACCGGTGCAGCAAAACTCACATAAAAGACATATTGAAAACATTATAAGGCTCTACACCGTCTTCCTTGTTGTTCAAACTCAATACTAGAAATTATCTAGACCTTAGAGAAACCAAATATGCAAACCAAATTTAGCATGCTCTATGTATTTCTTCATTAATGGGTGCAAAGTATATGATGCAAGAGATTAAACATGAGCACAACAATTGCCAAGTATCACATTACCCAAGACATTAATAGCAATTACTACATGTATCATTTTTCAATTCCAACCATATAACAATTTAACGAAGGAGAAACTTCGCCATGAATACTATGAGTAGAAACCAAGGACATACTTGTCCATATGCTACAGCGGAGCGTGTCTCTCTCCCATAAAGTGAATGCTAGGATCCATTTTATTCAAACAAAACAAAAAACAAAAACAAACCGACGCTCCAAGCAAAGCACATAAGATGTGATGGAATAAAAATATAGTTTCAGGGGAGGAACCTGATAATGTTATCGATGAAGAAGGGGATGCCTTGGGCATCCCCAAGCTTAGACGCTTGAGTCTTCTTAGAATATGCAGGGGTGAACCACCGGGGCATCCCCAAGCTTAGAGCTTTCACTCTCCTTGATCATGTTGCATCATACTCCTCTCTTGATCCTTGAAAACTTCCTCCACACCAAACTCGAAACAACTCATTAGAGGGTTAGTGCACAATCAAAAACTCACATGTTCAGAGGTGACACAATCATTCTTAACACTTCTGGACATTGCCCAAAGCTACTGGAAGGTAATGGAACAAAGAAATCCACCCAACACAGCGAAAGAAGCAATGCGAAATAAAAGGCAGAATCTGTCAAAACAGAACAGTCCGTAAAGACGAATTTTAAAAGGGCAACAGACTTGCTCAAATGAAAATGCTCAAATTTAATGAAAGTTGCGTACATATCTGAGGATCATGCACGTAAATTGGCTTAATTTTGTGAGCTACCTACAGGGAGGTGGACCCAGATTCGTGACAGCAAAGAAATCTGGAACTGCGCAGTAATCCAAATCTAGTACTTACTTTACTATCAAAGACTTTACTTGGCACAACAAAACACAAAACTAAGATAAGGAGAGGTTGCTACAGTAGTAAACAACTTCCAAGACACAAAATAAAAACAAGGTACTGTAGCAAAATAACACATGGGTTATCTCCCAAGAAGTTCTTTTCTTTATAGCCATTAAGATGGGCTCAGCAGTTTTAATGATGCACTCGCAAGAAATTGTATTTGAAGCAAAAGAGAGCATCAAGAGGCAAATTCAAAACACATTTAAGTCTAACATGCTTCCTATGCAAAGGAATCTTGTAAATAAACAAGTTCATGAAGAGCAAAGTAACAAGCATAGGAAGATAAAACAAGTGTAGCTTGAAAAATTTCAGCACATAGAGAGGTGTTTTAGTAACATGAAAATTTCCACAACCATATTTTCCTCTCTCATAGTAACTTTCAGTAGCAACATGAGCAAACTCAACAATATAACCATCACATAAAGCATTCTTATCATGAGTCTCATGCATAAAATTATTAATACTCCCAACATAAGCATAATCAATTTTATTAGTTGTAGTGGGAGCAAATTCAACAAAGTAACTATCATTATTATTCTCATCATCAAATATAGGAGGCATATTGTAATCATAATCAAATTCACTCTCCATAGTAGGTGGCACCAAAAGACCACTATCATTATAATCATCATAAATAGGAGGTAAAGAATCATCAAAGTAAATTTCCTCCTCAATTCTTGGGGGACTAAAAATATCATGCTCATCAAAGCCAGCTTCCCCAAGCTTAGAATTTTCCATATCATTAGCAACAATGGTGTTCAAAGCGTTCATACTAATATCATTGCTACTAGCATGCAAATAAGATTCCATAGGTTTTTTAATTTTCGCATTAAACCATTCATGTCTTGACTCAGGAAATAGAATAAAAAGCTCACAGATGTTTTCCATTATGCCTTACTAGTGTAAACAAGAAACAAAAAGATGCAATTGCAGGATCTAAAGGAAATAGCTTCGAGTACTTACAGCGCCGGGAAATAGCTTAGTAGCCGAGGTCCGGAGTGTGAGTACCTTTTACCTTTCCTCCCCGGCAACGGCGCCAGAAAATAGCTTGATGTCTACGTTCCCCCTCCTTTCCTGTAGACAGTGTTGGGCCTCCAAGAGCAGAGGTTTGTAGAACAGCAGCAAGTTTTCCCTTAAGTGGATCACCCAAGGTTTATCGAACTCAGGGAGGAAGAGGTCAAAGATATCCCTCTCATGCAACCCTACAACCACAAAGCAAGAAGTCTCTTGTGTCCCCAACACACCAAATAGGTGCACTAGTTCGGCGAAGAGATAGTGAAATACAGGTGGTATAAATAAATATGAGCAGTAGCAACGGTGCCAGAAAATAGCTTGCTGGCGTGTAGTTGATGGTGGTAGTATTGCAGCAGTAGTAACACAGTAAAACAGTAAACAAGCAGTGATAGCAGTATTTAGGAACAAGGCCTAGGGATTACACTTTCACTAGTGGACACTCTCAACATTGATCACATAACAGAATAGATAAATGCATACTCTACACTTTTGTTGGATGATGAACACATTGCGTAGGATTACACGAACCCTCAATGCCGGAGTTAACAAGCTCCACAATTAATGTTCATATTTTAGTAACCTTATAGTGCAAGATAGATCAATATAACCAAATAGATCACATCAATACCATCATAGTAATAGTTAACTTCACAATCCACAAGAGATCATGATCATAGCCTACGACAAGAACCACATGGTGCACACACTAGTCACCTTTACACCAATGCAGGAGGAATAGAATACTTTAATAACATCACTAGAGTAGCACATAGATGAATTGTGATACAAAACTCATATGAATCTCAATCATGTAAAGCAGCTCATGAGATCATTGTATTGAAGTACATAGGAGAGAGATTAACCATATAGCTACCGGTACAGCCCCGAGCCTCGATGGAGAACTACTCCCTCCTCATGGGAGCAGCAGCGGTGATGAAGATGGCGGTGGAGATGGCAGCGGTGTCGATGGAGAAGCCTTCCGGGGGCACTTCCCCGCTCCGGCGGCGTGCCGGAACAGAGATCCTGTCCCCCAGATCTTGGCCTCGCGATGGCGGCGGCTCTGGAAGGTTTCTGTGGGTTTCGTCAATCGTGTCAGGGTTTTCGATCCAGGGGCTTTAAATAGGCGAAGAGGCGGCGCAGGAGGGTCGAAGGGGCGGCGACACCATAGGGCGGCGCGGCCAGGGCCTGGGCCGCGCCGGCCTATGGTATGGGGGCCCAGTGCCCCCCCTCTGGTCCTTCCCGGGTGTTCTGGATGCTTCCGGTGAAAATAGGAACTTGGGCGTTGATTTCGTCCGATTCCGAGAATATTTCGTTACTAGGATTTCTGAAACCAAAAACAGCAGAAAACAGGAACTGGCACTTCGGCATCTTGTTAATAGGTTAGTTCCAGAAAATGCACGAATATGACATAAAGTGTGCATAAAACATGTAGATAACATCAATAATGTGGCATGGAACATAAGAAATTATCGATACGTCGGAGACGTATCAGATAGCAAAATATATTACTTAACAGAAGTATGTATTAAAAGTGTATACAAGATACAACCAAGAGTTTTGCTTGTCTATGGAATACTAGATAGGTATACGAACTTCAATTGGATGAAGTGAGTATCTCGGAGTTGGAATCTTCACCGGATGAAATAGTCAAATAGTTTTTGATTTCATCAGAAACGATGAAGATGCTTGCATTTGCAAGAAATTAAGTGGGAGCGCTGAGACATATTTATAATACTTTATGTAGATGACATATAGTTGGTTATAAATGATGTAATTATATACTTGATTATAAAAGGTTTCATTGAGAATTAACTTCAATGAAAGGATATGGACTGAAACATATTAACTGTCAAGGATCTATGAAGATAGATTGAAACACATAATAAGTTTAAGTCAAAAGTACATAGAATAGATATTGAACTAGTTCAATGTAGAAATATTAAGAAGGTGTTCTTTTCATGTGAAGGTTTAACAAGACTTGAGTGTATTTGACACTCGATGAGTAAAAACACATGAGTGATTTTAGATTACGAATAATATGTACAAATGTCCTGTGCTCTAAAAGGTTAGGAGCATATACCAGAATGATTCATGTGATGATCATTAGATAACAGTAAGAATATCCCTGAGTGCTTTAGAAGAACCAAGGATATATATAGTTTTGTATGGGGTAATGACAAACAGATCGATGTAAGGTGTTACACCGATATTAGTTTGGTCACATATAAAAATAAAATTTCAATCTCAATTAGGCTAAGTGTTGTTTAAAAGCTAGCACAATGCTAGATTTAGAAGAGTTCTAAATATTGTGACGGATTCTACAAACGAAGGCAGAGTATGTCATTGTTTTGACAATGATTAAGGATGTTAAGTCAAGGAGTTCTTTGAGAACTTGGTGTAGTTCCGATGGTGTCAGAACTTTGAAGCTATATTGTGTGTGACAATATTAGTGACTTATTTCAGACCGCGGAATTAAGGTTCCACTAGAGGACTAAGCATATATAATTAATGACGACTCATTTGGAAAATGAGTGATGCGTTGAGACACAAATGAATTGCAAAATACATACGTTTCTGAGCATGTCAGATCCGTTGACTAAAACCTCTCCCGTGAGCAAAACATGATAAGCACCAGAAGGCCAAGGTGTTATATCTTTACAAATGTAAACTAGATTATTGACTCTAGTGCAAGTGGGAGACTGTTGGAGATATGCCCAAGAGGCAATAATAAAATGGTTATTATAATATATCTTTGTGTTTATGATAATTGTTTGCATACCATGTTATAATTGTATTAACCGAAACATTGATACATGTGTGTTATGTAAACAACAAGGAGTCCCTAGTAAGCCTCTTGTATAACTAGCTTGTTGATTAATAGATGATCATGGTTTCGTGATCATGAACATTGGATGTTATTAATAACAAAGTTATGTCATTAGGTGAATGATATAATGGACACACACCCAAATAAGCGTAGCATAAGATCACGTCATTAAATTAAGTTTGCTATAAGCTTTCGATACATAGTTACCTAGTCCTTGAACCATGAGATCATGTAAATCACTTATACCGGAAGGGTACTTTGATTACATCAAACGCCACTGCGTAAATGGGTGGTTATAAGTGTGGGATTAAGTATTTGGAAAGTATGAGTTGAGGCATATGGATCAAGAGTGGGATTTGTCCATCCCGATGACGGATAGATATACTCTGGACCCTCTCGGCGGAATGTCATCTGATTAGCTTGCAAGCATGTGAAAGGTTCACAAGAGATGATATGCCACGGTACGAGTAAAGAGTACTTGTCGGAGACGAGGTTGAACGAGGTATATAGATACCGATGATCAAACCTCGGACAAGTAAAATATCGCGAGACAAAGGGAATCGGTATCGTATGTAAATGGTTCAATCGATCACTAAGTTATCGTTGAATATGTGGGAGCCATTATGTGGGAGCAATGTTGAAAGCGTGCCCCATGAAAGCATGGTTGTGCGAACTCCCAACTCGTAATTTGCAAGCATATAATCTTCATAGGATAGTCATAATGGTTCAAGTTTATTAAGTGCAAGAAAGTAAATGTGTCATCAAGTTCGTGAGAGCTTTACTAACTAATTTTCTCATGACATAATTTAATTTGGAAGATAAATAAAAACATGATGAATATACTCAGAATAGCAATAATGCTAGTAGGTAGATATGGTGGACACAATTGGCAAACTTTGGTTTTTGGTGGTTGGATGCACAAGTAGAGCTCATACTCAGTACTGGCGAAGGCTAGCAAAAAACTGGGAGCACCAACTAAGAGAGCAATAATGACCATAATCATGCATAGCGACAAAATATTATTAATCAAGCATAAAGTGATATTATAAGTAAAAAACTAAATGATGATAGAGGCTTTAGTTGACTGGTTGTAGTAATAACATGGTATGGGCATGTGCCAAGTCAACCCAATAAAGCATCAAAGAAGAATACCACAATATTATGCTTTGTATGATGGAAACAAAACATGATTCTTTCAATGGCACATTATGCTCAGCTATTTGAGACAAGTCATGCTACAACAATAAGTACTAATCATATAATAAGAATAACATCCAACATGACATCCAAAGTCTATGCCACAGTCTAGACAAGCTTTCTTTTGCATCACTATAAGCATGAAACATTTTATTCGTCTCTAACACCAATCAACTTATTTGAAACAACTCTCATAGATGAAAAAATAAATAGCTGAGAGATAATCATACATAAATAAAGAAAAGTAACAAGCTCTGAACAAAATAAAAATGGAAAACCAAGAGCTAAACGCAGTACTAGTAAACTAGAACACTAACAAAACAATAGAAGCGAAAACTAGAGCGTTCTGTGCAATTAAAACGGAGTGTCTCATTCTCCAAAATAAATATGCTGGGATCCAACCATATGCTACAGAAAACAAAACTAAACTAAACTAAAAATAAAAATAAAGACCCTCGAAGAACAACGCATAGTATATGAAGCAATAAAAATATAGCGTATAGAAAGATGACATATTGCTTTGTTGATGAAGAGGGGATGCATTGGGAAACCCAAGCTTTGACGATTGTACCTCCTGGATATTTCTTGGGGTTACATGGGCATCCCCAAGCATGAGATTTTGTCCATACTTCATCTCATTACATCATTCTTCTCTCCCTACACTTGAAAACTTCCTTCATACAAAACTACACACGATTCTTATTAGCAACATTAGTGCAATGAAAATAATAAATCCACTTGGTCCAGTTCTAACATATGTCAGACATCCATTAAAACATTAGATACTGTAGATTTTTTTCAAAAAGCTCTTTATCTCAAAAGAACTTAAAAAGAAAGAGATTAAGAGGCAAATGCAAATAGTGGCAGAAATCTGTCAAAACAGAACAACAGGTAAAGATCGATTTTTTCGTAAATCCTATGTTGCTCAAATTGAAAAGTGTTCATCTAACGAAAGTTAGATAATAACCTAGGGCTTATGATAAAAAAATGGCAGCTCAAAATTATGTTCTTACTAGGAGTAAGAATTTTTATGGTGACATCACAAAATCTGTTTCAGGACAACAATTTCTTCAAAACTTACTTTCTTCCTATTAGAGGCTATTCTTGGCACAAAATGAAATAAAAATAATAAAGAGAGGTTATTACAGAGTTAATAACTTCCAAGACTGATATGGGGTGGCCCGATCTTCTCAGTAAGCAACGGGGGTGATGATGATCACGGGATGATGGCAGCGGAGATAACTTGATGAAGTGGATGATAACTTGTATGACGCAACGAGATCTCTCGATTGGTCCCTGTCGCCAATGCAACAACTCTCAACCCTGCAAGATATTCACAACTCCACACACTTGCGCACGTAGCCACCGACCACGAAGCGGTAAGTTGCAACCTCCTAATTCCCAATGGAACAGCAGATCACACAAGACTTTCAGATCTACACCAAATCAAAGCAATATGGTGTAGGGATTCAATAGTTTTCCATAGCAAACAACTAAGAACTGGGTTTTATCTTAAATGTGGTCTAAACCTAATTGGGGGCGTCCTGGGCACTTATATAGGGGTTCAGGACGACCTCAGGTCGAAAAGATACAAAAATAACCGACCCAGAATAGATCTGGTCGAGACAGACTCGGACTCGGCCGGCCTGGGGGCCGGTCGACCGGGCCTAGGACCAGATGGCGACCGGGCGGACGTCCAGGCTTACTGGATACGCCCCGGCTGGCACAAGCGTGGGACCCGGTTTGGATCGGGCTGATCCGGCGTGGGAGCCGGTCCGACCGGGCCTGGGACCGGGCGACCCGGCGTCACAGCCGGTTGACCGGGCTGGGCGCCGGCCTGAAGACCTCCTCCTCTCGCGCATGCCTCTTGCTCCTCCCTCGCGCGTCCATGGGATCTCTTCTTGTCCAGCTCCATGTCCAGCTTCACGTCTATCTTCTTGTCCAGCTGCTCCTCTCCTCCTCGTGCGATGCTTGCTCCTTATTCATACCTGATCATACATAAGTAATACGACTTAGGCAGTATAAATTTCTCATCGATCAAAGTATCACTTAGGAACAAGTTCACCTGTTGTTTAAGTAGCTTCGCACGGGCTCGTGTCATTGGTCCAATCCTAACTTCATTGGACTTGAGCTTCACAGCAGGATCATCTTCAACTTGTAATGACGGAGGTAGTAGTGAGGTAGGGATGTCCTCATCATCTCCCCCCTTCAAAAGGCATCGACCTCGACGCTCCAAGGTCTTCTCCGTCATATGGTGTCAAATCAGCAACATTGAAAGAATTACTGACACCAAACTCATCAACTGGAAGATCTATCAAGTATGCATTATCATTGATCTTGGCAAGCACTTTGTAAGGATGATAACCCACAAGTATAGGGGATCGCAGCAGTCTTCGTGGGTAGTAAAACCCAATTTATTGATTCGACACAAGGGGAGACATAGAATACTTGAAAGCCTTAACAACGGAGTTGTCAATTCAGCTGCACCTGGAAACAGACTTGCTCGCAAGAGTTTATCAGTAGTAACAGTTTTATAGCAGTAGCAGTAGTGAAATAACAAAGAACAGAGTAACAGAGACAGCAGTAGTGATTATAGTAAACAGCAGGATTAAAATACTGTAGGCACGGGGACGGATAACGGGCATTGCATGGATGAGAGAAACTCATGTAACAATCAAGCAGGGCATTTGCAGATAATAATAAAACGGTGTCTAAGTACAAAGCAATCAATAGGCATGTGTTCCAATTATAGTCGTACGTGCTCGCAATGAGAAACTTGCACAACATCTTTTGTCCTACCAGCCGGTGGCAGCCGGGCCTCAAGGGAATCTACTGGATATTAAGGTACTCCTTTTAATAGAGTACCGGAGCAAAGCATTAACACTCCGTGAACACATGTGATCCTCACATCACTACCATCCCCTCCGGTTGTCCCGATTTCTGTCACTTCGGGGCCATTGGTTCCGGACAGCGACATGTGTATACAACTTGCAGGTAAGACCATAAACAATGAATATCATGATGAAATAATAACATGTTCAGATCTGAGATCATGGCACTCGGGCCCTAGTGACAAGCATTAAGCATAACAAGTTGCAACAATATCATCAAAGTACCAATTACGGACACTAGGCACTATGCCCTAACAATCTTATGACTATTACATGACCAATCTCATCCAATCCCTACCATCCCCTTCAGCCTACAGCGGGGGAATTACTCACACATGGATGGGGGAAACATGGCTGGTCGATGGAGAGGCGTCGGTGGTGATGATGGCGATGATCTTCTCCAATTCCCCGTCCCGGCGGAGTGCCAGAACGGAGACTTCTGGCTCCTGAGATGGAGTTTCGCGATGTGGCGGCGTTCTGGAGGGTTTCTGGCGACTTCGACTCCTCCCCGTGCGTTTTTAGGTCGAAAGCGATAAGTAGTCCGAAGGAGGGCGTCGGAGGCCGGCCGAGGGGGCCACACGCTAGGGCCGCGCGCACCCCTCCTGGGCCGCGCCGCCCTAGGGTGTGGGGCCCTCGGGCCTCCACCTGACTTGCCCTTCTGGCTCCGTAAGTATTCTGGGAAAATAGGGCCTTCTGTATAAATTCCGAGGATTTTCCTGAAAGTTGGATTTCGCACAAAAACGAGACACTGTATCAGTTCTGCTGAAAAACAGCGTTAGTCCGTGTTAGTTGCATCCAAAATACACAAATTAGAGGCAAAACAATAGCAAAAGTGTTCGGGAAAGTAGATACGTTTTGGACGTATCAACTCCCCCCAAGCTTAGCTTATTTCTTGTCCTCAAGCAATTCAGTTAACAACTGAGCGATAAAAGAACTTTCACGAACACATTTGCTCATATGATGTAAATATTCTCATGCTATGGCTAATACTTAGGCAGTTCATAATAAGATACATGTAAATAAGATCATCTAATAGCTATGTCAATCATGGAAAGGTACCAACAATTAATAATAAGCATCATGAATCATGTATATAAGCAGGATTGCAATGTTCATAAAAGAGTATGATAGAGTGGTATCTCGCTTGCCCATATTTGATCAGCAAAACATAAATGCACAGGCACCTCTGAAGTTCATAGAAAGACTAGAAATAGTGATTGTCAAAGATAAAAGCATCAAAGTTATACCACAATCAATCATATTTTGAGACAAGCATATTACACTAAGAATGACAGTTGTGCTCTCAGGAAAGTACTCAAAGAAAGGATGGAGACTCAATGTAAAAGTAAAAGATTGACCCTTCGCAGAGGGAAGCAGGGATTATCATGCGCTAGAGCTTTTCATTTTTAAAATAGGAGTAAAATTGTTTTGAGAGGTGTTTGTTGTTGTCAACGAATGGTAATGGGTACACTAACTACCTCGTCAACCGGACTTTCAAGAGCGGCTCCCATGAAGTTTTATTTTTGGGTGGCACTCCTTCCAACCTTGCTTTCACAAACCATGGCTAACCGAATCCTCGGGTGCCTGCCAACAATCTCATACCATGAAGGAGTGCCTTTTTATTTTAGTTTTATTCAGATGACACTCCTCCCCACCTTTGCTTTCTCAAGCCATGGCTAACCGAATCCTCGGGTGCCAACCAACAATCACATACTATGGAGGAGTGTCTATTTATAAATTTATGAAGGTTAATTAATTGGGGCTGGGAACCCCGTTGCCAGCTCTTTTTGCAGATTTATTGGATAAGTGGATGTGCCACTAGTCCATTGGTGAAAGTCCGTCCAGAGTAAATGACAAGATCGAAAGATAAACACCACATACTTCCTCATGAGCTATAAAACATTAACACAAATTGAGAAGCATTTTGAAGGGTTTTAAAGGTAGCACATGAGAATTTACTTGGAATGGTTTGAAATGTCATGCATAGGTATTTATGGTGGACACTCTGGAATAACTTGGTTTTCATGTGTTTGGAGGCACGAGCAGCGTTCCCGCTCAGTACAAGTGAAGGCTAGCAAAAGACTAGGGAGCGACAAATCAAGAGAGCAGTAACTGTCATAATCATGCTTGCGGCAAAATAAATTAACAGAGGCATAAAAGTGATACAAGGACTCTGAAGCAATGTAAATCATTGAGGCTTAATTGACTTTTGTTCAGTCATATGCATGCGTGAGCATGTGCTAAGTTAATTCAAATGAATTATTCAGAGGAGGATACCACAATATCATATCTATTTATGAATAAAACAATGCAAGCAAACATCCATGACATGCTACTCATATTAATAAATTGGAGCTTAACATGAGAGATCATGAACTACTAGACTTTCTTAAGTGACATATACCTCACATGAACCAACCAAGCATGCTCACATGGATGAGTATATGTACAAAAATTAAAACAAATAGAGTTCATACCAGCCTCTCACCACAATCAGATTGTCGTAGATCGTTATTATTGCATTTTCACTTGTGTAGCTTGAATGATATGGAATGAAAACCACGCTCCAGCCACCGAAGACCATTGAATTCATAAAGAACTTTACAAAACCAAAGAAGAACAGCAAATATTTTTGGTGTTTTCGAATTTGAAACAAGAACAAAAGGAAACAAGCAAACAAAGCAAAATCTTTTTGGGTTTTCTTATAGCAAACTAACGATAGCAAATAAAGCAAAATGAAAGCAAGAAACCAAAATAACAAATGGTAAAGAGAAACAACAGAAATATTTTTGGTCTTTTTGTGTTTTAGGAAAGAAACAAAACAAAAACAAGAGAATGAAGACTAGAAGAAACACATAAAAGCAGGATGACAGAAATCTGCCAAAACCTGACAGCAGTACATAAATCGATTTTTACAAAAATCTTCCGTAGCTCAGATCGAAAAGTGTTCAACTAATGAAAGTTAGATAACAACCTGGGGAACATGCACAAAAATTGGCAGCTCAAAATAACGTCCTGGCTGTGCGCACGAATTTTTCTAGTAACAGTCCAGAATCTGTTTTCAGGCAGCACCTCCCCAAATATCATCTTCCTCTCATTAGAAAACCACTCAAAGAAACTAAACAAGTATGTAAAAGTATCCAGCAACCATAATATGCAAAGAATGAGTGATGCCAGTATACCTCCCCCCAAGCTTAGGCTTTTGGCCTAAGTGGAGATCAACCCCAGCGAGGGTCAGGGTTCCACGCCGGCGAATCGTACATGGCGTGATTATAATAAGGTTCTTGTGCAGAAGAATAACGTGGAGGCTCCGTATAACCGTAATGTTGATGCGAGGAGCTCGCTGCATCGGATGACGAGTCGAGGTGTTCCTCGGCCTCCTCCGTACCACCTCTTGCCTGGTGGCCATCTCCCTCCAAGTATGCATTCAGTTCACCTTCTGTGACTGACCAATTCTTCCTGGAATCAAAGTTAAACAGAACAGGTGCAGGCAATCCTACTAGTTTTTCAGTTTTCTTAATTGTTCTCCAAGTTTTCTTATAGAATGTTATCTTGTAAAACAGGTTACTCAGGTTAGACGAGTCAGAAACAAATTCATGTTTAATCATGGAGACTATATCAAGTTTTTCTACGGAAAGCTGGATATCAAGATGGTGAGGTTCTACACCATGCATAGCTAATAAACGAGAGGCGATGAGACCTCCACAAATTCCTCCCTTCTCACGGTTAGTAGCAAGTCTGTTGGCTATCAAAGCACCCAAGTTATAAGTCTTATTACCTTGCAATGCAGCAGCTAGAAAGGCTAAATCCTGGATAGATAATTTACTTCCATTCTTTCTAGCTAGAACGCACTTGGTGATGAAATAAGCAAAGTAAAGAATAGCTGGGAATTGAATGCTACTAATTTTACCACCGTCCTCTGAGAAGCTTCTTCCATGACAAATCATCTTGTAGAGATTCAAGAGCTCTTGCGGCGATCCCCTCATCTTCTCGCACGATCCCCATCGCGGCACTCTAATGGCTGCACAGAAATCATTGAAAGGCAAATTGATAGCTTTATTATAAATTTTGTACCGAACCATGGGGTTGGATTGAGACCAATTGAATGCAAAATCCTGCACTACAGACATCGTCAATTTTTCATATTGGCATGGTTCACCAACAACAAAGTCATCCAACCCTGCACGAGAGATTAGACTTTGAACATCTTGCAAGATTCCTGCACTCCTCATAAAATCCACGCACGGGTAATAAGTGGGGTATACTCCTTCTTCACGGTGAACTCTCATAACCTGTTGCACCTCCAATTCTTTCTGGTTGAGTTGGTGCCTACTCCCTTCCATTTTCTGAAATTTTTCAACAAACAATATAAAATCTGATTTGGTGACATATAATTGAGGGAAACTACCATAGGAACTTGCTAGAGTACTAATCATGCATCAAAACTAGTTTCTATCATTTAGAACAAGCATGCAAGCTCACTAAACATGTTACCTACAGCAGCAAAATATTCAAGATATACTCCACCAAATAAAATTCTACTTGGATAATTGAAGGAGTCACATACCGGAGAGCAAATGTGCCAAATTTCAGACAGAAATCTAGGCTGAGCAAAGAGATCGAGAAATCTGGAGCTCTTGAGCAAAAACGCGAGTGAGAGGAACCTGGTGCGAGTTTTTTCGGGAGAGAGAAGAAAGTGGGAGGAAGGGATGATGAAGTGGGGCAAAGGGGGACCCACACACCAGGGTGGCGCGCCCCCCTTCTTTGGCGCGCCGGCTTTGTGGGGTGCCACCCTGGGGTGCCCCACTGGTCATCCCCAGGTGTTCCCAGGTGCCTCATCGAAAAATAGGACCAACAGTATAATTTTTGTGAATTTTTGAAAACTTTGAAAAACGCACATTTCTGGGTATTAAGTTTATTATTACTGGCCATGAATTTTTTTGAAATCTCTAACTAACTAAGGAACTTTACAAAACAAGAGTGCTACAGCAAGTAGAACAAGTGGAGGAAGAAAGAGATGTTGTTTACCTCCTCTATGCATATAAAAAGTATTTGTTAACAAGGTTGATCAAGTCTTGCCACCAAATAAATTTTACATAGCATAAGAAGAAATAAACCTCAAATCAATCATGTTACCTTGAATTGTATTGATATGGATCCAATCACAAGAGTTTGATATTCTTCTTTAGGCTCATATATAGGACAATCAATGGTTCCCACTTTGATAGTTCCCACATTTGAAATAGTATTAACTCCACATACTTTATCAACCCTCTTGGGGAAATAGACAGTGTGCTCCCTATCATCAACATTGAAAGTAACCTTTCCTTTATTGCAATCAATAACAGCCCCTGCGGTGTTAAGAAAAGGTCTCCCAAGAATATAGACATATTATCACCTTCAGGCATTTCCAACACAACAAAATCAGTTAATATCAAGCAGTTATTAGTAACTTGAACAGGAACATCCTCACATATACCAATAGGAATAGCAGTAGATTTATCAGCCATTTGCAAAGATATATCAGTAGGTATCAACTTATCTAAGTAAAGTCTCTTATAAAGAGAGAAAGGCATAACACTAACACCGGCTCCCAAGTCACATAGAGCAGTTTTAACATAATTATTCTTAATAGAACAAGGAATAGTAGGTATACCTGGGTCGCCAAGCTTCTTTGGAACCTTACCATTAAAAGAGTAATTAGCAAGCATAGTGGAAATCTCCTCATTAGGAATTTTCCTTTTGTTAGTGACAATATCTTTCGTATACTTTGAATAAGGAGGCAATTTAATAGCATCAGTCAAAGGGATTTGCAAGAATAAAGGTTTCATCCAATCACAAAATTTATTATAGTGTTCTTCTTCCTTTGATTTTAATTTCTTAGCAGGAAAAGGCATTTGCTTTTGAACCCAAGGTTCTCTTTCATTACCATGTTTCTCAGCAATAAAATCTTCTTTAGTGTACTTTTTATTTTTAACATGCTTTTCAGGTTCCTCTTCAACCTCTTCTTTATCAGAAGCATCATTCTTATCATTATCTTTATCATGTTCATTACCACTTTCAGTTTCAGCATCAGAAATAGAAATACTATTAGGATCATTAACAGGTTCAGAGGATTCTACAACATTTTTATGTTTCTTTTTCTTTTTCTTGGATGGAGCACTAGTTTTAGTTTGTTGAGAATCTTGTTCAACTCTTTTGGGATGCCCCTCAGGATATAGAGGATCCTGGGTAGAAACACCACCTCTAGTTGTTACTTCATAAGCATGTTTTTCTTTAGAATTATTTCCCAACAAGTCATTTTGCACTTTAGTGAGTTGATCAATTTGAGTTTGAACCATATGAAAATGTTTAACAAGTATCTTAACATCATTGGAGGTTCTCTCCACAATATCATGCAATTCACTAATAGCTCGAGAATTTTCCATTAAATGATTCTCCACTCTCATATTAAAATTTTCTTGCTTAACAATATAATTATCAAACTCATCTAAACATTGTGCAGGAGGTTTCGAATACGGAATATCTTCCCTAGTAAAGCGTTGAAGAGAGTGTACCTCAATCATGGATGAAGGGGGAGTTATCTTACATAAATCTTCTATAGGAGGTAAATTCTTCACATCTTCGGATTTAATACCCTTCTCTTTAAGAGATTTCTTGGCTTCCCTCATATCTTCATCATTTAATTTAATCATACCCCTCTTCTTCAATATTGGTGTCGGGGTTGGTTCAGGTGTAGACCAATCATCATGATTCCGGCCTATTCTAGCCAATAATTCTTCAGCGTAATATTGCCCTGGAGTTCTTTTCTGAAAACACAACCAGCACAACTATCCAGGTATGCCCTAGACTCAATGGTTAGTCCACTATAAAATATATCAAGTAAATCATGCTTTTCCAAATCATGTTCGAGCCGAGCTCTAATAAGAGAGCAAAATCTCGCCCAAGCCTCGTGCAATTTCTCTCCATCTTCCTGGTCAAAATTATAAATTCTCTGCAAAGCAATATGTTGAGCACTAGCAGAAAGTATTTCGGAAGAAAACATCAAGCAATTCTTTTGGACTATTAATAGAATCAGGTGGCAAACTATTATACCAAGTTTTAGCGTCATCCTTTAATGAGAATGGAAAGATTTTAGCAACAAAGTAAGTACGCTTCTTAACATCATCAGAAAACAAGCTACTCAGAGTAGATAGCTCAATCATGTGTTCAATAGCACTTTCTTTTTCAGTACCACAAAAGGGTGTTTTCTCAACAATAGCTATATGAGATAGATCAAGAGAAAAATCATAATCTTTATCCTTAATGTTTATAGGAGATGTGGCAAATTTAGGATCGGGAGATAGTTTATATCTAATAGCATGTTCTGCAAGCAACTTTTTAATTTTTCTTGCATCAGTAGTAGCATTGCATTTTTCAATAAAATCATCATCAAGTTCCACATAATCTTCATCAAGATCATCACTAGAGTATTCAATAGACTCAGGTGAATTAACAGGTGTAGCAGCATTTTCATTAGGAGTTTCAGTATTTTCAATTTGTCTAGACCTAGCAATTGTAGCATCTAGAAAAGATCCTAACGAACCATCATTATCAAGCACAGCAGAAGCATCATCAAAATTATAAGAGGAATTTTCAGATTTAGCAGAAGTACCAGCATTTGAAGCTTGTGGTGGTGAAACAAGTTTACTTATCACAGATGGCGAATCAAGAGCAGCAGAGGTACTAAGAGTTGTACCTTTTCTTGTAGTGGATGGTAATATGGCGACCTTAGTATCGCGAGGTTTACCCATGATGGAGAATTTGCAGCGAACAATATCAATCCAAGTGAACTTCCAAATAAAGCTATACTCCCCGGCAACGGCGCCAAAAAACAGTCTTGATAACCCACAAGTATAGGGGATCGCAGCAGTCTTCGTGGGTACTAAAACCCAATTTATTGATTCGACACAAGGGGAGACAAAGAATACTTGAAAGCCTTAACAACGGAGTTGTCAATTCAGCTGCACCTGGAAACAGACTTGCTCGCAAGAGTTTATCAGTAGTAACAGTTTTATAGCAGTAGAAGTAGTGAAATAACAGCAGCAGAGTAACAGAGACAGCAGTAGTGATTATAGTAAACAGCAGGATTAAAATACTGTAGGCACGGGGACAGATAACGGGCGTTGCATGGATGAGAGAAACTCATGTAACAATCAAGCAGGGCATTTGCAGATAATAATAAAATGGTTTCTAAGTACAAAGCAATCAATAGGCATGTGTTCCAATTATAGTCGTACGTGCTCGCAATGAGAAACTTGCACAACATCTTTTGTCCTACCAGCCGGTGGCAGCCGGGCCTCAAGGGAATCTACTGGATATTAAGGTACTCCTTTTAATAGAGTACCGGAGCAAAGCATTAACACTCCGTGAACACATGTGATCCTCACATCACTACCATCCCCTCCGGTTGTCCCGATTTCTGTCACTTCGGGGCCATTGGTTTCGGACAGCGACATGTGTATACAACTTGCAGGTAAGACCATAAACAATGAATATCATGATGAAATAATAACATGTTCAGATCTGAGATCATGGCACTCCGGCCCTAGTGACAAGCATTAAGCATAACAAGTTGCAACAATATCAGCAAAGTACCAATTACGGACACTAGGCACTATGCCCTAACAATCTTATGACTATTACATGACCAATCTCATCCAATCCCTACCATCCCCTTCAGCCTACAGCGGGGGAATTACTCACACATGGATGGGGGAAACATGGCTGGTCGATGGAGAGGCGTCGGTGGTGATGATGGCGATGATCTCCTCCAATTCCCCGTCCCGGCGGAGTGCCAGAACGGAGACTTCTGGCTCCTGAGACGGAGTTTCGCGATGTGGCGGCGTTCTGGAGGGTTTCTGGCGACTTCGACTCCTCCCCGTGCGTTTTTAGGTCGAAAGCGATAAGTAGTCCGAAGGAGGGCGTCGGAGGCCGGCCGAGGGGGCCACACGCTAGGGCCGCGCGCCCCCCCTCCTGGGCCGCGCCGCCCTAGGGTGTGGGGCCCTCGGGCCTCCACCTGACTTGCCCTTCTGGCTCCGTAAGTATTCTGGGAAAATAGGGCCTTCTGTATAAATTCCGAGGATTTTCCTGAAAGTTGGATTTCTGCACAAAAACGAGACACCAGAACAGTTCTGGTGAAAACAGCGTTAGTCCGTGTTAGTTGCATCCAAAATACACAAATTAGAGGCAAAACAATAGCAAAAGTGTGGGGGAAAGTAGATACGTTTTGGACGTATCAAAGGACCAGCACCACGAGGAAGTAACTTGGACTTCCGCAGCTTCGGAAACCTATCCTTGCGAAAATGTACCCAGACCATATCACCAGGCTTGAATAATATCTCCTTGCGCTTCTTATTCATCCTTGCAACATTGCTCTTGCCTTTCTTTTCTATCAACTCTTTAGTCTTCACATGAATCTTTCGCACAAAATCTGCCCTCTCGGATGCCTCCATATTGACTCTCTCATGTATGGGTAGAGGCAACAAATCAAGCGGCGTAATGGGTTTGAAACCATACACCACCTCAAAAGGACACTGCTCTGTGGTAGAATGTACCGCCCTGTTATAAGAAAACTCTACATGCGACAAACAATCTTCCCACTCCTTCAGGTTCTTCTTGATCATGGATCTCAACAATTGCGACAATGTCCTATTCACCACTTCAGTTTGACCATCAGTTTGGGGATGACAAGTAGTACTGAAAAGCAGCTCCATCTCCAGCTTTCTCCACAACGTCTTCCAAAAGTAGCTCATAAACTTCACGTCACGATCAGAAACAATAGTCTTCGGGACTCCATGTAGACGTACAATCTCCCTGAAAAACAGGTTAGCAATATGCGACTTATCGTCGCTCTTGTGAAAGACAATAAAGTGTGACATCTTAGAGAATGTATCCACTACCACAAATATAGAATCATGGCCTCTCTTAGTACGCGGCAAACCCAACACAAAATCCATACTAATATCCTCCCAAGGTGTATTAGGTGCCGGTAAAGGAGTATAGAAACCGTGAGGCTTCAGCTTGGACTTGGACTTGTTGCAAGTAATGCATCTCTTCACATACCTGTCCACATCCCGCTTCATCTTTGGCCAATAAAAATGGTCAGCTAGCATGAGTAGCGTCTTCTCACGCCCAAAGTGACCCATCAACCCTCCAGCATGAGATTCCTGCAATAAGAGCAAACGCACAGACAATTCTGGAACACATAGTTTGTTAGCTCTAAACAAGAACCCATCATGTATGTGATATTTTTCCCATGCTTTACCAAGAGCACACAAGCGATATGGTTCAGCAAAATCATGATCAGTGGCATACAAATCACATAGTATCTCTAAACCAGGAATTTTAACATCAAGTTGAGTTAATAGCATATTCTTCCTAGATAGAGCATCAACAATAATATTATCTTTTCACTTCTTATGCTTAATAATGTATGGAAAAGACTCAATGAACTCAACCCACTTAGCAAGACGCTTATGCAAAGTAGTTGAGCTTTAAGATATTTCAAAGCTTCATGATCAGAATGTATGATAAATTCTTTTGGCCACAAGTAATGTTACCAAACCTCAAGAACTCTAATTAAAGCATACAATTCTTTATCATATATAGGATAGTTCAACTTAGCACCAGAAAGTTTCTCAGAAAAATATGCAATTGGGCGACCCTCTTGCATCAACACACCACCAATTCCAATACCACTAGCATCACATTCAATCTCAAATTGCTTATTTAAATCAGGAAGTGCAAGCAACAGTGCAGAAGTTAACAATCGTTTTAGTTCATCAAAAGCATGATCTTGGGCTGCGCCCCACTCAAATACAACACCATTTTTAATCAAATCATTCAAAGGTGCAGCAATAGTACTAAAGTTAGGCACAAATCTCCATGAAAACTTCTTACTTGACTCACATTCATGGGAGTAGGCCAATATTGAATAGCTTCAATTTTAGACACATCTACTTCTACTCCATGCTTAGAGACAACATAACCCAGAAATATGACCTTATCTTTGCAAAATGTGCACTTCTCAAGATTACCATAGAGTTTATTATCACGCAACACTTGCAAAACATGTCGAATATGTATAGTATGATCAGATTCATTGCGGCTGTAGATTAATATGTCATCAAAATACACAACCACAAACTTGCCAATAAAATCACGCAAAACATGGTTCATCAGTCTCATGAAAGTGTTAGGTGCATTAGTTAAACCAAAAGGCATTACTAACCACTCATATAAACCAAATTTTGTTTTAAAGGTTGTTTTGCATTCATCCCATTCTTTCCTCCTAATTTGATGATACCCACTACACAAATCAATTTTAGAGAAAACAGCAGCACCACTCAATTCATCTAGCATATCCTCTAAACGGGGAATAGGATGACGATATCGAATAGTAATGTTGTTTATCGCTCTACAATCTACACACATGCGCCATGTACCATCTTTCTTAGGAACTAGAATAACATGAATAGCACAAGGACTAAGGCTTATGTGGATATAACCTTTGTCGAGTAGCGCTTGTACTTGCTTCTGTATTTCCTTCGTCTCTTCGGGGTTCGTTCTATATGGTGCCCTATTGGGCAGCGAAGCTCCAGGGATCAAGTCAATTTGATGCTCAATACCACACAATGGTGGTAATCCTGCGGGTACCTCCTCCGAAAACACGTCGCCGAATTCCTGCAAAACATTAGAAACACCAAGAGGAAGAGGGGTCATGTCGTTAGAAACCAAAACCGTACCCCTGTACAATAGCACAAGAGGCATGGTTGTAGGATCCTCTCTAAATTCTCTCATGTCTTCTTTGGTGGCTAAAAGCACTAAGGAATTCACTCTCTCACTTTTCGTTATATCACTCACGACATTACAATTCTCTCGCCTATCTATTGCATCCTCCAAGTTTACTTCAACTTTCTGACGAGATTCATTGAGTGTGGTGACATAGGCTGTAAGTTGATTTTCTTTCCCTTGAACTCCAAGTGATATGTATTGGCACGGCCATTGTGTTGCACAGAATGGTCATAGAGCTGATGTCTACGGGTGCTTCTATTCTTGTAGACAGTGTTGGGCCTCCAAGAGCAGAGGTTTGTAGAACAGCAGCAAGTTTCCCTTAAGTGGATCACCCAAGGTTTATCGAACTCGGGGAGGAAGAGGCCAAAGATATCCCTCTCATGCAACCCTGCAACCAAAAAGCAAGAAGTCTCTTGTGTCCCCAACACACCTAATAGGTGCACTAGTTCGGCGAAGAGATAGTGAAATACAAGTGGTATGAATGAATATGAGCAGTAGTAACGGCGCCAGAAAAGTGCTTGCTGACGTGCAGTTGATGGTAGTAATATTGCAGGAAGTAAAGATGCAAGAAACAAGAAACAAGCAGCGATAGCAGTATTTAGGAACAAGGCCTAGGGATCATACTTTCACTAGTGGACACTCTCAACATTGATCACATAACAGAATAAATAGATAGATGCTAGACTCTACACCCTCTTGTTGGATGATGAACACCACTAACTGTGTAGGATTACACGAACCCTCAATGCCGGAGTTAACAAGCTCCACAATATTCAATGTTCATATTTAAATAACCTTAGAGTGCATAACAGATCAACATAACCAAACCAAGTACTAACATAGCATGCACACTGTCACCTTCACACTACGAAAGGAGGAATAGATCACATCAATACCATCATAGCAATAGTTAACTTCATAATCTACAAGAGATCACAATCATAGCCTACGCCAAGTACTACACGATGCACACACTGTCACCATTACACCGTGCAGGAGGAATAAACTACTTTAATAACATCACTAGAGTAGCACACAGATAAATTGTGATACAAAACATATTGCAATCATAAAGAGATATAAATAAGCACTTCACTATGCCATTCATAACAGTGAATAAGTATTCTGTGAAATATAGCCTAAGAGACCCACACGGTGCACACACTGTCACGTTTACACACGTGGGACAAGGAGTCTCCGGAGATCACATAAGTAAAATCCACTTGACTAGCATAATGACATCTAGATTACAAGCATCATCATATGAATCTCAATCATGTAAGGCAGCTCATGAGATTATTCTATTGAAGTACATAGGAGAGAGATGAACCACATAGCTACCGGTGCAGCCCCGAGCCTCGATGGAGAACTACTCCCTCCTCATGGGAGACAGCAGCGTTGATGAAGATGGCGGTGGTGTTGATGGAGAAGCCTTCCGGGGGCACTTCCCCATCCCGGCGGCGTGCCGCAACAGAGACTCCTGTCCCCCAGATCTTGGCTTCGCGATGGCGGCGGCTCTGGAAGGTTTTTCTCTGGTTTCGTCGAACTTGGTAGGGTTTTCGCGACGGAGGCTTTAAGTAGGCGGAAGGGCAAGGTCGGTGGAGTCACGAGGGACCCACACAACAGGGCGGCGCGGGCCCTAGCCTGGCCGCGCCGCCTTAGTGTGGCGCCACCTTGTGGCCCCACTTCGTATCTCCTCCGGTCTTCTGGAAACTTCGTGTGAAAATAGGACCCTGGGCGTTGATTTCGTCCAATTCCGAGAATATTTCCTTACTAGGATTTCTGAAACCAAAAACAACAGAAAACAGGAACTGGCACTTCGGCATCTCGTCAATAGGTTAGTTCCGGAAAACGCATAATAATGACATAAAGTATGCATAAAACATGTAGATATCATCAATAATGTGGCATGGAACATAAGAAATTATCGATACGTCGGAGACGTATCAGCATCCCAAGCTTAGTTCCCGCTCGTCCCGAGCAGGTAAACGATAACAAAGATAATTTCTGGAGTGACATGCCATCATAACCTTGATCATACTATTGTAAGCATATGTAATGAATGCAGCGATCAAAACAATGGTAATGACATGAGTAAACAAATGAATCATAAAGCAAAGACTTTTCATGAATAGTACTTCAAGACAAGCATCAATAAGTCTTGCATAAGAGTTAACTCATAAAGCAATAAATCAAAGTAAAGGTATTGAAGCAACACAAAGGAAGATTAAGTTTCAGCGGTTGCTTTCAACTTATAACATGTATATCTCATGGATAGTGTCAATGTAAAGTAATATAACAAGTGCAATATGCAAGTATGTAGGAATCAATGCACAGTTCACACAAGTGTTTGCTTCTTGAGATGGAGAGAAATAGGTGAACTGACTCAATATAAAAGTAAAAGAAAGGCCCTTCGCAGAGGGAAGCATCGATTGCTATATTTGTGCTAGAGCTTTTATTTTGAAAACAAGAAGCAATTTTGTCAACGGTAGTAATAAAGCATATGTATCATGTAAATTATATCTTACAAGTTGCAAGCCTCATGCATAGTGTACTAATAGTGCCCGCACCTTGTCCTAATTAGCTTGGATTACCGGGATTATCATCGCAATACACATGTTTTAACCAAGTGTCACAAAGGGGTACCTCTATGCCGCCTGTACAAAGGTCTAAGGAGAAAGCTCGCATTTGGATTTCTCGCTTTTGATTATTCTCAACTTAGACATCCATACCGGGATAACATAGACAACAGATAATGGACTCATGTTTAATGCATAAGCATGTAGCAACAATTAATGTTCTCATATGAGATTGAGGATATATGTCCAAAACTGAAACTTCAACCATGATTCATGGCTTTAGTTAGCGGCCCAATGTTCTTCTCTAACATTATGCATGCTCTAACCATTAAACGAGTGGTAAATCTCCCTTACTTCAGACAAGACGGACATGCATAGCAACTCACATGATATTCAACAAAGAGTAGTTGATGGCGTCCCCAGGAACATGGTTATCGTACAACAAACAACTTAATAAGAGATAAAGTGCATAAGTATATATTCAATACCACAATAGTTTTTAAGGCTATTTTGTCCCATGAGCTATATATTGCAAAGGCGAATGATGGAAATTTAAAGGTAGCACTCAAGCAATTTACTTTGGAATGGCGGAGAAATACCATGTAGTAGGTAGGTATGGTGGACACAAATGGCATAGTTGTTGGCTCAAGGATTTTGGATGCATGAGAAGTAATCCCTCTCGATACAAGGTTTAGGCTAGCAAAGTTATTTGAAACAAACACAAGGATGAACCGGTGCAGCAAAACTTACATAAAAGACATATTGTAAACATTATAAGACTCTACACCGTCTTCCTTGTTGTTCAAAACTCAATACTAGAAATTATCTAGACTTTAGAGAGACCAAATATGCAAACCAAATTTTAGCAAGCTCTATGTATTTCTTCATTAATGGGTGCAAAGTATATGATGCAAGAGCTTAAACATGAGCACAACAATTGCCAAGTATCAAATTATTCAAGACATTTTAGAATTACTACATGTAGCATTTCCCGTTTCCAACCATATAACAATTAACGAAGCAGTTTCAACCTTCGCCATGAACTTTAAAGATAAAGCTAAGAACACATGTGTTCATATGAACCAGTGGAGCGTGTCTCTCTCCCACACAAGCATTTTATTCAGAGAATGAAAATAACAAAATAAAAATAAAAGCACACAGACGCTCCAAGTAAAGTACATAAGATGTGACCGAATAAAAATATAGTTTCAAGAGAAGAAACCTGATAAGTTGTCGATGAAGAAGGGGATGCCTTGGGCATCCCCAAGCTTAGACGCTTGAGTCTTCTTGAAATATGCAGGGATGAACCACGGGGGCATCCCCAAGCTTAGACTCTTCACTCTTCTTGATCATAGTATATCATCCTCCTCTCTTGACCCTTGAAAACTTCCTCCACACCAAACTCGAAACAACTCATTAGAGGGTTAGTGCATAATCAAAAATTCACATGTTCAGAGATAACACAATCATTCTTAACACTTCTGGACATTGCACAAAGCTACTGGAAGGTAATGGAACAAAGAAATCCATCCAACACAGCAAAAGAGGCAATGCGAAATAAAAGGCAGAATCTGTCAAAACAGAACAGTCCATAAAGATGAATTTTAAAGTGGCACCATACTTGCTCAGATGAAAAAGCTCAAATTGAATGAAAGTTGCGTACATATCTGAGGATCACGCACGTAAATTGGCAGATTTTTCTGAGTTACCTACAGAGAATTAGGCCCAGATTCGTGACAGACAGAAATCTGTTTCTGCGCAGTAATCCAAATCTAGCATCAACTTTACCATAGAGACTTTACTTGGCACAAAAACGTGATAAGGAGAGGTTGCTACAGTAGTAAACAACTTCCAAGACTCAACAAAACAAAAATTGTTGTAGTAAAATAAACACATGGGTTATCTCCCAAGAAGTGCTTTCTTTATAGCCATTAAGATGGGCTCAGCAGTTTTAATGATGCACTCGCAAGAAATAGTAGTTGAAGCAAAAGAGAGCATCAAGAGGCAAATTCAAAACAAATTTAAGCCTAACATGCTTCCTATGAAAAGGAATCTTGTACACAAATGAATTCATGAAGAACAAAGTGACAAGCATAAGAGGATAAAACAAGAGTAACTTCACAATTCTCAACATAAAGAGGGGAAACTTAACATTATTAAGATGCATACAACCATGTTTCCCTCTCTCATAATAACTTTCAGTAGTGTCATGAACAAATTCAACAATATAAGTATCACATAAAGCATTCTTATCATGAGTCTCATGCATAAAATTATTACTCTCCACATAGGCATAATCAATTTTATTAGTTGTAGTGGGAGCAAATTCAACAAAGTAGCTATCATTATTATTCTCATCAAGTGTAGGAGGCATAGTATTATCATCATAAAAATTACTCTCCATAGTAGGCGGCACTAAAAGACCAATATCATTATAATCATCATAAACAGGAGGCAAAGTATCGTCAAAGTAAATTTTCTCCTCAATGCTTGGGGGACTAAAAATATCATGCTCATCAAAGCCAGCTTCCCCAAGCTTAGAATTTTCCATATCATTAGCAACAATGGTGTTCAAAGCGTTCATACTAATATGTTCCATAGGTTTTTTAATTTTAGCATCAAACCATCCATGTCTTAAATCAGGAAATAGAATAAGAAGCTCATTGTTGTCCATTATGCCTAACTAGTGTAAACAAGAAACAAAAAGATGCAATTGCAGGATCTAAAGGAAATAGCTTCGAGCACACACACAACGGTAACAGAAAGTACTTAGTACCTGGGACCGGAGTATGAGTGCCTTTTACCTTTCCTCCCTGGCAACGGCGCCAGAAAAGAGCTTGATGTCTACGGGTGCTTCTATTCTTGTAGACAGTGTTGGGCCTCCAAGAGCAGAGGTTTGTAGAACAGCATCAAGTTTCCCTTAAGTGGATCACCCAAGGTTTATCGAACTCAGGGAGGAAGAGGCCAAAGATATCCCTCTCATGCAACCCTGCAACCACAAAGCAAGAAGTCTCTTGTGTCCCCAACACACCTAATAGGTGCACTAGTTCGGCGAAGAGATAGTGAAATACAAGTGGTATGAATGAATATGAGCAGTAGTAACGGCGCTTTAAAAGTGCTTGCCGACGTGCGATTGATGGTAGTAATATTGCAGAAGTAAAGATGCGATAAAACAAGAAACAAGCAGCGATAGCAGTATTTAGGAACAAGGCCTAGGGATCATACTTTCACTAGTGGACACTCTCAACATTGATCACATAACAGAATAAATAGATAGATGCTAGACTCTACACCCTCTTGTTGGATGATGAACACCACTAACTGTGTAGGATTACACGAACCCTCAATGCCGGAGTTAACAAGCTCCACAATATTCAATGTTCATATTTAAATAACCTTAGAGTGCATAACAGATCAACATAACCAAACCAAGTACTAACATAGCATGCACACTGTCACCTTCACACTACGAAAGGAGGAATAGATCACATCAATACCATCATAGCAATAGTTAACTTCATAATCTACAAGAGATCACAATCATAGCCTACGCCAAGTACTACACGATGCACACACTGTCACCATTACACCGTGCAGGAGGAATAAACTACTTTAATAACATCACTAGAGTAGCACACAGATAAATTGTGATACAAAACATATTGCAATCATAAAGAGATATAAATAAGCACTTCACTATGCCATTCATAACAGTGAATAAGTATTCTGTGAAATATAGCCTAAGAGACCCACACGGTGCACACACTGTCACCTTTACACACGTGGGACAAGGAGTCTCCGGAGATCACATAAGTAAAATCCACTTGACTAGCATAATGACATCTAGATTACAAGCATCATCATATGAATCTCAATCATGTAAGGCAGCTCATGAGATTATTGTATTGAAGTACATAGGAGAGAGATGAACCACATATCTACCGGTGCAGCCCCGAGCCTCGATGGAGAACTACTCCCTCCTCATGGGAGACAGCAGCGTTGATGAAGATGGCGGTGGTGTTGATGGAGAAGCCTTCCGGGGGCACTTCCCCATCCCGGCGGCGTGCCGGAACAGAGACTCCTGTCCCCCAGATCTTGGCTTCGTGATGGCGGCGGCTCTGGAAGGTTTTTCTCTGGTTTCGTCGAACTTGGTAGGGTTTTCGCGACGGAGGCTTTAAGTAGGCGGAAGGGCAAGGTCGGTGGAGTCACGAGGGACCCACACAACAGGGTGGCGCGGGCCCTAGCCTGGCCGCGCCGCCTTAGTGTGGCGCCACCTCGTGGCCCCACTTCGTATCTCCTCCGGTCTTCTGGAAGCTTCGTGTGAAAATAGGACCCTGGGCGTTGATTTCGTCCAATTCCGAGAATATTTCCTTACTAGGATTTCTGAAACCAAAAACAGCAGAAAACAGGAACTGGCACTTCGGCATCTCGTCAATAGGTTAGTTCCGGAAAACGCATAATAATGACATAAAGTATGCATAAAACATGTAGATATCATCAATAATGTGGCATGGAACATAAGAAATTATCGATACGTCGGAGACGTATCAAGAGCCAAGGCCGGCCCAATAGTAGGTGACACACCGTCATAGGAACCACATCAAAATCAATGGAATCCTTATACGATCCAATCTCAAATTCAACACGCACCATGTGGTTTACCTTCATCTCACCATTGTCACTCAACCACTGAATATAATATGGATGCGGGTGCGGTAGATACTTCAACTTCAGCTTGGTACACGACTCCTTGCTTGCTAAACTGCGACAACTCCCGCCATCAATAATAACCTTGCAAGCCTTGTCAGGACCAACTAAAGCCTTTGTTTGGAACAAATTGCAGCGCTGAGTAGATGCACTAGGCAATACATTAAGAGCACGCTGAGACAGAACAATAGTGCGAGCATCATATGGATATGCATCTTCACCATCAGTGTCATAGTCATCATCTTCTGGAGCATTTGGATCAACATCATCTTCAGTCTTATACTCATTGTCCTCATTAACTATCATAATTTTGCGGTTAGGACTATCTCTCTTGAAGTGACCATTGCCACCACATGTATGGCAATTCATATCGCGGTTGCGCGCAGTAGACATGCTAGAACCACTCGTACTTGCAGCAGATTCGGGCTTCTTTGTGTTGGACACATTGGAGGCCGGTTTGCTAGACGGAGTAGAATAAGGTGCGGAGAGCGTAGATGGCGCTGGCGCCGTAGGTGGGGGCGCCCGAGGCGTGAAGCACCCACCTCCCATAGCACGACCTTTAACCTTTGCTTCCTCAGCCAAATGTGATTCAACTTCTCTTGCATGATGTAGCAACTGATTCATTGTGGTGTAACTGTAATGACGAACAATGCCTTGGATATCATACTTCAATCCATTGAGAAAACGCTGCATTGTCATCTCTAGAGACTCACGGACACGGCCACACTGCATAAGCATCTCCATCTCCATGTAATATTCATCAACAGTCTTCACACCTTGTCTCAATAGGGTCAACTTATCATAAATAGTTCAGAAATAATTAGTGGGCACAAAACGAGCTTGCATTGTCGCCTTCATAGCACGCCATGTGGTAATAGGCAGCTCACCATCTTCTTCATGAGCACGAACAAGTCCATCCCACCAACACAATGCATAACCATCAAATTTGGAAGAAGCAAGCTTGATCTTCCTATCTTCAGTGTAATTATGTAAGCGCCATAACTTCTCAATCTTCAGCTCCCAAGAGAGGTATTCTTCAACATCAGCTCCTCCTTCAAACTTGGGTATGGAGAACTTGGGATTACCCAATCCATCTTCTTCCTCAAACCCACGACCATGGCGTCCAAGTTCAACGAAACCACGACCGCGGTGACCACGTCCAGCACCACAACCAATGCCAGGTGCTTCATCCTGAAGATCAGGGTCTTCGTCTTCTTGTTGTCGTTGTTGTGTCAGATTTTCAACAGCCAGTTGCAAAGCTTGGAGGCTGCGCTAGATATCTGTCATTTGATCTTTCATTGTAGTGACAGTCTCACTAGTAGCATCCAGCTTCTGGGAGATCCCTTGGACCGTCCCCCTAAGCTCATCATCCTGAGTGCGGAATTCACGTCGCATCTCATTACGAAGAGCTTCATATTCCCTCCATGTGATGATATCAGCCGAATTCTTGTTTTCCTGGTTAAAAAGTTTAGCATCACTAGCAGACATGGTTAGTAGATTAGTGCACTAAATCAAAAATATATGGTGGTTGACAAGGTATTGATACGTCCAATTTGCATCACTATTTTATATCATAATTTGCTGTTATTCATTGATATATTTCATATTTGGAGATAATACTTATGTTATTTCATCTATTTTGCATGTTTCATGATTATTGGAGGATCGCGCACCGGGAGCTGTGGATTCTGCTGGAAAAAGCATCGTCGAACGCAATATTTCGGAAGATCAACAATTGACGGGAATTACACGAAAACTCCTATTTTTCCGGATGACGAAGGGAGCCGTAAGGGGAGCTGAGGAGGGCCGCCATGGGCCCCCCTCACAGGCCGGCGCGGGCCCTGCCCTGGCCGCGCCGCCCTGTGAGGAGGGGGCCCACAGCCCCCTCTCGCCTCCTTTTCTTTGCGTACGCCTTCGTCCCGAAAACCGAAGCCAGAGGGGGTACGTCGAACAGAGCCACAGCCGCCTCTGCGGGGCGGAGAACACCAGAGAGAAAAGAGCTCTCCGGCGGGCAGGAATCCGCCGGGAAAATTCCCTCCCGGAGGGGGAAATCGACGCCATCGTCACCGCCATCGAGCTGGACATCATCTCCATCACCATCACCATCATCTTCATCATCATCACCGCCGTCTCCACCGCTGCACCTCGTCACCGCTGTAGCAATTTGGGTTTGATCTTGATTGTTTGATAGGGGAAACTCTCCTGGTGTTGATTTCTACTTGTTATTGATGCTATTGAGTGAAACCATTGAACCAAGGTTCATGTTCAGATTGTTATTCACCATCATATCACCTCTGATCATGTTCCATATGATGTCTCGTGAGTAGTTCGTTTAGTTCTTGAGGATATGGGTGAAGTCTAAATGTTAGTAGTGAATTATGGTTGAGTAGTATTCAATGTTATGATATTTAAGTTGTGGTGTTATTCTTCTAGTGGTGTCGTGTGAACGTCGACTACATGACACTTCACCTTTATGGGCCTAGGGGAATGCATCTTGTACTCGTTTGCCAATTGCGGGGTTGCAGGTGACAAACCTGAGCCCCCGTTGGTATATCGATGCAGGAGGGATCGCAGGATCTCAGAGTTTAAGGTTGTGGTTAGATTTATCTTAATTACTTTCTTGCAGTTGCGGATGCTTGCAAGGGGTATAATCACAAGTATGTATTAGTCCTAGGAAGGGCGGTACATTAGCATAGGTTCACCCACACAACACTTATCAAAACAATGAAGATTAATTAGCCGTATGTAGCGAAAGCACTAGACTAAAATCCCGTGTGTCCTCAAGAACGTTTGGTCATTATAAGTAAACAAACCGGCTTGTCCTTTGTGCTAAAAAGGATTGGGCCACTCGCTGCAATTGTTACTCTCGCACTTTACTTGCTCGTACTTTATTCATCTGTTACATCAAAACCCCCTGAATACTTGTCTGTGAGCATTTACAGTGAATCCTTCATCAAAACTGCTTGTCAACACCTTCTGCTCCTCGTTGGGATCGACATTCTTACTTATCGAAGATACTACGATACACCCCCTATACTTGTGGGTCATCAAGACTATTTTCTGGCGCCGTTGCCGGGGAGTGAAGCGCTATTGGTAAGTGGAATTGGCAAGGGAAATTTCTACTGTTTGTGCTGATTTTATTTCTGCCTGTTGCTATAACTCATTATGGAGAGATCTTCTCTTGAGTGTTTATTTGGGAAATCTACTACTACTGCAAAGGTAGTGGATGAGGCGCCAGGTAAGGAAGAATTACCATACAAAATACCTATGAAAATTATTGAACGTGTAGTGGGTAACCGTTATACAGGGGATGGAACTGTCCACCCTGGAGATCATTTACTGTTCTTACATGAATTATGCGGTTTATTCAAGTGTGCAGGTATTGCTATGGATGAAGTGAGGAAGAAACTATTCTTTGTATCGCTATGCAGTAAAGCGGCGCATTGGTATAAATTCTTGGATAATGGGGATTCTCTTGAATGGAATGATATTGTGCCCCGGTTTTATTCTAAGTTCTATCCTCCAAGTGAGATTCACAAAGATCGGAATCGCATATATAATTTTTGGCCTCATGAAGGAGAGAGTATTGCCCAAGCTTGGGGGAGATTGAAGTCTTTAATGCTCAAATGCCCCATTCATGAGCTTCCTGGTAATATTATTATTGATAATTTCTATGCAAGACTTTCTTTTCAAGACAAGACCTTGCTGGATACTTCTTGTTCTGGATCATTTACACGCAACAAGGAAGAGTTTAAAAGGGACCTTCTTAATCGGATCCAAGAAAATACTGAAGGTTGGGAGAACGACAAGGATAGAGAATCAGGTATAATTTATGATTATAAATGCATTGAATCTTTTATGGATACTGATAAATTTCGTAATATGAGTGCTACTTATGGTCTTGATTCTCAAGTTGTTGCAAATCTTTATAAAGCTTTTGCTTCTCATTATGAATTGCCTAAGAAGAACTTTGATAAGTATCATGAACCGTATAAAGATAAAATTGATTCATCTATAAATAAATGTGTTGTAGTTGAAACTGTTGATCATGTTATTCCTGAAGCTTATATTGAAAAAACTCCTTTCCCTGCTAAAATGAAGGAGTACTCTATTATAAATAGTGCGGTTCATAAAAGTGAAAAGAAACCTATAGAACCTGAAGAACAAATAAAAGTTGAACCTGCTGTCGCAATTGTTAAAGATCTTGTGACTGAAAATGTAGAAGATGGTCATATTATTTTCTGTGAAGATGCTTCTAATATTGTTTCGCATCCTAATAAGTCTAGGAAAGCTAGTGTTCCTATGCTATCTGTTAGAATTGGTGATCATTGTTATTATGGATTATGTGATATTGGTGCAAGTATTAGTGCTATTCCTTATGAGCTTTACACGGAGATTATGCACGAAATTGGCTCTTGTGAACTTGAAGATATTGATGTGGTTATTCGGCTGGCTAATAGAGAAACTATCTCTCCAATTGGTATTATTCGAGATGTGGAAGTTCTATGTGGTAAGATTAAATATCCTGTGACTTTTTGGTACTTGGTTCTCATTGCTAGTAAATATTGTCCTATCATTTTTGGTAGACCTTTTCTGAATACATGTGGAGCTATTATAGATTGCAAGAAAGAGAAAATTTTGACTAAATTTGCTGGTGAATCTTATGAGTTTAACTTCTCTAAATTTACCAAAACTCCTTATAAAATTGATTCGCCTAATAGTGATTTTAAAGTTGAACAGTGTGCATCTATTGCTCTTGCTCCTAGTAATACTTTGCAGCAACATTTGGAGAATAGTGAGAGTGAAGTTTTTAGGGAAGAAAGAGATGAGCTTGATGAAATTTTCCTTCGTCAACCTATTCTTAAACATGATTTACCGGTAGAAGATCTAGGTACAACACCACCACCAAAGGAAGATCGTGTCTTTGATTTAAAACCATTGCCTGATAATCTTAAATATGCTCATATTGATGATAAGAAAATATATCCTGTTATTATTAGTTCTAAGCTTTCAGAGTTTGAAGAAGAAAGGTTATTGGAAATCAAGAAACACCGAGGTGCTATTGGCTACACTCTTGATGACTTGAAGGGGATTTCTCCCTCTATTTGCCAACACGCCATTAATATGGAAGATGATGCGAAGCCTGTTGTTGAACCTCAGCGTCGTCTAATTCCTAAGATGAAGGATGTGGTAAGAAATGAGGTATTAAGACTCCTTGAAGCTGGTATTATATATCCTATTGCTGATAGTAGATGGGTTAGTCCTGTGCATTGTGTTCCTAAGAAAGGAGGAATGACTGTTGTGCCTAATGATAATGATGAGCTCATACCTCAAAGAGTAGTTGTAGGTTATAGAATGTGCATTGATTATCGAAAAGTTAATAAGGTTACTAAGAAAGATCATTACCCTTTACCATTTATTGATCAAATGTTAGAAAGGCTATCTAAAAATACTCATTTTTGCTTTCTTGATGGTTATTCTGGGTTTTCACAAATTGTCGTTAAAACTAAAGATCAAGAGAAAACCACTTTCACTTGTCCCTATGGAACTTATGCTTATAGGCGTATGCCTTTTGGTTTATGTAATGCTCCTGCTACTTTTCAAAGATGCATGTCTGCTATTTTTCATGGCTTTTGTGAGAGTATTGTAGAGGTATTCATGGATGATTTTTCTGTCTATGGGAATTCTTTTGATAGTTGCTTGCGAAACCTTGATAAAGTTTTGCAGAGATGTGAAGAAACTAACCTTGTTCTTAATTGGGAGAAATGCCACTTTATGGTTAATGAAGGAATTGTATTGGGACATAAAATTTCTGAGAGAGGTATTGAAGTTGATAGAGCTAAAGTTGAAGCAATTGAGAAGATGCCCTATCCTAGGGATGTTAAAGGTATTCGTAGTGTTCTTGGTCATGTTGGGT
The DNA here is from genome assembly GCF_019359855.2 of Lolium perenne. NCBI lineage: Eukaryota > Viridiplantae > Streptophyta > Magnoliopsida > Poales > Poaceae > Lolium > Lolium perenne. Next base: position 282,772,616 of record NC_067247.2, on the reverse strand, counting down.
TTTATAGGAGGTTTATTAAAGACTTCTCTAAGATTTCAAAGCCTCTTACTAATCTTCTTCAAAAAGATGTACCTTTTGTTTTTGATGATGATTGTAAGGAAGCTTTTGAAACTCTAAAGAAAGCCTTAACAACTGCCCCTATAGTTGAACCTCCTGATTGGAATTTGCCTTTTGAAATTATGTGTGATGCTAGTGATTTTCTTGTGGTATTTGTTCTTGGATAGCGAGTAGATAAAAAACTGAATGTTATTCATTATGCTAGTAAAACTCTTGATGCTGCTCAAAGAAATTATGCTACTACTGAAAAAGAATTGTTAGCTGTAGTCTTTGCTTGTGATAAATTTAGATCATATATTGTTGATTCAAAAGTTACGATTCATACTGATCATGCTGCAATTAGATACCTTATGACAAAGAAAGATGCTAAGCCAAGGCTTATTAGATGGGTACTTCTTTTGCAAGAATTTGATTTACATATTGTAGATAGGAAAGGTGCTGATAATCCTGTTGCTGATAATTTGTCTAGATTGGAAAATATTGTTTATGATCCTGTTTCTGTTAATGATAGTTTTCCAAATGAACAATTGGCTGTAATAAAGGTGAATTCGCGAGATAGCCCTTGGTATGCTGATTATGCTAACTTTATTGTTTCCAAGTACTTGCCTCCAACCTTTTCAGCTCAGCAGAGGAGGAAATTCTTTTACGACTTGAGGCATTATTTTTGGGATGACCCACACTTATATAAAGAAGGAGTGGATGGTATTCTGCGAAGGTGTGTTCCCGAATATGAACAACAAGAAATATTGAGTAAATGTCATGGTAGTGCTTATGGAGGACATCACGCCGGAGATAGAACCGCGCAAAAGGTTCCGCAATCAGGTTTTTATTGGCCAACTCTATTCAAAGATGCAAGGAAGTTTATTTTATCTTGTGATGAATGTCAAAGGGTTGGTAATATCTCCAGACGCAATGAAATGCCTATGAATTATACTCTTGTTATTGAACCGTTTGATTGTTGGGGATTTGACTTCATGGGACCTTTCCCCTCTTCAGAAGGTAACACTCATATACTTGTTGCTGTTGATTATGTTACTAAATGGGTGGAAGCCATACCTACAAAAAGTGCTGATGGTGAGACCTCTTTAAGAATGCTTTTAGATATTATTTTTCCTAGATTTGGAGTTCCTAGATATATTATGTGTGCAGATGGAGGTTCTCATTTTATTCATGGTGGTTTTAGAAAAACTCTTGCTAAATATGGTATTAATCATAGAATTGCTTCTGCTTATCATCCTCAAACTAGTGGGCAAGTAGAATTATCAAATAGAGAGATTAAATCTATCTTGCAAAAGACTGTCAATAAAACTAGAAAGAACTGGGCTATTAAATTGAAAGACGCACTATGGGCCTATAGAACTGCTTATAAAAATCCTATGGGTATGTCGCCCTATAAAATGGTTTATGGAAAAGCTTGTCATTTACCTTTAGAATTAGAGCACAAAGCTTATTGGGCTATTAGGGAACTAAACAAAGATCCTAAACTAGCCGGTGATAAGAGGTTGTTGCAATTAAGTTCTCTAGATGAATGGAGAAGTGAAGCTTATGAAAATGCTAAACTCTTTAAAGAGAAAGTTAAGAAATGGCATGATAGAAGAATTATCAAAAGAGAATTTAATGTTGGGGATAAAGTCCTATTGTATCGGTCTCGTCTCAGATTCTTTGCAGGGAAATTACTCTCGAAATGGGAAGGACCATATGTCATTGATGAGGTTTATCGGTCAGGAGCAATTAAAATTAGTTCTCTCCAAGGCAATGCCACGCAAGTGGTGAATGGACAAAGACTCAAGCATTATATCTCAGGTGATTCTTATAATGTAGATGTTGATGTTATTCGAGTGGAAACACCGGAGGCTTTCATCAAAGGTCAAATTAGCAGTCCGCCAGAACTCGACTTTGAATAGGTAACAGTACAGGTAATAAAAAGTTCGCGATTTACTTTCCGAACATTGTTTTTGCTGTTTTTGGAAAATATGAAAAATTACGAGATCGAAACAGAGTGGAGGAGGCGCACGAGGGCGTGCCCCCATAGGCCGGCGTGGGCCCCAGCCTGGCCGCGCCGCCCTATGAGGACACCGCCTCGTTGTCCCTCTCCGACTCTTGTTCGACCTGGTACTTTCCTTCTGTCGTAAAAATTACTACTATATAATCCCCCGGACCCCTGGAGGTCCGTATATCGTTTTTTCGACGTGTTTTGTTTCGAGCTATTTCTGCCAGGATTTGCTTCGGATCTAGAGGTATCATGTCTTCGTCAGAGACTCCGGGGGACAGTTCCTGCAAGGGCGTTGACAACTTGTACATGAACGAGCTGAGGATGCATCCCAAGGAGTTGCTGCTCGTTGATGGGGAGCTGCAGATCAAAGATGTCCAGGGTCCTAAAGGAGAAGGAAGCTTGGAAGACAGGATGGAGAAGCTAGAACAAGAGGTCTTCAACTACAAGAAGATGGCTGAGCGTGAAGTGGATATCTTCCATAAGATTGTGTCTGAACTCATTGCTGAACACGAGAAGGAAGTTGCAAAGCTATGAGGCGACATCCTCTCACTTCACGACACCACCAACAAACTCCAAGCTCAACTCTATGACGTTCAGAATCAGAATTGTGAGTATGAAAACAGGTTTAAACACATAAGCCATGTTGCTAGTTTCAGGATTCCCGAGACCAAGATGTCATTTTTTGATGGAGAGCCTCTTCCTTGGAAGTCTGAAGACGGGAATTCATCACCGCCACCACCGAAGGATTAATTCATCATCGGTATTGGCATCCCCTTGGTTTGTTCCAAGCTTGGGGGAGTGCCGCGGTATCACATCATCACTATCTTTTACTTTTTATTATCAAGTAGTGTCATATCATGAGTAGGGAAGTTATCATATAAGATGGGTTGCAGTGTGAAAGTATCTCTCCTTTAGTTTGTCTATGTATCCCTTGGGGTGAGTTATCGTTATGAAATATTAATGAGAAGTCTTATCATTTACATATTGCACACCTTATTTTAGTTTGCAATTTCTATTATATGATTGATCTTGATTTTAGTATTGGTACCACTTTGGGAGCATTGAGTAAATCTATTTGGTTTTGGCAAACTTAGCATTGGTCAATAGCAACAACACCTTGAGGTTTAAGTAGAAAAGAGAAATACATATAGTTGTTTCATTGTCTTCCTTTCTTGTTAGCTCATAGCTTATTATTCTGAAGTTAAAATTGTTTGTGCTTGCAAGAAAGATGCATGATTATGTCTATCACATGTATATTCGTTTGTTTCCCTCAACTCTTATGCTTGCTAATTAACCTTGCTAGCCAAAGACCTGTACTGAGAGGGAATGCTTCTCGTGCATCCAAACCTTTAAACCAAAACCCATGCCATGTGTGTCCACTATGACTACCTATTATGTGGTATTTCCTGCCACTCCAAGTAAATACTTCATGTGCTACCTTTAAACAATTCAAAACTTTATTACTCCTTATTTGTGTCAATGTTCTATAGCTCATGAGGAAGTATGTGGTGTTTATCTTTCAATCTTGTTGGGCAACTTTCACCAATGGACTAGTGGCTTCATCCACTTATCCAATAACTTTGCAAAAAGAGCTGGCAATGGGATTCCCAGTCCCAAACTAATTAACCAAAATAGACACTCCTCCATGGTATGTGATTGTTGGACGGCACCCGAAGGATTCGGTTAGCCATGGCTTGAGAAAGCAAAGGTGGGGAGGAGTGTCATCTAAAATAAAACTAAAATAAAAAGACACTCCTTCATGGTATGAGATTGTTGGCAGGCACCCGAGGATTCGGTTAGCCATGGTTTGTGAAAGCAAAGGTTGGAAGGAGTGTCAACCAAAAATAAAACTTTATGGGAGCCGCTCTTTGAGAGTCTGTTTGGCAAGGGGGTTAGAGTACCCGCTACCATTCGTTGACAACAACAAACACCTCTCAAAACTTTACTTTTATTCTCTTTATATGATTTCAAAACTGAAAAAGCTCTAGCACATGATTTAATCCCTGCTTCCGTCTGCGAAGGGCCTGTCTTTTACTTTATGTTGAGTCAGTACACCTATTTCCCTCCATCTCAAGCAAGCATTTGAGTTGTTGTGATCAAACTTTTATATTGTGATTTGCTTCATCATGTCTTTACTCTTCCTTGTTTAGTACAAGTTTTATCTGAATGAATATAGCTTAGCAAGTTATCAATGATCATTATGATTGAGTATGCAGGATGAGCCACATAAGCTTTAATATGAGAGCGCTGCTCAATAGATAAGTATAATCTGTTAACTGTTCTCTGACCAAGAACAAAGTTTGCCATCACCAATTATGATTTCTTATGCACCTTTATTTGTGATTACCTTATACTTGTTTCAAGTTGAGTCATATGAGGAAGTTGTTTACTAGAATGTCTTGTGTGAATGAACATGATGCTTCTTGTCCGTATTTGATTTATCGACTCTTCACTCCATAAACATGTGGTCTTGTTTACCGAGTTCAGTTTCGCTTGGGGACAAGCGAGGTCTAAGCTTGGGGGGAGTTGATACGTCCAATTTGCATCACTATTTTATATCATAATTTGCTGTTATTCATTGATATATTTCATATTTGGAGATAATACTTATGTTATTTCATCTATTTTGCATGTTTCATGATTATTGGAGGATCGCGCACCGGAGCCAGGATTCTGCTGGAAAAAGCATCGTCAGAACGCAATATTTCGGAAGATCAACAATTGACGGGAATTACACGAAAACTCCTATTTTTCCAGATGACGAAGGGAGCCAGAAGGGGGAGCTGAGGAGGGCCGCCATGGCCCCCCCTCACAGGCCGGCGCGGGCCCTGCCCTGGCCGCGCCGCCCTGTGAGGAGGGGGCCCACAGCCCCCTCTCGCCTCCTTTTCTTTGCGTACGCCTTCTTCCCGAAAACCGAAGCCAGAGGGGGTATGTCGAACAGAGCCACAGCCGCCTCTGCGGGGTGGAGAACACCAGAGAGAAAAGAGCTCTCCGACAGGCAGGAATCCGCCGGGGAAATTCCCTCCCGGAGGGGGAAATCGACGCCATCGTCACCGCCATCGAGCTGGACATCATCTCCATCACCATCACCATCATCTTCATCATCATCACCGCCGTCTCCACCGCTGCACCTCGTCACCGATGTAGCAATTTGGGTTTGATCTTGATTGTTTGATAGGGGAAACTCTCCCGGTGTTGATTTCTACTTGTTATTGATGCTATTGAGTGAAACCATTGAACCAAGGTTCATGTTCAGATTGTTATTCACCATCATATCACCTCTGATCATGTTCCATATGATGTCTCGTGAGTAGTTCGTTTAGTTCTTGAGGATATGGGTGAAGTCTAAATGTTAGTAGTGAATTATGGTTGAGTAGTATTCAATGTTATGATATTTAAGTTGTGGTGTTATTCTTCTAGTGGTGTCGTGTGAACGTCGACTACATGACACTTCACCTTTATGGGCCTAGGGGAATGCATCTTGTACTCGTTTGCCAATTGCGGGGTTGCCGGAGTGACAGAAACCTGAGCCCCCGTTGGTATATCGATGAAGGAGGGATCGCAGGATCTCAGAGTTTAAGGCTGTGGTTAGATTTATCTTAATTACTTTCTTGTAGTTGCGGATGCTTGCAAGGGGTATAATCACAAGTATGTATTAGTCCTAGGAGGGGCGGTACATTAGCATAGGTTCACCCACACAACACTTATCAAAACAATGAAGATTAATTAGCCGTATGTAGCGAAAGCACTAGACTAAAATCCCGTGTGTCCTCAAGAACGTTTGGTCATTATAAGTAAACAAACCGGCTTGTCCTTTGTGCTAAAAAGGATTGGGCCACTCGCTGCAATTGTTACTCTCGCACTTTACTTACTCGTACTTTATTCATCTGTTACATCAAAACCCCCTGAATACTTGTCTGTGAGCATTTACAGTGAATCCTTCATCAAAACTGCTTGTCAACACCTTCTGCTCCTCGTTGGGATCGACATTCTTACTTATCGAAGATACTACGATACACCCCCTATACTTGTGGGTCATCAGGTATCGACTTGTCAATGCCTACAAGTTGTAGACTAGGGTTTTGTTGGAAGTAGAGGGCAAGTAGATCTCGAGGGTTTCAGCCGGAAAAGTACTCGACTGTTTATGAAAACTAGGGTTGCGTGAACAATGATTCGATCCTCTCTTTGTCCCTCGACCCCCCCTTATATAGGAGGCGGAGCCGAGGGTTTCGTATTACATAAGTTTACATATTCCGGGAGACTCTTTGAGTCCAACCCGTAAAGTTACAAATCTCTTTATTCCTAATACAACTCTATCTTTCCTTATCAACTAATTGGGCTTCCGATCTTCATATTCTTCGACTTCATGGGCCTTCAGTAAACCCCGGGTACCATCTTCGGCAGGCCCATTGGGGATGCCTATGTCAGTAGCCCCCGAGATTTTGCTTGAGTCGGAGAATCAGGGAAAATCTCCAACTTAACAATTAACATATAACTTCTTCGAGTTAACTCATATCTTTAATAAAACAAACATATATTGTACAGGGATAACGGTAATTGGGGCTAGTTCATCTGACGGATCAGGTACTAGTTAACTGCTCTTGTGGCAATCCGCAAAAACCTACTTCAAGATCACATCCCTGGACATGATCTCGGGATACTGGCGTAACTCGACATGTGCCGCTTAAGGTCTTACCAGATGCCGAGTTCCAGTCATGTTTTTATCGGGTACCTAAATCGTCTGTTAGGATTTTTCTTCGTATCTGTTGATACGGAAAAAAGTAGCAAACCGCCGTCAGAGACGGTGCTACGCCGCTCAGGATGGATCCGGGGACTTACCTTCGCAAAGTTTTGCGGCATTCAGAGATTATTCGCGACTGAGGCGCTGTGAGAATATATTGTCGAGTGCCTTTTTCGGCTGATGGAATAGCTTATTTATTCGAGTCAACGGATGACTTGTATATTTTTATCTTGTTCTCCCGATGGGAGTATATGAAGAGTTATTTGTATAACTCGAAATATACTCATCATGCCGTTTCTAAATTCATCGGGCACGCGAACAGCGTTCCCGATGGGAGTAGCTCCCGAGGCTACAGCCAAGTGCTCGTACTTGGTTGTAGGCTCACCGTTGTAACATCTTTGTCACTATTTTGTCTTCTTCTCGAATTCTTCCATCTTTATCGGGTGCGCGACCAGCGCTCCCGATGGGAGTAGCCCCCGAGGCTATAGTCGAGTATTTATACTTGGCTGTAGGCTCAACTTGCATTGCTGAAAAACTCTATATTTTTATTGTCCATGTTTATCTCCTATCAGGAGTATAAACAATACTTCTGATAAGAGTAGCCCCCGAGCATATGAACAAATGCTTGGATTTGATCATAGGCTCTCGCCTATTCTTTCTTGCCATACTCGAGGTTTTTAAAGTAGCCCCCGAGCATTTTGATCAAAAACTTGTGTTTGGTCAAAATCTCTCGAGATTACCATTATGCCGTTGTTGTCGCCAGTGTTCATATACCACAGCCGAAATTTTTCCATTATAAAGTGACATCACTGCTGACGACAGCCACGACCACTGTATCGGGAAAACGCGAGTTCTGTCTTGTCACTGACCTGCGGGCCCAAAATCTACGCCACTTTGACACGTTATGCAAGTGGGGGACACATGTCCTCCGCTTTTCCTGGCACGCGCGCTGTAGCGCCTGTCCAGTTCCATCACGGTGAAAATACTTTTTTACCCCTTTAGCCACGTGTAAAGCATCGAATCCATTCTCATACCATCCAACGTTCGACGTTTGGGCTTAACCTGCTATAAATAGTCATCGTCTTCCTCCGTCAATCCCCTTCGCTGCGCCGCGCTCACATCTCCTCTGCCAAAATCTCTCTGCAACCACAAAGTCCAGTGCTCACGCCCTGTTCTACCTCTTCCAACGCCATTGTTGATGCCTCCGCGCCCAAGACTCACGAGGCATAGCACTCCCGAAGCTAACATGGCGGCGCAAGATCTGGGAACTTTGGAGTGGGAAAGATCCAAAATCTCAGGCCAAGATGTGAATCTGATGAAGAAGCTTGGCCTGACGAAGAAGAAGGATGCAGTGCGCTTCCCCAGCGAGGAGAGCTACCCGACGCCTCCCATGGAATATCGGGTTAGCTTTGTTGACCATCTGATTCGCGGCCTCTCTGCTCCTATCCACGATTTTCTCCGTGGACTTCTTTTCGTGTACGGGTTGCAGCTTCATCACCTTACTCCCAACTCCATCCTCCGTGTTTCTATTTTCATTACCCTTTGCGAGTGCTTCCTTGGAGTCCATCCTAATTGGGCTCTGTGGAAGCGCATCTTCTTACTCCGCCGTAATGGCTCCCACGACATTGCCTACAATATAGGCGGTGTTTGTATTTGCGTTCGCCCTGATGTCGAGTATTTTGACGTCAAATTCCCTGACTCGGTCCAAGGGTGGCGCAAAAGATGGTTGTATGTCTGCGAGGAATGCGCCGACTCGCTGGAATACAACATCCCTCCTTTTGGTGGTAGCGCAACAATTCTTCGTCGCCGATCCTGGGACGCAGAAGCTACCGAAGAAGAAAAAACAGCGACAGAAGCACTGATGACCCATATCCACGAGCTCCAGAATACCCACGGCAAAGAACTGTCGGGTATCCAAATTACAACATACTTCCTTAGGATCAGGGTGTAGCCTCTGCAGGCCCGCAAGAACCCTCTCTAGATGTATGCTGGCGATGAAGATGTGGATCGCGTCTCGAAGGATCTCTCAGTGAAGGATCTGGAAAGGCTTGTCCGGAAAATTTCCTCGCTGAGCAAAAAGGACGCCATTCCAACCTCATGTCGTGTGAAGCCGTATAGCGGCACCAACGCTCTTCCCAAGGTGAACTATTTTTACCCTTTCGAAGTTTAGCATTTGTTGACTATTATTTTGTGCTGAATTCCTTATTGTCGATATATCTTGTCATTTTTTAGAAACACCAATTCCTATCTTCTCTTCCTCCGCTACCCGAAGGCGGGGAGGAACGGACCGTCATTATTGACGACAATCAGGGTACTTTTCGCCCTGAGAGTGAAGTTGCGGGTTCTCACAAATCCGCGGCTTCCTCTGAAAAACATCTTGAAACCGAAGCTTCCGAGTCTTCGCGTTCGCTCCCTTCAGCTGCTTCCCCGAAGAATAAGAGGAAGAGGGAGGAGCTCGAAGATTCCGGCACCTCCAAAGCGGGGAAATCTCCTGTCCAGGAGACTTCCCCCAAAAAAGAGGGGAAAGGCTTCAACCCCTACGAGGATGCTCTTGTTAGCTCGTAAGTTCACTTCACCTTTTGTATTTTTTGCTATATTGCTTTTTCTGTGTCTTCTCATACTATCTTTTGATGCGTAGTGGCGACGAAGAAGAGGACCCCATTGTTAATATGACTGCTCACACGAGCACATCACATACCTTGGTGCTTTCCGAGACTCGCCTTGCTACCGAAGAAACCTCGCTTCCTCAGCGGGATATAGGGGACTTGACTCCTCCCGGCAGCCCCCGTGCCCCTTCGCCGAAGAAGGCGAGGGTTGAACCTGTCGAAGGATCAAACCTTCTACCCACGAGTTCGTCGACTCCCTCCTTGGATGACGTAAGTGGCCTCACCACCCCTTTTTACTGCTGTCGAGCTTTTTCTTCTTTTGGTTTTCTTATCCCTTTTCGTTTTCTCAGCCTCTGATGCAACAATTTACTCGTCTCGGTACTCAATTTGTTGGGTACCGCGACCATGCGAACAGTTTGAAAGGTACTTCTCTTATCTCTTCCTTGTCGAACAATTTTCCTCTGCTACTTTGTTGTAACTTTTGTTGTTGTCCTTTACCAGAGGATCTCGCCAAAGCTAATAAGCGCGCCGATGATCTTGCTCTCGAGCTAGCGAAGAGCGAAAAAGCTCGTGAGAAAGCTGAGCTAGACGCTGCCTCGGTTGAGGGTCTTCGAAAAGGACTCCATGATGCTGAGAACATCTTGAGTGAACGCACAGCTCAACAGCTTGCTCGTGAAACTACCATCGCCGCTCGCTTGGAGTCGCAAAACCGACGCTTTGTCAGTAAGTATCAGCCATTTTCCTCGAGTTGACTCTAGCATTATTTTTTGCGTATACTTATTGATAATCTGGAATTTTCTTCAGCAGGGAAAACCAGCCAGGAATATGGGCTTGAAAAGCCGGAAGATGACCGTCTCCTTGACGCTCTTTCTCTCCTCAAAATTTATGGAGATGAAGTGCGCCAAAGCATCTCTAATGCCAAGGCGGCATTTTCTCGGCTCTTCCCCTACTTCTTCCCGAAGACAGATGAGCCCAACACCTTTGCTGCGTGATACGTCTCAAACGTATCTATAATTTCTTATGTTCCATGCTACTTTTATGATGATACTCACATGTTTTATACACACTTTATGTCATTATTATGCATTTTCCGGAACTAACCTATTAACGAGATGTCGAAGTGCCAGTTCTTGTTTTCTGCTGTTTTTGGTTTCAGAAATCCTAGTAAGGAAATATTCTCGGAATCGGACGAAATCAACGCCCAGAACCTTATTTTTCCCGGAAGCTTCCAGAGAGCCAGAGAGGGACCAGAGGGGAGCCCTGGGGGCCCCACACGTGGTGGCGGTGCGGCCCAGGGGGGGCGCGCCCCCCTAGTGTGTGGGACCCCCGTGGCCCCTCCGACTCCGCCTCTTCGCCTATTTAAGCCGTCCTGACCTAAATCTTCGAGACGGATTGACGAAACACCAGAAAGCCTTCCAGAGCCGCCGCCATCGCGAAACTCCAATTCGGGGGACAGAAGTCTCTATTCCGGCACCCTGCCGGGACGGGGAATTGCCCCCGGAAGGCATCTCCATCGACACCACCGCCATCTCCATCACCGCTGCTGTCTCCTATGATGAGGAGGGAGTAGTTCTCCCCCGAGGCTAAGGGCTGTACCGGTAGCTATGTGGTTCATCTCTCTCTCCCATGTGATCTTTACGTGATCATGAGCTTTGTGATCTAGTTGAATATCATCTATGTGCTACTCTAGTGATGTTATTAAAGTATTCTATTCCTCCTTCATGATGTAATGGTGACAGTGTGTGCATCATGTAGTACTTGGCATAGGTTATGATTGTGATCTCTTGTAGATTATGAAGTTAACTATTGCTATGATAGTATTGATGCGATCTATTCCCCCTTTCATAGCCTAAAGGTGACAGTGTGCATGCTATGTTAGTACTCGGTATAATTGCAATGATCTATCATGCACTCTAAGGTTATTTAAATATGAACATCGAATGTTGTGGAGCTTGTTAACTCCGGCATTGAGGTGCTCTTGTAGCCCTACACAATGAATGGTGTTTGTCATCCAACAAGAGAGTGTAGAGAAAGTAGTATTTGTTTATTCAGTTATGTGATCAATGTTGAGAGTGTCCACTAGTGAAAGTATGATCCCTAGGCCTTGTTTCCGAATAAGTTACACCACAGAGAATTGCCTCTCACGCCAGCAAGCTATTTTCTGGCACCGTTTATTTACTCTTCTGTTGCATGTTTACTCGCTGCCATCTTTATTTTAGATTGCTATTACCACTCATATTCATCCATATCACTTGCATCTCACTATCTCTTCGCCGAACTAGTGCACCTATACATCTGACAAGTGTATTAGGTGTGTTGGGGACACAAGAGACTTCTTGTATCGTGATTGCAGGGTTGCTTGAGAGGGATATCTTTGTCCTCTACCTCCCTGAGTTCGATAAACCTTGGGTGATTCACTTAAGGGAAACTTGCTGCTGTTCTACAAACCTCTGCTCTTGGAGGCCCAACACTGTCTACAAGAATAGAAGCGTGCATAGACATCAAGCTATTTTCTGGCGTCGTTGCCGGGGAGGTAAGCTAAAAGGTATTCACAGCCTCCGACTACTAAGCTATTTCCTAGCATTGTTGCCGGTGTGTGAGTGCTCGAAGCTATTTCCTTTAGATCCTGCAATTGCATCTTTTTGTTTCTTGTTTTTATTTTTCACTAGTTAGGCATAATGGAAAACAACAGTGAGCTTTTTAATCTATTTCCTGAGTTAAGACATGAATTGTTTGATGCGAAAATTAAAAAACCTATGGAACCTTATCTGCATGATAGTAGCAATGTTATTAGTATGAATGCAATTACTGCTAATGCTATGGAAAAGTCTAAGCTTGGGGAAGCTAGTTTATATAAAAATAATCTTTTTTGCTCCTCAGCTTTGGAAGAAATATTTTGCTCTGATAATGCTTTATCTCCCATATGCGATAACTCTAATGATGCTTCTGATATTTTAAATCCACCTACTGAAAGTATTCCATATAAAATACCTATGAAAATTATTGAACATGTTATGGATAACCGCTATAAAGGGGATGGAACTGTCCATCCTGGAGATCATTTACTGTTTTTGCATGAATTATGCGGGTTATTCAAGTGTGCAGGTATCTCTATGGATGAAGTTAGGAAGAAACTATTCTCTATATCGCTATCTGGTAAAGCGGCGCATTGGTATAAATTGCTGAAGAATGGGAATTCTCTTGATTGGAAGGATATTGTGCCTCTATTTTACTCTAAATTCTATCCTCCGAGTGAAATTCACAAAGACCGAAACCGCATATATAATTTCTGGCCTCATGATGGAGAGAGTATTGCCCAAGCATGGGGAAGATTGAAGTCTTTAATGCTCAAATGCCCCATTCATGAGCTTCCTGGTAATATCATCATTGATAATTTCTATGCAAGACTTTCTTTTCAAGATAAAACCTTGCTGGATACTACTTGTTCTGGATCATTTACACGCAATGAAGAAGAGTTTAAAAGGGACCTTCTTGAGCGGATTCAGGAGAATACTGAAGGATGGGAGAACAACAAAGGTAAAGAGTCAGGTATAAATTATGATTATGAATGCATTGAAACTTTTATGGATACTGATAAAATTCAAAATATGAGTTCTACTTATGGTCTTGAATCTCAAGTTGTTGCAAATCTTTATAAAGCTTTTGCCTCTCATTTTGAATTGCCTAGGAAGAATTTTGATAAGTATCATGAACCTTTCAAAGACACTTGCATGGAAAATGAAATTGTTGTTAATGATTGCAATAAACATGCTCAAACTTCTGAGAATGCTATTTCCTATAAGCATGTTAATTTTTGTGGAATACATAGACCTTGTGGAATTAATCAAATCGAAGATGAATATTGCATCCATCACATAAATGAAAAAACTAGAAAGTGGTCTAGGGCTCTAGATGATCTTGGTAAAAAAGTTTGTGCCCTCTATCCTTTTATTTGTGAACTTTTCCATAGAGCAGGTCATTTTAATTTTCAATGCTCCTCCAATGATAATTCGCACCCCATGAGTGCTGCAAATTTGTATTGTAATGATGAAATTACTCCTAATCAGCATGATGAACTTACTTTATTTTTGTGGTGTGAAGAGTTATCAAGAAAAATCTCTTTGTTACATATGAGTGATCTTGATATTGATGATGTCCTGCATGGGTGTTTTTCTTATTGCATTGATAATTGCCATACAAATACTTACATGCAAAATATTTTAGAAGATGACACTTTGCCAAAATATGATAGGACCGCTGTGTGTTTTGAACTTATTAATGAAAAGGAGGAATCCTCCCAAGTTTCTTCTATTGTTTCTGGAAATAAATCAGGTTATGTGGAGGAGCCCCCCTTCAAGCCTCTTCCTCCTAAAGAAGGGAACGAGGAGAAGGAGGAGGAGAAGAAGAAGAAGAAGAAGAAGGGAACGAAGAAGAAGAAGAAGAAGAAGAAGGGGAATAAAAAGAAAGAGGTAACAACATATCCCCGCATGTATGAGATAATGATAGGTAACCGTAAGTATGTTGCTCCTGATGATTATTATGATAATGAATCTGAATACAATGATCTTCCTATGCCCTTTACCTACATTAGTGATCATGATTTGAAAGAGCACACTACTTTTGATATTGAAAATCTTTGGGAAACTAATTCTGAAAAAGATGATGTTAATAATTGCCATAGTATCAGTACTATCCATGCTTCCTCCCTGAGTTCGATAAACCTTGGGTGATTCACCTAAGGGAAACTTGCTGCTGTTCTACAAACCTCTGCTCTTGGAGGCCCAACACTGTCTACAGGAAAAGAAGTGTGAGTAGACATCACTGCGCTTGCCAAGCGCTTCATTCCGAAGGAAGATCTTGGGTTAGCTCTTCGGCAAGAAAACCTGAAGATTGGCCTTGAAGGCACCATTGCTTTGGTTGCCGAGAGCCAACATCACGTCGACTGGGCTAAAGTTGGTGATGTGAAGAGTATGGAGACGAAAAAGTGGCAATCTTTGATCAAGGCCGCCAAGCCGAACTCGAATAAAATCCTCTCCTTCCTCGGATACAAACCAACTCCTTCCCCTAGTGCTTCAAAGCCGGAGGTCAAGTAGACCATCTTGTCCTTGATTTCTTTTTTCCGTTCCTCTTTTGTTAGTGTCGCCGTAGACGCTTTTGCGACAGTCTATCATTGGTTCACTAGGAACCCTCTATTTTGTAACGCGCTTGTAAATATTCAATATGAATCAATGAAGTGCTATCTTGCCAAGTTATTGATGTCTATATTCTTTTTCCAGTTGATTTTTGACAACTATACCGCGGTTCCTCGTTCCTCGGATGCCTTGCCCGCTTCTTCCTTTGCGAAGAGAACTCCCGCTGATAATCTCAACGAAGATTCTTCAAGTACTGAACCTGATCAAACCTTGAACGAACTCCGACAGCAGCTTCAGGCGATGAAGAAACAAGTACTTATAGTAATGGAGCAATCCCTAAAGTCGTCCGAGAAAGAGAAACAGGCACTCCATCAAGCCCAGGAAGCTTTGACTCTAAAGGAAGCTGCGGTTGCCGAAGCCGCCCAAGCTGCTACTCGAGAAAACTTTATGCTTGAGATGATGACTGACGCAAGCCAGGATATGGCGGGTACGCTTCTTGTCTTCACAGTTTCACCAATCTATTTGATTCTTGTCTCTTATCCATGTGCTTTGGTTGAACAGGCTCTTTTTTGGATACTGTCGCCGAAGATCAACGTGTGGAGGCGAGATCCACTCATATTATAAGGCTTGCCCAGGAGCATGGTTCCAATTTTTGGGCGACGCCGGATCGCACCCGTGGAATTGTTAGATTTCAAGATCGCGCAGGTCAAGTTCGCGACTTTCTTGATTTCGGCTCTGGTTTATAACACCATGTTTCCTCGAAATGCCCCACCGAAGACTCTTCCTGATTTGATGAACAAGTTTCGGGATGCTCCTCGTATCCATGAGTTTGTGAGAGCCCAATTAACTGCGGGAGCTCGATTTGTTATGATCATGCTGCAGATTATCCATCCAAAATTGGATATGACTAAGATTGGTTAATTATGCCATGCTAAACTGAAAAGGCGAAGGAGGAATATCGAAAAGATCAACGAGATTGTCACGCCTATAGCCAACGAGATGATGGACGATTTGCTTCGGATGGATGCAGAATTCTTCGTCAAGGGCAACTATGCTGAACATATGAGTGCCTCTGCTGATGACGAAAGGATTAACATAGATGACCTGTTGGGTCTTGAATAGTTATAATTCTCTTGTAAAAAAGGGCCCTGTATATTGTAAATGCTATTTTGTAAGTCGTTTTATATTTTTTCTTTATTTCTAGCCCCCGAGCGTTTGTCAGCGGCTATATTCTTTTTATTGGTTTGCGAGGTTTTTTGAACCAAGGCAAAATATCTTTGAAACTATATAATGTGAACTTGAGTATATATATTGTATTTTGCGGATTGCAAGCCCCCGAGCCTGTCGAAGAAAAAGATTATATCACCAATATCTTTATTATATTGCAGCACCGCGAGTCCGCCTCATTAAAAACCTTCCAGCCCCACTCGAAAGCTCTATCTGCTTCTTCGTTCCACTCGAACTTTTCTCCTTGCTTAATCAAGGCGTAAAACGGCAATGCCTTTTCTCCTAGTCTGGCGATGAATCTGCTTAAAGCTGCGACTCGTCCAGTTAATTGTTGTATCTCTTTTAACTTTGTTGGCTTCCGCATCGTCACGATGGCCTGAATTTTCTCCGGGTTAGCCTCAATTCCTCTTGCCGACACCAGGAACCCGAGAAGTTCTCCCGCGGGGACGCTGAAAGAACACTTCGTCGGATTGAGCTTGAGGCAGAACTTGTCGAGGTTGTCGAAGGTTTCCCTGAGATCATCGATCAAAGTTGACCCCTTCTGTGTTGTTATGACGACATCATTGATGTATACTTGAACATTCTTGCCAATCTGTGTGGCAAGTCATTTTTGCATCATCCGCTGATATGTTGCACCCGCGTTTTTCAACCCGAAGGGCATTGTTCTGTAGCAGAACACGCGATAGGGGGTAATGAAAGCTGTTTTGACTTCATCTTCTTCCTTTAGTCGAATCTGGTTATAACCAGAATATGCATCCAAGAAGGAAAGACGTTCGCAACCTATCGTGGAGTCGATAATTTGATCGATCCTTGGGAGGGGAAAGTGATCCTTTGGACAATGTTTATGGAGACACGTGAAGTCGACGCACATGCGAAGGACCTCTGTGTTTTTCCTCGGGACCAGCACTGGGTTTGCTACCCACGTGGCTTCTGTGTATATCTCTTTGATGAACCCAGCTTCTCTGAGTCGATTGATTTCTGACAGCATAGCTTTGCGGTTTGGCTCCGAAAAACGCCGCAAGGGTTGTCTGATTGGCCTAGCCAATGGATCCAAGTTCAAGGGGTGCTCGGCAAGTTCCCTAGGTACTCCGGGCATGTCGGCTGGACACCATGCGAAGATTTCACAGCACTCACGGAGGAACTCGACGAGCGCGCTTTCCTATGCGAGGTCCATGTTTGTGGCGATAGCTGTCGTCTTCTTCGGATCTGTCGGGTGTATATGTACTTCCTTCGAGTTCTTGGTGGTATCAAAGGTTGGTTCTTTGAGAGGTCTCCCAACATCTGGCAACACGTCGTAGTCTGTTGTCAGTTTTGATGCCATATATTCTGCTTGCATCCCGAAGGTTTCTGACAATCGATGAAAATCCTTGTCGCATTTATCTGCTACCGCAAAGCTGCCCTTTACTGTAATTGGTCCTTTGGGTCCAGGGAGCCTCCACAACAGATACGTATAGTGTGGTACTGCCATGAATCTAGCATATGCGGGTCGTCCCAATAAAGCGTGGTACTGTGATGGGAAATCCACGACTTCGAACTCCAGCCTTTCTATCCTGTAATTCTCTCGGGTTCCAAAGTGAACGTCGAGATTGATCTTCCCCAATGGATAACTCGGCTTGTCCGGTGTGATACCATGGAAACGCGTATCCGTTGGTTTTAACTTCGCCAAAGATATATTCATTTTCCTCAATGTATCTGCGTACATGAGGTTTAAACTGCTGCCTCCATCTATAAACACTCGCGATACGTCGAATCCTGCAATCACCGCTGGTAAGATTAAAGCTGATTGCCCTAGTCGAGGGACTTGCTGCGGGTGATCTGCTATGGTGAAACCAATGTCCTGTCCCGACCAATTCAAATACTCTATTGTTGGTGGAGGCATCTTTTCTGCCATAAAAAGTTGCCGCGAGATTACTTTCTGAGCTCTATTAGACGGCCTGGCTTTCTGAATCATCGAGACCGCACCATTGGTGTCGATGTAAGGAGGTGGCTGTGGAGCTGCCGCTATTTGTAACTAATGCCAATTTTCGTCCGTAATTGCGGGAGGAGGTGGAAGATGAACCTCACTCCTTGGCCCCTGGGGGTATCTGTTTGCTGCCTGTGCGTTGACATGCCCTGCAAATCTGTTCAACGCCTGAAAAGTTCGACAGTCTTTCTGCAAGTGTCCTGACTGTCTTTTTTCCATTATTGTCGAGATAAAAGTGCATTTGGCATGGTCCGTTATTCATCATATCTTCGGGAGATATGTATGGCCTTTGGAATCTTGGACCATTATTTTGCCTACTTGGACGGGGGCCGTCCTTGTGGTCGTTGCGCTGCTCGCCGCTGTTTTGATAATCATCGCGACTGTTTCCTCCGTTATTTCCTCGAAATCCAGCCGATATTTGGCCGTGAGCATCGTAATCTGAGGACTGTCGAGGGAATCGTCGTCTATTTTGAAAAATTTGGTTGCGGTCATCCTCAGGCGACCTGTGCCGTTTATTGTGAACATCATCCTCTCCATCCGCCCACCTATTCGCTATTTCCATGAGCGCTGCTATTGTCTTTGGATTGGTTCTCCCCAAATCCTCGACAAAGTCTCTTCTTCGGATACCAGCAATGAATGCATCTATCGCCCTCTCGTCAGATATGTTTTCTGCCGAGTTTTTGATAATGTTCCACCTCTGGATATATGTTCTCATTGACTCGTCGTATTTCTGTCTGCAAGCTCTCAATTGATCCAATGATGCAGGCTTCTTGCATGTAGATCAAAAATTCTTTACAAATATATCCTCGAAACTTTCCCAGCTGTCGATAGACCCAGGAGACAGCTTCTTTATCCACGATCGTGCGGCACCACTCAAGTGCACTTGAATGTTCTGCATGGCTATTGCTCTAGTTCCACCCACTAACTTTACCGTCTTGAGATAATCAATTAGCCAATCCTCCGGATCTTTCGATACATCGAATTTTTTGTAATTATCGGGTAGCTTAAACCCTGATGGTACTCGAGTTCTGCGAACTCGTCTCGTAAAGCACGGGAGTCCGCACATATCTTCTTCATCAACCTCTGGTGAGTGTCGACGTTCCCTTCTTTCCTGTCGTGCTCTATCCACTCTTGCTTGCGTTGTTGTTTCCCTTGCCCCACTTGCTTTCGCGGGATCTTGCACTGCTGCAGCAGGTCGTGGACTGTTTTGCCTTGCAGATCCTTCGGGAGGCGTATTTGCGAACGCCGTTCCCATGGCTCCAACCCCTGCCATGACCATGTTATACAACACCTCTCTTGGATCTCCGGGAGGTGGCCTGGATGCTAGGATCAAAGCTTGTGTCGCCATGTATCCAGCTTCTGGTGTTTTGGGAATAATGTTCCCCCTCGTGTCGATCGACATAAAGGACATGTCGAGATTTTTAATTAAATTCTCCCTGTCAGCCTCAGGTATATTTTGCAGCCTAGATCTTCCTCTATTTCGGGCTGCCCTGTGACTATCTCCCGAAGTACCTGACTGTCGGCTGAGCTCTGCCCTTCTTCGGCTTGACTCGGCAGTTGCCTCCTTTCTTCTATTCAGATCAGCTGTCTGTTTTTCTAATTCTTGTCCAACACGGGCGAGTATGTATTGGTATGCTTGCAATTCTTCCGCCGTAGCAGTTGTGTTCATTGGTTCCGTACCGTCCATGGCTCTTGCGGCTCTGTCCCACGCTGCTTGTGGGAGTTGAACCCTTAGACGTGGTGTAGGCCCGACATATTTAGTGCCTAAACCTCGCCTAAGATCAGCGGGATCGACATATGGGTTTCCCACATCATCGAAAGCCTTTGACGTCTCCTCCGCGCGACTTGCTTCTCCAACTACATAGATTTGATGATATTTTGAAGCTGTACCTTTGCTGGGATTGGTGACACCGTCGTATAGATCGGTGAAGACCTCCCGAACAGAGGCAGATCTGTCGATGAAGTTATAGCTGTCGACGCTGTCTGAGTCACTGCTTATATTGGAGTCCGCGAACGACTCAGAGGATACGCCGCCGAAGATCTTGATAATTTCCCCGCTTGTGGACGACTTGTCGAGGCGCGGCGATGAGATTTCTTCGGCGTCGACCTTGAACGATGATGATGATCCCGAAAAATCGGAATCGACCGCCGATAATCCCGACGATATCGGAACCTCGAAATGATACGATCCTTCCTTCTCGACGCGGAAGTGGAACTTTCTGAACGTCATCTCCATAGGCTCCTCCATATACGCATATGCATCCAAACGGGAGGGCGGGTGAGGAATAAAATCGACTAGATCAGTTTCGATCCGTTTACCTCGATCCATCGGGTTGCTTGCTACCGAGGAAATCGACGATATTGAACGTGCCATCGAGATCAGCTCCTTGTCGCCTCTAGACCCCACAGACAGTGCCAATTGACAAGGTATCGACTTGTCAATGCCTACAAGTTGTAGACTAGGGTTTTGTTGGAAGTAGAGGGCAAGTAGATCTCGAGGGTTTCAGCCGGAAAAGTACTCGACTGTTTATGAAAACTAGGGTTGCGTGAACAATGATTCGATCCTCTCTTTGTCCCTCGACTCCCCCTTATATAGGAGGCGGAGCCGAGGGTTTCGTATTACACAAGTTTACAGATTCCGGGAGACTCTTTGAGTCCAACCCGTAAAGTTACAAATCTCTTTATTCCTAATACAACTCTATCTTTTCTTATCAACTAATTGGGCTTCCGATCTTCATATTATTCGACTTCATGGGCCTTCAGTAAACCCCGGGTACCTTCTTCGGCTCCAAAGTGATAAGAAAAGGAAATCTTACCGCTCCAAAGTGAATTCGTATTGCTTACCACTTGTAGGAACAACTAGTGCACGGATGTAGCGAAGCGAATATCAAGGGTATAAGAACAAATCACACGGCAAAGCAGGATATATGTGGGGCTGTAGGTAGGCTACCTATTTGCACCAATAACAAGCTCTAGCGCTGACCGTAGATAACCAAAGATACTCACACAAGGCGATAAATGTGGCAATGCAACTATATGGATGAAAGGTTGCAATGCACTCGAGAGACACTAGCAAAGCTCAACGACACAGGCACAAGATTGCTCAACTACAGGTGCAGAAAAGTAAACTAGGCCTTCACTTGATCTTACTAGCACTTCACACTTCTTCTTTTTGAATTTTCTTTTTGTAACACACGCAACTATGTAGCTCTTTTTTGCTTCTTTTTTATTTTCTGATTTCTTTTTTTGAATTTTATGACTCAGCTCCTTGATAACACGGCCAACAAATAATGCAAAGCACCAAAACCCTAATGAGCAGTCTGTCGAGCGGTAAAACTAGTCTCTTTTGGGGAAGTTCCTAGTCACGTATATCGAAAGGCTGTAGCTATGGTTTGGACAAACACACTGTATGCTATGTGGACTCGGAGCAACAAAAACTGACTCTAGATGAAAGCGGAAACACAAACCCTAACAATACTAGATGGAAGAAAAAGATACGCAAAAACAACTACGAAAAGCAACTAAAACTCGTAATTAGTGCAATCTAAAGCTATGGCAAACCCTAACCCTAATATTTTTGGCTTTTTTGGATAGGAAACACTCACAACTCAATTATGGGGTGGATTGTGGATGGCTTACCGAGGAAACCCGAGAGTCTGATACCAAGATGATATGGGGTGGCCCGATCTTCTCAGTAAGCAACGGGGGTGATGATGATCACGGGATGATGGCAGCGGAGATAACTTGATGAAGTGGATGATAACTTGTATGATGCAACGAGATCTCTCGATTGGTCCCTGTCGCCAATGCAACAGCTCTCAACCCTGCAAGATATTCACAACTCCACACACTTGCGCATGTAGCCGCCGACCACGAAGCGGTAAGTTGCAACCTCCTAATTCCCAATGGAACAGCAGATCACACAAGACTTTCAGATCTACACCAAATCAAAGCAATATGGTGTATGCATTCAATAGTTTTGCATAGCAAACAACTAAGAACTAGGGTTTATCTTAAACATGGTCTAAACCTAATTGGGGGGCGTCCTGGGCACTTATATAGGGGTTCAGGACGACCTCAGGTCGAAAAGATACAAAAATAACCGACCCATAATAGATCTGGTCGAGACAGACTCGGACTCGGCCGGCCTGGGGGTCGGTCGACCGGGCCTGGGACCGTCCGGTCCGGTTTGGACCGGGCCAGGGACCGGATGGCGACCGGGCGGGCGTCCAGGCTTACTGGATACGCCCCGGCTGGCACAAGCATGGGACCCGGTTTGGACCGGGCTCATCCGGCGTGGGAGACGGTCCGACCGGGCCTGGGACCGGGCGACCCGGCGTCACAGCCGGTTGACCGGGCTAGGCGCTGGCCTGAAGACCTCCTCCTCTCGCGCATGCCTCCCGCTCCTCCCTCGCGCGTCCATCGGATGTCTTCTTGTCCAGCTCCATGTCCAGCTTCACGTCTATCTTCTTGTCTAGCTCCATGTCCAGCACGTCTATCTTCTTGTCCAGCTGCTCCTCTCCTCCTCGTACGATGCTTGCTCCTTCTTCATACGTGATCATACATAAGTAATACGACTTAGGCAGTATAAAGTTCTCATCGATCAAAGTATCACTTAGGAACAAGTTCACCTGTTGTTTAAGTAGCTTCGCACGGGCTCGTGTCATTGGTCCAATCCTAACTTCATTGGACTTGAGCTTCACAGCATGATCATCTTCAACTTGTAATGACGGAGGTAGTAGTGAGGTAGGGATGTCCTCATCAAAGACTCAACAAAAGAAAAATTACATAAATAAAACATGGGTTAGCTCCCAAGGGTGTTTTTCTATAACGCCTTTCAGCTAGACTCGGTAATTTGAGAAGATGCTCACATAAGAAATATGAATTGAAACAAAAGAGAGCATCAAAGAGCAAATATGAAACACATTTAAGTCTAACCCACTTCCTATGCATATAAATCTTGTACACTAATAAATCCACAAAGAACAAAGTGACAAGCATAGAAAGATAAAACAAGAGCAAGTTCAAAACTTTCAGCATATAGAGAGGTGTTTTAGTACCATGAAAACTTCTACAATCATATTTTCCTCTCTCATAATAACTTTAAGTAGCATCATGAATAAAATCAACGATATAACTATCACATAAGATATTCTTACCATGAGCTACATGAATACAAATATTTATTACTCCCCACATAAGCATAGTCATTCTTATTAATTGTAGTGGGAGTAAATTCAACAAAATAGCTATCATCATTATTCTCATCACCGTAATCATCAAATATAAGAGGCATATTGTAATCATAATTAATTTTCTCCTCAATAGTAGGTGGACTGAAAATAACATAATCATCATTGTAATCATCATATATTGGAGGCATAGCATCATAGAAAATTTCCTCCTCAAAAGCTGGGGAACTAAAAAAGATCATTTTTCATAAAAATTAGCTTCCCCAAGCTTAGAATTTTCCATAGCATTAGCAATATTGGTGTTCAAAGAATTCATACTAATAACAATGCTACCAGCATGCAAGTAAAGTTCCATAGGTTTTTAAATTTTCTCTTCAAACACCTCATGTCCTAACTCAAGATAAATACTACAAAGCTCTCTAATTTTGTTGTTATTTTCCATTAAACCTAACTAGTGAAAATAAAAATAAGAAACAAAAAGATGTAATTGCAGAATCTAAAGGAAATAACTTCGATCACTCACTAGCAACTAAAAGACTTAGTAGCCAGAGGATGTGAGTACCTTTTTACCTCACCTCCCCGACAACGGCGCCAGAAAAGAGCTTGATATCTACGCATGCTTTCTATTCTTGTAGACAGTGTTGGGCCTCCAAGTGCAGAGGTTTGTAGAATAGCAACAAGTTTCCTTTAAGTGGATCACCCAAGGTTTATCGAACTCAGGGAGGTAGAGGCCAAAGATATCCCTCTCAAGCAACCCTGCAATTACGATACAAGAAGTCTCTTGTGTCTCCAACACACCCAATACACTTGTCAGGTGTATAGGTGCACTAGTTTGGCGAAGAGATAGTGAAATACAAGTAATATGGATGAATATGAGTGGTAATTGCAATCTGAAATAAAAATGGCAGCAAGCAAACATGTAGCAGAACTGATTGTAAACGATGTTTCAATGCTTGGAAACAAGGCCTAGGGATCATAGTTTCACTAGTGGACACTCTCAACAATGATACCGTAATTGAATACATAGATATTATCACTTCACTATGCTACTCGGAACCACTCTCCAATTTGATAACAAACACAAATTCACCGCGTAGGGATGCATAAGCACTCCTTAAAGTTCGCATTCCCAATCTATGGACGCCCCACGCTGTCACTTTGAGCATACAAAGATGGTACTAACTAGACACCACAATTCATAAGTATTTATGTAAATTAAGCTTAAAAAACAAACACGGTGTGCACACTGTCACCTTCGCACCATAACATCTACTTATTCAACTAGATTACAAAGCTCATGATCACATAAAGATCATACATAGAGAGATAGATAGATCACATAGCTACCGGGAAATCCCTCAGCCTCTTGGGAGAACTACTCACTCCTCATCATGGGAGTCAGCAACGACGATGAAGATGGCGGTGGAGTCGATGGAGATGGCTCCGAAATCGATGGAGATAGCTCCGGGGGCAAATCCCCGTCCCGGTAGGGTGCCGAAACAGGGACTTCTGTCCCCCGGATCTTGTCTGCGATGGTGGCGGAGCTACGGAACTTTTCGTGGACGAAGGCTGATTGATTTAAGGTTCACGCGTCGAGAGGCTTCTTATAGGCAGAAGGGGGAGGTCGGTGGAGGCCAGGGGGCCCCAGACCACCCCTAGGCGTGACCAGGGCCTGGGCCGCGCCTAGGCCTGGTCTGGACGCCCTGTGGCACCTCTTCGTCCCCCCTCTTGACTTCGTCTTCGTTACGGAAAGATAAGATCTTCAGCTTTTGTTTCGTCCAATTCCGAGAATATTTCTTGTACAACTTTTCTGAAATACAAAACAACAGAAAACATGGAACTTGCACCGTGACATCTTGTCAATAGGTTAGTGCCAAAAAATGTATAAAGTGCAACGAAGTGTAAGCAAAACATATATAAATTGGTGTAAAACAAGCATGAAGCATTAAAAATTATAGATACGTTTGCAACGTATCAAACACAAACCGGGAGAGCATGCTTTCAGAACCGTGTCTCTTGAGATCCTATATAGGAGAGATACGGTAATGTATTTGGGGGAACACACATGCGACACATTGTGTTACTTCACCCACATTGGTGCCATCAACTAAGTCTGACTCTTTTGACTACATCGTCATCTTGAGCCAGAGTACCACATGTGTCGATGCCGCCACCGCAACCAAAACCCTTCTTTCTAGTGTTAGGGAACATTCTTAGTTTTCTCGTACTAGTAATTGAGATAGATATGCCATGTTTATCTTACCTACCAAGATGTATATCTGTTTTGTGTAGTATCATCGACTAGATTAATATGCTTAGGTTATTTTCCATGTCATATCTGTTTTGTTTTCAAATTAATCTTTATTAAAAAATCTCTCATATATTTGAGAAATGATCGTCCCTCCTCAGTTTCATTTTTTAGTTTTGTATGATATGAGTGGATCATGCCCAAGAATAGATAAGGTCGCGCAACACAGTTTCTATGCCACTAGGTTCCTTAAACTGGTCTTGGAGCTCCAACACCTCCTTAAATCCATTCATGTGGGAGTGAGTTGTTACACACCCCATACATGACCTCTTATAGCATATGGATTCTTGAAGAAGGATGAAGACTATTTTTGCAAAGGTAAATGTGAAAAGATAGCAGGGGTAAGAGCATCCCCACTCGTTGGCGCTCCCCACGCCCAAATCCGGCGAAATTTTCGTCCGGATTGGAGGAAGATTTGGCCTGGGGAGCGCCAAAGTTCCAGCCGTCCCCCCGGCAGGAAACCCCCAACCTCGACCATTTGACATATTTCAAACAAATTTAACATAAAATTTAACAAGTTCGGCGACCAAGAGTACGAAAATTGCTGAAACAAATTCGGCGATAATCAGTACAATGTTTAACAAGTGCTGAAACAAATGAAGCACACAATTTCACAATTTTTCAAACAAATTAAGACAGACTAGTTGGGGTCGGCGTTGGCGTTGCCTCGGAGCCTCCATATGTGCTCCACCAGATCATCTTGCAGCAGCTGATGCATTGTAGAGTCTCGAATCTCCTGGCGCATAGCAATGAAGACGACCCATGATGGAGGCACCTGGTGATTAGGCTGTGCAAGAGGACCCTCTCTCTCATATGGTGCTTCTTGCTCAGCCAGAGGAACCGGATGCTTTCGCTCATTTTCAATAATCATATTGTGTAGGCACACACAACAGTTCATCACCTCCCACATCTGATCTTTGGACCAAGTCATAGCGGGGAACCGGACGACAGCAAATCTCTGCTGGAGGACACCAAATGCACGCTCGACGTCTTTTCAGCAAGCTTCTTGTTTCTTGACAAACTCGCAAAGTTTGGGGGTGCTAGGGTTCGAGATAGTCTTCACAAATGTTGCCCACTTTGGATAGATACCGTCTGCAAGGTAGTATCCTTTGTTGTAGTGCCGACCATTGATCACATAGTCCACCGGGGGAGCATGACCCTCAACAAGCTTGGAAAAGACCGGGGAGCAGTTTAGGACGTTGATGTCATTGTTGGATCCAGGCATACCAAAGAAAGAGTGCCAAATCCAGAGATCATGGGTAGCCACTGCTTCAAGTATCACAGTGCAGCCCTTTTTGTGACCCTTGTACATTCCCTGCCACGCAAACGGACAGTTCTTCCATTGCCAATGCATGCAGTCAATGCTTCCAAGCATCCCTGGAAAACCCCTAGCTTCATTTGTTGCAAGGATCCTCTGAGTGTCTTCGACGGTGGGTGATCTCAAGTAATAGTCCCCGAACATCGCTATGACGGCCTGCAGAACCGGTAGAAACAATCAAGGGCGGTGGACTCCGCCATCCGAAGATAGTCATCTGCACTATCACCGGGAGCTCCATACGCCCAAGATCCTCATAGCCACCGTGCACTTCTGCGGTGACGAAAATCCAACCAAACCGGTGCAATCCGCCTTGCATCGAAGTAGGGATCAAAGTCTCGGATGGCATACACAATTTGCGAAATAGCTTTACGGTCATCCTGAAACGACGCCGGAAAACACTCTCACCGTGCAATGGATTGTCGGCGAAGTAGTCGGCGTACAACATGCGGTAGCCCTCCATTCGTCGTCTCGGCTTGCACTTCCGGCGACCTGGTGCCGACCCACCACGTCGACCAGTTGCCAGTCCGGCATACATGCTTGCCAAGCAACCGAGGATCATCATGTGCTCGTCGTCTTGGGCGGCTACTGCCATCTCTTCTTGCATAAGCTCGACGAACATCTGCTCCTCCTCTTCGTCCGAGTCCATGGCCGGCGAGGCAAATGGACGAACACCTGACGGGCGTGGTCAAGGCAACCCGAGCCGCGAGCGACGAGGAGCAGGCCAAAGTTGGAAAACAGGCCGGCGGAAGAGCAGCCAGATAGGCCGTCGTCGAAAGACGGCGGAATATAGGCAGGTGGGGAAGGAGGGACGACGGAATCTGGGCAACAAGCCGGCGGGGTGGTGCCGGCGGCGAGAGAGATACGAGGGGTGGGGGAGATTTTGAGCGAGGTGGCGGTGGGGTTCGTGTGTCGAGTCACCGACAGATCGGGCCCTTCCCCGCTTTTCACTCGTCCGGAGTCCCCGATAGGTCCCCGGGGGGCCGGGGATGGCGTGGGCTCGCCGGATGGATGAAGGGCCAAATCCGGACGAAAACGAGAAACCGGGGGCGCGACTGGGCCGAATTTCGTCGTCCGGATGGGAAAAACGTCGCTCGGGGGCCTCGTCGGGGGACGAGTGGAGATGCTCTAATGGTTGGTCCATAAACCTACGAGAAAGTGGTTGTGGTGCATTGATTGTTTATGATGGAATAGCTCACATGCCATCCTACTCGATGGGCCTCTTTGGCATTGGTGTGTAGATACATCCGAACGTAGATAAATATTTGACATTTTTTTATAAACGGGAAAATACTAAAATCGGAATATTTGGTTCATACTGTATATACTACAGTATATACACGACGTATCTTTGATAATTTTTCGTATATACTGTAGTTTATTTTCGGATTAAAAAAAACCGCTCAGATCTTCGACGTCAGGAACGTTCCTCCCGCCTCATTTTCGTGCGATTCGAGTCGATCAGACGATCACGTCCAAGAATAGATAAGGCTGCCCAGCGCAGTTTGTGTGCCACAGCCCAGAGGCAAGCAGAGAGCACCGGGGCAGTTTGTCTGCCACAAGCAGCAAGCAGCGAAGCACCGCCGCGTATACCCATCCATCCACTCGTGCACCGCGGCCGCCCCGCCACATAAACCCGTCCCTAACCACCACCGCACGCGTTCCAGGTTCCCACCCCCGAGCTCGCGGCCCCCAACGGCTACCATGGCGCGGCAAATCGCGCCTTCCAGAACCTTCCATCCGCTCCTCGCCTCTCGCCACTACCCGCCCACCTCCCCGGCGCCGCCGCCCCGCCCCATCCTCCTCCCCAAAGCCCCCCGGTCTCGGGCCACCGCCGCCGCCGCCGCCCCGCGACTCCCTCGCAGGGTCGTCGCCGCCTCCGCCCCGGCGTCTTCGTCGCCGCAGACCGAGGCGGCGGCGGGGGCGTGGGGGAAGGTCTCCGCCGTGCTCTTCGACATGGACGGCGTGCTCTGCAACAGCGAGGAGCCGTCGCGCCAGGCCGCCGTCGACCTCTTCGCCGAGATGGGCGTCGACGTCTCCGTGGAGGACTTCATCCCCTTCACGGGCACAGGTGATGATCTATCTGCGGGTGCTGCTGCTGGTACTGGCCGATCGGATATGCAGTATGTATATACCACTTCGCTTTGTAAATGTAACCAACAGTATACCGCTACCACAGGCTGCAGAATAATTGGACAGTATGCTCTAGCCCTAAGTTCCGTGGTTCTTAAGTTTTCTAGTATGTTGTAAGTTAGTAGTCTGTTTTCGCAGGCTCAGTACTGTTGTTATTTCTTGGCAATTGTAGTGATTACTTATTTGTTATATGCTTATCTGACAGTAACCATAACTCCCCAGAAATTACCATTTCTAATGTTAAATAATTTCACGTTCTGTCACTGCCAGTATAACAATGTACTGAACTGAAAAAAATGTCGCATCAGAATATACTCAGGAGAGTATGACATCTCATGATGATTATGTACTGAAATCAACGGTCACCTGAGACACGCTTTCTAATACTCTCCTGAGGCTAGTTATAAATCCTCAGATGTATGAGGCTAGTTATATGCATAAATGTTTTTACCTATCACTGCATTGGTGGACATTTTAAAATACGAACTCATGGCCTGGTTCCAGTACCATCAAGATAGTAGAACAAGCATGCCTAGCATCCATGTGCAACAAAAGAAAAAAAAAACAGAAGCAAGGTTCTCGAGCTGCCGCCTACTGCTAGCAGACCCACCTGCATTTTGGTGGACATGATATGGAACATTTCATTGTCTACCTTTAAACTTTTTGGATGATCACCTTAAAAGAATCATTGCCAGCTTCACATTTTTTACTTGTTTCCAATGTGGATTAAAATGGATTAGGTGAGGCCAATTTCCTTGGAGGTGTTGCTAGGGTGAAAGGAGTGAAAGATTTCAATACTGAAAATGCCAAGAAGCGCTTTTTTGAGATATATCTGAACAAGGTTGAAGTTCAGGGCAATCTGTTTTGTCCATTCTTCATTCGTTTTGGTTGCACCATCTGAATTATTATGTTCTGTTATGCAGTACGCTAAGCCAGATTCTGGGATTGGGTTCCCAGGGGCTCTGGAACTCATCATGGAGGTATTTGCAGTTGCCTGAATTGAAATTTTCTGCCACCTTAATGGTGTTATTAGTGATAAATTACTTTGTCGATACAGTGCAAAAATGCAGGTCTGAAGATCGCTGTTGCATCTAGCGCTGATAGGGTTAAGGTTGACGCAAATCTGTCTGCTGCTGGTTTGCCTGTGTCACTGTAAGTCTCTCGTTCTATCTGAATCCCAAGACAATCTTTTAAACGTTCATTGAGTTTTTCATCTCATAAACATTCCAAAGTTCTGATTCATGCTTACCATGTCAATATATCTTTAGTGAAAAAATGCAATACCCTGGATCAAAGTTGGAATGAAAGGACTGAATTTTTTGATGCTACTCTGATATATTGTACACCATCAGTACATTTATGTCCAAACTGAACCAGTAAATTTCAACATTTTCTTTGCATCCTGGACCTGCTCAATGCCAATTTCCTTCTGGCTTCTTTGCAGTCCTTTGTTTGAAAACCAGTATTTCATTGCTTTACCAGTCTGGGGCTTTATTCAATTGAAAACACTACAAGTACCGCAGACGCAATTTTGAACTTGCCCCGACTTCAAATAAAACATAAGATTTGACTATTGGATTGATTTTAGCCTTTCCAGCTTTGCTCCATGTACCGTTTGGTCTTGATGAACCTTTTACAAATTTCAGATTTGATGCCATCGTTTCTGCTGATGCATTCGAAAATTTGAAGCCTGCTCCGGACATATTCCTTGCAGCATCTAAGAACTTGGGAGTTGGCACAAATGAGGTAATCTATTTTGCAAATCAAATACAACAACCCTCTTATGAAGCGTCAGAAATTTATGATCTTCTGGCTGTGGAAAATATATACATTGCTCGGTTCAACTGAGAGTGGCTTCGGCAAATCTGCAAATATTCTGATTTAATCTCCGTTGCTGCTTAAATGAAAATTTGCAAGGTCGATAGATCTCTAGTGTTAATAAATAAACCTGCTATATGGACATCCTAAATAAAATGGACATAAGTGAAGGCTAGAAGTATATATATTCTTTTGCTTATAATCCTAGTTTGAGTAAGTTACGTAATTTTGTAGCTTGTTGATGTTTCTAGTCTAGATAAAAAACAACAGTTCTAGTTCAGAATTATGAAGACATTCATGTACACCATTTAATATGTCGCTGTTTGATATATCATTAGGAAATTCATCATTTGTGGCCATATTTATATACTTCCGTGACTTAAATGTAGACCATTGCTGGATATTTTTGGGTAATTGGGTGTGATGAATGATAGGTTGGTTGCTTAGCTGTTAGGTACCCAAAGACATGGTGGAAGGGGTTAGATCTAATGTTGAATGTTGTTCTACCACTTGGTTCTCTTTCTATGTGCAGAGTCTCATTGTATGACGGATTGGTCGAAAACGGAATATGTTTCTATTATTACCATAATATGCAAGTGTTTGATAACTTTTTTCTCTGGCCGGGGCTAAGGCGCTTTGCCTCCTGCCACTGCATGCGACCGCCGCTGACACATCTAGCACTAGATAATTTTCTTCGCTTGTTTTGATCTTAGGTGAGGATATTTATCATAGTTCTTTTGTTGTTATGTTGGTCGCGTGGTTGATACCAGTTGGTGAGCATGATGTACTGCTTTGTGCCTTCTTGGCGTTTTCTTCTACTATACAATAAACAAATGTGTGTTTGGGAAAAATGCAAGTAACCGTCCTACTTTTGAGATTTTAGCTCTCTATTACTTGTTACACCCCTTCCATAGTTTGTCATGTAATTTGAATGTGAAACTTTGAACTTTTGATTTTGCACCAGTGCCTTGTGATAGAAGATGCGCTTGCTGGAGTTCAAGCTGCAAAAGCTGCGGAAATACGGTACAGATTGGATTCTTATCCTGCTGTTCCCTGCCTGGCTTATTTTGGTCATACTATACAAGTTCAAATATTTTCAGTTGATTCTAATAAATCTCTTGCCACGGACTTGCATACATAATGGCATGTACAATAGTACAAACAGATGGTGCCCGCACCATCCATATCCATATTTTTAGTTTGCTCTTTCATTCTTTTGCTCTGTTCTGTTGCGTTGCCCCTTAGGGGGCATGTAACTTCAAACCTTCTATCTTTTCAATGAAATAAAACACAAAGGTTTTTTGCATTTTCTCAGAAATATATGATCTATAGACTAAATTAGAGATGACACATAAACTGATATGTCTGTAGGTGGTCTATTCATAGTACCAGAGTTGTGTGTGCAATACAGACAATTTACAACAACAACAACAACAACAACAACATCAAAGCCTTTTTCCCAAGCAAATTGGGGTAGGCTAGATATGAAACCCAACAGAAATAAAAGAAAACCAAAACAAGAAAAAGGGAAAAAGAAGAGCCTCATTCTCTCTCTTTGTTTTGTTTCTTCTACCTCATAAAAAAACAATGTGGCATCTCTTATAGACAGCTGATGGCATTCCTTTGTACATGTCCTCACGATATGCAGCAGAACATGATCACTCCTACAATGATAATTATGCTTAAGTTCTACAAGTCCTTATTTTCCCACAAGGGAATTAGTGAGTGGGGCTGTCTTCCTTGACATCTTAAGTAACTAATTTGATCTATCAATTATTCAAATGGCATTAGGCCAGTACAGGAAAATGATTCTATATGCCTTACTCCTGGGAGTATGTAATCCCATCCTCATATAACACTTATACAGATGTCTTATAGTTTATTTAGTCAATCTGAATATACTCCATTTGTAATTACTAGATACTCCCAGTTGAGTTCTATGAAATTTTTTCAATTGAGTTTATATGTTCTACTCCTCTGTTCACTAATGTTAGACATTTTTAGCTTTTTTCGTAAATGCATGTATCTAGACATGTTTTAGTGTGTAGGTTCACTCATTTTGGTCTGTATACTTTGAAATATCTGAAAGGTCTTACATTAGTGAACAGAGGAAGTACATAATTTGCGTATTTACGCCTTTATGTACATAAAGAGGGCATATTGCATTTTTCTCATACTACTCACATTAGGGTATCTTAGAATAATTAATTAGGTATACTGAAAATGATTCTATACTTCTGGGAGTATCTACTCCCACTCTTTCACTCTTTGTATACCTCATTAATGATTTATGCACATGTGTTATACTATTTTCGTCATTCTAAATATACTCCATTAGTAATTACTAGATACCCCTGTTTGAATTTTGTGAAAATTTTCATTCGAGTCAGTATTTGTCGTAGTTTGTGTATACTATGTAATAAAAGTGGTATATTGCAAAAAATAAAGGCCCAATGATATGTTTTCATACTACTCATATTAGGGTACCATTTAGCATCATACAGATAGGACTGCCGTCCTATAGAACTTACCTTTTAGCCCCATATAGCATCGCCGGTCTGACTGCCGTCCTATAGAACTTACATTTTAGCTTTTGTGGGACCTTCTTTTCACATAGGATACAAATGCTTGCCGCCACTTCAGCCACAGGATCAAGGCAGGGTGGATGAGGTGGCGGCAAGCATCTGGTATACTATGTGACAAGAAGGTCCCACAAAAGCTAAAAGGTAAGTTCTATAGGATGGCAGTCAGACCGGCGATGCTATATGGGGTATAATGTTGGCCAACTAAAAGAAAACACATCCAACAAATGAGAGTCGCGGAGATGCGCATGCTACGATGGATTTGCAGCCATACAAGAAGGGGCCAGATTAGGAACGGGTAATTCGCGATAGGCTAGGGGTGGCACCGATCGACGAGAAGCTAGTCCAACACCGACTAAGGTGGTTTGGGCATATCCAACGGAGGCCTCCAGAAGCTAGAAGGGGAATTCTAAGGAGTATGGATGAGACTAGAAGGGGTAGAGGACGACCAAAGTTGACTTGGGCGGAGGCGGTAAAAAGAGACTTGAGGGATTGGAATGTACCTAAAGTCTTGGCTATTGATAGGACTGCATGGAGATTTTTTTTTCTCGAGAAAACGCAAAGGACCTTTGTGTTTCATTTCATTGAAAAGATAGAAAGTTGTTTACATCCTCCTAGGAGGCCGAATACAGGACATAGAGATGAACTCTTAGTGCACATCCCAACTGGATGGCAGCACAACTCGTAACCCCTGAGCCCCTGCCCTAGCCCAAAGCCTAAGCTCATCTTTGATGTTTTGCAACAGCAGCTGCATGGAGGGTTGGGCTCCCTCAAAAACGCAAGCATTTCTGTGTTTCCAGGTCATCCATGGGATTAGGAGGGTGGCACATGCTAGGCCTTTGCGGAGCGGCGCTGGCGTGTCTTGATTCGCGCGGTGCCACCAGTCCATTAGGGTGAGCTTGCCGTCAGGTGCACAGGCAGTCATCCGTAGCCAGGCGAGAACCTCATGCCACACCCGGCGGGCGAAGGGGCACTCCAGCATCAGGCGCATCGACTGCATGGGGCTTTTACCTGATCTTTCGATTTATAACGAGAGGAAATCCATAGAAAGATGGAAGTCATCATCATCCCCTTTATCGATCACAGCCTCTTCCTCCACCCATGATTTCGTTTTCCCATTGACAAATCTATCAGACGAAGACGAACTTGCATTTGTTGAAAAAAAAAGAAGAGTTCGATGTAGGAGGAGCGAGCCTCCCCCAGAGCTTTCGGCAGCCATACTTTCTTCACAAAAGAAAACTTTAAGAGAAAGATGGACTCTCTTTCACCGCAACTTGCCCGCCCTAACAGATGGAATTGATTCACGATCAGCCTCCTTCGGACCCGGTAGCTACAAAGAGATCAGCGATCCATGTGCCGGAATCTTAGTTTACTCTCTTTTTTCCTTCTCATTCTTGTTTTGGTTTCCTTTTATTTCTGTCGGGTTTCATATCTAGCCTACCCCAACTTGCTTGGGAAAAAGGCTTTGATGTCGTAGTTGTTGTTCTTTTTTTTTTGTTTTCTCATATTAGGGTACCTTGGATTAATTAATGGAGTATATTGAAAATGGTAGTATGTACTCGCAGCTTTCAATATATCATTCAAATGAATCTGCTGTACCTCTTTGTCTTTCTGAATATGTTATGGTTATACATCTTGCAGTTGTATTGCGGTGACGACTACTCTAGAGGAAGATGCATTACGACAAGCCAGTCCTGTGTTCATACGAAAAGACATTGGAGATATTTCAATTAATGACATCCTGTATGGTGGTTCTAATGCTTACCACAGTATGTAGTTCAAGCATAATAAATTTAATTGAATAATCTACCTTTTTTAGGAGAAACTGGAAAGAAAGACCTGTGTATGTTGTGTGCAACATTCACTTGTTTTGGTCTATCAGATTCAGTGAATAAGACCCTATATGGTTTTCATTTTATTTAATGGAGTGCATCAGGTTCTCTTGAATTGGTCCATGCAGAAACTATGTCATATTACCAATTGTTATTTCATTGACTCTGGACCGCTGGAGTTTTTCGCTTTGGCTTGTATCAGTGTACCTAGTACTGATTGGAAGAAAGTTGGTGCAGATGAACTGATGAAAAATACCAAGAATAGTAGTTCTTTAGGAAATGCTACTCCTGGGGTTCTGAGCGGAGCAACTAATGCTGAATTTGTTTCGAACACAAACTCTCCAAGTTTCAAAGACCAAGGGTAAGGTCAGTTTCTGCAAAAGAAGCTTAATACTTATGTTGTAGAAACTTAGCTCTGCTATTATCTGTAAGTACTTAACTTGCAACTTATTTTGATTCCGTTTCTAGGGCTTGCATTTTACACTGTAAACTATCTCATTAAATATTTTCCATCAGAGTTATTCGCTTTCCTTAATAACATGGTATTGCGGTTGACAAGAAATTAAGCTGTGCTCTTTTGATATGAGTTACTACTTAATATGTAGTTCGGACTATTTGTAACACATGATTGATTGACATCCAAAGAAGAAATTTTGCAGGTTGTTGGGTTCTCGTCGCGATATATTAAGATATGGGAGTCTTGGAATAGCTTTTTCCTGTCTTTTCTTTACCGTCAGAAATTGGAAGGTAATATTGTATGCTCCCAAGTACGAGTATGTTTCATGTGTATAAGTGGTGTTTATTCAAGTTGCAAATCATCCATTTAAAACATGTGTCAGAATATTCAGATTACCTTACAAGTTCCGCTAGAAAAGATACAATCATCTTAAGCCTTATCGTAGGAGAAGTGAAAATTGTACCAATTTATTCCAGTTTGGTGGTACATGGTTTTGAGGTTAGCGAGGCAGATTGTGGATATATGTCCTCATGTACTTCATCAGCAGAGTTTTAGCAATGTGAGCCTGTACTCATAGTAGGTAAATCATCCATTTAAAATATGTGTGAGAATATTCAGATAACTTGCAAGTTCCGTTAGGAAAGATACAATCATTTTAAGCCTTATCGTAGGAGAAGTGAAAATCATACCAATTTATTCCAGTTTGGCGGTACATGGTTTTGAGGTTAGCGAGGCAGATTGTGGTACGTCCTCATCTACTTCATCAGCAGAGTTTTAGCAATGTGAGCCTGCACTCATAGTAGGTAGGTAACTTTTCATGAAACTTTTCATTGTACACCAACGTGGTAGTTACGGAGTACTTGAGGTAGTCTGTTGCAGATATTGGAATGTACTACTTATATATACTAGCTGAATGCCACTACTAAAACAAAACCACCGGTTCCTTGGAGCTTCCTATTAAAACTGCTCATCCCATGGGCTGTGGCACCATCGATACAATTAACACCTGCTAATTGTTGGAATAGCAACTAGTATTCACAGAGGGCCATAGGCCACTACATGTACATGTGTGACAATGTGCAGGTAGGCCAATACATGTACATGTGTGACAATGTGCAGGTAAGCCCCTCATACACTGGGGAATAACGGAAAAGGAACTATACAACTCTAACACCCCCCCTCAAACTCGTGGTGGATCAACAACACTGAGTTTGGAGAGAAAGGAACCATGCTGTGCTCTAGTCTGGGCCTTCGTGAAGAAGTCAGCAAGCTGAAGCTCTGAAGGCACATAATGAAGAGCCATAACCTGATGCTGCACAGCATGACGCACATAGAAGGCATCAACACCGATGTGTTTGGTGAGCTCGTGCTTCACCGGATCACGCGCAATGCTGATGGCACCAGTACTGTCCGATAAGAACGAAGTCGGAGCGTCAGCAGAAACACCAAAGTCCGCAAGTAACCAGCGTAACCAAGTCACCTCAACCGTCAATAGAGCCATCGCTCGCAACTCAGCCTCAACACTCGAACGAGAGACTGCAACCTGCTTCTTGGTCTTCCAAGCAATGAGAGAGCCACCAAGAAAGACACAGTAGGCAGAAAGAGACTTGCGATCCTCTGGATCGCTAGCCCAGGTAGCATCTGAGTAGTGAGTCGGCTCGGACGGAGAGGGCATCGCATCAGAGGTAGAGGGCATGTTAGGAGAAGCTGTATCATCCTCACGGGGACGACGGGAGTAGTGAAAAGGGTAGGGAGGGACGACCGTAGTTGAGGAAGGTGACATGGGAGGGGAAGATGTGGATGGTGGTGAGGGAGGAGAGGGGGGCCTGGCGGGTGGAGGAGGAGAAGGTGGTGAGAGACTCGGCAGAGCAGGGACCGGAGGCACAGGAGGAGGTGAGTCAGGGAACATGAGAAAAGAGATATCATCCACCGAGAAGGAAGAGGAGGAGGGACGCGAGTAGAAAGGACGGGACTCATCAAAGGTGACATCCCGAGATATGCGCATCCGACGACCAATAGAATCCCAACACTTATATCCTTTGTGCTCAGGGCTGTAGCCAAGGAAGACACACTCAACCGATTGAGCACTCAGCTTGGTGCGTTCGCGTGGAGCAAGAAGAACATATCAAACGCAACCAAAAAGACGAAGGGTCGAGTAATCAGCACCCTGCAAGGCTGTGGAGGGCTGAAGGTTGATGAGATAGGTGGAAATAGACATAGCCTCAGCCCATAAGTGAGGATGAAGAGAGGCAGCGATCATCATCGCACGTGCCGTCTCAAGCAGGTGGCGATGCTTGCGCTCAGCCACACCATTTTGGGCATGGGCGCCAGGGCAGGAAAACTGGGAAAGAGTACCCTGCTCAGCAAGAAAACCACGCAACAGCTGAATCGGCTCGAAAGACACGTATAGGCGTGGAAAAATGAGTATGGACCATGGCAGCAAAACGCTTATATATCGAGAGAACCTCGCTGCGAGAAGTCATAAAATAAATCCAAGTGTGGCGAGAGAAGTCATCGATAAAAAGAACATAGTAGCGGTGGCCCCCCTTGGAAGCAAAAGGAGCCGGAGCCCATACATCAGAATGGACCAAATCAAATGGACGCTGAGATACAGACGCACTAGTAGGATAAGGTAACTGATTCTGTTTACCAAGCCTACAACCCTGAAGTGAGACATCTCCTGAGACAGGCCCCAGAAGACCTCGACGAAGTAAAGATGACAAGCGAGAACCACAAAGATGACCAAGACGATGATGCCACTGCTGAAAGAAGGCGGTAGTGGAAGCAGCAAGCACACATGGTGCGGTCGGTGAAGTGGTGGAAGAAGGAACATGAAGCCAGTCAAGCTCCCAAAGTCCCTGGGAGTCATGGCACCGAGGGCTAGCCCCAACCAGTGCCAGAGTGTGAGTGTCCTGAACAGAACAAGAATCAACATCAAGAATGACCCGACAACCAGAATCAGTGAGTTGAGCAGCGGAAAACAAATTCATGGTAAGACGGGGAACATGAGAAACATCAGGAACAGAAAAGGAGGAAGTAGAGAGAGTGCCACGACTAGCAATAGGGAGAGAAGTACCGTCGGCAGTAAGAACACGAACAGGAAGAGGTCGAAGAGAAGAAAGAGAGGAAGAATCAGGAGACATGTGAAAGGAAGCTCCAGAATCCAGAACCCACGAAGATGTACCTGACCGTGGAGAGGAAACAACCCCGGAGGCAGCAGTACCCGTCGAAGCAGAGCCGGAGGAGGCAAGGAGACGCTGAAGTCTCGCTATATCCTGCTCAGTGAAGCCGGTGGTGACAGGCGCTGAAGGTGGAGCACGAGGAGGCACACCCCGCTGCTTCTGATAGCAGTCAGATTCAAGATGATCAGACCTCCGACAGTGAGTGCAGAACCGAGGAGGGCGAGAGCGACCCCCACCGCGAGAAGGGCGGGCTCCTCCAGAAGCAGCAGGCACTGGTGTGGGTAGAAGCGGCGGTGCAGGAGCAGGGGAAATCGAGCAGCAAGAACAGAAGGTGCCCCAAGCAGTCCACCACCACGCAGACGAGTCTCCTCAGCACGAAGCTCAGTAAGCACCTCAGTAAGCAACTCTGGGCGAAGTCTAGACAGGAACTCATGGATCCTCTGGAAGTCCATATCTGAACGCACTGTCCGGCAACACTGGCAAGTACCACAGACAGTACTGCGAAGGGAGTCAAGCTGGCGCCAGATCGCCGCACTCTAGGTGTAGAACTCATCAACAGTAGAGTCACCCTGCTGAAGATCATGCTCCAGAGAATCCCCAGAAGGTTGATAGCGCTGGCGAAGGTGAGACCACATCTCGGCAACAGTGGCGAGGCCCATAAACTCAGAAGCAAACTGTGGCTGAACACTCTGAGAAAGAACGGCAGCAGCCAAGGCATCCTCATCACACCACTGAGTAAAGGTAGCCAAACTGTCACGGTAAGAGCCAAGAGCCTCTGAATAAGCAAGTACCTGCTCCTCATATGCCTCATCAGCTGTAGCCTCGGCAGACTTGGCTGCATCCCGATCAGCCTGAGTAGAATCAGCAACAAGGGCCCGCGGCACTGATGGCGGGATAGGAGGCACAGGAGCACTGGGATGCGGCGGACAAGAGACCTCGCCGGTAAGAATACCCCACAGCCGAAGACCACGCATGTGGATACGCATAAAGGCAGCTGTTATGACCGGCCTGGTCTACCGCCGGAGGGGACCCACTGGCCCAACCGGCCAGGCTTAGTTAGGGGCTTAGCCCAGTTAGCAGATTAGGGTTTTGCAGTTCTCTTATAAATACAAGTTGTAATAGACTATATCGATCAAGCAATAATCAATATCATTATTGCCGACTCCCAGAGGAGTCGGCCTTCTCCTGTCCGCGCCGCCCCAAACCCTAGCCGCCGCCTTCCCACGCGCCCGTGACGGCGCCCTGCCGCCGGCGCCGCCTCTCTTCCTCTCGCTCGCAGCACTTCCACCCCTACAATCTACGCCCCCGTCCTGGTAGAACCCTAGATTCTACCAATTTGGTATCAGAGACCTCAGTTACGATCATGTCATCGAGCCAGCCCACCGCCACCACCGCCGCCGCCTCCGAGACGCCGCCGGCCTCCTCTGCCGCCGCACACCTGCCGCCGCCCTCCACGGGCGACGCGGGCGCTCGGGCGGATGCGCCGGCGCCGCCTCCTCTCGCAAAGAAGAGCTCTCGACGGCCATCCGCGACCTCGCCACGGCCGTCCGGGGCATCCGCTGTACCTCATTGGTACGCGGGGGATGACCACGCCGCCCTCGCCGCCTACCCGGTCGCGCCGGCAGCCCTAACCGGCCGGGGCGCGTCGCTCCGCCCCGGCCTCACGCGCCGCCGCCGTTGGCGTCATGGCAGCCGGCCCCCGCCGCGGGCCCCGCCTCGTCGCCTGTGGCGTGCCCATCCGGCGGGTACGCTTCCGCCGTCACCCTCCCGACTTAGGCGTGGGTGACCGCGACGGAGCCCTCGCCCGTCTACTCGGCCGCACCGGCGCCTTCCCCGTCTACACCACCGCCGGGACCCTCCGCACCCGTCCTTTCCGACCCGCCGCACGCACGCTTCGCCGAGCCTTCGCTGGTCGCGCGGAGTACCCCGCCTGTGGCGCCACCGGCCGCTCGCTCCCACGCTACGCCAAGCCGGAATTCGCCGCGTATGATAGCGTCGAGGACCCCCTTAATCGGCTCAACCGGTGCGAGCAATTCTTCCGGGGACGAGCGTACCACGGCCGGACGGACGTGGCTCGCCTCGTACCACCTCCGCGGCGCCGCCCAGACGTGGTACTACTCCCTGGAGCAGGACGAGGGTGGCAAACTCCCCATAGTTAGTACCATCAAATATCACTAGGCACCAAGGAATACTGACATAGCCAGATGCAGAGGACGACATTTTTTTTTTGGATCTGGATCTAGATCGGGCCAGACGAAGAACAGCCCGCGCGTGACCAGGCTAGATCGGCCACGAGGCAGCCAGGGGACAACGCGGCGGCGGCCGGGGCGGCGCGGGCCGGGAGGCGGGCTGCTCATGCGGCCGGAGCAACGTGGCCGGCCGGCCGAGAATAGCACGGCGGCGGCCTAGCCGCGCTGTGGCCGGTCGAGGGCAAACATGTGGCGGCCGAGCAACAGCGTGGGCCGGGGCCGGCCGGAGACAACACGGCGGCGGCCGGACGCAGGCGAGCGTGATGGCTGCCGGAACGGAGACAGCGGCCGACGGAATTTCGGTTTGGAGCTCGATTTGGACGAAAAAAGGCCTAAATTACTTGGAAAATGTTGGAGTATGAGTTAGTGTAGAGTCTAGAGTACTCTAGGGGGTTGGAGACTGTTTCAGTATAGTAGATTAGTAATAGTGTCCTAGGAGAGTCTAGAATATTCCAGGGGAGTACTATGAAGTGTATAAGCATAGTCTGGAGTATTCTAGAAAGTGTTAGTATAGTAGTAGTGTCTAGATTACTCTAGTGTATGAGTGAAGATGTAATACTAACTTGAGCTATATATAAAAGGGTGTGGAGGTCCAAGGGACCAGCCCATCCAAAAAAATTCCCCCAAAACCTACATGGTATCAGAGCTAGGCTCCTCCTAGTCATAAGTTCATAACCCAAGACACCACCATTCCACCACTGCAGCACCCAGTCCAGCTAGTGTCTTCAAGAACACCGGGCGCATTGTAGTCACCTACGCGGCGGGAGGCCGCACCCTGTTGCTCTGTGTTGGCGGTAGCCACCTCATGTTTCAGGTGTGTCATGTGAGGTTTGGTTGTTGGTCTGCACTGGGTGTTGCTCCGGAAGCTAGTTATACTGGTGCAATTGAGGTGCGGAGAGGAGGAGAATAAGTTTGGGGACCAGGAGAAAGCAGAGGTGTAGGAGCACCTCTGATCTGGCCAGAGATGGGTGAATGAAGAGGAAATGCAGGCAGTTGTGAAGGAGTTGGGCGTCCGTGTTGTAGTGGTAATGGCTGGAGCGGTGCTGGGCTGTGGTGGTGAAGGGGAAAAAGAGAGGTAGGCTGTGGATATGGGTTGTAGCAGCCTGAGGTATCAAGTGAAGGTACACAGGAGTGCTCCCAGCAGGTAGTTGCTTTGGTATTGCTGGGCAAGATTCGGTTTCAGGAGGAGGAAGTTGTAGGTGTTGTGTTGCAGCAGAGACAAGAGGAGTCCTGGAGGGAGCAGCTGCTGGAGCTGTTTTGGGTTGGCTGCGATGGAGGAGCGAAGGGAACAGAGCTTGCATCTAGGAGAAGAGGAGAGAATGGAATGGATCTGATTGAGAGGTAAAGATGTCCTGCAAGTTGAGAATTGTGGAAAGCAGGAGAGGAAATGAGAGGATCAAAGGGGAAGAGAAGAAGTGGAGTCTAAACTTGTATCCCATGGTTTGTGTGATGTTGGTTTGTTGTGCTGGAGACAAAGGAGAAGAGCAGCTTGCTGCTTGGACTTTGTTTTTTTGGGGAGAACAATGGTTTGCATGTTGTGGTGGTGAAACCGATCGCAAGTGTGGTGGAACTTGAAGAGTAGTTGTTGGTGGAGGTGTGTAAATGTAGATGGCAAGCAAGGAGCTTGAGGGTGATAGCAGAGATTGTGTTGCTGGAGTTGTCCAAGGGTTGACGAAAGGACTGGTAGAGGCTATGATGACCGAGGCCAAGATGGCTGGTGGGGTTAATGGAGATGAGGTAGAGGTCAAGGTTGTGACCGTGTTGGAGAGGTGGAAGACATGTGAAGGTTAGGAGATTGTGGATAGAGGTGAGGTGTTTGTGGCTCGGTAAGAGCTGTTGTTGAGGTGAGGCAGCAGTGTTGGAGAGGTGGAAGACATGGGAGAGTCAGGAGAGTGGGGATAGCTGACCGGTGAGGTGAGGTGGCTGTGGCTCTGTAGGAGCTGTTGTTGTGGCGAGGCAGCCGTGCCAGAGAGATGGAAGAAATGTGAAGGTCAGGAGAGTGTGGATAGAAGACGGTGAGGTGAGGTAGCTGTGGCTATGTAGGACCTGTTGTTGAGGTGAGGCAGTTGTGATTCTGTGCGCATGGTTGGAGAGGCAACGGTGGCCCAACGCAAGTGGGGTTGGAGCTAGATTGATGCAGAGTTGATGCTGATGGTTATGGCTCGCGTGAGGCGGAGCTTGGATGGTCGGAGTTGAATGGGCGCTTAACAACCAATGGAGCAAGAGCTATAGTAAAATGCTCACAGGCATCGTTGTGTGCATGTAATCTAGATGCGTACTGATCGTAGCGAGAGTCATGGAGTTGTAGCAAGATGGCCATGATGGTTAACCCATCCCATCTTGAGGGGGAGTGTTGGAGTATGAGTTAGTGTAGAGTCTAGAGTACTCTAGGGGGTTGGAGACTGTTTCAGTATAGTAGATTAGTAATAGTGTCCTAGGAGAGTCTAGAATATTCCAGGGGTGTACTATGAAGTGTATAAGCATAGTCTGGAGTATTCTAGAAAGTGTTAGTATAGTAGTAGTGTCTAGATTACTCTAGTGTATGAGTGAAGATGTAATACTAACTTGAGCTATATATAAAAGGGTGTGGAGGTCCAAGGGACCAGCCCATCCAAAAAAATTCCCCCAAAACCTACAGAAAAGAACTCGATCCCGACAAGAGCAGGAGAGGAAGAAGAAAGTGGAGCAGCGGCGGCCGGAAAGATCATCGGCGGCGGCGCGGATCGAGCACGGAGTTGCAACGTGCAAAGAGCTAGACCATGAGCTCTGATACCATGTTGGAATAGCAACTAGTATTCACAGAGGGCCATAGGCCAGTACATGTACATGTGTGACAATGTGCAGGTAAGCCCCTCATACACTGGGGAATAACGGAAAAGGAACTATACAACTCTAACACTAATATGTCATTATGGGTTTTATGGCTATAATCTGACAGAAAAATGAGATGTTGTGTTGCGCGTCAATGGTTAGTGGTTTAATACAATAGGGGATGACACAGGTCGAATAAACCTAAAGATCTGCAGGTTGACTTCTGGTTTCATGGGAGCATGACTGCATGGGAGGGTCTATTCCAAAGAGCACTAGTAAAAACAACAATGATTTTGCTGATCCTCATTAAAGAAGTATTTGTTGAACATTGTATGTTTAATTCTTCAAATCAATTTCTACAATTTATGCTGCATCTTGAAGTTTCTGCTTCATTCTGCACATTTTGTACTGTTTTCAGTAAATTCTTTCAGGCACATATGAACTGTATTGAGATTGATTTGTCAACTATTTCCTTCAATTTATTCAGGCAATGCAGTTCGCATCTCCTAAAGGTCTGCTTAATTTCTTGACGGGTGGGAATAGCTCAATTTTTGCAACCAATGGAAGTAAGCACGAATATATTCAACCCAATTATGGGTTTAGCAAGCTTGTTAATGAATATCACTAGTAATCTAAAGTCTCAGTTACTGATGTACCTAGTTGTCAACTTTGCTGTGCTAATAGTAAGACCATGAGCGGGCGCATTTGAATTCTAAGCAAGATTAGTAGAAAATAAAAATTAGCTTTGCCAAGCAAACTAGGCTCACTGGGCTAGATCTTTGCCCAGGCAGGAGAGCCAAGTCAGCAAGAAGCGAGACAATTGATGTTAACTGCTGCAGTGATGGTAACTTCCGTTCATATGCGTGCTAAAACTTTGTGGTTAGCCACTAACCAGCAAGACGAATGAACAAGCAAGTAGCCTAGCCCTTGTAGGCAGTAGCTTGTGGTAGCTAGAAATCCTTGCTTAGTTAGGCATCACGGGCCGAATATCAAAGCACTCCCTATGTAATATTTGCATAGACCGCCTCAAATCTGATGCATGGATTTTGGCAGCATGGTAGAAAGTTGATTTAAACTAGCTGGGAAGCATTTAGATTCAAAACTAGTTGATTGGT
This sequence comes from Lolium perenne, assembly GCF_019359855.2. Taxonomy (NCBI): domain Eukaryota; kingdom Viridiplantae; phylum Streptophyta; class Magnoliopsida; order Poales; family Poaceae; genus Lolium; species Lolium perenne. The sequence goes on along the minus strand of NC_067247.2, from coordinate 282,727,903 downwards.
TTCCAGCTTTCTCTTGCGATTGGGCTATCTGTTGTTATATTACATACAGCTCACTCTGCCCTGTTTCTACAGGAGAATCACTGTCATCAAGGGTTCAACAAATAAAGAAGTATTTAGCTGATTTTGAGACTGGGTAGGTAACTGGCTAGCTGCATATTCGTCAATTTCTAGGCTTGTAATGCTAGAATTTGCTTAATGCCTAATTTTTCTAATGAAATGCTGACACACTTTCAAAAAATTCCTTAGGGGCTCCGCTACTTATGTACCTGAGTTCCCAAGAAAGCTCGACTGGTTGAATACAGCCCCGCTTCAGTTTGGAAGAGTAATTTTGAACTCATTTTAGGTTATTCTTAGTAGCTGCAACCCTTCTGTAGTACCACATGCCCCATTTCTTATCCTATATACTGGATTGGTGGTAGTTTTTATCTAGACATCTTTTACTTACATTGTCACAATTTGGCAATAAATCTCATCCAATTGGATATGAAACATAATGCAAAACATAAAAGAGGTGAAAGTTATTTGGAGCAAACCACTTGCTTTTATAGTCTGATAACCATCTAAAGTATTTTTTTTTTTGCCGTTGGTGGTAGCATTTCCCCTCCTGCTCAAGAAAAGGCTATCTGTTTCAAATGAATCAGTAACACTTTTCTTTGAATATGATGAACAATTTTCCTACCAGGGGGTTTAGGCCTCAGGAACTACGACATCAGTACTGAAATATTCATGGAAAGTGCAGGATTTAAAAGGAAGAGTAGTCGTACTGGATTTTTGGACCTATTGCTGCATCAACTGCATGCATGTCTTGCCAGACCTGGAGTTTTTAGAGAAGAAATATAAAGATAAACCTGTGAGCATCTGCTTTTGTCTAATTGTCGTCCCAATTTGCGCAAGTGATATCTAAATTGCTAGTTCAGGTTCTAATACAGAATAAGTGCATTTATGGGAGCTGTGAGCCTAACATAAATACTCTATGTTTTTTTATCGGTAATTTGCCGCATTTTATTTCCCTGCTATATTCAGTACTTTGATCATTTTTAACAAAACAATTCATTAGTTATGAAACTGAAAAGCTCTCTAAAACTTCTTATTCGAGGTCTTCTGATCTGAGTTGTAAATTGTAATGTGTTGAGTTCACTACCATAAAGGTGTCTACTTAGTTCGTGAAGTTTTTAGTTCAGCTCTCGCCTGCAGCTAATGTAGCATATGCATTATCTGCAAATTTTATGGATCTGCTCTGGCATTACTGTCTGTACAACTTGTGATGCCAAAACAGTATAATTTGAATGAAAACGTACTGTTTAGCTGGTCATGATGCAATTAAGTTTAGCTGTGTGTGTGTGTGTTTTATCACTTAACATTTTGATAAGTTGGATACATATCGGATATTTATATGTGTGTTGCTTTTGCCCCTGGGTAGTTCACTGTTGTCGGTGTGCACTCTGCCAAATTTGACAACGAAAAAGATCTTGAAGCCATCCGCAGTGCTGTTCTGCGCTACAACGTTACTCATCCGGTAAGACAGCAGTCATAACTCTTGAATGTTAAGTGAAGAACATCAGCCTGTGACTTTACCTACTCAATTTGCAGTCTCACGTTGACAACTGACAAGTACTTGGGAAAGATGGATATTTGCTACTCCTAAGTCCTAAGACTGGCATTGCCACCGATGTCTCACTGACATGTGGTCCTAGGGTCGCATGTCATTGAGATTTGTGGTGTCAAATATCCATATTTTTATCAAATTTCGTGTCCTCATCTCGTCTTATTTGACCTCCCCTTTTGGAAGGTTGTAAATGATGGTGACATGTACATGTGGAGAGAACTGGGGGTGAACTCTTGGCCTACGTTTGTGGTTATTGGGCCCAATGGGAAGGTTCTAGCACAAATATCAGGCGAAGGCCATAGAAAGGTATTGATGCATATCTCTTAAAAAATGAGTCTCGAGTCCTAAGTTGTGTTAACATATTCTCATTTACAAGACATCTGGTTTTGCATGCTTTAATCTCACAAAAAGTATTTACTAAGTGCACTTTTGAGCTCAAATGATTTTTCAACTACCACCAGTAACTGGTTGGTGCTGATATGCCCGCAAAATATGCTTATGCTTTCTGCCATACCAGCCTCAACCCTCAAATAAACTGACTGCTGTGCTAATCTTGATGGTGGTGCCAGATGGCTTGTCATTCCCTAGTTCGCACTATGTAACACAAACTGTACCATCATTCAGTAAACACCGTCTGTAGTGATTTCTTCATTATCTGTATCTATATTGCTAATAAAAGTATGAGTTGGGTTTAGCTCAAAATTTTAGCTGAAATATAAAATTCATGTCTGAACTGCACATTTAATCCCCTAATGACCCCAATATGAATCATTGTTTAGGACATGTCTTCTAAAATTATGTATCAGTTTCACATTTAATGACATAAACACCAGTATTACTTACAATAAGTGAGAATGTAGATTGGCAATGGGCATTGAGTTTGGTATTTGATGTAGAGTCATGTATAATTGCTTGGTTATTCTCACTGTTGTAAGCCCCTAACAGTTACAAACTGATGTTGGCTGCATAAAACTCAAAACTCCATCTGGTGCTTATTTTAATGTTTGTGAAGTACTTGTATCCACTGAACTGGCTGTACTTAGTTCTAAGCCCTCAGACCTGTTCCTCCACAGCTGCCTCCTCCCTCCTGCTTCTTCTCTCTGCGCTACCGGACGACGCTGGATGGGTCGGAGATGGTTTTCGGTCGCGTGGTGAAGCCATGTCAGGACCGTGCGCATGAGGGGCTATCTACGGTGTACGTATACCATGTATAGAGTCGAAGGTTCCAGATCCCGTGTCCATAGCGTATGCGTGCCCACCCAGGTGGTTCGATTGGGCGCTAGCATGGCCATGACATCCCAGAGATCCCTTGGCTTGGATGAGGGACGTAGAACTTCGGCGATCCATGTAGGCGCTCTCACGTGTCCGGGATGGTGCCTAAGCAGGCGTATGGGCATGCTATTCGTGTTCGGATCCCTTGGCCTGGATGACGGAGTTAGAACTTCGGTGATCCATGTAGGCGCTCTGACGTGTCCGGGATGGTACCTAAGCAGGCGTATGGCCATTCAGTTCGTGTTCGCCGTTGTGAAGACTAATAGGTGTGGTGGTGTTGGTTCAGTTAGCAAGGTCGGCAGCACAAGGTGACTCCAAGTACCAGGTCTTGAACTCCAGGGTGAAAACTCTAGGTCTGACCTTTATTGGTTGTACTTGTCAATGTCGGCACATCGTTTTATTGTTGAGGGCATTGCGTGGAGATTTCCCAGACTTCTGTTGCGGGTGAAAACCCATGATTGGTGGCCTCAGTGGTTGGATCCATCAACATTGGTGTTTGTGCATCGTACCCTTCCTGGAGGTGTCGTTTTCGGATAAACTTTCTTGTAGTCCGATGTTTCCATGGTTGGTTGGTTGATGTTGATTTTGATGCTTGCTGTGCCACTGATCGGCATGACTTCTAGGGTCATGTCTTTTATTTTCCTTTATGTAGGAATTCGGCTGTGTTCATTCTTGATGTGTCGACTTGCTCTTAACATCGTGTTGTTGCAGAGGCTGGGTGTACTTGTATCATCTTAAATTCTTAATATTACTATATTTTACTTTATCGAGAAAAAAAGTTCTTATCCATCTTCTCTCCAGGATCTTGATGAGGTAGTTGGTGCAGCACTGGAGTTTTATGATGAAAGGAAATTACTACAGAACAATTCCCTCCCCTTGGCATTGGAGAAGGACAGGGATAGTCGGTTAACAAATTCACCACTAAAGTTTCCTGGGAAACTTACAATTGATGTACAGAACAATCGATTATTCATATCAGACAGTAACCACAATCGAATTGTGAGTATTTGTTCTTTTACATCGAGAACATATTTCTCAGTTTCTGGACAATACGGCATATGAAACCTACTTTATTTTAAATTCTACTTAGCTGTTTGTTCTATCCCCATCTCTGTACTTAAGGTGGTCACCAATCTGGATGGGGAATTTATATGTCAAGTTGGAAGTTCTGAAGAAGGATTAGTTGATGGCCAATTTGATACTGCCTCATTTAATCGCCCTCAAGTAAGGAGCATAACTATGCTTTGTCCTTAACATGCTTCCCTTACAGCAAGATGCTGAATACAGAATTGGTGGCACCATGGCTTTACTAAAGATTTAGAGGTGCAACATATCTGCTGATTGTGGACAGAGGGCATTGGAATGTCCTCCTATGCTGATGTTTGTTTTGATAGAGGCTAAGCTATCAAGATGTGCTGTTACTTTATGTGATTTATTACGAAACCAGTTCATATTTACTTGATTGAAATTACTTTTGTTATGAATTTGTGTGGTATGACCTCATACTGCTTGCTATCAATTTCAGGGTCTTGCATACAATTCCAAGAAGAATATCCTATATGTTGCAGACACTGAGAACCACGCGCTACGGTAAGAATCTGCACTGACTTAAGCTAGGCCAGTTCCTATCTTTCAGGGGTAATCATTCAGTTTCTGGTAACATGGAAAACCTGTTGTTATTGATACTCTCATGGATTTACTTAAAAGTGGAAGAACAATCTCTTTTATGACATTAAAAAAAGCAATCATTGAATTTCCAGTAAATAATCTTTATTAAAAAAAACATAAGGCACAAGTGCCCAGCTTTAAATTAATAAAGCCACAAACGGCCAAGTTTGATACAAGATGCTAACCAGCTTACAAACAAAGAACACCAAAAGCACAAGATACACACAAGAGCGCAGCTTGTTGATGTCGAAGCCTCCTCACGAAGCCACCAAGGAAGAAACAGCCCAGGTTCGTGGGATCCGCCTGCCGCTTTGTGGAAGACCATCGTCTGCAACATAGGATGGGAGGGGAAGCAGCATCAGCCATTTCCAATGCCGAAGAGGGACCCTTCCCTCTCGACCTGGCTCGAAGGACGCCGAGCGGTCGGACGCCAGATGAACTCCCCTGAGCTATGGCCGATACTGACCACAAACCAACCTGGTCAGAGCCAGAAATACCTCGCCGAAGCTGACAAACCATCGAGGTTGCTCTGCCACAAACCGGAGGAGCTGCCGCTGGGAACGTAAACAGGGGCCGTGATCGCTGATGAGAAAGGAGCAGGGCACCAAGAAGACTCGGACACCACCGCAACCAGCCTCCAACCACCAAAGCCACCCTCAACCGGCCAACCATCCCCCAAGCCACACCCCCAAGGAGGAAACGACGCCCATGGCGTCGTCAGGATTGTAGGTTTTCATCTGGGAACAAGGCTGGGGTGGGGAGAATCGAGACCTCAACAGCGCCTCAAGAGGAAAACGGCGCCCATGGGCGTCGCCACTGCCGTGGTCAGTCCAGCCAACCAGTAAATAATCTTTATTCCCCTCGAACCCTTGAGTTATGAAAGTCCTGACTTCCATGGCGCTGCTACCAGTTACGAAAGTTGACTACTGTTAGTCAGTCTGTATTTTGTGCTTTTGTAATATCCCATACCTTCTATGTAGCCATGGTCTCTATACCTTAGTTTAAATTTTAAAGAGTAACTTTATGTAGGACCATTTGGTCTTACTCAGAGAGAGGAAGAACTTAGAAAGGCAGGCAGCCTAATGACAAGTACACTCTGGCGTACGGAGGTATGACCAGGGATGGGAGATGAAGAGGGTGAGTGGCAAGTAAAGCGAAGGGAGTTCACAGGAAAGGTAGTAAATGGGGTAGGAAGTTCTATCAAGAAGAGTAGAATACAAATTTTGCATTTGCTCATTTATAATGTATTAGCTGTCCAGATTCCACATCCAAACTCAGGACCCATGTGAAACACAGGAAGTTTTCCTGTTATTGAGTGAAATGAACCGGTTCTTGGCAATTCTTGTTCCCGTGTTCCAAGGTACCATCGTTCTATGCAGGAAAATTTCTAGAAAACTCTGCATTGACCGCCCATTATCCCTGATGTTATTTTGCATATATTAGAGCTTTATTGTAGACCTCTTAACCGTCCTACACTTTTTCCCCCTTCTTCCTCTGCACCGCCTGGGACCAATCCCCCTCTACCCTGTCTGTTGGCATCGCGTAACTCTGTGGACACCACACCCACATCACTAATCATCAATGTGGCTCCCTTCACCTCCATATCCAGTGGTTCACCGATGTCAGTGCTTCCCCTGATGCACTTCTCTGTCCAGTTTGAGGTGGCCCATGTGGCCCGTATGCAGTAATTGGTGGACTATTTATTTGTCATTAATACTTTAATCCACAAGATTAATCAACTAAGCTATTTGCTGCTGTCTCACTGATTCTGTATTAAGTTGAGCGAATGAAAGGACGGAATAGCTTTTCAAGTTCAAGGTTTTGCTTCATTTATTTTCTTCCTCTAGAGCAATAGAGCTTCGTGCAACGTGCAATAAGCTATGGTTGCTGTGGAAGCTAGCTAGTTCCTAATCGCTTTTTTCTAGTGATTTCGAAGGTCAATTACACAGTTGATTAGTATGGTTAATTATGTCCTCAAATACATTCCATGTTCAGCAGATTATTGCTTTTTCTTGATATGAATGCCTTTTATCCTTATCCAGGGAGATTGATTTTGTTAATGAGACTGTCAGAACATTAGCTGGAAATGGAACCAAAGGTTCCGATTACACAGGAGGAGGCCGCGGAGCTAATCAGGCAAGTTTCCATATTTTTTATCATCTATTTTGTTGGAATCTAAGATTAGTGTAATAGTACTCTAGTAGAGTCTAGAATGCTCTAGGGGAATTGGAGATTAGTAGTAGTCTCCTAGGAAAGTCTAGAATATTCCAGTAGTGTGCTAGAATCTAAGTTAGTTTATTAGCAAAGTCTAGAGTATTCTAGGGAGTGTTAGTATAGTAGTAGTGTCTAGACTATTCTAGTGTATGAGTTAACATGTAAGCCTAAGTTGAGCTATATATATGAGAGGGTGTGGAGGTCCAAGTGACCAACCCATCCACAATTTCCCCAAAAGCCTACATGGTATCAGAGCTAGAGGCAGTGATGGTGTGTGCTACGGGCTGCCTGTGGTGATTCGGTGGAGTGAGGTGGAGTTCCGCAAAATCCAGGGGAAATACAACAGACGGGCAGAGGAGTGGAGTGCTGCCCAGGTAGAAGTGTTGATGTGAGCTGCTGCAGAGGTGCGGAGCCAACCGTCTGCAGCGTTCGGAGTGGTGGTGAATCTTGCAAATTTCGGTGTGGTGGTGAAGGGACAGCTGGGTGAGGTGCAGCTGCTTGTGGCTTGCAGTGAAGAGGGAGAAGCAAAGGTGCTGATTCCTGCGTGTGCGAGTAGAGGACAGAGGAGAGACCTAAGCTGCGTGTGCAGCCAGAAGAAAGATCCAGAGGGGTCGAGAGATCTGCAAGAGTAGGTCAAATATAGCAGAGAAGAGAAGAAGCACATAAGCTGGTTTGTTGGTGATTTTCAGCAATATTGATCAATGGGGGAGAATCAAACAATTGAGAAGCTACTTGAGAAAATGACTCAATTGCTCAAGGAGATTGAGAAGTTGAGACAATCAAGGGAGAGTGCAGAAATTCCAAAACAAAGTGGAAAAACAATTGTCCTAGGAAATTGTGTGAATCTTGCACAAACAGAAGAAGCAATCTCAAGTCAGGCTCCTGCATTAAATGGAACTTGTTCAAATTGGATTCTGGATTCGGGAGCATCAGCACATGTCACGGGTAAGTGGAGTGAGTTTGCATCATATACTCCACATCCACCCATGCATAAAGAGACAATCCAAACAGCCGATGGAACTTATCAACCTGTGAAAGGGGTCGACACAGTGAAATGCACTCCGTCCATTACATTGTCTTCGGTATTATATGCTCCATCGTTTTCGGTGAGTTTGGTGTCTATGAGCTCTTTGGTTGATGATATTGATTGTCGAATAATTGCCGATCGATATAATTGTATAATTGAAGAGAGGAAGACTGGAAGGAGGCTTGGGATAGGTGTGAGACATAAGGGATTGTGGTACTTGGATAGAAGGGAAACCGATGAAGCGTTGTGCCTTTGCTCTCACAGTTGTTACCAATGATGATGAGGCAAGGTTGATACTCCAACATTGTCGATTGGGCCATATGTCCTTTGATACTATGAGTAAGATATTCCCTGAAGAAATGAAGAAGGTGGACAAAGAAAAACTTGTGTGTGATGCATGTGAGTTTGGAAAACACACCAGGACATCATATGTGAGTCGTGGACTGTGGAGCACGTTGCCCTTTGTACTGATTCACTCTGATGTATGGACTTCCCCGGTGGTCTCTGTTAGCGGGATGAAGTATTTTGTCACCTTCATTGATTGCTACTCCCGAATGACTTGGATATATCTTCTGAAACATAAAAGTGAGGTGCTTACATGCTTCAAGGACTTCTATGCATATGTCCAAAATCGCTTCAACGCTAGTATTCAAATTATCAGGACAGATAATGGGACGGAGTATGTGAACAATGAATTTGGCAATTTTCTTTCCCAAATAGGAATACTTCATAAAACTTCATGTACTGATAATTCTCCACGAATGGAGTAGCTGAAAGGAAGAATCGTCATCTCATTGGAGGTGGCTCGATCACTTATGTTTACCATGAATGTGCCCAAATTCTTGTGGAGTGAAGCGGTTATGACTGCTACTTATCTCATCAACCGGATGCCCTCAAGAGTGCTTGGGATGAAGACTCCATATGAAATGATCTATGGCCAAAATAAGTTCATCGTTCCGCCAAAGGTGTTTGGGTGTACTTGCTTTGTTAGAGACCATAGACCTTCGGTGGGAAAATTGGATCCTCGTGCTGTGAAGTGCATCTTCATTGGATACCCATCTGGACAAAAGGGCTACAAGTGTTGGAGCCCTAGTGAGCGGAGAACATTTGTTAGCATGGATATGACATTTAGAGAGTCTGAGCCGTTCTATGGAGAGAAGACGGACCTCAGCTCGTTGTTTGACTTTGACTCTCCTAGCACAATCGAAGCTAGTCGAGAGGGGGAGAGTGAACTTTTGAGGACAAAGGAACATGAACCATCCAGAGTTGTTGTTGGTTCAATTCCATCTCCTACGAGTGAAGAGAGATGGAGAAAGCCAAACGAGGAAGAGAACTTGAAAGTGTATACACGGAGAAAATCGCAGCATGAGCAGCAGCAACAACAGGTTCCCACGACAAGTGACACACAGGTGCAGGGGGAGCAACATGTGCAACAACAGGCTCCCACGACAAGTGACACACAGGTGCAGGGGGAGCAACATGCTCCAACAGGTGTTGAAACTAATGAATTGTCTGATGACGCAGGTCCATCTATTACGAGGGATTCAATGGACTTGCCCATTGCCTTAAGAAAAGGAACCCGAGCTGCAGCTAGAAAACCTCCAAATTGGTACCAGGAGGAGCATGACATTGCTAATTATGTATCATATGCATCTCTATCTACGAACTACAGGGCCTTCATCGCATCATTGCAATCTGTGGTGATCCCAAGAGATTGGAAAGAAGCAAAACAAGACCCAAAGTGGTACGAGGCCATGTTGGAGGAAATGAAAGCTCTTGAGAAGAACAATACATGGGATCTTGTTACTCTTCCAGCTGGAAAACGTCCAGTTACTTGCAAATGGGTGTATTCCGTGAAGCAATCCCCAGAAGGGAAAATAGAACGATACAAGGCAAGGTTGGTGGCAAGGGGTTACAGTCAAACATATGGGATTGACTATGACGAGACCTTTGCGCCTGTTGCAAAGATGAGTACTATAAGAACTCTTATTTCTTGTGCTGCTAACTTTGGTTGGCCCTTGCATCAGCTGGATGTCAAGAATGCTTTCTTGCATGGAGATCTCCGGGAAGAAGTTTATATGGACATTCCACCTGGCTTTAGTAACTCCAACACCCAGGGGAAGGTGTGCAGATTGAAGAAGTCTTTGTATGGTCTCAAGCAGTCACCAAGGGCATGGTTTGATAGGTTCCGGAGAGCCATGCGCAATATGGGTTACAAGCAATGTAATAGGGATCATACCGTGTTCTATAGGCATTCAGGGCGTCGTATTACCATCCTTGCAGTTTATGTGGATGACATTGTTATCACTGGAGACGATAATGATGAAATAAGCCGGCTGAAGATGAGATTGAGCAGAGAATTTGAGGTTAAGGATCTAGGACAACTCAAGTATTTCTTGGGTATTGAGATTGCGAGATCTCCTAAAGGAATAGTTATCTCTCAACGGAAATATGTGTTGGATCTACTCAATGAGACTGGTATGCTTGGGTGTCGGCCTGCTTCAACTCCTATTGAGCAAAATCACCAGCTATGTGCTCAGTCAGGAGATCCAGTTAATAGAGAGCGCTACCAACGGCTTGTTGGTCGACTTATCTATTTATGCCATACGAGACCTGATATATCTTATGCCGTGAGTGTGGTGAGCCGCTACATGCATGACCCAAGAAGTGGACATCTAGAGGCAGCTTATAGAATTTTACGCTATCTGAAAGGAAGTCCTGGAAAAGGTCTATGGTTCAAGGCCAATGGGCACTTGAGTGTGGAGGGATATTGTGACGCTGATTGGGCAAGTTGCCTTGATGACAGAAGGTCAACATCAGGCTTTTGTGTCTTCGTAGGAGGAAACTTGGTATCTTGGAGGAGCAAGAAGCAGCATGTGGTCTCAAGATCAACTGCAGAAGCAGAGTATAGAGCAATGGCGGTGTGTTTGTGTGAGATGTTATGGATGAAAGGCCTCCTATCAGAATTGAAGCTACTGCGGAGAGGGCCATTGAATCTTTGGTGCGACAACAAGTCAGCAATAAACATTGCTAACAATCCCGTTCAGCATGACCGAACAAAGCATGTGGAAATAGATCGATTCTTCATTAAAGAACGGCTTGACGAAGGAACCTTGAAGTTAAGCCATGTAACCTCTAGAAAACAAATAGCAGATTGTCTAACCAAAGGATTAGGTAGTAAGGAATGTTTGTTGGCATGTAACAAGATGGGAATGATAGATATCCATCGCCCATCTTGAGGGGGAGTGTTGGAATCTAAGATTAGTGTAATAGTACTCTAGTAGAGTCTAGAATGCTCTAGGGGAATTGGAGATTAGTAGTAGTCTCCTAGGAAAGTCTAGAATATTCCAGTAGTGTGCTAGAATCTAAGTTAGTTTATTAGCAAAGTCTAGAGTATTCTAGGGAGTGTTAGTATAGTAGTAGTGTCTAGACTATTCTAGTGTATGAGTTAACATGTAAGCCTAAGTTGAGCTATATATATGAGAGGGTGTGGAGGTCCAAGTGACCAACCCATCCACAATTTCCCCAAAAGCCTACATATTTTATGTGGAATTATGCAGCGGAAAATTGAAGGCTTATTTACATGCAACTGCCATGGCATATATATTTTTGCTGCTGCAATTTCTATTCTGTTTACCTTTGTTGTAGAAGTACCAGTTTCAGTATTTGTAATGTCCATCACTTTGTTGACTGCTATGCAGTCCATAGAGATTATACTGTTCAATTTTAATCCTTAATTCTCACATGAGAACCAGATATAGTTAGCAGCAAGTATATGTCATAGTGTGGCGGGTATTGTGTTGTTTTCTGCTGCTGGGTGCTAACCTTGTCATCAGCTCATGACTGTGAGGAGGAGGATAATCTAAAGTCCACCTTCGTTGTCTGGGATTGATATACCTGTACACCTGTGCTACCACAGTTCTGAGAATCCATATTATGTTGACTAGCTTACCACTATTAATGGAAGTACCATATCAAACTCGATGTTGATAGAACACAGAGTTTAACATATTTTTCTAGGTTCTAAATTCACCATGGGATGTCTGCTATGCTCCCTCTGAGGAGACTGTGTATATTGCTATGGCTGGACAACATCAGATCTGGAAGCACAACATAAGTGATGGTGTAACAGAAGTTTTCAGTGGTAATGGCTCTGAAAAAAATCTGAATGGTTCAAGGTAATTGTGTTTCCCTTTCTGTCAAGGAAGTAGTTTTTAAGCTGCCCTCTTTATGATCATACAGTGCTGGAGCATGTAACTTGTAGTTTAAGTTGTTTAGCAAAGACCTCTGTATCTGATTGCTTTCTAATAATTTATTTTATTATGTTTTACTGAGAGGTTACATGGTGAATTTGAATCCATGTGACTAATAGAGAATGAGTATGGCAGCTTCTTTCTATTTTGTTTCCTCAGGAATCCGTTGTGTATTTGTAGACCAGAATGGGCATTGTATACGTTATTGGTTTTTATTTCATTCTAATACACATAAAGTTAGAACAGAATAATTATTCCAGATACATTTGTGCTTTCTACCAATGTTCCCTGTTTTGGAACCTTTTACCGTATGTGTATTCACATCCACTTTGGGTGCTAACAACAGGGGTTCCATATGCATTACTGATTTACTTAAAACAGTACCAACTTGGGCTTATTGACATTCATGTTTTAAAGTTTCCATCTGGCTCCTGTTGATCATTGTGCTTGAATGTTATTGGTCCTTTGATGTCTTATTATGAATTCTAAAAAAAAGTTGTTTCACATTGCAGTTCAACCAACACATCGTTTGCGCAGCCATCTGGGATTTCTTTGGATCATGGTATTTCTGTGTGATTGTTTTTCTACTTTATATTGTGAAGCCACCGGACATTGATTCATAGAAATTATCCACACAGAATTGCAGGAGTTATTTGTTGCTGATAGTGAAAGCAGTTCCATTCGAGCTGTTAATTTGAAGTCAGGGGGGTCAAGATTGCTTGCTGGGGGAGACCCAACGTTTCCAGATAATTTATTTAGGGTATTTCTCTCCCTTGATACATTTTTTTTATGTTTTTTGTGGAATACTGACCTGGCTGAGCATATTTAGTCTTATTTCTTTTGTTCTTTTACATTTTTTAAATATATCTGAAGAAAAGCTAATTAACTATGGTCCCCCTTGTTCAGTTTGGAGACCATGATGGGACTGGCTCAGATGTGCTACTCCAGCATCCCTTGGGTGTTGTCTGTGCTAGCGATAAGCAAATATATTTTGCAGATTCTTACAACCACAAGGTAAGCAACCATCTTCTAGTACTAAATCTGGTATGTGAATTTTCCTTCAAGAAACAAGATTAACCTAATCAGAGTGGAGATTTGGATGATTCTGAGATTTCTTTTCCATTTCTGATATTCTTCTTCAACGCAAACACATTTTATAATGTTGTTAGAGATATTTCACCCACGACCCCAGCGTTGCCAGGATTTTTTTTCCGAGAAAACACAATGGAGTTGCGCCTCCATGCATATATAAAAAGAGAGAGTTTATGTACAAGCCTGAAAGCGCAAGACCCAGGTTACAACGCAACATACCTAGGAACTAGATAGTAGGGCTGCTAGCCTGGTTGCCCCCGCCTGGACCCACGATCTTGCTTCCGCTTTGATCGTGTCTAGGAGGCTGACACGTTGGGCGAGGCATTGTTGAAGACGACAGCCTTTAGCTGCTTCTATATCCACAAAGCCCTAAGCATGATCACCAAAGTGGTTCCCTTGCGCAAGGTCAATGGGTTTGAACGGATGGCAAGGTGCCACCAGTCCGCGAAGGCATCTTCAATGGGAGGTGGAGTGGTATATCGGATCCACAAGAGCACTTCATGCCACAGGGGTGCAGGGGGTGACTCATAGTCTCCTTAGACTGGTTGCAGAGCGGGCACCTTCGTGGATACCCACGTCCAGTGACGGAGCGACGGCCAGGCAAGCCTGGGCAGTTTACTTCTATAAATTGTGTACTCATGCATTCTATTTCCTTGATACTTTTGGAGTGTAAATGAGGGGTTTATAGTATACCAGTGTATCTCCAGGCTCAATTAGCACCTCTAATTGTCATGAAATTTAGGAAAAAGTGGTCAACAGCGAGAAAAAACATCTATTCGCTAATTTTTAAATCTAAATTTGATCCACATCGAGAAACAAAAAAATGTAAATTCTGCCGTGGACACTGAATAGCACAAGAAAACTATTATTTGCACGGAATTTGAATTTGCTACTGGCAGGAATTTTCTTTTCCTGTTTTTTGGTGCGTTGGCCGAATTTTAGATGTGACATTTTGTGCTACGGCAGATGCATGTGTTGTCAATGTTATCAAAATTTGTTTGAATTTTGTATGGCCACTAGAGGTGCTAATTGTGCCTCTAGTGCAATAGTACACCTCATGTGTCTAGTGCATATAACATGTCCCATGCTTTTGCCTCTTTCTTTCAACCGTTGTTGTTTTATTGCAACTTATGCTATTATTTAACTTTTGCCTTCTGCAGATAAAAAGGTTAGATCCTGTCACAAAAAAAGTCACAACAATTGCTGGTACTGGACGTGCAGGATACAAGGATGGTCCAGCCTTGTCAGCTCAAGTGAGGGATCACTTGACCAGTTTCTGTTGTCTGCAATGTTTTTTATATGCAATGTTTATTAATTGAAAAAATGTGGTTCTACGTTAATCAACATTGTGTACTAGTTCGACAATAGGTTGATTGAGTATTTTCCTTACCTTACTAGTTGTGGGCAGAAATGTTTGCCTAGGAAGCCCTTAATGACACAAATGTTTTGAATTTGCTGATGCAGCTATCTGAGCCAGCAGGACTTGTTGAAGTGGGAGACGGTAATAATTTCCCTATGTTATTTAACTGAGGGGCCAGCTGTTAATTACTAGAAGTGTTACATAATGCAATTTTGTTCCCTATGTTATTTGCTTTTATGTTAACTACCTGAACTGTTAATTACTAGAAGTGTCACATGTCACAGTTTTGTTCCCCTATATTATTTGTTTTAAGTTAACTGAGGGGTAACTGCTTGTGCTTCTGATATCTTGTAGGAAGATTTCTTGTAGCAGATACAAACAACAACGCAATCAGGTATGTAATTTTGAATGAGAGAGGTGCTGACGTGCGCACGCTAGATTTGACTGGAGTGCAGCCACCATCACCAAAACCGAAGACATTGAGACGCCTAAGACGAAGGTTATCAGCGGACACAAATGTTATTAATGTTGATGGAGGTTCCTCAATGGAAGGATATTTGTCTCTTGCAATCTCAGTTCCTGATGGTTACCATTTCTCTAAGGTCTAAAATCTTCTCACAATTTTACTACATATTGCTTTGCATTGTTGATGGTACATGATAGCCATTGATAGTTACTGAAGGTCGTTTGCTATTTATAAAAGTTACACAGCTGGGCACTAGTCAGACTACTGGCAAAATCGATAATGTGGAATTTTGTGATAAATTGTGTTCTTAGAGCTCGTTTGGCATTGCGGTTGATTATCTTAATCCTGTTTGCTGCACCCACTTTTGCCAATTTTAGTGTTTGTCTGACCCTCTTTTATCTACTTTTGTGGCTAATTTTCAACATATATTATTAAATAAGCATAGCGCATCACGGTTCAGCAACCGCAAACTGAGCCTTACTGTGGAATTTTGAAGAACAATGTTGTTAAGTTTTGGATAGTTTGTACAACAAATGTATAGTTTTGTGAAATTATAATTATTATAGCATGGTACAAATTTAAGTGGCATTCTTCATTTGATTGTTTGTTAGCTTCTTTCATATATGCTTTAAAGTCTTTTTTAGTATCTGTTACATATTAGAGCATATATGTGGCACTTGTAAGTTCATGGCGCATCATGGTTCAGCAGCAAACTGAGCCTTACTGTGGAATTTTGAAGAACAATGTTGTTGAGTTTTGGATAGTTTGTACAACAAATGTATAGTTTTGTGAAATTATAATTATTATAGCATGGTACAAATTTAAGTGGCATTCTTCATTTGATTGTTTATTAGCATCCTTCATACAGTATATGCTTTAAAGTCTTTTTAGTATCTGTTACATATTAAAGCATATATGTGGCACTTGTAAGTTCATGCTTCTTGCTACCTCCATATCCTTGAATGTGCAGTTCTCCTTAAGAATTTTTGTTTTTATTAAGAGCTTGTGTGGTCTCTTAGAGCCTAGGTGGACTGTAAACCAGAAGTACCTGATTCATTATAGATGTGTGAAGGCTAGGACAGTAAGACATGAACAAGGATAACACTAATCAGATCTGACATGTTATATGGCGCTGTAAAAATGTTAATTACTATCATTTAGCATATGTTGTTTTAATGTTAGTTCTGTGTTTTGTAGACCATTTCTTGAAACAGTTTACTATCAGCATGAGCTACTTGAGATGATAAATTTGCTTGTTTGTAGAATATTATTAAAATCTTGTTCCTTTTTTTTTACTTCTGTGGGGATCAGGAAGCTCGCAGCAAATTTGACGTGGAAACAGAACCAGCTAATGCAATTGAGATCGAGCCAGTAAATGGATCTCTAGACTCAGACGGGCTGGCATCACTCAAGTTCAAAAGAACATCTTCGTCGTCATCAATGGGAAGGATCAACTGCAAGGTAGTAATATGTTTAACATCAAGCACTTTTTTGTTAAAATTGTAGGAACTCAATTTCATCACACAACATGATGGTTTTGTTAACACTACAGCATCATGTTTTCTTGCTATAAAAGTAGTCCCGAACAGTAGGTGAGAGAAAATTAATCTAGTACATGCAACATGCATCCTATCATCTCAAATCCATGTGGGTACCTCATTGAATTAGGACACGAGAACTCCACTATACTATGATCATCGGTACCCTTGGTGCTCATTTTTATTTTATTCAACAAAAGTATCCCCATGTTGCACTTTTTGACATGGGTTTTACTTTTGTTACCAACATATAGCCAAACTGAATGAATTATTCTTTTCTAGATTGTATTATGAGTATCTTTGTATTCTAATTTGTAGGTTTACTATTGCAAAGAAGATGAAGTTTGTCTTTACCAATCTGTTGCATTTGATGTCAAATTCCAAGAGGAGGTACCCAGCCAGGCACAAATTACTCTAGCCTATACAGTGGTGCCAAGAGATAATTCAGGTAGCTCACAGATAATAGCTGCTGGTAAGAACCTTAAGGTATAGTTGGATCTGGGGTGATTATGTACTGTGCATTCTTATCCTGAATGTGAGTTTATCTTTAGTCTCACGGCTCTTTTGACATTGTATGTTGTGTGGCTGACATGCTGGACCTTTGCTCCGCTCAGAGCTGATTAGTTTTGTATTACCAGTCCATTGATTGTTTGGAACACCTGTATGAAGTCCATTTGGCATCCAAATGGAGTTGTCTTTATACAAATCAATTGAACAAACTGATTCCCGCATGCACTGTAGTGGCGTGCATGTGTTTGGGAAGAATGTGTGATTCTCGCCCTTTTCTTTGCACAATTCTCTCGTGGATAGAAAATGTTATTTCACCTCACCGTTTAGTCTTGCACATGGGCATCTAGGGGCAGATCATTTGATCAGTTATCCAATTAGAGATTTAGAGACATGTCCAATCAAGAATCTCGATTTTGGAATTAAACAAAGAGAGAGACAAGGGTGTTTGATGTCCATGAATACAAAATTTAGACATGTCAACCTCTAGCATTCAGATTATACGGATCCGGACGTTATGTTTCCCCTGTCAGTTTTGTTTGTTAGGAGTGACAAGAAGAACAATATTAGCTGTCATGGCCTCTTCATGTGCAACATATAGCGTGTTAGCTGATAGCTCCTTCAGTTAGTGATTTTGCTTACCATGAATCATGATTGGCATCGTTTCGTAATCAGATTATCTTGAACCGTGACCATTATTCTCCTGTAAAGATATCAGTAGGATCAGTGCGCACTAGTTGAAGAGCATGTGAGGGGTCCCATTAAGTTTTCAGGCGATGCACATGGAGGGGCATCCCAATGGTGATTCAGACGACTAATAAGGTGTTATTAGCTGTCAGACATGTCTTGTTGACCCTCATATATGTTTCCTGCCAGTCACCACCTGCTTTTCCGCATCCTGCGAATGAGTACCACACGATTAAGATAACAGATTAAGGACGGACTGGAATCTAGCGGCAGATTGTGATCAAGATTTGTTAATCTTTGTGGGACTCAAGACATGCACTCATGCATCACCGACTGGCAGATTGTTAATGTTATGTCGCGTCCAGGGTCCATGAATTGCGCCCCAGATGGCATGTGTTTGAACAGCGCCATGACTGCCATTTGCAAAGCAGCCTGCGTTTCAGGCCATCGTGTTGCCTAACGAGCAGTGTTGTTGCTGTTGGGATTGGAATCGTTGAGCAGTCGTGCGCAAGGCATGAGGTTTCTGTATGGACGGCGTATATGTGTTACGATGTCGTTAGGTGCATGTGCAGCTCCATTAGGTTGGTCGTCGGTAAGCGGGAGCTAAGCTAGCTTCTTGGTTCTATTACGTTCGAATTGCTTCTAAGATATCCCGATGATAGCCATCAGTCACGGGCCGAGCGAACATGCTAGACAATCTAAATCGTGTCCGTCGTTGGATAGCTTGTCAGTACTGTGAGTTATGAGTCGTGCCTGCAGAATTTTGTCAAGAACCACTCTGTTTAGTAGACCTGTTCATCCACATGGTTTCAGGGCATCTGACCAGCGGTCCCTGTGGAACCGAGATCTTGATGGCGCCCTGTAGGTACTGAGTTCGTCTTTCCCTTGGTTCCCTGTACAGCCACATGCAGAGAGCCCCGATGATGGTATCTATAGCACGTCATATTTGTTTGTTGACAGATTTTTCTAAAACTTTAGTCAAAGTTTGCTTAATTTGACTTTTAGAAAAAAAGCCTTATTCATTTGAACGGTAGTATGCAATTGTCACCGTCTTAGGACATCTCCAGCCCCATTTTTTTTTTTCAAAATGGAGCATCCTCAGCAGTACATCATATTATCTCAGAGCATTATTACAAAATCATGGATCACATAAGGTCTCAACAAAAATGAGCCATCTAAAAAAAAACAGCAACATGGAGCGTCTCTGCATCAACATGTCAGCCGTCTATCAGCACACCAACCGCACTGGCTGTAGAAATCCTGTGTGCTACCATTGTCAGTCGGTTGCACCCAATATCCATAGCTTGTCAGCCGGATGTAGATAGGACCACATATGAATCCAATAGATAGCCATAGGGATAATCTGCAAAAATGATGGAAAACTTTTGCTGTTAAACACAAAGTTATTCTTGACCTTCCATATCGCCCAAAGAACAACGCACGCACGAACTCTAATGTGTCCTTTATCTTTTTTAGCCAGCCCTTTTAACCAATTCCCAAACATATTTGCAATATTCAAAGGTGGTGGTATATTAAAAGTCATAAACACAATTCTCCATATCATTTTTGCAAACGGACACGATATAAAGAGATGTTGTATTGTTTCCTCTTGATCACAAAAGCAACATGTAGTACATCCTTGCCAATTTCTTTTATGCAAATTATCTTTTGTAAGAATCACTTTCTTATGAAGGATCCACATGAATATCTTAATCTTTAATAGGACTTTCGTCTTCCAAATATATTTCCTAAGATAAACAGCATGGTCATTGAGAAAGTCATGATACATTGATTTTAGATCCCGAAGTAGTCAAGTTCCATCTAAATTCATCATTAACATCAGTTAGCTGAACCAAAATCAGTCGCTGTAAAAGATGGATCCACCTATCCCACTTATTACCACCCAATGGCCTTCTAAATCCTATATTTAGTGGGGTTGAGTCCATGTCACTTGCAGCCGTTACCTTTATGGTAGACAATATTGTACAGGGTTGGGTATTCATGAGAGCAATTTATCCCCTAACCAGATATCCTCCCAGAACCAAGTATTACGACCCTTACCGATAACAAAAGATCCTCTAGCGAAGAAGTCTTCTTTAACATTCATTAATCCTTTCCAAAATGGAGTCAATTGGCTTTGCTGAAATTTGAGATAAAGTTTTAGAATGTAGGTATTTCTTATGCAGCAGCTCTTGCCACATGCCATTTTCATTCAAGAGCTTATATAACCACTTGCTAAGTAAGCTCTTGTTTTTTAACTCTAGAACCTCGATACCTAAGCCCCCTTGATCTTTTGACCGACATATAATAGTCCACTTTGTGAATCTATACTTCTTCTTATGCCCATCGCTTTACCAAAAGAAACAAGACCTAAAAAAAATCTAACCTCTTCCGAATTCCTTTCGGTATCTCGAGGAAAGAAAGCATAAACATGGGAAGGCTAGTTAAAACCGAGTTAATAAGAACTAGGCGATCACCATATGAATTTTACCAATCCAATTACTCAACTTTTTCTCGAAGCGATCCTCTACTGGTTTCCATTCACCATTCCTTAGTTTTTGAAATGGATAGGGATACCCAGTATCTAAATAGTAGTGCCCTATGTCACACCCAAATAGAATTTTATACTCATCTTCCACCTCTTTTGCCTTCCCAAAACAGAAAATCTCACTCTTATGAAAATTTATTTTCAGACCCGACAATTGTTAAAAAAAATACATAATATCAATTTCATATTAAGTGCTTTATCAAAATCATGATCCATAAAAAGGATAGTATCATCGGCATACTGAATGATAGAAACACCCCAATCCACTAAATGAGGGATAAGCCCAACAACTTGACCATCCTCTTTGGCCCTCGCAATTAGGATAGCCAACATATCCGCAACAATGTTAAAAAGAATAGGAGATAGCGGATCCCCTTGTCGAAGACCTTTTTGTATTTGAAAGTAATGACCTATATCATCGTTGACTCTAATACCCACGCTGCCCTTCTCAATGTAATTTTGAATCCATTGACATCATTTAGGATCAAACCCTTACATCCGCAACACTTGTTGCAAGAAAGACCAATTGATCTTGTCGTAAGCTTTTTCAAAATCAATTTTAAAAGGTACACCGTCCATATTCTTCCTATGAAGCTCATGGATTGTCTCATGAAAGCCGTTTGTGTTGGCTGCACCACACTTTCAGCAATTGTTGTAACACGGTTCGTCCCCACCTTGGTAAATACTTTAAAACTAACATTTAATAAGAATATGGGGCGATATTGCTGAATTTGTATTGCGTTTTCTTTCTTAGGTAGCAGAATAATCGTCCGAAAGTTCAGATGAAAAAGGGGTAACTCTCCCCTTTGAAAACAATCAAACATTGCCATCAAATCAGATTTTATAACTTCCTAGAAAATTTGGTAGAATTCCGCGGGAAACCCATCTGGTCCTGGCGCCTTGTTCTTTCCATTTGCATAACGACTTCATTGATCTCTTTTCCAGAGAAATCAGCTATCAAAATAGCATTTTCCTCATCAAAAATTTTCTTAATATCCTAGGTTCTCGTCTCGTTCATTACACAATGGCATGACACAAACGGATTGTGGCTGTCCGTTTTGGTCCGCATGGACATGAAGATAGGCAAACCTAGCCCAGTGGTCTGATTCAAGCGGACCGACGCGTCCGCGGTGACTCTTTTTGAGCTCAAATTTAGTTGGAAATGTGTCAGCCGTGGACCTCCCACGTGTCCTCCCTCTTCCGCCCTAAGCCTGGCAGCGACCGAACGATTGCTTCACCTTCCACACGCTAGCCCTTCCACGCGTGTGCTAGGATTGACGGGCAGCTCTGATCTTCTACGTCGCCATCAATGGTATGTGCGATTGGAGTGTTGTGTCGGCGTTGATGGTGCTCGTGTCCACGTCCATTTAAAGGTAAAACGGGGCGCGCCTGCCCTCGCCCACACCGCCTGCTCCACAACCACTCTCGTCCTCTATCGCTAGAGCACCAGCTACGCTCGCCTCGAGAGGACCATGGGCTGGCTGTGGAAGAAGGCGAAGAACGACATCGAGGCTGGTCCTCGCGGTCCAAGGCGAAGTGCACTTGCGTCAACATCTCCATGCACGTGGCATGGGTGTTGTATCGGAACCTGCTAGATGGGACAATGTCCACCTTCCCATCAGTTGGCACATCGACGCAGATTGGTTCCAGTGTTGCCGGTGTCGTGCCAAGGCGGCACGACGCGATGAGGTAAGGCAACGTCTGCTACTCCTGCCTCCAGATCTATAAGATCAATGGTTACACATATGTAGAGAGTGTCCCCCAATCAACTGATCCATCACTTTTGCTTCGCGATTAGATTATACCAAATGCCCGCTCGACATCCTTCATGCAACTCTCTACATATGTGTAACCATTGATCTTATAGTTGCATGATGGAGCATGACCTTCAACTAGTTTCCTCCTCCCAAACTTGGAACCTCCACGCCGTGAAGCCTTCTTCTACTCGTTGGGTTAACTTTTTCGAAGACAAGTGAGGATCAACAAGTGCTCCTGAATATCAGCGTCAAATGCATCTTCCTCCTCCATCAACTGATGGATCATCATCTCATCGTCGTTGTATATCTACGAGTCGATGAAGAAACCATCAATCAAACGAGCGGCGGCGAGAGATGCAAGAACAACAAAAATAACGTCTACCAAGCAAAGGACCGAACACTCTTCGTGGGGTGGGGGATGAGCGGCTGGGCGAAGGGGTTGCGCTCTGGATGCGAGCGGGATATCACCAAACTGCCACTTGACGCTTATTTTGTGTTGTTCTCTAATTTTGGTCTGTATTTTAAACATGAATGAAATAAAATAGACTTTTAAGTGGATTTTTTGGCAGGATATGCTTGCAACCATAATTACGAGCAGACAGCCTACGTGCAGGCAGCCACGCAGGGAGGGCCAAACCTGCAGCGCACTGCGTAGGCAGATGCAATAGCCAATGGCCGGCGCCACCACCACCGCCAGCCACACGAGCGATCGATCATCAGTGACGGTGCGAGTGCCACCACCACCATCCACCACATAATCGCACCGGTCGTCTAGGGCGGCGAATAGATTAAGCTGGGATCTTGCAGAGACTGGATCGGTTTAACATGGGCTGTCCGCCCGCCGCGGGCGACGGGCAGCGCGTGCTCGCCGTGCTGCGCTTGCTAGGCAGCCGGCACGTCTTTTTACCGCGCGAAAAGGTACCTACACGGCTGCACTGCACTGCACCCGCTGCCTAGTATGATGCCTGCCTACCCTGAGCCGAGCGCGCGCGTGGGGATTCACCGCGCGTGCTGCCCCTACTCGATCGGCGGACACCCCTACCTTTTCCGCCGACGCCATACTCCGATCGCCCGCGCGCTATCTCGGTAGCTCCTCATGTCGGTCCTTACAACATCTCCAGCTGCGTCCCCAAAACCGTTACCCAAAAAATTTTGGGGTGCGCCGGACAGAAAAACCGTTCCAACTGCGTCCCTCAAAGCCCATTTTTGTCCGGCGCGCCCCCATACGGTGTCCGGCGCCCCGAGCCCGTCCCCGTCCCACAGGGGACGCACCGGGCACGCCGGACACAACGAAAAGCGAGGCGAACCGACGCGGGCCCGACGCGTCAGCGGCTCGGAAGCCTAAAACCCCGTCGCCTACCTTTGGTCAAGCGACGTTAATGGCGTCCCTGTTTTCCCAGGCGACGCAGGGACGCGTCTCGTCGTGCATAGCCGCGTGGCCGTCCGCGCCGGCGTTATTGCGTGCAACCACCCGCTGCCGCCGCTATTTAAAGACGCCCGGCAGTTCTCACCGCTCACAAACCATCTCGTCGCCGCCGCCTCCCCCCTCCCAGATCTTCTCCTCGCCGCTCCAAAAATGTCGAGCTCGTCCTCCCGCAAGATCGCCGCGGCGAACGGCTTCGACCGCGGCAGCCTCACCGTGGCGGAGGTGTGGGCGCTGTACAACGCCCGCTATCCAGTCACGCCGGACATGCGGCTGCCAAGCAGCGGCGGCTGGAGGATGGCCGTGAACGGCGTTGGCGTTCCGCCGCCGCCGAAGCCGCGCACGGACCAATGGATGGACGGCATCAAGGCCCGTCGGGCTCAACTCACCGCCGAGGAGCGGTTGGATCCGACGTGGGCGGCCAACAACAACGACGCCTGGTGGACGGCGTACTTCCAGGCGAAGTACGACGTCGAGATGCACAGCACCGACGGGCTCGTCGGCGGCCCCAATAGCTAGAACAAGGACGGACGCGCCCTGTTCTGGGGCGTTCCGGGGCGCACCCTCGAGAACGTCATCCGCGGCATCCGCAACGGCGCTCCAAGGCTGGAGATGCCGTCGTCACCGCCGCCGTCTCCTCAATGGCAGCCGAGGAGGACGATGTACTCCTCCTCCTCGCACTCTTCTTCCTCAGGACCGGCGCGATCGACGCCGGCCTCGTCTTACCGGTCGGCGCCGTACACCGTCCCCAAACGGGAGGTGAAGGAGGAGCCGGCGACGCCCATCAACACGAGGCGTGGCGGCAGCGGCAGCCGGCGGCAGCAAGGGAGGCGCGGCGGCGCCCTCCTCATCCCGAAGACGGAGGTGAAGGAGGAGCCGGAGGAAGCGTCGCAGGCGGCGCTGCTGGCGGAGTACGAGCGGCAGCAGCGGCTCATCGCCAGCAGCGACGACCCCGAGGACTGCCCAGGTCTGCGGGCGGCGTTCTTGGCGTCCATGAACGACAAGGACGCCTGGAGGGGCGACCTCGACTCGGCGATCGCCTTGTCCCTCCGCGACTCCGGCAAGCCGCTGGTGGACCTCACCGACGACAGCGAGGCAGGACCAAGCGGCGCGGTGAAGGACGAGCCCGTCGGCGAGCGCGTCAAGCAGGAGGTCGTCACCGACGACATGTACAACTTCCAGCAGTACTACGACGCCTCCGGCTGCCGCAAGTGGTTCTAGATTAGGTTTAGTTTAAATTTAGTCAAATTTCGTTCGAATCTATGTAAGTTTGGACGAATCTTAGTCGAATCTCGTTAAGTTTAAAATTTCCGAATTTTTGTTTGGGGGACGCGACTGGGGAGCGACGTCCCCCAAAGACGGCACGAACGAAACACGTCCCCCAAACGCTCAATCCGGCGCGGTTTGGGGGACGCTTTGGGGGACGCGGCTGGAGATGCTCTTACATAGTTACATTCAGCCAAATTATCAAGTAAAAAAGCTAAGTTGATTGTCTAAGTGCTTCTTATCAATAATGTTGTCGATCATACAATATTTGCATACGGGACTTTGGAGTAGGAACCATTCGTTGCATATAACTAGATGATGCCCCGCGCGTTGCTGCGGAAACTTGTGGCATGATGTGTTGAAGTAAACATAATGTTGATACTATGAGAAAATTGGTGAGACACAATTATAACAGTACTTGGTTCATTGAAAAATATTAATACATATTGGGGGATAAAGTAAATCAGGTTGATGAATAAGCACCGCCTCTTTGTTTATTTATTTTAAAAATACAACACAAACTGAACATCAAAGGCATATTGGTCTATTATTAGTTTTTTGACTACACCTTGGATATAGGGCTTCTTTTTAGCTTCATCTTGGCAAATATAACTAATGATTAATTCTTCTCTTCGAAAAGGAGACAAAACAATTCCTGTATATGCTTGCATCTTCTTAATGGCCAACTTGGGGTTGCGATCTAACACAAAACAAAATGGAAGTATTTTAAGAGAAGCTCAGTAAAAAAAGTAGTGGGGTATAAAAATGTTTGGGGGCACAGCACAAAGCGTAGAGGTGAATCACTGATACATACATTTCATGTTACTAAACTTTGGTTCGATTTGAACTCGAAGAAACCAATATAAGGTTCGGAAAAACGTGCAAGCATATATGGAAATTAAGCTCAGCTGAATTTGCATGGAATCATTTCTGTTATTTTTAGCAATTAAGCTAGATGTAACAAAATTATCCCCAAAAAGGAGATGAGTAATAGTTTTTTGCCTGAACACTTGTGTCAGATACTACTGAAAGCATCACCGTCACAAAAGTCAGAGACCTATTTCTTCTATTGAATTGAAACATGTGAAGCAATGAAATAAAAATATAATAGTAGTACAACACTATGTACTGTAATTACCTCAGCTCAATACGTGTGCATGAACAACCACAAATAAGGAATCTTATATTTAAAGAATTGAGAAAAAATTGGACTACAATGCCTCTAGATATAATCTTCTATTTCAAAGTCTAAAGAGAACAATTCTAGTGCCGCCATCCTACAACCTATATTTCGATATTTGAAGCACCTGCAAGCATCATAAATAGATTTAGGACTCACGTTTTTTGCACATCACAATCCAAGTGTAGAGAAAGAAATAATGTCACAAAGAACATCAAAAGATTTGGTAAGTTGATGTAACAGGCAAAACACCTAGCAGGATGTGAGTTGGTAAGGAAGTTTCCCTTGATAAACTCAATCGTCCCGATGGCCATGGTGTAGCTCTGCATCTGGTATTGGCAGGCTGAGAGCGCATGCCTAATGGTATGAGAGATGGAATTGGACGGGAGACAGGTGATAAAAAGTGAGCTCTAACTTCACGCAGTACGCCCACAAGGAGAGCTATCTAGATAGTTATCTGAGATGCTGGTGTGTGCCAATTGTTGGGTAGGAATATATATAGAACACTCATATATATAACATGAAGAATAAATAGGATGAAGGTTACGTGGAAGAGCTTAATTATGTGCGTTACAATTAGTACAACGCATAAGCTCATGCCTGTTCAAATGCAATTGCCATAAGGGCTTCAGTTACGGAGAGGAAGCAACAGACTTTGCACTACATAAGTAGAGGCAGGTAAAAGATAAGACGTTCAACCTGGCTATTATCTAGCATCATGAATGGTTGCCTTTTCCAAGTTATGACGTGCGCCAGTTTAGAATGCAAAGAGATAATTGAAGATAGTGGGACACATCGTATGGCATATGGTCTAAAGAGAGTTACAAAAATAGATATTGAAAATTAAGATATGGTTTGATGATATGGAAGGATTGCATGATGTGGCAGCCTAGAATTGGTGTAGGATGCTTGATGAGGTGGACACCTTGCATGTTGAGATATATACCCTTAGTGGGTTGCTCCTATTTAGCTACTAGATGATACCCCGCGCGTTGCTGCGGGACCATGTTGGAAAGAAATTTTTGAGAATAGAGCACATAAGAATCTGAGAAAAACATAACTTATACATGTATATTGCACTAAATAAAATAAGGTTGATGTATTGAGATAATCCACGAATGCGAAAATACAAAATAGTCATCATATATTAAAGTTTCTCGTTATGTATCGATCACCCCATATGATAATTTAGTGACGCACAAAAGTTATCAACATACTGTTAGATGCCACTCTCGTGATCTCAATGGTATATAGGTCGATAAAATCTGCTTCCCACTCGTCTTGTCATAGGCTGGTAGGAAACACTTGTTAAATATAATAGGGATTCTATCAAATTCGTATATGAATGTAAATTAGCAACATAAATCAGAGATGTGATAATATTGCATAACTGTAACCAGTAAATGCATAATACCTATAATGGTGTTTGAGTTTATACATAAATAATATAAAACTCGAAGGTAGTATTGTAGGTACCATACTAAATTGGATTCATTCCTAGCTTTTATTAAACCAATAGGTAGAGAAAAATTAAAGAAATGCAGTTAGGGAAACCATAAATAATATATAACTGTAAAGGGTAATTAAAGTATATAATTTATAATTCAGGTGAGATTGACAATTCCAGTGTGTAATTTTCTCTTCTCATTGCATGACCTGGTGCTCTTAAAGAAATGCAATCAGGGAAAACATAAATAATATATACAATTGTAAAGGGTAATTAAAACATGTAATATATAATTCAGGTGAGATCGGCAATTGTAGTCTGTAATTTTCTCTTCTCATTGCATGGCCTGCTGCTTTTTATATATAGGAGTATGTAAAATCATCTGCAAAGCAAATATAAAGATGGTGGAGTTAGTTTGACAACAACTTACAACTAACGAAAGAAAAAATTGTAGAAATTATGCAGGGCTGCTATGGATGTGTAGGAAAAAATCTTGCAGAACAATTACGTACCTTCATGGATGAATCACAACGATTGAGGTAAGTAAATGCATGCAGAGTCATCTATTTTCTCTTGGACAGTATCAACCATCTTCATTCTCCTGCAACATTCAATAAAACAGGAAAAGCATCAGGCCTTTGAGAACCACAATCACATGTCCCTACACGAAAGGACTATAAATCCTGCTTTGAATCTCTCGATCACGTTCTTCCCCATGACCATAGTCCTGATGCAATCACCAGTTGCGAAGCTGGGAGCTGACAAAGCGGACCAACTGGTCAAGGCCAGGATAATAACCATCAGGAGCTCTAGAAGCAAACCAATGGAAAAAAGTGGGAACAGGTGAGGCGTCTGGTAGGCATTGTTGCAACCCACGGACATAGCAATGAGCATCAGTTGTTTTGAAATAAGACTGTTGTGATACAATAAGGAATCAGTAGATCATCACATCTGACCTTGCATGGATGGAAAACTTCGGTGACAGAGCGCATACACAACCTGGAGGCACCGCGGCATCTGACGCTTCGCTGATGCTTGAGAATTGGTTTCGATCCCTTTTCCTAGAGCCATGGGGCTGCGGAAGGGCTTCGAATTACTCGGCTCCAACATGTTGCTTATCTGTGGGAGAAATTTCAAGTATTCTCAGAGTCAAGAATTCTCAAGAGCAGCTGCGTGGAGATCCAATTGTGGCAATTAATCTTCCTGAGACAAACGGAAGTGGAGCAGCACCATTGCTTTAAAAGGGAGAGTAATCCATCGGTTACTCTTGAAAAGGAAATCCATTAATTTGTATTAATGTGCAGAACGTAAAGAAATCAAACGCAATCAATTTGTGGGCGTTGGTCCAGCCCACGTACGAAGGATTGGGGACGAAGATAGGAGAAGCAAGACGCTATACGTGGCTTACTGTGAGACCAGGAAAATGGGGCCATCTATTAAGAAAGAGAAGTTTCAAGTATTCTCAGAGTCAAGAATTCTCAAGAGCAGCTGCGTGGAGATCCAATTGTGGCAATTAATCTTCCTGAGACAAACGGAAGTGGAGTAGCACCATTGCTTTAAAAGGGAGAGTAATCCATCGGTTACTCTTGAAAAGGAAATTCATTAATTTGTATTAATGTGCAGAACGTAAAGAAATCAAATGCAATCAATTTGTGGGCGTCGGTCCAGCCCACGTACGAAGGATTGGGGACGAAGATAGGAGAAGCAAAACGCTATATGTGGCTTACTGTGAGACCAGAAAAATGGGGCCATCTATTACGAAAGAGAAGATTGGTGGTACACGGGCGTACGAAGTGACACCGATCCGCTGCCTCCGTAAATCATGTGTACACAAGGATAGCAAGGACCAGTACATATAATCATACAAGGAGCCTTGCCATACAGAGACATATATGAAAGACAAAATTGATATTCCTAATTACCACACCTAGGTTAGCGGTGGATCCGCAACTTCCCGATAACGCTTTACCCTTATTGAGTTTCATCTACTTTACTATCATTCATGTTGTCTCGTTTACTTTCATCTTTTTTTAAATCTTATTCGCAAACTTCTCAAAACAACAGTTATTACTTTGCTTTGGATTTAAGAACAACTTGAAGGTACATCTAAGTGAAAGTAAGGAGAGGCAATTAAATCTCTAAAAATCAAGGTCCACCATGATATTCATTTGTGACCTTGCAGACATCATGGAACCAGACGTTCGTAGTGGACGCAAAGGCTGAGGTCGTGGAGGAGGAGGCGTAGTGGGCAACGGAAGGGGGGGGGGGGGGGGGGCATCGAGGACCCGGAGGAGGCTGTAATCCTAGCCTCCTTCAACGTAGCACTAGACCCAAAGATCCGAAAAAAAATTCTCGAAAAGACCAACGTCGCCATGTTGGAGTGCGTCGCTGAGATCTTGCGCGAACGGGCGCCCACAGAGGAGGATGGTCGTCTCCTCATGGCGAGCGAGCGGTAAAGAATTCTCAAGCTCAATGCTCATAGGCATGCCGCCTCGGTCGCTCGTGAAGAAGCGAGGGTCGCCTAGAACGAGGCATCCCGCATGTGGCGAGCGGCGCTCAAGTACCAGCAGCGCAGGTGAGCTCCGGCCACACCTACGGCAATGTTGCACCGCCATATGTGCGAAGAAAGGGTGGTGAGGGGGGGTGGGGGGGGGGGGGGGGGGGAGCAGGCGGCCAACTGGCCCGACGCGCCCCCTAACCGGTAACTAGTAGGCTAGGTTTTAGTTGAAGTGTAGCATTTTCATTCAACTTTGTTATATATAACTAAATTTGAATAAAATTTGCAGTTTATTTTGGATTCACCGTGATCCCAAAAAAAATATAGGGGTTGTCAGTGTTGGGAATCCCTCCCTATTTTAAGGGAGCTTGTGCCGGCGCCCCTAATAGCATTGTGTCAGTGGCTATGCCGCTTATTTAGGACGCTCCAGTGAAGATGCCCTTATTGTGTCACCATTCCCAGGGCCGCGGATCTTCCATCCATCATACCACTCCAGGCACACCATAATTTAACTATAGGTTGTCAACTTGATCCATAGTAAATAGTAAAAACATTATGTCATTAGAAATTTCAAATGTTATATTTTTTTCAATTGTATAGATCAAATTGATGAACTAGATATAAGCACATGACTAAGTCCATACACTATGTATGCCCAAAGTGATTCAAAGGTGTCTAGGAGCCGGTTCGATACATAGCGAGAACCAATTCATTGCGTCAGATAGAAGAAGCGAACCAACAACTTGACGTGGTTCAAACGAATCTTGTGTCAGGAGCAAGTGCACAAGCGCCACTTTCCAGGGAGAAAGAAAAGGAGAGAGGTAGAATTGATCGGAAGAATATAGTGGAATAAAATAGGTTTGCATGCTGCATGCAAGATGCATGGCCTCTGACAAGAAACCGCTTTTCACATAGCAGCAAATGTAGAGCGACTCATATTTCTGATACATTTTTCTTTGAATCGGCACCAGCACCACACGTAGTACATGGCCGAATCAACTGGACACCACAGGGAGCTTTTGACCTGCTCTTGCATTCAAAGTTTGCCATCCTTGACCCCAAGTAGTGGCTGAATGGATTGTGTAATGGTGTGGATGGCATATGCGCGCCCGTCCAACGTGGGAGGCACATTAAACGTAATGTCGGTAAATTTGAACAGAATTTCGTTTTTAAAAAAATGAACCGAAATGCAGCAAGAGACAGAGCATGTGTGTGGTTGTCGTTACTTTCTCTACTTTCATACGGCCAGCCGGGACAATCAAACCGCTTTTGCGAGCTGCACAAGCTAGCGCATATGATCGGCTCTCTGTACTCCGATTTTATGAGGTAGACCGTGCCGGCCCTGTAGATTGTGTGTACTGGCTGGTGCATGCTTCGCGTACGGGGGTCATGGAGAAGTGGAAAAAACAAGGAGAAGACGCATGTCAAGTGATCGGTCTACCGCTACATGCACCGCTCGTACTCGTGTCATACGTGGCAAGCTCCTACGCGCGGCTGGTTTAGCTAGCTCATGATCATGAACTGTTGCAGAGGTGGTACAGTAGATGATCGACCGGTCCATTGTTACGTACACAACGCATGCAGTCCTTTTTCAGATGGGTAGTAGCTAGTGCGAACCAGCCACCCACACATTTGTCGACGAGCGAGAAGTCATAAGTCTGCCGGACCAGACAGGCATAGCCACCATTCCCAAATCTCATGTCCCAGCTCCCAACACCATCGGGAAATTGAACTAACATCCATAAGGCAACGTTACAGTACTGCACTTAGGGACGCACGTGTGGTAGACACCATACGTCAACTCCCGAGTCCCAGCCATAAGATAAGGTCTACAGACACCATTTAGCACCATCCACTCACAACAGTTAGATACCCTATCATCTTGAGTTGAGTTAGCAACCAGATAGATGGAGCGCCCTCAACGCTCTCTTCGATCCTTCGCAAACATAGCTCCTTCTACGGGAGATAACTTTCGATGTCATCGAGACGATGTCTACCAGGCCCTGTCTCCGACGCGTATAGCCTTTGGGCCTGGGATTGACTTCAAACAGTAGAACCACATGCGTGCATGTGCAGTCCTCGCTCGCGCTCACGCCGTGGTTGCCGGGCGTACTAGCATGAGCTGCTCCACCGCATTGGCAAGCCAGGCTGCGCGCATCTGAAAGAGAACCACAACGGAACTGTGCCAACAGTGGCGTTGTGGGAGCCAGCGCGCCACGTGTGCCGTACCTCTCCTTTACTTTTTTTTTTGAGAAGTTACCACGTCTCTGTTAAAATAACATCGGATTACAACGCGGAAACGACATGAAAACTCCAGAAAACACAGCTGCTCCGACACTTTGCAAAGAAGACCTCACAAAACCCGGAGAACACAGAAAAGCCCAGAAGATCTTTTTGCAAAAACGCCACGAGCGCCCCCCTGCGGCCGCCGCCGTCGAAGACGCCGGAGGGAGTACCTCTCCTTTACTTGATTCATGTGTTTCCTGCATGTTCGCGTGCGACCGGCGAACAAACGACGAATTATTACGTTAGCGTTTATCATGGCGATCGATCGATGTGGAGCGCCACCGTCCGGCCGGCCATCTCCGCTGCATGTGCTGTGATCCATAATAATCGAGTGCATTGTCGAGTTCGTAGGCGCCGGACCGCTCTCCTTGCAAGGGCAAGGGCAAATGCATGTACGCGCGGGCGGGCGACGCAAGCGTGCATGCATGCCGGCTGTTCGTCCACCTTACGGCGCAGCGAGCGTGCGTCATCCGTGCTGTCGTGCTGAATTCGATTGTCTCCATTGCAGCAGAGAGCGCGCAAGAATCCGCTTCAGTCGAGTCAACTAGCAAACCACTGCACGCGAGCACGTGCGGGGATCGCAGGCTCCATCGATCGATTGTCTTTTTTTTGGAGAAACCATCGATCGATTGTCTGGGCTGAGAATCATGGGCAGAGTCAAATATAAAATCAGCGCAGTAGCGCCACTTTTCAGCCCCAGCTTGAATATAAATACTACCTCCATCCCAAATATCAAAGCTTATTTTTAAAAGTTAAACTATGTTAGTTTTAACTAATTTTTTACTAAAAATATTAGCATATAAAATATAAAATTAATATTATTAGATAGATAATGAACTATATTATCATATAATATCTACAAAATATCATATTTATAGATAGATTTTTCTAAAAAATTAATCAAACTTACTTGGTCTGACTTCTTTTTAAAAAATATAAGCCTTAAGTTTTGAAAATGAGGTAATATAAATACTACGAGCACGATCTGGACCAGACAAGCCGGCCGGATCTACGCCTCCCTCGGTGCCCTTTGTGTAAAGATAGGGTAACATGGAACGGCAGCCGAGATTCAGGCAGGTCGTTCACTCCGCGGTTCACTACTGTACACTACAAAGAACGGTGTGGCAATGACAGTGCCACCCATGTGTGTGACTCCCCGTTAGGAAGCAAAGCAATGCAGGTTCTAGTCTGCAAATTAAACTATGCCGGACGTGCGACTGGTCAAGATCTATATGTTAGAGCATCTCCACTCGTCCCCCGACGAGGCCCCCGAGCGACGTTTTTCCCATCCGAACGGCGAAATTCGGTCCAGTCGCGTCCCCGGTTCCTCGTTTTCGTCCGGATTTGGCCCTTCATCCATCCGGCGAGCCCACGCCATCCCCGGCCCCCCGGGGCGCGCTCGGGGACTCCGGACGAGTGAAAAGCGGGGAAGGGCCCGATCTGTCGGTGACTCGACGCACGAACCCCACCGCCACGTCGCTCAAAATCTCCCCCACCCCTCGTATCTCTCTCGCCGCCGGCACCACCCCGCCGGCTTGTTGCCCAGATTCCGCCGCCCCTCCTTCCCCACCTGCCTATATTCCGCCGTCTTTGGACGACGGCCTATCTGGCTGCTCTTCTGCCGGCCTGTTTTCCAACTTTGGCCTGCTCCTCGTCGCTCGCGGCTCGGGTTGCCTCGACCACGCCCGTCAGGTGTTCGTCCATTTACCTCACCGGCCATGGACTCGGACGAAAGAGGAGGAGCAGATGTTCGTCGAGCTTATGCAAGAAGAGATGGCAGTAGCCGCCCAAGACGACGATCACATGATGATCCTCGGTTGCTTGTCAAGCATGTACGCCGGACTGGCAACTGGTCGACGTGGTGGGTCGGCACCAGGTCGCCGGAAGTGCAAGCCGAGACAGCGAATGGAGGGCTACTGCATGTTGTACGCCGACTACTTCGCCGACAATCCATTGCACGGTGAGAGTGTTTTCCAGCGTCGTTTCAGGATGAGCGTAGCTATTTACGCAAATTGTGTATGCCATCCGAGACTTTGATCCCTACTTCGGATGCAAGGCGGATTGCACTGGTTTGGTTGGATTTTCGTCACTGCAGAAGTGCACAGTGGCTATGAGGATGCTGGCGTATGGAGCTCCAGGTGATACTGCAGATGACTATCTTCGGATGGCGGAGTCCACCGCCCTTGATTGTTTCTACCGGTTCTGCAGGGCCGTCATAGCAGTGTTCGGGGACTATTACTTGAGATCACCCACTGTCGAAGACACTCAGAGGATCCTTGCAACAAATGAAGCTAGGGGTTTTCCAGGGATGCTTGGAAGCATTGACTGCATGCATTGGCAATGGAAGAACTGTCCGTTTGCGTGGCAGGGAATGTACAAGGGTCACAAAAAAGGCTGCACTGTGATACTTGAAGCAGTTGCTACCCATGATCTCTGGATTTGGCACTCTTTCTTTGGTATGCCTGGATCCAACAATGACATCAACGTCCTAAACTGCTCCCCGGTCTTTTCCAAGCTTGTTGAGGGTCATGCTCCCCCGGTGGACTATGTGATCAATGGTCGGCACTACAACAAAGGATACTACCTTGCAGACGGTATCTATCCAAAGTGGGCAACATTTGTGAAGACTATCTCCAACCCTAGCACCCCCAAACTTTGCGAGTTTGTCAAGAAACAAGAAGCTTGCCGAAAAGACGTCGAGCGTGCATTTGGTGTCCTCCAGCAGAGATTTCTTTGTCGTCCGGTTCCCGCTATGACTTGGTCCAAAGATCAGATGTGGGAGGTGATGAACTGCTGTGTGTGCCTACACAATATGATTATTGAAAATGAGCGAAAGCATCCGGTTCCTCTGGCTGAGCAAGAAGCACCATATGAGAGAGAGGGTCCTCTTGCACAGCCTAATCACCAGGTGCCTCCATCATGGGCCGCCTTCTTTGCTATGCGCCAGGAGATTCGAGACTCTACAATGCATCAGCTGCTGCAAGATGATCTGGTGGAGCACATATGGAGGCTCCGAGGCAACGCCAACGCCGACGCCAACTAGTCTGTCTTAATTTGTTTGAAAAATTGTGAAATTGTATGCTTCATTTGTTTCAGCATTTGTTAAACATTGTACTGATTATCGCCGAATTTTGTTTCAGCAATTTTCGTACTCTTGGTCGCCGAACTTGTTAAATTTTATGTTAAATTTGTTTGAAATATGTCAAATGGTCGAGGTTGGGGGTTTCCTGCCGGGGGGACGGCTGGAACTTTGGCGCTCCCCACGCCAAATCTTCCTCCAATCCGGACGAAAATTTCGCCGGATTTGGACGTGGGGAGCGCCAACGAGTGGGGATGCTCTTACACTCCGACAACATGTTGCCGAACCTCTGCTGCCTAGTCCATGTGTGCGAATATACTAAGAGCATCAAACACCCTCCTCCTCCTCCTCCTCCTCCTCCTCCTCCTCGCGGCATGGAACTCGATCTCTAGATTCACGAGTAGGGCATAGATCATCGGCACTGGGGCCCCGTAACTCTATCTAGCAATAGCGCCGACACTCGCGTTTTGTTGTCGCCAGGACACAATGCCGCCTTTTTGGGGCCGTGTACCCACAGTGGCACCCCCAAATGCAAAATATTTTATATACGTAATTATTTTTAAACAAAACCTATCCTCGACGATTCGTAATTGCAAACGACAATTCAACCAATTTTTTTTTTGCATTATTCAACTATATTCAAACATAGCAAATATAATAGTGCACGTAATAGTTAAAATAAATTAAAGTGGGGGAAGTTCAAAGAGATCCAGATTCATACGACGGTTCCTCCCCTCGCCCACAAATACTTCACTACATCATGTTGAAGTCGCTGATGAACATGTTCATAACGGAATTTGTGATTCATGTCAAGAAAAGCTCCAAACTCGGTTGGCACTTGCAAAGAGAGGGCCCTGGCAATCATATGGATGATCATCATGCACTACATTACCGAGATCACCCTCGATTAATGTGTAGCGCTTGATGACACAAGCATTATGACCTCTCACGTTTGAGCTGTCGACCATTGGAGAGCAGTGAACCGAATGATGGAAAAACTCTGCTGGAGCACACCAAAATGTCTGCTCGACATCATTCGTACAATTGTTGTGACCTCACCCGGTAGGATGCCGATCCTTATTCTTATTTGTGCTAGTACCTGGATCAATTCCTATTACACACAATTTAAAATATAATACCAAGAAACAAAGGTTTTATGACATCATATGATTCAGAAATTACATAATAAATTACAACTTTCAGCCTAAGGCTAGCATAACATCAGAGTTTACAACAAATAAACATGAACACACTAGTACAAAATAGGCTACCAGTCGTGGGACCCTACCCAAACCGGTAACTCGCCGGTGGTACTACTTACTAGTCCTGTGGGACACGTGACTAGTACTCCACGTACCAGCCGCACGCTAACATTGTCGAGCTACTAATCGCATGCCGGAGCCAAGACCGCTATTAGTCTTAGCTGTCGTGTGCGCTTTGCCAGGCCCGCTTCCATTGGACGTGCTCCTATAGCGTTTTCCCTACTACTGAAATCGTGAAATTCTTTATCTTCATGTGTCACATGCGAGCATGTTGAGATTGGAATCATAACCTTAAGTATCAAATATCACTTTGAATTGTATTAGCAAATTTAAAACAGATCTAGATAAAAGTACTAAAAGAGATTAATTTTGTCTCATATTAAATTAATTATAGATACTTTATTTAGCAACTCCAAATAGATTATTATTTATTTTCTTACGATGCAACATCCTTCGTTTGGAAAAAATTCAGCCCCGTTAATAATATTTTTAAAATTAAAATTCAAAATAAGTTTTTAGGACATTAAAGAATATTTGTTGTCCAAAAACAAAATTTAAGTCTTTGTTCACCTTAGCCTACATGGTCACTTGGACATTGTTTATCAAAGTAGGGTTTAAGGCTTTATTGTCACAAAGAAAATCCCTTTATAATTTCAAAACCTTGAAAGAAAAATAGATTTGTTGAAAACATTTTGGTTCCCAAAAGTTTATGAAATCTCTAGTTTGAGAAAGTACTTTTAACTACTACACAATTTTTTTGATTCCCTCTCGAATTTCAATAAGGACAAACAGTTTAATCAATATATTTTTAACGTTGCAAAAATATCCAAATTTGGGATGTTAGAAGTTCCTGACACTTGGCAAACTAAGATTTCTTCTTCGTGAACGGTCGTAGATTGTCTTCACAAATGTCCACCACCTTAGGTAGATGTCGTAAGTTAGATAATGCAGCTTGTTGTATGTGTGGGTATTGATCTCATAGTTAACTTCTGGAGCATGGCCTTTAAAATTCCTGGAAAACACCAGTGCTGCAACACGTTGTTCTCATTGACATCGTGCCATGCCAAAGAAAACATGCCAAATTCACATGTTATATCAGACACAACTTCAAAAATAATGTCGCACTCTCCAGTATAATTTGTGTACATATTATGGCAAGCAAATGGACAATTTTTGTCCATCCCATTGCATTAAGTCGATGCTTCCGTGTTCTGCTCCAAAATCTGAGTTATGTCTTCTTCATTTGGTGATCTTGGATAGAGCGCTCCAAACTTTCCGATGATAGCATGGAAAAACCGGAAGTGATATTTTCGCTCTTGAGTGTATATGCTTTCTTTATTTTAAAATACTTCTTTGATATATTTTAAAATGTTAAAAAATCCAAAAGTGGGCGCGAAGCGCTGCTGTATGCCAGCTTGTCGGTGATCCGCGCGGCGCCCCTGAGGCCTGAGGTGCAGAAGCCTGTCGAGCACACATGGCCACATCACTGAAAGTCTGTCATAGTTCATACTCGGAAGCTGCACATTAGACATGCACATGAACAATGACGGGCTGGGTCTGCTAGTCTGAGCATGACGACCTTGACAACCCGTTTGACGCCTATTCAGCGGCCTAAAACCAACCCAAGCTCGCGTTGCTCCGCCTAAAAACGGCAGGGAATCCGGCGAAACATGGGCAACCTTGTCCAATCGATCAGCGAGCGCCGACAGCAAGCTATAGGCGATGCATTACTCGGACAGTTCGACACTGGGATCGATCCCTTTCTTGACTATGCATGTTCATCGACACTGGGGAAAAATCATCTTATGGAGCATGCATGTGCGCGGGACTATGCATGCCGACGACAGGATGCAAGAGCAATGGAGCATGCATGCATGGATGGATTGCTCGATCGTGTAGGTCTCCATCGATACGGTTTCGACTAGACTGGTGCGGTTCGAGCGTGCGCGTGCGAGTGCGAGCCTTTAAAGCGCGGCCGCTTTCTCTGACGAGCCATCTATTCAGTCGCCATCGGCCACTGGGCACTGGAAGGCGCGTCAGTGTCGCGTATGTGCAACGATCAGCTTTAGTTTCCCCTGTGCCTTTCTGCTCATGCTATGTCTCACTCTCGCGCGCCGAGGGGGAATCTTCTCCTGGTTTCTGGCGGGAACAGGAGGAGAGAGTTTTATCGCGGGATCTCGATTCTCGAGATCGACGGCTCCAGCTGGTTTGGGACAAGCCCGAAGATGAAATTTCTGGGCGGACAGGGCCTGTCGTCCGTCGTACGTTCACTGATCAACGGCCGGCCGGCCAGTAGACGTTGAGAGATGTGTCCCCTTGTTGCTACCATGCTGGTGCCATTCTACGTTGAACATTTGTCGTTTGAACTGAGAATGAGACTGGTCAAGAGCGACCATGTGAAGATGTTTTTCTTCACTTTTCAACTTGATTTTATTTTTATCCAAATGGACACAAATGTTCAAACGACAAATGTTCAAAATCAAGGGCGAGATCGAAATTCTTTTGATCACGCCTTGTGATGGCCGATTATGCGTGGGCTTACTATGCCGAGGATGAGGAGGCCTACATGCACCGAGCTTATTCATGCTGATGGCCAATTTGAGGATGGCCTTGGGACGAAGCAAGAGACCCAAGGCGAGGGTTTTTATACCGATGGGGTGCCATTGTGTGGGGACCCATTAGTCGATGCCATGCCCATGTTTGATGATGCCGAGGCCGGAGCCGATGCCGGCATCGACACGACTTATGGCACTCCTACCAAATTGTTGATGGTCATTGATCTCGAAGAGGATGACCCAAACAATAGTGTCCTTCCATCTTGGCTAAGGGGCCACAAGTCCATCAAGGCCGATCTCAAGCACGATGCTTCCGCATTTGCATTGAGTGAGACCCTGAATGGGTTCATAGCCGAGAGAAGGAGGTGGCACTTGCCAAAAGTGATGTGAAGCGGCACCGGGAGAAAGAGGCCACATGTGCCACCTTTTTTTTACTTCACAAATAGGGCTCTTTAAATTGAACAGAGCAATGCACGGACAAAGTCCATGATAGAGGGGAACTGGATCATGTTTAGTTTTGTGGGCACTTTCATTCATATATTAGCTTATTTGGTAAAACGGGGAAATACTGAAAATTGGTCGGCGCGAATCAAATAGGCCAGGCGATGGGTATATCTGCCCTAAACAAAGAAATCGAATCAGATGGCTGATTTCATATCCGTGGCGTGTTCTAAATGTGAAAAAGGAGGTTCGGATTGATGGAGAGCCCCTTTAGCGCTTAGTTCTATAGACCCTAGCGAAAGCGATTTTTCAGAATATGGACGCTGTTGATCTGGATTAGAACAGTCCCGAAACCGACTATACTTACAATTTTCATTAAATTACAAGGTGTCTGTGGACTAAGTTTCAGACCGTTCAGAAACTTACGTCAGACTGTTGATTTTTAACTTGTCATTTTTCCCTAGCTTACATATTTTTGATTCGCGGTCCGTAATTTGGCAAGCACATGCCACCTTTACATGCAAAATTTTTATCTAAATTTATAGAGTTACGAAAATACCCTTTTTGATCCGCATATATGCAAACGGGCACAGGAGTACCTGAGCCCCGCTGGGTATTCCGGACCCGAGCTGCCTTTCGTCGACCCAGCTAATTAAGAGCATCTCTAACAGAGCCCGAAAAAGTGCAAACCGAAAAAGTGGTTTTCAGTCTTCCAAAAACGATAGTTCGTTTGAATTTGGCAGTGGTGCAGATTAGAAACCGTAAAAATGGAACTGAAAAGCAGAATCTGAAAGGCGCGGGTAAATTCGGCGATGATCATAGTTCGACATCAAATTGATGCTCCCATTGAGCATCAAAACATACATTGACGTAAAATTAAACTTATAGTACTGGTACACCGGCGAGCGCTACTTAAGCTAAGCAAAATGCGGCCTATAAAGTGGCCTACACGCGCGGCGGTGCCGGTGGTGGCGCAGCGTGTCGGCGGCAGATGGTGTCGACGCTGTCGACGATGAGCTTCACGTGTCGTCGGCCTCAAGCTCGACTATTTCGAGCTTGACGCGGCGGATGCGGGCCTCCCGGCGGGCCGCCTCGTATTCTCGGACGAGGCGGACGGCTTCCGCCTCCCTCCGGTGGAAACGCTGGCGAGCTTCCGCCGCGCTGATGGCCTTGGTCTGCGCGAGGACGGCGTCCTCTTCGTCGCTGCCGTGGACATAGTCCCCGGCGGAGAAGGTGGGCGACCGCGCGGGGACGAGGTCGTCATCGTCGCTGCTATCCGCGAGGGGGAGCCGCGGTGCGCGGCTTGATTGGCCGGACGAGGAGCCCTCGCCGGCGTTGTCGTACCTGGCGAGCTTCCCTGGGGGCGTGAGCCCCCAGTTAGTTCGTCCACCGGCGGGCGATGCGCTTGCGCGCGCCCTCCGACCGGTTCCATTTACGCCGCTCCGCGTCGGTGCGGAAGACGGGCGGACGCGGCGGCGAGTCGCCGCCGCCCAATCCGGCGCCACGGCATGCGGAGCCGCCTCGGGACGCCATCGCCCACCGTCAGCCGGTGGATTGCTGCCTGGGGCTCGCTGGATTGCTCGCCGGAGATGGCGCTTGGCGGCGGGGGAGGGAGAGGAACGGCGGAGGGGAGTAGGGTTTGCGACCCGAACTCCCCTCCGGAAACCCTTTTAATAGGGGCCGTTCGGAGATTTGTTCATGCCTCTGAATTTATTTTGCGGGCCGGCCCATTTCCGGCGGGGTTTACGGGTTCCGTTAGAGATGCTCTAAGCTGAGGGGCTCGCAAGCCTGAGGCCTTGTTTACTTCTCTCGTATTTTTCTTCCCAATAGGTATGGGGATGGGAGGGGATTTGGTGTTCACCCAATCCCCTCAAATACCCTTCCCCAAAAATACACTAGTATGATGGAGAGTTTTTTATTTAGGCAAAAAATGTGGGGATGGGAGGGGATATCTCGGGATTATGTCGTTCAAAACCGGAGAAGTAAACGGACTAGTGGGGATTTTCCGGGATACGAAATAATCCATCTTATCCCCATAAATACCCTAGAAGTAAACAAGGCCTGAAAGAAAGATACAGTAACAAAGTTGGTGCTTGCAGTGACCGGCCGGATCGGGCCGAGCGTCGCGGCAGAGGCGGCATGTGCATGTGCAAAGCCGCGCGCACAATCGAACTCAGCATGTACTGTGATGTCCATTATTGGTGGTCCACTCCGCTACTCCAGCACGCAGAGCCTCGAGAGTCCGAGCCAGATGGGACGACTCCCATCCGTCGGGCGCGCGCGCTGCGCTCTACCGGCCCGGGACAGGCCACATGCCGACGCCGACGCCGACGCCATCGGTGTCCTGCCTGCCTCCACGGCACCTCCGCCACGCATGCCCGCGGCAGCAGGCAAGCAAGCAAGCGCCAGGCCACAACGACGATGCCGATGCATCGCGCGCGCTGCGCTCTACCCGCCGAGCCAGGCCACATGCGCTGCCAGATGCCGATGCCGACGCCGACGCCAGCGCAATCGATCGCCTGCAGCCCTGCACGGCACATCCACCACGCGCGCCCGCGCACCGGGGCCAGGCCGGCCGTACGCTTCGCATGCATGCAGGAGGCTGCGCTGGTGGTACGTGCTACGTACCGGCCAGAGAGCCAGGGCACACCAATTATACGGCTAGCTTTAGGCCGGTCGCGCGTAGCGCATCATGCATCCACGTGATGTGAAACCAAACCGAAAGCTAGTAGCAGCAGCAAGGGAGGAATGGCCATGTCGATGGATTGCTTCCTGGGGGACTCGGCTTTTGCGAGCAATGCTCGCCTTGCCAATTCGGTGTTTTGTACATCAACGTCCTCGCGTGCATGTCCCGTCCTGTCCCAACCTGCTCTGCCGTCGCCCATGTGCTCCGTCCGTCGCCGGCCCCGGCCCCCGGCCGTATAATGAACGAACGGGGGTCTCCGTCGATGTGATCGTGTGACGCGACGCACGAGTTTTTTAACAACGTCTCCACCGATCCGAAACCGTTTCAATCCGCGCGGATAGAATTGGTAAAATTCAGTTCAGCAGTCCGACGCAAAATAATCGATCTATCCGTAACAACGCAATCGTGGCCTAAATTTAGGTTGGAATTGCATCGGCGCGGACATCGAATGCTCCCATGCACATCCCCCCCCCCACCCACCCTTATCTATATTGCTCGCCCACAAATAACAAAAAAGCTATTTCCTCTCTGACACCCAAAACACGATATTGGTCGGCACCCAAACTCTACCCACTGAGTGATGGACCACGCAGCCTTGGACGTC
Organism: Lolium perenne; assembly: GCF_019359855.2. NCBI lineage: Eukaryota > Viridiplantae > Streptophyta > Magnoliopsida > Poales > Poaceae > Lolium > Lolium perenne. The sequence goes on along the minus strand of NC_067247.2, from coordinate 282,685,182 downwards.
GACCCTACCGACATAGCTCCAGCCATTGCCGCCGCCACACTAGCCGTAAATTGCACCGCCAACCATATGCAGAAGGCCATGGTCCCGAATAAAGAGATGACGACGGAGAAGAAGGAGGTTCAGACCAAGAAAAACGCTCGCCAGCGTGTGCCATCGTGAGGGCGAGAGAATCCCATCTTGTTGCTGAAGCTGCAGAAAGGGTGGATGTTCTATTGGCCACATAGATCCAGCCCAAAGCCAACGCTTAGCTTGGGGTCTCTCCTTCCGTCGATGAGGCCGTCCTCGTGATGAAGCGAGAGGTGCTAGGAGGCTATGTCAAGGCCTCGTCGAAGAGCTATGTAAGTTTCCAGTACATATGTGTTACCTTCGTCGACCTCACCAAACGAGCTTTGCAAGTCAAAAAAGCTTGATGCCGAGGTCAAGTTGGTTGACGTCGAGGCAAAGTTGCTCATGGAGGAGAGCGAGATCATGCTCGCGGACTTGAGCGTCATGGATGCGGGTCAAAGGGCATGGTTTGAGAAGAAGGGAGCCATCATCCTCCAACGCGATGCTTGATTGCATTTATCAACTATATCGTACTTCACCTCTTTGACATTGAAACTTGTCTCCTTTTGCACATTGATAAGGCATTATTTGTGAGAACAACTTAATCTCTTTAAAGTGGTATTTTGGGTATATTTGCCAAATGGGTCTCTTTTATTATTAAATATGTATGGCCAAAGGAAAATCATCACAAGCACATCAATAAAGAAATTCTTATTCTGGATGTTGGAATAGCTAGAATGAAAGGAATATGAGAACTTCAAAAAATAAAAGGCCTCAACTAAGAACTGGAAGAGGCAACTAAAAGATGATATTGTTTTTTTTCATCCATACATTACATTCGGTGCTTGAACAAATTATCTGATCATGCGCTGGCTTTCATTGTCAAATAATTATTTTCTTTTGAGCAGGATGCGAGTTGACATGCATGCTTGTTCTTATCATGGGCTGTTAGATTATTAGGCAATTTTCGTGTGAGTTTAATTACCGAAAGAAACATTACAGCTGCATAAGCATACTTAACCACACACATCAGACTAAGCACATGCATCAGATCTGAACATGGAACAAGTAGCAGTACAACGTAGAAGAGAAAAAGCACGTACATCGCAACCGGGAAGGTCGCACCAGCAGCAGCAGCACCATGATGTCTACGCACGCTTCTATTCCTGTAGACAGTGTTGGGCCTCCAAGAGCAGAGGTTTGTAGAACATCAACAAGTTTATCTTAAGTGAATCACCCAAGGTTTATCAAACTCAGGGAGGTAGAGGTCAAAGATATCCCTCTCAAACAACCCTGCAATTAAGATACAAGAAGTCTCTTGTGTCCCCAACACACCTAATACACTTGTCAGATGTATAGGTGCACTAGTTCGGCGAAGAGATAGTGAGATACAAGTAATATGGATGATTATAAGTATTAATTGCAATCTGAAATAAAAATGGCAGCAAGCGAACATGTATCAGAACTTGTTGAAAACGGTGTTTCATTGCTTAGAAACAATGCCTAGGGATCATACTTTCACTAGTGGACACTCTCAATAATGATCACATAATTGGACAATTAGATAAATTCTCTTCACCTGTGCTACTCTGAATTACTCTCCTATTGGAATCACTAATCATGTAGTGGCTACAAAAGCTCCGCTCAAAGTTCATCAAGTACTTGACAAACACCATTCATAGGGATATCCTCATCAAATCATAATCCAAGATAATACCGTTGCAATTTAGACCGAGTACTAACATAGCATACACACTGTCAACAATAGCTATGAAAGGGGGAATATATCACATCAATATTATCATAGTAATAGTTAACTTCATAATCCACAAGAGATTACAATCATAACCTACGCCAAGTACTACATGATGCACACACTATCAACTTTACATCATGGAGGAGGAATAGACTACTTTAATAACATTACTAGAGTAGCACATAGATTAATAGTGATACAAAGCTCATGATCACATAAAGATCACACCATGGGAGAGAGATATGAACCACATAGCTACCGGTAGAGCCCTCAGCCTCGGGGGAGAACTACTCCCTCCTCATCATGGGAGTCAGCAACGGCGATGAAGATGGCGGTGGTGTCGATGGAGATGACTCCGGGGGCAATTCCCCGTCCCGGCGGCGTGCCGGAATAGAGATTCTGTCCCCCGAAACTTGTCTTCGCGATGGCGGCGGCTACGGAACTCTTCGTGGAATATCGTCGATTGTCTTAGGGTTTTCGGAGACGGAGGAATATATAGGCGAAGGGGCGATGTCGGTGGAGTCCCGAGGGGCCCACCCCATAGGGCGGTGCGACCAGGGGTGGGGCCGCGCCCCCCTAGGGTGTGGCTGCCTCGTGGTTCCTCTTCGTCTCCTCTTCGGTGTTCTGGAAGCCTTCGTGGAAAATAAGACCGTGGGCTTTTGTTACGTCCAATTCCGAGAATATTTCCTGTGTAGGATTTCTGAAACCAAAAACAGCAGAAAACAGGAACTGGCGCTTTGGCATCTTGTTAATAGGTTAGTTCCGGAAAATGCATCAAAATGATATAAAGTATGAATAAAACATGTATGTATTGTCATAAAACTAGCATGGAACATAAGAAATTATAGATACGTTTGAGACGTATCAAGCATCCCCAAGCTTAGTTCCTACTCGCCCTCGAGTAGGTAAACGATAACAAGGATAATTTCTGAAGTGACATGCTACTATCATAATATTGATCAATACTATTGTAAAGCATATGAGATGAATGAAGTGATTCAAAGAAATGGTAAAGATAATGACTAAACAACTGAATCATATAGCAAAGACTTTTCATGAATAGTTCTTTCAAGACAAGCATCAATAAGTCTTGCATAAGAGTTAACTCATAAAGCAATAAATTCTTAATAGAAGGTTTTAAAGCAACACAAAGAAAGATATAAGTTTCAGCAGTTGCTTTCAACTTCAACATGTATATCTCATGGATAATTGTCAACACAAAGTAATATGATGAATGCAAATAAGCAAGTATGTAAGAATCAATGCACACAGTTGACACAAGTGTTTGGTTCTAAGATAGATAGAAGTAGGTAAACTGACTTAACATAAAGTAAAAAAAGACCCTTTGCAGAGGGAAGCAGGGATTACTCATGTGCTAGAGATTTTTATTTTGAAAACATGGAAACAGTTTTGTCAACAGTTATGCATAAAACATCCTATAAGTTGCAAGCCTCATGCATCGAATACCAATAGTGCTCGCACCTTGTCCTAATTAGCTCAGATTTCCATGGATTATCATTGCATTACATATGTTTCAACCAAGTGTCACAAAGGGGTACCTCTATGCCACCTGTACAAAGGTCCAAGGAGATAGATCGCATTTGATTTCTCGTTTTTGATAAATCTCAACTTGAGGACATCCATACCGGGACAACATAGAAAACAGATAATGGACTCCTCTTTAATGCTTAAGCATTCAACAATAGATAATATTCTCATAAGAGATTGAGGATTAATGTCCAAGCTGAAACTTCCACCATGATACATGGCTTTGGTTGGCGGCCCAATTTTCTTCTCTAACAATATGCATACTCAAACCATTCAACTCATGGCAAACCACCGTTATTTCAGACAAGACGAACATGCATAGCAACTCACATGATATTCAACAAATAGTGTAACAGTTGATGGCGTCCCCAGAAACATGGTTACCGCTCAACAAGCAACTTATAAGAAATAAGATACATAAGCGACATATTCTTTACCACGATAGTTTTTAAGCTACTTTCCCATGAGCTATATATTACAAAGACAAGGAATGAAATTTTAAAGGTAGCACACAAGCAATTTACTTTCGAATGGCAGAGAAATACCACATAGTAGGTAGTTATGGTGGACACAAATGGCATAAATTTTGGCTCAAGGTTTTGGATGCACGAGAAGCATTCCCTCTCAGTACAAGGCTTTGGCTAGCAAGGTTGTTTGAAGCAAACACAAGTATGAACCGGTACAGCAAAACTTACATAAGAACATATTGCAAGCATTATGAGACTCTACAGTCTTCCTTGTTGTTCAAACACTTTTACCAGAAAATATCTAGACTTTAGAGAGACCAATCATGCAAACCAAATTTCAACAAGCTCTATGGTAATTCTCCACTAATAGGTTCAAACTACATGATGCAAGAGCTTAAACATGATCTATTTGAGAGCTCAAAACAATTGCCAAGTATCAAATTATTCAAGATAATATACCAATTACCACATGAAGCATTTTCTGTTTCCAACCAAATAGCAATAAACGAAGCGGTTTTCAACCTTCGCCATGAACATTAAAAGTAAAGCTAAGAACACCAGTGTTCATATGAACAAGCGGAGCGTGTCTCTCTCCCACACAAGGAATGCTAGGATCCGAATTTATTCAAACACAAACAAAAATAAAAGCATACAGACGCTCCAAGTAAAGCACATAAGATGTGACGGAATAAAAGTTTCACTAGAGGTGACCTGATAAGTTGTTGATGAAGAAGGGGATGCCTTGGGCATCCCCAAGCTTAGATGCTTGAGTCTTCTTGAAATATGCAGGGATGAACCACGGGGGCATCCCCAAGCTTAGACTTTTCACTCTTCTTGATCGTATTATATCATCTTCCTCTCTTGATCCTTGAAAACTTCCTCCACACCAAACTCAAAACAATCGCATTAGAAGGTTAGTGCATAATCAAAAATTCACATGTTCAGCAAGGACACAATCATTCCCAACACTTCTGGACATTACCCAAGGTTACTGAAATTTAATGGAGCAAATAAATCCCCTCAAACACGGTAAAAGAGGCAATGCGAAATAAAAGGCAGAATCTGTCAAAACAGAACAGTCCGTAAAGACGAATTTTTTCGAGGAACTTAACTTGCTCAGATGAAAAAGCTCAAATTGAATGAAAGTTGCATACATATCTGAGGATTACTCATGAATGTTTGCAGATCTTTTAGACTCTCCTACAGAGAGATCAACTCAAATTCGTGATAGCTAAAAATCTGTTTCTGCGCAGAAATCCAAATCTAGTATCAACCTTCTATCAAAGACTTTACTTGGCACAACAATGCAATAAAATAAAGATAAGGAGATGTTGCTACAGTAGTAACAACTTCCAAAACACAACAAAACAGTAGCAAAATAAAAACATGGGTTATCTCCCAAGAAGTGCTTTCTTTATAGCCATTAAGATGGGCTCAGTAAATTTAATGATGCACTCGCAAGAAATAAGAGTTGAAGCAAAAGAGAGCATCAAAAGTAAATAAGATACACTTTTAAGTCTAACCCACTTCCCATGAAAAGGAATCTTGTAAATAAACAAGTGATGTAAGCATAATGCAACAAGCATAGAAAGGCAACACAAGCGCAACTTCAAGATTCTCAACATAAAGAGGGGAAACTTATAATTATTAAGATGCATATAACCATGTTTCCCTCTCTCATAATAACTTTCAGTAGCATCATTGATGAAATCCACATTATAACCATCACTTAAAACATTCTTATCATGGTTCATATGCATAAAAGTATCATTAATTTTGGCATAAGAAGAACTATTCTCACTAATAGTAATTGGAGCAGGATCATTATCAAGAATTTGAACATGGTAAACAAGTTGCATACTAAGGGAATTGTTTTTGGCAATCCCATCATAACTATGACAAGTTTCATAAGGATAATTATAACCTATGTCATAGCATTATTTATAATAATTGTCAAAGATTGGAGGCATAGTGTCATCATAATAAATAGAATAGTTATCTTCCACAGTGTGTTCATATGTAATCATACCATCATTGTTACTAGAAGGAGATGAATCAAACATATAATCATCAGTAGCAAAAGGATTTTCAAACACCTCATCCCCAAGCTTAGAGCTTTCTATATCATTATGGGAAGAAGCATGGATAGTACTAATACTATGGCAATTATTAACATCATCATTTTCAGAATTAGTTTCCCAGAGATTTTCAATATCAAAAGTAGTGTGCTCTTGATGTCTACGCACGCTTCTATTCCTGTAGACAGTGTTGGGCCTCCAAGAGCAGACGTTTGTAGAACAACAGCAAGTTTCCCTTAAGTGAATCACCCAAGGTTTATCGAACTCAGGGAGGTAGAGGTCAAAGATATCCCTCTCAAGCAACCCTGCAATTACGATACAAGAAGTCTCTTGTGTCCCCAACACACCTAATACACTTGTCAGATGTATAGGTGCACTAGTTCGGCGAAGAGATAGTAAAATACAAGTAATATGGATGATTGTAAGTAGTAATTGCAATCTGAAATAAAAATAGCAGCAAGCAAACATGTAGCAGAACTTGTTGGAAACGGTGTTTCAACGCTTAGAAACAAGGCCTAGGGATCATACTTTCACTAGTGGACACTCTCAACATTGCAATCATAATTGAATATAAATATAAGCACTTCATCATAGTACTCTCTTATTGGATAGAGAACTCAAATTCATTGGGCAAGTGTGCAAAAGCACACCTCAATTGCGTATTCCCAAGTACTAATAAACACCCCACACCGTCACCGTGAGCATTCATAGGAGGTACTAACACACCACAATTCATAAGGGAGTTACACACGGCGCACACACTGTCACCATTACAACGAGGTCACAGTAACCCCAAAGTTCACATAATTAAGCACTTGAATAGCATACGACATCTAGATTACAAAGCTCATCATATGGATCTCAATCATCTAAGGCAGCTCATGAGATCATTGTATTGAAGTACATGTGGGAGAGAGATGGACCACATAGCTACCGGTAGAGCCCTCAGCCTCAGGGGAGAACTACTCCCACCTCATCATAGGAGACAACAACGGCGATGAAGATGGCGGTGGTGTCGATGGAGATGACTCCGGGGGCAATTCCCCGTCCCGGCGGCGTGCCAGAACAGAGACTTCTGTCCCCCAAATTGGAGTTTCACGATGGCGGCGGCGTCCCTGGAGTCTTTCTGGAGTTTCGTCAATTCGTGTAGGGTTTTAGGTCACGAGGGCTTATATAGGCGAAGAGGCGGAGTCGGACGGGCCACGGGCCCCCCTCCCCATAGGTCGGCGCGGCCAGGGGGCCACCCACGCTGCCTTATGGTGTGGGTCCCCTGCTGCCCTTCCTCGTCTCCCTTTCGGACTTCTGGAACCTTCCGTGAATTATAAGATCGTGGGCTTTTGTTTCGTCGAATTCCGAGAATATTGCCCGAACAGCCTTTCTGGAACCAAAAACAACAGAAAACAGGAACTGGCACTGTGGCATCTTGTTAATAGGTTAGTTGCGGAAAATGCATAAAATCATTATAAAGTGTGAGCAAAACATGTAGGTATTGTCATAAAACTAGCAAGGAACATCAGAAATTATAGATACGTTGGAGACGTATCAAGCATCCCCAAGCTTAGTTCCTAATCGCCCTCGAGTAGGTAAACGATAACAAGGATAATTTCTGAAGTGACATGCTACTTACATAATCTTGATCATACTATTGTGAAGCATATGAAATGAATGAAGTGATTCGAAGCAATGGTAAAGACAATGACTAAACAACTGAATCATATAGCAAAGACTTTTCATGAATAGTACTTTCAAGACAAGCATCAATAAGTCTTGCATAAGAGTTAACTCATGAAGCAATAGATTCTTAGTAGAAAGTTTTGAAGCAACACAAAGGAAGATATAAGTTTCAGCAGTTGCTTTCAACTTCAACATGTTTATCTCATGGATAATTGTCAACACAAAGTAATATGATGAATGCAAATAAGCAAGTATGTAGGAATCAATGCACACAGTTGACACAAGTGTTTGCTTCTAAGATAGAAAGAAGTAGGTAAACTGACTCAACATAAAGTAAAAGAAAGGCCCTTCGCAGAGGGAAGCATGGATTAAATCATGTGCTAGAGCTTTTCAAGTTTTGAAATCATAAAGAGAGCATAAAAGTAAAGTTTTGAGAGGTGTTTGTTGTTGTCAACGAATGGTAGTGGGCACTCTAACCCCCTCATCAAACAGACTTTCAAAGAGCGGCTCCCATGAAGGACGTTATCTCTACCAGCAAGGTAGATCATCCCTCTTCTCTTTTGTTTACACATGTACTTTAGTTTTTATTTATTTATGGATGATATTCCTCCCAACCTTTTTCTTTCTCAAGCCATGGCTAACCGAATCCTCGGGTGCCTTCCAACCTTTCACATACCATGGAGGAGTGTCTATATGCAAAATTAAGTTGCTTACTGATTAATAAGAGCAAAACATGTGAAGAGAATTATTAATGAAAGTTAATTAATTGGGGGCTGGGAACCCCGCGCCAGATCTTTTTGCAAAATTATTGGATAAGCGGATGAAGCCACTAGTCCATTGGTGAAAGTCTGCCCAACAAGATTGAAATATGAAACACCACATACTTCCTCATGAGCTATAAAACATTGACACAACTAAGAGATAATAACTTTTGAATTTTTTAAAGGTAGCACATGAAGTATTTACTTTGGAATGGCAGGGAAATACCATGTAGTAGGTAGGTATGGTGGACACAAATGGCATAGGTTTTGGCTCAAGGATTTGGATGCACGAGAAGAATTTCCTCTCAGTACAAGGCTTTGGCTAGCAAGGTTGTTTGAAGCAAACACAAGTATGAACCGGTACAACAAAACTTACATAAGAACATATTTCAAGCATTATAAGACTGTACACTATCTTCCTTGTTGTTCAAACACCTCACCAGAAAATATCTAGACTTTAGAGAGACCAATCATGCAAACCAAATGTCAACAAGCTCTATGGTATTTCTCCACTAATGGGTGCAAAGTACATGATGCAAGAGCTTAAACATGATCTATTTGAGCACAACAATTGCCAAGTATCAAATTATTCAAGACATTATACCAATTACCACATGAAGCATTTTTTTGTTTCCAACCATATAATAATCAATGCTGAGACTTTCAGCTTTGCCATGAACATTAAAAGTAAAGCTAAGAACACCAGTGTTCATATGAACAAGCGGAGCGTGTCTCTCTCCCACATAAAGAATGCTAGGATCCGATTTTATTCAAACAAAAACAAAAATAAAAACATACAGACGCTCCAAGTAAAGCACATAAGATGTGACGGAATAAAAATATAGTTTCACTAGAGGTGATCTGATAAGTTGTTGATGAAGAAGGGATGCCTTGGGCATCCCCAAGCTTAGATGCTTGAGTCTTCTTAAAATATGCAGGTATGAACCACGGGGGCATCCCCAAGCTTAGACTTTTCACTCTTCTTGATCATATTGTATCATCCTCCCCTCTTGACCCTTGAAAACTTCCTCCACACCAAACTCAAAACAAACTCATTAGAGGGTTAGTGCATAATCAAAAATTCACATATTCAGAGGTGACATAATCATTATTAACACTTCTGGACATTGCACAAAGCTACTGAAAGTTAATGGAAAAAAGAAATCCATCCAACATAGCAAAACAGGCAATGCGAAATAAAAGGAAGAATCTGTCAAAACAGAACAGTCCGTAAAGACGAATTTTTATGGGGCACTTAACTTGCTCAGATGAAAAATCTCAAATTGAATGAAAGTTGCGTATATATCCGAGGATCACGCACGTAAATTGGCAGATTTTTCTGAATTATCTACAGACAGGGCTGCTCAATTTCGTGACAGTAAGAAATCTGTTTCTGCGCATTAATCCAAATCTAGTATCAACCCTACTATCAAAGACTTTACTTGGCACAACAATGCAATAATATAGATAAGGAGAGGTTTCTATAGTAGTAACAACTTCCAAGACACAACAAAACAGTAGCAAAAATAAAAACATGGGTTATCTCCCAAGAAGTGCTTTTTTTATAGCCATTAAGATGGGCTCAGCAATTTTAATGATGCACTCGCAAGAAATAAGAGTTGAAGCAAAAGAGAGCATCAAAAATCAAATATGAAACAAATTTAAGCCTAACCCACTTCCTATGAAAAGGAATCTTGTAAATAAATAAGTCATGTAAGCATAACGCAACAAGCATAGAAAGGCAACACAAGCGCAACTTCAAGATTCTCAACATAAAGAGGGGAAACTTAATATTATTAAGATGCATATAACCATGTTTCCCTCTCTCATAATAACTTTCAGTAGCATCATGAACAAACTCAACAATATAACTATCACATGAAACATTCTTATCATGAGCTACATGCATAAAATTATTACTCTCCACATAAGCATAGTCATTACTATTAATTGTAGTGGGAGCAAATTCAATAAAATAGCTATCACTATTATTCTCATCACCATAATCATCATATATAGGAGGCATATTGTAATCATAATTAATTTTCTCCTCAATAGTAGGTGGACTGAAAATCTGATAGTCATCATTGTAATCATCATATATAGGAGGTAAAGTATCATCAAAGTAAATTTTCTCCTCCATGCTTCAGGGACTAAAAATATCATGCTCATCAAAACCAGCTTCCCCAAGCTTAGAATTTTCCATAGCATTAGCAACAATGGTGTTCAAAGCATTCATACTAATAACATTGCCATTAGCATGCATATAAAGTTCCATAGGTTTTTTAATTTTCTCTTCAAACACCTCATGTCCTAACTCAAGATAAATTTCATAAAGATCTCTATTTTTTGTTGTTTTCCATTAAGCCTAACTAATGAAAATAAAAACAAGAAACAAAAAGATGCAATTGCAGGATCTAAAGGAAATAGCTTCGAGCACTCACACACCGGCAACAGTGCTAGGAAATAGCTTAGTAGTCGGAGGATGTGAATACCTTTTACCTTACCTCCCCGGCAACGGCGCCAGAAAATAGCTTGATGTCTACGCACGCTTCTATTCCTGTAGACAGTGTTGGGCCTCCAAGAGCAGAGGTTTGTAGAACAGCAGCAAGTTTCCCTTAAGTGAATCACCCAAGGTTTATCGAACTCAGGGAGGTAGAGGTCAAAGATATCCCTCTCAACCAACCCTGCAATTACGATACAAGAAGTCTCTTGTGTCCCCAACACACCTAATACACTTGTCAGATGTATAGGTGCACTAGTTCGGCGAAGAGATAGTAAAATACAAGTAATATGGATGATTGTAAGTAGTAATTGCAATCTGAAATAAAAATTGCAGCAAGCAAACATGTAGCAGAACTTGTTGGAAACGGTGTTTCAATGCTTAGAAACAAGGCCTAGGGATCATACTTTCACTAGTGGACACTCTCAACATTGCAATCATAATTGAATATAAATATAAGCACTTCATCATACTACTCTCTTATTGGATAAAGGAACTCAAATTCATTGGGCAAGTGTGCAAAAGCACACCTCAAAGGCGTATTCCCAAGTACTAATAAACACCCCACACAGTCACCGTGAGCATTCATAGGAGGTACTAACACACCACAATTCATAAGGGAGTTACACACGGTGCACACACCGTCACCATTACACCGAGGTCACAGTAACCCCAAAGTTCACATAATTAAGCACTTGAATAGCATACGACATCTAGATTACAAGGCTCATCATATGGATCTCAATCATGTAAGGCAGCTCATGAGATCATTGTATTGAAGTACATGGGAGAGAGAGATGAACCACATAGCTACCGGTAGAGCCCTCAGCCTCGGGGGAGAACTACTCCCTCCTCATCATAGGAGACAGCAACGACGATGAAGATGGCGGTGGTGTCGATGGAGATGACTCCGAGGGCAATTCCCCGTCCCGGCGGCGTGCCGGAACAGAGACTTCTGTCCCCTGAATTGGAGTTTCGCGATGGCGGCGGCGTCCCTGGAGTCTTTCTGGAGTTTCGTCAATTCGTGTAGGGTTTTTAGGTCACGAGGGCTTATATAGGCGAAGAGGCGGAGTCGGAGGGGCCACGGGGCCCCCTCCCCATAGGTCGGCGCGGCCAGGGGGCCACCCACGCCACCTTATGGTGTGGGTCCCCTACTGCCCTTCCTCGTCTCCCTTTCGGACTTCTGGAACCTTCCGTGAATTATAAGATCGTGGGCTTTTGTTTCGTCGAATTCCGAGAATATTGCCCGAACAACCTTTCTGGAACCAAAAACAACAGAAAACAGGAACTGACACTGTGGCATCTTGTTAATAGGTTAGTTCCGGAAAATGCATAAAATCATTATAAAGTGTGAGCAAAACATGTAGGTATTGTCATAAAACTAGCATGGAACATCAGAAATTATAGATACGTTGGAGGCGTATCAGCTCTTCTAAATCATGATCACTAATGTAGGTAAATGGCATAGGAAGATCATTGTACTCAGATTCATTATCATAATAATCATTAGGAGCAACATACTTACGGTTACCTATCGTTATCTCATACACGCGGGGATATGTCGTTACCTCTTTCTTTTTATTCCCCCTCTTCTTCTTCTTCTTCTTCGTTTCCTTCTTCTTCTTTTCCTTCTCCTCGTTCCCTTCTTTAGGAGGAAGAGGCTTGAAGGGAGGCTTCTCCACATAACCTGATTTATTTCCAGAAACAATAGAAGAAACTTGGGAGGGTTCCTCCTTTTCATTAATAAGTTCAAAACACACAGCGGTCCTATCATATTTTGGCAAAGTGTCATCTTCTAAAATATTTTGTATGTAAGTATTTGTATGGCAATTATCAATGCAATAAGAAAGACACCCATGCAGGACACTATTAATATCAAGAGCACTCATATCCACCAAAGAAGTTTTTCTCAATAACTCGTCACACTCCAAAAATAATGTAAGTTCATCATGCTGATTAGGAATGATTTCATCATCACAATACAAATTTGCAGCACTCATGGGGTTCAAATTATCATTGGAGGAGCATTGAAAATTAAAATGAGCCACTCCATGGCAAAGTTCACAAATAAAAGGATAGAGGGCACAAACTTTTTCACCAAGATCATCTAGAGCCCTAGACCACTTTCTAGTTTTTTCATTCCTGTGATGGTACAATATTCTTCTTCAATTTTATTCTTTTCACAAGGTCTATGAACTCCACAAAAATTAACATGCTTATAGGAAATAGCATTCTCAGGAGTTTGAGCATGTTCATGTAGGGATTTGTTGCATAGAAAACAAAAAATTTCCTACCACGAGAACGCAATCCAAGCCAAGATGCAATCTAGAAGATGGGAGCAACGAGGGGATGAACGAGACTAACCCTTGAAGATTTCCAAAGCCTATAAGAGTAGGCTCTTATTGCTGCGGTAGACGATCACTTGCCGCTTGCAAAAGCGCGTAGAAGATCTTGATCACGGTGCCACAATCGGGCAGCACCTCCGTACTCGATCACACGTTCGGTGTTGATGAAGACGACGTCCTTCTCCCCGTTCCAGCGGGCAGCGAAAGTAGTAGTTCCTCCTTGAATCCGGCAGCACGACGGCATGGTGGCGGTGGCGATGGAGAACTCCGGCGGAGCTTCGCTAAGCGTGCGGGAGAGGTGGAGGAGAGAGGGGGCGGCTAGGGTTTGGGAGAGGGGGTGGCCGGCCTCAAGGGGTGCGGCCAAGCTATGGCTCTGTGGTGGTCGGACCCCTCCCCTATGCCCCTCATTATATAGGTGGAATCCCCAAGAGTTGTAGCCCAAGTCTTCGAATAAGACCCCAACACCAAAACTTCCCAAAGGTGGGAAACCTACTCAAGGAGGGAGTCCTACCCAAGGTGGGACTCCCACCTTTTCCTTAGGTGGGGTGGCCGGCCACCATGGGTGGAATCCACCTGGGATTCCTTCCCCTTAGGGCTGGCCGGCCATGCTAGTGGAGTCCCTCCGGGACTCCACCTTCCATAGTGCCATTCTTCCGGACTTTTCTAGAACCTTCTAGAACCTGCCATAAATGCACCGGATCATTTCCAAACTTGGAATATGACTTCCTATATATGAATCTTATCCTCCGGACCATTCCGGAACTCCTCGTGATGTCCGGGATCCCATCCGGGACTTCGAACAAAACTTCGAACTCCATTCCATATTCAAGTTCTACCATTTCAACATCAAACCTTAAGTGTGTCACCCTACGGTTCGCGAACTATGTGGACATGGTTGAGTACTCTCTCCAACCAATAACCAATAGCGGGATCTGGAGATCCATAATGGCTCCCACATATTCAACGATGACTTCAGTGATCGAATGAACCATTCACATACGATACCAATTCCCTTTGTCACGCGATATTTTACTTGTCCGAGGTTTGATCATCGGTATCACTCTATACCTTGTTCAACCTCGTCTCTTGACAAGTACTCTTTACTCGTACCGTGGTATGTGGTCTCTTATGAACTTATTCATATGCTTGCAAGACATTAGACGACATTCCACCGAGAGGGCCCAGAGTATATCTATCCGTCATCGGGATGGACAAATCCCACTGTTGATCCATATGCCTCAACTCATACTTTCCGGATACTTAATCCCATCTTTATAACCACCCATTTACGCAGTGGCATTTGATGTAATCAAAGTACCTTTCCAGTATAAGTGATTTATATGATCTCATGGTCATAAGGACTAGGTAACTATGTATCGAAAGCTTATAGCAAATAACTTAATGACGTGATCTTATGCTACGCTTAATTGGGTGTGTCCATTACATCATTCATACAATGACATAACCTTGTTATTAATAACATCCAATGTTCATGATCACGAAACCATGATCATCTATTAATCAACAAGCTAGTTATACAAGAGGCTTACTAGGGACTCTTTGTTGTTCACATAACACACATGTATCAATGTTTCAGTTAATACAATTATAGCATGATATGTAAACATTATCATAAACACAAAGATATATTATAGTAACCATTTTATTATTGCCTCTTGGGCATATCTCCAACAGTCTCCCACTTGCACTAGAGTCAATAATCTAGTTTACATTTGTAAAGATATAACACCTTGGCCTTCTGGTGCTTTATCATGTTTTGCTCACAGGAGAGGTTTTAGTCAACGGATCTGACATGCTCAGAAACGTATGTATTTTGTAATTCATTTGCGTCTCAATGCATCACTCATTTCCAAATGAGTTGGCATTAAATATGTTTGATCTTCTGGTGGAACCTTAATTCCGCAGTCTGAAATAAGTCACTAATATTGTCACATACAATATAGCTTCAAAATTCTGACACTATCGGAACTACACCAAGTTCTCAAAGAACTTCTTGACTTAACATTCTCAATCATTTGTCAAAACAATGATATACTCTGCCTTCGTTTGTAGAATCTGTCACAATATTTAGAACTCTTCTAAATCTAACATAGACAACTTCTAGCTCATTGTGCTACCTTTAAAACAACACTTAGTCTAATTTGAGATTGAAATTCTATTTTTATATGTGACAAAACAAATATCGGTGTAATCACCTTACAGCGATTTGTTTGTCATTTCTCCATACAAAACTATATATATCCTTGGTTCTTCTAAAGTACTCAAGGATACTCTTACTGTCGTCCAATGATCATCTCATGAATCATTCTGGTATATGCTCATAACATTTTAGAGCACAGGACATCTGATTGTGTACATATTATTCGTGATCCATAATCACTCATGTGTTTTTACTCATTGAGTATCAGATACACTCAAGTCTTGTTAAAACTTCACATGACAAGAACATTTTCTTAATATTTCTATATTGAACTATTTCAATATCCATTCTATGTACTTTGACTTAAACTTATTTTGTGTTTCAATCTATCTTCATAGATCTTGACACTAGATATGTTTCAGTCCATATCCTTTCATTGAAATTAATTTCTCAATGAAACCTTTTAATCAAGTATATAATTACATCATTTATAACCAACTATATGTCACCTACATAAAGTATTATAAATATGTCTTAGCGCTCCCACTTAATTTCGTGCAAATGCAAGCCTCTTCATCGTCTCTGATGAAATCAAAAACTCTTTGACTATTTCATCTGGTGAAGATTCCAACTCCGCGATACTTACTTCATCCAATTGAAGTTCGTATACCTATCTAGTATTCCACGGACCAGCAAAACTCTTGGTTGTATCTTGTATACACTTTTAATACACACTTCTGATAAGTAATGTATTTTGCCATCCTACTAACATATCTCATAAAAGAAATATGTAGTGATTACTAGAATAATCCATATAGACTATAAGCATTGCTACAGAAGATCTAATCTTGCGTAGTCAACTCTTTGAACTTTGTCGTAAACAACTTTTCGACAAATCAAGCTTCTTCAAAGATATTTCATCCAAGTCCATCAATTTTATAGATCCATTTACTTTCAAAAAGTATTCATCTATCTTGGATTTCATGGCGTATAGCCATTTTAACGGAGTCAGGGCCCATCATAACTTTTTTTTTGTTTGTAGTTGGTTTATCATTGTTCACAATCAATCCTTTGTCCACAAATCATTTATTTGATAACAAAGTAAACCATACCTACAAGGTTCAATATGTACTTTGATCTCCATGGCTAAAACACTTTGTAGTCATGGGAGCCATGATTGTCGTGGTCGCTTCCGGAACCAATTTCCGATGCTGCGCTACTCTGATCATTATGCTCAGGTTCATAAACCTCATCAAGTTCTATTGTCCTCCCACTCAAATATTTCGCTAGAAAACAATTTCTTGGAAATAAGCAAGTAACATTAACAAACACTTTTGTCGTTTACTTCATAGTGGAAAAAATTCCCAATCAATTCTTTGGGATAACCAACAAAGACATTTATCCGATTTTGGTTGTAAACTTTTAGACCAAAATTTAAAGAAAGGACTATTAGGGTTTATACCCATGCCATAACTCGTATTGTGTCATTTCTACGGATCATGATGATGCTCTATTTAGTGTAAAACGGTAGTCACTAAAGCATAATCCACAAAAATATAATGGCATCATAATATTTCATCTCATCATTAATCCAACTGAAGGAGATATGCCCTAGAGGCAATAATAAAGTGGTTATTATTATATATCTTTATGTTTATGATAAATGTTTATATGTCATGCTATAATTGTATTAACCGAAACATTAGTACATGTGTGATATGTAGACAACAAAGAGTCCCTAGTATGCCTCTTAACTAGCTTGTTGATTAATGGATGATTAGTTTCATAATCATGAACATTGGATGTTATTAATAACAAGGTTATGTCATTGTATGAATGATGTAATGGACACACCCAATTAAGCGTAGCATAAGATCACGTCATTAAGTTATTTGCTATAAGCTTTCGATACATAGTTACCTAGTCCTTATGACCATGAGATCATGTAAATCACTTATACCGGAAAGGTACTTTGATTACACCAAACGCCACTGCGTAAATGGGTGGTTATAAAGGTGGGATTAAGTATCCGGAAAGTATGAGTTGAGGCATATGGATCAACAGTGGGATTTGTCCATCCCGATGACGGATAGATATACTCTGGGCCCTCTCGGTGGAATGTCGTCTAATGTCTTGCAAGCATATGAATAAGTTCATAAGAGACCACATACCACGGTACGAGTAAAGAGTACTTGTCAGGAGACGAGGTTGAACAAGGTATAGAGTGATACCGATGATCAAACCTCGGACAAGTAAAATATCGCGTGACAAAGGGAATTGGTATCATATGTGAATGGTTCATTTGATCACTAAAGTCATCGTTGAATATGTGGGAGCCATTATGGATCTCCAGATCCCGCTATTGGTTATTGGTCGGAGTGAGTACTCAACCATGTCCGCATAGTTCGCGAACCATAGGGTGACACACTTAAAGTTGGATGTTGAAATGGTAGAACTTGAATATGGAATGGAGTTCGAATATTTGTTTGGAGTCCCGGATGAGATCCCGGACATCACGAGGAGTCCCGGAATGGTCCGGAGAATAAGATTCATATATAGGAAGTCATTTTATGTGAATTAAAATGATCCGGAAGGTTCTATGGAAGGTTCTAGAAGGTTCTAGAAAAGTCCGGAAGAAACCACCAAGGAAGGCGGAGTCCCGGTGGGACTCCACATCCCATGGCCGGCCAACCCTAAGGGGGAGGAGTCCCAAGTGGACTCCCCAAGGGGGGCCGCCCACCCCCTCCCAAGGAAGGTGGGATTCCCACCTCTAGTGGGAGTCCTAGCTTGGGTAGGTTTCATGTGTTATGGAAGGTTTTGGTTTGGGGTCTTATTCGAAGACTTGTAGACCAACTCTTGGGTGTTCCACCTATATAATGAGGGCCAAGGGGAGGGGGCCGGCCACCCCAACAACACCAAGGTGGCCGCACCACCTAGATGGCCGGCGCCCCCCCTCTCCCAAACCCTAGCGGCCTCTCTCCTCCACCACATCCCGCACGCTTAGCGAAGCTCCGCCGGATTTCTCCACCACCACCGACACCACGCCATCGTGCTGTCGGATTCAAGAGGAGCTACTACTTCCGCTGCCCGCTGGAACGGGAGGTGGACATCGTCTTCATCAACAACCGAACGTGTGACCGAGTACGGAGGTTGACGTGGGCATTACCCTTCGAGTAACCGGCGTTGCCATATCCGGTATTGTCTAATTGGAGGCCCATGAAGATACCTGGAGGCGTGGTGGGCCTCTAGGTCGGCGCCCTAGAAGATTCCTTGACGTGCAAGACGAGGAAGCGAACAAACAAGGAAAGATTGGATCTAAACTACTGTAAATCTAGTCGTGTTCGGTTAGACCCCTTGAGACCCGACCTCCTATATAAAGGCCAGGAGAGGGGCTGCCGAGGGACACGAACAATCTTAGCAATCTTAGCCAGGAAAGGCTTAGAGCTAGGTAACCCTAGCAATAGCAATCTCGCCTAGATCACAGCCGAACTATTCGGCACCCCATTGTAACCCATTATTTTCATAATCAAAGACAGACAGGCAGGACGTAAGGGTCTTACCTCATCGAGGGCCCCGAACCTGGGTAAATCGCTCTCCCCGCTTGTCTGTGAACCGATGTCACGCGTCAGCCTACAGGATTCCATCAACCCTAAGCCCCTATCGGAGGGCATTGGCGAGGAGTACCCTCGACAATTGGCGCCGTCTGGGGGAACCCTGTCGGCACAAGATCGGACATCGGCTGAACCCGTCATGTCATCGGCAGCTTCATCAGCACCATCATCGCCTCATCTGGGAAGCCCGATCCATTTTGGCTCCTACGAATTCACCCCGCACAGCGAATCATCTCGCTCGACCTTATCTGGTCTACAAGGCAACATGGAGATGGCTTTCGGGAGCGTCCACTACAACGTCAACTCGGAAGGAATCCTCCGGCTGCTGGAATCTCCTATCTCCAGATCGACAAGCCCAAGCGCATCATCGACGCCCGACCTTTCGGCTGGCCTGACAAGTCCGTCGAGTCCGTCCGCGCCATCGACTCCTCGTTCGACATCTTCCATGTCGGTTGGATCTGATGGCCCCGTGCCCTCGGAGCTGACCTCGTATTACTGCATGAACTGCGACACCAGGCATGGACTAGGGTCAAGCGACACACCATTCATTTGCAACGCCTACTATTCATCGGGAGAGGACAGCATCGGCAGCGTCGCCCGAGGAGACACCCGAAGAGTGGCGCCCCTCCAGGTTTACGTCGCTAACAGGGGAGACGGAGACCGCACCCCCCGTTCCAGCAGGCGGGCTAGTTTTGAGAATAGCGCCAGCAATGACAATAGCGACCACACCATTACAGAGGAGGAGTGGGCGGCGGCCAAGGCAGCTGTACTCAACAACACACCGCTTTCGGCGGGAACCACGGTTGGCACACTCAATGCTTACCGCTCCATATTGGAGAAAAATCGGGAGCGCCTGTCTAAGGAGCAAGCCACCCTCGAGAAACGCCTATCTGCGGCAGACCGGTCCAGCGAGCGACGAAGGGGCTCGCAGGGGAGTGCCTCTCGAAGTACCCACGGAGGAGGCAAACATCGATCGAGACTGTCCAGGCTTTCGGAAGATGACACAAGGGAGATAACATCAAACCTGACCAAGTCTTTTATAACCACGGACACCGCAGGCATGCCACGGCCAAAAACCGTTGCGAGAGCAACAGCCAACCTCGCAGCATACCTCATTAACCAGCGTCCCGAAGGATCCATGGCTCAGGCCCACCGTGGCGCTTTGGAAAGTCTTGCGATACTAGGACATAATCTAGTTCCACCGAAAGAGAAGACCCTGCAGGCCAGCGGGTCAAAGCATCGCGCAAAAGACTCTCGGGATGAAATAACACAGAGCAGGATCAACAAAGCAAGACGGCGACGCGCCATCAGAGAAGAACTTGACAGTGATTCTTCGGACGAGACCCAGGAGAACGACGACGAGCTTAGAGGAGCCAATTGTTTGAGCTACAAAATTCGGGAGGCGATCCCACCCAAGAAGTTCAAACCTACACCTACTGACGCCGCCAAATATGATGGGCAGCAGGAGCCAAGATCCTGGATAGAGGACTATCTGCAGACGATGGTCTGCAAAAGGGAATCAGATAGCAGCAATGCAATGCCTGCAGCTTTACCTAAAGGACTCCGCACGAGCCTGGCTCAGAGGGCTGCCGAAGGGTTCCATCAAGTCATGGGATGACCTAGTAGAAGCTTTCGTCGCTAACTTTCAAGCAACCTACAAAAGGCCCGTCGGGATCGAGGAGTTACGGCACTGTCAGCAAAAGCAGAAGGAGTCGATGCGCGCATATATCGGGAGGTTCACCAAACTCCTGAATGCTGCAGAAGACGTATCTGTCGACAGAGCAATCGACGCTTTCAGTGATGGCATCCGACGTGAAAGCTACATAGAAGAACTTGGGCGCAAGAAGCCGAAAACCATAACCAAGTTAATGGAAATCGCCAACAGCTGGGCCGATGGTGAAGACAACGTCCGAAAGCCGCGACAACGCAGTGACGACGAAGAGGATGATCAGCCGAAGCATGATTCGGGTGGTCGAAGGGATCGGAACAAGAGAAGGAAGAACCGCAGTTACGATGACAATAACTTGGTGGCCGCAGGTTACTCTGATCGGCAGGATGATCGGTACGACAACAGGCGGGACGATCGGCAGGACGGTAATCGGAACGACTCTGGGAACCGTGGCAACTATAAACCACCACCACAGAGAACTCCCAAATTGCCTTACGCTGAACAGATAACGCCCCTTGCTACCTGCATTCATATACCGATTCCAAGGATGGTAAAGTAAAGTCTAGCCACCTGCTCAGGGACTGTCGGCAGTTCCTCGATATGCATGAACTCATCCAGCAGGCAGGCCAGCAACAGCTACCACCACCACCACCGCCACCTCCGTCACAGCATCAAGTCCAGCAAGCCCAACCTCATCAACCCAACGAGGCGTTTCCACCACCACGCGGGCAAATGAGTATGCTCCACAGGACAGGTGTTTCAAGGAGAGAGATGAAGAAGCTCACCCGAGAAATCAACCTGGCAGAAAGCGTCATGGCGAACATTCCCGAATATGTTGAATGGTCGTCTCAGGAAATCACGTTCAGTCGAATGGACCACCCGATGACTATACCAAAACCAGGGCACGCCGCCCTAGTGGTCGAAGCACAAATAGGAGGGTTCAAGATGAGCAAAGTCTTCATGGATGGAGGAAGTGGACTCAACTTGATATTCCTTGACACAATTCAAAGTATGGGGATCACCATGAGAATGTTGGAAGACTCAGACACCCGCTTCCATGGGATACTCCCTACTTCACCAGCGTACTCTCTTGGCAAGGCATACCTGAACGTCGTCTTCGGCAAACCCGACAACTTCAGGAAGGAGAAGATCGAGTTTGAAGTCGTGAACTGGGAATCACAGTATCACGCCATACTCGGGATACCAGCTTATGCCAAGTTTATGGCTGTGGCGCACTATGCATACCTCAAGCTGAAGATGCCAGGGAACAACGGGACAAACATCACAGTCTACGGAAGCTTCTCGCGCTCAGACAATTGTGATCGTGACTTCCAAAGGATTGCTGCAAAGTTTGGGCCACGGCGAGAGACTGTCGACCCCCCGCCCAAATTGACGATACAAGAAATCAAGGAGGAAAAACTCGACAGGGAGACCAAGAAGAAGCCAACTCCTGACGCCCCAGCAGCAAAAGCATCGGCGGAAAAAGTTTCGGCAGTGGCCAAAGCAGAAGAGATAGGAGGCGGCAAGATGCTAACAATCGCTGCCCAGGCACCTGGCGAAATCAATAGCGCTGCAGCAACCACCAGCATGGCAAAGAAATCGGAAGATGCTTCTGAAGAAGAGAAGAACCCCTTCCTTGATAAAACACTCCCTTAGTTTTTAAATTTTTCCTTTACTTTACACAGGGCCTCTTGTTTTTCGCCCTCTAGTTTCGTATTTACCCTATCAATAAGCACTTAAGTTTCGATTCTTGTTAAAGTATTGCAGTAATCTAAAGCATCTATGACCGTGCTGCCGCCAAGTAGCGGCCATAACGTAACGCGCGGCAGAAGATAGCGCCCAGGGCAAAAGCCTCTATGAGCACTGCAAAGAAGAATAAGGACATTAATCCTTCCCTCTGCTTCAGATGCCTCTACGAGTGCCGTACAAAGCAAGAGTTTGGAAAACTTACACAACCCACGCTCGATATTTCACTTATGGAAATATCAGAGAGCAACGGGCTCATCGGCAGAATCATTACACCTGAAATATTTGGGAATGACTGTCGAAATTTACAAACGGTTGAAAGCAAAGTTGCGCATACAACAGGTTTAGCAAAACCTGCAACACGAGCTGATCACTCATAATGATTTGCTGACCAACTAGTACACATACATCCAACGGGCAATTAAGCTTTGCTCCTTTGAATATTTGCCAACGGCATGGTAAAAATACATATTCATGTATTAACCAGATAAAAACATTTCGGCTAAACAATCCTAACACTCGGATGGACTAGCCAATACAATTTACAAAAGTAACTTTGCACCTTCATATCATCCTTGCGGGGTTTCCCTTTCTTCAGGTACCTTTGACATCTCCTCAAGCCTGTCACAATTATATGGGCAGGTGCTAAAACCTTCGGGTACAGCTCTTAGAAATCACCAGTTGCATTGGCGATAGATAACAAGCAAGCTGAAGGATAACAAGCAAGCACAAGGGCAAGCGTGCACTTGGCCCCTGCAAAGACTTGAGATCTTACTAGCTCCCGAACCTTCTTGGCATTTCCAAACTCAGACATCAAAGTCAAGAGAGTAGGGGGAACTGCATTCAAAGGAAACATCGTCTTCCAAACTACCCTCATAGCCTTGTAGCACTTGTCGAAGAACTGGTGGACCTGTTGCACTCGATCCTGAAATTTGACGACAGCCGAGGCCTTCGAGTGTTCCCGCCAGAAAATCTCTTCGGATGAGGAAAGCTGAGTCAAAGCATGCACTCGCTCGTGTATCCGCTTGTTCTCTTCCGCATGGTTCAAAGCTATGACTGCCAAAAGAATTAGCAAAGTCTCAGACAAGAAGTTGCTAGCAAACAGGCAAAGGGATCAGGAAACTTACAGTTTAAACTTTCGGTAGCCTTATGCAGCTCGCTAAGAATGTACCGCTCCACGTCGGCTGCAATCTCGCTCTTTTTATTGATGATGGCAGCTAAGGCATAAGTGCTGCGTAAGTCTTTTTCCATCTGCGTGACACGGTCCTTCATCCGCTGGATTCGATCACTTTCAGGAAGAGCACCCGACGAGTCGTCAACAAACGAGGGCACTGGGAAGACCTGCAGAAAATACCGTTATAAAGGGATGATGGATATGGTACAGCCGAACATCCAAAATAACTCCCATCGGGAGAAGTGCAAGAAAGTAATATCATAACTAAAGTGTGTTAACAACACTGCTAGCACGGAGTTTATTACAAGCACAAGTTTTTGCGGCAGAACAATGTTTCGCATCAGCTTAAGGCACAAGTTTGTTACAAGAATCAAGGGAGTTGGATCTGAGTTGATAAACTGGGTCCAGCCGACGACTTCCTTGATGAAACCAGTTCAAGGAGCTGACGGGCACAAGTAAGAGCAGATGCTTTAAAGGTGCTCAAATCAACAAGCTGCCCGTCTCGCTCTTTCGGAAGCCCCTTAGTCATTTCCTCGATGTCACCCTTAAAGCCGTAACCCATCATAAGTTGGAAGGCAAGGACAGCACCAAAAGTGCGTGATGTATGCTTGAATACCTCGATAACCTCCTTGGTGTCAACCGCGAAGGTATCGATCAGCTGTCCCAGGGTCTTTTCTTGCTTGATCTTGGGGAAGATCATCGAGTGCATCCGCGCCAAGGCACCCTTCCCCTTTACAAGAAGTTCTTGTGTAAGCCGGTGAGAAGCGAGGATCGTTGATACAGCATTTGCTGGGGAGTTATTTGGAACCCTTTCCAGGGCATCGACAGGGATGTTCGCTGCTTCTGCAGTAGAGAGGAAGGAAAAAATTCAGTCATTGACAAAAAGTTCGAATCCATAAGTACGTCATTCGACAGAAGTATAACAGAAATTACCAAGAAAGGCCAAAGAAGACTGGCGAAGGACTTCATCCTTTTCGGCTGCTCGAGCTTCAGCCGCCAGCCTGGATGCTTCCTCCTCCTTTAGCTTCTCTTTCAGCTTGACTAGTTCCTCCTTCAGGGAATCGATCTCTTGGCGAGCCGCAGCAGCTATCTTGACTGCGCCATCCAATTTCGAGGAAGAGGATTCGACTTCCTCTTGTAGCCGAATCTTGTCAGCTTCTAAAGAAGTGAATCGGGAGGCAAACACTTCCAGAGAAGAGATGACACCTCGCAGGTCCTTAAGAGAGAAATAAAAAACAATTAAACAAGGCACGCTCCAAGAAATCTGTATTGCAATCAGAAGAGGACTTACAGAAAAAGGAGCCGCAGTAGCAGCAGTTGGAGAAATATCCTTCCCTTTGGAAAGGGAAGAAGCAGTCGATGCTTGAGCCATGGGGGCAGCCTTAGGAGCCGAAGCTTCGGAAGCCACCACGACTGGCGAGACAGCATCAGATTTGGCCTTTTTAGGCGGAGGCTCGATAAAGCCCTCGTCGTTGCAAAAGTGAACGGTCGACTATGATTATAACAGGGGTATGAAAAGTAAAAAGGCACAGTATAACTTTTGGAAAAGAACTACTTACATGTCGAAGAGATCATCTTCATCGGCAAAGCCGCCGGTTGATCTCTTCGCAGGTGAAGCCCTGGCCCCTTCCGTAGCTGCATCAACAAAAGTATCACGATAAGTGTCGTCATTGCGCACTGATCCATTTGCGACACAAGTGTTATCGGCTGGGGAGGGAAGGTCAGTGTGGGCAACTTCGAGATTCAGCGGACCATTATATTCGTCCTCTAGACCTGCTTGCTCGGTGGTGTGAAAATCTACGGGGATTGATGAGCCTCTCCCCTCGGAAGTATCATCCAGTGAATCATGTGTATTTTCAGAAGCCATGGGGATCTGGCAAAGAAAAATGACAAGTAAGAACAAAGGTAATTATGTCGGCTAAGAAAGAAGGCATAGTAGAGATGTGAAGAAAGGAAAATACCCCTGATGGTGGATGATCAACGTCAAGGGGAGCATAAGAAGAGATCAGTGGAATCGAATCTTCCTGGTTGAAGGAAGTAAGGCGACGGACTTCATCAAGCAACTCCTTTTCTGATAGATCGGCGGCATGGATCCTGGTCTCATCCTTTGGACCTGAGTACAACCACATCGGGTGAACTCTGGCCATGACTGACTGGACTCGGCGCTTCAGGAATACTGCTGCCACCTCTGTACCAATCATAGTTTGGCCGTCGGCCTCTTTGATTCGAAGGAATTTGGCAAATAATTCTTCGGCTGAAGCCCTTTTGTCGGCTGAGAGAATATTCTTCCAAGAGTTCTTGGGCTTGGCTTCAGAAACATCGGCATAGCAAGGGAGCCGACACTCGGGTGACGAGGAGTCCTTGACGTAAAACCATTTTAGCCTCCATCCTTGCACGGACTCTCTCATTGGGAAGTTAAAGTAATTGACCTCTGAGCGAGCGACAAAACCTACTCCTCTGGTAACAAAGTACCCATTACTACTGCTGTATCTCTTCACATAGAAGATCTTCTTCCACAGCCCGAAATGAGGTTCGATACCCAGAAACGCCTGGCAAAGGGTGATGAACATAGCAACATGGAGGATTGAGTTGGGGGTAAGTTGCCATAATTGGATTTCATACGTCCGCAAGAGATGGAGGAGGAACCCATGAGTGGGGAGCGAAAGGCCTCGGTGAAGGAAAGATAAGAACATCACAGTAAATCCAGCAGGAGGATCAGGCCGAGAAATCGCACCTGGAAGGATCACATCTCCCGCATCGGAGGATATCAATCCCAGGCTTCGGGATCTCTTCTCGTCACGCTTGGTGACGGTTGATGCAACCCAGTCTCCAGGTTTGACCATTGAGCTTGGCGGCGCTGGCGGCGCCGGAGCTGGGGGAGGGGCGCCCGGAGCGCCTCCCTTCGGAAGAGAAGAGGAGGACTTGGCGGCGGCGCCTCCGCTGGTGGAGCTAGCGGCGGCGGCATGATTCTTCTTCTTCACCATCATGGGATCAGAGGGAGATTGGAAAAGCTGTGGTGGCGGCGCAAGAATGGCGAAGGAAGGAAGAAGGGGGAGAATGAGGAGATACTGCGGGAACCGTGGAGAAGATTGGGAATTTTTCGCCCTTTGAAGATTTTGAGGAGAAGTTAAGAGTTAAGTAAGCACGTGGCGCTTGAGGAAGGGGAGGAACTGGCGGCCCACTACGCCCACGATTGCGCAAAAACCGTGGAGCCACCTCGATCGTTACGCGTATAGTGGTAAAGCCCTAAAAAACTGTTTGCACAGAGCTAGGGCAAGCCTGTCAGGTCAGGACCCGTCAGATCAGCCCGCAGCTGTTACACGTCATCAATGACGTCATAAAAAAAACTAGAGGCACCCGAAGGAAATATGAAAAGTCATCGGATGAAGGACTTGAGTCTACGCACGGATTACAAGCATCCGAACCTAGACCCGGGGGCTACTCCCATCGGGAACACTGACGTGCACCCGATAAAAAGAAGGTTCGACAGAATAAGCAGTTGAAGGGAAAGAAGTTTGAGTCTGTACCCAGATTCGATAATTACTCCCATCGGGAGGACGTGGTGCACACCCGTTAAAAGTTTTTTACACTCCAGGATCATGCCCGGGGACTTGATTACGTAGCCAGGGTAACGTTGTTTTGCCATCGGCAGTTAACCAACAAAAGTTGGGCATGTTACTCATTATCCTTTGCGTAAAGAAAATGTATCGGATGACCAATGAAGATTTGCGAAAAACTCGGCAGAGGAAAGTATTCGAGTAGTACAACTTGAGTCTACGCACGGATTGCAAGTATCCATACCTAGACTCGGGGGCTACTCCCATCGGGAGCGCTGACGCGCACCCGATAAAAGAAGGTAAAGCAGATTCAAGATGAACAAGGACAATGAAGGAGAAGAATATCAAGAGAAGACATGCATTAAGTCTCTACCCGAATTATCTTCGGCTAGACACTCGGGGGCTACTGACGTGGGCATTACCCTTCGAGTAACCAGCGTTGCCCTATCCGGTATTGTCTAATTGGAGGCCCATGAAGATACCTGGAGGCGTGGTGGGCCTCTAGGTCGGCGCCCTAGAAGATTCCTTGACGTGCAAGACGAGGAAGCGAACAAACAAGGAAAGATTGGATCTAAACTACTGTAAATCTAGTCGTGTTCGGTTAGACCCCTTGAGACCCGACCTCCTATATAAAGGCCAGGAGAGGGGCTGCCGATGGACACGAACAATCTTAGCAATCTTAGCCAGGAAAGGCTTAGAGCTGGGTAACCCTAGCAATAGCAATCTCGCCTAGATCACAGCCGAACTATTCGGCACCCCATTGTAACCCATTATTTTCATAATCAAAGACAGACATGCAGGACGTAAGGGTTTTACCTCATCGAGGGCCCCAAACCTGGGTAAATCGCTCTCCCCGCTTGTCTGTGAACCGATGTCACGCGTTAGCCTACAGGATTCCATCAACCCTAAGCCCCTATCGGAGGGCATTGGCGAGGAGTACCCTCGACAGAGGTGCTGCCCGTTCGTGGCGCCGTGATCAAGATCTTCTACGCGCTTTTGCAAGCGGCAAGTGAACGTCTACCGCAGCAACAAGAGCCTCATCTTGTAGGCTTTGGAATCTCTTCAAGGGTGAGACTCGATAATCCCCTCGTTGCTACCGTCTTCTAGATTGCATCTTGGCTTGGATTGCGTGTTCGCGGTAGGAAATTTTTTGCTTTCTATGCAACGTTATCCTACAGAGGTATCAGAGCCGTGTCTATGCATAGATGGTTGCACGAGTAGAACACAATGGTTTTGTGGGCGTTGATGCTCTTGTTATCTTTAGTTTGAGTTCTTTGCATCTTTGTGGCATAGTGGGATGAAGCGGCTCGGACTAACTTTACATGACCGCGTTCATGAGACTTGTTCCTCGTTCGACATGCAACTTGTATTGCATAAGAGGCTTTGCGGGTGTCTGTCTCTCCTACTATAGTGAAGATTCAATTTACTCTTCTATTGACAACATTAGTATCAACGTTGTGGTTCATGTTCGTAGGTAGATTAGATCTCTCTCGAAAACCCTAAACCACGTAAAATATGCAAACCAAATTAGAGACGTCTAACTTGTTTTTGCAGGGTTTGGTGATGTGATATGGCCATAATGTGATGATGAATATGTATGAGATGATCATTATTGTATTGTGGCAACCGGCAGGAGCCTTATGGTTGTCTTTAAATTTCATGTTGAGTAGTATTTCAAAGTAGTTGTAATAGTTGCTACATGGAGGACAATCATGAAGACGGCGCCATTGACCTTGACGCTACGCCGACGATGATGGAGATCATGCCCGAAGATGATGGAGATCATGTCCGTGCTTTGGAGATGAAGATCAAAGGCGCAAAGACAAAAGGGCCATATCATATCACATATGAACTGCATGTGATGTTAATCCTTTTATGCATCTTATTTTGCTTAGATCGCGACGGTAGCATTATAAGATGATCCCTCACTAAAATCTCAAGATAATAAAGTGTTCATCCTTAGTAGCACCGTTGCCAAGACTTGTCGTTTTGAAGCATCTCGTGATGATCGGGTGTGATAGAATCAACAAGTGCATACAACGGGTGCAAGACAGTTTTGCACATGCGGATACTAAGGTGGCCTTGACGAGCCTAGCATGTACAGACATGGTCTCGGAACACGTGATACCGAAAGGTAGAGCATGAATCATATAGTAGATATGATGAACACTTTGAGTGTTCGCCATTGAAATCACACCTTGTCTCGTGATGATCGGACTTAGGTGCGGTGGATTTGGTTCGTGTGATCACTAAGACAATGCGAGGGATATTGTTTTGAGTGGGAGTTCACCTAGATTTTTAATTATGTTGAATTAAAATTTGAACTCAATTTGTCATAAACTTAGTCTAAACTTTTGCAAATATATGTTGTAGAGATGGCGTCCCCAATCAATTTTAACCAGTTCCTAGAGAAAGAAAAACTTAAGAGCAACGGTAGCAACTTCACCGACTGGTTCCGTCATGTGAGGATCTTCCTCTCTGGCGGAAATCTGCAATATGTGCTTGATGCACCGCTAGGTGACCCTCCTGCAGAAACTAAAACCGATGAAGTAAAAGCTGTTTACGAGACTCGGAAAACTCGGTACTCTCAAGTTCAGTGTGCCATCCTGTGCAGTCTGGAATCCGATCTTCAAAAACGTTTTGAGCACCACGATCCTCATGAGTTGGTCAATGAGCTGAAAGCTATATTTGAGACTCATGCGGCCGTGGAATGCTATGAAGCATCGAATCACTTCTTCAGCTGTATGATGGAAGAAGGCAGCTCCGTTAGTGAGCACATGCTCGTTATGACGGGGCATGCGAAGAAACTCAGTGACTTGGGAATAGTGATTCCTAATAGACTGGGGATTAATTGTGTCCTTCAATCACTGCCACCAAGTTACAAGAACTTTGTGATGAACTACAATATGCAGAACATGAACAAGGAGTTACCTGAACTCTTTGGCATGCTAAAAGCTGAGATTGAGATCAAGAAAGAGCACCAAGTGTTGATGGTCAACAAGACCACCAGTTTCAAGAAACAAGGCAAGTCTAAGGGAAAATTCAAGAAGGGTGGCAAGAAAGCTGCCACGCCTCCTATGAAACCTAAGAACGGCCCTAAGTCTGATGCTGAGTGCTATTACTGCAAGGAGAAGGGACACTGGAAGCGTAATTTCTCCAAGTATCTGGCTGATCTAAAGAGCGGCCTTGTCAAGAAGAAGAAAGAAGGTATATCCGATATACATGTTATAAATGTTTATCTCAACGGTTCTCGTTCTAGTACTGGGTATTTGATACTTTAGTTCGATTGCTCATATTTGTAACTCGAAACAGGAACTAAAGAATAAACGAAGACTACTGAAAGATGAAGTGACGATGCGCGTTGGAAACGGATCCAAAGTCGATGTGATCGCTGTCGGCACACTTCCTCTACATCTACCTTCGGGATTAGTTTTAAGCCTAAATAATTGTTATTTTGTACCCGCGTTGAGCATGAACATTATATCTGGATCTTGTTTAATGCAAGACGGTTATTCATTCAAGTCTGAGAATAATGGTTGTTCTATTTTTATGAATAATATCTTTTATGGTCGAGCATGAGAAAAAGAATGGCTTATTCTGTTAGATCTCGATAGTAGTGATACGCATATACATAACATTGATGCTAAGCGAATTAAATTGAATGATAATTCTACTTATATGTGGCACTGTCGTCTTGGTCATATTGGAGTGAAACGCATGAAGAAACTCCATACCGATGGATTACTTGAATCACTTGACTTTGAGTCACTTGATAGATGCGAAGCATGTTTAATGGGAAAAATGACTAAGACTCCATTTTCTGGTATGATGGAGCGAGCTACTGACTTATTGGAAATCATACATACCGATGTGTGCGGACCAATGAGCGTAGCATCGCGCGGTGGTTATCGTTATGTTCTAACCTTCACAGATGATCTGAGTAGATATGGGTATATCTATTTCATGAAACACAAATCCGAAACTTTCGAGAAGTTTAAGGAATTCCAAAGTGAAGTAGAAAATCAACGTAACAAGAAGATTAAATTTCTACGATCTGATCGTGGAGGTGAATATCTGAGTTATCAGTTTGGCATGCATTTAAAGAAATGCGGAATACTTTCACAATTGACACCGCCGGGAACACCTCAACAAAACGGTGTGTCCGAACGTCGTAATCGAACTCTCTAAGATATGGTTCGTTCTATGATGTCTCTTACTGATTTGCCGTTATCTTTTTGGAGTTATGCATTAGAGACAGCCGCATTCACTTTAAATAGAGCACCATCAAAATCCGTAGAAACGACACCGTATGAATTATGGTTTAACAAGAAACCTAAGCTGTCGTTCCTTAAAGTTTGGGGTTGCGAAGCCTATGTAAAGAAGTTACAACCGGACAAGCTAGAACCCAAAGCGGAGAAATGCGTCTTCATAGGATACCCTAAGGAAACTATAGGCTACACTTTCTATCACAAATCCGAAGGCAAAATCTTTGTTGCTAAGAACAGAACCTTTCTTGAGAAAGAATTTCTCACTAAAGAAGTGACTGGAAGAAAAGTAGAACTCGATGAGATTGATGAATCTATACTCGTTGATCAGAGTAGCGCGATCTTGGAAGTTGTACCTGTACCGCCTACACCGGCAACAGAGGAAGCTAATGATAATGATCATGAAACTTCGAACGAGGAAACTACTGAACCTCACAGATCGACAAGGGAACGTGCCACTCCTGATTGGTATGATCCTTGTCTAAATGTCATGATTGTGGATAACAATAATGAGGACCCTGCGACGTATGAAGAAGCGATGATGAGCCCAGATTCCAACAAATGGCAAGAAGCCATGAAATCCGAAATGGGATCCATGTATGATAACAAAGTATGGACTTTGGTAGACTTACACGATAGCGAAAGGCTGTCGAGAATAAATGGATCTTCAAGAGAAAAAGCAGATGTCTTGATGGTAATATTACTGTCGATAAAGCTCGACTTGTCGCAAAGGGTTTCCGACAAATTTAAGGAGTTGACTACGATGAGACTTTCTCACCTGTAGCGAAGCTAAAATCTGTGAGGATTTTGTTAGCAATAGCTGCATTTTTCGATTATGAGATTTGGCAGATGGATGTCAAAACGGCGTTCCTTAATGGAGACATTGAGGAAGAGTTGTATATGGTACAACCCAAAGGTTTTGTCGATCCTAAAAATGCTGACAAAGTATGCAAACTTCAGCGTTCAATCTATGGACTGAAGCAAGCATCAAGAAGTTGGAACCGACGCTTTGATAAGGTGATCAAAGACTTCGGGTTTATACGGTGTCATGGAGAGGCTGTATTTACAAGAAAGTGAGTGGGAGCTCTGTAGCATTCCTGATATTATATGTAGATGACATATTATTGATCGGGAATGATATAGAACTATTAAGCAGTGTAAAAGGTTATTTGAATAATAGTTTTTCAATGAAAGACCTTGGTGAAGCATCGTATATATTAGGCATCAAGATTTATAGAGATAGATCAAGACGCCTAATAGGGCTTTCATAGAGTACATATCTGGACAAGATTCTAAAGAAGTTTAGAATGGATGAAAGTAAGAAAGGGTTCTTACCTATGTTACCAGGCAAGGTCTTGAGTAAGACTCAAGGACCGGCTACGGCAGAAGAAAGAGAAAGGATGAGTAATATCCCCTATGCCTCGGCAGTAGGATCTATCATGTATTCCATGCTATATACTAGACCGGATATAGCACATGCTATTAGTTTGACTAGCAGATATCAAAGTGATCCAGGAATGGAACCTTTGGACAGCGATCAAGAATATCCTGAAGTACTTGAAAAGAACTAAGGATATGTTTCTTTGTTATGGAGGTGACCAAGAGCTCGTTGTAAGTGGTTACACCGATGCAAGTTGGAACACTGATCCACGATGACTCTAAGTCACAATGCAGGTACGTGTTTATATTGAATGGTGCTGCGATGGTGGGCAAGCTCGAAGCAGTGCACGGTGGCGAAGTCTTCAATAGAATCAGAGTACATAGCGGCTTCAGAGGCTTCATCAGAAGCGGTATGGATGAAGAGGTTCATTGTAGAGCTCGGTGTGGTTCCTAGTGCATTGGACCCATTAATCATTTACTGTGATAACATGGGTGCCATCGCCAATGCACAAGAGCCAAGGTCATACAAGAGGCTGAAGCATATCAAGCTGCGTTACCACTCGATTTGCGAGTACATCGAAGATGGAGAAGTAAAGATTTGCAAAGTACACACTGATCTGAATGTAGCAGATCCGTTGACTAAAGCTCTCCCTAGGGCAAAGCATGACCAACACCAGAATGCCATGGGTGTTAGGTATATTACAATGTAATCTAGATTATTGACTCTAGTGCAAGTGGGAGACTGAAGGAGATATGCCCTAGAGGCAATAATAAAGTGGTTATTATTATATATCTTTATGTTTATGATAAATGTTTATATGCCATGCTATAATTGTATTAACCAAAACATTAGTACATGTGTGATATGTAGACAAAAAAGAGTCCCTAGTATGCCTCTTAACTAGCTTGTTGATTAATGGATGATTAGTTTCATAATCATGAACATTGGATGTTATTAATAACAAGGTTATGTCATTGTATGAATGATGTAATGGACACACCCAATTAAGCGTAGCATAAGATCACGTCATTAAGTTATTTGCTATAAGCTTTCGATACATAGTTACCTAGTCCTTATGACCATGAGATCATGTAAATCACTTATACCGGAAAGGTACTTTGATTACACCAAACGCCACTGCGTAAATGGGTGGTTATAAAGGTGGGATTAAGTATCCGGAAAGTATGAGTTGAGGCATATGGATCAACAGTGGGATTTGTCCATCCCGATGACAGATAGATATACTCTGGGCCCTCTCGGTGGAATGTCGTCTAATGTCTTGCAAGCATATGAATAAGTTCATAAGAGACCACATACCACGGTACGAGTAAAGAGTACTTGTCAGGAGACGAGGTTGAACAAGGTATAGAGTGATACCGATGATCAAACCTCGGACAAGTAAAATATCGCGTGACAAAGGGAATTGGTATCATATGTGAATGGTTCATTTGATCACTAAAGTCATCGTTGAATATGTGGGAGCCATTATGGATCTCCAGATCCCGCTATTGGTTATTGGTCGGAGTGAGTACTCAACCATGTCCGCATAGTTCGCGAACCGTAGGGTGACACACTTAAAGTTGGATGTTGAAATGGTAGAACTTGAATATGGAATGGAGTTCGAATATTTGTTCGGAGTCCCGGATGAGATCCCGGACATCACGAGGAGTCCCGGAATGGTCCGGAGAATAAGATTCATATATAGGAAGTCATTTTATGTGAATTAAAATGATTCGGAAGGTTCTATGGAAGGTTGTAGAAGGTTCTAGAAAAGTCCGGAAGAAACCACCAAGGAAGGCGGAGTCCCGGTGGGACTCCACCTCCCATGGCCGGCCAACCCTAAGGGGGAGGAGTCCCAAGTGGACTCCCCAAGGGGGGCCGGCCACCCCCTCCCAAGGAAGGTGGGATTCCCACCTCTAGTGGGAGTCCTAGCTTGGGTAGGTTTCATGTGTTATGGAAGGTTTTGGTTTGGGGTCTTATTCGAAGACTTGTAGACCAACTCTTGGGTGTTCCACCTATATAATGAGGGCCAAGGGGAGGGGGGCGGCCACCCCAACAACACCAAGGTGGCCGCACCACCTAGATGGCCGGCGCCCCCCTCTCCCAAACCCTACCGGCCTCTCTCCTCCACCACATCCCGCACGCTTAGCGAAGCTCCGCCGGATTTCTCCACCACCACCGACACCACGCCATCGTGCTGTCGGATTCAAGAGGAGCTACTACTTCTGCTGCCCGCTGGAACGGGTGGTGGGCGTCGTCTTCATCAACAACCGAACGTGTGACCGAGTACGGAGGTGCTGCCCGTTCGTGGCGCCGTGATCAAGATCTTCTACGCGCTTTTGCAAGCGGCAAGTGAACGTCTACCGCAGCAACAATAGCCTCATCTTGTAGGCTTTGGAATCTCTTCAAGGGTGAGACTCGATAATCCCCTCGTTGCTACCGTCTTCTAGATTGCATCTTGGCTTGGATTGCGTGTTTGCGGTAGGAAATTTTTTGTTTTCTATGCAACGTTATCCTACACCAACAAGTTTTGGATACATCTCTCGGATACTACATCATCATTATGATACTCCAAGAAATGTGAGTTGTAGAACAATTTCATGACTCGCTTAGATGTTCGCTAAAACTCGTAATTCAAATATTTCCACCATGATCCAATCATAGATATTTGACTTTTCTATTACGATGATTTCCACTTCATGCTGAAATTTATTTGAATCCATTCAAAAATTTCAAACTTCTTCCTTATCGAATATATCCACATATATATATATATACTTAATTCATTGTTGGAAGTTTTCATGAAGTAGAAGAATCTCCCGCACACAACTATGCCCAGTGAACCACATATATCATCATGTATGTTTTCACTAAGTTAGTTGCCCGTTCAACTCTTGGCCTATGAACGGTATTTTAATCATTCTCTTTAGAAAAGATTTGCAAGCGCCAAATGATTCAAAAATCAAATGACTCCAAAAATCCATTTGCATGGAGTTCCTTCATGCGTTCCTTTCTAACATGGCCTAAATGGCGGTTCCACAAATAAGTGGAATTCAAATCATTTGCCTTATGGCATTTTAGCGTCAGTGTTATGTATGTGTGTTTCACCATTAAGATTTATAATAACTTATCCATCGTATATGTAGTAATGTCATAATTTGAACAAATCATTGTTTTCATTTGACCAGAGCAAAATAACAATTATTAAGTTCTTTATTATAAATTCTAAGGGCTAGATAGAATGCTAACGATGAACATAATAACACTTTATTTTGTTCCAGTCGTGCATTCCTATCATATTCCTTGTCAGTCACTTAGGCCATTATATTCTTGTATTGCGTTGTTTTGTATGACACTTCATACCAACCAATATGGTACAAATACCCAAGAATTTCATTGTGTGACCTAACTAGGAATATAACCATAACATGTATATCATTTATATACACCTGAGCTAGACATTCTAGTCTTTTCTTTCTTTCTGCCAATAATCTTTTGTAGTTTCTCTTTTAGCTTTCCTCATTATTCAGAAAAATACATCAACTTCAATAACTTCTCGGTTTGTTGGTCAAATACCAATAACCTTGAGGTTCTTACTATGAAGTTGATCATCATATGACAAGTGTTCCGGATTTCACTATTAGTAACCTTGTAATATGATGAACAATTTCACTCATAATTTTATCCATTGTATCATAATGACTTTCTGAGACCATGTCTGTACATGCTAGGCTCATAAAGTTTTAACCTTGGTATTCGCATGTGCAAATCTGGCTTGCACCCATTGTATGCACACGTAGAATCTATAACACCCGATCATCACGTGATGCTTCGATACGACGAGTCTTAGCAACGGTGCATACTAAGGATGATAACTTCATGGATATGCGAATATTGTTAGTGCCCCAATAGTTGGAGGATTGGGACGCCTTGCGTCTTCAACCTTCGTACATTCCCATAAAACTTATGAGTTTATGTAGTCTCACCAAATTATATTCTATCATCTTGCAATAAGGTCTTAGATATCACATATATCTCATACCTTGATTATCTCTGAAAAACTAAATTTTCAGCTCCTTTCTTTTCAAACAGATTTGAACTTCAAGTTTTACGGAGACAAGATAACTTTAGGTACTAATTGAAACCATAGCTCTTTGAATCAACAATGTGAGGTTTACTAAAAGTTTGCAATAGGACTTAATCAATTCTTGATTCTTTAACAATACGGTACCAATCCGAAAAGTTTCTTATCAGATTTTAACAGTATTTCTATCTCAATTACAAGACTAGCGCATAGTAGTAAACGGATGCCAATACTACAAAATTAATTCAAAATACTACTCAGACTATGTTTATGATAATTAGTTCATGTTTTAGTCTAATTACTAATGAACTCCCACTTAATACAACATCCCTCATAGTTGTTAAGTGGTACACGATCCAAATCCACTACACCAAAACCGATCATCACGTGAGATGATGTAGCTTCAATGGTGAACATCAACATGTTGATCATATCATCCATATGACTCGTGTTCAACCTTTCAGTTTCCGTTGTCCCGAGGCCATGTCTGTACATGCTAGGCTCGTCAAGCAAACCCAAGTATTCCGCGTGTGCAACATTGCTTACACCCGTTGTATGTGAACGTTGAGTCTATCACATCCGATCATCACGAGATGCTTGAAGCAACGACGAACTGTACAATGGTGCATACGAGGGGAGAACACTTTATTATCTTGATATTAATGTGAGGGATCATCTTATAATGCTACCGTCGCGTTCTAAGCAAAATAAGATGCATAAAGGATTAACATCACATGCAATTCATATGTGATATGATATGGCCCTTTAGTCTTTGTGCCTTCGATCTTCATCACCAAAGCACGGACATGATTTCCATCATCAACGGGCATGATCTCCATCATCAACATCGTCGGCGTAGCGTCAAGGTCAATGGCGCCGTCTTCATGATTGTCCTCCATGTAGCAACTATTACAACTACTTTGAAATACTACTCAACATGAAATTTAAAGACAACCATAAGGCTCCTGCCGGTTGCCACAATACAATAATGATCATTTCATACATATTCATCATCACATTATGGCCATATCACATCACCAAACCCTGCAAAAACAAGTTAAACGTCTCTAATTTGGTTTGCATATTTTACGTGGTTTAGGGTTTTCGAGTGAGATCTAATCTACCTACGAACATGAACCACAACGGTGATACTAGTGTTGTCAATAGAAGAGTAAATTGAATCTTCACTATAGTAGGAGAGACAGACACCCGCAAAGCCTCTTATGCAATACAAGTTGCATGTCGAACGAGGAACAAGTCTCATGAACGCGGTCATGTAAAGTTAGTCCGAGCCGCTTCATCCCACTATGCCACAAAGATGCAAAGTACTCAAACTAAAGACAACAAGAGCATCAACGCCCACAAAACCATTGTGTTCTACTCGTGCAACCATCTATGCATAGACACGGCTCTGATACCACTGTAGGGATTCGTTGCATAGAAAACAAAAAATTTCCTACCACGAGAACGCAATCCAAGCCAAGATGCAATCTAGAAGATGGGAGAAATGAGGGGATGAACGAGACTAACCCTTGAAGATTTCCAAAGCCTATAAGAGTAGGCTCTTATTGCTGCGGTAGACGATCACTTGCCGCTTGCAAAAGCGCGTAGAAGATCTTGATCACGGTGCCACAATCGGGCAGCACCTCCGTACTCGGTCACACGTTCGGTGTTGATGAAGACGACGTCCTTCTCCCCGTTCCAGCGGGCAGCGGAAGTAGTAGTTCCTCCTTGAATCCGGCAGCACGACAGCGTGGTGGCGGTGGCGATGGAGAACTCCGGCGGAGCTTCGCTAAGCGTGCGGGAGAGGTGGAGGAGAGAGGGGGCGGCTAGGGTTTGGGAGAGGGGGTGGCCGGCCTCAAGGGGTGCGGCCAAGCTATGGCTCTGTGGTGGTTGGCCCCCCACCTATGCCCCTCATTATATAGGTGGAAGCCCCAAGAGTTGTAGTCCAAGTCTTCGAATAAGACCCCAACACCAAAACTTCCCAAAGGTGGGAAACCTACTCAAGGAGGGAGTCCTACCCAAGGTGGGACTCCCACCTTTTCCTTAGGTGGGGTGGCCGGCCACCATGGGTGGAATCCACCTGGGATTCCTTCCCCTTAGGGCTGGCCGGCCATGCTAGTGGAGTCCCTCCGGGACTCCACCTTCCATAGTGCCATTCTTCCGGACTTTTCTAGAACCTTCTAGAACCTGCCATAAATGCACCGGATCATTTCCAAACTTGGAATATGACTTCCTATATATGAATCTTATTCTCCGGACCATTCCGGAACTCCTCGTGATGTCCGGGATCCCATCCGGGACTTCGAACAAAACTTCGAACTCCATTCCATATTCAAGTTCTACCATTTCAACATCAAACCTTAAGTGTGTCACCCTACGGTTCGCGAACTATGTGGACATGGTTGAGTACTCTCTCCAACCAATAACCAATAGCGGGATCTGGAGATCCATAATGGCTCCCACATATTCAACGATGACTTCAGTGATCGAATGAACCATTCACATACGATACCAATTCCCTTTGTCATGCGATATTTTACTTGTCCGAGGTTTGATCATCGGTATCACTCTATACCTTGTTCAACCTCGTCTCTTGACAAGTACTCTTTACTCGTACCGTGGTATGTGGTCTCTTATGAACTTATTCATATGCTTGCAAGACATTAGACGACATTCCACCGAGAGGACCCAGAGTATATCTATCCGTCATCGGGATGGACAAATCCCACTGTTGATCCATATGCCTCAACTCATACTTTCCGGATACTTAATCCCATCTTTATAACCACCCATTTACGCAGTGGCATTTGATGTAATCAAAGTACCTTTCCGGTATAAGTGATTTATATGATCTCATGGTCATAAGGACTAGGTAACTATGTATCGAAAGCTTATAGCAAATAACTTAATGACGTGATCTTATGCTACGCTTAATTGGGTGTGTCCATTACATCATTCATACAATGACATAACCTTGTTATTAATAACATCCAATGTTCATGATCACGAAACCATGATCATCTATTAATCAACAAGCTAGTTATACAAGAGGCTTACTAGGGACTCTTTGTTGTTCACATAACACACATGTATCAATGTTTCAGTTAATACAATTATAGCATGATACGTAAACATTATCATAAACACAAAGATATATTATAATAACCATTTTATTATTGCCTCTTGGGCATATCACCAACAGTTCATTGCAATCATTAACAACAATTTCATTTTCCATGCAAGTGTCTTTAAAAGGTTCATGATACATGTACCAATTTTCTTTAGGAACACTAATATGAGAAGCAAAGGCTCTATAGCAATCGACCATAATTTGAGGATCAAGACCATATTTAGCACTAAGCTCTTGAAAATCAGCGGTTTGAGAGAAAGACTTAATGCATTCATATTCATAGTTTATACCTGATTCTTTACCTTTGTCGTTCTCCCAATCTTCAGTATTCTCCTGAATCCGATCAAGAAGATCCCATTTAAACTCTTCTTTGTTGCACGTGAATGATCCAGAACAAGTAGTATCCAGCAAGGTTTTATCTTGAAAAGAAAGTCTTGCATAGAAATTATCAATGATGATATTACCAGGAAGCTCATGAATGGAGCATTTGACCATTAAAGACTTCAATCTTCCCCATGCTTGGGCAATACTCTCTCCATCATGAGGCCAGAAATTATATATGCGGTTTCGGTCTTTGTGAATTTCACTTGGAGGATAGAATTTAGAATAAAATAGAGGCATAATATCCTTCCAATCAAGAGAATGCCTATTCTTCAGCAATTTATACCAATGCGCTGCTTTACCAGACAGCGACATAGAGAATAGTTTCTTCCTAACTTCATCCATAGAAATACCCGCACACTTGAATAACCCGCATAATTCATGTAAAAACAGTAAATGATCTCCAGGATAGACAGTTCCATCCCCTTCATAGCGGTTATCCACGACACATTCAATAATTTTCATAGGTATTTTATATGGAATACTTTCAACAGCTGGACTTGGAATATCACAAGCATCATTCGAATTACCAAATGTTGGAGACAAAGCATTATCAAGGCAAAATACTTCTTCCAAAGCTGAGGAGCAAAACGGATTTTTAGATAAACTAGCTTCCCCAAGCTTGGGTTTTTCCATAGCATTAAAAATAATGGTGTCCAAAGAATTTATACTAATAACATTACTAACACTATTATGCAGACAAACTTCCATAGGTGTTTTAATTTTCTCTTCAAACACCTCATGTACTAACTCAAGATAGATACTATAAAGATCTCTAATTTTGTTGTTGTTTTCCATTAAGCCTAACTAGTGAAATAAAAACAAGAAACTAAAAGATGCAATTGCAGGATCTAAAGGAAATAGCTTCGAGCACTCACACACCGGCAACAGTGCTAGGAAATAGCTTAGTCGGAGGATTTGAATACCTTTTACCTTACCTCCCCGGCAACGTCGCCAGAAAATAGCTTGATGTCTACGCACGCTTCTATTCCTGTAGACAGTGTTGGGCCTCCAAGAGAAGAGGTTTGTAGAACAGCAGCAAGTTTCCCTTAAGTGAATCACCCAAGGTTTATCGAACTCAGGGAGGTAGAGGTCAAAGATATCCCTCTCAAGCAACCCTGCAATTAAGATACAAGAAGTCTCTTTTGTCCCCAACACACCTAATACACTTGTCAGATGTATAGGTGCACTAGTTCGGCGAAGAGATAGTGAGATACAAGTAATATGGATGATTATAAGTATTAATTGCAATCTGAAATAAAAATGGCAGCAAGCGAACATGTAACAGAACTTGTTGGAAACGGTGTTTCAATGCTTAGAAACAAGGCCTAGGGATCATACTTTCACTAGTGGACACTCTCAACAATGATCACATAATTGGACAATTAGATAACTTCTCTTCACTTGTGCTACTCTGAATTACTCTCCTATTGGAACCACTAATCATGTAGTGGCTACAAAAGCTCCGCTCAAAGTTCATCAAGTACTTGACAAACACAATTCATAGGGATATCCTCATCAAATCATAATCCAAGACAATACCGTTGCAATTTAGACCGAGTACTAACATAGCATACACAATGTCAACAATAGCTATGAAAGGGGGAATAGATCACATCAATATTATCATAGTAATAGTTAACTTCATAATCCACAAGAGATCACAATCATAACCTACGCCAAGTACTACATGATGCACACACTGTCAACTTTACATCATGGAGGAGGAATAGACTACTTTAATAACATCACTAGAGTAGCACATAGATTAATAGTGATACAAAGCTCATGATCACATTAAGATCACACCATGGGAGAGAGAGATGAACCACATAGCTACCGGTAGAGCCCTCAGCCTCGGCGGAGAACTACTCCCTCCTCATCATGGGAGTCAGCAACGGCGATGAAGATGGCGGTGGTGTCGATGGAGATGACTCCGGGGGCAATTCCCCGTCCCGGCGGCGTGCCGGAACATAGATTCTGTCCCCCAAAACTTGTCTTCGCGATGGCGGTGGCTACGAAACTCTTCGTGGAATATCGTTGATTGTCTTAGGGTTTTCGGAGACGGAGGAATATATAGGTGAAGGGGCGATGTCGGTGGAGTCCCGAGGGGCCCACCCCATAGGGCGGCGCGGCCAGGGGTGGGGCCGCGCCCCCCTAGGGTGTGGCTGCCTCGTGTGTCAACACCCGGATTTTTAAGTCCGAATGCCTATTATGTCATACATCGCAATCCCAGGAATATTGTTGTTGCGAGGCATAATAGTTAAGTATCACAGTCATCATTCATTACAAACCATAAGTCTTACAAATTGGAATCACATGATCCATATTACACGAATAGTTGATCTCTTGATCAACGAACAAACACAAGTTCATAGTTCAACATAGCGGAAGCGTAAGATACAAGGACTCTCTAGTCCACAGGCCAACGCTTGACGTCGGAAGGCGCTTAGTTGTCGTAGGCGTCCTGCTGGTCATCTCCTTGGTCGTCTTCATACTCTGGCCATTTGAATAGCCAGGGACAAAGCCGTGAGTACGTTGAGTACTCGCAAAGTAATACTAATGTAAGTGCTAGACATACTAGTATGGTTTGCTAAGCTCTAGTTTATTTGCATAAAGCTAGTTTTATTTCACAAAGTTTTGAGAAGAAAAAAAAAGCTTACTCAAGTGCTAACTAACTCAAGGGGGAACATTAGTGTCATTCCCACCATTCAAGTGGTGATTTCAATTCAAACCACCACAAGTCATTGCACCATCACCTTTCAACATCATTTTCAAAGATATGACATCGGAAACTGTATGGCCTTTCCAACCGTCCGTAACCGTGGACGCGGCTATTCGAATAGGTTTACACTCTGCAGAGGTTGCACACTTGTGCCACAACATTTGATTTCATCCGTCGGGATTTCCCCGAATCATCGTAACACAGTACGCGGATCATCAACCATAACCTTTCACTTACGAATCCTAGTATGAGCACCTCTCCCCATGAGCTTGGCCTCCCAGTGAAGACAGACGATCGGCACAGGAACTGCACAGGGCTTGGGCCGGACATTCACCTCATTTCGCATCATATCGTATCATTCCTTTTGTGGTAGAGGCAGCTTTCGGCATAACCCCGATGACGCTTGTTTAGAGGGAACCCATACTAAGACGCATAAACTTCCAGTTAAGCCCTACCCATAATCAGGTATTGTGGGGGTACTTAATAATTGGAAAGGTATCGCATTCAAACCAACATCATGTTTTATCAAAAATCACCATCTTCTCTTGGTCATATTCACCTTCAAAAACCATTCAATGGAATGCATCTTCATTCCAAGGTTTCAAAATCCTTTCAAAATCACAAGGTTCCCATCTAGAGTAGTCAAGTTTAGTTCATTAGCACTAGCTCTAATTCATGAGGGGTGCTCCTTGCTTTGCTTGGAAGAGACTAACTCACTACTCTAATATCCAAATTGTATTTTGACCAAAGTTAACTATAAAAGTAACTCTTTTAGAAAACAAGTAAAAACTTGTAGAGTAAAAACTTGGGATGGGTTCTCATAATCAAAGATAAGAAACATGGTGCCTTGCCCCAAGGGGCTTTGCACCTTGCAAGAATATTAGCTTGCCTTGGTAGTTCTCAAACTGTTCCTCCTCCTCCTCCTGGTAGCAACCTTCTTCTTCAGCGTACTCTCCGGTGCTACCGTCTAAATTTGAATACGAGTATAATTACTCACTAATTCAATGGCTATTCCATGCATCACAAATAAACACACAAACTACTCTATGCACACCAAAT
Source organism: Lolium perenne (assembly GCF_019359855.2). Taxonomy (NCBI): domain Eukaryota; kingdom Viridiplantae; phylum Streptophyta; class Magnoliopsida; order Poales; family Poaceae; genus Lolium; species Lolium perenne. The sequence continues at coordinate 282,641,059 of NC_067247.2, read as the reverse complement.
AAATAAACTAGGGTGCCTGGGTTGTGGGGTTTAAAATAGAATTTGTATTCCATAAGTAAAAGATAGTTTCCATAGGGTTCTTGAGAAATAATTTCCTCTCATTGAAATCTTCTTAAGATTTAATTTCTCCAACAATCATGGATGAACTCATATTGACCTAAGTCCAATGTTCATCATCATCATTTGGGGAAAATGATTTAAATGAGGTAGGCCACCTCATACCATTTAAATAGCACTACCTTTGATTTAAATCTCAAGTAATTCCTATAAGAGAGTTTGGGACCAGGGGTCCAAACATCCCATGAATTCATGTGAGACAGGTTTAAATGAAGTATAAGACTTCACACAATTTAATTTTAATAGTTTTGGATAATATCAACTAGTTAAACTAGTCAAAATATCCATTCATTAAACCATGGCATGATCGTGCAAAGTGACCACACCATTTTATTGCATAAACAATTAGTGTAAGTCAAATGTGAGCTATTAGAGTTGGAATTAACTTAATATCTATTTTGGTTGATTTTTAAGAATTATTTGAATAGGGAAAAGTCCCTGGCTTGTTATTTTTGTCCAATTAATTCTACAAAGAAAATGACCATGAGGCCAGTGGCATGTTGTAGAGAATTTCAGCGGCTTTCTAACCCTATAAAATTCACTAGATTTGGTTTAGCCAATTTGAAAAGGTGGAATTTCAAAGTTTGGGCAGTATTGGATTTCATTTGAATTAATTAAACTGGTTTTGAATTAAACAGGCCGGCGGGAAACTAACTGGGCCGAAACGGTTTGAAAACGGCCCAAGCCAGCCCACCTCGTGGTTCCTCTTCGTCTCCTCTTCGGTGTTCTGGAAGCCTCCGTGGAAAATAAGACCGTGGGCTTTTGTTTCGTCCAATTCCGATAATATTTCCTGTGTAGGATTTCTGAAACCAAAAACAGCAGAAAACAAGAACTGGCGCTTTGGCATCTTGTAGGTTAGTTCCGGAAAATGCATCAAAATGATATAAAGTATGAATAAAACATGTAGGTATTGTCATAAAACTAGCATGGAACATAAGAAATTATAGATACTTTTGAGACGTATCACACGACCATGGGAATTGTTGATGTCACCCATGGTGTAGTCGGAGTCGTCGATGAAGCAGTCGAACCAGGAAAAAAGAGCATGAACAGCAGCGAGCAATCGCGCCAAGACGCTCCCCAAAAATCTTATCATCCGTCTCCCGGTGCAGGATCTCAACGGGCGGAGTTTCGGAGGCCTGCTCTCCCGGACGGCTGTGCACGCAGTCGCCGCGATGGGGAAGACTAGAGAGTAGCAGCAAAAGGAACTTCGTGAGAGAGATGGACTAGAGAGTTCTGAGAGCCGTATTCTCCAGATCTGATCTGTCTCCTTGTATAGTCTGGGAGGAGAGCCGACCCGATCGTGTTGCCACGCGTAGGAAGCCAGGGACACGCGGCGATCATGCACATGCAGGTCGACACGTACCCAACTCAGTTGGTGCATCAAACAAAAATTTAGGCTTCCTTGAGTGTGTCTCGAACTCGAACTCGAGTCACGAAACGCGACGTGCCGAGCCGAGCCGAGGCGAGCTGAGGCGGGGCGGGCGGAGGAGGAGGAGGAGTGCGCGAGTGCTCCTTCTATTCTCACTCACTTGGAAGGACTAAAACATCAACCCTTATATACCACTCCAACTCTCTCCCAACTAGCAATGTGGGACTAAACTTTGTCCCCCAAGGCTGTCCCAAGCTGCCAACGTGATGGGCCTTGCGATTTCAGGAACTGTAGACTACATGGGCTGTCTTATTGAGCTGCAGCCCATCTACATTCAACAATCCCAGACCAGATCTCATATGCACATCAGATGACACATTAGTTTCATTCGCTGTTTAATATACCTCCACGTCAGTGGAGACTGTTAAGTTGAACTTCCACCTAGACAATGAGCTACGCTTAACTACAACTGAACAATGAACTATGCCTTGAATTGTCAGTCTTTGTGCAGCAGGTTTTACTCAATGTCGGCATGGTACTAGACTACCATAGTCTTCCCCTCGGGTGGAGCTTATAAGTCATACCCCTCGGCTCTTTATGAGCTTACTAGAGATTCACCCAAATCTCCCACACTATGACCAGTAGTGTCACTCATATAGGTGTATTCTTCAAAGATCGCCCTGTAGGACGGCGTCTTCGCTCATTAAGAGCCGCACAGAACACATTAAGACATTGTCAACCTGCCTTACAGTAACTATGAGACAATTGCATATGCAGCGGAGTGGGAATATTATATTTTCTCTCAACTTAGTTACTCCAGTTTGTTTTTCCAGGTCCTAGTTCACGGAATTTCTGATCACATTGGTTGGGTTACCCCATCGGCAACCCAGGTGAGTCTCAAACCCATCTCCCTCGATGCAAGGTCTATCATGTTTCTTGATAGTCCTTTTGTGAAAGGATCTGCCAGATTTTTAGCACTTTGGACATAATCCAATGCTATCACTCCGGATTTCTTCAGTTTTCTGACAGACTTCGGTCTCCTCTTGATATGTTTGGAACTTTTCATATTATCCTTAGAATTTTTCACTTTAATAATCACAGTTTGATTATCACAGTTCATGAGGATGACCTGTATTGGTTTTTCCACCATATGCAAGTCCATCAAGAGCTCACGAAGCCATTCCGCTTCGACAGTAGCTGTATCTAATATTGTGAGTTATATTTCCATAGTTGACCTCGTTAAGATGGTGAGGTGACCCAGCGTACCACTGCATGGTGTAGTACACAAGTCGTTGACATAACACAAGTGAAACACCATTCCACTCATATTACATCTCTCAGAGTGGTACAACAGAAACATATGCGAGTCCAAGGTATGTCTATAGAAGTACACACGAACTGTTTACATAAGATCAACACAACCTCCTACTTTACAATGAGGTAAAACTTCAAATAAAGCTCCAGAAGAACGACTCGTAGTCTATCTTATTGCTAACTCAAGCTTAAGAGCTACTTGGCTTGCTATAGAAATCTAGCTACTTAGGTGCTAGGATTAGGGAAAGGTTCCCTTCTATTACTAGTCTGGGTTTCCATTATAGCTGATGCAGAAGTTGACTCCATTGACTTCTTTGACTGGATTCTCCATCTTGTTGCAGTTGACTCCTTTGTCTTCGAGTTCCACGGTAGTTTCTCCTTCGGTGCCTTGATCTAAGAAGGGGGTTCAAATGGGATAGAATGAGTACGAGCGTACTCAGCAAGTTCATATTAGGAAATATGTGTATCATGCACTAGCTACAGCCATAGACCAGAAAGTCATAGGCCAATGCAAGTTTTTGTAATCATTTCTTCAAAAGGTTTATTTTATTCTGAAAACTATGCCCGTCAGTCTTCACAGGTTGACTAGAACTTCGTGGAGTTCCTTTCCTGCCGCGTTCGCAGTTCCCTTCCCGGAACAGGGAGTGACAGTCACAATTCTTGATACCCTCTGCAGAGGTGCGTTACTTTACCCCACAAGAGATCTTAACCATGTTGCCGGCCGAGAGTATGTCCTCGTCCACACTTCCTTTGGTGTGAGGCCCAGTATAAGATCCAAGCCAATCACTGCCTTCTCCGCGACCCTGCAAACCCACCCTTTTATCCAAATGTACACCTCCAGTAGACTTCCCCCGATAATACGGCTTTACTCATGGTGTACTCCGGACAATCCATCATAGATCGTAGAGCCATCATCACCAATGGATGGGGATTTAAAAGGCTATCCCAACCTACGGCAGTGCCTCCAACACCCCGCCGGCTCTACCAATCCGTTGGCGTGCAGAAGGGAAAAGATACAGCTGACTTCCCCAGAGCCATTATAGATCTTATGGATAACGCGATATGTACGGCGCTAGAATCACTGGACGGCATTGGTAATTAATCCTAGGGTGATATAACCCATGCAATGGAACCTCCACCATATCAACACATACCATGGTTCCATTGCCCACCACATAGTCATATTCATAATTGTAAAATAATACTTTGCTTTTCAATGCATGAGTGATAAGTATAGTACTTTGCATATAGTTTGATACAAATAATCAAATGACATGAGCAAGCGATGAACTTGCCTTTCTTAACTGCAAGATTATGCAGGCAAAAGCTTCGATACGTGATAACTCCAAATTCTGAAATACCATCATTATCCGGTAAGGACAATGTTTAAAGATCTGGCAAAGATGCTATAATGCATAGTATGAGATGCAATCGTCCCGAGCGTAACTTAACCTCGATGATTAAGGATGTATGAGTTGTAAAGATTTCTTTAGGGTTGGTTGCACTTTTAGAACGGTTCTCAAACAAGGTTCTTATTAGGGTTTGGTTATATTAGCATCAACTAAGTGATATAAGACATCATAATAATCATACACATAAAGAATAGTGGTGGAATAATATGTAAAGAACAGTTGTCAGTTTTTAAGTTCTATAGAACATGGTTGATGATTACTTATACTATACTTCAAAAGAATAACTTTTGAAGAACATGTTGTTTAAGAAATAATGAGTATTTCAAATAAGAATTATGGCTTCTATGGTTTGATTGACATTTGTACTTCAAAAGAATAACTTTTGAGAACAGGTTAAATAAGAACATGAACTACTATACATAGGTGTTATGGCTTTCTAGGGTTTACTATTGGATTCATTTAGTTCATTAATAGAAACTAGTTAGATTCTTAAGTTGAATTGGGGTTTCTATATAGCAAGTATTGGTAGGTTTATTGCTATGGTTTATTCTAAGCATCATATCAAAGGATGGTTATCAAGATGGTTCTATAAATTAGCTATTAGGGCTTACTATGGTTTCACATTTGCTTTACTAAGTAATGATTAATGGCTTCTAAACTAGATGGTTTATCCCTTCCTGAATAGGGTTCAGGGGAATAGGAGCATGTGATGTGTATTACTACACAAGATTGGTACTAGGGTTTATCATTATGGTTCTACTAGGGTTCAATGATTGAAGTTGATCTTAATGGTGTGGTATATAGGAGTGGTGATCAATGGTGCTAACATGTGGTATCAAGCTAGGGTTTATATCTATGTGATACTAGTGAATCATATAGGTTTTAATTAAGAATAGGAACATGAAATGATAATCTCATGTGACTTGGTTTATGCTAATGGATCATAAGCATGTATTCAATTGTGGCTTATTAGGGTTCTATATGTCAAGTGAATTTCACATGATCACATGTGACACATAATTAGGGTCTGGAATGGCTTCTAAGGTGGAATGATCACATGAAATAATGGAATAAAAGTATTACTAAATTGAAATTAGGGTTTCTAAATTATGATACAACTCCTAAAATGATGAGTGGTAATAGAGTTGTGGTTAATAATTACTTTGAATAACAATTAGTAATGGTTTAACATTTTATTAATTTTTACAAGATTTAATAATTAGAGTAATTCTTATTTAGGTTTAATTAAGAATCAGGGTTTAATAATTGTTATTAGGTTTAAAGTATTTAACTTGTTGACTTAAGATGTTTAAGTAAACAATTGTTGGGCTACCAAAATAATATTGGCTTTTAATATTTTCTTGAGTTATTACTATTTAAAGAAAATGGTAAATGGTAATTTGCAAATTAGGGTTTATGAATTACCACTAATAATTAAGTTAATGCAAATATGATAAATAAAATTAATCTTAACATTTTACTTAGTTACTGAATAGTTAAAATTTAATTTTTATAACTTTACTAGTTATTGAATTCAAATTGTATTTTAAATAATTGAAATGGCATAATTAATAAGGTTAAAAATAAGTGAATTTTTATTTTGACACACATTTTTGTTTTATATTTTATTTGAATAGAGTTTATTTTTGTGAGCATTTTGATATATTATTCATATTTTTCTGAGTTGAAATGAAATTTCTATGATTTTGCAAAGTTTCAGGAATTTACTGGAATTTGAAATTAAACTAAATACTAAACTTACTGGTTCACTCTACACACAGAGAGACAGACAGGTGGGGCTACTGCCACGTTGGATGCCACGCAGGCAACGACTGGTCAAAGTGGACTGGGGCTGTTGACCGCACCGGCGTTTAACCGCCAGCGGCCAGGGCACGGTGGCGCCGCCGATTTGTGGCTTCCCGGGATGGGCTACTGAAGGTTTCCGACTCGCCTTGATTCACTGAACAAGATGGCGTGGTCGCCCTACTCAGGGGATCACCGGAGCAGCGACGGCGACCTCCTTCCGCGGCGGTTTACTCCGGCGAGATATCGAAATACGGCTACGGTTGATGCCAGGAAACGAAAGTGGGCTCTAAAGATGCGGAATCTCACCGTGAAGCTCAAGGTGTGGTCGGCGACGACATTGGTGGTCGGAGACGAGCGCAATTTCGCCATTGCCGGCGATGTGCTGCGGAAGGGATCGACGAAACTAGCCGGCTTGAGGAAGATTCAGCACGATTCCTTCCTCCCAGATGCTCTACGGTGTCAGGCGCTCCTCCCAGAGCTCACGATAAGCTCCGGGATGGCTTGTACCGTCGGGTTCGTCATCGACGCCGGCGACAGTACATGGAAGAATGTGAGAGATAGAGAGGTTCTGGGAAGAAATGGATGGGCGGCAAGGTGCTAGGGTTTCCTGGCGGTGCTCTAGGAATATTTATAGGGCAAGAGAGGGTCTGGTTCGTCGGCTCGCCGGCGGTACTGGCCGAGATGCGATGGCGTCGGTGAGCTGCATTCGGGCGTGAATCTTGATGCGGAAGGGATAAGACGGACGCGAGAGATATAGGGTGGAGTTCTAGAAGCTTCTGCGGCGTCCAGGGCGTCCTTATCGTCGTCGAGGACGTGGCCGAGCTCCTCCTCTCTGTATTTGTCGTCTCCGGAGAAGAAGAAGGAGACGATGGCTTGCCTCGCACGAATTTTGAAGCAAGCCGAAACGGTATCTGGGCTGTTTCGTTTATGGGCTGGGCTGGTGACATGGGTTGCTGCTGGGCTGCGATGGCCTGCTTCGGTGGACAGGTAAGTTTCCCTCCTTTTCTTATTTCAAATTTTATTTACTATTTTTATTTTCTGTTTTGATATATCTATTTGAATTCAAAGTTGAATTCTGTTTTGTTTTACAGGTTCTAAAATATTTGAACATTAATACATTTTGATAATGATGCTTGCTGCATTGTTTTGTTTTTAAACGACATTTATTAATTGATTAATTTTAGTTCTTATGAGACACAAGTTAAAAGTGCCAATAGATATGAATTTTAGGGTTCATCTCAATTACCCTTTTAAATTTAGAAATCAATTCTGTTTTAAAAGATCTGAAATTGAGAACATGTGAATGGTGAACATATTCTATTTTACAAGTGCTTAGCCTAGTGATTATTCATATATAATTTGGGTATAACTAGGGTTTAACAAATGGGAAGGAAAATGGAATTGGGTTTATGATTTTATGTGAAGGATTATTCACATATAAATTAATTATGGCTTGGGTTATTACTTGTGATCCATGATTCACAAGTTAGGATATAATATTTCATGTGGGGTGGATCCTATATGAAAGGGTTTGGGGTTTTGCATAATCTTCACTAAATTTAAGTATAAATAGGCATGAGGTATGGCAGGGTTCTACTTATAATCCAAAGTAATCCATGGGTTGGATTGCCGACTTGGTCTAGGGTTATCCTCCTCACTTAGGTAGAATTAATGTATCAAGGCAATGCTAGGTTTGTCTTAAGTGTTTAGATAGGCAGGGTTTACCACTAATGTCATAATTACTCCATACAAGGCATGAGTATTGGTCTGATTAACTACTAATGATTTACTTATCATTTCATGTGAAGAATGAGATCTATGGATCACTTGTAGAGGTTTAACTTAGCATCTCAATTTATAAGGTAAGATCATGCATTAGACATGATCCACTTATTCCTCACTAATCTCTCTTCTTTAATCCTTATCTCAACACACTCACTTAAACTCTTAGGGTTTATGATCATCACTCAATTTGTAATGATCAAAGTGTTAGTCTCATAACAATTCATTAGTTAATTATGGTTCTCTCTCCAAGATCAAGTATTGGTCCATATACTTGAGTATACCTCTTTAGGTTGAGCTCTTCTGAATTGGTAGGGTTTCTCTAGGGTTTATGATTATTACCAAGTTGTAATGATCACAACACTTGCCTCTCTATAATTACTAGAAGAATAGGTTCTTACTTACCATCAAGTTTTAGCTAGGTCAAATAGGGTTTAGTACTTGACTTATATTTCTTGTATCATTGGTTAGTATCAACAAGTACCTCAATTAGATAAGGTTTAAATAGTAATCTAGGTTTTATTCAATGGATAGAATAAGCACATGAATGATTCTCTCCTTTCTCTAGGTTTAATGATATGAGTTGAGAAACAAGGTTGGAATGATCCAAAGTTAATGATGAATGAATATGAGTGTTCTTGACTTGGTTTGTAGTTGAACAAATATACCATGTGACTCATGGTAGGAACATTTATTTAGTAGAAGACATTGAAAAGATAAGTAAAGAATAGTTTCTTAATTAATTGAGTTCTTTGATTCATAGTGGAATAATTATTCATGTGTTGTTGTAAGGAATGGCATGTTAAGATCCTTTATAAGATCTTGTAGTTAATCCTTACTTAAGGTGTTGTTTGTTGTAAAACTAATTCCATTTGATCTAGCCCATAGATCAATTCATCTCTACCCAAAACAAGGTTTTAGCAAAGATCACACTGAAGTTTATAGCGCTTGACTTGATGATCTACTTCAATTCTAGCAAGTCAAGTGAAACTTCAGTTACTGTGGTAAGTTTTATTTGAAAGCGCGAAAATTCCCCGGATTTTCTATGCATGAATGCAATGCACACTTTGGTGTTCTCTCATTTTATTGCCTCTAAACCAGGGATATTACAGCCTCTCCCCCTTAAACTGAACTTCGTCCCGAAGTTCGAACGCTCTCATGTTTCGGAATGTTGAAATGTCTTGAACAGATCACCATCCTTCAACTCCATGGTGATCACAGTAGATATAATTGAATATATCCCTTGTCTCGGTCCTTCATGAAGTCTTCTGATGTCTGGCACTGATACTTTCTTCAATTCTATGATTTCTTCCAACACTCTAAGCTTATAGGCTTACTCTCCAAAGATTCTTGGATTAGGACATCTTCTTATGTTAATGGACGTTACTAATGGTTGTGGTGACATCTTCCTATTTGGGTACTCAAAGCTTGGTTCTACCAGCTGTGATAATCCAGCTGCGGTGTAACATGGCACTACGATTTACCAGCTGCGACATTCAAACCTTAATTCTAAAAAAATTCATTTAAAGCAGGGTATTGTTTTCACTTACTACCATAACGAAAGTAATGGTACTTCGTAAGGTATTTACAATAGGCATGGTCCTAGTTGTTTAGTCCTACGAATGGATTAGACTCATTTAGTCCATCCAATCATGGCTTCTAGTTTATACTAGTTATCCTCTTTTTGGTTTCTTTAGGTTCCATGAAAGGAATCTTTCTACTAATCATTAGTTTTGGTATGGTCAAACCCTTCGATCTTAATATTTCTTAAGCTTTGATTGTCCTCCGACATCTTCTTCATCCAACTTCATTATCTTAAGCTTACTTAAGTTCTCTTGGTTTTGGAGTAATAACAATTACCCACTCAAGTTAAGGTCTACCCCTTACTTCCTCGAGATATGAACCTCGGCTTCTGGGCTGACAACCTCCTGAAAGTACTTTTATATGGGTAGTTTCCCAACAACCTTATAAAAATAAGATCGTACTTCCTCTCAGTTCAGACCTTCTTCTTGGTCCATCATACTCCAAATATCATATTTTAATACTTCTCCTTCAGCCTTCCTCTCCCCCTTGGAGTTTACTAATGATCTTTTCTTATAATCATTAAACTCCAAGGTTAGATAGTTGGTTTAAGTCTAGTTTATATTATGTACCTTTCTAAAGTCTCACGAAGAATTCTTTGCGGTGTATCCACACAGTTGTGGGTATCCATTATGAATCCTCCGACTAAATATTTACCAACTACGAGATACCAGCTGTGAAATACTAGCTACGGAATCCCCCTTTCTTTTAGGGTAAAAAAAATGTTCAGGCTGTGGGCTATCTGGTACCAGCTGCAGACTACCTAGTACCAGATGTGACTTATTGGATACCAGCTGTGACTATGTTATCGTTTTAGGTAATATCTACCTACCAGCTGTGGCTACTTTTATAGTTTTAGTCAAGATACACCTCACTTCACATACTTTCTCTTCATGGTTATCCTATCTCAGCTGCGGTCTTATGATACCAGCTGCGACTTCACTTGTCTATTTTCTTTCTTCCAGGGTTTGTTTTGCAAGATAACCACTTGTGGATACTATGAAAATAGTATTGTAAGTGACTTCACTTGCACTCCCTTCTTCCATAATGAATATGACTCCACTTCTACTGCTCCATATTCACTATTTTTCTCACTTTCATGATACTTCCATGTTGAAGTACTCCTTGATTAAGGATAAAAGTGAGTTTTTATTGGTCCTTACTTCAGATTGTTGTGGTTGCTTCCCACAACTTTACTTCCTCCTTCTAGTGAACCTTCATCTTGTCTTCAAAATCTTTTTAACTCGTCACTTCCTCACACGAATACCTTTACCCTCTAGACCTATAACATCAAGTAAGAGCTTGATATTGCAACATGCATTTGCATATCAGAGTCAAACTTCATGTATGGATCTAGTCAAACAATAAAAATCCAGTAAAATCCAAGAAAATCCAGCTTTGTGCTTATAATACACATCCTTATATACCTGAATATAATAGTTAGGTAAGACATCCCTAAACATCAGGATCAGATGTGTAGTATATAGCACCACATAATATAGGTTTAGGTTGTGATACTTAGCACGAATACGTGAATTTCTACTAGTGGTCTCAACATTTATCTTAATTGCACATTTGCAATGAGGCAAACTTGAAACAAAATGGCCTGGGATAGTTGGAGTTAACCTAGTTTTCTTTGGAAGTACTAACAAAATAGTATACCATATATATGTGCTATTGAAGACTACTTCCTATAATACAATTAGTTCTAACATGTCTACTCTAAACACATGATTGTTTAGAATATACCACCTATAACTCTAGGATTTCTCTATGTGATAGGCTCTAAATAAGCCTTGTTTAAATTAAGGACTATGGTTCTAACATACTTGGTACAATTATTAGGATTTTAAGGCCTAAGCTTTCGAACTATTCCTTAAATCCTACTCCTTATCATCCTTTTGTTATCGTACTTATGATGTTCTACTCCATCATACCATGATTCCCAAGTGAATCATATATGAGTACCTAGTTTTACCATGAAAAATAGAGTTGTATAACTCATATCACTCTTCCTTACCTCCTATGATTGACTCATCATAGACATTTACTACCTTATATAACTTATCTCCCTTACTTAACATCAGTCATTTGACCTTTTTAACGACTCTTACTTAACTATAACTGGCATTGGTATACTTCTTCTAATAGGATATCTTCCTTATGGTTGTATCCTCTCTTTGGACTACCATGTATTGTATACCAACTGTGGTCTACTACCACCCATTATCTTAAGCTTCAATGGTGTTCTAATTATTTGGAATGAAGCAAGATAACTAATTAACCTTATTTAAGAAGTATAGATAAGAAAGATTGACTCAAGTGTGTCAGGATTATTCTCAAGTGAATACCCATCTCAAGTCAAAAGAATAATTGGTTTAGCATAGTTGGCTTAGCTAATACCACTTCCTATAGACACTACCAAACCTATAGGTCTCCTTTAAAGGGTTTTAATCCTAGGGTCAAAGCATTTGCTCTGATACTAGCTGAGGTGACCCAGCGTACCACTGCATGGTGTAGTACACAAGTCGTTGACATAACACAAGTGAAACACCGTTCCACTCATATTACATCTCTCAGAGTGGTACAACAGAAACATATGCGAGTCCAAGGTATGTCTATAGAAGTACACACGAACTGTTTACATAAGATCAACACAACCTCCTACTTTACAATGAGGTAAAACTTCAAATAAAGCTCCAGAAGAACGACTCGTAGTCTATCTTATTGCTAACTCAAGCTTAAGAGCTACTTGGCTTGCTATAGAAATCTAGCTACTTAGGTGCTAGGATTAGGGTAAGGTTCCCTTCTATTACTAGTCTGGGTTTCCATTATAGCTGATGCAGAAGTTGAATCCATTGACTTCTTTGACTGGATTCTCCATCTTGTTGCAGTTGACTCCTTTGTCTTCGAGTTCCACGGTAGTTTCTCCTTCGGTGCCTTGATCTAAGAAGGGGGTTCAAATGGGATAGAATGAGTACGAGCGTACTCAGCAAGTTCATATTAGGAAATATGTGTATCATGCACTAGCTACAGCCATAGACCAGAAAGTCATAGGCCAATGCAAGTTTTTGTAATCATTTCTTCAAAAGGTTTATTTTATTCTGAAAACTATGCCCGTCAGTCTTCACAGGTTGACTAGAACTTCGTGGAGTTCCTTTCCTGCCGTGTTCGCAGTTCCCTTCCGGAACGAGGGAGTGGCGATCACAATTCTTGATACCCTCTGCAGAGGTGCGTTACTTTACCCCACAAGAGATCTTAACCATGTTGCCGGCCGAGAGTATGTCCTCGTCCACACTTCCTTTGGTGTGAGGCCCAGTATAAGATCCAAGCCAATCACTGCCTTCTACGCGACCCTGCAAACCCACCCTTTTGTCCAAATGTACACCTCCAGTAGACTTCCCCCGATAATACGGCTTTACTCATGGTGTATTCCGGACAATCCATCATAGATCGTAGAGCCATCATCACTAATGGATGGGGATTTAAAAGGCTATCCCAACCTACGGCAGTGCCTCCAACACCCCGCCGGCTCTACCAATCCGTTGGCATGCAGAAGGGAAAAGATACAGCTGACTTCCCCAGAGCCATTATAGATCTTATGGATAACGCGATATGTACGGCGCTAGAATAACTGGACGGCATTGGTAATTAATCCTAGGGTGATATAACCCATGCAATGGAACCTCCACCATATCAACACATACCATGGTTCCATTGCCCACCACATAGTCATATTCATAATTGTAAAATAATACTTTGCTTTTCAATGCATGAGTGATAAGTATAGTACTTTGCATATAGTTTGGTACAAATAATCAAATGACATGAGCAAGCGATGAACTTGCCTTTCTTGACTGCAAGATTATGCAGGCAAAAGCTTCGATACGTGATAACTCCAAATTCTGAAATACCATCATTGTCCGGTAAGGACAATGTTTAAAGATCTGGCAAAGATGCTATAATGCATAGTATGAGATGCAATCGTCCCGAGCGTAACTTAACCTCGATGATTAAGGATGTATGAGTTGTAAAGATTTCTTTAGGGTTGGTTGCACTTTTAGAACGGTTCTCAAACAAGGTTCTTATTAGGGTTTGGTTATATTAGCATCAACTAAGTGATATAAGACATCATAATAATCATACACATAAAGAATAGTGGTGGAATAATATGTAAAGAACAGTTGTCAGTTTTTAAGTTCTATAGAACATGGTTGATGATTACTTATACTATACTTCAAAAGAATAACTTTTGAAGAACATGTTGTTTAAGAAATAATGAGTATTTCAAATAAGAATTATGGCTTCTATGGTTTGATTGACATTTGTACTTCAAAAGAATAACTTTTGAAGAACAGGTTAAATAAGAACATGAACTACTATACATAGGTCTTATGGCTTTCTAGGGTTTACTATTGGATTCATTTAGTTCATTAATAGGAACTAGTTAGATTCTTAAGTTGAATTGGGGTTTCTATATAGCAACTATTGGTAGGTTTATTGCTATGGTTTATTCTAAGCATCATATCAAAGGATGGTTATCAAGATGGTTCTATAAATTAGCTATTAGGGCTTACTATGGTTTCACATTTGCTTTACTAAGAAATGATTAATGGCTTCTAAACTAGATGGTTTATCCCTTCCTGAATAGGGTTCAGGGGAATAGGAGCATGTGATGTGTATTACTACACAAGATTGGTACTAGGGTTTATCATTATGGTTCTACTAGGGTTTGATGATTGAAGTTGATCTTAATGGTGTGGTATATAGGAGTGGTGATCAATGGTTCTAACATGTGGTATCAAGCTAGGGTTTATATCTATGTGATACTAGTGAATCATATAGGTTTTAATTAAGAATAGGAACATGAAATGATAATCTCATGTGACTTGGTTTATGCTAATGGATCATAAGCATGTATTCAATTGTGGCTTATTAGGGTTCTATATGTCAAGTGAATTTCACATGATCACATGTGACACATAATTAGGGTTTTGGAATTGCTTCTAAGGTGGAATGATCACATGAAATAATGGAATCAAAGTCTTACTAAATTGAAATTAGGGTTTCTAAATTATGATACAACTCCTAAAATGATGAGTGGTAATAGAGTTGTGGTTACTAATTACTTTGAATAACAATTAGTAATGGTTTAACATTTTATTAATTTTTACAAGATTTAATAATTAGAGTAATTCTTATTTAGGTTTAATTAAGAATCAGGGTTTAATAATTGTTATTAGGTTTAAAGTATTTAAGTTGTTGACTTAAGATGTTTAAGTAAACAATTGTTGGGCTACCAAAATAATATTGGCTTTTAATATTTTCTTGAGTTATTACTATTTAAAGAAAATGGTAAATGGTAATTTGCAAATTAGGGTTTATGAATTACCACTAATAATTAAGTTAATGCAAATATGATAAATAAAATTAATCTTAACATTTTACTTAGTTACTGAATAGTTAAAATTTAATTCTTATAACTTTACTAGTTATTGAATTCAAATTGTATTTTAAATAATTGAAATGGCATAATTAATAAGGTTAAAAATAAGTGAATTTTTATTTTGACACACTTTTTTGTTTTATATTTTATTTGAATAGAGTTTATTTTTGTGAGCATTTTGATATATTATTCATATTTTTCTGAGTTGAAATGAAATTTCTATGATTTTGCAAAGTTTCAGGAATTTACTGGAATTTGAAATTAAACTAAATACTAAACTTACTGGTTCACTCTACACACAGAGAGACAGACAGGTGGGGCTACTGCCACGTTGGATGCCACGCAGGCAACGACTGGTCAAAGTGGACTGGGGCTGTTGACCGCACCGGCGTTTAACCGCCGGCGGCCAGGGCACGGTGGCGCCGCCGATTTGTGGCTTCCCGGGATGGGCTACTGAAGGTTTCCGACTCGCCTTGATTCACTGAACAAGATGGCGTGGTCGCCCTACTCACGGGATCACCGGAGCAGCGACGGCGACCTCCTTCCGCGGCGGTTTACTCCGGCGAGATATCGAAATACGGCTACGGTTGATGCCAGGAAACGAAAGTGGGCTCTAAAGATGCGGAATCTCACCGTGAAGCTCAAGGTGTGGTCGGCGACGACGTTGGTGGTCGGAGACGAGCGCAATTTCGCCATTGCCGGCGATGTGCTGCGGAAGGGATCGACGAAACTAGCCGGCTTGAGGAAGATTCAGCACGATTCCTTCCTCCCAGATGCTCTACGGCGTCAGGCGCTCCTCCCAGAGCTCACGATAAGCTCCGGGATGGCTTGTACCGTCGGGTTCGTCATCGACGCCGGCGACAGTACGTGGAAGAATGTGAGAGATAGAGAGGTTCTGGGAAGAAATGGATGGGCGGCAAGGTGCTAGGGTTTCCTGGCGGTGCTCTAGGAATATTTATAGGGCAAGAGAGGGTCTGGTTCGTCGGCTCGCCGGCGGTACTGGCCGAGATGCGATGGCGTCGGTGAGCTGCATTCGGGCGTGAATCTTGATGCGGAAGGGATAAGACGGACGCGAGAGATATAGGGTGGAGTTCTAGAAGCTTATGCGGCGTCCAGGGCGTCCTTATCGTCGTCGAGGACGTGGCCGAGCTCCTCCTCTGCGCTGTCATCTCCGGAGAAGAAGAAGGAGACGATGGCTTGCCTCGCACGAATTTTGAAGCAAGCCGAAACGGTATCTGGGCTGTTTCGTTTATGGGCCGGGCTGGTGACATGGGTTGCTGCTGGGCTGCGATGGCCTGCTTCGGTGGACAGGTAAGTTTCCCTCCTTTTCTTATTTCAAATTTTATTTACTGTTTTTATTTTCTGTTTTGATATATCTATTTGAATTCAAAGTTGAATTCTGTTTTGTTTTACAGGTTCTAAAATATTTGAACATTAATACATTTTGATAATGATGCTTGCTGCATTGTTTTGTTTTTAAACGACATTTATTAATTGATTAATTTTAGTTCTTATGAGACATAAGTTAAAAGTGCCAATAGATATGAATTTTAGGGTTCATCTCAATTACCCTTTTAAATTTAGAAATCAATTCTGTTTTAAAAGATCTGAAATTGAGAACATGTGAATGGTGAACATATTCTATTTTACAAGTGCTTAGCCTAGTGATTATTCATATATAATTTGGGTATAACTAGGGTTTAACAAATGGGAAGGAAAATGGAATTGGGTTTATGATTTTATGTGAAGGATTATTCACATATAAATTAATTATGGCTTGGGTTATTACTTGTGATCCATGATTCACAAGTTAGGATATAATATTTCATGTGGGGTGGATCCTATATGAAAGGGTTTGGGGTTTTGCATAATCTTCACTAAATTTAAGTATAAATAGGCATGAGGTATGGCAGGGTTCTACTTATAATCCAAAGTAATCCATGGGTTGGATTGCAGACTTGGTCTAGGGTTATCCTCCTCACTTAGGTAGAATTAATGTATCAAGGCAATGCTAGGTTTGTCTTAAGTGTTTAGATAGGCAGGGTTTACCACTAATGTCATAACTACTCCATACAAGGCATGAGTATTGGTCTGATTAACTACTAATGATTTACTTATCATTTCATGTGAAGAATGAGATCTATGGATCACTTGTAGAGGTTTAACTTAGCATCTCAATTTATAAGGTAAGATCATGCATTAGACATGATCCACTTATTCCTCACTAATCTCTCTTCTTTAATCCTTATCTCAACACACTCACTTAAACTCTTAGGGTTTATGATCATCACTCAATTTGTAATGATCAAAGTGTTAGTCTCATAACAATTTATTAGTTAATTATGGTTCTCTCTCCAAGATCAAGTATTGGTCCATATACTTGAGTATACCTCTTTAGGTTGAGCTCTTCTGAATAGGTAGGGTTTCTCTAGGGTTTATGATTATTACCAAGTTGTAATGATCACAACACTTGCCTCTCTATAATTACTAGAAGAATAGGTTCTTACTTACCATCAAGTTTTAGCTAGGTCAAATAGGGTTTAGTACTTGACTTATATTTCTTGTATCATTGGTTAGTATCAACAAGTACCTCAATTAGATAAGGTTTAAATAGTAATCTAGGTTTTATTCAATGGATAGAATAAGCACATGAATGATTCTCTCCTTTCTCTAGGTTTAATGATATGAGTTGAGAAACAAGATTGGAATGATCCAAAGCTAATGATGAATGAATATGAGTGTTCTTGACTTGGTTTGTAGTTGAACAAATATACCATGTGACTCATGGTAGGAACATTTATTTAGTAGAAGACATTGAAAAGATAAGTAAAGAATAGTTTCTTAATTAATTGAGTTCTTTGATTCATAGTGGAATAATTATTCATGTGTTGTTGTAAGGAATGGCATGTTAAGATCCTTTATAAGATCTTGTAGTTAATCCTTACTTAAGGTGTTGTTTGTTGTAAAACTAATTCCATTTGATCTAGCCCATAGATCAATTCATCTCTACCCAAAACAAGGTTTTAGCAAAGATCACACTGAAGTTTATAGCGCTTGACTTGATGATCTACTTCAATTCCAGCAAGTCAAGTGAAACTTCAGTTAGTGTGGTAAGTTTTATTTGAAAGCGCGAAAATTCCCCGGATTTTCTATGCATGAATGCAATGCATACTTTGGTGTTCTCTCATTTTATTGCCTCTAAACCTGGGATATTACAGATGGTCTGGTTGCAAGACTTCGAGAAAACATTGCCACCACCAAGAGTGAAAACATATCCACTTGTGGCTTCATCTTAGCATCTGAAACCCAATTGGAATCACTATACCCTTCAAGTTCTCTTGGATACCCGGTATAATGAATTCCATAACTCATGGTTCCCTTTAGATAGCGCATCACTCTCTCAAGAGCATGACAATGATCATCTTCCGGGTTGACCACAAACCGGCTAAGTTTGCATACAGTAAACGAGATATCAGGCCTCGTAGCGCAAGCTAAATACATAAGTGAACTAATGATTTGAAAGTACCTTAATTGATCTCTAGTCACATTTTCATTCTTTTGAAGCAAGACACTAGGATCATAAGGTGTGAGAGAAGATTTAAAATCAGTATAATCAAATCTGCTCAACACCTTCTGAACATAATAAGATTGCACAAGTGTAATCTCATTATTCCCATCTCTCAATAACTTGATTTTGCAAGAGATCCGCTTACTCATGAAGAGGATGAAGCGTTCGGGGATGCCACCGTAATCTTTGTGGGTGTTGAGTCCTCTCCAAGCACACTTAAAACAGGACCCACAAAGATTACGGTGGCATCTCCAAACGCTTTATCCTCTTCAGAAGTAAAGGTACTCTAATGCTGCAAAACAAAGTAAAAATGGGAATGGGGTTACCGTAGGAGTAGTACGCATATAGCATACGTCTTTGGTGTGTTCTTCGTATTGTGCTATCCCTCTATAGGTGCCCAGCAATTAAAGCAAGGCCAATTTTATACACCGACCAAGTCGGTTCATACGAAGCACCGCACATCCTTTTTCTGTGTTTTTTCGTTTTTTCGTTTTTTGTTTCTATTTTTTGTTTGTTTTTTTCATTTTCCTTTTTTATCTCTTTTTTCTTTCTGTATATTTTTTCCTCCTTGTTCAAATATGAAAAAGTTTAAATTTGGAAAATGTTTAAATTCTATAAATATTTGTGTTTAAAATTATTCAAATTAAAAATACGTTTATATTTTTTATAAAATTAAAATTGTCGAATTGAAAAATGTATTTGAATTTTTTTAAAAAAAATCAAACACTAATTGTATTTGAACAGTAGTATTTTTTACAAAATAGTTTTTACAAAATTTTAGAAAATATTCAAATTTAAAATATGTTCAGATTTTAGAAATGATCAAAAATTGATAAACTTTTTTCGAAAGAAATCCAGATTAAGTTTGTAAGTTTTAAAAACCAAAAATGAAGAACCAAAACAACAGGAAAATAAAAAAACAAAAAATATGAAAAGAATTGAAGAAAAAAATAGAACTACTTTTGTTAGCCCGCAACCTAACTAACCGACGCGGGTGGCGCGTGTGCGCGTTGCGCGGTTAGTCTATCGACCAGGTCAACATAGAGGAGCTCCATTAAATCACGCGTAAGAGCATATCCAACTGGATGAAGAAAATAGAGGCGGAACGACTGTTTCAGACTGCGGGACCAAAAAATGTGTGTGCACCCTAGCCCAGCGGCCCGGCGCACAGTGACCAGGCTATTCGTCGAGAGGCAAACGTGGCCTAAATTTGCGCCTCAGATGCGTCTTGGCGGACGGTGCGCGGTCGCGCCGCGTGATCGCTTGCTTCTCCCACGAGCCTACCTAACAGTGGGCATGATCGTCGGCCGCCGCTTCGGCGGTCTTCGCTTTCGTGTCTGCGCCATAGCCTTCATCTTGTATTCTGCAAGCGCACCCGGCCTGGCGGGCGGCGACTGGACATCTGCGTCGCCATTAATGGCATGGTGTCCTACGCGCGCCTGGCCTTTAAAAGGCGACCGACATCGTCCCTGCCTGCCGGCGGAAATACCTGTCGTCAGACCTCCGCGCCGATCCTGCCTTCGTCGTGGACTCCGATCTATGGCTCACCTAACGCGAGACCGAGAAGGATCCAAGGAGGAAGTTGGGGTTCCTCGATGACCGGGACTACCCGTTTGGTCTCCGGCGCATGCCCACCCTCCCGTGCCTCCTCGTCGAACACGGCCGCCGGCTCCTCCCGCGCCTTCCACAGACGACGATGCGCTGGCCGACTACATCAAGGAAGCTAAGGACGACAACGACGACTTTGTTGATTGTGTCTTCCATGCCTGGCAGACAGCCATGGAGGAGGGCCGAGAGTTCCAGTTACCGGTGACGATGACCGGCGAGGAGATAGCGTGTCGGAGGTGGACCAACCGGTGCGTTCGCCGCTGCACCGATACGCTACCGACATCATGCAGCCAGGCCTCACAGAGGATGAAGCCCTCCAACGGGCACTGCAGAATTAGACCCCCCACCCTCGCCGCCTCCACTTCTGTCGTTCAATCTGTGGGTTGCTCTACCTCCACCTGCGGCATCGCTGGCGTACATCCAGTCGGCTGCCAACTTGTCGTGGGTGATACTGGATTTCATCATGCTCGACGACAAGGACGATGAGTAGGCTAGGGTAGTAGGTGGTACATTCGCCTTTTAGTTTTATTATTTTTATTTGCCTTTATTAACTATGTAAATTATGTTTCTCTTGAATGCAAAATCAAAAAAAAATTGCATTGTGCCACCGGAGACACGCAAACAGACGCGTGGTCGAATTCGACAAACGAATGAAGACGGTAAATTTAGATATCCATTTTTCGTGGCCGAGTTGAAGATGCCCTAATGTATTAGTTATTTGGGCCGAGCAGCACTCCTGCCTGGGGTTCACGGTCTCATCCTCCTACAAGATGGTGGATACTGCTTCAGAGTTGAGACGTTCACATGTCTCGGTATCTTGATCCATGCATGCATGATGCATGTGCCGACAATCAAACATGACAAACGGATCAAAGCCCGAAGAAAAAATGCTTCACTAGAAATAGCGGTCCGTAAATTCGTGCGCAGAATGCATACGCCCAGTTGCAAGCACGCGGCCAAAATTTTGGCGAGCAACGTGCGATCGAACAGAGGCGGGGCCTGTTGTTTCTGGCCGGTGGCCGGTGGCCGCATGTTAACGCGGCAAGGTTTTTCTTCCGGCCACCTTTCTATTCCCAGCGACGAAATTACAGAACCGGCCATGAAGATTAACTGGATGGTAGCCATACCATTCCACACATGCGTAGGGGGCGGCCAATCAATTTGCCATCGTATCGCAACCGACCGACCGACCGATCCAACCGTCGGACGGACCCGTCAGCAATCGCACATGACTTGTCGCGACCACCGGAGCTCTTTTTGGCAAGTTGACGCGCTTCGGCCGGCCCGTGGCGGTGGCGTGGTGCGCGCCTGCTCGGATCCACCGCGCGCCGCCATGCTGAAATCCCGATCGAGCCTCTCACTTCTGGCACTACTGCCTGAAATGCTAATCGGCCAGGGAATATTCGAGCGATCCGTTTTGCTTGCCTCCCTTTGGTGTAAATATATAGTACTTCCTTCATTCGTTTCATTAAAAGTATTTCAACTTTGTCAGAGACAAGGTATGCCGATACATATCATAGCATCTTATGATTAAACGATAGTACGGTACTTTCGTGGCTAATCGATATGCATCGTGATGGTATCTTAATTTGATAGTATCTTAGTCGTAACCTGAATCGTATCATATATATAAAAACAATACCGTACAATCTCACACCAATACCAAAAAAGATACTAGTATATCCGATTGCGTGTCCATCATTTTTTTTAAACAGAGGCAAAAGTTTTTCTTCATTCTATGAATTAAAAAGACGCTTTACAATACTGCAAGAGTTAAAAAATATTGCAAGGAGGTGAACATGGACCTCTTCTATGCTTGAACTTTGATTGTGGTGGGAAATGGGAAGAATACACCGTTTTGGGATGCTCCATGGCTAAATAGGTCTAAACCACTTGACATTGCCGGATTGCCCCTCTCATATTCGAGGTGTCCAAAAAGGTGGTGTGTCAACAAGACTTTGATCAATGATGATTTGTTGTCTTGTTTTTTTTTGCGGGTAAAAGAGGATATATTAAGCCACAAGGATTACAAGGAGGTCTTGGGCAAACACCTGAGACAGAACCTCAGGCCCCGATCCAAGCCAAACGGCAGTTCTAGCTTCTGTTCTTGCTAAATTAGCTAGACAGTGACTAACCCTGTTTTGCATACGGATCCACTTTTACAAAAGAAATAACTCTATTACTATTAAACATATATCTAATCTCTGAAATCAAATGTGCTACTGACGAACGATCTTGGTTCTTCTCCTTGATAGCATCAACTAGGATTGAACAGTCGAGCTCAACTGTTATTGGATTATCGCTCCTTTGCATAGCCAATCTCAAACCTTCTTCACATGCCATAGCTTCGGCCTCAAGAGGATCAGAACAGTTTAACAACTGACGACAAGCCGAGAATATGATGTGGCCATTCTCATCTCTAAGCACCATACCAGCTCCGGCCGAGCCATCTTCCAACTTGACCGATCAATCACAGTTTAATTTCACCCAACCTATAGGAGGGAGTTCCCAATGTTTGTCAGGTGGCTTTTCTGGTACAACACCAACCGAGTTTGAAACTGAACCAGTCAGAACTGGTTGCTTGCCTTTGATCATATCTCCGATTGATGAAGTCTTCAGATTTTTTAGTATACTCATGTAGCCAGTGAGGAAGCGCTTGGAACTCTCGATCGAAGGGAGAGGTTTAGAATGAGTAGCTTCATTCCGAGCATACCAAGCTCGCCAAGCAACGAGCAGAATAGCATCACACATCTGCTTCGGAGCAGCTTCCAGGATGGAACGCAACCAACAACCTGTGTTGGACCGGAGCTCTACGTCTGAAGGTAAATACCAAATGCCTCTCATTGCATCCCAAAGTTGACGTGCATGTGGGCAGCTATACAACGCGTGTGCTGAATCTTCCTGGGTAGTGCCGCAAATTAAGCAAATTCCAGTAACTTTAATTCCTCTCGATCGTTTGTTGTTCGCAGTAGCTAGAGCATTTGATGCAGCTTTGAAAGCAAAAGTTTTCACCTTTGGTGGAACAACAGCCGACCAAATGCGCTTCCAACAAGTTTCGCTGCTATCCGGTCTGGCACTAGTTGTAGCAAAGGAGCATTGTACTGGGCAGTTGTTAAATGCCAACTTGTATGCACTCCGAACCGTGAAAATACCAGATTTCTCTGGCTGCCATGCGATGATGTCATCGTCAAGGCGCCTTGAGGGTCTAATCCCAAGTATTGCTTCGGCATCAATGGGCAAGAATTTAGACCTGGCCAATTCCTCCTTCCATAGTCCATGATTATCCAACAAATCAGATACACGCCGGATGCGACGGTCACCATTGGGTGAGAACACTTTCATATATGAAACACGGGGTATCCAATTATCACGCCAAACACGAATGCTTTTTTCCATTGCCAACACACCAAATGACGCTTATTTTCAACAGTTCTAAACCATATGAAATAGCAGACCAGGTGGATGAAGGGTTACCAGTGAAAACTGTATCAATCAGGTTACCATTAGGATAGTATCTCGCCTTAAGGACACGAGCACACAGACTGCCAGAGCAGGCTATTAGTCTCCAGGCTTGGCGAGCAAGAAGAGCTTGATTATAGATGCGCATGTCACGAAAACCTAAGCCCCCTTGAGATTTTTTTTCGCATCAATTTTGGCCAACCAATCCAGTGTGTTTTCCGCTTGATTTGTTGTCTTGTTGATCTTAAGTGTCCGTCGAATTCAATGTGTGGATTGCGCGACTAGGAGTTACTATCTGCGATGGATGAATGTGTGAGAGACATGTATTCCGAACAGAGGACGTGTGCTTACATCTGGTGGGTATAGTCTCAACTGAACACGGGTTCAGCAGGCAGGGACACACACACCATACCAGCTCAAGAGAAAGTGAGCACCTATTCATTACCTGCAGGTAGTACGTACTGAAACAAGTTGCTCCTACTCGATCGGACCATGTACAACGAACGTGGTGGTACCTTTTGCATTTCCGGAGCGAGATCCTTGTACGTATATCAAAAGAGGAGTGATAGGCTACGTTGGATAGGAGTATGAACCGAACCTCAGGTGAAGGCGTTCGTTCTCGGCCACGTCAGCAGAAAATAGTCGCGCGGGCGGGTGGGTCCTAGAGCCACCAACCCACGTGGTGGGCCACTCCCTGCTGGTTTAGGCTTTGGTTTTATTTTCCTCTGCACGATTTTGAGCAAAAGAGAAATTAGGACGTGCATGCCCCGCTAGTCCTACATGCAGGGATTGGAAATGATAAGGGGCGTGCTCAGAGTCGGGTCGGTCGGCTGATATGGGCCAGAAAATCGGTTGCAGTTTGCGTCGTCCGATCGTGATCCAACGATCAAAACAAGCTGCAACGCAGTTTAGCATTTTGGCCCTTAGTTTTTGAGAAATCAACCCGCTGTCCTAACTTTTTCACTTAAGAATGAAAAGGTGTATCTCTTTAGCCCTATTCTTCTCGGTATTTACGACAAATATGCCACTGTGCTAATTTATCTCTAGGGCAGAGGGCATTGCATTAAAAATAGTCACCCCGTATACAAAAAATATACAGTTTTACAAGAAAAAGTCGCAACATTTTCTTAAAAATAATGTTACAATAAAGTGGTTAAACCAACAAACTGTTTTGCTGGAGATCAATTTGTAACAAAAGTAGCCAATATTATTAACAATAACTGGAGACTGTTACAACAAAAATCCATATATTTGCAAAAATAGAAGAAAACATTAGTTTGCTACAGATTGAATTACAACAAAAGTCACCAAATTTATTTACAAAAAGTCACAAACAATTACAATAAAAAATCAATATGTTTGCAAGATGATGCAAAGTGGTCAAGCGACATTTTATTTGCTATAGATTGAATTACGACAAAAGTCGCAAACTATATTTACAAAGGGTGTCAACCGATTACAACAAAAGTCTATATATTTGCAAACACCGCAAAAGTGGTGAAGTAACAATTAATTTTCTACATATGGAATTACAACAAAATTCACAACCTATTTATACAAAAGTCAGAAATGAATTAAAACAAAATATATATACAACAAAAATCTGGTGCACAAAAGAAACGAAGCAGTGCACGAGCAATTGGTTCCAATGTGTCTTAAGTGCTGGACCAGAATGTGTGGGCGTACAAGTGATGGGTCATGCGAGCGAACAGGTGATGGGCCAGATTCCGGCCAAACCAGCGAGTCGTGGGCCCAACAGCGAGCGCGGACCGAGCGGCCGATCTTTTTCCCTCAAGCGGTCGCCGGCTCACAAGCGATTTCCAAATGATAAGCACACGGAAGCGCGCGCGAGATAACGCAATGGATCATGAGAGGGACAACCTCGCATTTTGGATGTCGCAAAACGAGTTTGCGGTAAGAAATTCCGGGGACTTGTTAGAGATGCTCTCACAATGTTTTGTGAGGTTACGTGTTGCTTCTTGGAGCATCAATCAACATAGGTGCAAAACAGCTTCCTAGAGTTGCTCTAGTAACATTTCTATCTGCAAGGTTGGGTTTTAAAACAAGAAATACTCCCACTGTTCCATATAGTATGTTGTGCGTAATTTTCTGAGCAAGTCAAACTTCGTAAGGTTTGAGCAATCATATAACAAAATAAACCAATTTTTAATATGATTCTTAGAATCAAAGTGAAATACATTTTCATATTGTGTACATTTTATAGACAACATATTCTTGGTTGGAGGGAGTAGGGCTGTAGGGGTGGAAACTAGTAGTGGATAATCCGTATTATCTAGCATTCCACATTCGTATTCGGTAGACTGGTAATATCTGATTCGGACGTCCCTGAAAATGGATATGGGAAATAATCGAATCCATTTTACGAAAAACAAATACAAATGTGGCATTGAATTTTGAAGCAAATGTGGATAACTAAGATTATTTTTGCCGATTTTAGTAATTCAGCCCCAATATGCCAATTGCCTAACCTATCGAATCTAACAAATCGATCAAATACTCTTTTATGTGAATGGACTTGAAAGTACTATGCATTATATCAGTATATTTATCTCTCTACCATTCAAGAGTTGGCTCAACATGAGTCTATTATTTCATTATATTCATATCCGCTCCGAATTGAGAAAACATCCAATTTGTATTCGTATTCGAATAACATTCGCTACGAATTCATATTTAGCAACATCCATATTTTTTTTGAAAATATGGAAACGGATATGAGAAGGGCACTTTCCAATCCGTTTCCACCCCTAGGAGGAAAGCCACTAAGTTTAGTACTCCCTCCACATCGGTTTAATTAGTCTTATGCGTAGTTCTAATTGAGGAAACTTAATATTAGATATATATTACAAAAATTATATCACTCGAGACTACAAATCTTATAGAGAATTTTCAAATGGTATAATTTTCATGTTATATAGTCTATAATATATAGATTGAATTAACGATCTAGACAGACGTGTAAGAGACCTATAAACCAAAATGGAGGGAGTAGCTGACACCAAGCCATTAAATTACTTTCAATCGGCTCATATATCAAAATTTTGAAAATACGGATTAAAGGGGATCTTTGTTTTGGAAAGGATATGCTAGGAAATACTACTGACGTTCTGGGTCGCATGCAGTTCAGCAGCAGGAGTTGTTCCTTTGCTTGCGGCACAAGCTTCAGATACGCTTTGTCTGAAACATCCATGACCGAAATTTAACAAACTATCTACTACTGTTCTAAAACGTGCGTGCATTGGCAGTGCCCCTCCAAACCGATGCACGCAAAAGTAAGTAATACCGGTACCAGAATGTTTTTTTTTTAAAGGAACAAGAACCATACAGTTTGAGGTATCGATCCGATGACACGGAGCACAGGTATGGATCGACCGGCGACGAGACAGATCACTCGGATACCACATACAGGAAGGAGATGGAGGACAAATGTACAGGGCGGCACATGAGAGGCATGATACATACATACGGTTTGTCACGTAGCCCCTGTCTGTCACGCACACCCACGGCCGGCCGGCCAGCCTAGCAGCCCAAGTGCAGCAGCTCACCTGAATGGCGGATGGCGACGGACTAATGATGGCCGCGCCACATCACACCGCCCATCCCTGCCACACGTACGGCCCACGTGGAATCGCGTACACTCGCTGACGTGCGGGGCCCGGCTCGGGGCGACACCACGCCGTCCGCCACAGGGCAGAGGCCCGCCGATCCTTTATGATCCAGCTCAGCCCGTGACGGTGGGCTCGCCGCTGCACCTGCCCGGCGGCGACGGCGCACCGGCGGGCAACGCTCGTCTCCTGTCGCGTAGCGCAGGGGTACTTTCGTCACTCCACCACCTCCTCTGGATCAATCCCGTTGTGAGCAGCCTGTAGTAACGGCGTGGGGCCCGTGAAGGCGACGGGAGTGAAAACGGGCACGGACTCACTCTTCTGTCCGAACGAGATGTTTTTTCACCGCGCGACGCCGGGTTCGTGATCGGGATACACTGCAGTGTGGACCCCACGCCGGCGTGCCGCTCAGACCGGCCACGTGCCATTTATTCCCCCCACGTTGCCACGCTTCCCCGTTCCCATGTTACTCCCCCGCTCTTTTCCAAAAAACAATACAGCCCCTCCGTCCCCGCAGCCTCTATCCTCTTTCCAGGAACTCCAAGCACCCATCCCCATCCATCCATCATCCATGGAGAGAAATCCTGCTGTGCATCCGATTAGTGCTATGTTGGGCGCCGCTTTGAGAGACTTTGGTTCGTGCAGTACTGCTCGTTGAGCAAGCATGTGACCCAACAGGACACATACATGGCTCGCTCATGGAGAATGGAAAAGAGCAACTTCACTTTCAGGCTTCTGTTGCTGAACTGAATCACGCGGCAAGCATGATTACGAGATGATGATGATGATGAAGATTACTACTAACCGCTGGCACCGGGAGGTTAAGTCCCCATCGCCGGAAAGCAAGAAACAACACATGGAACACGACGACCAAGTGATCCGAATATTTCAGACCTGATTGCCTGTTGCGCTGATGATGAATGTAGTATCAGAGACTGGATCGAACGGCAGAATCCCAAGGAAAAAAGAGACGCGAACAAAACGAACGAATGTGCCTACTCGGCAGGCATTACAGCACGGGCGAAATCGCCAGAGTGCCATCATTATCACCACCACCACCCCACACTAACCGCTCAACTAACTCGACAACCAACACCACGAACTACTAACTAACTAATCCCATCCCAGAAGGAAAATTAAATGGAAGAAGAAGGAGGGGGAGCGAAATTTACAACGAATACACGGATCAAGCAAGCTCGGGTCACGCCGGCGACGAGGAGGAGCTGCCGGCGGAGGCTGACCCTGGACCTGACGAGGAGGAGACGCTGGCCAGGACCTCGGCCAGGGCCGTCATGGCGCGCACCTGCATCTCCAGCGCCTTGATGTAGTCGGACGCCTCGGAGAGCAGCGCCGGGAACGGCAGCTTCTGGCACCCGGGCACCAGCCGCCCGAGCACCTTCGCCTTCCTCGCCAGCGCCGGGGCCTTCCCCGTCGCCGGCGCCGACGCGGCAGCGGAGGGGTGCCGCGACGGGCAGGCCGGGGCGCGGAGCCGCGCGCGGTGGGCGGCCTGGAGGCGGCGGCGGCGGGACGCCAGGATGGCGCGGCTCCAGCGGGACCGCCCGCGGGCGGCCACCGCCAGCGCGCGGTCGGCGGCCTCACGCACGGCACGGCCGCGCGCCGGGGCCGTCGACGGCGACGCGGCAGTCGACCCGCCGCGGACGAGGCGGAGCGCCTCGAAGAGCTTGGACGAGTAGATCTCGTGCTCGCGCCGCGTCCGCCACTTGGACGGCTGCGCCTCCGGCCCCGCCCCGGCCGACGGCGTGGAGTCTGCACGCTTCCGCTTGCGCTCCCTCTCGTCCACCGACGTCGAGCTCGACGTGGACGCCATTGCAATAACAATTCTCGCGAGAGCTCCTCGGGGCTGCACAGAAACCAGCTTGCTGCCTGTGATCTCCTGAGCTGAGCTGGGTCTGCGCTTGCCTCTGGGTTTGAGAGGTAGAGGAGGTGGCCAGCGGGTGGGATGGGGGAGGGAGGTGGGAGAGGTTCAATATAAAGGGCGCCCCCAAATGACAATAGTGATGCCGCCCCGCATTGCCCATGTGACTCTTTTGGATTTTGGGGATCATTTTATTTTCTCATTTCTTTTGCTGTATTAGTTAATAGTTATAGTTAGTTTTTATTTGGACAACACTGCCCTTGCAGCTAATTATGAGGTCCACTGGGTTTGGACTTTGTGGCTCCGTGTCGCTCCATCTGGATCAGGCAGCCGGAGCCTTCTTGCTCTGCTTCCTGCTTGCGTGCTTGCTCATGGCAGGGCAAGGGCAGTGTTTCGTTGTTTTCAGGTGATTCAAAAAATAATGTTTAAGTTTTCTCTCAATATTTTGGTTTCTTTATGTAATTTGTAGTTGAAATAATGAATTTTGTTTAAATTTACCAACTTTGGTCGTACGATCTAATTATCCGATAGACCTTACATATTAAGCCTCTTAATGCTAAGTTTCTAGGAAAATTACTTTGTCAGTTCGAGAAAGGGTTCAATGGTTCAACCATTTCCCTGTTCCCCAGTATGTTGAGCAGTTGCGCTAAGGTTAGGGATCAAGGTTGTCAGTTTCTTGGGTCGCTTGATTTTGGCACCATGATTCAACCATTCTCTTTTTTTTTTTTTTTTGAAGTAGGAACACTTTATATATAAGAACAGCAGGCCGCCTCATTAAAAACCTTCCAGTCCCCTTCGGTACCCTGGTAAGGAAAAGAGTGCGTAAGAAACCTGCTGTTCTGGGATTACACAATGTTCATACAATCAAGATCGACCAAGTCCGAGACGCAGCTCGGTGGTGATCCCCAAGAGATGCCACTAGAGCCTGCTTTTCCTAGTTGGCCTAAAGCATGAGCAGGTCTATTGTTCCTACGATCGACCTTACAAATCGAAATATGATTATAAACCCTCAGAAGCTCTTTGAATTCACTATATAAAGCCCAGTGCGTAGATCTGTCAACGGATTCCTCCTGGCACGTAATGACAAGCCGATGGCAATCGGACTCCAAAGTGGCTGGCCCTTTGCTCGTAGAAATGAGGAGACGGAGGCCAAGTAAACCAAAGATGAATCTCGCCTTCTTCCGGCCGAGACACCCTCCACCGAGTTCCATGCCGCCACAACCACCCGTCCGCCATGGTCCCGGATTATAGCCGCGATGCGGTCTTCTTAGTCAACGGGTCCCATCCAGCGTCCACATTAGCCTTCAGCTCACCTTCCCTCGGCGCGACCCAGGCGGTCTCCTTCCGCCGCTCCGGGTTAGCTTGAATAGGATGCATCGGTGCCTTCCCCTTAGGATCAAAAGAAGTAGTCGAAGCTGCATGAAATGAGTTCAGATAATTAACCAGGTAAGGCGCCGACGCCGCGACAGATGCCTTCCCGTCTCCATGAATAATATCATTCCTGTGGTGCCACACTCTCCATAGTAAGAAAATAACTTGCGCCCGCCTTGTAGTAGAGGTGTTGGCCAGAAGATGAAACAGCCACTCACGACCAGTATGGTAGAAGTTCTCCTCTGACGGTAGATCCCAACTCTTCCGCAATTCATCTCGAAGGGCTCGAGCAATAGTGCATCGGACAAGAGCATGATGGTCATCCTCGCCTTCAACACCACAAATGGGACATATGGCATCCACCGACACAATGCGGCGGTGGACATTCTCACAAACAGCCAGGGTTGACGTGGCTACCTTCCACGCAAAAACTCTCATTTTATGCGGCACTCTAGCTTTCCAGACCAAGTCCCATATACTACGATCACCATTCGGTTCAGAGCTTGACTGTCCCCGGCTTAGAGCTTGAAGTGCAGGCTGCATGCCCAGCCTATAAGCCGACCTAACTGAGAAAATGCCATTGCTCTCAGGGAACCACGCGACAAAGTCATCACACCTCCTAGCCGGTAGCTTCATAGCAAGAATTGCCGTCGCATCCCAATGAGCACAGGAAGCTCGGACCATGGTTTCATTCCAAGTCATTGTATCCAGGTTAATCAACTCAGAAACCCACCGACGTCGACAGTTTGATCTCGGTCTAATTACCTTCATCCCATCCGATCTTGGGATCCAGTTATCCCGGTAAATTTTTATCTGAGAGCCGCACCCCACTCTCCATATAGCTCCTTTTTTAAGCAATTCCAGACCATGCATTACCCCTTGCCACGACTGAGACGTGTTCTGGATGAATGCCGTGTCCAACAGATTACCAGCCGGATAATATTTTGCTTTCAAAACTCGAGCACACAAGCTTTCTGGAAAATGCAACAGGCGCCAAGCTTGGCGCGCAAGGAGAGCTTGGTTGAAAACCCGCAGATCACGAAAGCCCATGCCACCATGCGATTTTGGTCTGGTCATTTTCTCCCAGGACATCCAGTGAATGTGCCTCCGGTCATGCTCATCGCCCCACCAAAAATCTCTGATAATATGTGATAATTCATCAAGCAACCCTACTGGGAATTTGAAAATGCCCATGGCGTAAGTAGGCAGGGATTGCAGGACAGATTTTATAAGGATCTCCTTTGCTCCTCCCGACATATATTTCTCAATCCAATCAGAGGCCCGCTTGAGGAACCTCTCTTTGTGAGATTGCAACTTTCCTTTCTTCAGTCTGCCTTCAGGGACAGGGAGGCCTAAATACTTCTCTTCAAAACAGGTTGTTTCATATTTCAAAATACCTTTAATAGCATTCTGGCTATCCGCAGTGCATTGATCTCCATATAGAATTGAGCATTTACCCAAACTCACCATTTGACCCGTGCTTCTCTCATATCGGTCCAGTATTGATTTTACAATAAGAGCTTGCTCCGTAGATGCCTCAAAGAAGAGTAAACTGTCGTCCGCAAAGAGGAGATGTGAAATTCCCGGGCCATTCCTGCTGATATGCAAATCACGGAGTGTCGCATCTTCAATTTCCTTCCTGATCAGACAAGACAAGCCATCAGCTACAAAGAGGAACAAGTACGGGGAGAGGGGATCGCCCTGGCGTAAACCTCGCGACGGAGTGAAAGGATCCAACATTTTTCCGTTAAAGCGAATCGAATACCGAACGGTGGTAACACAAGCCATAACCCACCGAATCCAAGTACTGTGAAAGCCCAGCTTCGCTAAAACCCTTTCTAAGAACCTCCAGTCCACGCGGTCATAGGCCTTGGCCATGTCCAACTTATACGCACAGAATTTCTTCTTAGCAACCGACCCAGTCTGGATTGAATGTATACACTCAAAGGCAATGAGAGCGTTGTCTGTAATTAACCTTCCTGGTATAAAGGCACTTTGAGTAGGTGAAATGATGCCATCCAACATCGGCCTCAGTCTATTAACAAGACATTTGGAGACCACCTTAAAAATTACATTGCATAAACTGATAGGGCGGAAATCTTTAATATCTTCAGGGTCAACCTTTTTTGGAGTGAGAACAATAGCTGTATCATTGACCTCCTCTGGCATTACTCCATCCGCGAAAAAACGCTGTACAGCGCGAACCACATCATCCCGCAGAAGCTCCCAGTTCCGTTGAAGGAATCGGGCGGGAAAACCATCGGGGCCAGGAGCCTTGAGAGGGCCAATCTGAAACAATGCATCGCTGATCTCCTTCTCCGAAAAATCTGCGCAGAGAGTGTTATTCATATCATCATCCACAAGTTGCCGAAGGTTGTCAGTAATGATCGATGGATCAATGTCATCATCACGTGTGTACAGCCCCTGGAAGAAAGTACGAGTCAGCTCCTCCATCTCAGTGGCGTCCGAAGTAAATGAGCCATCAGTCCGCTTTAATTTATTGATTCGGTTTTTCTTTTTCCGCTTAGTAGCTTGGCGATGGAAATATTTAGTATTTCTGTCACCCTCCCGTAGCCAGGCAACACGTGATCTCTGCAGCCACATTATTTCTTCTCGATACAATAATTCATCCATCTCCTTTGATAGTTGCAGCTTCTTACATTCACTTTCAGGATCCTGGAGTTGAGAAACAGCTTCCAACAGCTTCCTTTTCTTTTCAATTTCTTTGGGTACAGAGCCAAAGTGTGAGGCCTTCCAAGAGTAGAGATTATTCATTACCATACGCAGGGAAGTGTGTACATCACCCAAATTTGCAGTAGGGATACGCCTTGACCAAGCTTCCTCAACAGCCGATGCGAGAGAATCATCCCGTTCCCACATAACTTCATAGCGCCTAATTCTTGGTGGGTAGTCCTTTTTCTCTTCAGCACATAATAACAGCGGGCAATGGTCCGAACGAGGAGACACCAGGTGTCTCAGGCGCATATCTGGGAAGGCCAAAGACCAGGCAGGGCTCGCCACCGCCCTATCCAACCGAACTTTTACATTCCGATCCCCTTTTTGCTTGTTATCATATGTCCACGGAGTACCAATAAAACCTAGATCATGCAGATCACAGTGAGATAGAATCTCCCGGAAGTCAAGCATTAACCGCTCAGCTCTTCGTGATCTCGAGAAGTGTTCTTCTTGCCACATTGCCTCATTTAAATCCCCAATCATCAACCAAGGCTCGGCAGATCTTGGCTTCATTTGTCTCAGCTTATCCCACATGAGATGACGGTCACTTGCACGAGGCTCACCATAGACAAAAGTTCCTCTCCAAAGCCGTGGGAAAGACCCACCACTAATATGTGTATCAATATGTCTCGAACTGAATGACAGGAGGTCCACAGAAATACCCTCGATCGAATACAGGGCAATACCTCCTCCGCTACCATCTCCCTTAACATGAAAGCATTTGTCCATTCCCAGACGGTAGCGCAGATTTCGCACACGATCCTCTGACAGCCTAGTCTCACAGATGAAAACTAAGCAAGGCTTATGGGTCAGGACAAGGCTGACCAACTCATGAACAGTCGCGGGTTGCCCCAGTCCCCGGCTGTTCCAGACTAGGATACTCATTGGGCCCGGCGGTCCTCCTCGAGGGAGGCCGCCGATGATGCCATTGTATTTTTGCTTGTACCAGTTTTTTGGATTTTCGCCCGAGTCCTTGACTTAACATAGGCTGGAGGAAGGGGAGGAACTGTGGGATCCTCCATCCCTTCTTCTTGCACCTCCTCAGGTAAATTCGCAGTATTCTCATCAGCAAAATCCAGCTTCAACGCCAGTGGGTTTTCTTCCCGAATAACTTCAGTACTTACACTTGGGGGTTTTATCGGACTAGTGCCTGTGTCAGTCAGGTCATCATCCTTATCGAGTTCAGCATCATCTGATGATCTTTTCCGAGGACGATACGGATCCCCAGCCCCATTGCCACCCCTACCACCACGGTTTGGCGCTCGAGGAGTAAACCGCCGAGGGGCAGGGACAGGTTGGGTAGCTCTACGTGAGGCCATAAGCCAGGATCCCCACTGCAGCTGCTTTTCCTCCCAATCTCCATCACCGCACTCCTCATGATTATGTCCCAAAAGCCCACAGTGCTTACAGTAGTATGGGATCTTCTCATACTTGATCATCAGACGCTTCTTCCCCTCCGGGAGATTTAAGGTAACAAACCTCATTAGAGCTTTTGCAACAGTTATTCTAACTCTGACTCGAACATAGTTCCCTTCGAAAAACAACTTTGGGGACAGCTGTGTCTCCCTAACGAGGCCGATCTTGCGAGAGAGATCATCAACAATAGTCGGCTTGCGGTATAGCTCTGGTATGCCATGAATTTGGGCCCAGACATACATACCATCAAAGATGACAGATTCAGGAGTACTCAGGCCATCATAATCTTCAATGAGCACCCCCCATCCACGAAAAGTCCATGGTCCTTGATGTACTACCTTCTTCCAATCCCCCAGGCAGTGCATCTGGAAGATGAAGAGATTTTCACCCACCTCCCGACAGATTGGATCACGGGACAGGTTCCAGATGATTTTCATCTTCGCGAAGAGAGCTTCAGCACTAAAGTTCCGAGAGGTGAGGACACGGCCGATCGCTAACCACCGGCCAGCCTTCTGGTACTCCTTGGCCTCGTCCACAGATATGACCACCTCATCGAGCTCCTCCTCATTAAGCTCCAGATGGCTGAACATGTCTTCAATCTCCGCTTCCTTTCCTTTTGCGGGCCCCGAGCCGCCAGCCTCTTCCGCCATGGATCAGCAACCCCACGAAGGCTGCACCGAAGCGTGGGGAAGGACGTGAGGGAGCGGAGAGCACACGCAGGTAGCGGAGCGGAGCACTGCAGCCGAGAGTGCGCGAGCGAAGAGAAACAGCGGGGATCACGGTAACCACGGGCGATCTCAACACGGCGTCGCCGCCGCCAGAGCAGAAGAAACCCTAACCGAGAGGGTATTTTTTTCCGTAAAATGGATGTGAAAGTTAACCATATTCAACCATTCTCTTGGTTCCATTAGATATCTGCTTTTCCACTCTCAGGGCGCAATATATTTAGTCTGTATCTGCTTCTGATAATATATATGTTTCCAATTTTTTTTCTAGGTTTTTGTAATCATTACTGCTTCCATAGAAAATGTGAAAACAAATGTGGCACAACTTTCCGCCCCTTTCGGCTCCGCTTTAATTTCTGAGTAGACCTTTATACGAAATGAGTGAGGATGGCTGGGTAACAAGCTACGTGGAGCTCTTTTTCTAATGGTTCAAAAAATGCGGTTTGAAGTTTCAAAAAATTTGAATAAAAAAGTTTAGATTTAGTAAATAATGTAATCTACCAATACGAATGAATCTCACCTCAAAATACCCAAGTAGCTGTTCCTTTTAAATATGCTGATGGTTTGCACCTTTTAGCAGAGGAGCGCGAGAAGGTGTTGTCGCAGGCCTCGCAGGCCCAATGGTGGACCCCCTTGGGCACATCCCATCATGCAGCACAAAATCAAAAACCAGACATCTAAAGTAGTGAACAATGCAAATTTTAAAACCTCCCAAATCTGTTATATTTTGACATTTTTGGTAAGCCTAGAATATAAGGTATTTCGAGTTCCGATTTTATGTGTTGTAGAGTACATCTTTATCTACGCCTAGAATTTTTTCAGATCTTTTTGAAATTTCGAATTCAAGTTTTTAAAACTTTCAAAAAATAAAGTGCTCCATTACACCCGAGCCCCAAAGTGAATTTCCGTCAGAAGTGCTTCAATGCCAATCGATGCTACTCCCTTTGTCCACTAATATACTCACTCCGTCCTATAAAGGTTGTTTCAGATTTATCGAAATTTAGATGTATCTAGACAGGAAATATAACTTAGATATATCTAATTCTTGACAAATCTCACACAATTTTAATAGGATGGAGGGAGTAAGACCGTTTAGACATTTTAGATTGGATTAAATATGGTTCAACGTGAATGAATCTACATACTAAAAATAGACTTAGATATGAACTAACATAAGTGATCTAAAAAACTGAAACATCATAAGGTAATGAAAGGAAGCAGTATCTCAATGATTTGCCATTGCTGAGCAGCGTAGAAATTATCTGGGAACGTCACGTCAGAGCCTTCTCAGCCGGCATTTCAGTTCGACCTGTTGCAGTACTGCTTAATTGCTTAAATATAGTTGATGCAGAATGGAATACGTTACTGGTCGTCGACGAGCAGCAAAACCTCCCTGACAGTGACTTCTCCACACGACCACATCTGAATATCCCTGGTCATGCATCGGCACAGGAGTTTTTTTTTTTTGGAAGATACAACTAGTTTATCTGAATGTACAAGGAAACACGACACTCCTATGAAGAAAGAAAATGGAAATAAGAAGAGCAAGCCGAAATGGGCGCCAGCAGCGCCGGCCGGTAACGGCGGCGAGATGGCATAGTGCTTTTTGATCGAGGGGAAGTGCAGAGATCTGCTCTTCTACTTTTGTCTCGTGGTCCTCCTCCCCATTGTAGATCACCCGTTCGAATGACAACGGTGCCGTGCCGTAGGACCAGCACAATCAGTGAATAATCAGGAGTAGTATATCTATGGATTTTCCTTTTGAGTGTTTTTTCTTCTTCTTTCTAATCAAAGTGGATTCACACCAGTTTCAACGAAACTTGGTTCTGCTACTGTGTCATTGCAAGCATAAATAGAGAGAGTTTGCATCATAGATGTCAGCAGATATAACAGAGAACCTGAACTACTGCAACCCATATACACTGACAACGCCCACACTCAATCGTTTGTCACAAACGACATCCGCTATGGCGCTATCTATCCTTAGACATCATGTCGCCCATCCATTCGATTGCTCGTAGATCTCCTCTTGCGACGTTCCTCATCTTCTCGGTTCATGAAGTAGTGCTCTTAATTTGCTTTGTTTGTGCAAATCTCCGAAGTAAAAAATCTCGGTTCATGGCAGTTTTGAATGCTTTCTTTGAAGTAGTCATCCCCTTCTCTCGAAGTGGAATGAGGGGAAGTGCTTGGGTGGTGAAGTCTCTTCGATTCGATCATGCCACTTCCTTGTCGAAAGGGGGGAAAAAATCAGGCTACTTTTGTGCCTGACCGTTCCGCTGAAAATTCCAGAGCAACTTATTTTTGTTTCTGCCGTTGTTCATTCCTCTTGGACTGCATCGATCGAACGCACAGTAGGCATGCATGCGTCTGGGAGTGCCAGGAATACGAAAAACGCTTCGTCCCCGTCCGTCCCCGCGGGCGGACTCGGGGCGACCCACGCAACCCTAGCGTCTAGGCCCGCCTCTCCTCCTCCCCCACCGCCGCCGTCGGCGCAGGCCGCCGGGCAAAGCCCGCGCGGTGCCGGCAGCGGCGGCCATGGCCTTACCCGCGCGCATGGTGTGGAGGCGCGGGGCTCCCTCATCCGGCGGCGGTGCGCTTTGGTGGACCGAGTTCCGGCGGCGGCGCTCCTCGGGTGGCGCAGCTCCGGGTGGGTCGACGGCGGCGGCGCGGCCACTTGGCAGCGGGCGGCGCGGTGGCCGGCGGCGGCGCCTCCCGGCCCGGATCGGGGCCTTTGGGCTCCATCTGGCTTGGACGGGCCAGACCGGTGCGTCTGCTCCCGGTGGCCGATGGAGATGCTCCGCCGAGGACGGTTAGGACGGCGGCGCGCGGGATCGGCAGCGCGGCCACAGAGCTTCACGAGCCCGCCGGGCTCGGCCGGGCCAGAGGGGCCTGGTATGCTCCTGTAGCTGCGTCCGGTCTGTCGCCGCAGGTTGGCGGTGGAGGTTGTGCCCTCCCGCGTGGCTGCTGTCCAGACCCTCCTAGGCTCGGAATGTCTCCTCCCGGTTTCGTCGGTCGTCGTCTTTGGGCCACGGTGAGACGGCAATGGTGATTGCAAGATCGTGGTGGCGCGCGTTGGTGGACGGCAAGATTGGCGTGGTGTGATGGAGTGTCCGGGTCGTGGTTCTTTGGGGGACGGGAGAAATCCTTGTCGGATGGCCGACACCGACGCGGTGACGCTCGCGGGCGCCGCCTTCCTTCTTGAGGGGCGTCGGGGTTCCCCCTACCCACAACCCTCCCGCATATCGGGGGAAACCCTAGGATTTGTCCGGGCAGCAGCGTCGTCATCGTCGCATCCCTTCTTGAAGGTGCTGCTTTGGTATGCGGCGCTTCGGAGGGCCAAGATTGTGGTGGGAATTCTCCGGAGGGCGCAGCGGTTGCGGATCATCACTGTTTTCGTCGATCCGGCTTTGTCGACGTTGTTTTCCTCTTTTCTTCTTCTTATGTTTTCTTTTGGGCTTTGATGTGCTGTTCCCCCAGCGGTGATCTCTATCTTGTATCGGTATTGCTATATTAATATAGCGGGGCGAAAACCTATTTCGAGAGACATGCATGCGTCTTGGCACAGCATTTGTTTTTCAGTCGGCGAGCGATCCAACACCAAGACGAAAAGAGGGGAAACCACCAGTTTGACGTCGCTTAGCGGAGGAAATTGACAAGGTTAGCAAGCAGTCCAGTCCTAACAACGTGCCGCGCCGCTCGTACGCATGTGGATCCACCACGTAAAGTGGCATCGCGCAGTGCTAGTGCAACCTACCTAGGCGCCGCATTGTTTTTGGGTGTAGGCGATGTATACTAATTAATCGGGCGAGTGATCCGATGCTAGTGCTGCTACGATAGTTAGCCATCATTAGGGCCGGCTCGAGCCTGCAGCAGCGGCGCTAGCATGTTCTCCTCCTCATGCTCATGCATGGTCACTGCCCCGGTCGATCGTGCCGGGAACACGGTAACATGCAGCCAGGGGCAAGGTCACATGGGAATGGGAGGACGTCGCGCACCGCAAGCAAACCCGGCGAGCGTCCATGCAACTGGGCCGAATCATTCGTGTCTTGTTTCTCCGATGTGGCGTTCTTTCCCACCCGTTTTTCAAGGACAAACCCGTGATTATCTTCTTACTTTGTTGTTTAGCTCGGATTTGGACCAGCCTTCACATCTGGTTTATAGGATATAATTCAGCTTGCACAAATGTATATGCTTGCATGTAAATAGCGGGTTTTCCTAATTCTCAGCTAGTTAAGATTTTTTTTGACCGGGTCTACGACGGAAGACCAGGCGGGCTTACGCTGGTCTGAACACTTAATAACCAAAGCAAGAGTACATCATGGATCGACTACAAATTTTTAGAGGGTTAAGAAGCACATGGCCGCTTTAGAGATCAAGGAAGATCAAAACTAATAATAATACACAAATTATTAAGCATAGGAGATGGGGCTTCCGTCGCGTCGTGAAATGCCGAGAGCCAGACATCGATCACAGATGCAACAACGTGTGACCAAGGCGAGATCTTCATCCTAATAACTGAAAACAAGGGTGTTTCTTTTCTTCCAGATATTCCACGCGGTAGTAATGATGACAGTGGTTTCTTCAAGGTTATGGCGATAAAAGCTGAATAGGTCGGAGAAGCTAGTGATGTCATGTCTGGTGAATTTTTGGTTGAAGAAGCTCCAGATCCCACAGGCAAGGGTCGCATGCGCGATTGGAACATTATGGGGACGGAACACGCAGCTGGGACTAGAGGTAAGTGCAAGGAGATCATTCGTAGCAGCATGGGAGAGGCGAGGTTGAAGGTAGTTTTGAAAGCCAGAGGTAAGGAAACTGGCATTACGACGAGTGAAGTGGGAGCAAAGAGTGGGAAAACGTTCATGTGAAAGGAGACATCCATACTAAAGTCAAACCAAAAGGCGTTGGCTAAGCCATTCCCAATGGAGACTTTGGAAACGGCCCGAAAAGGGGCTAATCCTAGCAATAATTTCCTTCCAAATGGGGATGTCGAGATAGTATCGGCCACCCATATCTCGTGTGCCGGACCATCCATGCATACATGCGGCGAAACCAGCAAGCCCAGTGGGGCGAAGAGTCAGAGTGAAGCTTACTGAGGAATTTCGCAAGGAGCGCATAGTTTTAGGCATTGATAGAGAGTTAGGTTGTGGAGATTT
The DNA here is from genome assembly GCF_019359855.2 of Lolium perenne. Classification (NCBI taxonomy): domain Eukaryota; kingdom Viridiplantae; phylum Streptophyta; class Magnoliopsida; order Poales; family Poaceae; genus Lolium; species Lolium perenne. Next base: position 282,600,691 of record NC_067247.2, on the reverse strand, counting down.
ATCTTAGCTCTAAGACTCATACCTCAAAAGGCTTGTTACCTTGTCTACATACTTGATTTGAAGAGAGGGTCATACCCTATCGAATTTGCACGCTATTCGTGTAACTATGAGTTGCATGTGAGACTTTTTGAAGGTGGAAGTTGATTTGTAAATGATAATTTTTCACATGCAAGTTATGTTACAACTGTTAAGCTTCATGCACTAGCCACTTGAACCAAAAGTCCGAACTAATGGAAAGGGCTAGGCAATCTACTTGTACACTTCACAACACCCCCACTCGCGTGTGACGGGAGAAGAGAAAGTCAACACGTGATAGAAGAAGAGCACACCGAAACAGCGGTGGCTAAAGAGGGGGCAACAACAATTTTTAGGCTTGATTGCGAAAACCATGTGAAAGCCAGGATTTGAACTCGAGACCTGGGGCTCTGATACCATGTTAAGCTTCATGCAGTAGCCAGTTGAACCAAAAGTCCGAACTGATGGAAAGGGCTAGACAATCCACATATACACTTCACAACACCCCCACTCGCGTGTGACGGGAGAAGAGGAAGTCAACTCGTGAAAGAAGAAGAGCACACCGAAACAGCGGTGGGTAAAGAGGGGGGCAACATCAATTTTTAGGCTTAATTGCGAAAATCATGTGAAAGCCAGGATTTGAACTTGAGACCTGGGACTCTGATACCATATTAAAACCGTCATGCATAGCACTTGAACCAAAAGTCGAAGCGATGGAAAAATGAAGCGTCTCTTTGTACACTTCACAACAACAACTAGGAAAAAATAATCATGGGCCGTTACATTTGCTCTCGTGATTAATTGTGAATGTAACATAACTGACAGTTTGAGTGAGAACTAAGTTAATTCCTGTTCAGATTAGAATTAGTGAGTTGGATGATTTTGTGGATTATATTGAGTTTCAGAGATACATCGATCATGTGGCACTCCTGCTTGGACTCGAGCCACGGGAAACCGGGCGAAAGTATCAGACCAGATCATGTGCGTCCCACCCCACAGTACTACACACAACACAAAGCCTTTGCTTGGCCGTGTAAAAGTTGCCCGCCGCGGATAGACAAATCAACGAACCTGTTCATCCCCGTTCTGCGAGGGTGCTGCCTGCGGCGGGGCCTTTAATGGCCGCGCAGAGTCAAATCGCTCTCTTGGTATGCGTAAACTAGAGTACGTATAGTACGCGGCCGTCGTGAGCCCAGCATTTTATTTTGTTTAAGACGTCTGCATGTTCTGCCAGGGGCGTATTCAAATCTCGAAGCCTATCTGCTTAGACTGCACGCTTGCTTCCTTAAGACGCGATGCTGGCAGCTAAGATGTGCACTTGCAGCAGCTTCAGGGGACAGTCACCAAAGCCGAGTGACGATCGAAAGAGGTTCAAGCATACAAGATTCGGTTATTTTATATTAGACGGATACTAATTTCTTACTCCCACAATCCCAAGTTCTCAACGGCGCTAAGCGAATTGCTTACTCCGTTTCTCCATGTTGGAAGTTGGTGCCTAGGAAAGCTTTTCTATGTAAAGAGCAAAATATTATAAGCTACTGCAGAATGTGAATATACGTCGTGATCTGACCAACTTAGCTTCGCAAAGGCCCTATACGGCTTGCCATAGATTTTCTTTTGAAGGTCTATTTTTTTTATAAATGTACATATATTAATATCGCGATTACACCCAACATTACAACAACAAAATGTATTAAAAACATTACGAATGAAAACAACCCTACTACAAAAATTTGCAGCTGCAGCACAACCCATTACCAAGATAGCACCTGGAGTCCACCTACGCCGTGTTTAGTTGCTCGCAAGGATTTTCCCCCCTTGCGTAACTTAGCTTCACTGCCTGTGCGCATGGGGCTAAGAGCTTGGCCAACTTTTGCATCTAGTTTGGTTGTCCATAATATGGGCAGAGCTACTTAAGAACATGAGTGTATAAATATACCCCTATTATTTTTATGAAAATACTTAAGTAGTTGTGGTTATACAATATAGATTAAATAAATCAGAAAAACCATGTAAACATATGATATTGTGGATAGTTAGACCTGGCCATTCGATTTTCGGTTCGGTTTTTTGGTAATTGAGAATTGGCAGCCGAAGTTATATTGGTTTAGCTTGTAGGTAAATTCGGTCAACTGAAATTTCGGTTTTAACCAATACAAACAGAAGTGACAGACCGACTCGAAAATAAACATTGGATCTGTACGATGGCATGCATACGTCCATGCACTAGTCAAGTACTCCGTACATGGCAGCTGAATTAACATTAAAGCTCTTGTAGCATAAAAATGCATCGTGTGTTCGTGCATGGGCTGCCACGAGCCACTAATCAGGAAACATGATGTACGACGACGATGCGGTCATGCATGGGGCTGACTCTCGCGTGGGATTTTGCCTTTTGGGCTCAGAAACAACTACGAAAGCATTACAGCTACAATAAAGAAGAATATTTTTTGTGTCTACTGTAAAAAAAAGATAATTTTTGATTCTCCGATGAGACTATTCTAGGAATATTTTCGTATTATGTTGTGTTTTATACAAGCCACGTAACATAGTTTTTTTCTAAAACTCGTGTGCTAACATAGAATATCCAGATGTAAATACAAAATTTTATTTCTCGTATGTTTTTCATAGTATTTGGTCATACTACATGGTGCACAGTTACGATTTTGTCTTACAGAGTGCCCACCCTTGTAACCAACAATATGACTTCTTTGCCCCATGATTTGGCAGTCATGTTGATAATAATCGAGTGCCATTACTTCATCGGTCCGAACAAAGGAATCCGTTAGAAATGTTTACGCCAACCTTTATTTTTTTTCTTGATTAGGAAACCTAAAACGTCTCCTGTGTTGCACTGGCATAGAAACCAAAAAAAATGTACATCCCACCAAAAGGACAGAGATTTGGTGCAGATGAGCACTGGTGATCTCGTTTTTCAAATAAATCAAAAATCATATTTTTGAGTTTCAAAAAATTCTGAAAACAAATCTGCATATAGCCAATAATGTATCCCACAAGAATGTAAAATATCAATTACAAATACTTTATATTTTAAGGTACATAAAAATGACAAAAGTGCAGATCTTAGTAGTTATTTTTAAATCTTCAAAATATATCAGATTTTGTTATTTTTTCTAGCACAAAATAAAAAGAATTTGGGGTTGAGATTTTGCATGAATGTGTGATGTATCACTGACAATATTCAGAATTATTTTCAAACTTTTTGATAACTTATAAATATATTTTAATTTTTTTAAATGGCGAGAGCACTGGATCTCGGGAGCCAAAAACACTTTTCGCCACCACAAGCCCTTTCATATCCTTTTGTCTTACTTTTAATTTACAGCCGCCAGGAGTTTCTTGCTTGGGCGAGGCTTCCCATCAACCAAAATACTCCCCCGTGGTTGGAATTAATCGACGCGGCTCTGCACGAAGATTGCATGCAAACAAGTTGACCATGGCGGAGATAAAATAAGACGGGGGGGGGTACAAGAAATATATCTCACACTACCCGCTAGTTTTACATCACTCAAAAACATCTCACACTACCCGCTAGTTTGTGTTTTTAGTTCAGGATGTAAAAGATGGTATCATTGGATGTATAGAAAATAATCTACTTCTTTTTCGAGGGAACGTCAAAGACGTGCTATATCTTTATCTTTACTATTATAATTGTAAAAACGACCGTGGTACGAGTCCCTCATCTAGCGTCGTGCACAACGATCGATTGCTAATCGCTAAAAGCCTATTAAATTTCCAAACAGCCCAGGCCCCTTGCTGAAGTTTGTTTCGGTCCCGGTGCCGGTAGCATCTTCCTTTAGGCTGGTCATAGTGGGGAGTAACTTAGACTAGTAACATATGCCATGTTACTAGTCTAGGTTACTACCTTCATAGTGGGTAGTAACTTATATATGGTGTCATGCATGTATCATTTATTATGTTGTAGACTCATCTTGCCTTGGGGTGTGTGATGTTATAGTAACATAGCTAGTTACCACCTCACTCTCTTTCTTCATTTATTAGCATGCCATGTCACCAAAATGCATTGAGATGTGTGATGTTACTAGCTATGTTACTCCCACTATGAGCAGTCTTAGGTGCAGGAAACCGCAACCTATCGAAGCTAGGGTCACGATGGCATGGCTTTAAGATGAAACTCCACGTCTCTTTTCTTTCACACGTGCACAGTATCGATCGATCGTTGCATTTTGTGCTAGCTGCTTCATGTAAGAAAAATGGTAAATTTCATATCTCTTAATCTAGAGATCGGTTTTAGATGATTTTTCTTGTTTTGAGTTTGTAATTAAATTCTCTACAACTTTCGTGTACACAGATTTTCCATCGCAGCACGTTCCCAAGAATATGTCTAATCTGCATTACAACTTTTCAGACATGACCATCTGTTTATTCCTCGATGGGATTATTCGCCCATCCAATCCCCACCATCTTATACTATATCGATCATCCCCGCTCAACCTCTGGATGATTTCCATGACCCGGGAGAGAGCGATCAAAGGAGCGCAAAGACGGCAATATCTGATTAATAAGTGATTAATAAGTGCTAACCGAAGGGCAGAGAACGTCGACAGGATCATGGAAGTGGATTAATAAAAGTTGGCGAGGGTTTTGGTGTACGGGTCGAATCAACCCAATCCAAGGCTCAATCAATTCCATGTCTAGATTTAATCCCCTGCAAAACGAAGGCCTAAAAGTTGCAAATCAAGTCCCATTGCCACATTGGTTTTCTCATCGTTTCCCTATCGTCCATCGATCGATCCAAGATGGCCATTGTTGGAGTTCTCGTCCTCCCTGCCGAGATTTCACGGACGGACACCATGGGCTCCCTACAGAGCAGTCGGTTATCCCGATAGGGGAGCAGGGCGGCGGAGGACTACACAAGGGGAAGAGTTGGAGTCTTTGCACCGACGGGCCACTCGGAGGACGAAAGAAATAATTGCGCGCAGACGTGTCATGGACGCAGCAACTCAATGCCACGCAAGAAGCATGGGAGCCCGCTACACACCTCGGACGAGTTTCATGTTTTTCTGATATTCATGCTCCAAATATAATGAGACCTCTAATATAATGCATTGGGGTTACCATAAAATAGACGGCCGTGTATTGCCATCAAATTATAATTTTCAATAAAGAGCTACATGTTTTTATCATATGTATATATATCCATTGTTGAGCTCAACTAGCATTAGCATAGCTGCATCCAAAATATTGCTGCTGTAATATTATATTAACATTATTGCAGTACATTTATTATTTGACTGGAAAACAAGAAAACTAAGACTATTGTACATGGTGAGGCCTAATGATAAAAAAAAAAACCCAGTGCTGCCTTCGATCAAATGCTCCAACATCTATTTGCAAGAAATGGAACATCCAATCATACATCAAAGTATTGGCAGTCTAAACGTAATAGCAGATCGACGAAGTAGTTTATGATGAATATGGTTTAATTTGGGAGGCTAACGGTTTCACATGAACATGCTTTAATTCAAAGTATATGAACAATGTATTTTGCATTTGTTGGTTTACCCGTAGCAACGCACGGGTATTGTGCTAGTAGAAGGATAGAAATATATACTACAAGAAAATAATCTAATTCTTGCTTCCCTTTGCCCATGATTCTGAGCAGAGACAATGGATCATTGACCTGATGCCTGCACGCATTGTCGATCTCGCATGTTCTCGCATGCAGCGGGTTGGTTGGTTGACTCGGCTGCAGCGGATTCACGCGCGCCCTGCTGCCGCTAAACGAGAGGAGGTAGGTAAAGCAAGAAAACAGGGATGACGAGGCAGGAGGCACTGGCAGGTGGACGGACAGCCGGCATGCATGCACGCTTGCGTTGCCCGCGCGTACACTCGATATAGTTTTCGATCCGAGCGCGTGCAGCGTAGATAACCGGATCGGACGGGGTGGCACTCCACATCGATCGATCGATCAGTAATAATTCGTCATCTATGGATCGATTGATCGCCATGCATGATAACGCTGAGAGTGACGCAGCAATGCAGCATGCATGCAGAAAACACGTGAGGCTCCCACAACGCCACTGTTTGTGCGTGACGCTCAGTTTCAGATGCGTGCAGCCTGGCTTGGCAATGTACGGACATTTAAGCGGAGGTAGAGGCGGAGCAGATCATGCTCATCAGTCATCAGGACCAGGGTATGCTTGCTTAGCAATGAGATGATGCACATGTGATCGATGCGAGGCTGGCCACCGGTGGAGGTACGCCGTGAGCGATCCGATCTAGCGCTGCACATGCACGCATGTGGTAGAGAAGGCTGACGCCGGCCGGCCGTCCACTGTTTGGAGGCAGTCCCCTGGCCAGAGGCTGTACGCGTCCATCGGAGACACGCCCTGGTAGAGCCTACTTTGGTTTGCTATATATCTCAAATCAACTCAACTCAACTCAACATGACAGGGTGTCACTGTTGGGAGTGACTGCTCCTAAATGGTGTGAGCAGGGTTCTTAAACCGTCCTAGGGCCACCTTACCCTATGGTTGGAACTCGGGAATTAATGGATGTCTCAGAATGCCTATGCCATCGCTCAAGGTACGAGGGCATCTTCACTGGGGCGATCTAAAACGGCGACCCGAATGGTTCGGTACTATCAATCTAGATCGCGTCACAGAAAGAAATTAGACTAATATCCGGCTTGCTAGGCTATCACGCTTCCAGGTATGTGACTAATTCGGCCTGTTCTAGCCATTTTGGGAAAGCCCGGAGTGACCAAGCGAAGGATGCACCGACGCATCAGTGACCCAATTTGGTGAATGGATGGGTCGACACTCGACACACATGTGTCGATCTGTTTGGGTTAGGCCGCTTGAGCGTGCGTTGCCTTCCGTCGGTGCGTGTGTGTGTGGCTAAGTGGTTGCTGATGGTTGCGTTGTATCATGCACAAGATCCCTAGAGACGCTATGAACGTCCTAACGATGATGGACTGGTCTGATCTCCCGACGACCTCATTGTCATGATTACTGATTGCTTCCTTGTGACTGAGGATCTCGATCACTATGCTTCGTTCTGGGCCGTGTGTGTGCGGCCAGTGGCGGTGGGTTACACCGAAGCCCAAGTTCTCCCCATCCCCACTTCTCCACGATCACGCACGCGCCATCTACATGGCCAGTTTCTCAAAAACAAAAATTCTACATGGCCAGTGGCTAGCATGGTTTGCCTCATAAAATCGGAGCAGGGAACCGTGCGTACTGTAGCTTCTGCATCTGGCAGAAGTTATTTTCTTGTCCCGGACGTATGAAAGTAGAGAAAAGATCGACATCCACACCACATATATTGTAGGGCTCTGCCTTGTGCTAGCTGCTATATTTCGGTTCAGTTTTTTTTAATATTTTTGAAATAAAATTCGATTCAAATTAACCACCCTGAGGCGTTTAATGCCTCCGGCACCGGACGCGCGCGCATGCATACTCTCGTGGACAGCATTAGTCCATCCAGGTCAGCCAACGACTTGATGTCAAGGATGGCGAAATTGGTTTGCAAGAACCACGACAGGTATATGTCGGGAGATTTTGTAGTAGCACTAGTAGTTCGTCAGCTGGTTTGATCGATTGAAGATCGGCCGTCCCCGGACGGTGAACCGTGAACGGTCTGGAGGCGCAGGCGCGCAGCACCCAGCATGGCAGGCGCGGTGAATCCCGCGCGGGCGCGCGCTCCCTCGCTCTGGGTAGGCAAGCATGATGCGCAGGGGATTGCAGTGCAGTGCTGGATCGAGCGTGGTTAAAAGTCGTGCCGGCTGCCTAGGTAGGTAGGGCAGCACGCTCTGCCGGTCGCGCCGCGCGAGGCGCGTCGTCCGCGGCGAGCGGACAAGGACAGCCCATGTTAATCGCTGCAGGGTCTGCAGGATCCCAGCTTAATCTATTGGCCGCCCTAGATGACCCGGTGTGATTATGTGGTGGTGGTGGTGTTGGGTCCAGCAGGATCAACTAGCTCTAGTTTGAGCCACAAAAGAATAAGATCAGAAATACCTTGATCTGAAGATGATGCTATGCCTCCTCTTGTTTAATTGCTCACACCAGGATGGAGCAATTTGTGCTAGGTTCTTCCTAGTGCTTTAGTGCTAGCCTGATCGGTGGCTTGTTCTTGAGAGAGGGTGTGTAAGAGAGAAGGCAGAGAACAGCAGCCATCTTCAACCTCTCCTCTTCTAGGTCATTTGACCCCTTTTATATGTTTAGCACTATGCACTAGGGGAACCAGCACCGTTGGATCAAAATCGATGTCTCCGATCAAGACAACACATAAGGATAGGTGGCCATTTACTGTAGAGCCGCCTTATCAGTAGCTGATAGTGCCGCCCTACTGTAGCAGTCCAAAATATCTGACCTAGGAAAGCAGCCTAGATCACCAAAATATCCAACATTCTCCCCCTTGATCGTAAGGCTGATCATTATAAGCTCATTTTTTCAACAAAATAATGCACTAGGACGAAAAGATTATAATGGTCTGTTAGGTACCATTTAATCTAGTGACTATAGCACATTACTTCATATCAAAATGAACCTCTTTAATTTATGAGCTCCATAAACTTTATTCACATCATATATTAACTTAATTTACATAATTCTTTACATAAACATCATAAACATTACAGACTCATCTTTTGATAAAATGGTACACCAAGACAATAGGTTACAACAGTCAATTAAGTACTGCTAAACCAAGTGACTATGGTTCCCATCCGATATCAAAATGAGCCCCTTTTGGGGAGATGGTGCCATAATAGTTCCAACTTCTCCAGGATTAAAAGCTTTCAACCAAACCCATGCCGGCAACATGCTCTCTAAATACGCTGGGTGGTAAGCCTTTCGTGAGCGGATCCGCTAACATAAACTTAGTATTAATGTACTTGATATCTATTGTTTGATCCTGGATTCTATCTTTCACAACAAGATACTTAATGTCAATAAATTTGCCACCGCACTTGACTTGTTGTTACTCGCATAGATCATCAACGGGTTGATTATCGCAGATAGAGTGAGAGGCACGGAAATGTGTCAATCACTCTTAGTTCCGGATAAAATTCTTCAACCATACCGCCTGCCGGTTGCCTCATAACATGCTACAAATTCTGCTCGCATTGTCGACGATGCAAGAACTGCTTGCTTTGAGCTTTTCCATGATATAGCTCCTTTTGCAAGGGTGAAGATATAACCTGATGTGGATTTCTTAGTATCAACACACCCCGCAAAATCAGCATCTGAATAACCCACTATTTCGAGGTTATCATATTTCTCATAAGTAAGCATGAGGCCTTTAGTACCTTGCAAATAACGCAAGACCTTTTTAGCAGCCTTCCAGTGATCCAGACTGGATTGGACTCGATATCTGCCAAGCATCCCGGTCACAAAAGCTAAATCAGGCGAGTGCACACTTGTGCATACATAATACTCCCAACAATTGAGGCATAAGGAATTGACTTCATCTGCGCAGATTCATAATTATTTCTTGGGCCTTTGGAAAGTCCCAAATTTATCGCCCTTAACAATAGGAGCAAAGTAGGCCGAGCACTTATACATATTGTACTTTTTCGCACCTTTTCAATATATGCTCTCTGAGATAGCCCCAAGATCCCTCTGGATCTATCCCGGTGAATTTCAATTCCTAAAACATAAGTTGCTTCACCGAGATCTTTCATATCGAACTTGAAGACAGGAATCTCTTGGTCTCCATCAACATATTTTTATCACTGCTGGCCAAGAGTATGTCATCAACATATAATATCAGGAAGATAAAATTACTCCCCCTAAACTTAACATAAACACAATTGTCCTTCTTATTTTCCTTAAAACCAAATTTTTTTATGACTTGATCAAATTTGAGATACCACTCTCTTGATGCTTGTTTCAAACCATAGATGGATTTCTTCAGATGACATCCTAAATGTTTGTTTTCTTCCATAACAAAACCTTAGGTTGTGCCATGTAAACATCTTCGCGTAAGTCACCATTTAGAAATGCCGTTTTGACATCCATCTGATGTAGCTCTAAATCATAATGAGCCACGAGTGCCATAATTATTCTGAATGAATCCTTCGAAGAGACGGGTGAAAAAGTTTCATTATAATCAATCCCTTCTCTTTGAGTGAATCCTTTTGCCACAAGCCTTGCTTTAAACCTTTCGATATCACCCTTGGAGTCACGTTTGGTCTTATAGACCCATTTGCATCCAACTGTTTTGGCTCCTTCAGGGATTTCTACTAAGTCCCATACATTATTAGTGCTCATGGACTTCATTTCATCTTTCATAGCATCAAGCCATTTAGACGAATATTCACTTTCCATAGCCTCCTTAAATGAGGTGGGATCATTATCCAACACTGGCTCATTTGTATCCTCACTCATGTAGGTGAGATAATCATCAGGAATAGCAGGCTTTCTAGCCATTTGTGACCCTCTAAGAGGCTCATTATTCGGCACATTAATAACAGTTTGAGACTGCTGATTATTTTCAATAAGAGCATCATTAGATGTGACATCTGGAACAGTCGCCGGTGTATCAGCAGGTGTTGCATCAGCAGCACGTTGCCTTCTTGAATACACTCGTAATTGCTGTCCTTGGTCCTTTTGTTGTCCAGTTTTGCGAGCACCATCAGCTACGAGGCCAAACTTGAGGTGCGATCTCGGTATGTACTTTGAAACACTGGCTCTTGGATTACAGGCATCGGGACATATTCCTGTTTTTCTTCCAAGACTATTTCTCTGGGAGTCATGCTCCCCCTCATCATATCACTTTCCAAGAACACAGCGTGTCTTGTTTCAACAAATTTCGTTGTCTGATTTGGACAATAAAATCGATATGCTTTAGATTTGTCAGGATAACCAATAAAATGGCAACCGATCGTCTTGGGGTCTAATTTTCCCATAACCGGATTAAAAATCCTTGCTTCAAGCAGACAGCCCCATACATGAAAATAATTCAGGGTTGGCTTTTTCCCACCCATAATTCATACGGTGTTTTGGGCACCGATTTCTGGGAACCCTGTTAAGAATATGTCTTCTTGTTTTAAGGGCTTCCATCCATAAATTCACCGGTAAAGTGGAGTGGCTTAACATACTCCGCACCATATCCATAAGTGTGCGGTTTCTCCTTTCAGCCACCCCGTTTTGCCGAGGTTCACCCGGTCGAGTAATCGGGCGGCAATGCCATTTTCCTGTAAGAATTTTGCAAATGGTCCAGGAATTTGACCATAAGTTGCATGTCTGCCGTAGTATTCACCACCACGATCAGATCTTACAACTTTAATTCTTTTATTACATTGATTTTCAACCTCAGCTTTGAAAATCTTGAACTTGTCTAATGCCTCTGATTTTTCTTTGATTTGATAAATATATCCATAACGGGAGAAATCATCAGTGAACGTTATGAATGAATTATAACCGTCCACCGATCTCACATTAAACGGACCACATATATCCGTATGAATTAATTCCAAAACTCCCGTGCTTCGGTTTGCACCTTTCTTAATTTTCTTGGCATATTTTCCTTTGATGCAGTCGATACAATGATCAACATCCGCATCCGAAAAATCAAGAGAAGGAAGAACTTGATCTTTAATGAGACGCTCAATCCTCCCCCTCGAAATATGGCCTAAACGATAGTGCCATAATTTCGAAGAAGTCTCACTATCATTACGTTTGCGTTTGGTACCGACATTTATATTTGAGGTAGAATCCACATTATTTATATCATCACAAAGGGAAATTACATAAAGTTTGTCTTGTCGACAGGCAAGACCAACATTATTATTGTCATACATAATTATACATTGCTTATTCCCAAAGTGACACTCATAACTATCATCATCTAAACATGAGACGGAAACTAAATTCCGTTTCATTGAGGGTACATAAAGAACATTATTTAGCTGAAGCTTAAAACCGCCATGAAGTGTAAGAGTGAAGTCTCCAATCGCCTCGGCATAAGCTTCAACACCATTAGCAACTCTAATTGTTCTTTCCCCTCTTTTTAGGGTCTTCCTCATATTGAATCCCTGCAACGAATTTACAACATGAATTGTTGCACCTGAATCAATCCACCAAGTATTGGTGGCATAATTAACATAAAGGGATTCTTCAACAACAGTAATAGTGTCGGTACCTCTTTCTTTGAGCCATCTCTTGAAGCCAAAACAATCCTTTCGCCTATGCCCACCTTTTCCACAAAAGTGGCAAGCATTGGAATTATTTCCTTCAGCATTAGGCACTTTTTCCGCTTCTTTGCTGTGAACCTTTTGAGGATTGGCCTTTTTCCTTGAACTTATAAGGCTTGGGCTTCACATATTCATTCACAAATTTTCTATACTTCTTCTTTTGTGAATGACCAAACTGATTAACATGATCAATTCGTCAGCCTTAAGCCTTTCTTCTTCTTGCACACATCGCGCCATCATTTCATCAATCTCCCATTTAACATCCATCGCATTATAGTTGATCATAAATGGATCAAATTGGGGAGGCAAAGATGACATAATAAAATGGACGAGGAAACCATTAGAGATTTCCATCTCCATTGACTTTAGTTTGGCGGCCATGTTGCATTTTTTCATAATATGCTCTCGAAGACTTCCAGTGGGATCATATTTTTCATCAATAGCCTTCTGATAAGACTTGTTGCATAAACTTTAGAAGACCCTTTAAATTGATGCTCAATTTTTGCAAAGTACCCTTTTGCTGTCTCACAATCAGGAAGGGCTCCCCTCATACTCTGTGTAATGGAGCCCTTTATCATCATAAGGCATTTGCGATTAGAGTCATCCCACTTAGCCTTAATAATGTCATATTCCTTCTTGAGGGCTTCATAATTTTCATAATTTTCTTTAGGCACCTCAGGAGGATCATTAAGGAGAGCATAATCAATATTGAGTAAGGCCATAGTGATCTCAAGCTTCTCCTTCCACGTGACATAATTGCTGCCATTTAGCTGTTCGATGCCATTTAGCATTCCAGCAATATTAGAGACATTAGTTGCTGCAAAAGAAAAATTCAAAATGCTTTAGTAAGCATTATCATAATCATCATTAAATTTTATTGATCAAATTCAAATCAGCTTTGGCCAGAGATGAAAATGAACAACAAAATTTTGTGGACAAATATTCATCAATTAGCTTTGGCCAAATTGATAAATAGAAGCCACACATTAATGATCCTCATTCATTATTTTCTTTTACCGACCCGGTTCACATCAGCTTTGGCCAGAAGTGAAACAGACCAATAAAAGAATTTTGCAGTTAAAATGCCCGTCAAACAACTTTGGTCAGAATGACAAGGCATAAAACCACACTTTATTTGAGGATCCATAAACTTTATTTTGCAAATAAAGCATTATCACATAATAATTATAGTGATAAATATCACCATAATTCATTAATCATAAATAAACTAAATAATAAAAGTAATATCAACATGTAAATTAACTAAGCATGACAATTAAAATTGTGGCCTAAAATAAACATAATAAGCATAATCAATTTATCCAGAAAAATAGCCCTGAAAAGATATTTATTTCAGCCCTAATTTTTTTTTTTTATTATTATTAGCATAATAATCTCATTGAATCTGGGCCAAAATTGGCCCAGCCCAAAGACTTAGCTCCCCCTGATCCCCTCTTGGGCCACAGCCCATTTGCAATACGCACTGACGACCTGAACCGTCGGATGCGATCCGACGGCCAGAACGACCGCACCGGAACAAAACCAGCTCACCGTCGCCGACTCCCGGCGAAAAAACCCTAGCCCCCTTTCTTTCTTCCTCCTCTCCTCTCCCGACAGCGATGGCGACGCCGAGCGACCAAGAGGCGGCGACGGCGAGCACCACGCGACGGGGAAGAAGACTCGGCGTCACCCAGGCCCTCTCGCCGGAGTTGTGTGCAGCTTTGGCCAGCGCGCAGCTCCGTTGAGCGGCTCTGGGCGGCGCCTCCGTGCGAGGAAGGCGCGCGCGTGCGGGCGTCCCCGCGACGGCGACCTCCCCTCACCATTCTCCAGCACGGCTGCGAGCTCCAGCGGCGACAAGCGCACGTAGAGACGAGCTGCCGGCCGGTGCAGCGGACGGCGAGGCCGCTCGGGTTTGAACCCGAGCACACCTGCCAACATTAGAGAATGGCTCCGACGCCGCCGTGGCCAGCGACGACGACGAGGCCCATAAGGTAATCGTCCGCTTCTTAATCTTGAATTAGGGTTAGGGTTCCTCCAAAAATGGGGAATTTCATAATTTAGGGTTTCGGTAATTTTGGGGATTTTGCTTTAGGGTTGATTACGGCATCAAATCAACCAATCCCCACTTCAATTCATGCTTGACCGAAACCATGTGCATCAAAACAGGGGAAATTTTCATGATGTTAGGGTTCCGGATTGGGGAAAATCATCAAGATTTGTGCATAATTAACTTATTTCCCCTTTAAATCTTAATCAATCTTAAACCAGAAGCTCATAATTGAGGAGGGGAAAAGAGGACAACATTTCTAGGGTTTCTGGAAAAAATAGGAATTTAACATAAGAGCTTTAATTCCTTTAGTTAATAGCTCAAATTGAAACCCTAGAGTGTCACATAGTCTGTTAGGGCTTGGAGTTTGAGAAAACAGGGCTTAAACTTAAGGCATGATTAATAACCAGGAAGAACAGCCTTTAAACATAAGCATAAAATACTTTCACAGAAGCAACTTGGGCATATGCCTTGACTTGGTGACAACATAAACACATGGGTATGTGCATATGCCCTTGATCTTGATCTTGGCTTGATAAATCAAGCATGAATCTTAACATAAGAGGGCTCAAACTTAAGAGCTAGATGCTCTGATACCATTGTTGGGTCCAGCAGGATCAACTAGCTCTAGTTTGAGCCACAAAAGAATAAGATCAGAAATACCTTGGTCTGAAGATGATGCCATGCCTCCTCTTGTTTAATTGCTCACACCAGGATGGAGCAATTTGTGCTAGGTTCTTCCTAGTGCTTTAGTGCTAGCCTGATCGGTGGCTTGTTCTTGAGAGAGGGTGTGTAAGAGAGAAGGCAGAGAACAGCAGCCATCTTCAACCTCTCCTCTTCTAGGTCATTTGACCCCTTTTATATGTTTAGCACTATGCACTAGGGGAACCAGCACCGTTGGATCAAAATCGATGTCTCCGATCAAGACAACACATAAGGATAGGTGGCCATTTACTGTAGAGCCGCCTTACTGTAGCTACAGTAGTGCCGCCCTACTGTAGCAGTCCAAAATATCTGACCTAGGAAAGCAGCCTAGATCACCAAAATATCCAACAGGTGGCACTCGCACTGGCACTGACGATCGATCCCTCGTGTGCCGTGTGGTGGTGGCGCCGGCCTTGGCTAGTGTATCTGCCTACGCAGTGCGCTGCAGGTTTGACGTCTGCCTCCCATCCTTGCCTGCACGTGGCGGCATCCACACAGGAGGAGACGGCCTCGACGGGCCGATGGCCGCCCACCTCCGGCTGTTCCCGTCCGCCTCCCATCTGGTGCCTGCCTCCGCCCGCCCCCTTCCCTCCTCCTCTGCCTACCTCCGACGGGGTCCTCGAGCTCACAGGAACACAGGAGGAGGAGCAACTTACCGAGAAACATCAGTTTCAGTTAACTAAAGGCAAATGAACTACAGACTAGGCTGCGTCAACGCGGAGCAAGAGGGCGAAGGCGGAGGTGGATGACAAGTTTCCCACGGCGGCGGCAGCGGGCGACGGTAGAGTTCTGCCTGGGAAGAGCCGCCCGCGCACGTTGTATGTTGGCGACTACGTTTCCTGCGGGGGAGGGGGTCCCGCGCGCGGCATGCACGTGGAAGAAAGTGAGTACGATATGGTGGCAATCCTTGATTATGATGTCCTTCGGCGCGTGGAAACGGCCACTTTTCTTGGCGATTTGCAAAAAATAACCTAAAAGTGAAAGAAAAAACACAGACTGACCCTCCGGCGAAACTATTTCACTCATCTAACCCTTTTGTGTGGCGCCCCTTTTATGGGCGCCACAAACCCATCCGACGTGGCCCATCGACGCTGAGCTGGTGAGCCGATCCGACGTGGCAGCATGTGTGGCGCCGCTCAAATCGGCGCCACACTTTGAAAGTGTGGCGCCCGTGGCAAGGGCGCCACACATCCACTTAAGTTTGGCCGCGCCAGCCCGCCCAGCCCGACCCATCTTCTTTCTCCTCCCTCTGTTCTTCTTCTCTCACTGGAGACGGCCGGTTCTCTCTCTCCCCCCTTTCCCCCACCAAATCAACCACCAAATCACCAGATCTGTCCGTGGAGATCGTTCCCCATCCATTTCTCAAGGTAATCCCCTTCGAATCTTCTCCATTCATACACTAATTTCATAGATCTTGCTAGATTTGGACATGAACCCTAGACATGGTTTTTTTTGTGCACTCTATATTGTAGTGTTTGTGTTGAAGATGGTAGCCTCATGTATGCATGTGTTTGAACCATATATTTGTTGAAACCTAGATATGAAATTTCACATGTATGTGTTGAAACCCTATGTATGTATGTGTTGAAATGTGTAATATTTACCTAGGAAATGTATTCAAATGTGTTACATATGCCTAGTATTTGTGATGGAATAACTCATATTTGTTAGTGGAATGGGTCATAATATGGTTCAAACATGTAAACATGTAGGATGGCCGGTCCTGGTGGCCGGCGAGGCGGTCGAGGCCGCGGCCCTGGGCGCCCCCGGGGCCGGGGAAGGGGCCGCCGCGGTGGAGCAGCAACGGCCCCACGCTCACCGTCACCTGCACCCTCCTCGTCTTCGCATGATCGTCAAGGTGTTTGACGACACAGCCTGCCGCGTGCACTACCACACCGGCGAATCCGGCTCGGACACCGATAGTTAGAACTTAGAGTGTTGTGAACTCTATCTTCATTGCTACGTGTTGTTTGAATTCTATCTTAAATTGTATGAAACTATGTGCTAGGATGTTAGGTATGATGATGTTATGTCTATGATGTGTGTACGAAATTGCTGTTGATATGATGTGTGTATGAAATAGCTGTTGACATGATGGCAGTTTTGTTGGAATATGGTAGGATTTTTCATGGTTTAACACAAGTCAATGTGTGGCGCCCTTCCCACTGGCGCCACACTGCACTGTGTGGCGCCCCTCCCATCGGCACCACACATCCATTTGTAATTGCCCAAAACATACTGTAAGACAAATCATCTGGGACTTAGCCGTTTTGGCGAGGCTCTATGTGTGGCGCCGATGCCACAGGCGCCACACCTCACAGTGTGGCGCCGATGCCACGGGCGCCACACAAAGAGCCTCGCCAAAACGGCTAAGGA
Source organism: Lolium perenne (assembly GCF_019359855.2). Taxonomy (NCBI): domain Eukaryota; kingdom Viridiplantae; phylum Streptophyta; class Magnoliopsida; order Poales; family Poaceae; genus Lolium; species Lolium perenne. The sequence goes on along the minus strand of NC_067247.2, from coordinate 282,583,364 downwards.
CTAATCGTCCGGAGCCCCTGGATGTTTTCGACCCAAAAGTTGATATATGTTGGCACGTGTGGCGCCGATGGGAGGGGCGCCACACAGTGCACTGTGGCGCCAGTGGGAAGGGCGCCACACATTGACCTGTGTTAAAACCATGAAAAATCCTACCATATTCAAACAGTTTTGAGTACAACATTGCACTGAATATGTACGACACAGCATAATGGTTCAAACGACAAATAAGGTTCGACGACATCAAGGTTCCAATTACAATAACGTTCAACGACACAAAGGTTCGAGAAGATCAAGGTTCACACAACATCATGGTTCGACAACATAAATGTTCGACAACAAGAACATAGCCAAAGGGACATCACTGCGTGGCAAAGGCTCCCTCCCCCTCGCCTTCTTCTTCTTACATTCTTCAGCCAATTCTTCCTTCTCCCTTATGTCACGAGCCAACTGAACGACCGAATCGAAGAAGTGGTGGCGCTCCTCCTCTTTGCAGCTTCCGCTTGAGCTCTCTCCTCCTTGATGCGTTCAGCCTCCCTAGCCACCTCCTCTAGGTGCATCCTATTGGCCCTCTCCCTCGCAATTTGCTCAAGTTGGCAGCTCCTCAGGAATTTTATACGTGCCTCGCGTTCCCGTTCGGCCTTCAGCTTGTCATTCCTCCTCTTGTTGCGCAATAGGTATTCCTCATACCCCCTTTGCATACGGTCATCTTCCTCCTTCTTCTTAGCTATCTCCTCCCGCCTCTTCCTCTCAAGTTCTTCCTTCTCCCTCTTCCGCACCGTCCTTGCCGCCTCCTCCCAAACGGACTCCTCCTTCTCATTGCCCTCCCATGCCCCTTCCCCTTGGTGGGTTGAGTTGCCATAGCTGTAAACCAAAATTGAAAAACCAAAGTTAGTCATCGAATAGGAAAATATAAAGTACAATGCAAAGTTTGTTGGCTTGGGGTTTGTTGGCTTGGGGTTTGTTGGCTTCGAGGTTGATTTGAAGCTTGTTGGCTACTTGATGCTTGACTTGTGGTAGCATCATTGTCCTTGATTTTTTCCCGGATGTGCACTTCCTTTTATTGTGGCCCTTACTATTGCATGATCCACAATTAGTTGGCTCGCGAGCTTCTTGGAATAACCTGTTTTCCGAATGACCCCATCTATCCATATCTCCGTGATACCTCTTTGTCTTTCTTCTTCCACGTTTCACAACCTTCCATTCCGGATCTGGCCAAACTTGCACACCATGATACTCCGGCCATTGTGATTGATCCAAGTAAGGAGAAAACCTTGGAGCCCATGTCCTCTTTGTGGCTTCAATTGAGAACTCGGACTCCCGAACGGTGAGCGGGTTATTGTAGTCGACACGTCTAGTGCGTGCCGCTGTTAGCAAGTGGGAGCAAGCCAAATGAAGCAAAGAGGGCCTCCTACATGTGCATTCACATGTCTTTAGGGACACGCGGAAAGCCCGGCCTCCGTGTTGGACACCACCTTGTGTGGTGCCTCCCGGCTCATTCACTTGGTAAACTGATACGCGTTCAACACGCGTCCGTTGGGAACCCCAAGAGGAAGGTGTGATGCGTACAGCGGCAAGTTTCCCTCAGTATGAAACCAAGGTTATCGAACCAGTAGGAGCCAAGAAGCACGTTGAAGGTTGATGGCGGCGGGATGTAGTGCGGCGCAACACCAGGGATTTCGGCGCCAACGTGGAACCTGCACAACACAACCAAAGTACTTTGCCCCAACGAAACAGTGAGGTTGTCAATCTCACCGGCTTGCTGTAACAAAGGATTAACCGTATTGTGTGGAAGATGATTGTTTGCAGAAAACAGTAGAACAAGTATTGCAGTAGATTGTATTTCAGTAAAGAGAATTGGACCGGGGTCCACAGTTCACTAGAGGTGTCTCTCCCATAAGATAAACAACATGTTGGGTGAACAAATTACAGTTGGGCAATTGACAAATAAAGAGGGCATGACCATGCACATACATATCATGATGAGTATAGTGAGATTTAATTGGGCATTACGACAAAGTACATAGACCGCCATCCAACTGCATCTATGCCTAAAAAGTCCACCTTCAGGTTATCATCCGAACCCTCCAAACATTAAGTTGCAAAGCAACAGACAATTGCATTAAGTATGGTGCGTATTGTAATCAAGAACTACATCCTTAGACGTAGCATCATGGTTTTTTCCCTAGTGGCAACCGCACAACACAACCTTAGAACTTTCTCACATCGTCCTGTGTCAATGCAGGCATGAACCCACTATCGAGCATAAATACTCCCTCTTGGAGTTACAAGCATCTACTTGGCCAGAGCATCTACTAGTAACGGAGAGCATGCAAGATCATAAACAACACATAGATATAACTTTGATAATCAACATAACAAGTATTCTCTATTCATCGGATCCCAACAAACGCAACATATAGAATTACAGATAGATGATCTTGATCATGTTAGGCAGCTCACAAGATCCGACAATGATAGCACAATGGGGAGAAGACAACCATCTAGCTACTGCTATGGACCCATAGTCCAGGGGTAGACTACTCACACATCACTCCGGAGGCGACCATGGCGGCGTAGAGTCCTCCGGGAGATGAATCCCCTCTCCGGCAGTGTGCCGGAGGCGAGCTCCTGGATCCCCCGAGAGGGGCGCGGCGGCGGCGTCTCTGGAAGGTTTTCCGTATCGTGGCTCTCGGTACTGGGGGTTTCGCAATGGAGGCTATTTGTAGGCGGAAGGGCAGGTCAAGAGGCGGCACGGGGGCCCCACACCACAGGGCCGCGCGGCCAAGGGGGGGGGGCGCGCCGCCCTAGGGTGTGGCCCCCTCGTGGCCCCTCTTCGTCTCCTCTTCGGACTTCTGGAAGCTTCGTGGCAAAATAGGCCCCTGGGCGTTGATTTCGTCCAATTCCGAGAATATTCCGTTACTAGGATTTCTGAAACCAAAAACAAGCAAACAAGAATCGGCACTTCGGCATCTTGTTAATAGGTTAGTTCCGTAAAATGCACGAATATGACATAAAGTGTGCATAAAACATGTAGATAACATCAATAATGTGGCATGGAACATAAGAAATTATCGATACGTTGGAGACGTATCAGCATCCCCAAGCTTAGTTCGCTCGTCCCAGCAGGTAAAACGATAACACGTATAATTTCCGAGTGACATGCCATCATAACCTTGATCATACTATTTGTAAAGCATATGTAGTGAATGCAGCGATCAAAACAATGTATATGTCATGAGTAAACAAGTGAATCATATAGCAAGGACTTTTCATGAATAGCACTTCAAGACAAGCATCAATAAGTCTTGCATAAAAGTTAACTCATAAAGCAATAATTCATAGTAAAGGCATTGAAGCAACACAAAAGAAGATTAAGTTTCAGCGGTTGCTTTCAACTTATAACATGTATATCTCATGGATATTGTCAACATAGAGTAATATAATAAGTGCAATAAGCAAGTATGTAGGAATCAATGCACAGTTCACACAAGTGTTTGCTTCTTGAGGTGGAGAGAAATAGGTGAACTGACTCAACATTGAAAGTAAAAGAATGGTCCTCCATAGAGGAAAAGCATCGATTGCTATATTTGTGCTAGAGCTTTGATTTTGAAAACATGAAACAATTTTGTCAACGGTAGTAATAAAGCATATGTATCATGTAAATTATATCTTATAAGTTGCAAGCCTCATGCATAGTGTACTAATAGTGCCCGCACCTTGTCCTAATTAGCTTGGACTACCGGATCATCACAATGCACATGTTTTAACCAAGTGTCACAAAGGGGTACCTCTATGCCGCCTGTACAAAGGTCTAAGGAGAAAGCTCGCATTTGGATTTCTCGCTATTGATTATTCTCAACTTAGACATCCATACCGGGACAACATAGACAACAGATAATGGACTCCTCTTTTATGCATAAGCATGTAACAACAATTAATAATTTTCTCATTTGAGATTGAGGATATATGTCCAAAACTGAAACTTCCACCATGGATCATGGCTTTAGTTAGCGGCCCAATGTTCTTCTCTAACAATATGCATGCTTAACCATAAGGTGGTAGATCTCTCTTACTTCAGACAAGACGAACATGCATAGCAACTCACATGAAATTCAACAATGAATAGTTGATGGCGTCCCCAGTGAACATGGTTATCGCACAACAAGCAACTTAATAAGAGATAAAGTGCATAATTACATATTCAATACCACAATAGTTTTTAAGCTATTTGTCCCATGAGCTATATATTGCAAAGGTGAATGATGGAATTTTAAAGGTAGCACTCAAGCAATTTACTTTGGAATGGCGGAAAATACCATGTAGTAGGTAGGTATGGTGGACACAAATGGCATAGTTGTTGGCTCAAGTATTTTGGATGCATGAGAAGTATTCCCTCTCGATACAAGGTTTAGGCTAGCAAGGCTTATTTGAAACAAATACAAGGATGAACCGGTGCAGCAAAACTCACATAAAAGACATATTGAAAACATTATAAGACTCTACACCGTCTTCCTTGTTGTTCAAACTCAATACTAGAAATTATCTAGACCTTAGAGAAACCAAATATGCAAACCAAATTTTAGCATGCTCTATGTATTTCTTCATTAATGGGTGCAAAGCATATGATGCAAGAGCTTAATCATGAGCACAACAACTGCCAAGTATCACATTACCCAAGACATTAATAGCAATTACTACATGTATCATTTTCAAATTCCAACCATATAACAATTTAACGAAGAAGAAACTTCGCCATGAATACTATGAGTAGAAACCAAGGACATACTTGTCCATATGCTACAGCGGAGCGTGTCTCTCTCCCATAAAGTGAATGCTAGGATCCATTTTATTCAAACAAAAACAAACCGACGCTCCAAGCAAAGCACATAAGATATGATGGAATAAAAATATAGTTTCAGGGGAGGAACCTGATAATGTTGTCGATGAAGAAGGGGATGCCTTGGGCATCCCCAAGCTTAGACGCTTGAGTCTTCTTGATATATGCAGGGGTGAACCACCGGGGCATCCCCAAGCTTAGAGCTTTCACTCTCCTTGATCATGTTGCATCATACTCCTCTCTTGATCCTTGAAAACTTCCTCCACACCAAACTCGAAACAACTCATTAGAGGGTTAGTGCACAATAAAAATTAACATATTCAGAGGTGACACAATCATTCATAACACTTCTGGACATTGCATAAAGCTACTGGACATTAATGGATCAAAGAAATTCATCCAACATAGCAAAAGAGGCAATGCGAAATAAAAGGCAGAATCTGTCAAAACAGAACAGTTCGTATTGACGAATTTTAAAATGGCACCAGACTTGCTCAAATGAAAATGCTCAAATTGAATGAAAGTTGCATACATATCTGAGGATCATGCACGTAAATTGGCTTAATTTTCTGAGCTACCTACAGGGAGGTAGACCCAGATTCGTGACAGCAAAGAAATCTGGAACTGCGCAGTAATCCAAATCTAGTATGAACTTTTCTATCAACGGCTTAACTTGGCACAATAAAACACTAAACTAAGATAAGGAGAGGTTGCTACAGTAGTAAAAAACTTCCAAGACACAAAATAAAAACAAAGTACTGTAGGTAAAAACATGGGTTGTCTCCCATAAGCGCTTTTCTTTAACGCCTTTCAGCTAGGCGCAGAAAGTGTGTATCAAGAATTATCAAGAGATGGTGTGTCAACCTTACCTTGGGCTTTACCCTTACCTTTCTTATTGTTTTTCTTTCCCTTTGGTTTAGGAAATATATGATTTCCCCCCGGTATAGAGGTGAATTTCAGAGTGCATTCCCCCACATCAATGACTGCTCCCAATAGTTTCAGCAGGGATCTTCCGAGTGTGATTTTTCCTGTCCCTACACATTCAATAACAAGATAATCAATGGATATTGTTCTTCCAAGAATGGTTGTATGCACGCCTGCAGCTATTCCCTTAGGAGTTATAACAGATTTATCAATGAAAGTTATTTCTTCTCCTCCTTCCTCGACTCCCCAAAGTTTCAAAGATTTATAAATGCTCTCAGGCATAAGGCAAAATTCAGACATAATATCACAGTAGGCATGAAGAGTTCGATCACCGATAACAATTTTAACAGTAGGATCCCACAATGAAAGTTTAGAGTTCACTAAAACTTGTTCAAGACGATTACGAACATGGCAATAGTTATCATCCAAGCGAGATGTACTTATCTCGAGATTGTTTAATCTACTATATATGCTAGTGAGTGCTGAATCAAAGTTATTAGCTGAATCATGTGATGCAACCAACTTCTTTATGGCATTAAAAGCTTGATCCCCATTGCAATGAAGGAAATCTCCTCCCACTAAAGTATCCAAAGCATATCTATAGCGAACCATAATACCAAAATAAAAATTACTAAGGAGCAAACTTAGAGTCATTTGAGGTTCGGTTTTACGATAAGAAGTAAAAATTCTAGACCAAGCATCCTTAAAACTCTCCTCATCCCCTTGTTTGAAAGTGAAGACAAATTCTTCAGGCGAAGAAGTAACAGGTTCAGAGCTAGACATGGTAACAAAAGTAACTACTTTTTTTATTTTTAATATAGAGTGCAAGACAGTAAATAAAGCAAACTAGATAAAGTAAATGCAAGTAACTAATTTTTTTGTGTTTTTGATATAGCAAACAAGATAGCAAATAAAGTAAAACTAGCAACTAATTTTTTTTGTATTTTGATTTAGTGCAGCAAAGAAAGTAGTAAATAAAACTAAGCAAGACAAAAACAAAGTAAAGAGATTGAGAAGTGGAGACTCCCCTTGCAGCGTGTCTTGATCTCCCCGCAACGGCGCTGAAAAAGCTGCTTGATACGCCTTCAACACGCGTCCGTTGGGAACCCCAAGAGGAAGGTGTGATGCGTACAGCGGCAAGTTTCCCTCAGTATGAAACCAAGGTTATCGAACCAGTAGGAGCCAAGAAGCACGTTGAAGGTTGATGGCGGCGGGATGTAGTGCGGCGCAACACCAGGGATTCCGGCGCCAACGTGGAACCTGCAAAACACAACCAAAGTACTTTGCCCCAACGAAACAGTGAGGTTGTCAATCTCACCGGCTTGCTGTAACAAAGGATTAACCGTATTGTGTGGAAGATGATTGTTTGCAGAAAACAGTAGAACAAGTATTGCAGTAGATTGTATTTCAGTAAAGAGAATTGGACCGGGGTCCACAGTTCACTAGAGGTGTCTCTCCCATAAGATAAACAGCATGTTGGGTGAACAAATTACAGTTGGGCAATTGACAAATAAAGAGGGCATGACCATGCACATACATATCATGATGAGTATAGTGATATTTAATTGGGCATTACGACAAAGTACATAGACCGCCATCCAACTGCATCTATGCCTAAAAAGTCCACCTTCAAAGTTATCATCCGAACCCTCCGGTATTAAGTTGCAAAGCAACAGACAATTGCATTAAGTATGGTGCGTAATGTAATCAACAACTACATCCTTAGACATAGCATCAATGTTTTATCCCTAGTGGCAACAGCACAACACAACCTTAGAACTTTCTGTCACTGTCCCAGGTGTCAATGCAGGCATGAACCCACTATCGAGCATAAATACTCCCTCTTGGAGTTACAAGCATCTACTTGGCCAGAGCATCTACTAGTAACGGAGAGCATGCAAGATCATAAATAACACATAGATATAACTTTGACAATCAACATAACAAGTATTCTCTATTCATCGGATCCCAACAAACGCAACATATAGAATTACAGATAGATGATCTTGATCATGTTAGGCAGCTCGCAAGATCCGACAATGATAGCACAATGGGGAGAAGACAACCATCTAGCTACTGCTATGGACCCATAGTCCAGGGGTAGACTACTCACACATCACTCCGGAGGCGACCATGGCGGCGTAGAGTCCTCCGGGAGATGAATCCCCTCTCCGGCAGGGTGCCGGAGGCGATCTCCTGGATCCCCCGAGATGGGATCGGCGGCGGCGGCGTCTCTGGAAGGTTTTCCGTATCGTGGCTCTCGGTACTGGGGGTTTCGCAACGGAGGCTATTTGTAGGCGGAAGGGCAGGTTAAGAGGCGGCACGGGGGCCCCACACCACAGGGCCGCGCGGCCAAGGGGGGGGCCGCGCCGCCCTAGGGTGTGGCCCCCTCGTGGCCCCTCTTCGTCTCCTCTTCGGACTTCTGGAAGCTTCGTGGCAAAATAGGCCCCTGGGCGTTGATTTCGTCCAATTCTGAGAATATTTCGTTACTAGGATTTCTGAAACCAAAAACAGCAGAAAAACAAAGAATCGGCACTTCGGCATCTTGTTAATAGGTTAGTTCCAGAAAATGCACGAATATGACATAAAGTGTGCATAAAACATGTAGATAACATCAATAATGTGGCATGGAACATAAGAAATTATCGATACGTTGGAGACGTATCATAAACCCAGTCAACATTGTCATAACATGTAGCCGTTTGGGAGTCCGCCTTCCTCGCCTGAAAATCCATGAACTCTTGAACCTTCGTTGGGAACTCACAATTCATAGCAATTTCCTTCTCCGTTTCATCGGTGTAGTTCTGGAAATAGACATTCAACTTCTCGAATGTGTATTGAATGATTGCCGTCACGGGCAATGCATGGACACCCTTCAACACATTGTTGAAGCACTCGGCCATGTTGCTTGTCATTTGGCCATATCTCCTCCCATCCTCATCATAAGCTCTTGCCCACTTTGAGTTAAATATGAGGTGTCTATGAAGAAACTCTTGACCACCCGCATTGAGGTCTTTGTGCTTCAGCAAGCCGTTGTACATGTTTGCAAAGCAGCGCTCAGAATAAGCGAGGCAACAATCTTGAAGAAGTTCAGACAACTCTTTGCTCTTGCATGCCCGGTAGAAGTTTGCACAAAAATGCCTCATGCACCATCGGTGATGCAAGGGAGCATGACCGGGAATTGCAAGCTCCACCGCATTGAGAATTCCTTGATGACGATCGGAGATGACACACACTTCCTTTGAGGGTGGTATGACCCTCGTCCTCAATATATGGAAAAACCATTCCCAGTTATCATTATTCTCAATCTCTACCAATGCAAAAGCCAGTGGTACTAAACGGTTGCTAGCATCATTTACTATTGCCACCAATAGTGTGCCCTTGTACTGTCCGGTCAAGAAGGTACCATCCACGGCTATGACGGGCCTACAATGTTCGAATGCCCTCGTGCATTGCTCGAATGACCAAAATGCACGGTGAAATACCCTCACTCTTTTACCATCATGCAATGTCATTTTGGTTGCGGAAGGCTCCACCACATGCACCATGCCCGGGTTAGTTGCGGCCATCGCTAACAACAACCTAGGGACTCGGTTGTATGCTTCCTCCCAATCACCGTACAACATCTTAAATGCGGCTTGTTTGGCCTTCCATGCCTTCCCGTACTTGACGTCGTAGGCAAACCGGGATTTGACCGTATCTTGCACGGACTTAATGCTCATGATAGGAAGTGATGATATCTCCGCCGAGAGCTTGTATGCAATGAACTCGGATGTGAGTTGACGGAGGTCCGGCTGCGCATCCTTGCCATCAAGCTTCGGCCCCCGGCACATGTGAGTGGCTACACAACGTTATGTGCCAAGAGGGCCCTTTTTTGAAAGGTCTTGCACGGACAACCCATGGGCACCTTTTATCCACACATTTTAGCGTGTACTGCTTCTTCAAGTCCGAGTGAACAACGAGGTAAGGGCGATGATGCTTAATGGAGAACTCCTTCAACCATATCTTCAATTCCAAGAAGGTATCAAACGTGAGCCCTTTAGAGATCATAGCCGTCCTACCATCCACATCTCTCTTGGATAGTGGCCTAGCTCCAAGAAGTAAACTTTTGCCACCATCAACCACGGCTCCATCCGCAAGACTAACATCACGGAACAATGGTACCCGGATATCCCGTCCGGTTACCTTCTTGAAGATCTCGGCTCTTTCGGCTTCCTTAGCCGTCAAGCCATCCTCGACAACCTCCTCTTCGGGTCCATCATCATCCGAGTCCGACGCATAGCATCGGGAATAAGGAATGGAGTGGTCCATCTCCTCTTGCGTCCAATATTTATCCAAATCACCGACATTGTTGCCATTCATCTCGAAACCATCATCACCATCGTCATGCTCGTCATACTCATTATCCAACGGAGGTTGTTGGGCAATGGGAGATTGGACAATGGGAGATTGGGTGGCCTCTTCTTGGCTCATGGGTGGAGGACTCCTCTCTCGAACGGGGGAGGAGGGCCGGTTAAGGTCAAGCTCGATACGAGCATCAACCGTCTTGGTTGCAAACAACTCCAAAGCCTCATCTTGTGACCCGGCCACCGTCTCCTTGTAAACGGACCAACGTTGCTCGGAGTTGATACGCATTGTCTTCCAACGGGTGTGCATTCCAAACCCCACATTATGTCTTCCCTCTAGCTCAACACCATCATTTGGCTCATTCCAATTCAACTCAACCCTCACTTGTGCTACCACCTCCGCAAAGCTAGGGCTAAGGTCAAACACCAAGTCAACCTCCTCCGGGTCCGGCTCTATGTTTCCCTTCAAGAAAGCATCCTTGTCCACATGATGAACATGAACAATTCTTTCCATCCCCTAGCATAATGGGAACAACACATACACACATGTGTTCATTAGTTACCATAATCAACATAATCTACCCATACAAACAGGGACGGAGACAAGGGGGGACGAGGGGGGGCTAGGCCCCCCCAAGGTAGAGATTTTGTGAAGAATAGTAGGCACTTAAACTGATTTTTCATGATGATTTATCCATGTCCGCCCCCCTCATGAAGTTCACAACACAGTTCGCCCCCCTCATGTTTCGATCCTGGCTACGTCCCTGCATACAAACTAGCACACTACCATTTCTCCTACTTCAACAACCCTAACATCCAACCAAATCCATCTCCACCCTCAAATCAACCAAATCCACATCTAGGGTTTCACATGTAGATTCAACCAAATACACAAAATCAATGGATGAAAAGAAGGGGAACGGAGGAGATTACCTCAAGGAACGAGTTGGGAACGATCTCCACGGACAGATCTGATGATTTGGTGGTGGATTTGGTGGGGGGAGAGAGAGAGAACCGGGTGCCTTTGCTCAGTGAAGAAGAACAGAGGGAGGAGAAAGAAGATGGGTCGGGCTGGGCGGGCTGGCGCGGCCAAACTTAAGTGGATGTGTGGCGCCCTTACCACGGGCGCCACACTTTAAAAGTGTGGCGCCGATGTGAGCGGCGCCACACATGCTGCCACGTCGGATCGGCTCACCAGCTCAGCGTCGACGGGCCACGTCGGATGGGTTTGTGGCGCCGGCAGAACGGGCGCCTCATGGGCATGTGTGGCGCCCATGAGAGGGGCGCCACACAAAAGGGTTAGATGAGTGAAATAGTTTCGCCGGAGGATCAATCTTTGCTTTTCTTTCACTTTTGGGTTATTTTTGTGCAAATCACCTCTTTTCTTCCGGTCGGCTGCCCCGTGAATTCGTGACAGCAAAGTGGGAAAACGATGTTACGTTGAGCCAAGGCCGAAAACTGATCATGATTCATGAGCCGCACCTACATTAGAAATCTAGGGCGCTACTACGTATTTCGTAGCCCGAGTGGTCCGCTGAAAAAGCACCCGCAACGGAAGCGCTAATTTACAGCGCCACAAATACATTCTAACACAAGATAGTCTGAATAGGAAATAAAAAAAACATAAAAATACAATTAAAATAGATAAACGACTAGTCTACTCGTTGTCGGAGGTGGTCTCAGTCCAGATCTCGTCCGAGCGAGCGTCATCGTCAGCCCAAGTCGTCTTTGGGTTGACTAGCTCGCGGTCGGCGATGTCCCGACGTCGGCGTCGGCGCCTGTCTGCCCTTTGATACGCCCTGAGGTCGGGGAAGAAGGCCTCCATGTTGTTGACGTCGATGAGGAACTGCGTCCTCCACTGGCGCATCAGCTCCTCGTCACGCTCAACGATGGCGATCCGGCGCTGCGCCTGGTGGTGGCAGCGACGGTCCTCGTTGTCGACGAGGCACGACACTGGCGCGAGGAACTCCGCCTCCGCCAGGAACTCGACGTCTGAAGTTGAGGTCGCGCCGCGGCCGCCGAAATCGCCACGCGGCTGCGTCGTAAATGCGTGCCGCCAGCTCCAGCGTGTTGTAGGTGCCGAGGGTGAGGCGGAACCCGCCGGCGCGAAGTTTCACGTAGAACCTACCGTTGGGACGCGCTCGAATGCCACGGAAGCCAGACTACCCGCGGCGTCGTGGCTGCATCCTTGCGATGAAGGAGCGGAGGCGGCGCGCGTGGGAGAGCAGCGGCGACGCGTGGCGCGACGAAGCGGCGAGTGGAAGTTTCCGTGGCGGTTTGTTACGGGCGCGAAGCGACGCGGCAACTTTGGCGCTCGGGATAGCGCGATAGCGCACGCGCGGGAAAATATTCTTTTCCCCCGCCGGTTTGGCACGTCCGCTGGAGAAGCGCGGGATGGTTTACGCGCGGTAAAAGGCGGTTAAAACTCGATGGCGCGCCGTTGCGCGTCTGTGTTGGAGATGCTCTTAGAAGGGCAACTTAATTAGTCACCGGTGCTAATCTAGGAACTATTGTTTAGGAAAGAAGCCAACGAATACCTTAACGAACACAACAATTTTACATGTGCCGGTACATACCGGCGTCACATCCACCGATCAATCTGCTTTGAGATTGGGGAGATTTTTTGCATTTTTTCTAATATAAAGCTTGTTATTTAAATATAAGTAAAACTTTTGTGAAACTTAACTGTGAATTATTTTGGCAAAAGAGGGAAACTACTGAAGTAAGTACCGTATGTTTGATAAAATAATTGTGTTACAATTATGTTTCATTTTTGTTTCATAATTTTGTGAGAGAATTGAGTCAACGCATGGCTGATGTCAGTGGCGAATCCAGAATTTCATGTTAGGGTGGGGCAAATAGACATATTTTTTTCTGTCACATGCTATAATTTCTAAAAGTACAAAAAGTAGTTCATAAGGTGTGCAGAGGGAGCGCAAATTGGATGACTGGTTTGATGTTTGCATACAAAAATTGGCTTGGTTGCAAAGTTACAAGTCGATTCACCTAATTCTCTTCCCCTCTAAAAAAACAAACCACCATATTATGTGATTTCGTTGAAAACTTACGTATTTACTGTTTAGTGATCACGAATGAACCTATACAGTGGTTGTATAATATACAAAAGGCTATCCAAATTTAGAAAAAGATCAAGATGAAAGGATTTAGAGCATCTCCAGTCGCGTCCCCAAAACCGTCTCCCAAAGCGAGCCGGATCGAGCGTTTAGGGGACGTGTTTTGTTCGTGCCGCGTTTAGGGACGTCGCTCACCAGTCGCATCCCCTGATACGTCTCAAACGTATCTACAATTTCTTATGTTCCATGCTAGTTTTATGACAATACTCACATGTTTTATATACACTTTATATCATTTTTATGCATTTTCCGGCACTAACCTATTAACAAGATGCCGAAGCGCCAGTTCCTGTTTTCTGCTGTTTTTGGTTTCATAAATCCTACACAGGAAATATTCTCGAAATTGGACGAAACAAAAGCCCACGGTCTTGTTTTCCACGGAGCCTTCCAGAACACCGAAGAGGAGACGAAGAGGAGCCACGAGGCGGCCACACCGTAGGGGGGCACGGCCCCACCCCTGGCCGCGCCGCCATATGGGGTGGGCCCCTCGTGCGTCCCCCGACTCTTCCCCTTCGCCTATATATTCCCTCCGTCGCGAAAACCCTAGTACCGAGAGCCACGATACGAGAAAAGTTACTGGGACGCCGTCGTCGCAAATCCCATCTCGGGGGATTATGAAGATCGCCTCCGGCATCCTGCCGGAGAGGGGAATCACCACCGGAGGGATCTACATCACCATGCCCCCCTCCGGACTGATGCGTGAGTAGTTCATCCTTGGACTATGGGTCCATAGCAGTAGCTGGATGGTTGTCTTCTCCTCTTGTGCTATCATGTTTAGACCTTGTGAGCTGCCTATCATGATCAAGATCATCTATTTGTAATGCTACATGTAGTGTTTGTTGGGATCCGATGAATATGGAATACTACATCAAGTTGATTATCAATCTATCATATATGTGTTGTTTATGATCTTGCATGCTCGCCGTTGCTAGTAGAGGCTCTGGCCATGTTGATACTTGTAACTCCAAGAGGGAGTATTTATGCTCGATAGTGGGTTCATACCTCCATTGAATCTGGGACAGTGATAGAAAGTTCTAAGGTTGTGGATGTGCTGTTGCCACTAGGGATAAAACATCAATGCTTTGTCTAAGGATATTGGTATTGTTTACATTACGCACAGTACTTAATGCAATTGTCTGTTGTTTGCAACTCAATACTGGAAGGGGTGCGGATGCTAACCCGAAGGTGGACTTTTTAGGCATAGATGCATGCTGGATAGCGGTCTATGTTCTTTGTCGTAATGCCCTAAGTAAATCTCATAATAGTCATCATGATATGTATGTGCATTGTGCCCTCTCTATTTGTCAATTGCCCAACTGTAATTTGTTCACCCAACATGTTATTTATCTTATTGGAGAGACACCACTAGTGAACTGTGGACCCCGGTCCATTCTTTTACATCTGAAATACAACCTACTGCAATCATTGTTCTCTGTTGTTCTTTGCAATCAAACATTATTCTCCACACCATACGTTTAATCCTTTATTTATAGCAAGCCGGTGAGATTGACAACCTCACTGTTAAGTTGGGGCAAAGTATCTTGATTGTGTTGTTCAGGTTTCACGTTGGCGCCGGAATCTCTGGTGTTGCGCCGCACTACACTCCTTCACCAACAACCTTCACATGACCTTCATCTCCTACTGGTTCGATAAACCTTGGTTTCTTACTGAGGGAAAACTCGCTGCTGTACTCATCATACCTTCCTCTTGGGGTTCCCAACGCACGAGTGCTTTACCGTCACAAGGAAGCTACTTTCTGGCGTCATTGCAATCCCTGTCGCACGCCAAGAAAAGTAGCTGCTGGCGTATCTTCAGAATCCCCCGAGATGGGATTGATGAACCACAAGTATAGGGGATCGCAACAGTCTTCGAGGGAAGTAAAACCCAATTTATTGATTCGACACAAGGGGAGCCAAAGAATATTTGTAAGCCTTAACAGCGGAGTTGTCAATTCAGCTGCACCTGGAAACAGACTTGCTCGCAAGAGTTTATCAGTAGCAACAGTTTTATAGCAGTAGCAGTAGTGAAATATAAGCAACAGTGCAATAAAGACAACATTAGTGATTATAGTAAACAACAGGATTAAAATACTATAGGCACAGGGATGGATGAACGGGCGCTGCATGGATAAGAGAACTCATGTAACAATCAAGGCAAGGCATTTGCAGAAAATAATAAAACAGTATCCAAATACTAAATAACCATAGGCATGTGTTCCGTATATAGTCGTACGTGCTCGCAATGAGAAACTTGCACAACATCTTTTGTCCTACCAGCCGGTGGCAACCGGGCCTCTAGGGAAACTACTGGTAATTAAGGTACTCCTTTTAATAGAGTACCGGAGCAAAGCATTAACACTCCGTGAACACATGTGATCCTCATATCACAGCCTTCCCCTCCGGTTGTCCCAATTTCTGTCACTTTGGGGCCTCGGGTTCCGGACAGCAATATGTGTATACAACTTGCAGGTAAGATCATAAAACAATGAATATCATCATGAATCAATAACATGTTCATATCTGAAATCATGGCACTCGGGCCCTAGTGACAAGCATTAAGCATAACAAGTTGCAACAATAACATAAAAGTACAAACAACGGATACTAGGCACTATGCCCTAACAATCTTATGCTATTACATGAACAATCTCATCCAATCCCTACCATCCCCTTCAGCCTACATCGGAGAAATTACTCACACATGGATGGGGGAAGCATGGATGGTTGATGGAGAGGCGTCGGTGGTGATGATGGCGATGATCTCCTCCAATTCACCGTCCCGGCAGGGTGCCAGAACGGAGTTTCTGGTCCCGAGACGGAGTTTCGCGATGGCGGCGGAGTTCTGGATGTCTTCTGGCAATTTCGTCGAACCCCCGTGCGTTTTTAGGTCAAAGGCTTTAAGTAGTCCAGAGGGGAGCGTCGGGGGCTGGCCGAGGCGTCGCCACCATAGGGCGGCGCGGCCCAGGGGCCCACCGCGCCGCCTGGTGGTGTGGGCGCCTCGTGGCCCCCATCCGTCTCGTCTTCTGGCTCCGTAAGTCTTCTGTGAAAATAGGCCCATTGAAATTATTTCCGGGGATTTTCCTGAAAGTTGATTTTCTGCACAAAAATAAGACACCAGGGCAATTCTGCTGAAAATAGCGTTAGTCCGTGTTAGTTGTATCCAAAATACACAAATTAGAGGCAAAACAATAGCAAAAGTGTTCGCGAAAGTAGATACGTTTTGGACGTATCAACTCCCCCAAGCTTAGCTTATTGCTTGTACTCAAGCAATTCAGTTAACAACTGAGTGCGATAAAAGAACTTTCACGAACACATTTGTTCATATGATGTAAATATTCTCATGATATGGACGAGTACTTAGGCAATTCAAAATAAGATACATGCAAATAAAGTCATCTAATAGTTATGTCAATCATGAAAAAGATACCAACCAACTAATAATAAGCATCATGAATCATGTCTATTAGCAGGATTGCAATGTTCACAAAAAGATATGATAAAGTGGTATCTCGCTTGCCCATATTTGTATAGCAAAACATAAATGCCCAGGCACCTCTGAATTTCATGGAAAGACTAGAAGTAAAGATTATCAAAGATAAAAGCATCAAAGTTATACCACAGTTAATCATATTCTGGGACAAGCATATTACACTAAGAATGACAATTATGCTCTCAAGAAGGTGCTCAAAGAAAGGATGGTGACTCAACATAAAAGTAAAAGATTGACCCTTCGCAGAGGGAAGCGGGGATTAACATGTGCTAGAGCTTTTCATTTTTAAAACATAAGTAAAATTGTTTTGAGAGGTGTTTGTTGTTGTCAACGAATTGTAGTGGGCACTCTAACTACCTTGTCAACCAGACTTTCAAGAGCGGCTCCCATGAAGGACGTTATCTCTACCAGCAAGGTAAATCATCCCTCTTCTCTTTTGTTTACACATGTATTTTAGTTTCATTATGGATGACACTCCCCAACCTTTGCTTACACAAGCCATGGCTAACCGAATCCTCGGGTGTCTTCCAACATTCACATACCATGGAGGAGTGTCTATTCGCAAATTAAGTTGCTTACTGATAAATCAGGGCAAAACATGTGAAGAGAATTATTGATGAAAGTGAATTAATTGGGGCTGGGCACCCCGTTGCCAGCTCTTTTTGCAAAATTATTGGATAAGCGGATGTGCCACTAGTCCATTGGTGAAAGTCTGTCAGGAGTAAATGTTAAGGTTGAAAGATAAAACACCACATACTTCCTCATGAGCTATAAAACATTGACACAAATTGAGAAGTACTTTGAAGGTTTTAAAGGTAGCACATGAAAATTTACTTGGAATGGTTTGAAATGCCATGCATAGTTATTTATGGTGGACACTTTGGAATAACTTGGTTTTCAGGGGTTTGGAAGCACGAGCAGTATTCCCGCTCAGTACAAGTGAAGGCTAGCAATAGACTGGGAAGCGACAATCAAGAGAGCAACAACTGTCATAATCATGCTTGCGACAAAATAAAATTAACGGAGGCATAAAATTGATACAAGAACTCTGAAGCAAAGTAAATCATCGAGGCTTAATTGACCTTTGTTTTTGTAATATCCCAGGTTTAGAGGCAAGAAAAAGAGAGAACACGAGCGTGTGCATTGCATTAATCCATAGAAAATCCGGGGGATTTTCGCGCGTTCATCTAAAACACAAAGTGATCGAGGTTTCTCTTGTGTCGATGGAATTGATGTGTGTCATCCACACAAGTGCGATAAATTTTGACATGACCTTTGTTGATTTATTATGTTTTCGAGGGAAATAGTTTGAATTCAAATTCAAATATGAAAGACATAATTCAAATAATAATTTGAATTGGAATTTGAATTCTAAACAATTATATAAATACAAAGTAAATATAAGTAGAAATGAGAATCAAATATTACAAATAATATTTCACATAAGTATTTCATTTACAACATTTATTGAATATTACATGTTGGAAAAGAAATAGAAGATTACAAAAGTAATAAAGGGAAATCCTAAACTAAATCTTCATCTTCCAAATATCTCCCAATCTTCTTATTCTCTTCCTGCAAAAGAAAAATAAAGCAAAGACAAAGAAGAAATAATATTGGGTTAATGTTAAAATGTTTGTCTCCATATTTTGGGAGACAATTTTAATATTGGAGGCTAGCTAATGAGAATTAGGAACTTGTCCTAGTCCTCAAATGGTGATTAGAGGGATTTATTCATATTTAGGAAACATTTGGATCAGCTAAGTATGTTTTGGGTCAATCTGGATCAATTTGATCATAAGGCAGCAGTCAACAAGTAGGCATCAGGAACAAGTGGCAGCAGTTGATCCACATCAGAGAATGGTAAGGCAACCATAAGATAATTCTATTCATTCCTAGGCAACAAGGCAACAATTTGCATATCCCTCTAATCTAGCTAGAATCCTTCAAAAGCCACATAGTTGATTAAATGAATCATGATTGACATGGAAAAGTCAATATGATCCGAATACAATTATCCTGGTCCACATATTAATTAAGAAAGGCCTAATTAAATCATAGACACATGGCCCATGAGACAATAATTGAGCTCACATGTTACTAGTTCAGTAAACCAAGGAAAACTGACAGCCCAGGGAGAGATATTTTCATGGATAAGGCAAGGGTAGTGGTATGATTGCAACAAGGGAAAAGTGAGGCAACATTGAAACTTGTACTATCAGGTGATGTCACTACAAGCAGCTTACACACACATGCAAACACATGTGTTGTCAACACCACAAATAGCAGCTCTGCAGTATAAATAGTACAGTAGTGGTGCTAGCAGCTTTGCTAGCACATACACACCTCTCCAGCCGCACCCTTTGTTCTTTTCATTGCCAAATGCAGTATCAACAGCTTTTGAGCACACACACTTCAGCCAAATCAACCAGTAGTTCATCTAGCCAAATCCACCTCATAATATCATCAGTTCTAGCAGAATACATGCATATCAACTAGAATCCAAGATCAACAAATAAATCATTAGGAGCTATCAAGAAGGTAGTAGGAGCAAGCATGCCAAGGATATCTCAGAGGCTACAAGAGCAAGATCAGGATACAGAAATTAACAGGTAGAAGCTTATCACTGTCCTTAATAGATCATGGTATATTATCTTTAGGTTGCATACAAATCTGCGGGGAAAACAAAAAGGAATAAAAATCATTCCATCAAATTACCCTTCGACTAGGTTTTTACCTAGGAGAATGGAGAGATGGATTTTCTCTCAGATCTGCATAGAGATGCTATGCAAGAATCATCACAGAGAATTTTAAGTCATCAATAGTATCTGTTCTTATTTTAAATTGGTGCCTCAGCCTTTGCATCATCGGAAAGGCTACAAGATCCAGCATATAATCTGTTCTTATCAGTTTATAGCTAAGAAAATGGGACAGCAAGATCCACCAGTAAAATCCAACAATACCAAAATCATTTATTAGCTGCTAACCAGCAGCTAGATCATATTCAAGCAGCCATCCTTTGTCAACAGGTTACAAGGGTTTATTTGGGGTCCAGGAATTATTCCCAGGCCAACCAAGTAACCCGAGTAGCAGCAGTAGTTAACCCATCAGGGGATGACCACAGAATTAACTTTGCTCCACACATACTGAATCACAGACAATTAATGGATCATCTCAAATCTCCAGTAAAACTATCACAAATATGCATACAAGCTCACAACAAGCATCAACTAAATCAGGTCTCTGTACACATCAATACTGGTATATTGCCATAGCTCAACACATGCTTGAGATAAAAACAAATGTAACCAAATCCTTAACTGAAATTATACATTCAGTTTTGTCAGACTCATGCCCCCACAGACTACACATGCTTTGGAGGATTAATCCATCCAAAAAGGAAGCATTTCATTTCACATATGAATTACCAATCTCAGGCAGTAGATGCAATAACTGTAGGGATCATATTAAGCACAAGACACTAGATGATCTAACCGTAATATCATTTGAGGATCAACATCAGTATACAGCAACTAGACCAAGCAGCAATATTGCAGCACATATCACTATGCCCAAAGACAGGGGAGTAAGGAATGATTTAGCTCACAGAAATGTAGAGAAGTAGATGCAGTAGGTGACGCCGGGGTTGCGTCGGCGACACCGTCCAACCGGCGTCGGGGACGAAGTTGTCACCACACCACCAGACCACCATCATCACGAGCAGTACATCACGGACACCGTCTCACGACCCATACCAACCACAACACCGCACCATCATTACATACCCACCGCAGTATAAAATAACTAGAAGAGGTTAACAGTGGCAGAGAGGAGGAGGCGGCAGGGGTGTGCTAGAGGTAAAGGAGGGCGACCACGAGGTGGCGCCAGAGCAACAGCTCGTCGACGTGCGGGAGCAGCCAGAGAAGCGGCGCGACCGCAGACGGCGGTGCTCGCCGAGGCCGGCGATGGCCAGAACCACTGGCAGCAGCTAGGGTTAGCACAGGGCGGCGCCATGGCGAGAGTGTGGGCGAAGGAATTCGTGGTGGAGCCGCGTCGGTCGACGGCAAGGACAGGAGCGGCCGGCGATGGCCGGACATACAGAAGGCGGAGCTAGGGTTCAGGGGTCAGACGCGACCGCTAGAGACCACCGCTATCAAATTAACCAAGGGGAGGTGGTAGCTCATGGAGGGGCGACCAAAAGCCCTAACTCACCGGTGCCAAAGAGGACAGGGAGCAGCCGGCGGCGAGCGGCGATGCAACGCCATCGCCAGGAGCTCGAGGAGATGCGAGTGCGAACGAGAAGACAGAGAGATGGGAGAGAGCGATGGGGGTCGGTGGCCAGACGGATCCGGTCCACTCGACTTAACCCAACCAGGTTGGGCTGGACCAGGTTGACCTGGCCTTGGGCCAAACTATTGGGCCATTTGGTCCAATATTTTTCCTTTTCTTCTTTATTTCCTTTTCTATAAGATTTTATCATTTACAAATTAATTAGATAACAACAAATAAATAAAAGTGGGTAACAGAAAATTACCTCTATAATAATATATAACAAATCATTTAGAAACTAAAGAAACAATAATTTGGAGTTTCCTCTAAATTTGAAAAAGAGTAATGTTAAATCTTAAACAATTAAAACCTAAAAACTACGCATATAATTTTTTGTTTCAATTCTTCACATAAATAAAATATTAAATATTACTTCACATTAATATGCCATATAAAAGAACAATTGTTTCTTAATGGTTATGTTTAATCGCATGAGAATCCTAATTGACCATTACTTCAATTAAAACCCTAAACCCTAATAGTATTTATCATATTTTCGTTATAATACAATGTTAAATCCATCATTATTGTTATATCAAAGTGATTAATAATTTCAACTTTGTTACCAATTATTACTTTAAGAATTATATCACAATTTAGGAACCTAGTTCTCAAATAAATAAAAGACCAACCTCATGATTTTATATGATCATCCTAAAATAGTTCCAATCCTCAAACCCTAGTGGTTTAGCCCATGTGATCATAGCCACTTCACCTTTACATATAAGACTTTAATAAACAACCAATGAGTACATACTCATGATCCACTAAAATAAAACTAGGTACAATTCACATGAGACCATCATTCCATGTCTTTATTTTTGGTTAACACCTATATGATCCACTAATGCCACCTAGATATAAACCCTAGCTTGATACCACATGTTAGCACTATTGATCACCATTCTTATATACCACACCATTGAAATACTCCTAAACCATCAAACCCTCGAAGAACCATGGAGATCAATCCTAGTACCAATATCTTGTGTAGTAATACACATCACATGCTCCTATTCCACTGAACCCTATTCAGGAAGTGATAAACCATCTAGTTTAGAAGCCATTAATCATTTATTAGTGAACTAAATGAATCCAATAGTAAACCCTAGAAAGCCATAGCTCCTATGTATAGTAGTTCATATTCTTATTTAACCGTTCTTCAAAAGTTATCCTTTTGAAGTACAAATGTTAATTAAACCATAGAAGCCATAGTTCTTATTTTAAGTACTTACTAGTTCTTAATTAACATGTTCTTCCAAAGTTATTCTTTTGAAGTATAATATAAATAATCATCAACCATGTCCTGTAGAACTTAAAGTTGACCACTGTTTTTACATATTTTTCCACCACTATTCTTTATGTGTATGATGGTTATGATGTCCTATATCACTTGATTATGGTGCTAATACAACCAAACCCTAATAAGAACCTTGTTTGAGAACCATTCTAAAAGTGCAACACACCCTAAAGAAATCTTTACAACTCATCAATCTTAAATCATCGGGATCAGGTTACGCTCGGGACGATTGCATCTCATACTATGCATTATAGCATCTTTGCCAATTCTTTAAACATTGTCCTTACCGGACGATGATGGTATTTCAGCATTTGGAGTTCTCACGTATCAAAGCTTTTGCCTGCATAATCTTGCAGTCAAGAAAGGCAAGTTCATCGCTTGCTCATATCATTTGATTATTTGTATCAAACTATATGCAAAGTACTATACTTATCACTCATGCATTGAAAAGCAAAGTATTATTTTACAATTATGAATATGACTATGTGGTGGGCAATGGAACCATGGTATGTGTTGATATGGTGGAGGTTCCATTGCATGGGTTATATCACCCTAGGATTAATTACCAATGCCGTCCAGTGATTCTAGCGCCGTACAAACCGCGTTGACCATGAGATCTATAATGGCTCTGGGGAAGCCAGCCGTATCTTTTCCCTTCTGCACGCCAACGGATTGGTAGAGCTGGTGGGGTGTTGGAGGCACTGCCGCAATAGGTTGGGATATCCTTTTAAATCCCCATCCATTAGTGATGATAAGCTCTACGATCTATGATGGATTGTCCGGAGTACACCGTGAGTAAAGCCGTATTATCGGGAGAAGTCTACTGGGGGTGTACGGTTGGACAAAAGGGTGGGTTTGCAGTCGCGGAGAAGGCGGTGTGGGCTTGGATCTTACACCTGGACTCACACCAAAGGAAGTGTGGACGAGCATGCTACTCGGTTGGCAACAAGGATAAGTTCTCTTATGGGAAAAGTAACGCACCTCTGCAGAGGATACTGAATTGTGACTGTCACTCCCTGTTCCGGGAAGGGAACTGCGAACGCGGCATGAAAGGAACTCCATGAAGTTCTAGTCAACCTGTGAAGACTGACGGGCATAGTTTTCAGAATAAAATAAACCTTTTGAAGAAATGTTTACAAAAACTTGCATTGGCCTATGACTTTCTGGTCTGTGGCTGTAGCTAGTGCATGATACACCTATTTCCTAATATGAACTTGCTGAGTACGCTCGTACTCATTCCCTCCCATTTGAACCCCCTTCTTAGATCAAGTCACCGAAGGAGAAACTACCGTGGAACTCGAATACAAAGAAGTCAACTGCAACAAGATGAAGAATCCAATCAAAGAAGTCAATGGAGTCAACTTCTGCATCGGCTATTATGGAAACCTAGACTAGTAATAGAAGGGAACCTTTCCCTAATCCTAGCAGCTAAGTAGCTAGAATTCTATAGCAAGCCAAGTAGCTCATAATCTTGAGTTAGCAATAAGATAGACTACGAGTCGTTCTTCTGGAGCTTTATTGAAGTTTTACCTCACTGTAAAGTAGGAGGTTGTGTTGATCTTATGTAAACAATTCGTGTGTACTTCTATAGACATACCTTGGACTCGCATATGTTTCTGTTGTACCACTCTGAGGGATGTAATATGAGTGGAACGGTGTTTCACTTGTGTTATGTGAATGACTTGTGTACTACACCATGCAGTGGTACTGACAAGGTATCGACTTGTCAATGCCTACGGATCGTAGACTAGGGTTTTAGTTAGAAGTAGAGGGCAAGTAGATCTCGAAGGTTTCAGCCGAAAAGTACTCGACGATTGTAAAAGCTAGGGTTTGGGAAAACAATGATTCGATCCTTTCTTCGTCCCTCGACTCCCCCTTATATAGGAGGCGGAGCCGAGGGATTCGTGTTGTACAAATTACAGAGTCCGGGAAGGTTTCTAACTCATCCCGCAAGATTACAAATAACACTTTGTATTACAACTCTAGCTTTCCTTAATAATATCTTGGGCTTCCGAATCTTCTTATTCTTCGGGTAGTGGGCCTTCAATAAACCCCGGGTACTATCTTTGGCAGGCCCATTGGGGATGCCTATGTCAGTAGCCCCCGAGATTTTGCTTGAATCGTAGAGTCAGGAAAAATCTCCACTGTTTATTTTTATTCGACAACTTTAACTTCTCTATATTTCTTCACATAAATTTCTATATTGCACAGGGATAATGGTAGTTGGGGCTAGTTCATCTGACGGATCAGGTACTAGTTAACTGCTCTAGTGGCAATCCGCAAAAACCTACTTCAAGATCACGTCCCTGGACATGATCTCGGGATACCGGTGTAAACTTCGACAGGTGCCGCTTAAGGTCTTACCATTCTGTCGAGTCCCAGTCAAATTTATCGGGTACCTAACGCGTCCGTTAGGATTTTTCTTCGTATCTGTTGATACGGATAAAAGTAGCAAACCGACGTCAGAGACGGCGCCACGCCACACAGAACGGATCTGGGGTCTTACCTTCGCAAATTTGCGGCATTCAGAAATTGATCGCAATTTTGGCATTCTGAGAATATATTGTCGAGTGCTTATTCGGCTGTTGGAATGGCACATTCTATTGAGTAAAAGATGACTTATATTGCTCTCCCGATGGGAGTATATGCAGAGTTATTTATAACTCGAAATATACTCTTGTGATCTGCTATCTCTTTTTTTTCTTTTCCTTCTTTATGATTTCATCGGGTACGCGAGCAGCGTTCCCGATGGGAGTAGCCCCCGAGGCTACAGCCAAGAACTAGTGCTTGGTTGTAGGCTCAACACTTTAATGCATCGTGTCGCTATATTGTCATTCCTTCTCGAACTTTTATATCTATCGGGTGCGCGAACAGCGCTCCCGATGGGAGTAGCCCCCGAGGCTATGAACAAACGCTTGCGTTTGATCATAGGCTCCCACAAATTCTATATTGTCATACTCGAAATTTACTTCTTTCAAAGTAGCCCCCGAGCATTTGGGCAAAAACTTGTATTTGATCAAAGGCTCACCAATATATTTTTTATGTCGCCTTTTTATGAAGCTATTGAGGCGAATTTTTTCTTCTGCCAAGGTGACGTTATTGCTGACGATAGCCACGATTTCGAGTCCGAAAATCGCGAGAAGTTTTCTCCCACTGCCTTGCGGGCCCAAAGTAATCATTATCTTGACACGTCGTGCAGGTGGGGGACACACGTCCTCCGCTTTTCCTGGCGCACGTACCGTAACTTCTCAATGTTAAAATTCTGTTTTACCCTTGTCTCCACGTGGTTATCATCTGCCGCACACTTTTTCCATCCAACGGTCCGCCGCTTCACCGCACCTCTATATAAGATCTCCTTCTTCTTCCTCGAGCACTTCCGCTCGCGCCGTTCCCCTGCTTTCATCTGCGAAACTTCCTCCTGCGCCCCACAACTCCCAGAGCTCATCCCTTCCTAGCTGCATTCCCGCGCCATTGTTGATGCCACCGCGTCGTTTGACCAGGCACAACACGCCGGAGTCGTCAATGGCTGCCGTAGATCTGGGAAGCGCGGAGTGGGAAAGGTCCAAGATTTCCACTCAGGACATCAATCTCCTGAAGAAGCTGGGGATCAACAAGCAGCCCAAAGCGCTGTGCTTCCCTAGTGAAGAAAGCTACCCAACCCCTCCAATGGGGTATCGGGTAAGTTTCGTCGACCATCTCATCCGCGGTCTTTCCGCCCCCATTCATCCTTTCCTCCGTGGATTGCTTTTTGTTTATGGTCTTCAACTTCACCACCTTACGCCCAACTCTATCCTCCATATCTCCATTTTCATCACTCTCTGTGAGGCCTTCCTTGGCGTCCAGCCTAACTGGGCGCTATGGAAGCGCATTTTCTTTTGTCGCCGCAATGGCTCCCCCAATGTCGCCTATAATATAGGCGGCGTTGTAATTTCCGTTCGCCCCACAGTCGACTACTTCGACGTCAAACTCCCTGACTCAGTTCAAGGGTGGCGCAAGAAGTGGTTGTACATTCAGGAGGAGAACCATGGATGTGCTGAAGATAACATCCCTCCTTTTGATGGTGCCGAGAAAATTCTTCGCCGCCGCTCCTGGGACGCAGAGGCTACCGAAGAAGAAAAAATAGTGACAGAAGCCCTGATGACCCGCATCCATGAGTTGCAAAATACTCGCGGCAAAGAGTTATCAGGTATTCAAATCACGGCGTATTTTCTCAGAACCAGAGTGCAACCGCTTCAAGCTCGCAAACATCCTCTCTGGGAATATGCTGGCGACAAGGACGCAGATCGGTTGTCAGCGGATTTAGAGGTCAAGGACTCAGAAAAACTTGTCCGAAAAATCTCGTCTCTCAGCAAAAAAGATCCTGTCCCTTCTTCTTGTCGTGTAAAACCATTCAGCGCCACCAATCCTCTTCCCAAGGTAAACTTTGTCGCTTAATTTGCTATTGCTTTTTGACATCTTCCCTGCTTTTTTTTATTATTATTTCCCTGCTTTTTGACATCTTCCCCTGCTTTTTGTATAGAACCATCCAAATCTTGTCTCGCTTCCTCCCCTTCCTGAAGGTGGAGAAGTCGAGGAAAGAGCCCTGGTCACCGATGACAACCAAGATGCTCCTTCTTTTGTGAATGAACCCGTGGATTCTCTAAAATCTGCGGGATCTTCTGAAAAGGAAGCTGCCTCCGAGGGCACTACATCGGCACAATCTCCTCCTCCTGCGGTTTCTCCAAGGAACAAAAGGAAAAGGTATGGTGCCGAAGATTCCGGCACCTCCAAAGCCGAAGAAGTTGGTCCTTCACGTCAGAAGGCAACTTATGATCCATATCTTGAATCCCTCATCAGCTCGTAAGTCACCTCTAGTTCCCCTTATTTTTGTACTCGAAGTTTTTTTCCTATCTTGCTTTTTATGCTGTCGTCTTTTAATCCCAGTGATGATGAGGAAGAAATACCAACTCTTGATGTGGCTGCTCGAACGAGTACGTCACATACTTTAGTTGTTTCGGAGACGCCAGTTGAAGGAGAGGAATCCTCGCCTCCTCGACTAAACGTTGGCACTCCTACTCCTCCGTCAAGCCTTCTTGTCCCTTTACAAAAAGGACAAGGGTGGAAACGGTCGTGGAGCCTACCCTCCAATTGGGTAGCTCCTCCAATCCTCTCTTGGATGATGTAAGTTCTTTAATTTGCTTGTTACTATCTATATTTCCTCTGTTTGCTTCTTTATGCCTTTATATTTTTCCCATACCGACGTTTTCTTTCTTTGTCCTTCTTTGACAGCCTATGATCCAAGAGCTTGTTCGTATCGGTGCCCAATTCGTTGGGTACCGTGAATATGCCAACAAGACCGAAGGTAACAACCCTTTAATGACCCTTGTTTATAACTTCCTGCTCCTGCTTTGTCGCAATTTTGACGATTATTTACTATCTTGGCAGAGAAACTTGCAGAAGCCAACAAGCTTGTCGACACTCTTGCTCAGAAGCTGGAGCAAAGTGAAACGGCTCGCAAGAAAGCTGAACTTGACGCTAGCCAGGCTAAAGCGGAGGCTGAGGAGGCCAAGGCAAAGGCTGCTGGTGTCGAAGATCTGCAAAAAAGACTTGATGACGCCGAAACTGCTTTGAATGAGCACAAGGCTGCCCAGGCTGCTCGTGAAAAGGCGATCATCAAACGCTTGACCACGCAAAATCGGCGCTTCCTCGGTAATTTTGTTGATCCCTTCTATCTTTCGTAGCCTTGATTTTCCTTGCTTGCTATCGACCAACATATATTTTCTGCGGCAGGTAAAACAAACCAAGACTTTGAGCTTGAAGATCCCGATAATGATCCTCTCCTTGACGCGCTCTCTTTCCTGGAGTTTCATGGAACCGAAGTTCGCGAAGGCATGGAGCATGCTGACGCAGGATTATCAAGGCTGTTCCCCTACTTCTTCCCGAAGAAAGAGGAGCCTAAGACTTTCCTTGCTCTTGCCAAGGACTTCAATCCACCCGAAGATCTTGGACTGAAGATGCGCCAGGAGAACATGAAGATTGCTGTCGAAAGCACTGTTGCCTTGGTTGCGGACAGCCAACAAACTGTTGACTGGATGAAAGTTGGCGACACCGACCAGATAGAGCAAGGAAAATGGCGATCCTTGATCAAGGCAGCCAAACCCAACACGAAGAAAATCCTGGCCTATCTCGGGATCAAGCCATCTTCAACTCCTAGCTCATCAAGGCCGGAGGTCTAGTTGAATGCCTCTTCTTTTTCTTTCTTTGCTTTTTCTGTTTCTTTTGCTTATTGTCGCCATGTTAGCTTTGGCGACAGTTACCTTAGTAGTCCTTTTGGAGAACTCCTTCTGTAATATCTATGTAAATCTTTTGAAGATCAATGAAATTCTACCTTGCACCATTATTGATCTCGAGACTTTCTTTTCCAGTTAATATTTGACAACTACTCCACCAGCCCTTGTTCTGCCGAAACTTCGCCTGCTTCTTCATTTTCGAGGAAAGCACTAGTCAATGATAACCTCATCGAAGGTTCTTCAAGCAAACATTTGTCGCAAGATTTGCAAGAACTTCGACAACAACTTCAATCGATGAAAAAACAAACTTTGGCAATGATGGAACAATCTCGAAAAGCGTCTGAAAGAGAGAAAATTGATCTCCAACAAGCCAAAGAGGCCATAGCTGCCAGGGATGCTGCCGTTTCTGAAGCTAAAAAAGCAGCTTCTCGAGAGAATTCCATGCTTGAGTTAATGAATGAGGCCACTGCCGATATATCTGGTATTTCACTTTGAACAAAATCTCCTTCTCTCTGTTTGCTGTATCCTTTTTTTTTGAGATCTTCATGCTATCATTAAATAGGTTCCTTTCTCGATGCTGCTGCTGAAGATGATAGAGTAAACACGAGGACCAACTTGCTCGTCAATCTCTCCCTTGACCACGGCTGTTTGTTCTGGGCTACTCCAGAAAGGACCCGACAGATTGTCAGATTTCAAGACCGCGCTTGTCAGGTTCGCGACTTCCTGGATTCCTGTACCAGAACCTTGTCGTTGGTTTATAAAACATTGTTTCCTCGGAACGAAACACCCGATACTCTTCTTGGCTTGATGGAGAAGTTTAGGGATGCCCCGAAGATCCATGACTTTATTCGGGCACAGCTCTGTGCTGGTGCTAGGTTTGCTATGATCATGATCAAAATCTGCCATCCGAAGTTTGATATGAACCAAATTATCCCCAAGTTCTTGGCGAAGGTGGCGAAAAAGAAAAGGGATATTAGCAAGATCGATGATTATGTAACCCCTGTAGCTGAAGCTATGATGGACGAACTTCTTCGGATTGAGTCTGATTTCTTCGTGAAAGGCATCTACGCTGAGCATGGCACTCGTTCTTCAAATCGGATGAGCATAGATAATATCCTAGGCCATCGCTGACTTCTCTTTTTCTTTGAATTTTTCCTCAAGAATTGTTTCTTGTATATTGTAGTCATGTTCTATATTGTACAGTCGATAAATTATTTTTTCCTCGTTGAGACCCCAAGTGTCTTGGTGTCGACTTTATTTATTGTATGCGCGAGGTTTTTTAAACCAAAGCGTCTAAATTGTATGGAGCATACTATATTTTGCAGGTACGAGCCCCCGTGATTTATTTTTATTGATTGCAATCTTGTATCTTGGTCTTATTTTGCGAGGTGTTTGTGCACCATGGCGAAATATTGTCGGGAGTATGTTTTTGCAAGTCTGAGGCGTAAGCCCCCGAGCCTGCCGAAGAAATATATATCTCAACTATCTTTACTATATTGCAGCACCGCGAGCCCGCCTCATTAAAAACCTTTTCCGGCCCCACTCGGTGCCCCGAAAAAGGAAAAGAGCGCATCTGAAAACTCGTGGGTGTTTCAGTACATTGTATCTTTACAAGAAGGACTATATTTCGACACTAGGCATAAAAACGCCTTAGCTGTGCCACGTTCCAGGGGTTTTTCTCGGGAGCCCCTGACTTCTTGTCCTTGATTCTGTGTGCTCCTCCTTCGATGACTTCCGTGACGACGTAAGGGCCAAGCCATGGTGACTCGAGTTTTTCAGTGCTTTGTTGATTGAGTCATAGAACTAGATCTCCCACTTGAAAGGATCTTGGTCGTAAACGTCGGCTGTGGTAATTCTTCAGGTCCTGCAGATACTTGGCCACCCGTGAAAGTACTTCGTCTCGAGCTTCATCGAGTGCATCTACATCGTCCTCTAGTGCTTTTCTCGATGCCTCTTCATCATATTCCACGACTCGTGGAGAATCATGTTCTATTTCGATTGGCAACACCGCTTCCGCTCCATGGACCAAGAAAAACGGCGTTTCTTGTGTCGCTGTATTTGGTGTTGTTCGTATACTCCATAACACACTGGGCAGCTCCTCTGGCCAGGTGTGTCGTGCCTTCTCCAATGGTGCTAACAAGCGTTTCTTGATGCCGTTGCAGATGATGCCATTGGCTTTCTCGACTTGACCGTTAGTTTGCGGGTGTGCAACTGACGCAAAGTTTAGCTTGATACCCACTTCTTCACAGTAATCCTTGAATTCATGGGATGTGAAGTTACTACCGTTGTCTGTGACGATGCTGTGAGGCACTCCAAACCTGAAGACGATGCTTTTTATGAATTTAACGGCAGATGCCCCGTCTGGTGAATTTATCGGCTTTGCTTCTATCCATTTTGTGAATTTGTCGACAACTACGAGCATATACTCCTTTCCACCTGGCCAGGACTTGTGTAGTTTCCCCACCATATCTAGGCCCCATTGAGCAAAGGGCCACGACAATGGTATTGGCATCAGCTCTACTGCCGGGGAGTGCGGTTTTGCGGCAAATCTCTGACACGCATCACAAGTTCTTACTATCTCCTTCGCATCCTCGATTGCTGTTAGCCAGTAAAATCCAGCTCGAAAGACCTTGGCTGCAATAGCTCGACTACTTGCGTGATGACCGCAAATTCCCTCGTGCACATCTTTCAAGATCATCCTGCCTTCCTCGGGTGTGACGCACCTTTGAAGTACTCCCGAAATACTTCGTTTGTACAACTCCCCTTTGACCACGGTGAAAGCTTTAGATCGTCTGATAACTCGCCTTGCTTCAACTGGATCGTCGGGTATTTCTTTCTTTAGGATGTATGATATGTACACCTGCATCCATGGTATCTGTACCATCATAACCAGGTCCTGTTCCTCTTCTTCATCCTTTGGTGTTTCTTGAGCCCCCGAGGGTTTCTTGTCCTTCTCCTTCGTTTTTGATTTTGTCGACTTCGTAGACCTCTCCGCTATCTCTTCCCAAAATACACCTGGTGGAATTGCAAGGCATTGTGACCCGATGTTTGCGAGAACGTCGGTGATACGTCTCCGACGTATCGATAATTTCTTATGTTCCATGCCACATTATTGATGATATCTACATGTTTTATGCACACTTTATGTCATATTCGTGCATTTTCTGGAACTAACCTATTGACGAGATGCCGAAGTGCCGATTCTGTTTTTTCGCTGTTTTTGGTTTCAGAAATCCTAGTAACGAAATATTCTCGGAATTGGACGAAATCAACGCCCAGGTTCCTATTTTGCCCGGAAGCATCCAGAACACACGAGAACCGCCAGAGAGGGGGCACAGGCCCACCAAACCCTAGGCCGACGCGGCCAGGGGGGGGCCCGCGCCCCCCTATAGTGTCGGCGCCCCTTCGACCTTCTGACGCCGCCTCTTCACCTATATAAAGCCCCTGGACCTAAAACCTCGATACGGAAAAGCCACGGTACGAGAAACCTTCCAGAGCCGCCGCCATCGCGAAGCCAAGATCTGGGGGACAGGAGTCTCTGTTCCGGCACGCCGCCGGGACGGGGAAGTGCCCCCGGAAGGCTCCTCCATCGACACCACCGCCATCTTCATCACCGCTGCTGTCTCCCATGAGGAGGGAGTAGTTCTCCATCGAGGCTCGGGGCTGTACCGGTAGCTATGTGGTTCATCTCTCTCCTATGTACTTCAATACAATAATCTCATGAGCTGCCTTACATGATTGAGATTCATATGATGATGCTTGTAATCTAGATGTCGTTATGCTAGTCAAGTGAATTTTACTTATGTGATCTCCGGAGACTCCTTGTCCCACGTGTGTAAAGGTGACAGTGTGTGCACCGTGTGGGTCTCTTAGGCTATATTTCACAGAATACTTATTCACTGTTATGAATGGCATAGTGAAGTGCTTATTTATATCTCTTTATGATTGCAATGTGTTTTGTATCACAATTTATCTATGTGCTACTCTAGTGATGTTATTAAAGTAGTTTTATTCCTCCTGCACGGTGTAATGGTGACAGTGTGTGCATCCGTGTTAGTACTTGGTTTATGCTATGATTGTGATCTCTTGTAGATTACAAAGTTAACTATTGCTATGATAGTATTGATGTGATCTATGCCTCCTTTCTTAGCATGAAGGTGACAGTGTGCATGCTACGTTAGTACTTGGTTTAGTTGTGTTGATCTATCTTACACTCTAAGGTTATTTAAATATGAACATTGAATTGTGGAGCTTGTTAACTCCGGCATTGAGGGTTCGTGTAATCCTACGCAATGTGTTCATCATCCAACAAGAGAGTGTAGAGTATGCATTTATCTATTCTGTTATGTGATCAAAGTTGAGAGTGTCCACTAGTGAAAGTATGATCCCTAGGCCTTGTCCCTAAATACTGCTATTGCTGCTTGTTTACTGTTTCTTTGCGTTACTACCGCTGCGTTACTACTGCTTGTTCTTGTCTGGGCAAAGCACTTTTCTGGTGCCGTTGCTACTGCTTATTCATACCACCTGTATTTCACTATCTCTTCGCCGAACTAGTGCACCTATTAGGTGTGTTGGGGACACAAGAGACTTCTTGCTTTGTGGTTGCAGGGTTGCATGAGAGGGATATCTTTGACCTCTTCCTCCCTGAGTTCGATAAACCTTGGGTGATCCACTTAAGGGAAAACTTGCTGCTGTCCTACAAACCTCTGCTCTTGGAGGCCCAACACTGTCTACAGGAAAAGGGGGGGGAGGGGGCGTAGACATCAAGCTATTTTCTGGCGCCGTTGCCGGGGAGGAAAGGTAAAAGGTACTCACACTCCGGATCTCGGCTACTAAGCTATTTTCCGGCGCCGTAAGTACTCAAAGCTATTTCCTTTAGATCCTGCAATTGCAACTTTTTGTTTCTTGTTTACACTAGTTAGGCATAATGGAAAACAACAAAAATATGAGAGATCTTTATGAACTTTATCTTGAATTAGGACATGATGTGTTTGAAGAGAAAATTAAAAAACCCATGGAACTTTATATGCATGCTAATGGGAATGTTATTAATATGAATGCTTTGAACACTATTGTTGCTAATGCTATGGAAAATTCTAAGCTTGGGGAAGCTGGTTTTGATGAGCATGATCTTTTTAGTCCCCCAAGAATTGAGGAGGAAATTTACTTTGATGATTCTTTACCTCCTATTTATGATGATTATAATGATAGTAGTCTTTTGGTACCACCTGTTATGGAGGATAAATTTGATTATGATTACAATATGCCTCCTATATTTGATGATGAGAATAATAATGATAGCTACTTTTATGAATTTGCTCCCGCTATTACTGATAAAATTGATTATGCTTGTGTGGAGAGTAATAATTTTATGCATGAGACTCATGATAAGAATGTTTCATTTGATAGTTATATTGTTGAGTTTGCTCATGATACTACTGAAAGTTATTATGAGAGAGGAAAATATGGTTGTAGAAATTTTCATGTTACTAAAACACCTCTCTATATGCTTAAAATCTTGAAGCTGCACTTGTTTTATCC
Organism: Lolium perenne; assembly: GCF_019359855.2. NCBI lineage: Eukaryota > Viridiplantae > Streptophyta > Magnoliopsida > Poales > Poaceae > Lolium > Lolium perenne. The sequence goes on along the minus strand of NC_067247.2, from coordinate 282,549,195 downwards.
TTATATGCTTGTTGCATTATGCTTCATGAACTTGTTTACTTACAAGATTCCTATGCATAGGAAGCATGTTAGACTTAAATGTGTTTCTAATTTGCCTCTTGATGCTCTCTTTTGCTTCAAATACAATTTCTTGCGAGTGCATCATTAAAACTGCTGAGCCCATCTTAATGGCTATAAAGAAAGAACTTCTTGGGAGATAACCCATGTGTTATTTTGCTACAGTACTTTGTTTTATATTTGTGTCTTGGAAGTTGTTTACTACTGTAGCAACCTCTCCTTATCTTAGTTTTGTGCTTTGTTGTGCCAAGTAAAGTCGTTGATAGTAAGGTTCATACTAGATTTGGATTACTGCACAGAAACAGATTTCTTTGCTGTCACGAATCTGGGCAAAATTCTCTGTAGGTAACTCAGAAAATTATGCCAATTTACGTGAGTGATCCTCAGATATGTACGCAACTTTCATTCAATTTGAGCATTTTCATTTGAGCAAGTCTGGTGCCTCAATAAAATTCGTCTTTACAGACTGTTCTGTTTTGACAGATTCTGCCTTTTATTTCGCATTGCTTCTTTTGCTATGTGGGATGGATTTCTTTGTTCCATTGACTTCCAGTAGCTTTGGGCAATGTCCAGAAGTGTTAAGAATGATTGTGTCACCTCTGAACATGTGAATTTTTGATTATGCACTAACCCTCTAATGAGTTGTTTTGAGTTTGGTGTGAAGGAAGTTTTCAAGGGTCAAGAGAGGAGGATGATACAATGTGATCAAGAAGAGTGAAAAGTCTAAGCTTGGGGATGCCCCGGTGGTTCATCCCTACATATTTCAAGAAGACTCAAGCATCTAAGCTTGGGGATGCCCAAGGCATCCCCTTCTTCATCGACAAATTATCAGGTTCCTTCTCTTGAAACTATATTTTTATTCGGTCACATCTTATGTACTTTACTTGGAGCGTCTGTATGTTTCTTGTTTTTGTTCTTGTTTGAATAAATGCTTGTGTGGGAGAGAGACACGCTCCGCTGTAGCATTTGGACAAATATGTCCTTAGGCTTAACTCATAATATTCATGGCGAAGTTTCTTCTTCGTTAAATTTTTATATGGTTGGAATTGGAAAACGATACATGTAGTAATTGGTAAAAATGTCTTCGATAATGTGATACTTGGCAATAGTTGTGCTCATGTTTAAGCTCTTGCATCATATACTTTGCACCCATTAGTGAAGAATACATAGAGCTTGCTAAAATTTGGTTTGCATAATTGGTCTCTCTAAGGTCTAGATAATTTCTAGTAAGGTGTTTGAACAACAAGGAAGACGATGTATAGTCTTATAATGCTTGTAATGTGTCTTTTATGTAAGTTTTGATGTACTAGTTCATGCTTGTGTTTGCTTCAAACAACCTTGCTAGCCTAAGCCTTGTATCGAGAGGGAATACTTCTCATGCATCCAAAATCCTTGAGCCAACCACTATGCCATTTGTGTCCACCATACCTACCTACTACATGGTATTTCTCCGCCATTCCAAAGTAAATTGCTTGAGTACTACCTTTAAATTTCCATTCTTCACCTTTACAATATATAGCTCATGGGACAAATAGCTTAAAAACTATTGTGGTATTGAATATGTACTTATGCACTTTATCTCTTATTAAGTTGCTTGTTGTGCGATAACCATGTTCACTGGGGACGCCATCAACTACTCTTTGTTGAATATCATGTGAGTTGCTATGCATGTTCGTCTTGTCTGAAGTAAGGGCGATCTACCACCTTATGATTAGAGCGTGCATATTGTTAGAGAAGAACATTGGGCCGCTAACTAAAGCCATGATCCATGGTGGAAGTTTCAGTTTTGGACAAATATCCTCAATCTCATATGAGAAAATTAATTGTTGTTACATGCTTATGCATAAAAGAGGAGTCCATTATCTGTTTTTTATGTTGTCCCGGTATGGATGTCTAAGTTGAGAATAATCAATAGCGAGAAATCCAATGCGAGCTTTCTCCTTAGACCTTTGTACAGGCGGCATAGAGGTACCCCTTTGTGACACTTGGTTAAAACATGTGTATTGCGATGATCCGGTAGTCCAAGCTAATTAGGACAAGGTGCGGGCACTATTAGTATACTATGCATGAGGCTTGCAACTTGTAAGATATAATTTACATGATACATATGCTTTATTACTACCGTTGACAAAATTGTTTCTTGTTTTCGAAACCAAAGCTCTAGCACAAATATAGCAATCGATGCTTTCCTCTTTGAAGGACCATTCTTTTACTTTTATTGTTGAGTCAGTTCACCTATTTCTCTCTACCTCAAGAAACAAACACTTGTGTGAACTATGCATTGATTCCTACATACTTGCATATTGCACTTGTTATATTACTTTACATTGACAATATCCATGAGATATACATGTTACAAGTTGAAAGCAACTGCTGAAACTTAATCTTCCATTGTGTTGCTTCAATGCCTTTACTTTGAATTATTGCTTTATGAGTTAACTCTTATGCAAGACTTATTGATGCTTGTCTTGAAAGTACTATTCATGAAAAGTCTTTGCTATATGATTCATTTGTTTACTCATGTCATTTACATTGTTTTGATCGCTGCATTCATTACATATGCTTACAATAGTATGATCAAGGTTATGATGGCATGTCACTCCAGAAATTATCTTTGTTTATCGTTTACCTGCTGGGACGACGTAAACTAAGCTTGGGGATGCTGATACGTCTCCGACGTATCGATAATTTCTTATGTTCCATGCCACATTATTGATGATATCTACATGTTTTATGCACACTTTATGTCATATTCGTGCATTTTCTGGAACTAACCTATTGACGAGATGCCGAAGTGCCGATTCTTTGTTTTCTGCATTTTGGTTTCAGAAATCCTAGTAACGAAATATTCTCGGAATTGGACGAAATCAACGCCCAGGTTCCTATTTTGCCCGGAAGCATCCAGAACACACGAGAACCGCCAGAGAGGGGGCACAGGCCCACCAAACCCTAGGCCGGCGCGGCCAGGGGGGGCCCGCGCCCCCCTATAGTGTCGGCGCCCCTTCGACCTTCTGACGCCGCCTCTTCGCCTATATAAAGCCCCTGGACCTAAAACCTCGATACGGAAAAGCCACGGTACGAGAAACCTTCCAGAGCCGCCGCCATCACGAAGCCAAGATCTGGGGGACAGGAGTCTCTGTTCCGGCACGCCGCTGGGACGGGGAAGTGCCCCCGGAAGGCTCCTCCATCGACACCACCGCCATCTTCATCACCGCTGCTGTCTCCCATGAGGAGGGAGTAGTTCTCCATCGAGGCTCGGGGCTGTGCCGGTAGCTATGTGGTTCATCTCTCTCCTATGTACTTCAATACAATAATCTCATGAGCTGCCTTACATGATTGAGATTCATATGATGATGCTTGTAATCTAGATGTCGTTATGCTAGTCAAGTGAATTTTACTTATGTGATCTCCGGAGACTCCTTGTCCCACGTGTGTAAATGTGACAGTGTGTGCACCGTGTGGGTCTCTTAGGCTATATTTCACAGAATACTTATTCACTGTTATGAATGGCATAGTGAAGTGCTTATTTATATCTCTTTATGATTGCAATGTGTTTTGTATCACAATTTATCTATGTGCTACTCTAGTGATGTTATTAAAGTAGTTTTATTCCTCCTGCACGGTGTAATGGTGACAGTGTGTGCATCCGTGTTAGTACTTGGTTTATGCTATGATTGTGATCTCTTGTAGATTACAAAGTTAACTATTGCTATGATAGTATTGATGTGATCTATGCCTCCTTTCTTAGCATGAAGGTGACAGTGTGCATGCTACGTTAGTACTTGGTTTAGTTGTGTTGATCTATCTTACACTCTAAGGTTATTTAAATATGAACATTGAATTGTGGAGCTTGTTAACTCCGGCATTGAGGGTTCGTGTAATCCTACGCAATGTGTTCATCATCCAACAAGAGAGTGTAGAGTATGCATTTATCTATTCTGTTATGTGATCAAAGTTGAGAGTGTCCACTAGTGAAAGTATGATCCCTAGGCCTTGTCCCTAAATACTGCTATTGCTGCTTGTTTCTTGTTTTCTTGCGTTACTCTTTGCTGCGTTACTACTGCTTGTTTATCTTGTCTGGGCAAAGCACTTTTCTGGTGCCGTTGCTACTGCTTATTCATACCACCTGTATTTCACTATCTCTTCGCCGAACTAGTGCACCTATTAGGTGTGTTGGGGACACAAGAGACTTCTTGCTTTGTGGTTGCAGGGTTGCATGAGAGGGATATCTTTGACCTCTTCCTCCCTGAGTTCGATAAACCTTGGGTGATCCACTTAAGGGAAAACTTGCTGCTGTCCTACAAACCTCTGCTCTTGGAGGCCCAACACTGTCTACAGGAAAAGGAGGGGGGCGTAGACATCAGTCGGCTTCATCATTGCTCAGCCTGCTTATATGATTTACTTCGCACCCATTGTAGACTTCCTTGTATGCTATCATGCTATCGTTGACTGCATCGCATTGGTTCATGACTTGCTGAGCTACCAACTGCGAGTCGCCAAAGATTTTTAATCGAGTTGCGCCACAAGCTTTCGCCATCTTCATCCCGTGTATGAGGGCTTCATATTCTGCCTCATTGTTGGATGCGTTTGGGAAAGTCATCCTCAAAACGTACTTCAGTTTGTCGCCCTCAGGTGAGATTAGTATCACGCCTGCTCCAGCTCCTTCTAATCTCTTGGACCCATCGAAATTCATAGTCCAAGTTCTCGATAAATCTGGTGGTCTCGTGGTTTGTAGCTCCATCCACTCTGCGATGAAGTCTGGTAGAATCTGTGACTTTATTGCCTTTCTTTTTTCATACGTGATGTCCCGAGGGGAAAGTTCTATTCCCCAAAGGGAGACACGACCCGTAGCTTCTGGATTGTTGAGTATATTGGACAAAGGTGCCTCATTAACTACTATTATCGGGTGTGCCGAAAAATAGTGTCGCAATTTTCTTGCTGTTGTGAGCACTCCATATGCTAGCTTTTGATACTGAGGATACCTCTGTTTTGAAGGCGATAAAACTTCGCTGATGAAGTATACTGGCCTCTGCACTCCATGGAGCTTTCCTTCTTCCTCTCTTTCCACGACAAGTACTGTACTTACCACCTGAGGTGTGGCCGCAATATACAGCAACAGAGGTTCCTTCTCCTTCGGCGCCACCAGAATTGGTGGTGTCGAAATTTTGCGCTTGAGATCCTCAAAGGCTCTGTCTGCTTCTTCGCTCCATTGGAACTTATCTCCCTGCCTGATCAAGGCGTAGAACGGTAGCGCCTTTTCTCCCAACCTGGCGACGAATCTGCTTAAAGCTGCGACTCGCCCGGTTAACTGCTGTATTTCTTTTAACTTTGTTGGCTTCCTCATTGTTACGATGGCCTGGATTTTTTCGGGATTCGCTTCGATCCCTCTTGCTGAAACTAAGAACCCGAGAAGTTCTCCTGCAGGGACGCCGAAAGAACACTTTGTCGGGTTGAGCTTGAGACAGAACTTATCGAGATTGTCGAAAGTTTCCTTCAAATCCTCGATTAGTGTGTCCCCCTTCTTTGTTGTTATGACGACGTCATCGATGTATACTTGTACATTCTTCCCAATCTGTGTTGCCAAGCATTTCTGCATCATCCGCTGATATGTTGCTCCCGCGTTTTTCAGACCGAAAGGCATTGTTCGATAGCAGAACACGCCGTACGGTGTGATGAACGCTGTTTTGACCTCGTCTTCTTCTTTTAACCTGATCTGGTTATAACCAGAGTATGCGTCCAAAAAGGAAAGACGTTCACATCCTGCCGTGGAGTCGATAATTTGATCGATCCTTGGGAGGGGAAAGTGATCCTTTGGACAATGTTTGTTGAGACACGTGAAGTCGACGCACATGCGAAGGACTTTTGTGTTTTTCTTCGCACCGATCGGGTTAGCTACCCACGTGGCTTCTGTATGTAATTCCTTGATAAAACCAGCTTCTTTGAGTCTATCGATTTCCGACAGCATAGCCTTGCGGTTTGGTTCCGAAAAACGCCGCAGAGGTTGTTTGATTGGTTTTGCGATTGGATCCAAGTTTAGGTGGTGCTCGGCAAGTTCCCTGGGTACTCCTGGCATGTCGGCTGGACACCATGCGATGATTTTCCAGTGGTCACGGAGGAACTTGACGAGCGCGCTTTCCTATGCGAGGTCCATGTTTGTTGCAATGGACGTCGTTTTCTTCGGGTCTGTCGGGTGGATCTGTACTTCCTTGGAATCCTTTGCAGTATTGAAAGCTGATTCTTTACTAGGCCTCCCTACATCTGGCAATACATCGTAATCGGTTGTAAGCCTCGACTCCATGTATTCTGCTTGCATCCCGAAGGTTTCTGAGAGCCGATGAAAATCCTTATCATATTTAAAGGCCAGCACGAAGCTGCCTTTAATTGTGATTGGCCCCTTAGGTCCAGGCATCCTCCACAACAAGTATGTGTAATGCGGCACCGCCATGAACCTGGCGTATGCTGGGCGCCCTAGCAAGGCGTGGTATTGCGATGGGAAATCCACGACTTCAAACTCCAGCCTTTCTATCCTGTAGTTTTCTCGGGTACCAAACTGAACGTCGAGATTGATCTTCCCCAATGGGTAACTTGGCTTTTCTAGCGTGATGCCGTGAAAACGCGTATCCGTTGGCTTGAGGTTTGCCAAGGATATGTTCATCTTCCTTAGTGTATCTGCATACATAAGGTTTAGACTGCTTCCTCCGTCGATGAAAACTCGGGAAACATCGAATCCTGCGACATCGCGGCAAAATAAGCGCTGATTGCCCTGGTCGAGGAACTTGCTGCGGGTGATCCGCAATCGTGAAGCCAATATCTTGTCCCGACCAATTGAGGTACTCGACTGTTGGTGGAGGCATCTTCTCTGCCATAAACACCTGTCGCGAGATTACTTTCTGAGCTCTGTTGGATGGTCTGCCTTTCTGAATCATCGACACTGCTCCATGGGAGTTAGGATCCACATAAGGAGGTGGTGCTGGTGCTGCCGCTATTCTGAGCTGATGTCGATTTTCATCCGTAATTGCGGGAGGAGGTGGCAGGTGGATCTCACTCCTAGGTCCCTGGGGATTGCGACTTGCTGCCTGGGCATTGGCTTGCCCAGCAAACCTCATCATTGCTTGAAAATTTCGGCAGTCCTTCAGCAAGTGTCCCAACTGCCTCTTCCCGTTATTGTCGACATAAAAATGCATCTGACACGGACCGTTCATCATATCCTCAGGGGACACGAAAGGCCTCTGGAACCTGGGCCCATTATTTGGCCTGTTATTTCGGGAATCATCTCTGTTGTCGCTTCGCTGCTCGCTGCTTTGTTGATAATTATCTTTATTGCTTCCTCCAAAGTTTGTTCGAAACCCTGCCGAAATTTGGCCTGGTGGATCATAACTCGAGAATCGAGAAAATCGTCGTCTATTTTGCAAATTTCGACTACGGTCCTCCTCAGGTGACCTGTGTCGTTTATTACGCAAAGATCCTCGCCATCTGCCCATCTGTTCGCTATCTCCATTAATGCTGATACTGTTCTTGGGTTGGTTCTCCCCAAGTCCTCCACAAAATCTCCTCGTCGAACTCCTGCCACAAACGCATCTATCGCTCTCACATCTGATATGTTCTCTGCCGAGTTTTTGATGATGTTCCACCTTTGGATGTACTTCCTCATTGATTCATCATGTTTTTGTCGACATGACCTCAGTTCCTCGAGTGTCGCAGGCTTTTTGCAGGTAGACCGGAAGTTCTTGACGAATATGTCCTCGAAGTCCGTCCAGCTGTCGATGGAACCGGAAGGAAGCTTCTTTATCCAGGATCTTGCGGCTCCACTCAAGTGCACCTGAATACTTTGCATCGCCGTTGCCCTTGTTCCGCCTATCAATTTCACTGTCTCGAGGTAATCTACCAGCCAATCCTCAGGATCTTGCAATCCGTCGAATTTTTTGAAATTATCAGGCAACTTGAACCCTGAAGGCACTCGAGTTTTTCGGACCCTCCTCGTAAAACATGGCAGCCCACACATGTCCTCTTCAGCTATCTCTGGAGAGTATCGATGTTCCCTTCTATGTTGTCATGCTCTGTCTACCCTTGCTTGGATTTCCGTATCCCTTGCTTCACCTGTTCTTTCTGGAACTGTTTCTACGACAGCAGGGCGTGGACTATTTTGCCTTGCTGATCCTTCGGGAGGTGAATTTACGAACGCCGCTCCCATGGCTCCAACTCCCGCCATGGCCATGTTGTACAGTGCCTCTCTAGGATCCCCGGCAGGTGGTTTGGATGCGAGGATGAAAGCTTGCGTCGCCATGTATCCCGCTTCTGGTGTTTTCGGGATAATGTTTCCCCTTGTATCTATCGTCATAAAGGACATGTCGAGGTTTCAGACTAGGTTTTCCCTTTCTGCTTCAGGTATATTGTTTAGTCGAGACCTTGCTCTGTTGCGAGCTTCTCTGTGATTGCTTCCCGAAGTTCCTGATTGTCGACTTAGATCTGCCCTTTGCCTGCTTGACGCGGAAGCTGCCTCCCTTCTTCTGTTCACAGCGGCTGTCTGTTTTTCCAATTCCCGTCCAGCTCGAGCGAGTCTATATTGGTATGCCTGCAATTCTTCAACCGTGGCAGTTGTCGCCATTGGTTCTGAACCATCCATGGCTCTCGCGGCTCTGTCCCACGCTGCTTGTGGCAGTTGAACTCTCACACGTGGTGTAGGCCCGACGTACTTGGTGCCTAAACCTCGCCTTAGGTCAGAGGGATCGACGTATGGATTCCCCAAATCGTCGAAAGCCTCCGATGTTTCTTCCTGATCGCGACTTGCTTCTCCAATGGCGTAGATTTGATGATATTTTGAATTCTGCGCCTTGCTGGATTCGGTGACACCATCATAGAGATTGGTGAAGACCTTTCCAATGGTGATGGACTTGTCGATGAAATCGAAGCTATCAACACTCTCAGAATCGCTGCTTATATAGGAGTCCGCAGACGACTCGAAAGACATGTCGCTGAAGATCTTGGCGAGTTTTTCGCTTGCCCTGGTGCTGATGAAGCGTGGCGAAGAGGTTTCTTCGTCGCCAGACTCGACCGATGATGCCGAGCTTGAAGATTCAGTATGTTCCACAGAAAACCTCGAGAAGGTCGGAATTTCGAGATGATACGTTCCTTCCTTCCCGATGCGATAGTGGAACCTTCCGAACGTCATCTCCATGGGCTCCTCCAGATACGTATATGCATCCACACGGGAGGGCGGGTGAGGTATAAAATCAACGAGACCAGTTTCGATCTGTTTACCTTTGTCCATGATGTTGCTTGATGCCGATGAAGTCGACGATCCTGAACGTGCCATCGAGATCAGCTCCTTGTCGCCTCTAATCCCCACAGACGGCGCCAATTGACAAGGTATCGACTTGTCAATGCCTACGGATCATAGACTAGGATTTTAGTTAGAAGTAGAGGGCAAGTAGATCTCGAAGGTTTCAGCCGAAAAGTACTCGACGATTGTAAAAGCTAGGGTTTGGGAAAACAATGATTCGATCCTTTCTTCGTCCCTCGACTCCCCCTTATATAGGAGGCGGAGCCGAGGGATTCGTGTTGTACAAATTACAGAGTCCGGGAAGGTTTCTAACTCATCCCGCAAGATTACAAATAACACTTTGTATTACAACTCTAGCTTTCCTTAATAATATCTTGGGCTTCCGAATCTTCTTATTCTTCGGGTAGTGGGCCTTCAATAAACCCCGGGGATGCCTATGTCAGGTACGCTGGGTCACCACAGCTGGTATCAGAGAAAATGCTTTGACCCTAGGATTAAAACCCTTTAAAGGAGACCTATAGGTTTGGTAGTGTCTATAGGAAGTGTCTTAGCTAAGTCAACTATGCTAAACCAACTATTCTTTTGACTTGAGATGGGTATTCACTTGAGAATAATCCTGACACACTTGAGTCAATATTTCTTATCTATCTTTCTTAAGTACAGTTGATTAGTTATCTTGCTTCATTCCAAATAGTTAGAACACCATTGAAGCTTAAGATAAAGGGTGGTAGTAAACCACAGTTGGTATACAACACATGGTAGTCCAAAGGGAGGATACAACCATAAGGAAGATGTCCTATTGGAGGAAGTATACCAATGCAAGTTATAGTTAAGTAATAATCATTTAAAATGTCAAATGACTGATGTTAAGTAATGTAGATAAGTAATATGAGGTAATATATACCTATGATAAGTCAATCATAGGAGGTAAGGAAGAGTGATAGGAGTTACATGAGTCTACTTTCAATAATAAATTAGGTACTCATATATGATTCACTTGAGAATTATGGTATGATGGAGTAGAACATCATAAGTACGATAACAAAAGGATGATGAGGAGTAGGATTTAAGGAATAGTTCGAAAGCTTAGGCCTTAAAATCCTAATAACTGTACCAAGTATGTTAGAACCATAGTCCTTAAGATTAAGAAGTCTTATTTAGAGCATATTACATAGAGAAATCCTGGAGTTATAGGTGGTATATTCTAAACAATCATGTGTTTAGAGTAGACATGTTAGAACTAATTGTATAATAGAAAGTAATCCTCAATAGAACATAGATATGGTATACTATTTTGTAAGTACTTCCAAAGAAAACTAGGTTACCTCCAACTATCCCAGGCCATTTTGTTTCAAGTTTGTCTCATTGCAAATGTGCAATTAAGATAAATGTTGAGACAAATAGGAGAAATTCACGTATTTGTGCTAAGTATCACAACCTAAACCTATCTTATGTGGTGTTATATACTACACATCTGATCCTGATGTTTAGGGATGTCTTACCCAACTACTATCTTCAGGCATATAAGGATGTGTATTGTATGCACAAAGCTGGATTTTCTTGGATTTTCTCGAATCTTCATTGATTGACTAGATCCATACATGAAGTTTGACTTTGATATGCAAATGCATGTTGCAATATCAAGCTCTTACTTGATGTTATAGGTCTAGAGAGTAAAGGTATTCGTGTGAGGAAGTGACGAATTATGAAGATTTTGAAGATAAGATGAAGGTTCACTTGAAGATGGAAGTAAAATTGAGGGAAGCAATCACAACAATCTAAAGTAAGGACCAATCAAAACTCACTTTTATCCTTAACCAAGGAGTACTTCAACATGAAAGTACCAAGGAAGTGAGAAAATAGTGAATATGGAGTAGTAGAAGCGGAGCCGTATTCATTATGGAAGCAGGGAATGCAAGAGAAGTCACTTACAATACTATTTTCATAGTGTCAACAAGTGGTTTTCCTGCAAAACAAACCCTGGAAGAAGGGAAATAGACAAGTAAAGTCGTAGCTGGTATAATAAGACCGCAGCTAATATAGGATAATCATGAAGAGAAGGTATGTGAAGTGAGGTATATCTTAACTAAAACTATAAAAGTAGCCACAGCTAGTAAGTAGATATTGACTAGAACCATAACATAGCCACAGCTGGTATCCAATAATCCACATCTGGTACCAGGTAGTCTGCAGCTGGTACCAGATAGCCCACCGCCTGAACATTTCTTTACCCTAAAAGAAAGGGGGATTCCGCAACTAGTATTTCACATATGGTATCTCGTAGTTGGTAAATATTTAGTCGGAGGATTCATAATGGATACCCACAACTGTGTGGGTACACCGCAAAGAATTCTTTGTGAGACTTTAGAAAGGTACAAACTATAAGCCAGACCAAAACTAATCTTCTAACCTTGGAGTTTAATGATTAGAAGAAAGGAAGTTTGAAGATCATTAGTAAACTCCAAGGGGGAGAGGAAGGCTGAAGGAGAAGTATTAAGTTATGGTTTGTAGTATGATAAACGGAGAAAAAGATATGAACTGAGAGGAAGTCCGATCTTATTTTTATAAGGTTGTTGGGAACTACCCATATAAAAGTACTCTCAGGAGGTTGTCAGACCAGAAGCCGAGGTTCATATCTCGAGGAAGTAAGAGTTAGATCCTAACTTGAGCGGGTAATTGTTAATTACTCAAAACTAAGAGAAACTTTAGTAAGTCTAAGATAATGAAGTTGGATAAAGAAGTTGTCGAAGGACATGCAAAGCTTAAGAAGGCTTAAGACCGAAGGGTTTGACCCTACCAAAACTAATGATTATTAGAAAGATTCCTTTCATGGAACCTAAAGAAACCAAAAGGAGGATAACTAGTATAAACTAGAAGCCATGATTGGATGGACTAAATGAGTCTCATCCATTCGTAGGAATAAACCACCAGGACCATGCCTATTGTAAAAACCTTACTAAGTACCATTACTTTCGTTATGGTAGTAAGGGAAAACAATACCCTACCTTAAATAAATCTTTTAGAATTAAGGGTTGGGCACCGCAGCTGGTACACCGTATTGCCATATTATACCGTAGCTGGTAGAACCAAGCTTTGGATATCAGATAGGAAAATGTTACCCAACCATTAGTAAAGTCCATTAGCATAAAAAGATGTCCTAATCGAAGAATCTTTGAAGAATAAGACTAGAAGTTTCGAATATTAGAAGGAAATCATAGAATTAAAGGAAGTATCAGTGCCAGACATCAGAAGACTACAGGAAGGATCTGGACATGGGATATATCCAACTATATCTAAGGAGATCACCATGGAGCTGGAAAGAGATCGTGATCGGTTCAAGTCAGTTCCACATTCCGAAATGTGAGCGTTCGAACTTCGAGGCGAAGTTCAGTTTAAGGGGGAGAGGCTGTAATATCCCAGGTTTAGAGGCAAGAAAAAGAGAGAACACGAGAGTGTGCATTGCATTAATGCATAGAAACTCCGGGGGATTTTCGCGCGTTCATCTAAAACACAAAGTGATCGAGGTTTCTCTTGTGTCGATGGAATTGATGTGTGTCATCCACACAAGTGCGATAAATTTCGACATGACCTTTGTTGATTTATTATGTTTTCGAGGGAAATAGTTTGAATTCAAATTCAAATATGAAAGACATAATTCAAATAATAATTTGAATTGGAATTTGAATTCTAAACAATTATATAAATACAAAGTAAATATAAGTAGAAATGAGAATCAAATATTACAAATAATATTTCACATAAGTATTTCATTTACAACATTTATTGAATATTACATGTTGGAAAAGAAATAGAAGATTACAAAAGTAATAAAGGGAAATCCTAAACTAAATCTTCATCTTCCAAATATCTCCCAATCTTCTTATTCTCTTCCTGCAAAAGAAAAATAAAGCAAAGACAAAGAAGAAATAATATTGGGTTAATGTTAAAATGTTTGTCTCCATATTTTGGGAGACAATTTTAATATTGGAGGCTAGATAATGAGAATTAGGAACTTGTCCTAGTCCTCAAATGGTGATTAGAGGGATTTATTCATATTTAGGCAACATTTGGATCAGCTAAGTATGTTTTGGGTCAATCTGGATCAATTTGATCATAAGGCAGCAGTCAACAAGTAGGCATCAGGAACAAGTGGCAGCAGCTGATCCACATCAGAGAATGGTAAGGCAACCATAAGATAATTCTATTCATTCTTAGGCAACAAGGCAACAATTTGCATATCCCTCTAATCTAGCTAGAATCCTTCAAAAGCCACATAGTTGATTAAATGAATCATGATTGACATGGAAAAGTCAATATGATCCGAATACAATTATCCTGAGCCACATATTAATTAAGCAAGGCCTAATTAAATCATAGACACATGGCCCATGAGACAATAATTGAGCTCACATGTTACTAGTTCAGTAAACCAAGGAAAACTGACAGCCCAGGGAGAGATATTTTCATGGATAAGGCAAGGGTAGTGGTATGATTGCAACAAGGGAAAAGTGAGGCAACATTGAAACTTGTACTATCAGGTGATGTCACTACAAGCAGCTTACACACACATGCAAACACATGTGTTGTCAACACCACAAATAGCAGCTCTGCAGTATAAATAGTACAGTAGTGGTGCTAGCAGCTTTGCTAGCACATACACACCTCTCCAGCCGCACCCTTTGTTCTTTTCATTGCCAAATGCAGTATCAACAGCTTTTGAGCACACACACTTCAGCCAAATCAACCAGTAGTTCATCTAGCCAAATCCACCTCATAATATCATCAGTTCTAGCAGAATACATGCATATCAACTAGAATCCAAGATCAACAAATAAATCATTAGGAGCTATCAAGAAGGTAGTAGGAGCAAGCATGCCAAGGATATCTCAGAGGCTACAAGAGCAAGATCAGGATACAGAAATTAACAGGTAGAAGCTTATCACTGTCCTTAATAGATCATGGTATATTATCTTTAGGTTGCATACAAATCTGCGGGGAAAACAAAAAGGAATAAAAATCATTCCATCAAATTACCCTTCGACTAGGTTTTTACCTAGGAGAATGGAGAGATGGATTTTCTCTCAGATCTGCATAGAGATGCTATGCAAGAATCATCACAGAGAATTTTAAGTCATCAATAGTATATGTTCTTATTTTAAATTGGTGCCTCAGCCTTTGCATCATCGGCAAGGCTACAAGATCCAGCATATAATCTGTTCTTATCAGTTTATAGCTAAGAAAATGGGACAACAAGATCCACCAGTAAAATCCAACAATACCAAAATCATTTATTAGCTGCTAACCAGCAGCTAGATCATATTCAAGCAGCCATCCTTTGTCAACAGGTTACAAGGGTTTATTTGGGGTCCAGGAATTATTCCCAGGCCAACCAAGTAACCCGAGTAGCAGCAGTAGTTAACCCATCAGGGGATGACCACAGAATTAACTTTGCTCCACACATACTGAATCACAGACAATTAATGGATCATCTCAAATCTCCAGTAAAACTATCACAAATATGCGTACAAGCTCACAACAAGCATCAAGCAAATCAGGTCTCTGTACACATCAATACTGGTATATTGCCATAGCTCAACACATGCTTGAGATAAAAACAAATGTAACCAAATCCTTAACTGAAATTATACATTCAGTTTTGTCAGACTCATGCCCCCACAGACTACACATGCTTTGGAGGATTAATCCATCCAAAAAGGAAGCATTTCATTTCACATATGAATTACCAATCTCAGGCAGTAGATGCAATAACTGTAGGGATCATATTAAGCACAAGACACTAGATGATCTAACCGTAATATCATTTGAGGATCAACATTAGTATACAGCAACTAGACCAAGCAGCAATATTGCAGCACATATCACTATGCCCAAAGATAGGGGAGTAAGGAATGATTTAGCTCACAGAAATGTAGAGAAGTAGATGCAGTAGGCGACGCCGGGGTTGCGTCGGCGACACCGTCCAACCGACGTCGGGGACGAAGTTGTCACCACACCACCAGACCACCATCATCACGAGCAGTACATCACCGACACCGTCTCACGACCCATACCAACCACAACACCGCACCACGATGGTATACCCACCGCAGTATAAAATAACTAGAAGAAGTTAACAGTGGCAGAGAGGAGGAGGCGGCAGGGGTGTGCTAGAGGTAAAGGAGGGCGACCACGAGGTGGCGCCAGAGCAGCAGCTCGTCGACGTGCGGGAGCAGCCAGAGAAGCGGCGCGACCGCAGACGGCGGTGCTCGCCGAGGCCGGCGATGGCCAGAACCACTGGCAGCAGCTAGGGTTAGCACAGGGCGGCGCCATGGCGAGAGTGTGGGCGAAGGAATTCGTGGTGGAGCCGCGTCGGTCGACGGCAAGGACAGGAGCGGCCGGCGATGGCCGGACATACAGAAGGCGGAGCTAGGGTTCAGGGGTCAGACGCGACCCCTAGAGACCACCGCTGTCAAATTAACCAAGGGGAGGTGGTAGCTCATGGAGGGGCGACCAAAAGCCCAAACTCACCGGTGCCAAAGAGGACAGGGAGCAGCCGGCGGCGAGCGGCGATGCAACGCCATCGCCAGGAGCTCGAGGAGATGCGAGTGCGAACGAGAAGACAGAGAGATGGGAGAGAGCGATGGGGGTCGGTGGCCAGACGGATCCGGTCCACTCGACTTAACCCAACCAGGTTGGGCCGGACCAGGTTGACCTGGCCTTGGGCCAAACTATTGGGCCATTTGGTCCAATATTTTTCCTTTTCTTCTTTATTTCCTTTTCTATAAGATTTTATCATTTACAAATTAATTAGATAACAGCAAATAAATAAAAGTGGGTAACAAAAAATTACCTCTATAATAATATATAACAAATCATTTAGAAACTAAAGAAACAATAATTTGGAGTTTCCTCTAAATTTGAAAAAGAGTAATGTTAAATCTTAAACAATTAAAACCTAAAAACTACGCATATAATTTTTTGTTTCAATTCTTCACATAAATAAAATATTAAATATTACTTCACATTAATATGCCATATAAAACAACAATTGTTTCTTAATGGTTATGTTTAATCACATGAGAATCCTAATTGACCATTACTTCAATTAAAACCCTAAACCCTAATAATATTTATCATATTTTCTTTATGATACAATGTTAAATCCATCATTATTGTTATATCAAAGTGATTAATAATTTCAACTTTGTTACCAATTATTACTTTAAGAATTATATCACAATTTAGGAACCTAGTTCTCAAATAAATAAAAGACCAACCTCATGATTTTATATGATCATCCTAAAATAGTTCCAATCCTCAAACCCTAGTGGTTTAGCCCATGTGATCATAGCCACTTCACCTTTACATATAAGACTTTAATAAACAACCAATGAGTACATACTCATGATCCACTAAAATAAAACTAGGTACAATTCACATGAGACCATCATTCCATGTCTTTATTTTTGGTTAACACCTATATGATCCACTAATGCCACCTAGATATAAACCCTAGCTTGATACCACATGTTAGCACTATTGATCACCATTCTTATATACCACACCATTGAAATACTCCTAAACCATCAAACCCTCGAAGAACCATGGAGATCAATCCTAGTACCAATATCTTGTGTAGTAATACACATCACATGCTCCTATTCCACTGAACCCTATACAGGAAGTGATAAACCATCTAGTTTAGAAGCCATTAATTATTTATTAGTGAACTAAATGAATCCAATAGTAAACCCTAGAAAGCCATAGCTCCTATGTATAGTAGTTCATATTCTTATTTAACCGTTCTTCAAAAGTTATTCTTTTGAAGTACAAATGTTAATTAAACCATAGAAGCCATAGTTCTTATTTGAAGTACTTACTAGTTCTTAATTAACATGTTCTTCCAAAGTTATTCTTTTGAAGTATAATATAAATAATCATCAACCATGTCCTGTAGAACTTAAAGTTGACCACTGTTTTTACATATTTTTCCACCACTATTCTTTATGTGTATGATGGTTATGATGTCCTATATCACTTGATTATGGTGCTAATACAACCAAACCCTAATAAGAACCTTGTTTGAGAACCATTCTAAAAGTGCAACACACCCTAAAGAAATCTTTACAACTCATCAATCTTAAATCATCGGGATCAGGTTACGCTCGGGACGATTGCATCTCATACTATGCATTATAGCATCTTTGCCAATTCTTTAAACATTGTCCTTACCGGACGATGATGGTATTTCAGCATTTGGAGTTCTCACGTATCAAAGCTTTTGCCTGCATAATCTTGCAGTCAAGAAAGGCAAGTTCATCGCTTGCTCATATCATTTGATTATTTGTATCAAACTATATGCAAAGTACTATACTTATCACTCATGCATTGAAAAGCAAAGTATTATTTTACAATTATGAATATGACTATGTGGTGGGCAATGGAACCATGGTATGTGTTGATATGGTGGAGGTTCCATTGCATGGGTTATATCACCCTAGGATTAATTACCAATGCCGTCCAGTGATTCTAGCGCCGTACAAACCGCGTTGACCATGAGATCTATAATGGCTCTAGGGAAGCCAGCCGTATCTTTTCCCTTCTGCACGCCAACGGATTGGTAGAGCTGGTGGGGTGTTGGAGGCACTGTCGCAATAGGTTGGGATATCCTTTTAAATCCCCATCCATTAGTGATGATAAGCTCTACGATCTATGATGGATTGTACGGAGTACACCGTGAGTAAAGCCGTATTATCGGGAGAAGTCTACTGGGGGTGTACGGTTGGACAAAAGGGTGGGTTTGCAGTCGCGGAGAAGGCGGTGTGGGCTTGGATCTTACACCTGGCCTCACACCAAAGGAAGTGTGGACGAGCATGCTACTCGGTTGGCAACAAGGATAAGTTCTCTTATGGGAAAAGTAACGCACCTCTGCAGAGGATACTGAATTGTGACTGTCACTCCCTGTTCCGGGAATGGAACTGCGAACGCGACAGGAAAGGAACTCCATGAAGTTCTAGTCAACCTGTGAAGACTGACGGGCATAGTTTTCAGAATAAAATAAACCTTTTGAAGAAATGTTTACAAAAACTTGCATTGGCCTATGACTTTCTGGTCTGTGGCTGTAGCTAGTGCATGATACACCTATTTCCTAATATGAACTTGCTGAGTACGCTCGTACTCATTCCCTCCCATTTGAACCCCCATCTTAGATCTAGTCACCGAAGGAGAAACTACCGTGGAACTCGAATACAAAGAAGTCAACTGCAACAAGATGAAGAATCCAATCAAAGAAGTCAATGGAGTCAACTTCTGCATCGACTATTATGGAAACCTAGACTAGTAATAGAAGGGAACCTTTCCCTAATCCTAGCACCTAAGTAGCTAGAATTCTATAGCAAGCCAAGTAGCTCATAATCTTGAGTTAGCAATAAGATAGACTACGAGTCGTTCTTTTGGAGCTTTATTGAAGTTTTACCTCACTGTAAAGTAGGAGGTTGTGTTGATCTTATGTAAACAATTCGTGTGTACTTCTATAGACATACCTTGGACTCACATATGTTTCTGTTGTACCACTCTGAGGGATGTAATATGAGTGGAACGGTGTTTCACTTGTGTTATGTCAACGACTTGTGTACTACACCATGCAGTGGTACGCTGGGTCACCACAACTTTTCAGTCATATGCATGTGTGAGCATGTGCCAAGTCAATTCAAATGAATTATTCAGAGGAGGGTACCACAATGTCATACCTATCTATGAATAAAACAATGCAAGCAAATATTTATGCCATGCTACTCATATTAATAAATTGAAGCTAATCATGAGAGATCACGAACTACTAGACTTTCATTAAATGACATATACCTCAGATGAACCAACTAAGTGATGACGCGTCAAGCACACGCCCGTTGGGAATCCCAAGAGGAAGGTGTGATGCGTACAGCAGCAAGTTTTCCCTCAGTAAGAAACCAAGGTTATCGAACCAGTAGGAGTCAAGGACCACGTGAAGGTTGTTGGTGACGGAGTGTAGTGCGGCGCAACACCAGGGATTCCAGCGCCAACATGGAACCTGCACAACACAATCAAAATACTTTGCCCCAACTTAACAGTGAGGTTGTCAATCTTACCGGCTTGCTGTAAACAAAGGATTAATCGTATGGTGTGGAAAATGATGTTTGTATGCGAAGAACAGTAGAGAACAATGTTTGAAGTAGACTGTATTCAGATGTAAAGAATTGGACCGGGGTCCACAGTTCACTAGTGGTGTCTCTCCAATAAGAAATAGCATGTTGGGTGAACAAATTACAGTTGGGAAATTGACAAATAAAGAGGGCATAACAATGCACATACATATCATGATGAGTAAAGTGAGATTCAATCGGGCATTACGACAAAGTACATAGACCGTTATCCAGCATGCATCTATGCCTAAAAAGTCCACCTTCAGGTTAGCATCCGCACCCCTTCCAGTATTAACTTGCAAACAACAGACAATTGCATTAAGTATGGTGCGTAATGTAATCAACACAAATATCCTTAGACAAAGCATTGATGTTTTATCCCTAGTGGCAACAACACATCCACAACCTTAGAACTTTCTGTCACATCGTCCTGCATTAAATGGAGGCATGAACCCACTATCGAGCATAAATACTCCCTCTTGTTGTTACAAGTATCAACTTGGCCAGAGCCTCTACTAGCAACGGAGAGCATGCAAGATCATAAACAACACATATATGATAGATTGATAATCAACATAACATAGTATTCCATATTCATCAGATCCCAACAAACACAACATGTAGCATTACAAATAGATGATCTTGATCATGATAGGCAGCTCACAAGATCTAACATGATAGCACAAGAGGAGAAGACAACCATCTAGCTACTGCTATGGACCCATAGTCCAGGGGTGAACTACTCACACATCGATCCGGAGGCGATCATGGCGATGAAGAGCCCTCCGGGAGATGATTCCCCTCTCCGGCAGGGTGCCGACATGGGATTGGCAGCGGCTGTGTCTCTGGAAGGTTTTCCGTATCGTGGCTCTCGGTACTGGGGTTTTCGCGACGAAGGCTTTAAGTAGGCGGAAGGGCAGAGTCGGGGGCGTCACGAGGGGCCCACACACGAGGGCGGCGTGGGCCCCTCCTTGGCAGCGCCGCCTTAGTGTGGCGCCACCTCGTGGCCCCACTTCGTATCCTCTTCGGTCTTCTGGAAGCTTCGTGGAAAAATAAGACCCTGGGTGTTGATTTCGTCCAATTCCGAGAATATTTCCTTTGTAGGATTTCTGAAACCAAAAACAGCAGAAAACAACAACTGGCTCTTCGGCATCTTGTCAATAGGTTAGTGCCGGAAAATGCATAATAATGACATAAAGTGTGTATAAAACATGTGAGTATCATCAATAAAGTAGCATGGAACTTAAGAAATTATAGATACGTTTGAGACGTATCACTAAGCATGCTAACATGGATGAGTATATGTACAAAAATGAAAACAGATAGAGTTCATACCAGCCTCTCACCACAGTCGAGTTGTCGTAGATCGTCATTATTGCCTTTCACTTGTGTGGCTTGAATAATATGAAATGAAAACCAAGCTCCAACCACCGGAGACCGCTGAACTCCATAATAAACTTTACAAAACCGAAGAAGAACAACAAATATTTTTGGTGTTTTCGAATTGGAAACAAGAACGAAAGGAAACAGGCAAACAAAGCAAAATCTTTTTGGATTTTCTCATAGCAAACTAGCAATAGTAAATAAAGCAAAATAGGAACAAGAAACCAAATAAACAAATGGTAAAGAGAAACAACAGAAATATTTTTGGTCTTTTTGTGTTTTAGGAAAGAAACAAAGCAAAAACAAGA
Organism: Lolium perenne; assembly: GCF_019359855.2. Lineage (NCBI taxonomy): Eukaryota > Viridiplantae > Streptophyta > Magnoliopsida > Poales > Poaceae > Lolium > Lolium perenne. The sequence goes on along the minus strand of NC_067247.2, from coordinate 282,527,986 downwards.
GAATGAAAGCTAAAAGAGTCACATAAACACAAAGTGGCAGAAATCCGTCAAACTTGACAGCAGCACAGTAATCATTTTTTACAAAAATCTTCCGCTGTTCAACTCGAAAAGTGCTAAACTAATGAAAGTTAGATAATAACCTGGGAAACACGCACAAAAATTGGTTTCTCAAAATAACGTTCTGGCTGTTTTTAGGAATTTTTTTAGTATCAGTCCAGGATCTGTTTTTAGGCAGCACTTCCCCAAATATCATCTTCCTCATATTAGAGGCAACCATAAGAAGCGAAACAAGTATGTACAAATATCCGGCAATTGTAATATGCAACGAATGAGTGATGCCGGCATACCTCCCTCCAAGCTTAGGCTTTTGGACTAAGTGGAGATCAATCCCACGGTGCCCATGAGGTGGCACCTCCATAGTAAGATGAAGAAGGATCCTGTCCTTGGTACATGCTGGAAGATTCACCAGGATACGTGACGGTGTACTCATCGGAGGGCTCAGCGTTCTTGGAGTCGTGCTGCTGGTGGAAACCACGTATCCTCAGCTGCTCATCCACCTCCTCCTTGGAGCGCGACCACGGTCTCCTGCGAACACTGAACAAATCGGCTTGCGGCAAAGGGATTTCCCTCTCATCCCCGTCAATAAACAACATTCTATAGACAATATTTTCTAAATTAGAGTTAGTTGTGACAAATTGGTGACTCTTCATGGCAGCAATATCAAGCTTAATAGGAGTTAGTTTCTCATCACTAGGATCAACATGAAGACCTAGAGATACAACAATACGTGAGGCAACAATTGCTCCATAAATAGGTCCCTTACTAGCTAAGCGACGAGCAATGAGAGCACCAAGATGATAAGGTGTACTTCCAGTAAGTGTAGCAACCAGAAAAGCAAGATGATAACTAGAAATGTTGCTAGTGTTCTCCCTACCAAGAATGTTAGTAGCAAGATAGTAAGCGAAATATCTAATGGCAGGGAGCTGAATGTTTCTTATCTTGCCGCGCTGAATGGTACGGTCATCATCGTTGGTAACTTCTCGATAGAGTTCCGTCAAAGCTTTGGGGCGGGTCTCGATCTTCTTCGCTGTACCTATAGGAGTAATATCCAATGCAGCACAAAAATCCTTCAACTTCATAGTAATAGGCATGTCATAAATCTTAAATTTAACCGATGGTGAGAAGGCTGAGTTGCTGAATTTAAAGCTTTCAACAAATATTTTAGTTAGCCTGTAAAATTGATCACTCTCATCTTCCATATAAGTAGACAAGCCCACTCTATTGATGAGAAACAAGAAGTCATCAAGTAGTCCTGCATTACGCAAAAAGTCAAAGCATGGAAAGGATGAAGCATTAGGAACCCCATTATCCTCTTCAGCTTCAAAGCTAGGTGCAATGACATCCTCAACATATGATCGCCTAACTCGAGTGGCTGCCCTTGAAGGCCTTGCCGCTCTTGTCGTATCCCTCTCGAACACTTCTCCAAAGGTGTGGTTATGCATTTTCCTTTTCTGAAATTTTTCAATAATCATTATAAAAGTTGATTTCGAGACATATAAGTGAGGGAAACTACTATAGGAACTTGGTAGAGTACTAAACATGCATCAAAACTAATTTTTACAACTTAGAACAAGCATGCAAACTCACTTAACATGTCACCTACAGCAGCAAAATACTCAAGATATACTCAACCAAACAAAATTCTATTTGGATAATCAGAGGAGTCACATACCGGAGAACAAATATGCCAAATTTCAGACGGAAATCTGGGCTGAGCAAGGAGATCGAGAAATCCTGAGCTCTCGGGCGAAAACGCGAGTGAGAGCAAACTGGTACGAGTTTTTTCGGGAGAGAGAGTGGAATGAGTGGAAGGGATGACTGAGCGGGGCCAGGTGGGGCCCTCACCACAGGGTGGCGCGCCCCCTTGCTGGCCGCGCCAGCACATGGGGTGCAGCCCTGGGGTGCCCCACTGGTCAGCCCGAGGCACTCCCAGGTTGCATTTTGAAAAATAGGACCAGCGGTATAATTTTTGTAATTTTTGAAAACTTCGAAAAATGCACATTTCTGGGTGTTAAAGTAACTATTACAGGGTAGAAAAAGATTTTCAAACTTCTAAACAACTAAAGCCTCTTGCAAAACAAGTAGTACTACAGAAAGTAAACAAGTGTGGAGAAAGAAAGAAATGTTGTTTAGCTCTTCTATGCATATACAATGTACTTGTTAACAAGGTTGATCAAGTCTTGCCACCAAATAAATTTTACATGACATAAGAAGAAATAAACCTCAAATCAATCATGTTACCTTATATTGTATTGATATGGATCCAATCATAATATTTTGATATCCTTGTATAGGCTCATATATAGGACAATCAATAACTCCCACTTTGATAGTTCTCAAATTAGAAATTGTATTAACTCCATATACTTTATCAATCCTCTTGGGAAAATAAACAGTATGCTCCTTGTCATCAACATTGAAAGTAACTTTTCCTTTATTGGAATCAATAACAGCCCCTGCAGTGTTAAGAAAAGGTCTTCCAAGAATAATAGACATATTATCATCTTCAGGCATTTCCAACACAACAAAATCAATTAATATTAAGCAATTATTAGTAACTTGAACAGGAACATCCTCGCATATATCAACAGGAACAGCAGTAGATTTATCATCCATTTGCAAAGATATATCAGTTGGTATCAACTTATCTAAATAAAGTCTCTTGTAAAGAGAAAAAGGCATAACACTAACTCCTGCTCCCAAATCACATAGAGCAGTTCTAACATAATTATTCTTGATGGAACAAGGGATAGTTGGTATACCTGGGTCTCCCAGCTTCTTTGGAACCTTGCCATTGAAAGAGTAATTAGCAAGCATAGTGGCAATATCCTCATTAGGAATTTTCCTTTTGTTAGAGACAATATCTTTCATATACTTTGAATAAGGAGGCAATTTAATAGCATCAGTCCAAGGGATTTGCAAGAACAAAGGTTTCATCCAATCACAAAATTTATTATAGTGTTCTTCCTCCTTTGATTTTAGTTTCTTAGTAGGAAAAGGCATTTGCTTTTGAACCCAAGGTTTTCTTTCATTACCATGTTTCTTAGCAATAAAATCTTCTTTAGTGTACTTTTTGTTTTTAGCATGCTTTTCAGGTTCATCTTCAACCTCTTCTTTATCAGAAACATCATTCTTATCATTATCTTTATCACGTTCATTACCACTTTCAGTTTCAGCATCAGAAATAGAAATACTATTAGGATCATTAATAGGCTCAGAGGATCCTACAACAATTTATGTTTCTTCTTCTTTTTCTTAGAAGGAGCGCTAGTTTCTTTAGTTCGTTGAGAATCTTGTTCAACTCTTTTGGGATGCCCCTCAGGATAAAGAGGATCCTGAGTAGAAACACCACCTCTAGTTGTTACTTCATAAGCATGTTTTTCTTTAGAAGTATTTTTTAACAAGTCATTTTGCACCTTAGTAAGTTGATCAATTTGAGTTTGAACCATATGAAAATGTTTAACAAGCATCTTAACATCATTGGAGGTTCTCTCCACAATATCATGCAATTTACTAATAGCTTGAGAATTTTCCATTAAATGATTCTCTACTCTCATATCAAAATTATCTTGCTTAACAACATAATTATCAAATTCATCTAAACATTGATCAGGAGGTTTTGAGTAAGGAATATCTTCTTTATCAAAGCGTTGAAGAGAATGTACCTCAATCGTGGATGAAGGGGGAGTTATCTTACATAAATCTTCTATGGGGGGGTAAATTCTTCACATCTTCAGATTTAATACCTTTCTCCTTAAGAGATTTCTTGGCTTCCCTCATATCTTCACCATTTAATTTAATCGTACCCCTCTTCTTCAATATTGGTGTTGGGGTTGGTTCAGGTGTAGTCCTATCATCATGATTTTGGCTTATTCTAGCCATTAATTCTTCAGCATCGTCTGGAGTTCTTTTCCTGAAAACACAACCAGCACAACTATCTAGGTATGCCCTAGACTCAATGGTTAGTCCACTATAAAATATATCAAGTAAGTCATGCTTTTCCAAATCATGTCCAAGCCGAGCTCTAAGAAGAGAGCAAAACCTTGCCCAAGCTTCAGGCAATTTCTCTCCATCTTCCTGGTCAAAACTATAAATTTTCTGCAAAGCGATATGTTGAGCACTAGCAGGAAAATATTTTCAAAAGAAAACATCAAGCAAACTACTTGGACTATCAATAGAATCAGGTGGCAAATTATTATACCAAGTTTTAGCATCATCCTTTAATGAGAAAGGAAAAAATTTAGCAACAAAATAAGTACGCTTCTTGGTATCATCAGAAAACAAGCTACTCAGAGTAGAAAGCTCAATCATGTGTTCTACAGCACTTTCTTTTTCAGTACCACAAAAAGGTGTTTTCTCAACAATAGATATATGAGATAAATCAAGAGAAAAATCATAATCCTTATCCTTAATTTTTATAGGAGATGTGGCAAATTTAGGATCAGGCGACAGTTTATATCTAACAGCACGTTGTGCAAAAAGTTTTTTAATGTTACTTGCATTAGTAGTAGCATTACATTTATCAATAAAATCATCATCAAGTTCCACATAATCTTCATCAAGATCATCACTAGAGTGATCAACAGACTCAGGTGAATTAACAAGTGTAACAGTATTTTCATTAGGAATTTCAGTATTTACAATTTGTCTAGACGTAGCAATTGTAGCATCTAGAAAAGGACCTAATGAACCATTATCATCAAGCACAGTAGAAGCATCATCAAAATTATCAAAGCAATTTTCAGATTCAGCAGAAGTACCAACACGTGAAGCTTGTGGTGGTGAAACAAGTTGACTTATCACTGGTTTCAAAAAAAAGTTGACTTATCACTGATGGTGAATCAAGAGCAGCAGAGAGGTACTCAGAGTTGTACCTTTTCTTGTAGTGGATGGTAATATGGTGACTTTAGCATCGCGAGGTTTACCCATGATGGAGGATTTGCAGCGAACAATATCAATTCAGGTGAACTTGCAAATAAAGCTATGCTCACCGGCAACGGCGCCAGAAAATAGTCTTGATGACCCACAAGTATAGGGGATCGCAACAGTCTTCGAGGGAAGTAAAACCCAATTTATTGATTCGACACAATGGGAGCCAAAGAATATTTGTAAGCCTTAACAGCGGAGTTGTCAATTCAGCTGCACCTGGAAACAGACTTGCTCGCAAGAGTTTATCAGTAGCAACAGTTTTATAGCAGTAGCAGTAGTGAAATATAAGAAGCAGTGTAATAAAGACAGCAGTAGTGATTATAGTAAACAGCAGGATTAAAATACTGTAGGCATAAGGATGGATGAACGGGCGCTGCATGGATAAGAGAACTCATGTAATAATCAAGACAGGGCATTTGCAGATGATAATAAAACAGTATCCAGGTACTGAATAACCATAGGCATGTGTTCCGTATATAGTCGTACGTGCTCGCAATGAGAAACTTGCACAACATCTTTTGTCTTACCAGCCGGTGGCAGCCGGGCCTCTAGGGAAACTACTGGTAATTAAGGTACTCCTTTTAATAGAGTACCGGAGCAAAGCATTAACACTCCGTGAACACATGTGATCCTCATATCACAGCCTTCCCCTCCGGTTGTCCCAATTTCTGTCACTTTGAGGCCTCGGGTTCCAGACAGCAATATGTGTATACAACTTACAGGTAAGATCATAAAACAATGAATATCATCATGAATCAATAACATGTTCAGATCTGAAATCATGGCACTCGGGCCCTAGTGACAAGCATTAAGCATAACAAGTTGCAACAATATCATAAAAGTACCAACAACGGATACTAGGCACTATGCCCTAACAATCTTATGCTATTACATGAACAATCTCATCCAATCCCTACCATCCCCTTCATCCTACAGCGGGGGAATTACTCACACATGGATGGGGGAAGCATGGATGGTTGATGGAGAGGCGTCGGTGGTGATGATGGCGATGATCTCCTCCAATTCCCCGTCCCGACAGGGTGCCAGAACGGAGTTTCTGGTCCCGAGATGGAGTTTCGCGATGGCGGCGGAGTTCTGGATGTCTTCTGGCAATTTCGTCGAACCCCCGTGCGTTTTTAGGTCAAAGGCTTTAAGTAGTCCAGAGGGGAGCGTCGGGGGCTGGCCGAGGCGTCGCCACCATAGGGCGGCGCGGCCCAGGGGCCCATCGTGTCGCCTGGTGGTGTGGGCGCCTCGTGGCCCCCCTCCGTCTCGTCTTCTGGCTCCGTAAGTATTCTGTGAAAATAGGCCATTGCAATTATTTTCGGGGATTTTCCTGAAAGTTGATTTTCTGCACAAAAATAAGACACCAGGGCAATTCTGCTGAAAACAGCGTTAGTCCGTGTTAGTTGTATCCAAAATATACAAATTAGAGGCAAAACAATAGCAAAAGTGTTCGGGAAAGTAGATACGTTTTGGACGTATCAGGGATTTGCGGCGACGGCGTCCCAATAACTTTTCTCGTATCGTGGCTCTCGGTACTAGGGTTTTCGCGACGGAGGGAATATATATGCGAAGGGGCAGAGTCGGGGGACGCACGAGGGGCCCACCCCATATGGCGGCGCGGCCAGGGGTGGGGCCGCGCCCCCCTATGTTGTGGCCGCCTCGTGGCTCCTCTTCGTCTCCTCTTCGGTGTTCTGGAAGGCTCCGTGGAAAATAAGACCGTGGGCTTTTGTTTCGTCCAATTCCGAGAATATTTCCTGTGTAGGATTTCTGAAACCAAAAACAGCAGAAAACATGAACTGGCGCTTCGGCATCTTGTTAATAGGTTAGTGCCGGAAAATGCATAAAAATGATATAAAGTGTATATAAAACATGTGAGTATTGTCATAAAACTAGCATGGAACATAAGAAATTATAGATACGTTTGAGACGTATCAAGCATCCCCAAGCTTAGTTCCTACTCGCCCTCGAGTAGGTAAACGATAACAAGGATAATTTCTGAAGTGACATGGTACTATCATAATCTTGATAAATACCATTGTAAAGCATATGAGATGAATGAAGTGATTCAAGCAATGGTGAAGATAATGACTAAACAACTGAATCATATAGCAAAGACTTTAATGAATAGTACTTTCAAGACGAGCATCAACAAGTCTTGCATAAGAGTTAAATCATAAAGCAATAGATTCTTAATTGAAAATTTTGAAGCAACACAAAGGAAGATTTAAGTTTCAGCAGTTGCTTTAACTTTCAACATGTATATCTCATGGATAATTGTCAACACAAAGTAATATGATGAGTGCAAATAAGCAAGTATGTAAGAATCAATGCACACAGTTGACACAAGTGTTTGCTTCTAAGATAGAAAGAAGTGGGTAAACTGACTCAACATAAAGTAAAAGAAAGGCCCTTCGCAGAGGGAAGCAGGGATTACTCATGTGCTAGAGCTTTTTATTTTGAAAACATGGAAACAATTTTGTCAACGGTAGTAATAATTCATATGTGTTATGCATAAAAACTCCTATAAGTTGCAAGCCTCATGCATCGAATACTAATAGTGCCCGCTCCTTGTCCTAATTAGCTCGGTTTCCATGGATTATCATTGCATTACATATGTTTTAACCAAGTGTCACAAAGGGCTACCTCTATGCCACCTGTACAAAGGTCCAAGGAGATAGATCGCATTTGATCTCTCAATTTTGATAGATCTCAACTTGAGGACATCCATACCGGGACAACATAGAAAACAGATAATGGACTCCTCTTTTATGCTTTAAGCATTCAACAACAGATAATATTCTCATAAGAGATTTGAGGATTAATGTCCAAGCTGAAACTTCCACCATGATACATGGCTTTGGTTGGCGGCCCAAAGTTCTTCTCTAACAATATGCATAATCAAACCATTTAACTCATGGCAAATCTCCCTTACTTCTGACAAGACGAACATGCATAGCAACTCACATGATATTCAACAAAGGTGTGACAGGTTGATGGCGTCCCCAGATAACATGGTTACCGCTCAACAAGCAACTTATAAGAACTAAAATACATAAGCGACATATTCTTTACCACAATAGTTTTTTAGGCTACTTTCCCATGAGCTATGTATTGCAAAGACAAGGAATGAATTTTTAAAGGTAGCACGCAAGCAATTTACTTTGGAATGGCAGAAAAATACCACATAGTAGGTAGTTATGGTGGAAACAAATGGCATAGGTTTTGGCTCAAGGTTTTGGATGCACGAGAAGCATTCCCTCTCAGTACAAGGCTTTGGGCTAGCAAGGTTGTTTGAAGCAAACACAAGTATGAACCGGTACAACAAAACTTACATAAGAACTTATTGCAAGCATGTAAGACTCTACATTGTCTTCCTTGTTGTTCAAACACTTTTACCAGAAAATATCTAGACTTTAGAGAGACCAATCATGCAAACCAAATTTCAACAAGCTCTACGGTAGTTCTCCACTAATAGGTTTATACCACATGATCCAAGAGCTTAAACATGGTCTACTTGAGAGCTCAAAACAATTGCCAAGTATCAAATTATTCAAGACAATATATCAATTACCACATGAAGCATTTTCTGTTTCCAACCAAATAGCAATAAATGCAGCAACTTTTAACTTTCGTCATGAACATTAAAAGTAAAACTAAGAACACCAGTGTTCAATATGAAAAAGCGGAGCGTGTCTTTCTCGCATACAAGGATTGTTAGGATCCGAATTTATTCAAAATAAACAAAAATAAAAGCACACAGACGCTCCAAGTAAAGCACATAAGATGTGACCGAATAACAATATAGTTTCACTAGAAGTGACCTGATAAGTTGTTGATGAAGAAGGGGATGCCTTGGGCATCCCCAAGCTTAGATGCTTGAGTCTTCTTGAAATATGCAGGGATGAACCACGGGGGCATCCCCAAGCTTAGACTTTTCACTCTTCTTGATCACATTATATCATCCTCCTCTCTTGATGCTTGAAAACTTCCTTCACACCAGACTCAAAACAATCTCATTAGAGGGTTAGTGCATAATCAAAAATTCACATGTTCAGAGAGGACACAATCATTCCCAACACTTCTGGACATTACCCAAGGCTACTGAAATTTAATGGAGCAAAGAAATCCACTCAAACACAGTAAAGGAGGTAATATGAAATAAAAGGCAGAATCTGTCAAAACAGAACAGTCCGTAAAGACGAATTTTTTTGAGGCACTTAACATGCTCAGATGAAGAAGCTCAAATTGAATGAAAGTTGCGTACATATCTGAGGATTACTCATGAAGTTTCACAGAATTTTTAGATTCTCCTACAGAGAGAACAACTCAAATTCGTGACAGCTAAAAATCTGTTTCTGCGCAGAAATCCAAATCTAGTATCAACTCTCTATCAAAGACTTCACTTCGCACAACAATGCAATAAACATGATAAGGAGAGGTTGCTACAGTAGTAACAACTTCCAAGACACAACAAAACAGTAGCAAAATAAAATATGGGTTATCTCCCAAGAAGTGCTTTCTTTATAGCCATTAAGATGGGCTCAGTAATTTTAATGATGCTCTCGCAAGAAATAAAAGTTGAAGCAAAAGAGAGTATCAAAAGCAAATGAGAAACACTTTTAAGTCTAACCCGCTTCCTATGCATAGGAATCTTGTACACAAATAAATTCATGAAGAACAAAGTGACAAGCATAGGAAGATAAAACACGAGTAACTTCAAGATTCTCAACATAAAGAGGGGAAACTTAATATTATTAAGATGCATATAACCATGTTTCCCTCTCTCATAATAACTTTCAGTAGTATCATTGATAAACTCAACAATATAGCTATCGCATAAAGCATTCTTATCATGAGCTACATGCATAAAATTATTACTCTCCACATAAGCATAGTCATTACTATTAATTGTAGTGGAAGCAAATTCAATAAAATAGGTATCATTATTATTCTCATCACCATAATCATCATATATAGGAGGTAAAGTATCATCAAAGTAAATTTTCTCCTCCATGCTTGCGGGACTAAAAATATCATGCTCATCAAAACCAGCTTCCCCAAGCTTAGAATTTTCCATATCATTAGCAACAATGGTGTTCAAAGCATTCATACTAATAACATTACCATTAGCATGCATCTAAAGTTCCATAGGTTTTTTAATTTTCTGTTCAAACACCTTATGTCCTAATTCAATATAAATTTCATAAAGATCTCTAATTTATTTTGTTGTTTTTGATATAAAGAAAGCAAACAAGACAAAAAATAAAATAAAGCAAGACAATAAACAAAGTAAAGAGATTGGATGTGAGAGACTCCCCTTGCAGCGTGTCTTGATCTCCCCGGCAACGGCGCCAGAAAAGTAGCTGCTGACGTGGGAGTTGGATTGCAACGGCGCCAGAAAGTAGCTTCCTTGTGACGGTAAAGCACACGTCCGTTGGGAACCCCAAGAGGAAGGTGTGATGCGTACAGCAGCAAGTTTTCCCTCAGTAAGAAACCAAGGTTTATCGAACCAGTAGGAGATGAAGGCCACGTGAAGGTTGTTGGTGAAGGAGTGTAGTGCGGCGCAATGATACGTCTCAAACGTATCTATAATTTCTTATGTTCCATGCTACTTTTATGATGATACTCACATGTTTTATACACACTTTATGTCATTACTAGGATAAAACCCGAGCGTTGCTACGGCATCATATTAAATAAACAAGAGTTTTTAATTGGCATATCTTTTGCTTTCTTACCATAGAAAGTGATATGTAGACATATAATATTAAGAGGAGGGAGTCTGCATCCAATGTACTACCCAACATCATATCAGGCCTTTGGTCTTATGAGAAGCATCCACTGCATCAAAGATTTAAGTTCTAAATTGTAGAAACATATATAGTCTATATACTCCGGCAATACCGAGTAGTCACTGCACCGGCACTCTTTCTGTACAACAAAATAGAGGTCATTAGCTTGTACAGCTCTAGTTAGGCAACAAACAAAAAAGGTGCTCAAAAAACGCAGTCCCTCGTAGGAAAAAAATAAATAAATTAGGTCATTAGCTTGTACAGCACAAACATCTCAAATATAATCAAATCTACAGCGCGCACTTAGGAACGTGAATGGAAAACACACAAGAGAAACCAAATTGCTTTTCTACTTAGAATACGTAGATGAGCACACCCAACAGCGATGGCTTGCGGCAGTAAAAACAGCCCTCATGGGCGCGCGGCGGCCGCGTTGGCAGCCGTTTCGTTTGTGCGTTCACGAGAAATGCAGTGGCTCGGAGGTCCGACAAATCTGGCCGGCGGCAGCGTAAGAACTCCATCCCGACGCCTCTGAAAGGAAATAGTTGAGCCGGTCATCTCCTTGCAAGGGAAAATAGGGATACCTCGACTGTACCAAACTCTCTTCTCCGGTGGACAGCATCTCCTTCACCGGCAAAATTTGACGAGCTGTCGCTTCCCCGGAACAATTCATCGCGGCCAGGCACTCTCCACCTTGCCCGAGTTGATTCCCCGTAAATACTGTTCCAATCCTTGCATCCCTCAAGTTGACCCGTACTACCAGGAAAGCTTTACTGCAGATCCGACGCCCTGCTTCCTCCCAGAGCCGCCGATGGCCGATTCCTCCGCCCTGGCCTCCACGCCATCGTCCTGCTTCCCACGTTGGTGATCCATCACCATGCCACCACTATTTGTCTCGCCGTGCTTCCGCTATTCGCCTGGTCTTGCCAAAGCTAATTTTCTGGATCTAGATTGGGACAAAGGAAAGGCGTCTGGGGAGAAACCGAGAAATCTGGCAAAAATTTTATGGAAATCGCTAGCAGAGGAGAGGACGTTTATAAGAGCGGATTGTCTTGGGTAGGGGGTAAGAAATCAAAACAGGATTGCTTGTTGACGAACTCGATCTGGGCCAGATTGGAATGCCACAGGCCTCGACTCGATGGGGTTCGCCTCGGCTGACGAAAGCGAACCGTTTTTTTCACTTACCCATGGCATTGTTTGTAATATGTGATTTAGTGGGAGGGTAAAACCGTCCAAATAAAAGTTGGACGAAAATTTTAGCAGAAACCTTAGCTCCTTTATTATTAGGTATAGATTATGCATTTTCCGGCACTAACCTATTGACGAGATGCCGAAGAGCCAGTTGCTGTTTTCTGCTGTTTTTGGTTTCAGAAATCCTACAAAGGAAATATTCTCGGAATTGAACGAAATCAACGCCCAGGGTCTTATTTTTCCACGAAGCTTCCAGAAGACCGAAGGAGATACGGAGTGGGGCCACGAGGGCCCATAGCCATAGGGCGGCGCGGCCAGCATGGGGCCCACGCCGGCCTATGGTGTGGGCCCCTCGTCAGCCCTCCAACGCTGCCCTTCCGCCTACTTATAGCGTTCATCGCGAAAACCCCTATGCCGAGGGCCACGATACGGAAAACCTTCCAGAGACGCCGCCGCCGCCGATCCCATCTCGGAGAGGGGAATCATCTCCCGGAGGACTCTTCATCACCATGATCGCCTCCGGATTGATGTGTGAGTAGTTCACCCCTGGACTATGGGTCCATAGCAGTAGCTAGATGGTTGTCTTCTCCTCTTGTGCTATCATGTTAGATCTTGTGAGCTGCCTATCATGATCAAGATCATCTATTTGTAATGCTACATGTTGTGTTTGTTGGGATCCGATGAATATGGAATACTACATCAAGTTGATTATCAATCTATCATATATGTGTTGTTTATGATCTTGCATGCTCTCCGTTGCTAGTAGAGGCTCTGGCCAAGTTGATACTTGTGACTCCAAGAGGGAGTACTTATGCTCGATAGTGGGTTCATGCCACCATTAAATCTGGGACAGTGACAGAAAGTTCTAAGGTTGTGGATGTGATGTTGCCACTAGGGATAAAACATCGATGCTTTGTCTAAGGATATTTGTGTTGATTACATTACGCACCATACTTAATGCAATTGTCTATTGTTTGCAACTTAATACTGGAAGGGGTGCGGATGCTAACCCGAAGGTGGACTTTTTAGGCATAGATGCATGCTGGATAGCGGTCTATGTACTTTGTCGTAATGCCCGATTGAATCTCACTCTACTCATCATGATATGTATGTGCATTGTTATGCCCTCTTTATTTGTCAATTGCCCAACTGTAATTTGTTCACCCAACATGCTATTTCTTATTGGAGAGACACCACTAGTGAACTGTGGACCCCGGTCCAATTCTTTTACATCTGAATACAATCTACTACAAACATTGTTCTTTACTTTTCTTCGCATACAAACATCATTTTCCACATGATACATTTAATCCTTTGTTTACAGCAAGCCGGTGAGATTGACAACCTCACTGTTAAGTTGGGGCAAAGTATTTTGATTGTGTTGTGCAGGTTCCACGTTGGCGCCGGAATCCCTGGTGTTGCGCCGTACTACACTCCGTCACCAATAACCTTCACGTGTTCCTTGACTCCTACTGGTTCGATAAACCTTGGTTTCTTACTGAGGGAAAACTTGCTGCTGTACTCAATATACCTTCCACTTGGGGTTCCCAACGGATGTGTGCTTTACCGTCACAAGGAAGCTACTTTCTGGCGACGTTGCAATCCAACTCCCACGTCAGCACGCAACACCAGGGATTCCGGCGCCAACGTGGAACCTGCACAACACAAATAAGATAAATAACATGTTGGGTGAACAAATTACAGTTGGGCAATTGACAAATAGAGAGGGCATAACAATGCACATACATATCATGATGACTACTATGAGATTTACTTAGGGCATTACGACAAAGAACATAGACCGCTATCCAGCATGCATCTATGCCTAAAAAGTCCACCTTCGGCTTAGCATCCGCACCCCTTCCAGTATTAAGTTGCAAACAACAGACAATTGCATTAAGTACTGTGCGTAATGTAAACAATACAAATATCCTTAGACAAAGCATTGATGTTTTATCCCTAGTGGCAACAACACATCCACAACCTTAGAACTTTCTGTCACTATCCCAGATTCAATGGAGGCATGAACCCACTATCGAGCATAAATACTCCCTCTTGGAGTTACAAGTATCAACTTGGCCAGAGCCTCTACTAGCAACGGAGAGCATGCAAGATCATAAACAACACATATATGATAGATTGATAATCAACTTGATGTAGTATTCCATATTCATCGGATCCCAACAAACACAACATGTAGCATTACAAATAGATGATCTTGATCATGATAGGCAGCTCACAAGATCTAAACATGATAGCATAATAGGAGAAGACAACCATCTAGCTACTGCTATGGACCCATAGTCAAAGGATGAACTACTCACGCATCAGTCCGGAGGCGGGCATGGTGATGTAGAGCCCTCCGGTGATGATTCCCCTCTCCGGCAGGGTGCCGTAGGCGATCTTAAGAATCCCCTGAGATGGGATTGACGGCGACAGCGTCTGATACGTCTCCAACGTATCTATAATTTCTGATGTTCCGTGCTAGGTTTATGACAATACCTACATGTTTTATATACACTTTATATCATTTTGATGCATTTTCCGGCACTAACCTATTAACAAGATGCCGAAGCGCCAGTTCCTGTTTTCTGCTGTTTTTGGTTTCAGAAATTCTACACAGGAAATATTCTCGGAATTGGACGAAACAAAATCCCAAGGCCTTATTTTCCACGGATTGTTCCAGAACACCGAAGGAGAGACGGAGAGGGGCCAAGGGGGCCCCACACCACCTGGCGGCGCGGCCAAGAGGGGGGGCACGCCCAACTATGGGGTGGGCCCCTCGGGACCCCTCCGACGCCGCCCTTTCGCCTATATAATCCTCCAGATGCGAAAACCCTAAGACGATCGACGATATTCCACGAAGAGTTCCGTAGCCGCCGCCATCGCGAAGACAAGTTTCGGGGGACAGAAGTCTCTGTTCCGGCACGCCGCCGGGACGGGGAATTGCCCCCAGAGTCATCTCCATCGACACCACCACCATCTTCATCGCCATTGCTGTCTCCCATGATGAGGAGGGAGTAGTTCTCCCCCGAGGCTGAGGGCTCTACCGGTAGCTATGTGGTTCATCTCTCTCTCCCATGGTGTGATCTTTATGTGATCATGAGCTTTGTATCACTATTAATCTATGTGCTACTCTAGTGATGTTATTAAAGTAGTCTATTCCTCCTCCATGATGTAAAGTTGACAGTGTGTGCATCATGTAGTACTTGGTGTAGGTTATGATTGTAATCTCTTGTGGATTATGAAATTAACTATTACTATGATAGTATTGATGTGATCTATTCCCCCTTTCATAGATATTGTTGACAGTGTGTATGCTATGTTAGTACTCGGTCTAAATTGCAACGGTATTGTCTTGGATTATGATTTGATGAGGATATCCCTATGAATGGTGTTTGTCAAGTACTTGATGAACTTTGAGCGGAGCTTTTGTAGCCACTACATGATTAGTGATTCCAATAGGAGAGTAATTGATGACACGTGTAGCACACGTCCGTTGGGAACCCCAAGAGGAAGGTGTGATGCGTACAACAGCAAGTTTCCCTCAGTAAGAAACCAAGGTTTATCGAACCAGTAGGAGATGAAGGCCACGCGAAGGTTGTTGGTGAAGGAGTGTACTGCGGCGCAACACCAGGGATTCCGGCGCCAACGTGGAACCTGCACAACACAATCAAAATGCTTTGCCCCAACTTAACAGTGAGGTTGTAAATCTCACCGGCTTGCTGTAAACAAAGGATTAAACGTATGGTGTGGAGAATGATGTTTGTTTGCAAAGAACAGCAGAGAACAATGATTGCAGTAGATTGTATTCAGATGTAAAAGAATGGACCGAGGTCCACAGTTCACTAGTGGTGTCTCTCCAATAAGAAATAGCATGTTGGGTGAACAAATTACAGTTGGGAAATTAACAAATAGAGAGGGCATAACAATGCACATACATATCATGATGACTAATATGAGATTTACTTAGGGCATTACGACAAAGAACATAGACCGCTATCCAGCATGCATCTATGCCTAAAAAGTCCACCTTCGGGTTCGCATCCGCACCCCTTCCAGTATTAAGTTGCAAACAACAGACAATTGCATTAAGTACTGTGCGTAATGTAAACAATACAAATATCCTTAGACAAAGCATTGTTGTTTTATCCCTAGTTGCAACAGCACATCCATAACCTTAGAACTTTCTCACATCGTCCTGTCCCATTCAATGGAGGCATGAACCCACTATCGAGCATAAATACCCCCTCTTGGAGTCACAAGTATCAACTTGGCCAGAGCCTCTACTAGCAACGGAGAGCATGCAAGATCATAAACAACACATATATGATAGATCAATAATCAACTTGACATAGTATTCCATATTCATCGGATCCCAACAAACACATCATGTAGCATTACAAATAGACGATCTTGATCATGATAGGCAGCTCACAAGATCTAAACATGATAGCACAAGAGGAGAAGACAACCATCTAGCTACTGCTATGGACCCATAGTCCAAGGATGAACTACTCACGCATCAGTCCGGAGGCAATCATGGTGATGTAGAGTCCTCCGGGTGATGATTCCCCTCTCCGGCAGGGTGCCGGAGGTGATCTCCCGAATCCCCTGAGATGGGATTGGCGGCGACAGCGTCACAGTATGTTTTCTCGTGTCGTGGCTCTCGATAATAGGGTTTTCATGACGGGGAGAATATATAGGCGAAGGGGCAGAGTCGGGGGAGTCCCGAGGGGCCCACCCCTAGGGCGGCGCCCCCCCCTCCTTGGCCGCGTCGCCGGGTGGTGTGGGCCCCCCTCGGCTCCCCTTCCTTTCCTCTTCGGACTTCTGGAAGGCTCCGTGGAAAATAAGACCCTGGGCTTTTGTTTCGTCCAATTCCGAGAATATTTCCTGTGTAGGATTTCTGAAACCCAAAACAGCAGAAAACAGGAACTGGCACTTCGGCATCTTGTTAATAGGTTAGTGCCGGAAAATGCATAATAATGATACAAAGTGTATATAAAACATGTGAGTATTGTCATAAAACTAGCATGGAACATAAGAAATTATAGATACGTTTGAGACGTATCAAGCATCCCCAAGCTTAGTTCCTACTCGCCCTCGAGTAGGTAAACGATAACAAGGATAATTTGTGAAGTGACATGCTACTATCATAATCTTGATCAATACTATTGTAAAGCATATGAGATGGATGAAGTGATTCGAAGCAATGGTAAAGACAATGACTAAACAGCTGAATCATATAGCAAAGACTTTTCATGAATAGTACTTTCAAGACAAGCATCAATAAGTCTTGCATAAGAGTTAACTCATAAAGCAATAAATTCTTAATAGAAGGTTTTGAAGCAATACAAAGGAAGATATAAGTTTCAGCAGTTGCTTTCAACTTCAACATGTATATCTCATGGATAATTGTCAACACAAAGTAATATGATGAGTGCAAATAAGCAAGTATGTAGGAATCAATCCACACAGTTGGCACAAGTGTTTGCTTCTAAGATAGAAAGAAGTAGGTAAACTGACTCAACATAAAGTAAAAGAAAGGCCCTTCGCAGAGGGAAGCATGGATTACTCATGTGCTAGAGCTTTTTATTTTGGAAACATGGAAACAATTTTGTCAACGGTAGTAATAATTCATATGTTTTATGCATAAAACATCCTATAAGTTGCAAGCCTCATGCATCGAATACCAATAGTGCTCGCACCTTGTCCTAATTAGCTTGGATTTTCATGGATTATCATTGCATTACATATGTTTCAACCAAGTGTCACAAAGGGCTACCTCTATGCCGCCTGTACAAAGGTCCAAGGAGATAGATCGCATTTGATTTCTCGTTTTTGATAGATCTCAACTTGAGGACATCCATACTGGGACAACATAGAAAACATATAATGGACTCCTCTTTAATGCTTAAGCATTCAACAACAGATAATATTCTCATAAGAGATTGAGGATTAATGTCCAAACTGAAACTTCCACCATGATACATGGCTTTGGTTAGCGGCCCAATGTTCTTCTCTAACAATATGCATACTCAAACCATTTAATCATGACAAATCACCCTTACTTCAGACAAGACGAACATGCATAGCAATTCACATGATATTCAACAAAAGTGTGATAGTTAATGACATCCCCAGAAACATGGTTACCGCTCAACAAGCAACTTATAAGAAATAAGATACATAAGCTACACATTCTTTACCACAATAGTTTTTAAGGCTATTTTCCCATGAGCTATATATTGAAAAGACAAGGAATGAAATTTTAAAGGTAGCACGCAAGCAATTTACTTTGGAATGGCAGAGAAATACCACATAGTAGGTAGTTATGGTGGACACAAATGGCATAGGTTTTGGCTCAAGGTTTTGGATGCACGAGAAGCATTCCCTCTCAGTACAAGGATTTGGCTAGCAAGGTTGTTTGATGCAAACACAAGTATGAACCGGTACAGCAAAACTTACATAAGAACATATTGCAAGCATTATAAGACTCTACACTGTCTTCCTTGTTGTTCAAACACTTTTACCAGAAAATATCTAGACTTTTAGAGAGACCAATCATGCAAACCAAATTTCAACAAGCTCTACCGTAATTCTCCACTAATAGGTTCAAACTACATGATGCAAGAGCTTAAACATGATCTATTTAAGAGCTCAAAACAATTTCCCAAGTATCAAATTATTCAAGATAATATACCAATTACCACATGAAGCATTTTCTGTTTCCAACCAAATAGCAATGAACGAAGCGGTTTTCAACCTTCGCCATGAACATTAAAAGTAAAGCTAAGAACACCGGTGTTCATATGAACAAGCGGAGCGTGTCTCTCTCCCACACAAGGATTGCTAGGATCCGATTTTATTCAAACAAAAACAAAAATAAAAACATACAGACGCTCCAAGTAAAGCACATAAGATGTGACAGAATAAAAATATAGTTTCACTAGAGGTGACCTGATAAGTTGTTGATGAAGAAGGGGATGCCTTGGGCATCCCCAAGCTTAGATGCTTGAGTCTTCTTGAAATATGCCGGGATGAACCACGGGGGCATCCCCAAGCTTAGATGCTTGAGTCTTCTTGAAATATGCCGGGATGAACCACGGGGGCATCCCCAAGCTTAGACTTTTCACTCTTTTTGATCATATTATATCATCCTCCTCTCTTGACCCTTGAAAACTTCCTCCACACCAAACTCAAAACAATCAAATTAGAGGGTTAGTACATAATCAAAAATTCACATGTTCAGAGGTGACACAATCATTCCTAACACTTCTGGACATTACCCAAAGCTATTGAAAGTTAATGGAGCAAAAAAATCCATTCAACACAGTAAAAGATGCAATGTGAAATAAAAGGCAGAATCTGTCAAAACAGAACAGTCCGTAAAGACGAATTTTTTCGAGGCACTTAACATGCTCAGATGAAGAATCTCAAATTGAATGAAAGTTGCGTACATATCTGAGGATTACTCATGATTTTTCGCAGATTTTTCTGAGTTTCCTACAGAGATATATACTCAAATTCGTGACAGCAAGAAATCTGTTTCAGCGCAGTAATCCAAATCTAGTATCAACTCTTCTATCAAAGACTTCACTTGGCACAACAATGAAATAAAATAAAGATAAGGAGAGGTTCCTACAGTAGTAACAACTTCCAAGACACAAATATAAAACAAAAATTGCAGAAATAAAATAATGGGTTGTCTCCCATAAGCGCTTTTCTTTAACGCCTTTCAGCTAGGTGCAGAAAGTGTAAATCAAGTATTATCAAAAGATGAAGCATTAACATCATGGTTTTTCCTTAAAAACACAACTTTTCACAATAGGTATCTTAGATGCTCCGTTATCTAAATTTCCCATAGTGGTACTAAGCGCTTTATCAATTTTAGGCTTATAATAGTTCTTTGGCTTAGGCACCTTAGAGACATACATGAACTTTTGCTCCTTACCCACATAAGCTTTCTCCTTAAACTTAAGAGAAGAAAAGTTGAACCCAAGGTTCCCATAGCTTCTTCAAGTTCACCAATCCTATGGGTTTGATTATCATGGATAGCACAAGTTTCTAAGACAGCAATTCTTTCATTAATTCCTCCTAGAGATTTATTAAGTTTATCAGTGTTATCAAGTAATATTCCCAATTTAGTCTCAACACTTGGAAGATTTTTCTCTATGGCCTCCAACTTTTTCATGACATCTTCAAGAGAGATTTCAATTTTAGCTTCATTAACAGGTGGTATTCCAACTATACTCTCAATAATGCAACTAGCTTCTAAAGCAGGAGTGCCTAGGAAATTACCTCCCGCAAGTGTATCAAGAACATACCTATTCCAGCTAAAGATACCAACATAAAAGATCCTAAGGAGGATAATAGTGGAGTGTTTCTTAGTGCATCTATGATGAGCATCACTAATTCTATACCAAGCATCTTTAAAACTCCCCCCTTGTTGTTTAAATGAACGAACTTCAACTTCAGGATTACTCATTTTAGCAATAATAAAAGTAAGTAAAGCAAACTAAATTAAGTAAAGTAAAACAAGTAACTAATTTTTTTGTGTTTTTGATATAAAGAAAGCAAACAAGACAGAAAATAGAATAAAGTAAAGCAAGACAATAAACAAAGTAAAAAGATTGGATGTGAGAGACTCCCCTTGCAGCGTGTCTTGATCTCCCCGGCAACGGCGCCAGAAATTATTTGCTGGCGCGCAGTTGACGTGGGAGTTAGAAATCTTTGTGGTGTAATTTTTCTTCAGGTCCCCGACAACGGCGCCAGAAATTAGCTTGATGACGCGTGTAGCACACGTCCGTTCGGAACCCCAAGAGGAAGGTGTGATGCGTACAGCAGCAAGTTTTCCTCAGTAAGAAACCAAGGTTTATCGAACCAGTAGGAGATGAAGGCCACGTGAAGGTTGTTGGTGAAGGAGTGTACTGCGGCGCAACACCAAGGATTCCGGCGCCAATGTGGAACCTGCACAACTCAATCAAAATACTTTGCCCCAACTTAACAGTGAGGTTGTCAATCTCACACTAGTAGGAAAAGCCTCATCAGTGGCGCACGAAAATGGGCTTCTGTGGCGCACGGGAGGTGCGCCACAGAAACGTCGCCACAAAAATAAGGTTTCTGTGGCGCATCTGGCAGTGCGCCACAGAATTAAGGTTTCTGTGGTGCACTATCTCCGGTGCGCCACAGAAATAAGTAGTTCTGTGGCGCATGTGATGTAGCTGCGCCACAGAAATAGGTGCGCCACAGAATTATGTTTTGGTGCGCCACAGAACAATCTACAGGTATACTCGATTTTGTGCTCCCTGGTGTATTATACAGGTTTTATACTGATATAATATAGACAGATATAATATGGACATATATAATCATCACATCATCATCACATTACTTAGAGCCCGATCGAGTTATACATATAGCTCCATACACTCATAATCCATGCAAATTAATTAAGTTCTCATCATCTCTAGATACAAACGAAGTGACACCGGCCGCCGCCTACACTAGGATGAAATAGAGTACCGCCGCGACGATGGTGAGCAAGAGCGAGAGCACAAGGAAGGTCTTCATCTTGCTCTTGTTCGCTTGGTGCGCCCTCCACTTGGCAACCGCCTCGTGTCTAGTCGGGTACCCTTTGTAGTAGTTGCCGCTGAACTTGTGCACCTGTTTCTTGCACTCCTCCCACTCCTCGTACACTCCTGGAACCCGCCCCTCAAACACGACGTAGTACGTCATCTCTATGGACACAAGGCATATTAGTATATAACGCAATGGAAAGAGTTAGAGGGTTCACATGCATACATATTCACAAGAATTAAAGCAAGGAAATAATAATAAACCTAAAAGAAATATAGCATCGGTATCACATAAGTAATATGGTTCAACGATAACAACTACAATAGTAATTGAAGTCCAACAACGACGACCACCGTTTCGAGCAAATTAAGCAAGTTTAGTTTACAACACGGTACAAATTGTCCATCGATTCAAAGTAATGCTAGGCACACCGGCCTCGGTCAACGAGACGTCTTCTTGAGCGGCTCCGGGAACGGCTTGTACAAGTCCTTCATCGTCCACGTCCTTCCATCACCCTGCCTATGTAGGCGTTCTTTGATATCCCTCTTAGGCAACGCTCTGGCTGCGTGTAAGAGCCCCGATCCGTTGGATACATCTTGTAAGATAATTTCCGAGAGCTTTACTTGGATGCGATGGAAGTCTTCTCTAAGATCATCATCACTGATTTCCCCCGACATTTTAATGGGGCCTCGCTTACTAGGTGGCAGAGACATCATCTCTGCATCCTCGACAAACCCTTTAAGGTGATGGAGGACATAGAAGGCCTCCTTAATGCTGCCAGCTGGCTGCTTGATACAAGGGAAGTTGATCACGTGCTTGAACCCGATCTTTTTAGTGTCCGGCCTGATATATTTCCCATTCTTGTCGAAGGTGCCTCCATTTTTGGAGTAGCCAAGGATAGCCTCATCGAGAACACCCCTTATTCTCTTGTAGTCCTTCTTCGTCGTCGTACTCGACGAGTCGAAATACTGGGCTAGTGACCACTTTGGATCTAGGATGATGAGTGTGCAGTATTTGTCCCTGCTCAACACATGCAATTGAAATGGAATGTTGGAAATGATCGACAATGGAAGAAATATATAAGAAAGCATAAGTTACGACGGCCGTGAGCGGATGTGTACTTACTCGGGAAAGACAGGCAGAAGAATGGTGTTGCTCTCTTTGTGCATGAGCATGAAGTTCTGGAGGTACCGCACCGCCTTGGTCCGTGTCCTTGAGCCGTCCTGGAGCTGGCTATCGCGCATGTAGTAGGGATCCGCTACCGCGATGTGGCGGGGTCTCTCTCTGTTGATCTTCATCTGAAGATTGATCGCGTATAGGCGGATCAAGTTATAGTCGAGCCGTTTCGAGTGAAATAGATTGAAGACGTCCTCGAATGCTATGAAGAAGATATCCGCGGAGTCTTCATTGACGAAGTTCTGGTCGGACGGCACCTTGACCGAGAACACCGGGTAATTTGGATCCTTTTCTTTAAGAAGGACGCTCTCTTGATAATGAATAGAGTGCTGCAAAGGGAGCATTGGTCCACTTGCGAGGTGTTCCATGTCCGGAGGCAGTATAGGTTTACCAGCTTCATGACACCGGGGCAAGCCATCCGGTGTAGGTGGTACCATGTCGTCGGCCCGGATCCTCTTAGGAGCAGGCTGGCTCGAAGATGCGCCCTTCTTGGCTCCTCTCTTCCTTGCCTTCTTCACCTGACCTACTGGGGGTGCTGGTGGTGCTGATGGTCGTGCTTCGGGTGCTGGTGGTGCTTCTGAGGTCGCTGGGGTTGATTTGGGTGGCTCCCCGATGATCGTCTTACGCAGCGTGTTAGGGCTAAAAACGGTAGCAGGCTTGACTTGAGCTGGATTGCCAGCCTCCGGAGAAGTGTCTTGAGAAAGACCCATGAAGACCAGGCGCTGCTTCGTCACTGTAGGGGGACGACCAAGTTGATCGCCGTGTGTGCGGAAGGCTTGTTCATCCATAGGAGGCATGTACATATCTTGGCTGCAGGCGCCAGTGTTGATGTAGGCATCGATGTCATCATCATCATCTGCATCGTTGCCATCAAGTGGCGCCATGTCCTGGACCTTAGGTGGTGGCGGTTGCGATGCCGCCGCTTGGCGTACCGTGCGTCTCGTTGACGGTCGTTGCGGTAGCGCTCCCAACAACTGTTTGTGGCATGTGGTGGTGGCGGCGATCGTCGGTTCCTTCCGGGTGGCGGCGGCGACCGCCGGTTCCTTCAGGGTAGTGGGGGCGGCGACCGCCGTTTCCTTAAGGGTGTCGTCGGTGCTGGCGATCTTGGGCTGGATGATAGGGGAGGTGGCGCCGGTGCTTTTCTTAGCACTCGGAAGACCCCCCCAGACGAATCTGGTTCTTCGGCCATTTCATAACCCATGAGGTGCAATCCCCAAGGGGCAAAACGTCGCCTTCGTCTGTGCCCGGAGGTTGAAAGGGGGCATGGCGTAGCGGTACTCCGGCACTACCATTACCAACTTGACCTTCGCCACGTCTTCCGCTAATCTAGCACCGTGCATAACGCGGGAAGCCATGACATGGCCGCTAGAAACTTCCACCAACTTGCCGCCGGGCTCCACCGCTTGCAGAAATATGCATTGTTCATCCTGAGTCAGGGGCGCCATGTTGGGCATCGTGAGATGGCAGTCACGAAAGGCATATATAGTTAAAGAAGATGACGCGAAGGAGTAACTAATGAGTTTACCTCCTTGATGGCGTCGATCTCGGCTACTGTCGATACAAGGGCGGCGGTTGGGGGCATTGATGCGACCAGTTGGAGCTGCGGCGGCGGTTGGAGCTGCGGCGTCGGGTGGAGCGGCACCGTCGGCGACACGTGGAAGCTTGAGTTGCTGCCGCTGATGCTGGGCACATGTATCGGCCCCACTTGACCTCCCGCATTCCAAGCAGCTAACCCCTCCATCAACCCAGGGGGGATGATCTGCCGGATCTTCTCGTCCAATAACTTGTTCATCATCTCCGTGTTCTCCACAGGCTTTTCGGCCACCAGCTTCTCTAGTGACTCCACCTTCTTCTTCAGCTCCTGAACCTCGGATTTATCCTTAGCCGACGACCTCCTCTCCAGCTTTCTCGTCTTGGCATCCGATCCGTAGTACTCGGATAGCTTCATACTTGTGCCAAAGCCGGACACACAGCCACCCGACGTCGGTGGCTTGTCCAGCTCCCTCTCCTTGTATTTGTTCATCGCCCTGTTGAAAGGCGTGTCCCACGGTTCCGTCGACCCCTGGGACGACGGGCCAGCCTTGGTCAACTCTTCATCCTTCAGACAAAGGAACTTAAGGTTAGCCCATTTGGCTTCATTGCCTAATAAGATGAGCGAAATAATATAGAACTATCCTTACCAGGTACTTCTCGAAATCCCTCACGTCTTCATGATCCGTAATAAATTCCCCCGTCTTCCAGTCTAAGTAGTAGCGGGACCGGACAAAGTTCCTAGCCTGTTCATCCTGGATTTTGTGCCAGGGGTTTTCTTTCCCCAGACGTACCATCTCGGCATCCTCCTTGTCCCAAGTGGGCTGTTTTCCTCGGTAACCGCCGCTTCCGCAATGGTGGGTCCCTAAGTTCAATTCCCGCATTTTCTTCCCCCAGGCGGTCCATTTTTAACACTGTCAGTCTGTAAGTAAGACTTGAATGCATTAAAGTCTTCTAAGGAGATCGACGGGTCTTTGGTACTTATCCTCTCCCAGCTTTCACCGGCATCGATCTTTGTCTTCAGCCGGTCCTTCCAGCTGCTCAAGGCGGTGCTCATCTTCGTGAGAGCTAAAGAGTCCACCTTCTTATTGAACGGCTCCGGGAACGTGTATCGTTGGTGAAGCTTCTGGAGGAGGGATTGGGCGAGAGCCTCGTTCTCCTTGCTTCTGAGGTCCTGAGTTAGGATCGGCACGGTTTCACGGACGATGCACCCTAGTTGCATGCCGTACCCTTTGGCAACCCACGAAGGCTCCAAGGGTAGGCCACTTTCGGAGACTACCGTGACAGCATCGGTGACGTTGGCGAGCACTTGCGGCCTCCGATCCCTCCTTGGCCTCCTCGCCGTCCTCTTCTTCTTACCCTCCTGAGGGTTGCCACCGCTATCACCTTCCGTGCGGTTGGCCGCGTTCTCTTCACCGGTCGTCTCTTCACCGGTCTCGGCGGCGGCGTCCCAGGTATCGTCATCATCGCCGGTGTCGGCGGCGGCCCCCCAGCCCTCTCCCTCGGAGGCGGCGTCCCGGCCCTCTCCCTCGGAGGCGGCGTCCCGGCCCTCTTCCTCATCGCCGGGCGACTCGGCGGCGGCCTTCCGGGGCTGCTCGTAGCCCTCCCAGAAGTCCTTGTTGGCCTCTCTCGCTTCTTCGTTCTGGCTCCTGGGCTTAGAAGTGCTGCCTGACATGTTTATTTGCACTTCATTAAAAAGAGGCAAAAAGTTAGTACAAAAGTCAACCAAAAAATTTGGCATGACCTTTGCTATTTTTTCTACGTAGGAGTGCCCATTTCTCAACCGAAACGGAAGTTAATCAACGCTTCGGGAGAAATGGGCAACTCAATGAAATCCCTGCAAAACCTGGAGCCCACATTCATCACCATATTCACAGATTCTAACCATGTTCATCATCACACAAAATTGTATCCAAATACTACTACATCAAAACCTGGAGCTACAACTACATCAAAACCTGGAGCATCAAAAACCTGAAGCATCAAAACCTAGAGCATCTACAATAAAACCTGGAGCATCAAAAACCTGAAGCATCAAACCCTGGAGCTACAACTACATCAAAATCTGAAGCATCAAAACCTGAAGCATACAACTACATCAAAACCTGGAGCATCAAAACCTGGAGCATTACACTTATACTTACAGTAGCACTAACCACTTATACTTACAGTAGCACTAACCAAAGTAGCATCATTAGCTTGAACCAAGAATTGCTAACAAATCCTAGCTAGCCGTAGCAATAAAGAACATCAACATATAAAATTCCAGAGATAATTAAATAGCAGAAGCTTGAGCATCATTTGGAAATGCTAGTGACTTCAAATGAAAATGCTATTACTCATAAATATACATTACAAAAGGCAGTAGCTAGTGACTTAAATTTTTTATAAATTCAAAGAGAATTATACCAATAGCTAATCAAATTTTAGTAGATAATTACTTAAATTTAAAAAGGCAGTATATGCTTCTTCATAACCAAGAATACAAGCTTATAGAGCAAGCCAACCAGTAGCTACTGCCAACATGTGAGCATGAGCATCATTTAACCTTACATTGCATACATTATATAAACCCTTTTATTCATCATTGCATGGAAGCATTACATCAACCCTTACATTACATAATTATTCAGACAACCTAGGACACACTAAAACTAGATGGCTGAAACTACAACTAACTACAACAAACTAGGATACCAAATCTTTGATTTTTTTCATGCCCTTCCTCAGCCAGCACAAGATAACTCCAGCTTTAACCTTTTCTTCAAGATTTGGTTCTACATAGTAGGGCAACACCTCCGTGGGTCCTCCTTCCCTCAACTGATGCTTATACTTTTTAAGTTTGGGAATGGGCTTAGGTCTGGATTTTGGAACTGGGAGAACTTGTGTAGTGTATGTGAACACACCTAGCTGGTTCAAGCCATCTGCTGCTTCTTCTTCCCTGAACCTGGCAGCAGAAGCTTCCCTCTCTTGCACACTTCTCCTACGATACACTAGCAACTCCTTGTCTGCCCTACCCATAGAAAAAGTCTAGGAAAGAGTGGCATCCCTAGAGCCAGAGGCACCACTGGAGCCAGTGCTTCTCCTCTTTGCACTCCAAGACAGGTTGTCCATGTTTGGTGTGGTTTTCTGGTTCACTACACTAGGCATTTATATAGGATGGAGGGCATGCACAGAGGGTATGAGAACACAAGCTGAACAGTTGTGTTACATAGGACAATGCCATCAGTTTCTTTTTTTTGAATTGTGATGTCAATCCACAAGAGGGAGAATATTCTCCAAAATGGGTCAGAGACAAGCCATTGGGAATATTCCCCAAAATGGGTCAGGAGAGACAGTCCATTCTTGCTAGGCAGAGGCATTTTTGGTTCAGAGGAATATTCTTGCTAGGGCAGAGGTGGCCAGAGGTGAACTAAAACCATCTATGCATTCTCATCTTGCAACCAGGGAGCATGAGCATGATCATTTCATAAAATTCAAACAGTAGCATTTCATGTACTAGTAGCATTATTATCTTGAAACCCCAAGCAGTAATTCAAAATCAACAAAATAGCAAGAACTTTATTAGCTCTAGTGCAAGCAATGAATTAAAAAAAACAACAACCAATGAATTAAAAAAATAGCAAGCAATAAATTAAATAGCATTTGACTGCATCATTTGCATTTACATTTAAACCAGTAGCATCATTTGCATGAACAAGAGAACCTAAATCAATTTCTAGCTTGTACATTTCATCATAGCATCATAGCATCATTTCATCATTTCCATTTAAACCAGTAGCATCATTAGCTTTCACCAAGAATTGCTAACAAATCCTAGCAATAACATATACATACTACACTACAGCATGCCACCAAAGTAGATATAGGTCATTTGTTTCTACATCTAGCTATGGAGCCCCTGACCAAGAACATATACATACTACACTACATCACATAGAAATAATATAATGCCATAACCAAGAAATTAGCTACTGCTAGGATCATGGCAATTCTTTGATGGCTTGGATCATGACTATATGTATACGCAACATTGTCAATTGCTTAATGATACGTCTCCGACGTATCGATAATTTCTTATGTTCCATGCCACATTATTGATGTTATCTACATGTTTTATGCACACTTTATGTCATATTCGTGCATTTTTTGGAACTAACCTATTAACAAGATGCCGAAGTGCCGATTCTTTGTTTTCTGCTGTTTTTGGTTTCAGAAATCCTAGTAACAAAATATTCTCGGAATTGGACGAAATCAACGCCCAGGGGCCTATTTTGCCACGAAGCTTCCAGAAGTCCGAAGAGGAGACGAAGAGGGGCCACGAGGGGGCCACACCCTAGGGCGGCGCGGCCCCCCCCCTTGGCCGCGCGGCCCTGTGGTGTGGGGCCCCCGTGCCGCCTCTTGACCTGCCCTTCCGCCTACAAATAGCCTCCGTCGCGAAACCCCCAGTACCGAGAGCCACGATACGGAAAACCTTCCAGAGCCACCGCCGCCGCCGATCCCATCTCGGGGGATCCAGGAGATCGCCTCCGGCACCCTGCCGGAGAGGGGATTCATCTCCCGGAGGACTCTACGCCGCCATGGTCGCCTCCGGTGTGATGTGTGAGTAGTCTACCCCTGGACTATGGGTCCATAGCAGTAGCTAGATGGTTGTCTTCTCCCCATTGTGCTATCATTGTCGGATCTTGTGAGCTGCCTAACATGATCAAGATCATCTATCTGTAATTCTATATGTTGCGTTTGTTGGGATCCGATGAATAGAGAATACTTGTTATGTTGATTATCAAAGTTATATCTATGTGTTGTTTATGATCTTGCATGCTCTCCGTTACTAGTAGATGCTCTGGCCAAGTAGATGCTTGTAACTCCAAGAGGGAGTATTTATGCTCGATAGTGGGTTCATGCCTGCATTGACACCGGGACGATGACGAAAGTTCTAAGGTTGTGTTGTGCTGTTGCCACTAGGGATAAAACATTGATGCTATGTCTAAGGATGTAGTTGTTGATTACATTACGCACCATACTTAATGCAATTGTCTGTTGCTTGCAACTTAATACTGGAGGGGGTTCGGATGATAACCTGAAGGTGGACTTTTTAGGCATAGATGCAGTTGGATGGCGGTCTATGTACTTTGTCATAATGCCCAATTAAATCTCACTATACTCATCATGATATGTATGTGCATGGTCATGCCCTCTTTATTTGTCAATTGCCCAACTGTAATTTGTTCACCCAACATGCTGTTTATCTTATGGGAGAGACACCTCTAGTGAACTGTGGACCCCGGTCCAATTCTCTATGCTGAAATACAATCTACTGCAATATTGTTCTACTGTTTTCTGCAAACAATCATCTTCCACACAATACGGTTAATCCTTTGTTACAGCAAGCCGGTGAGATTGACAACCTCACTGTTTCGTTGGGGCAAAGTACTTTGGTTGTGTTGTGCAGGTTCCACGTTGGCGCCGGAATCCCTGGTGTTGCGCCGCACTACATCCCGCCGCCATCAACCTTCAACGTGCTTCTTGGCTCCTACTGGTTCGATAACCTTGGTTTCATACTGAGGGAAACTTGCCGCTGTACGCATCACACCTTCCTCTTGGGGTTCCCAACGGACGCGTGTTGAATGCGTATCAAGCAGCTTTTTCTGGCGCCGTTGCCGGGGAGATCAAGACACGCTGCAAGGGGAGTCTCCACTTCTCAATCTCTTTACTTTGTTTTTGTCTTGCTTAGTTTTATTTACTACTTTGTTTGCTGCACTAAATCAAAATACAAAAAAATTAGTTGCTAGTTTTACTTTATTTGCTATCTTGTTTGCTATATCAAAAACACAAAAAAATTAGTTACTTGCATTTACTTTATCTAGTTTGCTTTATTTACTACTACTAAAATGAGTAATCCTGAAGTTGAAGTTCGTACGTTTAAGCAACGAGGGGGAGAATGTTTGAGAGATGCTTGGTATAGAATTAGTGATGCCCATAATAGGTGCACTAAGAAACACTCCACCATTATTTTACTCAGGAATTTTTATGTTGGTATCTCTAGCTGGAATAGATATGTTCTTGATAGTCTCGCAAAAGGTGACTTCCTAAGTACTCCTGCATTAGAAGCTAGTTGCATTATTGAGAGTCTATTTGGAATACCCCCTGTTGATAAAGTTAAAACTGAAATCTCTCTTGAAGATGTTATGAAAAAATTGGAAACCATAGAGAAAATTTTTCCAAGTGTTGAAACTAAATTGGAAATGTTACTTCATAAAACTGATGAACTTGATAAATCCTTAGGAGGAATTGATGAAAGAATTAGTGTCCTAGGAACTTGTGTTGTCCATAATGATCAAATTAATAGGATTGACGAACTTGAAAAAGCTATAGGAACCTTGGGTTCAACATTTTCTTCTCTTAAATATAAGGAGAAAGCTTATGTGGGTAAGGAGCAAAAGTTTATGTATGTCTCTAAAGTGCCTAAACCAAAGAAATATTACTATAGGCCTAAAATTGATAAAGCCCTTAGTACCACCACGGATGGGGGAGCTTGTGATAATGATACACCATCTCTTGATAATACTTGATACACACTTTCTGCGCCTAGCTGAAAGGCGTTAAAGAAAAGCGCTTATGGGAGACAACCCATGTTTTTACCTACAGTACTTTGTTTTTATTTTGTGTCTTGGAAGTTGTTTACTACTGTAGCAACCTCTCCTTATCTTAGTTTAGTGTTTTGTTGTGCCAAGTAAAGTCTTTGATAGTAAAGTAAGTACTAGATTTGGATTACTGCGCAGTTCCAGATTTCTTTGCTGTCACGAATCTGGGTCTACCTCCCTGTAGGTAGCTCAGAAAATTAAGCCAATTTACGTGCATGATCCTCAGATATGTACGCAACTTTCATTCAATTTGGGCATTTTCATTTGAGCAAGTCTGGTGCCATTTTAAAATTCGTCAATACGAACTGTTCTGTTTTGACAGATTCTGCCTTTTATTTCGCATTGCCTCTTTTGCTATGTTGGATGAATTTCTTTGATCCATTAATGTCCAGTAGCTTTATGCAATGTCCAGAAGTGTTAAGAATGATTGTGTCACCTCTGAATATGTTAATTTTTATTGTGCACTAACCCTCTAATGAGTTGTTTCGAGTTTGGTGTGGAGGAAGTTTTCAAGGATCAAGAGAGGAGTATGATGCAACATGATCAAGGAGAGTGAAAGCTCTAAGCTTGGGGATGCCCCGGTGGTTCACCCCTGCATATTCTAAGAAGACTCAAGCGTCTAAGCTTGGGGATGCCCAAGGCATCCCCTTCTTCATCGACAACATTATCAGGTTCCTCCCCTGAAACTATATTTTTATTCCATCACATCTTATGTGCTTTGCTTGGAGCGTCGGTTTGTTTTTGTTTTTGTTTTGTTTGAATAAAATGGATCCTAGCATTCACTTTATGGGAGAGAGACACGCTCCGCTGTAGCATATGGACAAGTATGTCCTTAGTTTCTACTCATAGTATTCATGGCGAAGTTTCTTCTTCGTTAAATTGTTATATGGTTGGAATTGGAAAATGATACATGTAGTAATTGCTATTAATGTCTTGGGTAATGTGATACTTGGCAATTGTTGTGCTCATGATTAAGCTCTTGCATCATATGCTTTGCACTCATTAATGAAGAAATACATAGAGCATGCTAAAATTTGGTTTGCATATTTGGTTTCTCTAAGGTCTAGATAATTTCTAGTATTGAGTTTGAACAACGAGGAAGACGGTGTAGAGTCTTATAATGTTTAAAATATGTCTTTTATGTGAGTTTTGCTGCACCGGTTCATCCTTGTGTTTGTTTCAAATAAGCCTTGCTAGCCTAAACCTTGTATCGAGAGGGAATACTTCTCATGCATCCAAAATACTTGAGCCAACCACTATGCCATTTGTGTCCACCATACCTACCTACTACATGGTATTTTCCGCCATTCCAAAGTAAATTGCTTGAGTGCTACCTTTAAAATTCCATCATTCACCTTTGCAATATATAGCTCATGGGACAAATAGCTTAAAAACTATTGTGGTATTGAATATGTACTTACGCACTTTATCTCTTATTAAGTTGCTGGTTGTGCGATAACCATGTTCACTGGGGACGCCATCAACTACTCTTTGTTGAATTTCATGTGAGTTGCTATACATGTCCGTCTTGCCTGAAGTAAGAGAGATCTACCACCTTATGGTTAAGCATGCATATTGTTAGAGAAGAACATTGGGCCGCTAACTAAAGCCATGATCCATGGTGGAAGTTTCAGTTTTGGACATATATCCTCAATCTCAAATGAGAAAATTATTAATTGTTGTTACATGCTTATGCATAAAAGAGGAGTCCATTATCTGTTGTCTATGTTGTCCCGGTATGGATGTCTAAGTTGAAGAATAATCAATAGCGAGAAATCCAATGCGAGCTTTCTCCTTAGACCTTTGTACAGGCGGCATAGAGGTACCCCTTTGTGACACTTGGTTAAAACATGTGCATTGTGATGATCCGGTAGTCCAAGCTAATTAGGACAAGGTGCGGGCACTATTAGTACACTATGCATGAGGCTTGCAACTTATAAGATATAATTTACATGATACATATGCTTTATTACTACCGTTGACAAAATTGTTTCATGTTTTCAAAATCAAAGCTCTAGCACAAATATAGCAATCGATGCTTTTCCTCTATGAGGACCATTCTTTTACTTTCAATGTTGAGTCAGTTCACCTATTTCTCTCCACCTCAAAAAGCAAACACTTGTGTGAACTGTGCATTGATTCCTACATACTTGCTTATTGCACTTATTATATTACTCTATGTTGACAATATCCATGAGATATACATGTTATGAGTTGAAAGCAACCGCTGAAACTTAATCTTCTTTTGTGTTGCTTCAATGCTTTTACTTTGAATTATTGCTTTATGAGTTAACTCTTATGCAAGACTTATTGATGCTTGTCTTGAAGTGCTATTCATGAAAAGTCTTTGCTTTATGATTCACTTGTTTACTCATGTCATATACATTGTTTTGATCGCTGCATTCACTACATATGCTTTACAAATAGTATGATCAAGATTATGATGGCATGTCACTCCAGAAATTATCTGTGTTATCGTTTTACCTGCTCGGGACGAGCAGAACTAAGCTTGGGGATGCTGATACGTCTCCGACGTATCGATAATTTCTTATGTTCCATGCCACATTATTGATGTTATCTACATGTTTTATGCACACTTTATGTCATATTCGTGCATTTTCTGGAACTAACCTATTAACAAGATGCCGAAGTGCCGATTCTTTGTTTTACGCTGTTTTTGGTTTCAGAAATCCTAGTAACGAAATATTCTCGGAATTGGACGAAATCAACGCCCAGGGGCCTATTTTGCCACGAAGCTTCCAGAAGTCCGAAGAGGAGACGAAGAGGGGCCACGAGGGGGCCACACCCTAGGGCGGCGCGGCACCCCCCCTTGGCCGCGCGGCCCTATGGTGTGGGGCCCCCGTGCCGCCTCTTGACCTGCCCTTCCGCCTACAAATAGCCTCCGTCGCGAAACCCCCAGTACCGAGAGCCACGATACGGAAAACCTTCCAGAGACGCCGCCGCCGCCGATCCCATCTCGGGGGATCCAGGAGATCGCCTCCGGCACCCTGCCGGAGAGGGGATTCATCTCCCGGAGGACTCTACGCCGCCATGGTCGCCTCCGGTGTGATGTGTGAGTAGTCTACCCCTGGACTATGGGTCCATAGCAGTAGCTAGATGGTTGTCTTCTCCCCATTGTGCTATCATTGTCGGATCTTGTGAGCTGCCTAACATGATCAAGATCATCTATCTGTAATTCTATATGTTGCGTTTGTTGGGATCCGATGAATAGAGAATACTTGTTATGTTGATTATCAAAGTTATATCTATGTGTTGTTTATGATCTTGCATGCTCTCCGTTACTAGTAGATGCTCTGGCCAAGTAGATGCTTGTAACTCCAAGAGGGAGTATTTATGCTCGATAGTGGGTTCATGCCTGCATTGACACACAGGACGATGTGAGAAAGTTCTAAGGTTGTGTTGTGCTGTTGCCACTAGGGATAAAACATTGATGCTATGTCTAAGGATGTAGTTGTTGATTACATTACGCACCATACTTAATGCAATTGTCTGTTGCTTGCAACTTAATACTGGAGGGGGTTCGGATGATAACCTGAAGGTGGACTTTTTAGGCATAGATGCAGTTGGATGGCGGTCTATGTACTTTGTCGTAATGCCCAATTAAATCTCACTATACTCATCATGATATGTATGTGCATGGTCATGCCCTCTTTATTTGTCAATTGCCCAACTGTAATTTGTTCACCCAACATGCTGTTTATCTTATGGGAGAGACACCTCTAGTGAACTGTGGACCCCGGTCCAATTCTCTATACTGAAATACAATCTACTGCAATATTGTTCTACTGTTTTCTGCAAACAATCATCTTCCACACAATACGGTTAATCCTTTGTTACAGCAAGCCGGTGAGATTGACAACCTCACTGTTTCGTTGGGGCAAAGTACTTTGGTTGTGTTGTGCAGGTTCCACGTTGGCGCCGGAATCCCTGGTGTTGCGCCGCACTACATCCCACCGCCATCAACCTTCAACGTGCTTCTTGGCTCCTACTGGTTCGATAACCTTGGTTTCATACTGAGGGAAACTTGCCGCTGTACGCATCACACCTTCCTCTTGGGGTTCCCAATGGACGCGTGTTGAACGCGTATCACTTAATCAAAATTAACTACATCACCAGCAAGAAGTTAAGCAAATTGAGAGGCATAGGGGAGAGGGAGGGAGGCATAGGGGAGAGGGAGGGGCCGGGGCACAGCAGAGAGGGAGGGAGGCACAGGGGAGAGGGAGGGATCTCACCGACGACGGCGCTAGGCGGTGATGGCGAGTGCAGGCGATGGTCCTCCTCCTCCTCCTCCTCCTGCTGCTCGCGGCGCGGGCGGGGTGGTCCTCCTCCTCCTGCTCGCGGCGTGGGCGGGGTGGTCCTCCTCCTGCTGCTCGCGGCGTGGGCGGGGTGGTCCTCCTCCTCCTCCTCCTCTTCCTCCTGCTCGGTGGTGCTAGGAGGCGGTGGCGAGTGCAGGGAAGTTAGGGTTCGTCACGCGATACGAATGGGGAAGAGAGAGATGGGGGGAAGAGCGAACCGCTCATTTCACCAAGTCAGTAAATTCTGTGGCGCACCTAGTTGTGCATGCGCCATAGAATTCCTTAATTCTGTGGCGCACCAAGCGGGACATGCGCCACAGAATTAAGGAATTCTATGGCGCATGCAGTACTAGGTGCGCCACAGAATATTTACACTTGGTAAACAAACTGGGCTAGGCTTGGGTAACCCAGGTTCGAACCCTGGTTGCCCCTACTTTTTTCCCTTTTTAAAAAAGTTTTTGTTACATTTTCAAGAAACAACACAACATTTAATAATAATTACTAGAGATTTTCAATTACAAATTACTTGTCACACACACACATGTTATTGTCTCTCTCACACACACATGCATGTACTTGTCACACACACATACACCAAAAAAAGATCTTCGTCCCGGCTCCGAGCTCTAGCGTCTGTTCGCAATGTTCTTGCCCATTCTCACACACACATGCATGTATGTACTTTTCTCATACAAACATTATTTAGTAATTAGTAGAGAATTATAAATTACTTGTCTCATACAAACATGTTCTTCTTTCTCTCACACACACATGCATGTACTTGTCTAACACACACACTCACACACATGTGATAGACCAAAAAAAGATCTTCTTCGTCCCGGCTCCGAGCTCTAGCGTCTCTTCGCAATCTTCTTGCCCTTTCGGTTGTTGGCGGTTGAATACTTTATGCCGGCCACCTTGAGATTTATTCGCATGAACGGACAACCTTTAGAGGGTAGGGAGGTCTTCCTTCTTACTTTACTAGTAGTAGGCATGTCGAAGTGCCTATCGAATTCCTCCTCAATCTTCGGGTCACCGTTCTTGTCCAAGTCTTCCTCGTTGGCGTCTCCTTGCATTCCTATGATGCTCCTCTTGCCCCTCCTCACGACAACACGGCTAGGCCTCGACGGATCGGTGATGAAGAAGCATTGGTCAACTTGGCTACCGAGTACCCATGGCTCATTTTTCGTGGATGCGTTCTTCGATTTTGCATCGGGTATAACCATGGTTGTGAAATATCGGCCTTCTTTTTCGACCTTCTTGGCCCATCTCACACGAAACATTGGCACCATCTCTCCACAGTAATTGAGCTCCCATATCTCCTCGATCCTTCCAAAAAAATCTTTCCTTGACATTAGTCTCATCATCGGCGTATGACAGCATAGTTACTCCTGAGTTTTGATTTTCACTATTTCTGTCCTTTTCCTCGGTGTAAAATCTGTAACCGTTGATGTCGTACCCCTGATAGGTCCTTACGTTATGCGCGGGTCCCTGTGATAAGGTGTATATGAGTTTTTCATCTTCGGTAGAAGGCCTTTTTCTTTGTGCTTCAACCAGTTGAGTTTGCTTGAACCAACGCGTGAAGCTGGAGTTGTGCTTTTTGGTTACGTCTCCCATCTTCCTCGGCCGGCCCATATCGATGTAATTATGCTTGACCATGCTTTTGTGCTCTTGCACGAAAGGTTCGATCAGTTTTAAGTGTTGTAGCGCGACCCGGTGAGCCCTGTCAAAGTCGTCGCGTCGATTTTCAATGCCGACATGGACTGAGCGGTAGCCCTCGCGGTGACCGAATCCAGCGAGCCTCCCGAGGTGTGTCCTGGGGGTAGACCAACATGATCCTCGTCGTCCTCGGTGCTTAGATAATTCTGGCAGAAGGAGATGCACTCGTAGGTTAGAAACCCCTTGGCCATGCTTGCGTCTGGACGGGCCCTATTGCGAACGTATCCTTTCATGACACCGTTCTGCCTTTCGAAAGGCATCATGTTGTGGAGGAACATTGGGCCGAGCTGCTTGATGTCTTCAACGACATGGAGAAGGAGATGGACGCATATATCACAGAATGCAGGCGGGAAGTAAATCTCGAGCTCACATAGTATCACCACGATCTCATCCTGTAGCATCTTGAGCTGCCTCACGCCGATCGACTTCCTGGTGATAACGTCAAAAAAGTTGCAAAGGCCAAACAGTGTATCACGGACGTGCTCGTCCATTATGCCTCGGATCGCAACGGGAAGTATCTGCGTCATTAGCACGTGGCAATCGTGAGACTTTATCCCGGTGAACCTCTTCTTCGCTACGTCCAGATATCTGCTTATATTCACCGAGTAACCGTGAGGAACTTTCACTCCTAGGAGGCACCTGAAAAACTGCTCGAGCTCCTCCGGACTTGTTGTGAAGCAGGCAGCGGGAAGCTGCACCGCGTTCTTCTTAGCCCTTTTGCGGAGACGTTGAGTCCCTTCCGTCTGATCATCATCATCATCATCATCGTCGTCGTCAGTATCGGGGGCTTGAAGATCTTTCCTGATGCCAAAATGTTTAAGATCGTATCTTGCTTTCGGTCCATCCTTGGACTTTTCTGAGTTGCAAAGAGTGCCAAGCAGACTCTCGGTAACGTTCTTCGTAATGTGCATGACATCGAGGCTGTGGGGCATGTGGAGGACCTTCCAGTACTCCAAGTCGTGGAAAACAGACCTCGCTTTCCATACACCGAGCAGCGGCTCTGGCTTCGGTCGCTTCTTTCCCGGCGCTGGGCACTCCTTCCAATTTTTTAGAAGATCATCGATTTCTGCGCCGCTCCTCGGGCGTGGGGGTCCATCGGGCTCATCTTTACCATTGAACAGATCACCGCGTTTTCTCCACGGGTGATCCAAGCGAAGCCACCTTCGAGCACCTGGGTACACGGTTTTCGAGGACCCGGGATCCCTTGGTAGTTGTAGATGCGGGGTCTCGTCCATGCACTTCACACAGCCGTTGAATCCGTGGCCGACCTGGGCAGATACATATGCGTAACCAGGATAGTCCGTGACCGTCGTGATCAACGCGGCTCTCATATCGAAATAATTTCTAGTGTAGGCGTCCCACGTACGGGGTGGCGTCTTCCACAACGTGTCTAACTCCTCTTTCAGCAGCCCGAGATACAAATGCATGTCGACACCTGGTTGTTTCGGCCCCTGAATGAGAATACTCAGGTGTATGTACCTTTGCTTGGTGCACAGCCATGGGGGTAGGTTGTAAGGCCATACAAACACAGGCCAGGTGCTATGCGTGCTACTCTGGTTGCTGAACGGATTGAGTCCATCGGTGTTCATACCCAGCCTGATGTTCCTTGCGTCGCCCCCGAACCTAGGGAAGGCGATGTCCAATGCTTGCCACTGTCCAGCGTCTGAAGGGTGTGTCAGCATATAGCCCATCTCCGGATCTTCTTCGGGCTTCTGCCTTTCCGCGTGCCATTGCATGAGCTTTGCTTCCTTAGGGTCCACGAAATACCGCTGCAGACGGGGAGTGATAGGAAAGTACCATACCACTTTTCGAGGTACCTTCTTGTTCCCAACCTTGTACCGTCCGTGGCCACACACCGGACATGTGGTTCTGTCCTTGTACTCGCACCTATAAATCACACAACCATTAATGCAGGTGTGGTATTTTTCGTGCGGTAGGTCAAGGGGACACACGACTTTCTTGGCCTCCTCGGTACTCCTTGGCAATGTGTTCCCCTCCGGGAGACGATCGTGCCAGAATTTTAAGTTCTTGCTGAAGCTGGAATCGGTCCACTTGTTCTGCGTCTTCATCTGCAGGTAATCAAGCGTTACATGCAAGCGCGTATCCTGCGGACGACACCCAGGAAAGATCGGAGTCATCCCGTCTTTCTCCATTTGCGACAGCTTGGCTCTCTCTCTAGCTGCAACTCTATCGTTGCTCGTCTCCTGGAGGAGAAGATCTTGAACATGAGAGTCCCGCAAGGCCGAAATTAGCGGGGTCGCGCCAGAATCTTCTTCTTCATCATGATGATCTTCTCCGCCAGCATCTTCTTCTTCATGATGATCTTCTCCGCCGACTTCTTCTTCATGATGATAGTCCCCATCGACATGATGATAGTCTTCTTCATGATGATAGTCATCTCGCTCGACATGGTCTTCATGCGCACCATTTGATGGGGCCGACCGCGCCTGGTTGTCTTGCATGAAACCGCGCCTCAGCAGGTGCTCCTCCAGTTGTCCGGAATCAGGGTTGATCCAGCGCTCGAGTTTGCATGATCGACACGGACATCTTATCTGGCGCCTATTGTTCCGAATCATGTCCTCCTTCGCGTCTATCTTGTATCTAGAGATTCGAGCGGAACTCATCGAGAGGACCATGCTTGCCTGCAAATGGTATACATAGAACAGGAAATTAGAACCGCAACAAATGCGCACACATGCATGGGCCGTACCTCTCCTCAAGGTATTACATGGAGCGGAAAAATTCGGCATGACCTCTCCTCAAAGTAGGACATATGGGTAGTGCAAAATTTGCCGAAACGGAAATGAATCAACATTTCGGCAAACATCCATGCACCACACCGGCACACACACAAGCGCTTCACCTGCAACAAGCATCCATACACACGACGGCCACACAAGATTTACAAGCATATGCATGTCTCCTCCAAGCATATGTATGTCTCCTCCAACTACTCACCTTGTAGATTCGATACCGAGACGAGACCGCGATCGATGAGTTCGAGAGGAGGAGAGAGTATGGAGACCCTTCTCCTCAACTCCAATTATGTATCAACCAAAGTAAGTGCAATAAATACCCAAGCAAGTGAAAAGTAGAGCCAAAATGGTATGAGAGAGAAGGGGGGACGAGCTAGATGGTGGAAGAAGAATGGCTTGTGTAGTGTGGTAGGTGGGAGGTTGGCTCACTTTTGTATATCTGGTTCGCTAATTCTGTGGCGCACCGAGCAC
This sequence comes from Lolium perenne, assembly GCF_019359855.2. NCBI lineage: Eukaryota > Viridiplantae > Streptophyta > Magnoliopsida > Poales > Poaceae > Lolium > Lolium perenne. The sequence goes on along the minus strand of NC_067247.2, from coordinate 282,487,820 downwards.
AGTGCGCCACAGAATACCTTATTTCTGTGGCGCACCGAGCGTAGTGCGCCACAGAATACATTATTTCTGTGGCGCACTGTCGCCGTGCGCCACAGAATAAGGAATTTCTGTGGCGCACTGTGGTTGGTGCGCCATAGAAATAGTAAAACCAATGATTGGGGGCGACAGGTTGTGGGGCCCACCAAGTTTTTGTGGCGCACAGTTCGCTGGTGCGCCACAAAATTAAGCTATTTCTGTGGCGCACCTTGCCTGGTGCGCCACAAAATAAGTTTCTGTGGCGCATTTTTAACGGTGCGCCACAGAACTAAGCTCCGCCTATAAGGGTTTCCCTACTAGTGTCACCGGCTTGCTGTAAACAAAGGATTAAACGTATGGTGTAGAGAATGATGTTTGTTTGCAAAGAACAGCAGAGAACAATGATTGCAGTAGATTGTATTCATATGTAAAAGAATGGACCAGGGTCCATAGTTCACTAGTGGTGTCTCTCCAATAAGAAATAGCATGTTGGATGAACAAATTACAGTTGGGCAATTAACAAATAGAGAGGGCATAACAATGCACATACATATCATGATGACTAATATGAGATTTATTTAGGGCATTACGACAAAGAACATAGACCGCTATCCACCATGCATCTATACCTAAAAAGTCCACCTTCGGGTTAGCATCCGCACCCCTTCCAGTATTAAGTTGCAAACAACAGACAATTGCATTAAGTACTGTGCGTAATGTAAACAATACAAATATCCTTAGACAAAGCATTGTTGTTTTATCCCTAGTGGAAACAGCACATCCATAACCTTAGAACTTTCTGTCACTGTCCCAGATTCAATGGAGGCATGAACCCACTATCGAGCATAAATACTCCCTCTTGGAGTCACAAGTATCAACTTGGCCAGAGCCTCTACTAGCAACGGAGAGCATGCAAGATCATAAACAACACATATATGATAGATCAATAATCAACTTGACATAGTATTCCATATTCATCGGATCCCAACAAACACATCATGTAGCATTACAAATAGACGATCTTGATCATGATAGGCAGCTCACAAGATCTAAACATGATAGCACAAGAGGAGAAGACAACCATCTAGCTACTGCTATGGACCCATAGTCCAAGGATGAACTACTCACGCATCAGTCCGGAGGCGATCATGGTGATGTAGAGTCCTCCGGGTGATGATTCCCCTCTCCGGCAGGGTGCCGGAGGTGATCTCCTGAATCCCCCGAGATGGGATTGGCGGCGACGGCGTCACAGTATGTTTTCTCGTATCGTGGCTCTCGGTAATAGGGTTTTCGTGACGGAGAGAATATATAGGCGAAGGGGCAGAGTCAGGGGAGTCCCGAGGGGCCCACCCCCTAGGGCGGCGCGCCCCCCTCCTTGGCCGCGCCGCCAGGTGGTGTGGGCCCCCCTCGGCTCCCCTTCCTTTCCTCTTCGGACTTCTGGAAGGCTCCGTGGAAAATAAGACCCTGGGCTTTTGTTTCGTCCAATTCCGAGAATATTTCCTGTGTAGGATTTCTGAAACCAAAAACAGCAGAAAACAGAAACTGGCACTTCGGCATCTTGTTAATAGGTTAGTGCCGGAAAATGCATAATAATGATACAAAGTGTATATAAAACATGTGAGTATTGTCAAAAAACTAGCATGGAACATAAGAAATTATAGATATGTTTGAGACGTATCAGTAATTCAGAGTAGCACAAGTGAAGAGAAGTTATTTATTTATGTGATCATTGTTGAGAGTGTCCACTAGTGAAAGTATGATCCATAGGCCTTATTTCTAAGCATTGAAACACCGTTTCCAACAAGTTCTACTACATGTTTGCTTGCTGCCATTTTTATTTCAGATTACAATTACTACTTACAATCATCCCTACTTGTATTTCACTATCTCTTCGCCGAACTAGTGCACCTATACATCTGACATGTGTATTAGGTGTGTTGGGGACACAAGAGACTTCTTGTATCTTAATTGCAGGGTTGCCTGAGAGGGATATCTTTGACCTCTACCTCCCTGAGTTCGATAAACCTTGGGTGATTCACTTAAGGGAAACTTGCTGCTGTTCTACAAACCTCTGCTCTTGGAGGCCCAACACTGTCTACAGGAATAGAAGCGTGCGTAGACATCAAGCTATTTTCTGGCGCCGTTGCCGGGGAGGTAAGGTAAAAGGTATTCACATCCTCCGACTACTAAGCTATTTCCTAGCACTGTTGCCGGTGTGTGAGTGCTCGAAGCTATTTCCTTTAGATCCTGCAATTGCATTTTTTTGTTTCTTGTTTTTATTTCACTAGTTAGGCTTAATGGAAAACAACAACAAAATTAGAGATCTTTATAGTATCTATCTTGAGTTAGGACATGAGGTGTTTGAAGAGAAAATTAAAACACCTATGGAAGTTTGTCTGCATAATAGTGGTAGTAATGTTATTAGTATAAATTCTTTGGACACCATTATTTTTAATGCTATGGAAAAACCCAAGCTTGGGGAAGCTAGTTTATATAAAAATAATCTTTCTTCTCCTCGGCTTTGGATGAAGTATTTTTCCTTGATAATGCTTTGTCTCCAACATGTGGTAATTCGAATGATGCTTGTGATATTCCAAATCCACCTGTTGAAGGTATTCCATATAAAATACCTATGAAAATTATTGAACGTGTTGTGGATAACCGCTATGAAGGGGATGGAACTGTCCATCCTGGAGATCATTTACTGTTTTTACATGTATTATGCGGGTTATTCAAGTGTGCAGGTATTTCTATGGATGAAGTTAGGAAGAAACTATTCTCTATGTCGCTGTCTGGTAAAGCGGCGCATTGGTATAAATTGCTGAAGAATAGGCATTCTCTTGATTGGAAGGATATTATGCCTCTATTTTATTCTAAATTCTATCCTCCAAGTGAAATTCACAAAGACCGAAACCGCATATATAATTTCTGGCCTCATGATGGAGAGAGTATTGCCCAAGCATGGGGAAGATTGAAGTCTTTAATGCTCAAATGCTCCATTCATGAGCTTCCTGGTAATATCATCATTGACGCGCAACAAAGAAGAGTTTAAATGGGACCTTCTTGATCGGATTCAGGAGAATACTGAATATTGGGAGAACGACAAAGGTAAAGAATCAGGTATAAACTATGAATATGAATGCATTAAGTCTTTCGCTCAAACCGCTGATTTTCAAGAGCTTAGTGCTAAGTATGGTCTTGATCCTCAAATTATGGTCGATTGCTATAGAGCCTTTGCTTCTCACATTAGTGTTCCTAAAGAAAATTGGTACATGTATCATGAACCTTTTAAAGACACTTGCATGGAAAATGAAATTGTTGTTAATGATTGCAATGAACATGCTCAAACTCCTGAGAATGCTATTTCCTATAAGCATGTTAATTTTTGTGGAGTTCATAGACCTTGTGAAAATAATAAAATTGAAGAAGAATATTGTATCCATCACAGGAATGAAAAAACTAGAAAGTGGTCTAGGGCTCTAGATGATCTTGGTGAAAAAGTTTGTGCCCTCTATCCTTTTGTTTGTGAACTTTGCCATAGAGTGGGTCATTTTAATTTTCAATGCTCCTCCAATGATAATTAGAACCCCATGAGTGCTGCAAATTTGTATTGTGATGATGAAATCATTCCTAATCAGCATGATGAACTTACATTATTTTTGGGGTGTGAAGAGTTATTGAGAAAAACTTCTTTGGTGGATATGAGTGCTCTTGATATTAATAGTGTCCTGCATGGGTGTCTTTCTTATTGCATTGATAATTGCCATACAAATACTTACATACAAAATATTTTAGAATATGACACTTTGCCAAAATATGATAGGACCGCTGTGTGTTTTGAACTTATTAATGAAAAGGAGGAATCCTCCCAAGTTTCTTCTATTGTTTCTGGAAATAAATCAGGTTATGTGGAGAAGCCTCCCTTCAAGCCTCTTCCTCCTAAAGAAGGGAACGAGGAGAAGGAAAAGAAGAAGAAGAAGGAAACGAAGAAGAAGAAGAAGAAGAAGAGGGGGAATAAAAATAAAGAGGTAATGGCATATCCCCGCGTGTATGAGATAACGATAGGTAACCGTAAGTATGTTGCTCCTAATGATTATTATGATAATGAATCTGAGTACAATGATCTTCCTATGCCCTTTACCTACATTAGTGATCATGATTTAGAAGAGTACACTACTTTTGATATTGAAAATCTCTGGGAAACTAATTCTGAAAATGATGATGTTAATAATTGCCATAGTATTAGTACTATCCATGCTTCTTCCCATAATGATATAGAAAGCTCTAAGCTTGGGGATGAGGTGTTTGAAAATCCTTTTGCTATTGATGATTATATGTTTGATACATCTCCTTCTAGTAACAATGATGGTATGGTTACAAATGAACATACTGTGGAAGATAACTATTCTATTTCTTATGATGACACTATGCCTCCAATCTTTGACAATTATTATAAAGAATGCTATGACACAGTTTATAATTATCCTTATGAAACTTGTCATAGTTATGATGGGATTGCCAAAAACCATTCCCTTAGTATGCAACTTGTTTACCATGTTCAAATTCTTGATAATGATCCTGCTCCAATTACTATTAATGAGAAGAGTTTTTCTTATGCCAAAATTAATGATACTTTTATGCATATGAACCATGATAAGAATGTTTTAAGTGATGGGTATATTGTGGATTTCATCAATGATGCTACTGAAAGTTATTATGAGAGAGGGAAACATGGTTATATGCATCTTAATAATATTAAGTTTTCCCTCTTTATGTTGAGAATCTTGAAGTTGCGCTTGTGTTGTCTTTCTATGCTTGTTGCATTATGCGTACATGACTTGTTTATTTACAAGATTCCTTTTCATAGGAAGTGGGTTAGACTTAAAAGTGTTTCTTATTTGCTTTTTATGGTCTCTTTTGCTTCAACTCTTATTTCTTGAGAGAGCATCATTAAAATTACCGAGCTCATCTTAATGGCTATAAAGAAAACACTTCTTGGGAGATAACCCATGTTTTTATTTTGCTACTGTTTTGTTGTGTCTTGGAAGTTGTTACTACTATAGCAACCTCTTCTTATCTTTATTTTATTGCATTGTTGTGCCAAGTAAAGTCTTTGATAGAGAGTTGATACTAGATTTGGATTTTTGGGCAGAAACAGATTTTTAGTTGTCACGAATTTGAGTTGTTCTCTCTGTAGGAGAATCTAAAAATTCTGTAAAAATTCATGAGTAATCCTCCGATATGTACGCAACTTTCATTCAATTTTAGCTTCTTAATCTGAGCATGTTAAGTGCCTCTAAAAAATTCTTCTTTACGGACTGTTCTGTTTTGACAGATTCTGCCTTTTATTTCACATTGCCTCCTTTACTGTGTTTGAGTGGATTTCTTTGCTCCATTAAATTTCAGTAGCCTTGGGTAATGTCCAGAAGTGTTAGGAATGATTGTGTCCTTGCTGAACATGTGAATTTTTGATTATGCACTAACCCTCTAATGAGATTGTTTTGAGTCTGGTGTGAAGGAAGTTTTCAAGGATCAAGAGAGGAGGATGATATAATATGATCAAGAAGAGTGAAAAGTCTAAGCTTGGGGATGCCCCCGTGGTTCATCCCTGCATATTTCAAGAAGACTCAAGCATCTAAGCTTGGGGATGCCTTGGGCATCCCCTTCTTCATCAACAACTTATCAGGTCACCTCTAGTGAAACTATATTTTTATTCCGTCACATCTTATGTGCTTTACTTGGAGCGTCTGTGTGTTTTTTATTTTCGTTTTGTTATCTTAGTTCTATGAATAAGTACGGATCCTAGCAATCCTTGTGTGGGAGAGAAACACGCTCCGCTTTTTCATATTGAACACTGGTGTTCTTAGTTTTACTTTTAATATTCATGGCGAAGGTTAAAAGCCGCTTCATTCATTGCTATTTGGTTGGAAACAGAAAATGCTTCATGTGGTAATTGGTATATGGTCTCTAATAATTTGATACTTGGCAATTGTTTTGAGCTCTCAAATAGATCATGTTTAAGCTCTTGCATCATGTAGTTTGAACCTATTAGTGGAGAATTACTGTAGAGCTTGTTAAAGTTTGGTTTGCATGATTGGTCTCTCTAAAGTCTAGATATTTTTTGGTAAAAGTGTCTGAACAAAAAGGAAGACAGTGTAGAGTCTTATAATGCTTGCAATATGTTCTTATGTAAGTTTTGCTGTACCGGTTCATATTTGTGTTTGCTTCAAACAACCTTGCTAGCCCAAGCCTTGTACTGAGAGGGAATGCTTCTCGTGCATCCAAAACCTTGAGCCAAAACCTATGCCATTTGTGTCCACCATAACTACCTACTATGTGGTATTTCTCTGCCATCCCAAGTAAATTGCTTGCGTGCTACCTTTAAAAAATTCATTCCTTGCCTAAAAAACTATTGTGGTAAAGAATATGTCGCTTATGTATCTTATTTCTTATAAGTTGCTTGTTGAGCGATAACCATGTTTCTGGGGACGCCATCAACTGTTACACTTTTGTTGAATATCATGTGAGTTGCTATGCATGTTCGTCTTGTCTGAAGTAAGGGTGATTTGTCATGATTAAATGGTTTGAGTATGCATATTGTTAGAGAAGAACATTGGGCCGCCAACCAAAGCCATGTATCATGGTGGAAGTTTCAGCTTGGACATTAATCCTCAATCTCTTATGAGAATATTATCTATTGTTGAATGCTTAAGCACTAAAGAGGAGTCCATTATCTGTTTTCTATGTTGTCCCGGTATGGATGTCCTCAAGTTGAGATTTATCAAAAACGAGAAATCAAATGCGATCTATCTCCTTGGACCTTTGTGCAGGTGGCATAGAGGTACCCCTTTGTGACACTTGGTTGAAACATATATAATGCAATGGTAATCCATGGAAATCCGAGCTAATTAGGACAAGGTGCGAGCACTATTGGTATTCGATGCATGAGGCTTGCAACTTATAGGATGTTTTATGCATAACACATATGAATTATTACTACCGTTGACAAAATTGTTTCCATGTTTTCAAAATAAAAAGCTCTAGCACATGAGTAATCCCTGCTTCCCTCTGCGAAGGGCCTTTCTTTTACTTTATGTTGAGTCAATTTACCTACTTCTTTCCATCTTAGAAGCAAACACTTGTGTCAACTGTGTGCATTGATTCTTACATACTTGCTTAATTGCACTCATCATATTACTTTGTGTTGACAATTATCAATGATATATACATGTTGAAAGTGGAAAGCAACTGCTGAAACTGAAATCTTCCTTTGTGTTGCTTCAAAACCTTCTATTAAGAATCTATTGCTTTATGAGTTAACTCTTATGCAAGACTTGTTGATGCTTGTCTTGAAAGTACTATTCATGAAAAGTCTTTGCTATATGATTCAGTTGTTTAGTCATTATCTTTACCATTGCTTTGAATCACTTCATTCATCTCATATGCTTTACAATAGTATTGATCAAGATCATGTTGGTAGCATGTCACTTCAGAAATTATCCTTGTTATCGTTTACCTACTCGAGGGCGAGTAGGAACTAAGCTTGGGGATGCTTGATATGTCTCCAACGTATCTATAATTTCTGATGTTCCATGCTAGTTTTATGACAATACCTACATGTTTTATATACACTTTATATCATTTTGATGCATTTTTCGGCACTAACCTATTAACAAGATGCCGAAGCGCCAGTTCCTGTTTTCTGCTGTTTTTGATTTCAAAAATTCTACACAGGAAATATTCTCGGAATTGGACGAAACAAAATCCCAAGGCCTTATTTTCCACGGATTGTTCCAGAACACCGAAGGAGAGACGGAGAGGGGCCAAGCATGCCCAGCTATGGGGTGGGCCCCTCGGGACCCCTCCGACACCGCCCTTTCGCCTATATAATCCTCCAGATGCGAAAACCCTAAGACGATTGACGATATTCCACGAAGAGTTCCGTAGCCGCCGCCATCGCGAAGACAAGTTTCGGGGGACAGAAGTCTCTCTTCCGGCACGCCGCCGGGACGGGGAATTGCCCCCGGAGTCATCTCCATCGACACCACCGCCATCTTCATCGCCATTGTTGTCTCCCATGATGAGGAGGGAGTAGTTCTCCCCCGAGGCTGAGGGCTCTACCGGTAGCTATGTGGTTCATCTCTCTCTCCCATGGTGTGATGTTTATGTGATCATGAGCTTTGTATCACTATTAATCTATGTGCTACTCTAGTGATATTATTAAAGTAGTCTATTCCTCCTCCATGATGTAAAGTTGACAGTGTGTGCATCATGTAGTACTTGGCGTAGGTTATGATTGTAATCTCTTGTGGATTATGAAATTAACTATTACTATGATAGTATTGATGTGATCTATTCCCCCTTTCATAGCTATTGTTGACAGTGTGTATGCTATGTTAGTACTCGGTCTAAATTGCAACGGTATTGTCTTGGATTATGATTTGATGAGGATATCCCTATGAATGGTGTTTGTCAAGTACTTGATGAACTTTGAGCGGAGCTTTTATAGCCACTACATGATTAGTGATTCCAATAGGATAGTAATTCCGAGTATCACAAGTGAAGAGAAGTTATTTATTTATGTGATCATTGTTGAGAGTATCCACTAGTGAAAGTATGATCCCTAGGCCTTATTTCTAAGCATTGAAACACCGTTTCCAACAAGTTCTGCTACATGTTTGCTTGCTGCCATTTTTATTTCAGATTGCAATTACTACTTACAATCATCCATATTACTTGTATTTCACTATCTCTTCGCCGAACTAGTGCACCTATACATCTGACAAGTGTATTAGGTGTGTTGGGGACACAAGAGAATTCTTGTATCTTAATTGCAGGGTTGCTTGAGAGGGATATCTTTGACCTCTACCTCCCTGAGTTCGATAAACCTTGGGTGATTCACTTAAGAGAAACTTGCTACTGTTCTACAAACCTCTGCTCTTGGCGGCCCAACACTGTCTACAGGAATAGAAGCGTGCGTAGACATCAGCGTCCCAGTAACTTTTCTCGTATCGTGGCTCTCGGTACTAGGGTTTTCGCGACGGAGGGAATATATAGGCGAAGGGGCAGAGTCGGGGGACGCCCGAGGGGCCCACCCCATATGGCGGCGCGACCAGGGGTGGGGCCGCGCCCCCCTATGGTGTGGCCGCCTCGTGGCTCCTCTTCGTCTCCTCTTCGGTGTTCTGGAAGGCTCCGTGGAAAATAAGACCGTGGGCTTTTATTTCGTCCAATTCCGAGAATATTTCCTCTGTAGGATTTCTGAAACCAAAAACAGCAGAAAACAGGAACTGGCACTTCGGCATCTTGTTAATAGGTTAGTGCCAGAAAATGCATAAAAATAATATAAAGTGTATATAAAACATGTGAGTATTGTCATAAAACTAGCATGGAACATAAGAAATTATAGATACGTTTGAGACGTATCATCCCCCCAACACTAAAAAAGAGTTTTTGAAAACACAATTATTTATTAAATATGGCATACAAATAAATATGTTTGCGGAGATTGTTTTCAAATTAAAATACAACGAACAGTAAAACAACAAATAAATAAGGCTACATCAATGTGTCGCGGCATTTCCTTTGACCGTCCACAAATGCTCAACGAGATCAACTTTAAGTTGATCGTGAACATTGTTATCACGGATCTCTGCGTGCATGGCTAGGAAATCAGCAAAATCTGCATGCAACTCATGATCAAGCTCCGCAAGAGGGCCTTGACACTCATACAGACCAACATGTGACCTGGTCTGATTCTTGCGGTCATCCTCGATGATCATGTTGTGCATGATCACACAAGCCTGCATCACCTCCCACATTTGGTCGTGAGATCAGCTTAGAGCAGGGTGCCGAACAATTGAAAATTGAGCTTGAAGCACGCCAAATGCCCGCTCGACATCCTTCCTGCAAGCCTCCTGTCGTGTAGCAAAGTGGAAATTCTTCTGACCTGATGGATTCGAGATTGTTTTGACAAAAGTGGTCCATTCTGGATATATACCATCGGCTAGATAATAGCCTTTGGTATATTGGTGGCCATTGATCTCATAGTTGCATGGTGGAGCATGCCCTTCCACTAGTCTGCTGAACACCGGAGGCTGCTGCAAGACGTTGATGTCATTGTGTGATCCGGCCATGTGAAAGAAAGAATGCCAAATCCAGAGGTCATAATCTGCAACAGCTTCAAGCACCAGACTGCAATATCCATGACACCCTTTGTATATATCTTGCCAAGAAAACGGGCAGTTCTTCCATGCCCAGTGCATGCAATCGATGCTTCCAAGCATTCCAGGAAATCCTCTGGCAGCATTTTGTGCCATGATCCTTGCAGTCTCTTCCTTAGTTGGCCCTCTCAAGTAGTATTTGCAAAACTTTCCCACCACAACTCGGCAAAACTTGTACATGCACTCAATGGCAGTAGACTCACTCATGCGCAGGTAGTCGTCCTGTGTATCGACAGATGCTCCGTATGCAAGCATCCTCATGGTGGCGGTGCACTTCTGAATCGACGAGAACCCGACATCGCCTACAGCGTCGTGCTTGAGCTTGAAGTAGGGGTCGAACTCTCGAACGCCGTGGAGGATATTCATGAACAGACCCTTGCTCATCCTATACCGGCGAAGAAAATTGTCGGCATGTGTTGCGTCATCTGCGAAGTAGTCGTTGTGCAGCATGGTATGCCCCTCCATCCTCTGCCGGGGCTTCGACTTCTTTCTCCCGGCCTTGATCCTCCGCGGCGCGGCCTCTTCCTCTTCTCCGTCTCGGCATTAAGCACGTCCTGGAGGGCCGTGATGATCAAAAAATGCTCCCGGAGGTCGTCGTCGAGCTTGTTCGTCCTCCAACAGTAGGGCGATCATCTCGTCGTCGCTATCCATGTCTGAAGCAAAATCAATGGTTAAAATTGCGTCGCGGCAGACGACGCAACGAACAACGCCCAATCACGCGTACCTGGTAAGTAGTCGAGCACCTTGTGTGCGCGGAGGTGGGGCGGATTTGCCGCCGCGTTCTGGGACGCGCATGCGAGGCGGTGCCGGCGGGACGATCGACGAGAGTGCCAACCGCGATGACGGTGCCGACTCTCAGAAGAGATTAGTCGTCGAAGCGGCCGGCAAATCCAGCGGAGGGGTGGGAGGCGCGGGAGGGAAGGAGCGACGAGAAAAAAAAAGCGCGAACCAACGGTTAATGGAAATAGTCCCCGACATGTGGGAGCCCGTCTCTCTTTTCGGTGCGTCCGACATCCCTGGTGCGTTCCCTGTGGGGGCGGGAACGGCCTCGGGACGCCGGACACCGTATCGGGACGCGGCTGAAAACTTTTTTTTATCCGGTATGTCTAAATCTCTTTGGAGGACGCTTTGGGGGACGCGACTGGAGATGCTCTTAGCATCTTAGAAAGGGGAAGCCCTAGCCTTTTTAGAGAGTAGACTGACTAAGTGTCGTCGCCCTGCGCCTCAGCCTGTTCAGTGCCGCCACATGCTCCCTCCCTTTGTCGCCCCAGCACTGCTCGCTACTGCCTTCGTCCGCCGGAGCGATCGACCCCGTCTGGCGGCTTGCCGTCCTGACGTCTAGGGGCAATTGGGACCTGGGAGCGATCGGGACGACAACGGCGATCCCTTGTGGTTCTCTACCTAGGCCAAGCCTAACTGGATTTTTCTCTCTAAGGTATCTATGTGCTATACAGGCTAAGAGGCCAAAATCTTAGGGTGGGCCACCCATGCACCCTGTTGGGTCCGCCCCTTTGCTGCTGTTCTGTTGGTACAGGCGACTTAAAAAGAGGTTTTCGATACCTTAACTGGTTCCTGATCGTCTTCCTTGCTATCTCGATATCTTTTTTTCTCAAGAAAATTATCCAACGAACACGGCGAGGAGCAGTGTGCCATCACACGCCCTCGTGCCACGCTTGTTGCCCTGCTCAGGTCTGATGTAGTGCACAGCCGCAGATCTCGGCCATGTGCGTAGGGCATACGACTTAATTATTGGTTAATAACAACCTAGTAGCATAACGACCATCGTGTCTTTGATTACCAAGAAATGAAAAATTGGAGAACGAGAAACCTAACTAACATATAGGACTGTAGAAATTGGAGCTGAGAAAAAGCACAGGCTATTCGTGCTAAGCCATGTTGTACATTCAAACTCCATACTTAATACAAAAAACACTCAAATTACATGTAAGATATATATGGTACCATACAGGGCTAACAGAGAAACCTTTGTAGGTAGTTTTAGGGTAAACGTCAGGTCGTCTCCTGCGTGTTCCGTGTTAATTTATATGCCACAATCGGGTCAGGTTTTGTACAACGGTGAGACTCCAACACACAAACGTATTGGAGTCAAAACAGAAAATAAAGGCCCGGTCCTAATACTTATTCTAACACCCTCCCTTAATCTAAACCGTTTGAGAGGTTTAGATTACGTTTGAATTCATCAAGCTTCTTGACATGAAGAGCCTTTGTAAAACCATCTGCTATTTGATCTTTACTTGAAATGAACTGAATTGCAAGCTTCTGATTAGCAACTCTTTCTCTGACAAAATGAAAATCAATCTCAATATGCTTCATACGAGCATGGAACACTGGATTTGCAGATAGATAGGTTGCACCTAGATTGTCACACCAAAGTCTTGGTTTTTCCTTTAGTTTAACTCCAAGTTCGGTAAGAAGAGCTTCAACCCAAATTAATTCAGCTGTAGCATTTGCTAAAGCTTTATATTCTGCCTCAGTACTAGATCTTGAAACTGTGGCTTGCTTTCTGGCACTCCAAGAAACCAAATTTGGTCCAACAAATATAGCAAAACCACCTGTGGAGCGTCTATCATCCAGACAGCCAGCCCAATCTGCATCTGTAAAGGAACTTAAAAAGGTTGATGAGGACCTTCTAAAAGTAATACCAAGCTGTAATGTATCTTTGACATATCTGAGAATACGTTTTGCAGCTGTCCAATGTTCTGTAGTTGGAGCATGTAAGAACTGACATATCTTGTTTACTGAAAAAGCTAAGTCAGGACGTGTCAATGTTAAGTACTGAAGAGCTCCAACAATACTCCTGTACTGAGTACTATCCTCAGAGCCAAGAGGTGTACCATCTGTCAAAGACAACTGTTCAGATGAAGACAGAGGAGTAGGAGCAGGCTTGCAGCTATGCATTCCAATTCTGTCAAGTAAATCTGTAGCATATTTCTCCTGTGTAAGAAGTAAACCATTGTGGATCTTATTTACCTCAATTCCAAGAAAATAATGTAAGTCTCCTAGATATTTTATAGAAAAGTTTGTTTTCAAGTCTTGAAGAAGAGCAGTGATAGCATGATCAAAGGAACCAGTGACTATGATGTCATCAACATAAATCAGAACAAACATAGTGATACCTGACTTGTTGAGAAGAAACAGAGAAGTGTCAGCTTTTGATGGTTTGAATCCAAACTCACATAACTTGGAGCTAAGCCTAGAATACCAGGCTCGAGGGGCCTGCTTCAATCCATAGAGAGTTTTATCAAGCTTCCAAACATAATGCGGAGCGTGAGAGTTTTCAAAACCAGGGGGTTGCTTCATGTAAACCTTCTCTTCCAGAACACCATGTAAGAACGCGTTCTTGACATCTAGCTGCCTTAAACTCCAACCACGAGAGACAGAGAGAGACAAAACAATTTTGATAGTGGCAATTTTTACTACAGGGCTGAAGGTCTCCTCATAGTCAATACCATACCTTTGCTTAAATCCTTTTGCAACTAGTCGAGCCTTGTACCTATCAATAGAGCCATCTGCCTTCTTCTTTATACGATAAACCCATTTGCAATCAATCAAATTTTTATTTTTTGCTCGGGGGAACAAGATGCCAAGTCTTGTTCTCAATGAGAGCATTGTATTCCTCCTCCATAGCTTGACGCCAATTTGAATCACTCATAGCTTCCGTAAGAGTATGTGGTTCACCTGTAGAGGAAAGCATACCATATCGAATTGTACCGTCAGTATATTGCTTTGGATGGCGAATACCTTTCTGAAGTCGAGTGCGAACTCCAGGGGGTGACGATGGTGGTGGAACAGCACCAGAATTATCAGAACCAGAGTTATCAAAACTTGAGGAGCTATCAAAATTTGAGATTTCAGAATTTTCAAGGCTTGTTGCATTTCCGCCCTCACTAGCAGCATCCGCAGAAGATCCTCCACGGGACAGTGATGGCGACAGGGGACATATGGGGACCGGCACTGGCCGCCTTGTCCCGCTGCGGCACGTGGAGGCGAGAGGTTGGGCGCAGGCTGATGGTCCCCACCAGGCGTGTGTTCGCCACGCGCGTCTGCGACCGGAGATTCGCTGCATGTGGCGGGCCCGCGGCGCTGCGACGCGGCAGGCTGCGTGACCGGGGAATCCTCCTCGGATCGTGGCGCATCGGGATTGGCAGTGGCAGGGGAATGTCCAGCCGAATCCTCTTCGCTTTCAGTGTCCGTTTCGTCCGTTTGTGAAGGAATTTCATCATCATTTTCTGCAGCTATTTCTTCACTGTTTTCAGCATAGTTTTCTTCTGTGGTTTCATCTACCTGTTGCACATTAGTAACAGAGACAATAGGCACAATATGGTCATGACAATTATGTGCACTCTCATGAGAGTTAGAGGAAGATGGAAGAAGTAGAATTTCTTTTTTAAGGAGTGCACCGACATTTGGATGAAGTGAGGCAAACGGAAAGACATTTTCGTCAAATACAACATCACGAGAGATGTATATCCGACCAGTGGAGATGTCTAGACATTTGACCCCTTTATGAAGAGGGCTGTACCTAAGAAACACACATCGTTTAGACCGAAAGGCGAGTTTTCTTTTATTGTATGGACGAAGGTTAGGCCAACAAGCACAACCAAAGGTTCTAAGAGCATCATAATTTGGTTGTACATGGAGTAGACGTTCAGTGGGTGTTTCAAAATTGAGAACCTTGCTAGGCAGAAGATTTATGAGAAAGGTGGCGGTGATAAAAGCTTCATCCCAGAATTTAAGAGGCATAGAGACATTAGCAAGCAAGGCAAGACCAACTTCAACTATATGACGGTGTTTTCTTTCAGCTGAGCCATTTTGTTGGTGAGCATGAGGACATGATACATGATGTGTAGTGCCAACTTTTTGGAAGAATCCATTCAGTTTTTCATACTCGCCTCCCCAATCAGTTTGCATAGTAACAATTTTCCTATCAAATTTGCGTTCAACATATTTCTCATAATTAAGAAAATCTTGATAAACATCAGAACGCTTTTTGAGCAAATAAATCCAAGTGAATTTACTAAAATCATCGATAAAGCTTACATAGTATGCATGTTTTCCCACAGAGAGAGGGACAGGACCCCATACATCAGAGAATACTTGCTCCAAGGGAGCAGTAGAAACACTAGAAGATATGGGATATGGCAACTGATGACTCTTGGCCAACTGACAAGGGTCACATACATATGGAGTACTCTCTGGGGTGTAAGCTATTTTATTTCTTCTAAGAACTTGCTGAACCACAAATGAAGATGGATGTCCTAAGTGGAGATTCCATGTGGAGGATGATGGCTTTATTGAAATAAAAGCATGCTTGGCGGTCTCATGTATCATAGGCACCAGGGGATAGAGACCACCCCAACAGGGGCCTCTAAACCGAACTCTTCGTGTTGCTTAGCCCTTGATTAAAAATAATAAAGGATGGAACTCAATAAAGTGATTATCAAGGGTAAAATGATGAACTGACAATAGATTTTTGGAAGCATTAGGAACATGAAGAATATTTTTAAGATTAAATGAACCATGAGGAGTGCGCAAAATTGAATTACCAATGTGACTAATGTTCATACATGTTCCTTCAACAGTGCGAACAGTGTCTTGTCCATGATACTTGTTGGCGATGAGAAGCTTATTTAGCTCGCCAGTGATGTGATCAGTTGCCCCTGTGTCCGTGTACCAGTTTGTGTCAACACCATATGAGGCAAGATTAGCACCCTTCTCACGGTCATCTTTGTTCTTCTTGTCATCTGAATAACGGCACCAACACTTGCTAGCAGGATGGCCATGTTTAGTGCATATCTGACAGTCGGTGTCCACATAAGGAGTGGGTGTGCAATCAAAGCGACGACCACCACCATCAAAGCGACGACGGTCACCATCCTCAGAACGACGACGGTCACCTCCACCATCATCACGACATCTGTCATGCCGACCGTCACGGCGATCGCCCTGGCGCTCATCACGACGCCAATAGCCACGGTCGTCGTCCCTATCACGGTAACCGCCACCTCCACCACCACGGTAAGGAGCAGAATCAGGAGTGTGGCCACGAGGGGGTGGAGCGCGACCACGGGAACGCTGCTGCTGCTCACGGCCACGACGAGCAAGGTTTGCGGAAGAGACGAATTCTCCATTTTCTTCAACACCATTGCGCATGTCATAGGACCTGAGCTGCTCATAAAAGTCATCAAGTGTAGTACCAGGATTTGCATTAACAGAAGTAATCAGGGCATTATATTCACTCTTGTCAAGACCATGCAGCAAATAACCAAGCATCTCATCTTCTTCAACTGGCTTACCAAGCGCTGATAGTTCTGAAGGAAACCCTTTCATCTTGGTGTAATATGCATCTGCTGTCATGGAGAGCTTCTTTGTGTGATTCAGTTTCTCACGGAGATGCTGGGCTTTGGTTCTTGAGGCTGTCTTGAACATGGCATTGATGGCAGACCACGCCTCAGCAGTAGAGCTCACGTCAAGGAGGTGTGACAGAATGTCAGGTGACAACGTGTTGAGAAGAAACCGAAGAACCTGCTGATCACGAGCAACCCACCCAACGTAGGCCGGGTTCTCAACCATAACTTTCTTCTTCTCTGCATATTCAACTTCAATAGTCTTGGCCGGGGCTACATCGGTAACTTCGAGCAGCGCCATCACATTAGCACCTCGAAACGCTGGAAAGAGTAGCGCCTTCCATAGGAGGAAGTTCCCCCGTGTGAGCTGCTGGGCAGGTGGGGCACCAATGGCAGCAGCAAGGCCAGAACTCGAGCTTGACGATGAACTCATGGTGGAATTGATCTAGGGTTTTTGGTGTATGATGGCGGCGACGACTGAAAAACAGCGGTGGCGGTGATCAGATTTGTAGAAGTGACGGCGGCGACGGCTGAATAGGCAGCGGTGGCAGCGATCATATTTGTAGACGACGCGGCGGTTCTAGAAAGATCCGGTGATGGCCTGTGTGTATGACGGCGGCGATGTCTTGACAGAGCAGCGTGGCGGCGGTCGGTCTTGTTGTTGTAGGGCGACGACAGCAGGTGACCTGCGGCGGTGGCCAAGGTTTTCGCGGCGGCGGCGGTGGCTGAAGGTCAGCGGACGCGACGGCGGCAGCTAGATTGTCGAGGAAGAGCTTCGCTCTGATACCATGAAAGATTGATGCACTAGCCAGTTGAACCAAAAGTCCGAACCGATGGAAAGAGACTAGACAATGTATTTATATTCAACACTCCCCCTCACGTCTAGGCTATTTTAGTCCTTAGCGTGGGTTCGGTGTGGGCCGCAGAATCTTTTTTCTTTTGTTTTTAAAACTGCTTGAGCAGGGTCTTGAACTTGAGACCTCTTGGCTCTGATACCATGTAGGTAGTTTTAGGGTAAACGTCAGGGTCGTCTCCTGCGTGTTCCGTGTTGATTTATATGCCACAATCGGGCGAAGTTTTGTACAATGATGAGACTCCAACACACAAACGTATTGGAGTCCCGACTCCCAACTATTGCGATGAAAACACGAAGGTTTGCACTAAAAAATATGAAGTACAAAAACAGAAAAGAAAAATTCCAGAGTCCTCGTACAGTCATATGTAAATGATATTTACGCAAACCTGTAGTCTCGCACTTATAAAGATGTGGTGTTTTCCTCTTCCAAGGTTACGAACATAGTTCAGTTTTATTGTTTTTTCATCATTAATGATGTATAAAACTTTACCTTTTCATGATAAGATGAAAATCGAAAAGAATAAGATGATGACACATATAAGTTCTGAAATAAATTATATAGTACCCATTAATTATATTACTTCAGCGAAATTCATTGTTACTAATATGTGAGGAATTTTGATAGTCAACCACACCCAGAGTCTATAACACATCTAAGTTCAAAGCGTGGTACAAGAAAGGGATGGCACAGAAGGGCACCATTGCTGCCACACGATCTCCACTGCCCAGCCAGGGAAAAATCCCATCAAATTTAGTCCACTCATATCCAGATACAACAATCTGGACGATCATACCTGTCAACAACTTTGATGTGGTGAACACGACAACACCAATGATCTAAACAAGAACTACAACGTGGTGTAACCTCCCCACATCCGCGGATCTCTTCTTCGCCGCCCTGTTGAACTGCATCTTTAGCTTGGACATGTGCCGATGCGCGTGAGCCACGTAGAACCGGATATTTTGCTTCGCGTTCTTGCGGCACCCCACCTCTGGGCCTCAAAAAGAATTGAGTGCATTACAACCTTGTGACATGTGCAAGTACCGGTCCTTGTGACATGATAGGGTCGCCAATGGTGTATTGATCTGTGTACTCTCCCGCATCCTATTTGGCTGCACCAGTACTTGGTGGCACTCCGGTCCACCGCGTCGATCTCCAAAGCACCACCCCAATCATTGGTGACTCGAATGCAAGGTTGCCAAGGCTGCCGCCACCGCCGCCGCTCGCCACCATCACAAAACCGTTGCATTTTACAGATTGTTTACACCAATCAAGAAAGATCCCTTTGTATATATAACAACATCGTATTTTGTGGGATTTTTTGTTTGGCGTGAGAAAAAAGATGAGCGGGGAGGAAGGACGGGATCCCGCTCCCTTTATTTGGCAATAATAATTTGGTTAGCGGAAATAAGGGGATCACATGCCAATTTTTATTTGAATACATGCTGCTTGTGTAAAACGGAAAGAGACGAGCGGGGAGGAAGGACGGGATCTTGGGTGTGTTTGGTTTGAGCCCCAATAAGCCCTACAATTTTTTTTGGTAAGGTCTTGTTGTTTTGTTTATAGAGGCTGTTTATAGAAGTTGTCCAAACTGATTTGGACAACTCAAATTGGCTAGTGCTGTAATTTATTCCAATTCAATCAGTATAAATGTTAATGAAGTATTTTTTTTAAGAATGCATGCAAGAAGAAAGGAATCTTTAGCAAGGAGAATCATAAGCTGCACTATGTAGAACACCTAAGATAAAAAAAAAACACATGTTTCCTACTGAAGTAGTTTCTCTTCTCTTTACGGGATGTATTCCCTTGCAGTTAGCATGATGCTAGATTTACAAAAGAAAAGAAATAGAACGATGTATCGTTGTTGGCCTGGAGTAGTAAGAAAAATAAAACACTAAATACATGGAACCCACCATGGAGAACGGGCAGGCAGGGCTGCCAATATTTTGGCGGAGGAATTCCGCGCCGTGAGCTCGCCCACGCTCGTAGTGGCGGAGCATGACAGAAAAGGAAGGGTGGGCCGTGATGTCTACGCACGCTTCTATTTCTGTAGACAGTGTTGGAGCATCCAAGAGCAGAGGTTTGTACAACAGCAGCAAGTTTCCCTTAAGTGAATCACCCAAGGTTTATCGAACTTAGGGAGGTAGAGGTCAAAGATATCCCTCTCAAGCAACCCTGCAATCACGATACAAGAAGTCTCTTGTGTCCCCAACACACCTAATACACTTGTCAGATGTATAGGTGCACTAGTTCGGCGAAGAGATAGTGAAATACAAGTAATATGGATGAATATGAGTGGTAATAGTAATCTGAATAAAATATGGCAGCAAGTAAACATGCAATAGAACAGTAAATAAATGGAGATTCGATGTTTGGAAACAAGGCCTAGGGATCATACTTTCACTAGTGGACACTCTCAACATTGATCACATAACTGAAACTACTCTACACTCTCTTGTTGGATAACAAACACCATTCATTGTGTAGGGCTACAAGAGCACCTCAATGCCGGAGTTAACAAGCTCCACAACATCCAGAGTTCATATTTAAATAACCTTAGAGTGCATGATAGACCATTGCAATTATACCGAGTACTAACATAGCATGCACACCGTCACCGTCAGGCTATGAAAGGGTGAATAGATCGCATCAATACTATCATAGTAATAGTTAACTTCATAATCTACAGGAGATCACAATCATAGCTTACACCAAGTACTACATGATGCACACATTGTCAACATTACATCATGGAGGAGGGATAGACTACTTTAATAACATCACTAGTGTAGCACATAGATGATATTCAACTAGATCACAAAGAGAGAGATGAACCACATAGCTACGGTAGAGCCCTCAGCCTCGGGGGAGAACTACTCCCTCCTCATCATAGGAGACAACAGCGTTGATGAAGATGGCGGTGGTGATGATGGAGATGCCTTCCGGGGGCACTTCCCCGTCCCGGCGGCGTGCCGGAACAGAGACTTCTGTCCCCCGAATCTTGGCTTCGCGATGGCGGCGGCTCTGGAACTTTTCTCGTATCGTGGCTTATTCCCCTAGGGTTTTCGCGACGGAGGCTTTAAGTAGGCGGAAGGGCAGCCTCATAGGGGCCCTGGTGGGGCCACACCATAGGGGGTGCGCCCCACCCCTTGGTCGCGCCGCCCTGGCGTGTGGGGCCCCCTAGCTCCCCTCTGGTCTCTCTCCGGTGTTCTGGAAGCTTCGTGGAAAAATAAGATACTGGGCGTTGATTTCGTCCAATTCCGAGAATATTTCCTTTGTAGGATTTCTGAAACCAAAAATAGCAGAAAACAGGAACTGGCACTTCGGCATCTTGTTAATAGGTTAGCTCCGGAAAATGCATCAAAACGATATAAAGTGTGAACAAAACATGTAGGTATTATCATAAAACAAGCATGGAACATCAAAAATTATAGATACGTTGGAGACGTATCAACATCCCCAAGCTTAGTTCTTACTCGCCCTCGAGTAGGTAAACGATAACAAAGATAATTTCTGAAGTGACATGCTACTAACACGATCTCCTGAATCCCCCGAGATGGGATTGGCGGCGGCGGCGTCTCTGGAAGGTTTTCCGTATCGTGGCTCTCGGTACTGGGGCTATTATCGACGAAGGCTTAAGTAGGCGGAAGGGCGGAGTCGGGAGGCTCACGGGGGCCCCACACGCTAGGGCCGCGCGGGCCCCCCTAGGCCGCGCCGCCCTAGTGTGGCGGCGCCCCGTGGCCCCACTTCGTCTCTCCCTTGGTCTTCTGGAAGCTTCGTGGAAAAATAGGCCCCTGGGCGTTGATTTCGTCCAATTCCGAGAATATTTCCTTAATAGGATTTCTGAAACCAAAAACAGCAGAAAACAACAACTGGCTCTTCGGTATCTCGTTAATAGGTTAGTGCCGGAAAATGCATAATAATGACATATAATGTGTATAAAACATGTGAGTATCATCATAAAAGTAGCATGGAACATAAGAAATTATAGATACGTTTGAGACGTATCACTCTCCCACGCGAGCACAAAGTGCTCGACGAAATGCGCCACACAAAGGTTGTGCTGCTAGGTTGTGCTGCGGTTGCTCGAAGAAATTACTTTGTTGTGCCGTTGTTGCTCGACGAAATTACTTTGTTGTGCTGTTGTTGCTCGACGAAATTACTTTGTGGTTGTTATCACCAGAATTTGACCAAGTCAGAGGTGGGCCGCGATCAAGATGGGCTTGAAGATTATATAATGAAGAAATACGTGAATCGGCCTTATATGCGGAGTTTGGGCTAGTTTGCCCTTGTATCTGTAATATAGTAGATCGCATCTTAGATTAGAAGATAGAGCTTGACCCGTGCACGGTTAGGTGCACGCCTAAATTAGAAAGTCCCCTGGACTATAAATATGTATCTAGGGTTTATGGAATAAACAACAACTCACGTTCAACCCAAAACAAACCAATCTCGGCGCATCGCCAACTCCTTCATCTCGAGGGTTTCAATCAGGTAAGCGACATGCTGCCTAGATCGCATCTTGCGATCTAGGCAGCACAAGCTCCACGTTGTTCATGCGTTGCTCGTACTGAAGCGTCTTTGATGGCGAGCAACGTAGTTATCATAGATGTGTTAGGGTTAGCATAGCTCTTCGTATAACATGCTTACGTAGTGCAGCCCTTGCATGTCTAGCCGCCCTCACGCCTATCTCAGGCGTGGGGGCGGCACCCTGCTTGTTCATCATCTAGTAGATCTGATCCGTTACGATTGCTCCTTGTTCTGCAAGGATTAGTTTAATATCTGCAATAGTTAGGCCTTACAAAGGGGGGGAGGATCCAGCGGCACGTAGGGTGGCGTTCGCAAGTCCTAAACAGGATGTTCCGAGGATCAACGCCATGTTGGTTTTTAGGCCTTGTTTAGGATCG
Source organism: Lolium perenne (assembly GCF_019359855.2). Classification (NCBI taxonomy): domain Eukaryota; kingdom Viridiplantae; phylum Streptophyta; class Magnoliopsida; order Poales; family Poaceae; genus Lolium; species Lolium perenne. The sequence goes on along the minus strand of NC_067247.2, from coordinate 282,465,453 downwards.
GCTTATGAGCACCGTGCGTGGCCGCGAGGCCCAACCTGGAGTAGGATGATCCGATTATGCGGTGAAAACCCTAAATCGTCGTAGATCTCATTAGCTATATCTTGATCAAGCAGGATCACCAAGTATTCGTGCACCCCGTACGAATCATGGGTGGATCGGCTCTTTGAGCCGATTCACAGGATAACCTGAGAGCCGATCGAGGCTCGTATTTAATGTTTACGTGTATGCCACGCAGGAACTAAGCGAGGCATCCCCATCACCTTCCTGACCAGGTATAGGTCAGGTGGCACGCCCTTGCACTTCGCATCGCCGCGTGTGACCAGAAGAGCATTGCGGGCCGTCGCTCGGAGGGGTCTCAGCCAGCCGCAGCTCTAGGCTCTTCCCGGCTCTACACTGTGTTGACAGGCCGCTGCCCGCCGGTGGGTTTTGGCAGTCAACAGTGGTGCTGCTGTTGCTCGACGGAATTACTTTGTGCTGCTGTTGTGCTGCTAGTTTTTGTGAGCTGATGTGTGTGTTGTGCATGTGGTTCTTGCTGGAACTATTGCTTTAGCAAGAACAAATGCTCTTGCTCATTAGCTTAAGCAGTAATGATGTGATGCTTAACTATGTAACGATAATGCCTTTATATGAACTGTTTATGGTAATGATTAAATAGGCATGTGCTAAGCTGGTTGCCTCTATATTATTGGATTGAGTGATATGGCTACTGCTTATTTGTTCTCAAAATGTGTTGGTAGCTAGTGTGGGTTTGGAAAGTGGCCTTTTAATCAGTAAGTGATTAATATATAATCCCTTGGTCTATACCAAGTGATGAATATATAATCCCTTTGAAGCATCTGCCCCATGTTATATATGTGTGTTTGACCATGCTTACGATGGATTGCTTGCTTGTTTGTCTTGCTGGTTGCATCTCAAAGTTGGATATTTGGTTGGTTTTGATGAAAATAGAGATATCCACAGTAGGGGATCATGTAAATGAATGCCGCTGTGGTATCCTTTGAAGAAAATAGATTGTTTCTGATGGTTTTAAAAGGCTAGGTGGTGCTAGGTGATTCAGTTGGCTACCAAGGACTTGTCTCATCTGGTTAGCTGGGATATGCTATGTGTTCTTGCTTGTTTAGGCATATCTATCACTTACTGCATTTCTTTGTTCTTGCTTGGCTCTCTTTTGCCAGCATCACTTGGTCTATACCAAGTGATGAATAATCCATTTGGAGCATCTGCTCCATGCTATATATGTGTGTTTGAGCATGCTTATGATGGATTGCTTGCTTGTTTGTGTTGCTGGTTGCATCTCAAAGTTGGACATTTGGTTTGTTTTGATGAAAATAGAGATATCCACAGTAGGTGATCATGTAAATGGATGCCATGGTGCTATCCTTTGAAGAAAATGGACTGTTTCTGATAGTTTTAAAAGGCTAGGTGGTGCTAGGTGATTCAGTTGGCTACCAAGGACTTATCTCATCTGGTTAGCTGGGATATGCTATGTGTTCTTGCTTGTTTAGGCATATCTATCACTTACTGGATTTCTTTGTTCTTGATTGGCCTCTCTTTTGCCAGCATCACTTGGTCTATACCAAGTGATGAATAATCCCTTTGGAGCATCTGCTCCATGCTATATATGTGTGTTTGAGCATGCTTATGATGGATTGCTTGCTTCTTTGTGTTGTTGGTTGCATCTCGAAGTTGGACATTTGGTTGGTTTTGATGAAAATAGAGATATCCACAGTAGGGGATGATGTCTACGCACGCTTCTATTCCTGTAGACAGTGTTGGGCCTCCAAGATCAGAGGTTTGTAGAACAGCAGCAAGTTTCCCTTAAGTGAATCACCCAAGGTTTATCGAACTCAGGGAGGTAGAGGTCAAACATATCCCTCTCAAGCAACCCTGCAATTAAGATACAAGGTCTCTTGTGTCCCCAACACACCTAATACACTTGTCAGATGTATAGGTGCACTAGTTCGGCGAAGAGATAGTGAAATACAAGTAATATGGATGATTATAAGTAGTAATTGCAATCTGAAATAAAAATGGCAGCAAGCGAACATGTAGCAGAACTTGTTGGAAACGGTGTTTCAATGCTTAGAAACAAGGCCTAGGGATCATACTTTCACTAGTGGACACTCTCAACAATGATCACATAATTGAATAAATAACTGCTACTTGCTGACGTGGGAGTTGACGTGGGATTCACTACAAGAAAAGTTCTGATAGGCAACGTCCCAAAATCGTCCGCTAAGGGGTGTTTTTCGTCGCCTATGGGCCTAACCCGACGATATGGGTTCTGTTGTCGAAACTGCGTCAGGCAAAGTCCTACCACGTTTTTTTCGGTCCGTCGCGCTTGGGTGCCCTTCCGCCACGGAAAATCGGACCGTTGCAGAAGTGTTTCCGGGAGCCCGTTGACTGCTGACGTCATGCAAACTGACACGTGGTAGACGCCGTTAACTGGCAGTTAACGGCGTTAACCGCTGAAACACCGTGGTAGATGGTAGGCCCACACGAGGCCTGCCACGTCTTAAGCGGGCCGGCCCATTAAGTTTGCGGGCCGGGCCCGCTGACTTAGTTTGACCGGTCAAATATATAGCTGGGCTGGTCCATTAGTTACGTGAGCCGGGCCTAACCTCTAAGGTTGACTGGTCAAAAGATTAATGGGCCGGCCCACTAAGCATGTGGGCCGGGCCGAATGCACTCGTTTGACCGGTCAACAGGCAAAAGGGCCGGCCCACAAAACATGTGGGACCCACTTTCATGTTATCGGGTCGGCCCATTTACCAAGTGGGGTCCACCTTAAAGCAAGTGGGCCGGCCCAAGAAGTTATTGGGCCGGCCCAATTAGCATGTGGGTCCCACTTTCCTGCTATCGGGCCGGCCCATTTAGTACGTGGGGTCCACATTAGATCAAATGGGCCGGCCCACCAAGCCAGCGGGCCGGGCCAAAAGCATAGGTGGGTCCCACTTTCCTGTTAATGGGCCAGCCCATTTAGTATGTGGGGTCCACCATATAGCAAGTGGGCCGGCCCAACAAGATAGTGGGCCGGGCCAAAAACACAGGTGGGTCCCACTTTCCAGTTAAAGGGCCGACCCATTTAGTATGTGGAGTCCACCATATAGCAAGTGGGCCGGCCCAACACGCTAGTGGGCCGGGCCAAAAACACAGGTGGGTCCCTCTTTCCTCTTAAAGGGCCGGCCCATTTAGTATGTGGGGTCCACCATGCAGCAAGTGGGCCGGCCCAACAAGATAGTGGGCCGGGCCAAAAATGCAGGTGGGTCCCACTTTCCTCTTAAAGGGCCGGCCCATTTAGTATGTGGGGTCCACCATGCAGCAAGTGGGCTGGCCCAACAAGATAGTGGGCCGGGCCAAAAGCACAGGTGGGTCCCACTTTCCTGTTAAAGGGCCGGCCCATTTAGTACGTAGGGTCCACCACAAAAGCAATTGGCTAGCCCAACTAGTTAGTGGGCCGGCCCAGTAGTGGGTGGGGTCCACCTTAAAGCAAGTGGGCCGGCCCAATTAGAGTGTGGGGTCCACCGTAAATCAAGTGGGCTGGCCCAACAAGTAAGTGGGCTAGCCCGTTTAGTTGCTGTTTATATGCCGGCATAATAGGCGCTTTAGGATTTTGCGGGCCGGCACATATGTGATTTCGGTTAATTGGGTCGTTTAAGGGATGGGAATTCGTGTTTTAGATACTGAGAATATTTACGCAGCAATGATTTCTGTCGGATAGCCTCACTTACCACAAGCAACAAAGAAAAAATGCGCGAAAGAACTATAAAAACTAACTAAATATTACATCAGCTGCACGGCTTTGAAAAAATATTACAGAACCCAGAGAAATTGAATGGTAATTAAACCTAGCAATACAATGAAGCGATCCGGCAATCTTTTAAGTTGTCCATGCAGCACCTATATCTGAAACAAAGACATTACAAGTTAAGACAGCAACAATGGAAAGGCAAAGACACTACAATATTGTTTGCCAAAGAATTTGGAACTCATCATTTCGTCGTTATAACAAGATTATTGTAATGCGCACAATAAGCAAACAAAGAGTGCATGCCGCATACCAATGTACCCAATATAACAGAGCATGTTAGAATGAAACAATAGACTTACTACTGCCGAGTCCCATGCAAACCAACATGTTCAGGGAGTACAAAATTGGCATGAACAACATAGTAGCAGGCTATAAATTTTGTAACAACGATCGAGCAAGATGAAGTTATGATGGCTACATCTACAGAGCAGGGAATGTAAACCAAAAATAGAAGTTACGATGGCAAAAGCTAAAGAGGAGGGAATGTGAACCAACATGTGCCAAGTGTAATTACTTCATTTTGGCTGTGAACTAAATAATACTCCTGAACTTCTAGTGAAGGGGATGCAAATCAAGATGATTCGGGATATAAACTTGTAATGAGCAACACATAGAGGATAGTTAATGCTGGAGCTTAGGATGGACCAGATACAGAATAAAGTGGGATCACCTGTGAACTTGTATAAGAGGGAATGCAAACCAATATGTTCAGCATTCCATATGTGAGCGTCATGCCAAGTCAGAGAAACAAGTCAATAATGCAGCTTTTGAAGAACAAGATGGCACGCAAAATTATTATCTAGTAATATGACAAGTTTATTTGTACTACAGGCTAGATAGCAGAGTGATAGCATGCCAAACTAAGTCCTTACTTTGTTAGCTTACAATGAAGTAGATACAAAACAATGGCATCACCTGTAGTACAGGGAATGCAAGCCAACATGTTCATGGAGTAAAAAATTGGCACAAACAACATAGTAGCAGGCCATAATTTTTGTAACAACGACCGAGCAAGATAAAGTTATGATGGCTAGATCTACAGAAAGGTGCAATGTAAACCAAATATAGAAGTTACGATGCCAAAAGCTATAGAGCAGGGAATGCGAACCAACATGTGCAATTACTTAAAATTGGCCATGAACTAAATAATAGCAGGATGTTACTATAATATACCTATAATTTTTGTAACAACGACTGAGCAAGATAGAAGTTATGATGGCTACATCTACAGAGCAGGGAATGCAAACCAAAATGTTCAATCGCTTAAAGTTAGCAATGAACTAGAAAATAGCAAGGTGTTACGGTCATAGCTAGGAATGAACTAAAAGAGCTTCAGACAAACAAGCATCTGAACCCAGAACATGGCGCTAAAACAAGGGACTTACATTAGGAGAAGCACTCTGTGGGAGTCACAACAGATCTTCCTGGGGTTGATAGATCCGGTGATGAAGTACGCTACATGTGCTACTTGGGGTTGGAGAGACGGCCATTACACTTCATGGTTACTCATCTCATCTGCAAAAACGTAACGGCGCGTCGTTAGCACAAACAGGTTCCCCCAAGATTAAACAAGAACTTGCAGGCAAGCAATAGAAAAGCGACAGTAGAAGAGTTTAGATCATGCAAGGCGCCGGTGAAGCAGATCCGGTTCATGCACAGCGGTGTCGGTGAGCAAGATCCGATGCGGTGGAAGACGGATCCGGCGAAGCGGCTCAGCTCTGCGGTAGACTGCTGGATGAGCATATGGTTTCGAGGTACGGCGGGGATGATCCGGTCCGGTTGATGACGGCGTCGATGAAGCGGCTCCGGAAGGCAGCCGGATGACGAGGATCGCGAGGGCTCGGGTAGGCCAGGGAAGTCCGGCGGGGATGTTCCGGTGCGGTGGTCGTGGAGGTGGGAGAGAGGGACTTGGGAAGTTCCGGTGGGTGGTCTGAGGGAAATGAATTTTTTCTGGGAGGGTTTCCGGGCTAGGGAGGTGGTGATCCAAAAAATGACGGGCATACCCCCCCACCAACCGACCTTGCTGTCATCTCCACAGGGGTAGAATGGGAATTTGGAAGCGTGTGAAATTTTTGTATTTTGTGGGCGGGAAGTTTTGCCGCTATGAGATTTTGAATTTGGCTAAGGTCCAAGTATAATGATAAAAAATTGTGATACCGTACTAGTACCTCTGTTCAAGTCCGAGTGCAAAATCAAATCATCATCACCTTGAATATCGGTCAGTACCAGGATCATGATCTATCTCTGAAATTAGTGTATCCGCTAGATCTTGCAAAGTGTAATGATAAAAAGAATTGTGAGACCGTACTAGTACTTCTCTTCTAGGCCGAGTACAACATCAAATCATCATCATGTTGAAAATTTGTTACCAACTTACCATGATCATGATCTACCTCTGAAAATGGGCGCATCCACTAAAACTTGCAAAGTATAATGATACAAATTTGTGAGACCGTACTAGTACTTATGTTCAAGGTCGAGTGCAACATCAAATCATCATTACATTGAAAATTGTGTTACCATGATCATGATATTTCTCTGAATTTGGCGCATCCGCTAAATCTCGCAAAGGATAATGATAAAAAAAATTGTGAGATTGTACTAGTTCTTATGTTCAAGGCCGAGTACAAGATCAAATCATCATCACGTTGAAATTTGTTACAATGATCATGACATATCTCTAAAATTGGTGCATCCGCTAAATCTTGCACGTGGCGCATCTCGGTGCGGAGCAACAGGTCGGTGCTATCAAGGTTGAGGCATCGGTAGCGTCATCGTGCTCTCATCTCTTGATAGATCTTCTACATGGCGCGGCGCACTACCCGCTGATAAGCAGTCACATGTGAGACCGAGGTGGAGACGTCCCCGGCATCCTCGAGGCGCATCCAAAAAAATTAGTATAGCTTTTATTTCTGTTGCTTGCATTATTTTTAGTAAATGGCTACTCCTGAGAATACTAAGTTGTGTGATTTTATTAGCACCAACAACAATGATTTTATTTGCACACCCATTGCAGCCGCCCTTCTACGAGCCAGCGTCGACTCAAGGTATGAATTCATGTGGTGTCGCGCCCCTTCTGCCGATGAAGTGGGTGCCTTAGATTTATTGTTCTTCTCTTATGATTATTTTGAGCCAAACATGTGTGCTCTTTCTCTGAATATATTGCTTGAAAATCTTACCAAGTTACTTAAATTCACTTCGTTCTTAATCTAGCGAGCTAATATTGTTATTTTTAATGAACGGTGGTGCGCGCAAGGAGAATTATTTGTGGGTGTGTTGAGCTGTTAGGCATAAGTCGAAATCCTCATCTAAACGAGTCCTCAGCTTAACACATAAAAAAGGTGTTCAATCTCGCCCACAATACCCTCTTCTTTCATCTCCCTTTATTGGAACTTGTTTTGCAGACAAGGAAAGTGGCACGTGTAATGTGAGTAAAACCCTCTTAGCCAAAATCATCTACGAGCAAGATTTTCTATACTGTAGATGCCCCAATTGACTCTCATCCCCAAAGTAGTTTTTTATGTCAGTATAGACTTCTTTAGTTGATGTATACTATCGTACATGGCATGCATTTGCCTAATGAGCAGCATTGTATTGCTATTCTAGCCAACCTGATCGATATGTCAAGCTTCATGCACGAGATGCCATGTTTAATTTACTCCCTCGCTCTGATCCATATTTCTTGGTGTGAAATGAATGTGAATAGGAGGGACTACTTTTCTTAGATAGTACTATATCATTTCAAAAAAAGTACTACTACATCACAAATGCATCAAAAGAGTACTACATCACAAGACCACCTTGGTTGTACTAGTAGAGTTTAATGCTGAACTTCCAAAGGGATTAAGATTACACATATGAACTTTAAACATGACCAGGGGCATGAGGGCCAGCAGCAGGGGCGTTGACGTGGAATAAGCTAGGCAAGACGTAATTCTGGAGGAAGAGGCCATATGATGCGTGCTTGGCCTTGGTTGCAGGGCGGTGCTTCCCCCGATGTACTTAGGCCTACACCCATCGCATGTTGGATCAGGCTGCGGATGTCCTTCTGGAGAATTTTGCCACATAATGGGCAAAATAGCTCCCCGCGCATGCAGAAACGAATTTCACCACCCTTCAGCCGCTTGAGAACATAGCGGCTTTTCCGGTCCCTGCGCACCTTGTTGTTGTCCATGTCATCAGAATACTCCTATGAATTATTAAGTACTACATAATCAGGTTTTTTATGACAGATCGAATAAATACTCCACTAACATAATCAAACCTTAGAAACCCTAAAATTAAATGTGTAGACCAAGTAAATGGCAGAAGAAATCGTAATAAATCATGAGAAACCCTATGAACAACCATGAACATAAGCCACAACAATTGCAAGTCCACTAAGTATGAACACATAAATTGATTATATGACTACATGGGAGATTAGTCGAAATTAAACTAGAATCTGATCTTACGAATCGTAGAATCAATTACATCTACAAGAACAAGGTAGGATATCAAATCAATCAAGAACCAGGCTCGTGCAAACAATGTGAACAGCAATATGACACAAAGAGGAATGGGACAGTTTCGGTAAAAGAGTAGTACCTCCTCGTCATCACCCTCAACATCCTCCTGGAACTGAACGTTTGGGCCGAAATCGTCGAAGGGGTCGAGGTTCGCGTCCAGCACCAGGCCTAGGAAGACCTCGCCGTGGTGGCCTGCAACGCCGTGCATATCTTCGGCGGGATCAACAACGTTGGTATCCACCTTCTGCTCGACGGCCAGGACGCCCGTTTCGACCGAGGTCGAAGAATCAGACAAGCAGAGGAGACGAGCGGCATGGGTGCCCGGTGAAGCCTCACCCGTCGTGACGGCCAGGACGCCCATTTCGACCGAGGTCGAAGAATCAGACAAGCAGAGGAGACGAGCAGCCTGGGTGCCCGATGAAGCCTCACCCACCGTGACGGCCACTACCGTAGAGGCATCCTCTGCGCGGGCGGCCGCCGATTGCTCCGCCTCGTATGCAATACCTGTCTTCATGCTGCTGCGGTTGGAAACGGGGAAGTCGATGTATCAGAGGTGCGGTGAGTGGATGGGGTTTTTTCACAGTGTGGGGGAGGCAAGTTGGGGGAGTGGAGAGGACGATCTCGCGAGAGATGATGAGGCCGATTATTTTATAGCCTCTGACTCTCTGTATCCAGTAGTGGACGTGTGAAGTCGTGCATGTACTCGACTTTCCACTTTCTGGGAAACGTGTACGAAACTTTTTTTTTGGACCATTTAACTTCATGTGGGGCTCATGTACACCAATACTTCCAAACTTCATAAGTAATTCAAAATCATTCAGAATAATATGAGACCTTAACATTTTTTTTTGTGTCAGATATTGTCTATGAAAAATAACATCCTTCAAAAAATAAATCCCCTATGCCAATCCGATCATGCCCGTCTACTCCAACTAGCTTCCTCGAGTAATTTGGCACCTTATATTCTTAAAATGAACCAAAAATTGGCACAGGGGTGCATCATCACATGGAAAATGATGTTACCATTCCGTCTTCCCATTTTTGTTTGAATTTTTCAAAATTGTCATGCCCTAACGGAAAAAATGTACTCCTTCTAAGAAGCATGTATCAGAATGGCATTACCAAAACCTAGGGGTGGGGTGGGGGGGCACATGGTGGTGTGATGATACATCACATTTGGACCACACAACACCATTTGGACCAACCAAAAAAAACCACCCTACACAAACCCTGGTCAAAACTAGTTTGACCAATATTACAAAAGTTGTACGGAGTACATAATTCAGAAACCGTCAGAAATATACGAAGCATTCAGGAGTCCCCCAAGTCAGTGACTTTGAGTCACTTACAACTGTGGTCCACATATCTTTTTTTTTGAGAGAATGGTCCACATATCAGTCACCCAAAGTCATGGCAAAGTCAGCTTGGCGAAGTCACCGACAGACAAAGCAAGCAGTGAACAGACAACTCCGTAGCACTGAAAAGACATCTCACTGAAAAGGCTAGTACTACCTTTTCTTCCCGGATAAGCAAAAATAGCTGATCGGTACTGACGAAATGCACCAGGTCCGCAATGTACTCCAGCTATAAGTGAAGCATGCCTACCACTGACGAGGAAATTCAAGATTCCACCAGATCCCCATATCACTCTTTTGCATAAAACACGGACATATCTTTTGCACAATTCACCACTTGTTGGTCTAATCTATCGCAGGTTCCATCAGTTGGTCATCTAATTAACGATTTAACGGATTAGAAAAATAAGCGGTGGAATTAGAAGTACTAGTAGCGAAATGTGCAAAATATACTGTCCTTCCCGAGGGGGTTTGTCCAGAAGAGGGCCGGATGACAATGTCCCGGGTGCATCCAGAAAGGAGAGGGGTAGTTTCTAATACATGTAAGAAATTATTTTACAAAAAGGTACATACTAAGTAGTACAACTATTAGTACAGTACTACTATTTCGAGGGAAAATGCCATGTCGTGCGACCTCTAATCAATGAGTAGAAGTTGTAGGTGCGCATAACATGCATTGCTGAAAGCTGGTTCCGCTGGAATTTGAGGTCAGCCGGGGCAGATTCTGCGAAGTTCGCCCGACGTCACTCATGTATCCCACCAAACTGCTCACTTCTTTCAATGTCTCTTCTCTTTCACTGCAACTCTCCAACATCAGGTGCATCAACTTATCTTGTGCCTTCTGCTTATCGAGAAGGGCAAGGATGGCGATGTCAGCATATTTAAGGATCAACTTTTGGAGCTCTACTTTATCCTGAAGAAGGATTTTGTACTCTATATCAGACTTGTCTCTTCCGAGGCACACAGTCTTGAGTATGCTGCTGGCTTCCTCCGCTGATGCAATGTTCCTCTCTTTCTGCTTAATCAGCTCGTTCTTCAACATATCGCGCTCATTGCGAAGGCTGCAAATGAGCTCCACAAGAGTTTTCGAATTCTTCTTCTTGGCAGCCAAATCGTCTCGGAGGCGATCACACTCTAAGCTGAGCTCCTCGTTTTTTTCCATCAAGATGGCGACAGTGGTGTCGATAGTCGGCGCCGCTTCCTTCAGGGCGAAATCATCGGTAGCAAGTAAGCGCAAAGGAAGAAGAAGAAGAAGAAGAAGATAACTACACAGTGCTTGGTGCTACCTCATTTCGCCGGGGTAGGGCCGGGTTGAAATCATCGGACGACGATGATTCCTTGGTCATGGAAGTTGGTGCAGTACGGGCGTCGTTGGAACTTCCAACCCTTTAAGATGTATAACCATAGAGACTCTTAAAGAGCTTGAGCCCAGGAAGAAGAAACGAAAGTACATGGCGAAGGAAACTAACCCGGTGAGCACAGCACGGACGCGTTTCGGCGGCAGCGGCGGCGACGGCGAGCCCACTTGGTTTCTGGAAGCGTCTCTCGAAATTTCGAGCCGGCGTTTTTTCTCCGCGTACTTGACCGCCGACGACCTGAATTTTGAAGACATTGCTGGAGGAGAGAGCGACGAACAAATGTTTGTTAGGTGGAGAGAGGAAGAAAGTGAATGGAACGAGAGAGTTTAGCGTTTTGCCCTTATAGTCATAGTCGCTAACCGTGACGCGGGAAGGTTGGTCGTCGGCGTTTAATGGTCTCCCGCGTGGAAACCGAGGCAGCCACGAGGCAGCGGCTGGCCACGCGGCGTCCAGTCGCCTACGCCGCCGTAAATGAGGGTAGTTGCCTACCACCACCAGGTGACATGCACGTTTTGCATGTCAACGTGTGACATGCGGCCTAAATTCAATTTTTTTGACTGCCGATGAAGAGTTCCGTGCCATGCACTCTGGCACTCTGCGCCGTCTTGGATCAGAAAATGAGCGAAGAACGAGGACGAGGCACTAGTTCAAATTTAGGATGAAGTTTAAGTTTTATTTTGGTTTCAATTAGATTAGAGGGAGTAGTACTCTTACTTTATTATATTACTCGTACTTGTGTTGATGTAGTAGTATTATTATGGTGGTGTACTTGCGTTCATGTACTTGTTTTAGCTGTTTTGGTGAAGGAGACATGCATCACCTTTTTTGGTGATGTATCTAGTCGTCCTGTAGCCCTTGTCAAATTCCTCTGATATACTGATGGGAGGGCTTGTTCACCCCATACTGATGGGAGCCCTTGTCAAATCGTAATCATAGTTTTAAGTTTCGAAACCAATGAAAAATATCCTGCTACGTGCAAAATCTCAATATGAAAATCTTAGTATATATTGTAGACTGCACAAAAATTAAGAAAATATGGCAGGTAAAATTATACTCCGTATTGGAATTGTGAACTACTCCCTCCGTCTCACTACTTACGGCGCATTTTTTCCCGATATTACTCGATGCTTAAGGCGCGGGTGGTTGTGGTTCAGTTATCTCCCTAATTTGCACCTGCTTTCCCGTTTCCACTAGTCGAAAGTCGAAACCTGGCCACATTAACCCAAGATCCTGAATAACTGTTGGTCTATCCCGAGAAACGAGGAGGTTTAAAGAAACGAGGAGTCTAGCGCGTGCGGAAGGTGCTTTAATCGTGCGAGCATGCAGGGGCAAAATGAGGAAACTAGCGATTACTTTCTCTCCTGCCAGTCTTATACCTTAATAAATGGGCAAACTGAGCACGTTGTAGCTAATCCTTTTATTAATTAAGCAGCTATATTAGTCAATAAGATTGCCTTATGTTTTTCCTCAGTTTTTGCCAAGCCCTTATTTGCAACCCGCAGAAGGAGCTCAGACGGGAGGATTCCAGTTTAGTTGACCATTCCGTGCTGACGTGTGGGGCTAGTAGAAAGGGACCGCGTGGGACAGGACGAGACCGTGTTTGGTTGTACGTCAGCAGGAGCTGGGTTCTGTCTCTCTCGGCGCGAATTGGCATTTTTAAGAGCACCTTTTCCCCCTCTGTCTCTTTGTCTTTTTTAACCAAATTAGTATCAAATCTAGAGAAGCTTGCATTTCTGTCTTTCTTCAATTATTTGTGCCTTTTGGCCCTCGTTGTTTGCCCAATATGGCAGCAAATCTAGTACTCCCTCTGGTCCATATGTATGTAGTTAAATCTAGAAGCAAATCTCCAGGGTAATGAACGACAAATTCACAGTCATAGTAAATCGAGAAAACAAAGTAGGGCCAACAAAATATAGTAGAATAGGGATAGATAATAGGGATCCCTCCCTAGATAATAAGCTGCATACACAGCAGCCAACATAGTAACAGGTTCGAGGTTCTTCACAACACCATCATACTAACAACATAACAACAAGGGATCCCTAGCTAACAACAAAATAGAAGCTGCTTTGCAGCAGCAGCACACGTCCAGGACTCCGCCTACCCCATCTGCCTCTGCCTCCACTTGTTGCTCCCCTTGGGAGCCTTGGGCTTGAGCGGAGGCATGCGCCCGGCGGAGATCTCCACCCGCTGGATGCTGTGGAGGTGCATGCCGAGCGCCATGTGCTTGGCGCGGAAGGAGTGGGGGTTCACCGACGCGCCGACCTTGGGGTTGGTGTTGCCGATGTTCTCGGCATGCGTGAGGAGGCAGTTGAAGTCAGTGCCACCGAGTCTCCTAGTGCAGAAGGGGCACCTGTAGACACCCTTGGCGACGTCGAGGTAGGAGACGTACTGGCCGACCTGCAGCCTCCGCAGCACCTGGCGAGTCTTGGTGTCATGGTCCTCGTCGTCGCTGCCGACGTCGCTGCCAGACACCTGATCCATATCAAACTGGAATTTGAGTGAAGGAGTTGCAACGATGTCTAACGTGCATGATAACAAAGTAAGGAAAAACAGAGCCAGCCTCAGTTAGAGTGGAGACGATTATATGTCTACAGGGATGGTGTTAGCGAACCAAAGCTCATGCACAACAGATTTGTACACAGCAATGGTTTGCTGAACCCACTCTGTAAAAATTTGTGCCCAACGATTCATCATAGGCAAAGAAACAGATTCCAGATCTGAATTTGAACAGATTCCAGACTATTTGCAAAATTAAACGGTTGATATCTTTTGATTCGTGCATAAAATAACTGATTGAGATCCCATGATTACTTGCATAAATTAACTGATTGAGATCTCATTATTACTTGCATAAATTAACCGAACGGCCGAACTCCAAATCTTCGACGAAATCAAGAAGGGGTCAAAGCAAAATAGAATAAAATCGGCGCAAATATTAACCCAATACTCATCCATCTACAGATCGGCACTAATAGTTACTAGGGAACCAGCAAAAATAGGGTTCAAAGAGGAATGGGGAACAAAAAAGGGAGCAAACCATAGTTACCTCGTTCCATGGGTCGTCCATGCAGGTGTCGTAGGGGTTCGGAGGCGGGATGTACGGCACCTCCTCATAGGGGTCCCATCCCGGCGGGATCCGACCGCCACCGGCGGCGGCGACGGCCGTTGAGGGGACGGCATCGAAGAGGGAGGCGTCGCGCTTGGAGCCGACGGCGTCATGGACGATGGGATTCGCATTCTCCTTGCACATCATCTCGCCGGCAGAGAGGGAGAGGGTTTTTCTCTTTGGAGAAGATGATGATGGGACGTGAGAGGAGGCGTTGCATGAGCTAGTGAGAGTGACAGAGAGAGTGCGAGGAGGCGTATATAAAGGCGAGGGGTGGTTAATGCAACCCGCGTCCTACGCGTCCACCATTGATCGTCTGCACGTCTTGGGCTTCTGCAACGCGACACGCGTCCACGATTGCACGTCTTCGACTTTTGCACCGCGACCCGCGTCTACGCGTCAACAATTGCACGTCTTCCACTTCTGCACCGCAACACGCGTACTCGAGTCTAATACTCGCTAGTGCAATATACTCAGTTTTACCTCAAGTGGATGGTCAACAGAGAGTCAACAAATGGGATTAACTAGTTAAATGAGTCAACAAATGGGATTATCAAGCTTACTTATTCGTTTTCACGTGTTAAACTTGTCTAAATCTTGGTCAAACCTAGGATTTGATTAAGATTCAAATGGGCAGAAAATTCTAAAAAAAACAGAAAAATGAAAAACCAAAGCACATAGTCTTGTTATGTCATATAGTAAGCATTACATTTGATAAACAAGGTCTAGACATATTCAAACCATACAAATCATGTATCTACCCTCTAACCCCTAAACTATGTCTTATGAAGTCAAGCATGAAGAGAAGTGGTTTTGGGTTTCAAACATGGAAATTTCAAACACCTCCCAAAAACTTCATTGTCAACCCTAGGATTTGACCAACATACTTGTTTAAATCTTGGTCAATCCTAGTATTTAACCAAGATTCAAATGGGCATCAAAATTTAAAAAAATCACAAAAATGAAAAACCAATGCACATAGTTTTTCTTATGTCATATAGTAAGCATTCAAGTTGATAAACAAGGTCTATACATATTCAAACCAGACAAATCATGTATCTATACCCCTAACCCCTAAACTCTGTCTTATGAAGTCAAGCATGAAGAGAATTGGTTTTGGGTTTCAAACATAGAAATTCAAAAACCTCCCTACAAGCTTCATTTTAGAGTGACTAAGAAGGATCCATGCTTACCTTTGCATTTTCATATCTTAAACTTGTTTAAATCATTGTCAACCCTAGGATTTGACCAACATACAAATGGGCACAAAATTAAAAAAATCAGAAAAATGAAAAACAAAAGCACATAGTCTTCTTGTGTCATATCGTAAGCATTCAAGTTGATAAACAAGGTCTAGATATATCCAAACCAGACAAATCATGTATCTACCCCATGTCGATCTTATGAAGTCTAGCATGAAGAGAAGCCGTTTTGGGTTTCAAACATGGAAATTTCATGAACATGTCAAAAGCTTCATTTTAGAGTGACTAAGAAGGATCAAGGCTTACCTTTTCATTTTCATGTTTTAAACTTGTTTAAATCCTGGTCAAATCAAGGATTTGACCAAGATTCATATGGACATAAAATAAAAAAATGAAAAAAATGAAAAACCAAAGCACATAGTCTTCTTATGTCATATAGTAAACATTAACGTTGATAAACAAGGTCTAGACATATTTAGACTAGACAAATCATGTATCTACCCCCTAACCCCTAAACTCTGTCTTATGAAGTCAAGCATGAAGAGAAGTGCATAGTTTGGGTTTCAAACATGGAAATTTAAAAAAACTCTCAAAAACTTCATTTTAGAGTGACTAAGAAGGATACATTCTCCCCTTTTCATTTTCATGTTTATACTTGTTTAAATCTTGGTCAAACCTAGGATTTTACAAGATTCAAATGTGCATCAAAATTCCAAAAAAAAGATAACTGGAAAACCAAAGCACATAGTTTTCTTATGTCATATAGTAAGCATTAAAGTTGATAAACAAGGCCTAGACATATTCAAACAAGAAAAATCATGTATCTACCCCTACCCCTAAACTTTGTCTTATGTAGTTAAGCATGAAGAGAAGTGGTTTTGGGTTTCAAACATGGAAATTTCAAAAACCTCCCAAAAGCTTTATTTTAGAGTGACTAAGAAGGATCCATGCTTACCTTTTCATTTTCATATTTTAAACGTATTTAAATCATTTTCAAGCCTAGGATTTGACCAAGATTCAAATGGGCATAAAATTAAAAAAGATCAGAAAAATGAAAAACAAAAGCACATAGTATTCTTATGTCATATATATAGTAAGCATTCAAAAGTTGATAAACAAGGTCTAGACATATTCAAATAATACAAATCGTGTATCTACCCCTAACCCTAAACTCTGTCTTATATATGAAGTCAAGCATGAAGACAAGTGGTTTTTGGTTTCAAACACGGAAATTTCAAAAACCTCCCAAAAGCTTCATTTTAGAGTGACTAATTAAGAAGGATCCAGGCTTACCTTTTCATTTTAATGTTTTAAACTTGTTTAAATCTTGGTCAAACCTAGGATTTGACCAATATTCAAATGGGCATAAAATAAAAAATAAAAAACCAAAGCACATAGTCTTCTTATGTCATGTAGTAATCATTCAAGTTCATAAACAAGGTCTAGACATATTCAAACCAGACAAATCATGGACCCCCTAACCCTAAACTCTATCTCATATATGAAGTCAAGCATTAAGAGAAGTGTGGTTTTGGGTTTCAAACATGTAAATTTCAAAAACCTCCCAAAAGCTTCATTTTAATTAGACTTACTTTTAAATTAAGAAGGATCCAGGATTAATTACATTTTCATTGTCATGTTTTAAACTTGTTTAAATCTTGGTCAAACCTGGGATTTTACCAAGATTCAAATGGGCATAAAAATTCAGAAAAAAAATTGAAAGAATGAAAAACCAAAGCACATAGCCTTCATATGTCATATAGTAAGCATTCAAATTGATAAACAAGGTCTAGACATATTCAAACCAGAAAAATCATGTATCTACCCCTAAGGCCTAACCCTAAACTCTGTCTTATGAAGTCAAGCATGAAGAGAAGTGCTTTTGGGTTTAAACCATGGAAATTTCAAGAACATCCCAAAAGCTACATTTTAGAGTGACTAAGAAGGATCGATGCTTACCTTTTCATTGTCATGTTTTAAACTTATTTGAATCTCGGTCAAATCCTAGGTTTGACCAAGATTTAAACAAGTTTAAAACATGAAAATGAAACGGGAAGTCTGTATCCTTCTTAGTCACTCTAAAATGAAGCTTTTGGGATGTTCTTGAAATTTCCATGGTTGACTTCATAAGACGGAGTCTAGGGTTAGGGTAGACATATACATGATTTGTCTGGTTTAATTATGTCTAGACCTTGTTTATCAACTTTAATGCTTACTATATGACATAAGAAAACTATTTGCTTTTGTTTTTCATTTTTCTGTTTTTTTTTAAATTTTGATGCCCAATTGAATCTTGTCAAATCCTAGGCTTGACCAAGATAATTTAAATAAGTTTAAAACATGAAATGAAAAGGGAAGCATGTATCCTTCTTAATCACTCTAAAATGAAGTTTTTGGGAGGTTTTTGAAATTTCCATGTTTGAAACCCAAAACCACTTCTCTTCATGCTTGACTTCATAAGACAGAGTATGTGATTTGGTTTTTCATTTTTATGTTTTTTGTTCTTCCCTTTTGAATCTTGGTCAAATCCTAGGTTTGACCAAGATTTAGATAAGTTTAACACATGAAAACGAATAAGTAAGCTTGGATCCTTCTTAGTCACTCCAAAATGTACCAATTGATAGATGTGTTAACTTTGCTTCATGAAAAAATAATGTCATGTAAATGAGTTAACTTGGATTTCCTACCCTTGAATCCATAGGAAACTTTTTTCTAATGCACTATAATAATTAATCGAGTTTTTACACCAACAGGTCTGTCACTTACGTGTGGTGCCCACTTATGAGGTCCCACACTTCAGTGAGCACAAGTCACGTGCAATAGGTACGCAAACTCCCAGCCATCTTCTTTGTCAAGAGAAGACGCATCAGGATGCGTATCGGTTGTCCCTCTCACAAAAGAAAAATCCTATTAACGAGAGGTTCGAGTGACGCCAAACATCCAAATCCGTATGCATCCCAACTTGCTACTATCTCCTTCCCTAATTACGATACATATATTTTTTCAGCCAAGTCAAAATTCAAAAGATTGAGGAACTCTACATAAAAAATATCAACATCTACAATTTTAGAAGCACATACTACGAAAGTATTATTCAGAGGGGGTACTGAATAATACATTTTTATCGAGTACAAATAATGTCAGTTGGAACTAGACTTGTAAGACACATGGCCACAAATCTTTCGTCAGAAGAGTCGAATCTGCAAATCAGTAGTTACAAAAGCGACCCAGCTTAGGGATGGATAATATGACTTAGGCAATATAAACGTTGAAATATATGTATCTTGACATATTTCAGTTGTAGATACATCCATTTTAACATCAAGTAATATGGATCGGAGGACTAGCTAAAGAACAATGAGAGTCAGTGCTTCTCTCCCCCAGCCTACCTGGCGGAGCGGCCCTCCATCGTGTCGTGGTGATTCCGCTTCTCTCCCTGGAACTCCTTATCCCCCAGCCTACTCGGCGACGTGCGCTCCTCAGCTACCTCCGCGAGGGCGCCTCGGTGACCTACGCAAAGGTGGCTGGACTCGGAGCACATCGACTTCCTTCTGCGGTGCCTGGATTGGATCGACCATCCCGCGCGTGTCCTCCACCATATTGTTTTTCTTCAAGATGCTGTCATCCATCATCTTCTTCACCGCATCATGTTGGGTGTTGAGGCTCCCGTTGATAGCTTGAACGCACATGTTTGATAGCTCGACGTTTTCTTCGCGAAGAAAGCCGCACTCGATCTTAAGCATCAAATTCTCGCCCTTAAGCTTCTTGATGACAGTGTTCGTTTCCTCACTTGATGGAATGCTCACATCATGCAGCTTACCCCGGCCGGTGACCTCGTCCTTCAAAGTATCGAGATCATCGCGAAAGTTGGAGGCGAGTTTCACGAGAGTTTTAAGCTCATCTCTGAAACACGCCGACGCTTCCTGCATGGCAATATCATCAGTACCAAACAAAGTGACGAGAGGAAGACGAAAATGTCCAATCAGTGGTAACTTCTAAGCACACGAGACAGGGGTTGAAGTCGTCATGAGAAGATGGCAGGGTGCGTCATGGGGCACTGAGATATGTATAAAAAGGATTAATACGGAATAAAGAGTTGGGACCTCCGGGCCAGGAAGAATCAAGAAACATGGCGATGGAAACTAACCAGGAATCTTCGACCGCACGACGGACGCCGTTCCGAGACGAGCGCGAAGCAGGGCCTTCGTTTTCTGGCGGGTCCTTTCTCGCGGCCAGCATCTGGATAGACCGCCGGCGGGAACTCTCCGCGTCCCTCGTCAACACTAGATGGTGCTTCTTCAAGCGAGATGGTGGCCTTGACTTCGGAGGCATCGCGGGAAGTGGAAGGAGACTGGAAGTGAAGCAAGAAGGGAATGGAAGAAGTACTCCCCCCTATTAAAACCAGACAGCCGTATCCTGCCCTTGCTTCGAGCAACCTGGTCAGCCCATCCTAAATCAACGGCCGAGAGGGGCTCCCTTGCGAACTCAGATCCAGTGACTTACCCAACAGAAGTTACCATGAACTTTACCTATACGAGCCATCAGATTAAGATCCAACGCACATGGTTGATCTAAAATTTGAAACTAAAATTTATGTTGCTCAGAAAAAAAATCCCTTTATCGAAAAAAAAACTTTACATTAAGACGAAGTTGCATGGTGACTTCTCTTACTGGAGTCACTGGATCTCAGTCCCTGGTCAGGACTCGGGAGAAGAAGCAAATGAATCGAGAGCGGTCCGGAGTAGTACGTATGCTTCAACACAGAGACGTTCTATCCTGTCCGTCCACCGTAAATCAACGGGACAGAGCGGCTACCTTCTCTTCGAAGGCTCTGGCGCGCAACCCGAGGAATGGACATCTGTCGGCTAGTATAGAATTTTATAGCACGCCATTAATCGAGCTAGCAGCTGTACTACTCACTACTAGTACTACTCTGATGGACGTCCAAAGCTCTGAATAGTCAGTGGAAACAATGAACGCCAGGGTAGTACTGTAGTAGTGAAGCAATGGGGATAAAAAATCAGAAAAATGAAAAACCAAATAACATAGCCTTCTTATGTCATATATATAGTAAGCATTCAAGTTGATAAACAAGGTCTAGACATATTCAAACCAGAAAAAAGCATGTATCTACCCCTAACAATAAACTCTGTCTTATGAAGCCAAGCATGAAGAGAAGTGGTTTTGGGTTAATTTCAAACATTGAGATTTCAAAAACCTCCCAAAAGATTCATTTTAGAGTGACTAAGAAGGATCCATGCTTACCTTTTCATTTTCATGTTTTAAACTTGTTTAAACCTTGGTTAAACCTAGGATTTGACCAAGATTCAAATGGGCGTAAAAATTCAAAAAAAATCAAAAAATGAAAAACCAAAGCACATATATAGTCTTCTTATGTCATATAGTAAGCATTCAAGTTGATAAACAAGGTCTAAACATATTCAAACCAGAAATATCATGTATCATATCTACCCCTAACCCTAAACTCTGTCTTATGAAGTCAAACATATGAAGAGAACTGGGGTTTTGGGTTTCAAACATAAAAAAATTCAAGTACCTTCATTTTAGAGCTAGTGACTAATTAAGAAATGATTCATGCTTGCCTTTTCATTTTCATGTTTTAAACTTGTTTAAACCTTGGTCAAACCTAGGATTTGACCAAGATTTAAATGGGCATAAAAAATCGAAAAAAATCAAAAAATGAAAACCCAAAGCACATATATAGCCTTCTTATGTCATATAGTAACCATTCAAGTTGATAAACAAGGTCTATACATATTCAAACCAGAAAAAGCATGTATCTACCCCTAACCCTAAACTCTGTCTTAAGTGGTTTTGGGTTTCAAACATGGAAATTTCACAAACCTCCCAACAGCTTCATTTTACAGTGACTACTTAAGCAGGATCCAGGCTTACCTTTTCATTTTCATGTTTTAAACTTGTTTAAATCTTGTTCAAACCTAGGATTTGACCAAGATTCAAATGGGCATAAAAAATTAGAAAAAACAGACAAAATGAAAAACCAAATAACATAGCCTTCCTATGTAATATAGTAAGCATTAGTTGATAAACAAGGTATAGACGACATATTCAAACCAAAAAAAATGTATCTACCCTAACCCTAAACTTTGTCTTATAGTAAGCATTCAAGTTGATAAACAAGGTCTAGACATATTCAAACAAGAAAAATCATCTATCTACCCTTAACCATAAACTCTTTCTTATGAAGTCAAACATGAAGAGAAGTGGTTTTGGGTTTCAAACATAAAATTTCAAGTACCTCCCAAAAGCTTCATTTTAGAGTGAATAGTTAAGAATGATTCATGCTTACCTTTCCATTTTGATGTTTTAAACTTGTTTCAATCTTGGTCAAACCTAGGATTTGACCAAGATTCAAATGGGTTTAACAATTAAAAAAATTAGAAAAATGAAAAAGCAAAGCACATAGTATTCTTATGTCACATAGTAAGCATTCAAATTGATAAACAAGGTCTAGACATATTCAAACTAGAAAAATCATCTATCTACCCTTAACCATAAACTCTGTCTTATGAAGTCAAACATGAAGAGAAGTGGTTTTGGGTTTCAAACATAAAAATTCAAGTACCTCCCAAAAGTTTCATTTTAGAGTGAATAATTAAGAATGATTCATGCTTACCTTTCCATTGTGATGTTTTAAATTTGTTTCAATCTTTGTCAAACCTAGGATTTGTCCAAGATTCAAATGGGTTTAACAATTAAAAAATAGAAAAATGAAAAAGCAAAGCACATAGTATTCTTATGTCATATAGTAAGCATTCAAGTTGATAAACAAGGTCTATACATATTCAAACCAGAAAAAAGCACGTATCTACCCATGCATAACCCTATACTTTGTCTTCTGAAGTCAAGCATGAAGAGAAGTGGATTTGGGTTTCAAACATGGAAATTTCAAAAACCTCCCAAAAGCTTCATTTTAGAGTGACTAAGAAGGATCCAGGCTTACCTTTTCATTTTCATGTTTTAAACTTGTTTAAATCTTGGTCAAACCTAGGATTTGACCAAGATTCAAATGGGCATAAAATTTCAAAAAAATAAAAAATGACAGACCAAAGCACATAGTATAGCCTTCTTATGTCATATATATATAGTAAGCCTTCAAGTTGATGAACAAGCTAGGTCTAGACATATTCAAAACAGAAAAAAGCATGTATCTACCCCCTAACCCTTAACTATGTCTTATGAAGTCAAGCATGAAGAGAAGTGGTTTTGGGTTTCAAACATGGAAATTTCAAAAACTTCCCAAAAGTTTAATTTTAGAGTGAATAAGAACGATCCAAGCTTACCTTTTCATTTTCAGGATTTATGCTTGTTTAAATCTTGGTCAAACATAGGATTTGACCAACACACATATATATAGTCTTCTTATGTCGACCATATAGTAAGCATTCAAGTTGATAAACAAGCATGTGATCGATCTAGACATATTCAAACCTGATAAATCATGTATCTACCCCTAACCCTAAACCCTGTCTTATGAAGTCAACCATGCATGAAGAGAAGTGGTTTAATTTGGGTTTCAACCATTGAGATTTCAAGAACCCCCCAAAAGCTTCATTTTAGAATGACTTAAGAAGGATCCAGGCTTACCTTTTCATTTTCATGTTTTAAACTTGTTTAAATCTTGGTCAAACCTAGGATTTGACTAAGATTCAAATGGACATAAAAAATTCAAAAACATTGTCTTCTTATGTCATACAGTAAACATTCAAGTTGATAAACAAAGTCTAAACATATTCAAACAAGAAAAATCATGTATCTACCCCTAACCCTAAACTCTGTCTTATGAAGTCAAACATGAAGATACGTAAGAATTCAAGTTGATAAACAAGGTCTAGACATATTCAAACTAGACAAATCATGTATCTACCCCTAACACTAAACTCTATCTTATGAAGTCAATCATGAAGAGAAGCGGTTTTGGGTTTCAAACATGGAAATTTCAAGAACCTCCCAAAAGCTGCTTCATTTTAGAGTGACTAAGAAGGATCCATGCTTACCTTTTCATTTTCATATTTTATACTTGTTTAAATCCTGGTCAAACCTAGGATTTGACCAAGATTCAAATGGGCATAAAATTCAAAAAAATAGAAGAATGAAAAACAAAAGCACATAGTCTTTTTATGTCATATAGTAAGCATTCAAGTTGATAAACAAGGTCTAGACATATTCAAACCTGGCAAATCATGTATCTACCCCTAACCCTAATTAAACTATGTCTTATGAAGTCAACCATGAAGAGAAGTGGTTTTGGATTTCAAACATTGAGATTTCAAGAACCCCCCAAAAGCTTCATTTTAGAATGACTAAGAAGGATCCATGCTTACCTTTTCATTTTCATGTGTTTTGAACTTGCTTAACTCTTGGTCAAACCTAGGATTTGACCAAGATTCAAATGGGCATAAACATTCAAAAAAAATCAAAAAATGAAAACCAAAGCACATAGCCCTAGCTTCTTATGTCATATATATATACAATAAGCATTCAAGTTGATGAACAAGGTCTAGACATATTCAAAACATAAAAGCATGTATCTACCCCCTTGATACGCGTACAGCACGCGTCCGTTGGGAACCCCAAGTGGAAGGTGTGATGCGTACAGCAGCAAGTTTCCCTCAGTAAGAAACCAAGGTTTATCGAACCAGTAGGAGCCAAGAAGCACGTTGAAGGTTGATGGCGGCGAGATGTAGTGCGGCGCAACACCAGGGATTCCGGCGCCAACGTGGAACCTGCACAACACAACCAAAGTACTTTGCCCCAACGAAACAGTGAGGTTGTCAATCTCACCGGCTTGCTGTAACAAAGGATTAGATGTATAGTGTGGATGATGATTGTTTGCAGAGAATAGTAGAACAAGTATTGCAGTAGATTGTATTCGATGTAAAAGAATGGACCGGGGTCCACAGTTCACTAGAGGTGTCTCTCCCATAAGATAAATAGCATGTTGGGTGAACAAATTACAGTTGGGCAATTGACAAATAGAGAGGGCATGACAATGCACATACATGATATGATGAGTATTGTGAGATTCAATTGGGCATTACGACAAAGTACATAGACCGCTATCCAGCATGCATCTATGCCTAAAAAGTCCACTTTCAGGTTATCATCCGAACCCCTTCCGGTATTAAGTTGCAAGCAACAGACAATTGCATTAAGTATGGTGCGTAATGTAATCAATAACTATATCCTCGGACATAGCATCAATGTTTTATCCCTAGTGGCAACAGCACATCCACAACCTTAGAACTTTCTCACACCGTCCTGCATTTAATGGAGGCATGAACCCACTATCGAGCATAAATACTCCCTCTTGGAGTTACTAGCAAAAACTTGGCCAGAGCCTCTACTAACAACGGAGAGCATGCAAGATCATAAACAACACATAGGTAATAGATTGATAATCAACATAACATAGTATTCTCTATCCATCGGATCCCAACAAACACAACATATAGCATTACAGATAGATGATCTTGATCATGTTAGGCAGCTCACAAGATCCGACAATGAAGCACATGAGGAGAAGACAACCATCTAGCTACTGCTATGGACCCATAGTCCAGGGGTGAACTACTCACTCATCAATCAGGAGGCGACCATGGCGGTGTAGAGTCCTCCTGAGATGAATCCCCTCTCCGGCAGGTGCCGGAGGCGATCTCCTGAATCCCCCGAGATGGGATTGGCGGCGGCGGCGCCTCGCAAGGTTTTCCGTATCGTGGCTCTCGTGCATCGGGGTTTCGCGAAGTAGGCTTTAAGTAGGCGGAAGGGCAACGCGGGGGGCCACACGAGGGCCCCACACGCCAGGGCCGCGCGGCCAGGGGCTGGGCCGCGCCGCCCTGTTGTGGCGGCGCCGCGTGGCCCCACTTCCTTTCCCCTCGGTCTTCCGGAAGCTTCCAGCAAAAATAGGACCCCGGGCCTTGAGTTCGTCCACTTCCGAGAATATTTCCTTACTAGGATTTCTGAAACCAAAAACTGCGTAAAACAAAGAATCGCTCTTCGGCATCTCGTTAATAGGTTAGTGCCGGAAAATGCATAATAATGACATATAATGTGTATAAAACATGTGAGTATCATCATAAAAGTAGCATGGAACATAAGAAATTATAGATACGTTTGAGACGTATCAAGCATCCCCAAGCTTAGTTCCTACTCGTCCCGAGTAGGTAAACGATAACAAAGATAATTTCTTAGTGACAATGCTACCAACATAATCTTGATCAATACTATTGTAAGCACATGTAATGAATGCAGCGATTTGAAACAATGGTAAATGACATGAGTAAACAATTGAATCATAAAGCAAAGACTTTTCATGAATAGTACTTAAAGACAAGCATCAATAAGTCTTGCATAAGAGTTAACTCATAAAGCAATAATTCAAAGTAGAGGTATTGAAGCAACATAAAGGAAGATAAAGTTTCAGCGGTTGCTTTCAACTTGTAACATGTATATCTCATGGATATTGTCAATGTAAAGTAATATAACAAGTGCAATATGCAAGTATGTAGGAATCAATGCACAGTTCACACAAGTGTTTGCTTCTTGAGGTGGAGAGAAATAGGTGAACTGACTCAACAATAAAAGTAAAAGAAGGGCCCTTCGCAGAGGGAAGCATTGATTGCTATATTTGTGCTAGAGCTTTGGTTTTGAAAACAAGAAACAATTTTGTCAACGGTAGTAATAAAGCATATGAGTTATGTAATTTATATCCTACAAGTTGCAAGCCTCATGCATAGTATACTAATAGTGCCCGCACCTTGTCCTAATTAGCTTGGATTACCGGGATTATCATCGCAATACACATGTTTTAACCAAGTGTCACAAAGGGGTACCTCTATGCCGCCTGTACAAAGGTCTAAGGAGAAAACTCGCATTGGATTTCTCGCTTTTGGTTATTCTCAACTTAGACATCCATACCGGGACAACATAGACAACAGATAATGGACGCCTCTTTTATGCATAAGCATGTAGCAACAATTAGTGTTCTCATATGAGATTGAGGATATATGTCCAAAACTGAAACTTCCACCATGGATCATGGCTTTCGTTAGCGGCCCAATGTTCTTCTCTAACAATATGCATGCTCTAACCATTAAATGAGTGGTAAATCGCCCTTACTTCAGACAAGACGAACATGCATAGCAACTCACATGATATTCAACAAAGAAATAGTTGATGGCGTCCCCAGGAACATGGTTATCGCACAACAAGCAACTTAATAAGAGATAAAGTGCATAAGTACATATTCAATACCACAATAGTTTTTAAGCTATTTGTCCCATGAGCTATATATTGTAAAGGTAAAGAATGGAAATTTTAAAGGTAGCACTCAAGCAATTTACTTTGGAATGGCGGAGAAATACCATGTGGTAGGTAGGTATGGTGGACACAAATGGCATAGTGGTTGGCTCAAGGATTTTGGATGCATGAGAAGTATTCCCTCTCGATACAAGGTTTAGGCTAGCAAGGTTATTTGAAACAAACACAAGGATGAAGCGGTGCAGCAAAACTCACATAAAAGACATATTGTAAACATTATAAGACTCCATACCGTCTTCCTTGTTGTTCAAACTCAATACTAGAAATTATCTAGACCTTAGAGAAACCAAACATGCAAATCAGATTTTAGCATGCTCTATGTATTTCTTCATTAATAAGTGCAAAGTATATGATGCAAGAGCTTAAACATGAGCACAACAATTGCCAAGTATCACATTATTCAAGATATTATACCAATTACCACATATATCATTTTCCGATTCCAACCATATAACAATTTAACGAAGAAGAAACTTTCGCCATGAATACTATGAGTAAAGCCTAAGGACATATTTGTCCATATGCAACAGCGGAGCGTGTCTCTCTCCCACACAATGAATGCTAGGATCCAACTTTATTCAAACAAAACAAAAACAAAAACAAACCGACGCTCCAAGTAAAGTACATAAGATGTGATGGAATAAAAATATAGTTTCAGGGGAGGAACCTGATAATGTTGTCGATGAAGAAGGGGATGCCTTGGGCATCCCCAATCTTAGACGCTTGAGTCTTCTTGATATATGCAGGGGTGAACCACCGGGGCATCCCCAAGCTTAGAGCTTTCACTCTCCTTGATCATAGTGTATATCATCCTCCTCTCTTGATCCTTGAAAACTTCCTCCACACCAAACTCGAAACAAACTCATTAGAGGGTTAGTGCATAATCAAAATTGTAACATCCCAAAAATCTCAAAACAAACAAAATGAATTTCCCAGTTCCAAATTTTGGAACCAACAAAAACTTTTATTAAACTAAGTTTGATACATAGAGATCTTGTTTAATTCTTGTGCTATTGCCATGATTGCTTGTTTAATTAGTATTTGAAATACTCTAAAACCCTAAACCTCACATTGACTTTTTACCAATCCAAGTTGAAATAAAATAAAAAGAATTTAAATAAGAAAAAGGCATATGTGCCTATGGCTATTTTTGTAAAACTTGACCTTAGGCCTTTCCACTTTATTTAGAGGATGGGAAAAACCTTCATAAACCTTATCTAGTACTTCTCAAACCCAATCCAAGTTGAAACAAAAGAAAATAAAAAGAAACTAAAAATGCCGTAGAGGCATATGAGAGTAAAATGCAAATTTGTAAATTTGAGAATCTTGACCCTAGGACTTGATGTGAATGGTTGGATCACTCCTCTATACCATTTCAACACTCAACCACATCAAATGGGCCAAGAACAATCAAATTAAAAATCAAATGCAACATATGCATAGAGGCATATGAGACACATAGCCATTTCACCAATTCTTGTCCTATGCACTTCTACCTTACCCAAATGGTGTGAAACCATCTCTAAACCTAATCTAACACTAAATTGACACTCAACCTTGCCCTAGTAAAGCAAGGAGAACCAACTTACAAGAATAAGAAAAATTGACACATCACCTCTTATGTGTTATGGCCACTTTTGCAAATCTTTGAGCTAGACCTTTTGGAATGGTTTCAATGGTTTGGAAATGTTCCAAAACTAATAAGAATCACTTTGGAGTCAAGAAAAATCAAATCAAAAAGAGAGAAATCAAATAGGGAGAAAATCCCATTTTTACTCACATACACATTTAACCATTTTTGCAAATCTTCACACAACGCCACTTTGGCTTGTGCCATTGCTTGTAAAACACTTATATATGAATAACAAACACAAATGCATCAAAGAAACCCAATTCAAATCAAAGGAAAAAATCAAATTCAACATACATGTGATAATGGTCACTTTGCCCATTTATAAAATCTTACCCACTTTGCACCCCTGGATTTGACTTTTCCCAAACTAACCTTGACCAACTCTTGCCATGTCATCCAAGACCATGTCAAGGTGAACCTTTTTGCTGTTGACCACTAGTGCTGACTTTGACCAGGTTGACCAGAATAAATGAGGCAAGTTGAGACTTTGAAATAAAGAGAAGATCAACCCCAATTTGAAAACTTGCAAAACAACACCAAATTGACCACCACCACCATTCCATCTCTATGAATATATGAATGAGATCCACCAAAGGATTTTCCAAAATTTGAAAATAAATTTCTTTCGGCCATTTATACAAACACCTTGTGGGCAGCATCTAAACTAGAGCCCATGCTGGATTTTTGACTTGGACCAAGTCCAACCTGACCACCTCTGCCTCCTTGCACCTCTCCTCTACCTCACCACCCACTTGCACCATAGACAAAGCCAGGAAATGAACCATGTCAAGACCATGCCGGCCACCTTGTCACCCACCATGCCATCACCTCCTCCTTTCACCTCAGCTATGCCACACCCTGTCCTGGAGGCTCCCTACGTCACCCTGAAACCGCTGATACACGCCAACGCCATAGACACGCACCACACTGCCCAGGCCACGCGCGCCCAGACGCGCCCAGCACCTGCCAGGATCGGCATGGACGCGCGCTAGGACGCCTCTGGACGCGTCAGAGCACCGCCATGCCCCATCGACCCTGACCTTCCCCTCGCTCTCCCCAGGCACCAATCGCATCGCCACGGTTCCGTCTACCTCCCAGACAATGCCATGTGGATGCGCTCGCCCTGTAGCCGTCGTCACGGACGACGAACTCCCGCCACCGTACTGCCATGCTGCGAGGAAGAGAACGACGCGACCCTTCCTTCCCCTGCCTCGCCACGACGCTCGTCAGCTTCGCCTTGACGTCGCCCGCGCTCAGAGCCCATCACTTGCCCCTTCGCCGCCCTGGAACGCCGACGCCATCGACGACCTGCCCCGAGCACCGCAGCACCCCCTCGTCCTATAAATAGAGACACCCTCTGATCAGATTGAGCACGCCAACCTTCCTCCCTCATCTCACTACCTCCCCTCGAGCAACGCCACCCACCAATTTAGGCCGTAGCCCTCGAATCGCTTGCCGGAGCTCCGCCAGCACCCCTGCTACCTCGCCGGCAACTGGAGCCCCCATTGGAGCCGCTGTTGGTGCCAGGAGCTTCACCACCGTCTTCCACGACCTCCGCCCACCTCGCCTACGCTCTTCCGCCACCAGGTAGCTCCCCGACCCCCTAGTCTGGCCGCCGGTAGGGTTCCTTCTCCGGCGAGCCTCGTCGAGGATGAGGATGGCCGTCAGCCGTCGATCCATGTTTTAATCCTACGGTCTTCGCGCAGCGTACCGATTCGCCTGTGAGCACCCACTGACAAGCGGGGGCCACTGTCAGGCAGCCCGCTGAGATGCTGGGCCGGCCCACCTCTTCCCCTCGCTGTGCAGCCCACTTAGCCTTCCCGCCAGCCCACAGTTTAAATTCAAAAATTCCAGAATAGATAAATTTTGCAATCTGATGTCAACTTCAAAAATCAATAGGGACCAATCTACTTGGCCAAATTTTACAAACTTTATATTTTTGGAAAGCTTAGAGTTTTCTCTATCAAATTCCCCTGGATTCAAACCTAGATCTGTTATAGAATTAAAGTGGGAAAATAAACAAGACAGAGACTTTTCTGCCTTAGAAAAATTATTAAAAATCAACCCTTTTGAATTTTGAGGTGATTCCATCTCTCATAATTCACATTTCACAAACTCTAATTGTTTATGTAAAAATATGATATAGGTACTGTGTTTGATCATGGGCTAGAAGCAAAATATTGGCTATGTAGTCAATAACTAGCCCATTTAAACCTTTTCAAAAATAGTTTTTAAATTGTATGAGGTATAGCATCTCATTTAAATTTGTATTCCAAGTGATTCAATGTGAGGTGATGACCTTAGTCTTCATGACCCCATAGGATTCTTCTTGAGAATATTAAGTCACCTTAATAGTAATTTTTAACTTAGTTACAACTATGTGTTAAATCATATGAGAGGTATTCCTCTCATTTAAACCTTGTTCTCAAGTAATTCAACATGAGGTAGTAACCATGGTCTATATAATCTCATGTTGAGTTATTTGGTGACATTAAATCACTACCATGTTAGTATTAAATTGCATGAGGTATGGAACCTCATTTAAATCATTTTCTCAAATGATATGTATGAAGAGGTTGACTTTGGTCAACCTAGGTCATATATTGTTCATGAGAGAAATGAAATCTTAATAAGATAATGAGAGGAAATTATTTCTCTAAGTAATTGAAAGTAACACCTAAGTTAGTATGAGAGGAAATTATTTTTCTTAAAATAAGAAAGGAACACATCCACCCACTTAATAGTAGTGTGTGATGCTAGTTTAAGTTGTGTAAATCTTGTGTGTGCTTAGTTTAGTATGTAAGTTTGGTATGATGATTGTGTACCCCGTACTCGTATTTTAGACGCTAGTACCGGAGACTATCAGGAGGAGGAGGTCTTCTACAAAGAGGAAGGAGAAGAGAACTTTGACCACCACCTCAACCAAGGCAAGCTAATATTCTTGCAAGATAATACTCTTGCAAAGTGCAAAGCTCACCATGAGCAAGGCATTACCCCATTTACTTTATGCTTATGATCCTATTTCCCAGTTTTACTTTACAAGCTTTATTTACTTTTGTTTTATCAAAGTACTTTTTGATTTATGATTCACTTGATTAGTCTTGGATTAGTACAAGAGTATCAAAGTTAGCCTAGAAGCAAAGCAAATTACTTAGCACCCCTCATACCTAGATGCTAGTGCTAAATTAAAATTGGCTATTCTAGATGGGAACTTGTGTGTGTGAAATGACTTTGAAAACCTTGGAATGATGAGTCATTCTATTGAAAGATTTTGAAGGTGAATATGACTGGTGAATGACTTGGTGAATTTTACCAAAACTGATGGTTGGGTTCGGATGCGATACCATTCCAATTTTTACAAGTACCCCCACAATACCTGAATCTGGGTAAGGCTTAGCTGGAAATTTATGTGTCTTAGTATGGGTTCCCTCTGAACAAGCGTCATAGGGGTTATGCCGAGGCTGCCTCCGTTGAAAGTGAAATGACGTGAATTGAGGTGAATTGTACGGCCAAGCCCTGTGCAGTTCCCGGGATAACAGTTGGCTATCACCGGGAGGCCAAGCTCATGGGGAGAGGTGCCTATACTAGGGTATGTAAATGAAAGGTTAGGATTGGTAGTTCGCGTACTGCGTACGATAAATCAGGGCCAGTTACCCCTGACGAGCTATTGCAATTGTTGTGGCACAAGTGTACAACCTCTGCAGAGTTTAACCTATTCGAATAGCCGCGTCCGCGGTCATGGACAGTTGGAAAGGCCATACTGTTCCGTCATCAGAACTTTTCCAAAAATATGAATGGTGACTTGTGACTTGAGTTTTGAAAGGTGACTTTGACTTTGAATCACAACTGAGTTGTGGGAATGACACTAATGTTCCCACTTGAGTTAAGTTAGGCAAATGAAAAGTCTTGGTTTACTAAAGTGCTTATGAAATAAAAATGGCTTTATGCAAATGAAACTAGAGCTTAGCATCCCCTTCCATAGTTAATAATACTTACCTTAGTATTAGTTTGCGAGTACTTTAAAGTACTCATGGCTTTGTCCCTGGCTATTCAAATGGCCAGACTATGAAGAGGAGGACCAGAACCCGGAAGAAGGACAGCAGGACGTCTACGACAACTAGGATCACTCCTGACGTCAACAGTTGCCTGTGGAATAGATGGACTACTACTACGCTACTTCGCTTCCGCTATGTGTTTTGTAATTGATCAATAGATCATCTACTATTGTAATGAGACTGGATCAGGTGATCCTTTGTTGTAAGACAATTACGATGTTGTAATGAATGATGTTCTGTGATAGCAATCTATTATGTCTCGCAAAAACAATATTCCTGGGATTGCGATGAATGGCACAATAGGCATCTGGACTTAAAAATCCGGGTGTTGACAATTTGGTATCAGAGCCATTGTTTGACCTTAGGAGACCCTAGTTAGAATGGACGTCTGTAAAATTTAGTTTCAAAACCAAAAAAGTGAATATTTGTGAAAAACTTATTCTCACTCTTATCCTTGAGATCTTTTTCAAAATACGAAATTCATGCTCTACTTTTTCTTTGTAGCACTATCTAAAATTTTGCACACTTAAATACTTCTCTAATTTACTCCTCCCCTTTGTTCATAGATGGAATACAAATGGGAGTGCTATCAGCTTGGTCACGGAGGAGAACTGAGGTTCGAAAAGGATTTGAAGCAACTAGTGGAATATTTAGGACACCCGTATCCCGAGTTCTTCGGAATACCCCTCAACAACCACTCCGGAGAACCCCCTCGGTGGGAAGTTTCTACTGATCTACGAAGAAAGTTTGGAGCCCCGGTACGGGAAACCATCTGGTTTTCGGTAACGGGAAACACTTGGAAGGAAGGACTAGTCAGAGCTATGCATGAAGCAATTGCCCGTCTGTGTGGACAAAATGAGAACAAGATCAAGAACACTCGCTTCATCTACTACCCAAGACATGACTCCATGGGAAGATCGATGACCATGCCACCACACCCGGAGATGAACCACTATGTAGCACATCAGGACTTCAGGCTGTACAAAACCCGCAGGGATTTGGACAACGCCCTCGCCTCTCGCCAAGCACATCACCCGTGAAGACGAAGAATCCACCATGAAGAGTAGTATCACCCCAGCACTTAAGTAGGTGTGAGTTGTATCAGGATCTCCCTTGTATCGTAGAGCGATGAATGGTTCTTCAAACCAACGGTGTGTTAGATTTGTAATATGTGATGCTTGGTATGAATGAAAAAGTGTTGTTGGTTTTTACCCCCGCAACACTACTCAAAATTTCAATTTGTGAACTTTTAAAAATTTAACAAAACAAACCATAGAAATTTCCCTCTTATCTTATCATCTACCTCAATGTTCAGATGGCCCCACCAACCCGCAACGCCACCCAGGATGCCATGATGCAACTGCTGCAGACGATGATGGCAGACCGAGAAGTCGAAAGAGCTGAGCGCCAAGCCAACATCGCTGCACTGCAACAGATAGCCCAGAACAATCAAGGCCATGGAAACCACGATCACCCAGGATCGAAGCTAAAGAACTTCCAGAACACTGATGTCTACGGGAGCTTCTATTCTTGTAGACAGTGTTGGGCCTCCAAGAGCAGAGGTTTGTAGAACAGCAGCAAGTTTCCCTTAAGTGGATCACCCAAGGTTTATCGAACTCAGGGAGGAAGAAGTCAAAGATATCCCTCTCATGCAACCCTGCAACCACAAAGCAAGAAGTCTCTTGTGTCCTCAACACACCTAATAGGTGCACTAGTTCGGCGAAGAGATAGTGAAATACAGGTGGTATGAATATATATGAGCAGTAGTAACAGTGCCAGAAAAGTGCTTGCTGGCGTGTAGTAAGTAAAGATGCAGTAGAACAGTAAACAAGCAGCGATAGCAGTATTTGGAAACAAGGCCTAGGGATTATACTTTCACTAGTGGACACTCTCAACATCGATCACATAATAAAACCACTCTACACTCTCTTGTTGGATGATGAACACCGCTATTTGTGTAGGGCTACAAGAGCACCTCAATGCCAGAGTTAACAAGCTCCACAACATTCGATATTAATGTTTAATTAACCTTAGAGTGCATGATAGATCAACACAACTATACCAAGTACTAACATAGCATGCACACTGTCACCTTCATACTATGAGAGGAGGAATAGATCACATTAATACCATCATAGTAATAGTTAACTTCATAATCTACAACAGATCATAATCATAAACTACGCCAAGTACTACATGATGCACACACTGTCACCATTACATCATGGAGGAGGAATAGAGTACTTTAATAACATCACTAGAGTAGCACATAGATGAATTGTGATACAAAACACATTGCAATCATAAAGAGATATAAATAAGCACTTCACTATGCCATTCATAACAGTGGATAAGTATTCTGTGAAATATAGCCTAAGAGACCCACACGGTGCACACACTGTCACCTTTACACACGTGGGACAAGGAGTCTCCGGAGATCACATAAGTAAAATTCACTTGACTAGCATAACGACATCTAGATTACAATCATCATCATATGGATCTCAATCATGTAAGGCAGCTCATGAGATCATTGTATTGAAGTACATAGGGAGAGAGATGAACCACATAGCTACCGGTACAGCCCTTAGCCTCGATGGAGAACTACTCCCTCCTCATGGGAGACAGCAGCGTTGACGAAGATGGCGGTGGAGATGGCAGCGGTGTCGATGGAGAAGCCTTCCGGGGGCACTTCCCCGTCCCGGCAGGATGCCGGAACAGAGACTCCTGTCCCCCAGATCTTGGCTTCGCGATGGCGGCAGCTCTGGAAGGTTTTTGCGGGTTTCGTCGATCGTTATAGGGTTTTCGCGACGGAAGCTTTAAGTAGGCGGAAGGGCAAGGTCGGTGGAGTCACGGGGGGCCCACACAGTAGGGGGGCGCGGCCCCCCCTCTGGCCGCGCCAGGGTGGCGTGTGGGGCCCCCAGGGCTCCTCTCCGGTACTTCTTCGATGCTCTGGAAGCTTCCGGGAAAAATAGGGATCTGGGCGTTGATTTTGTCCGATTCCGAGAATATTTCCTTACTAGGATTTCTGAAACCGAAAACAGCAGAAAACAGCAACTGGCTCTTCGGCATCTCGTTAATAGGTTAGTGCCGGAAAATGCATAATAATGACATATAATGTATATAAAACATGTGAGTATCATCATAAAAGTAGCATGTAACATAAGAAATTATAGATACGTTTGAGACGTATCAAGCATCCCCAAGCTTAGTTCCTACTCGTCCCGAGTAGGTAAACGATAACAAAGATAATTTCTTAGTGAAAATGCTACCAACATAATCTTGATCAATACTATTGTAAGCACATGTAATGAATGCAGCGATTTGAAACAATGGTAAATGACATGAGTAAACAATTGAATCATAAAGCAAAGACTTTTCATGAATAGTAATTAAAGACAAGCATCAATAAGTCTTGCATAAGAGTTAACTCATAAAGCAATAATTTAAAGTAAAGGTATTGAAGCAACACAAAGGAAGATAAAGTTTCAGCGGTTGCTTTCAACTTGTAACATGTATATCTCATGGATATTGTCAATGTAAAGTAATATAACAAGTGCAATATGCAAGTATGTAGGAATCAATGCACAGTTCACACAAGTGTTTGCTTCTTGAGGTGGAGAGAGATAGGTGAACTCACTCAACATAAAAGTAAAAGAAAGGCCCTTCGCAGAGGGAAGCAGGGATTAAATCATGTCCTAGAGCTTTTTAAGTTTTGAAATCATATAGAGCATAAAAGTAAAGTTTTGAGAGGTGTTTTTTGTTGTCAACGAATAGTAATGGGTACTCTAACTACCTCGCCAACCATACTTTCAAGAGCGGCTCCCATGAAGGACGTTATCTCTACCAGCAAGGTAGATCATCCCTCTTCTCTTTTGTTTACACATGTACTTTAGTTTTTATTATGGGTGACACTCCCCCCAACCTTTGCTTACACAAGCCATGGCTAACCGAATCCTCGGGTGCCTACCATCAATCTCATACCATGGAGGAGTGTCTATTTGCAAAATTAAGTTGCTTACTGATGAATCAGAGCAAAACATGTGAAGAGAATTATTAATGAAGTTTGATTAATCAGGACTGGGAACCCCATTGCCAGCTCTTTTTGCAAAATTATTGGATAAGCGGATGTGCCACTAGTCCATTATGAAAGTCTGTCAAAAGTAAATGACAAGATCGAAAGATAAAACACCACATACTTCCTCATGAGCTATAAAACATTGACACAAATTAAGAAGCATTTTGAATTGTTTAAAGGTAGCACATGAAGTATTTACTTGGAATGGCAGAAAATACCATGTAGTAGGTAGGTATGGTGGACACAAATGGCATAGTGGTTGGCTCAAGGATTTTGGATGCATGAGAAGTATTCCCTCTCGATACAAGGCTTAGACTAGCAAGGTTTATTTGAAACAAACACAAGGATGAACTGGTGCAGCAAAACTCACATAAAAGACATATTGTAAACATTATAAGACTCTACACCGTCTTCCTTGTTGTTCAAACTCAATACTAGAAATTATCTAGACCTTAGAGAGACCAATCATGCAAACCAAATTTTAGCAAGCTCTATGTATTTCTTCACTAATAGGTGCAAAGTATATGATGCAAGAGCTTAAACATGAGCACAACAATTGCCAAGTATCACATTATTCAAGACATTTTACCAATTACTACATGTAGCATTTCCTGTTTCCAACCATATAACAATTAACGAAGCAGTTTCAACCTTCGCCATGAAAATTAAAAGCTAAGAACACATGTGTTCATATGAACCAGCGGAGCGTGTCTCTCTCCCACACAAGCATTTATTCAAACCAAACAAAAATGAAAACAAAACCACACAGACGCTCCAAGTAAAGTACATATGATGTGACCGAATAAAAATATAGTTTCAAGAGAAGGAACCTGATAATTTGTCGATGAAGAAGGGGATGCCTTGGGCATCCCCAAGCTTAGATGCTTGAGTCTTCTTGAAATATGCAGGGATGAACCACCGGGGCATCCCCAAGCTTAGACCTTTCACTCTTCTTGATCGTAGTATATCATCCTCCTCTCTTGACCCTTGAAAACTTCCTTCACACCAAACTCGAAACAAACTCATTAGAGGGTTAGTGCATAATCAAAAACTCACATTTTCAGAGGTGACACAATCATTCTTTATACTTCTGAACATTGCACAAAGCTACTGAAAGTTAATGGAACAAAGAAATCCATCCAACATAGCAAAAGAGGCAATGCGAAATAAAAGGCAGAATCTGTCAAAACAGAACAGTCCGTAAAGACGAATTTTATTGAGGCACCAGACTTGCTCAGATGAAAATGCTCAAATTGAATTAAAGTTGCGTACATATCTGAGGATCACTCACGTAAATCGGCATAATTTTCTGAGTTACCTACAGAGAATTTTGCCCAGATTCGTGACAGCAAAGAAATCTGTTTCTGCGCAGTAATCCAAATCTAGTATGAACCTTACCATCAACGACTTTACTTGGCACAACAAAACACAAAACTAAGGTAAGAAGAGGTTGCTACAGTAGTAAACAACTTCCAAGACACAAATATAAAACAAAGTACTGTAGCAAAATAACACATGGGTTATCTCCCAAGAAGTTCTTTCTTTATAGCCATTAAGATGGGCTCAGCAGTTTTAATGATGCACTCATAAGAAATAGTATTTGAAGCAAAAGAGAGCATCAAGAGGCAAATTCAAAACAAATTTAAGCCTAACATGCTTCCTATGAAAAGGAATCTTGTAAGTAAACAAATTCATGAAGCATAATGCAACAAGCATAGAAAGATAAAACAAGTGCAGCTTCAAGATTTTCAGCAAAAAGAGAGGTGTTTTAGTAACATAAAAATTTCTACAACCATATTTTCCTCTCTCATAATAATGTCCAGTAGCATCATGAGCAAACTCAACAATATAACTATCACATAAAGCATTCTTATCATGAGTCTCATGCATAAAATTAGTACTACCCCCAACATAGGCATAGTTATTCTTATTAATTGTAGTAGGAGCAAATTCAACAAAGTAGCTATCATTATTATTCTCATCATCAAATATAGGAGGCATATTGTAATCAAAATCAAATTTATCCTCCATAACAGGCGGAACCAAAAGACCAATATCATTATAATCATCATAAATAGGAGGTAAAGTATCATCAAAGTAAATTTTCTCCTTAATGCTTGCGGGACTAAAAAGATCATGCTCATCAAAACCAGCTTCCCCAAGCTTAGAATTTTCCATATCATTAGCAACAATGGTGTTCAAAGTATTCATGCTAACATGTTCCATGGGTTTTTTAATTTTCGGATCAAACCATCCATGTTTTAAATCAGGAAATAGAATAAGAAGCTCATTGTTGTCCATTATGCCTTACTAGTGTAAACAAGAAACAAAAAGATGCAATTGCAGGATCTAAAGGAAATAGCTTCGAGCACAAACACAACGGCGCCAAAAAAGTACTGTTACCTGGAACCGGAGTATGAGTGCCTTTTACCTTTCCTCCCCGGCAACGGCGCCAGAAAAGTAGCTAGTTGCCGGGGTTGCCGGTGTGTGAGTGCCGTTTACCTTTCCTCCCCGGCAACGGCGCCAGAAAAGTGCTTGGCGCATGTAGTTGACGAGGGAGGAAATGGTGTAGCTTTCCTTCGTTCCCCGGCAACGGCGCCAGAAAAGTGCTTGATGTCTACGGGAGCTTCTATTCTTGTAGACAGTGTTGGGCCTCCAAGAGCAGAGGTTTGTAGAACAGCAGCAAGTTTCCCTTAAGTGGATCACCCAAGGTTTATCGAACTCAGGGAGGAAGAGGTCAAAGATATCCCTCTCATGCAACCCTGCAACCACAAAGCAAGAAGTCTCTTGTGTCCCCAACACACCTAATAGGTGCACTAGTTCGGCGAAGAGATAGTGAAATACAGGTGGTATGAATATATATGAGCAGTAGTAATAGTGCCAGAAAAGTGCTTGCTGGCGTGTAGTAAGTAAAGATGCAGTAGAACAGTAAACAAGCAGCGATAGCAGTATTTGGAAACAAGGCCTAGGGATTATACTTTCACTAGTGGACACTCTCAACGTCGATCACATAATAAAACCACTCTACACTCTCTTGTTGGATGATGAACACCGCTATTTGTGTAGGGCTACAAGAGCACCTCAATGCCGGAGTTAACAAGCTCCACAACATTCGATATTCATGTTTAATTAACCTTAGAGTGCATGATAGATCAACACAACTATACCAAGTACTAACATAGCATGCACACTGTCACCTTCATACTATGAGAGGAGGAATAGATCACATTAATACCATCATAGTAATAGTTAACTTCATAATCTACAAGAGATCATAATCATAAACTACGCCAAGTACTACATGATGCACACATTGTCACCATTACATCATGGAGGAGGAATAGAGTACTTTAATAACATCACTAGAGTAGCACATAGATGAATTGTGATACAAAACACATTGCAATCATAAAGAGATATAAATAAGCACTTCACTATGCCATTCATAACAGTGAATAAGTATTCTGTGAAATATAGCCTAAGAGACCCACACGGTGCACACACTGTCACCTTTACACACATGGGACAAGGAGTCTCCGGAGATCACATAAGTAAAATTCACTTGACTAGCATAACGACATCTAGATTACAATCATCATCATATGGATCTCAATCATGTAAGGCAGCTCATGAGATCATTGTATTGAAGTACATAGGGAGAGAGATGAACCACATAGCTACCGGTACAGCCCTTAGCCTCGATGGAGAACTACTCCCTCCTCATGGGAGACAGCAGCGTTGATGAAGATGGCGGTGGAGATGGCAGCGGTGTCGATGGAGAAGCCTTCCGGGGGCACTTCCCCGTCCCGGCAGCGTGCCGGAACAGAGACTCCTGTCCCCCAGATCTTGGCTTCGCGATGGCGGCAGCTCTGGAAGGTTTTTGCGGGTTTCGTCGATCGTTATAGGGTTTTCGCGACGGAGGCTTTAAGTAGGCGGAAGGGCAAGGTCGGTGGAGTCACGGGGGGCCCACACAGTAGGGGGGCACGGCCCCCCCTCTGGCCTCGCCAGGGTGGCGTGTGGGGCCCCCAGGGCTCCTCTCCGGTACTTCTTCGATGCTCTGGAAGCTTCCAGGAAAAATAGGGATCTGGGCGTTGATTTTGTCCGATTCCGAGAATATTTCCTTACTAGGATTTCTGAAACCAAAAACAGCAGAAAACAGCAACTGGCTCTTCGGCATCTCGTTAATAGGTTAGTGCCAGAAAATGCATAATAATGACATATAATGTGTATAAAACATGTGAGTATCATCATAAAAGTAGCATGGAACATAAGCAATTATAGATACGTTTGAGACGTATCAAACACCAACCCTCCAATATTCAACAAGACTGAAGAACCTCTAGATGCTGACGACTGGCTCCAAACCATGGAGAACAACCTCGAAGTTGCGGGAGTTGAAGCCGCAGAGAAAGTGCTGTTTGCCACACACTACTTAGCAGGACCAGCAAGAGCTTGGTGGACCAGCACCCGTGCCATGAATGCAGGACAGATGATGATTTGGGAAGACTTCAAGCTGAAGTTTAGCAAATACCATGTGCCCCAAGGACTGATCAAGAAAATGAGAGATGAGTTCTAGGAACTCAAGCAAGGAAGAATGTCCGTTGTGGAATACCGCGACAGGTTTCTTACTCTGTCAAGGTACGCCCCGGATGATACCGACACCAACGAGAAAAGGAAGGAGAGATTTCTGAACGGACTGCATGACGAAATGCAAACTGTGTTTGTGAACATTCCGTTCGCTGACCTCGAAGCCCTAGTGGACTCAGCCATCCAGATGGAAGGGAAGCTGCATCAAGCCAACGAGAACCGCAAGAGAAGAATGATGAACCAGAATGGGCCCAACAATGCCCAGAAGTACCGCCACAACTCAACTGGAGGATTTGGCTCAAGATACAACAAGCCCCCAGCTCAGACTTATCACCCAAGCAACAAAAACAACAACAACCGCAACACCACCAACAACAACATTAGCAACCAGACCAACGGCAATCGCATCAACAACAATAACAACCACCCCAAAGGCAACAACAACCACCCCAATACTGCCCCCGTGACTGGAAGTAACGCTATTCCCGTCAACCCCAAAGACAAGTCCACCGTCAACTGCTATGAATGTGGAGTCGTGGGTCACTACTCCAATGAGTGCCCCAAGAAGCTTGCCAAGATTGCCGCTAATACCGCTGCCCCTGCTCAGCAACAGCGCCGCTTTGCAGGAAGAAGGAACCAGAACAACAACAACGGTCGTTTCTACCACATGACCGCCAATGAAGCCCAGGAAGCCCCTCAGGCCATGCCAAGTATGTTCACCTGTTAATCTCACTGCTCAATCTTTCTTAGGAACCTAACTTTTCTTAAAATCTCGGGATGAGATTTGTTTAAGGGGGAAGGGTTTGTAACATCCCAAAAATCTCAAAACAAACAAAATGAATTTCCCAGTTCCAAATTTTGGAACCAACGAAAACTTTTATTAAACTAAGTTCGATACATAGAGATCTTGTTTAATTCTTGTGCTATTGCCATGATTGCTTGTTTAATTAGTATTTGAAATACTCTAAAACCCTAAACCTCACATTGACTTTTTACCAATCCAAGTTGAAATAAAATAAAAAGAATTTAAATAAGAAAAAGGCATATGTGCCTATGGCTATTTTTGTAAAACTTGACTTTAGGCCTTTCCACTTTATTTAGAGGATGGGAAAAACCTTCATAAACCTTATCTAGTACTTCTCAAACCCAATCCAAGTTGAAACAAAAGAAAATAAAAAGAAACTAAAAATGCCGTAGAGGCATATGAGAGTAAAATGCAAATTTGTAAATTTGAGAATCTTGACCCTAGGACTTATTGGATCACTCCTCTATACCATTTCAACACTCAACCACATCAAATGGGCCAAGAACAATCAAATTAAAAATCAAATGCAACATATGCATGGAGGCATATGAGACACATAGCCATTTCACCAATTCTTGTCCTATGCACTTCTACCTTACCCAAATGGTGTGAAACCATCTCTAAACCTAATCTAACACTAAATTGACACTCAACCTTACCCTAGTAAAGCAAGGAGAACCAACTTACAAGAATAAGAAAAATTGACACATCACCTCTTATGTGTTATGGCCACTTTTGCAAATCTTTGAGCTAGACCTTTTAGAATGGTTTCAATGGTTTGGAAATGTTCCAAAACTAATAAGAATCACTTTGGAGTCAAGAAAAATCAAATCAAAAAGAGAGAAATCAAATAGGGAGAAAATCCCATTTTTACTCACATACACATTTAACCATTTTTGCAAATCTTCACACAAGGCCACTTTGGCTTGTGCCATTGCTTGTAAAACACTTATATATGAATAACAAACACAAACGCATCAAAGAAACCCAATTCAAATCAAAGGAAAAATCAAATTCAACATACATGTGATAATGGTCACTTTGCCCATTTATAAAATCTTACCCACTTTGCACCCCTGGCTTTGACTTTTTCCAAACTAACCTTGACCAACTCTTGCCATGTCATCCAAGACCATGTCAAGGTGAACCTTTTTGCTGTTGACCACTAGTGCTGACTTTGACCAGGTTGACCAGAATAAATGAGGCAAGTTGAGACTTTGAAATAAAGAGAAGATCAACCCCAATTTGAAAACTTGCAAAACAACACCAAATTGACCACCACCACCACCATTCCATCTCTATGAATATATGAATGAGATCCACCAAAGGATTTTCCAAAATTTGAAAATAAATTTCTTTCGGCCATTTATACAAACACCTTGTGGGCAGCATCTAAACTAGAACCCATGCTGGATTTTTGACTTGGACCAAGTCCAACCTGACCACCTCTGCCTCCCTGCACCTCTCCTCTACCTCACCACCCATTTGCACCATAGACAAAGCCAGGAAATGAACCATGTCAAGACCATGCCGGCCACCTTGTCACCCACCATGCCATCACCTCCTCCTTTCACCTCAGCTATGCCACACCCTGTCCTGGAGGCTCCCTACGTCACCCTGAAACCGCTGATACACGCCAACGCCATAGACACGCACCACACTGGCCAGGCCACGCGCGCCCAGACGCGCCCAGCACCTGCCAGGATCGGCATGGACGCGCGCCAGGACGCCTCTGGACGCGTCAGAGCACCGCCATGCCCCATCGACCCTGACCTTCCTCTCGCTCTCCCCAGGCACCAATCGCGTCGCCACGGTCCCGTCTACCTCCCAGACAACGCCATGTGGACGCGCTCGCCCTGTAGCCGTCGTCACGGACGACGAACTCCCGCCACCGTACTACCATGCTGCGAGGAAGAGAACGACGCGACCCTTCCTTCCCCTGCCTCACCACGACGCTCGTCAGCTTCGCCTTGACGTCGCCCGTGCTCAGAGCCCATCACTTGCCCCTTCGCCGCCCTGGAACGCCGACGCCATCGACGACCTGCCCCGAGCGCCGCAGCACCCCCTCGTCCTATAAATAGAGACGCCCTCTGATCAGATTGAGCACGCCAACCTTCCTCCCTCATCTCACTACCTCCCCTCGAGCAACGCCGCCCACCAATTTAGGCCGTAGCCCTCGAATCGCTTGCCGGAGCTCCGCCACCACCCCTGCTACCTCGCCGGCAACTGGAGCCCCCATTGGAGCCGCTGTTGGTGCCAGGAGCTTCACCACCGTCTTCCACGACCTCCGCCCACCTCGCCTACGCTCTTCCGCCACCAGGTAGCTCCCCGACCCCCTAGTCTAGCCGCCGGTAGGGTTCCTTCTCCGGCGAGCCTCGTCGAGGATGAGGATGGCCGTCAGCCGTCGATCCATGTTTTAATCCTACGGTCTCCGCGCAGCGTACCGATTCGCCTGTGAGCACCCGCTGAGAAGCGGGGGCCACTGTCAGGC
This sequence comes from Lolium perenne, assembly GCF_019359855.2. NCBI lineage: Eukaryota > Viridiplantae > Streptophyta > Magnoliopsida > Poales > Poaceae > Lolium > Lolium perenne. The sequence continues at coordinate 282,421,100 of NC_067247.2, read as the reverse complement.
AGCCCGCTGAGATGCTGGGCCGGCCCACCTCTTCCCCTCGCTGTGCAGCCCACTTAGCCTTCCCGCCAGCCCACAGTTTAAATTCAAAAATTCCAGAATAGATAAATTTTGCAATCTGATGTCAACTTCAAAAATCAATAGGGACCAATCTACTTGGCCAAATTTAACAAACTTTATATTTTTGGAAAGCTTAGAGTTTTATCTATCAAATTCCCCTGGATTCAAACCTAGATCTGTTATAGAATTAAAGTGGGAAAATAAACAAGACAGAGACTTTTCTGCCTTAGAAAAATTATTAAAAATCAACCCTTTTGAATTTTGAGGTGATTCCACCTCTCATAATTCACATTTCACAAACTCTAATTGTTTATGTAAAAATATGATATAGGTACTGTGTATGATCATGGGCTAGAAGCAAAATATTGGCTATGTAGTCAATAACTAGCCCATTTAAACCTTTTCAAAAATAGTTTTTAAATTGTATGAGGTATAGCATCTCATTTAAATTTGTATTCCAAGTGATTCAATGTGAGGTGATGACCTTAGTCTTCATGACCCCATAGGATTCTTCTTGAGAATATTAAGTCACCTTAATAGTAATTTTTAACTTAGTTACAACTATGTGTTAAATCATATGAGAGGTATTCCTCTCATTTAAACCTTGTTCTCAAGTAATTCAACATGAGGTAATAACCATGGTCTATATAATCTCATGTTGAGTTATTTGGTGACATTAAATCACTACCATGTTAGTATTAAATTGCATGAGGTATGGAACCTCATTTAAATCATTTTCTCAAATGATAAGTATGAAGAGGTTGACTTTGGTCAACCTAGGTCATATATTGTTCATGAGAGAAATGAAATCTTAATAAGATAATGAGAGGAAATTATTTCTCTAAGTAATTGAAAGTAACACCTAAGTTAGTATGAGAGGAAATTATTTTTCTTAAAATAAGAAAGGAACACATCCACCCACTTAATAGTAGTGTGTGATGCTAGTTTAAGTTGTGTAAATCTTGTGTGTGCTTAGTTTAGTATGTAAGTTTGGTATGATGATTGTGTACCCCGTACTCGTATTTTAGACGCTAGTACCGGAGACTATCAGGAGGAGGAGGTCTTCTACAAAGAGGAAGGAGAAGAGAACTTTGACCACCACCTCAACCAAGGCAAGCTAATATTCTTGCAAGATAATACTCTTGCAAAGTGCAAAGCTCACCATGAGCAAGGCATTACCCCATTTACTTTATGCTTATGATCCTATTTCCCAGTTTTACTTTACAAGCTTTATTTACTTTTGTTTTATCAAAGTACTTTTTGATTTATGATTCACTTGATTAGTCTTGGATTAGTACAAGAGTATCAAAGTTAGCCTAGAAGCAAAGCAAATTACTTAGCACCCCTCATACCTAGATGCTAGTGCTAAATTAAAATTGGCTATTCTAGATGGGAACTTGTGTGTGTGAAATGACTTTGAAAACCTTGGAATGATGAGTCATTCTATTGAAAGATTTTGAAGGTGAATATGACTGGTGAATGACTTGGTGAATTTTACCAAAACTGATGGTTGGGTTCGGATGCGATACCATTCCAATTTTTGCAAGTACCCCCACAATACCTGAATCTGGGTAAGGCTTAGCTGGAAATTTATGTGTCTTAGTATGGGTTCCCTCTGAACAAGTGTCATAGGGGTTATGCCGAGGCTGCCTCCGTTGAAAGTGAAATGACGTGAATTGAGGTGAATTATACGGCCAAGCCCTGTGCAGTTCCCGGGATAACAGTTGGCTATCACCGGGAGGCCAAGCTCATGGGGAGAGGTGCCTATACTAGGGTATGTAAATGAAAGGTTGGGATTGGTAGTTCGCGTACTGCGTACGATAAATCAGGGCCAGTTACCCCTGACGAGCTATTGCAATTATTGTGGCACAAGTGTACAACCTCTGCAGAGTTTAACCTATTCGAATAGCTGCGTCCGCGGTCATGGACAGTTGGAAAGGCCATACTGTTCCGTCATCAGAACTTTTCCAAAAATATGAATGGTGACTTGTGACTTGAGTTTTGAAAGGTGACTTTGACTTTGAATCACAACTGAGTTGTGGGAATGACACTAATGTTCCCACTTGAGTTAAGTTAGGCAAATGAAAAGTCTTGGTTTACTAAAGTGCTTATGAAATAAAACTGGCTTTATGCAAATGAAACTAGAGCTTAGCATCCCCTTCCATAGTTAATAATACTTACCTTAGTATTAGTTTGCGAGTACTTTAAAGTACTCATGGCTTTGTCCCTGGCTATTCAAATGGCCAGACTATGAAGAGGAGTACCAGAACCCGGAAGAAGGACAGCAGGACGTCTACGACAACTAGGATCACTCCTGACGTCAACGATTGCTGTGGAATAGATGGACTACTACTACGCTACTTCGCTTCCGCTATGTGTTTTGTAATTGATCAATAGATCATCTACTATTGTAATGAGACTGGATCATGTGATCCTTTGTTGTAAGACAATTACGATGTTGTAATGAATGATGTTCTGTGATATCAATCTATTATGTCTCGCAAAAACAATATTCCTGGGATTGCGATGAATGGCATAATAGGCATCTGGACTTAAAAATCCGGGTGTTGACAAAAATTCACATATTCAGAGGTGACACAATCATTCTTTATACTTCTGTACATTGCACAAAGCTACTGAAAGTCAATGGAACAAAGAAATCCATCTAACATAGCAAAACAGGCAATGCAAAATAAAAGGCAGAATCTGTCAAAACAGAACAGTTCGGAAATACGTATTTTTAACAGGCACCATACTTGCTCAGATGAGAAAACTTAAAACTAATGCAAGTTGCGTACATATCTGAGGATCACTCACGTAAATTGGCATACTTTTCTGAGTTACCTACAGAGAATTTTACCCAGATTCGTGACAGCAAAGAAAACTGTTTCTGCGCAGTAATCCAAATCTAGCATCATACTTCTATTAGAGACTTTACTTGGCACAACAATGCAATAAAACTAAGATAAGGAGAGGTTGCTACAGTAGTAAACAACTTCCAAGACTCAAATATAAAACAAAAGTACTGTAGTAAAAACATGGGTTGTCTCCCATAAGCGCTTTTCTTTAACGCCTTTCAGCTAGGCGCAGAAAGTGTATATCAAGTATTATCAAGAGATGAAGCATCAACATCATAATTTGTTCTAATAATAGAATCAAAAGGTAACTTCATTCTCTTTCTAGGGAAGTGTTCCATACCTTTCTTGAGAGGAAATTGATATTTAATATTACCTTCCTTCATATCAATGATAGCACCAACAGTTCGAAGAAAAGGTCTTCCCAATATAATGGGACAAGATGCATTGCATTCAATATCTAAGACAACAAAATCAACAGGGACAAGGTTATTGTTAACGGTAATGCGAACATTATCAACTCTCCCCAAAGGTTTCTTTGTAGAGTTATCAGCAAGATTAACATCCAAATAACAATTTTTCAATGGTGGCAAGTCAAGCATATTATAGATTCTCTTCGGCATAACGGAAATACTTGCACCAAGATCACATAAAGCATTACAATCAAAGTTATTGACCTTCATCTTAATGATGGGCTCCCAACCATCCTCTAGCTTCCTAGGAATAGAAGTTTCGCGTTCTAGTTTCTCTTCTCTAGCTTTTATGAGAGCATTTGTAATATGTTTCGTGAAAGCCAAATTTATAGCACTAGCATTAGGACTTTTAGCAAGTTTTTGTAAGAACTTTATAACTTCAGAGATATGACAATCATCAAAATCCAAACCATTATAATCTAAAGCAATGGGATCATTGTTCCCAATGTTGGAAAAAATTTCAGCAGTTTTATCACGAGCGGTTTATTAGTTTTAGCAGTTTCAGGCAGTTTTTCGCGCTTTGCATTAGAAGTGGAACCATTGCTAACACCAATTCTTTTACCATTATTAGTAGGAGGTGCAGCAACATGTGGAGCATTAGCATTACTAGTGGTAGTAATAGTCCAAACTTTAGCTACATTATTCTCTTTAGCTAGTTTTTCATTTTCTTCTCTTTCCCACCTAGCATGCAGTTCAGCCATTAATCTTATATTCTCATTAATTCTAACTTGGATGGCATTTGCTGTAGTAACAATTTTATTTTCATTATCCCTATTAGGCATAACTTTCAATTTCAAAAGATCAACATCAACAGCAAGACTATCAACTTTAGAAGCAAGTATATCAATTTTCCCAAGCTTTTCTTCAACAGATTTGTTAAAAGCAGTTTGTGTACTAATAAATTCTTTAAGCATGGCTTCAAGTCCAGGGGGTGTATTCCTATTATTGTTGTAAGAATTCCCATAAGAATTACCATAGCCGTTGCCATTATTATAAGGATATGGCCTATAGTTGTTACTAGAATTGTTCCGGTAAGCATTGTTGTTGAAATTATTATTTTTAATGTAGTTTACATCAACATGTTCTTCTTGAGCAACCAATGAAGCTAATGGAACATTATTAGGATCAACATTTGTCCTATCATTCACGAGCATAGACATAATAACATCAACCTTATCACTCAAGGAAGAGGTTTCTTCGACAGAATTTACCTTCTTACCTTGTGGAGCTCTTTCCGTGTGCCATTCAGAGTAATTAATCATCATATTATCAAGAAGCTTTGTTGCTTCACCAAGAGTGATGGACATAAAGGTACCTCCAGCAGCTGAATCCAATAGGTTCCGTGAAGAAAAATTCAGTCCTGCATAAAAGGTTTGGATGATCATCCAAGTAGTCAGTCCATGGGTTGGGCAATTTTTAACCAAAGATTTCATTCTTTCCCATGCTTGTGCAACATGCTCAGTATCTAATTGTTTAAAATTCATTATGCTACTCCTCAAAGATATAATTTTAGCAGGGGGATAATATCTACCAATAAAAGCATCCTTGCATTTAGTCCATGAATCAATACTATTCTTAGGCAGAGATAGCAACCAATCTTTAGCTCTTCCTCTTAGTGAGAAAGGGAACAATTTTAATTTTATTATGTCACCATCTACATCTTTATACTTTTGCATTTCACAAAGTTCAACAAAATTATTGAGATGGGCAGCAACATCATCAGAACTAACACCAGAAAATTGCTCTCGCATAATGAGATTTAGTAAAGCAGGTTTAATTTCAAAGAATTCTGCTGTACTAGCAGGTGGAGCAATAGGTGTGCATACGAAATCATTATTATTTGTGGTTGTGAAGTCACACAACTTAGTATTTTCATGAGTATTCATTTTAGCAATAGTAAATAAAGTAAACTAGATAAAGTAAATGCAAGTAACTAATTTTTTTTGTGTTTTTGATATAGCAAACAAGACAGCAAATAAAGTAAAACTAGCAACTAATTTTTTTGTGTTTTGATTTAGTGCAGCAAACAGAGTAGTAAATAAAATAAAGCAAGACAAAAACAAAGTAAAGAGATCTCCCCGGCAACGGCGCCAGAAATTTAGCTTGATACGCGTACAGCACGCGTCCGTTGGGAACCCCAAGTGGAAGGTGTGATGCGTACAGCAGCAAGTTTCCCTCAGTAAGAAACCAAGGTTTATCGAACCAGTAGGAGCGAAGAAGCACGTTGAAGGTTGATGGCGGCGAGATGTAGTGCGGCGCAACACCAGGGATTCCGGCGCCAACGTGGAACCTGCACAACACAACCAAAGTACTTTGCCCCAACGAAACAGTGAGGTTGTCAATCTCACCGGCTTGCTGTAACAAAGGATTAGATGTATAGTGTGGATGATGATTGTTTGCAGAGAATAGTAGAACAAGTATTGCAGTAGATTGTATTCGATGTAAAAGAATGGACCGGGGTCCACAGTTCACTAGAGGTGTCTCTCCCATAAGATAAATAGCATGTTGGGTGAACAAATTACAGTTGGGCAATTGACAAATAGAGAGGGCATGACAATGCACATACATGATATGATGAGTATTGTGAGATTCAATTGGGCATTACGACAAAGTACATAGACCGCTATCCAGCATGCATCTATGCCTAAAAAGTCCACTTTCAGGTTATCATACGAACCCCTTACGTTAATAAGTTGCAAGCAACAGACAATTTCATTAAGTATGGTGCGTAATGTAATCAATAACTATATCCTCGGACATAGCATCAATGTTTTATCCCTAGTGGCAACAGCACATCCACAACCTTAGAACTTTCATCCTTGTCCCAGATTTAATGGAGGCGTGAACCCACTATCGAGCATAAATACTCCCTCTTGGAGTTACTAGCAAAAACTTGGCCAGAGCCTCTACTAACAACGGAGAGCATGCAAGATCATAAACAACACATAGGTAATAGATTGATAATCAACATAACATAGTATTCTCTATCCATCGGATCCCAACAAACACAACATATAGCATTACAGATAGATGATCTTGATCATGTTAGGCAGCTCACAAGATCCGACAATGAAGCACATGAGGAGAAGACAACCATCTAGCTACTGCTATGGACCCATAGTCCAGGGGTGAACTACTCACTCATCAATCCGGAGGCGACCATGGCGGTGTAGAGTCCTCCGGGAGATGAATCCCCTCTCCGGCAGGGTGTCGGAGGCGATCTCCTGAATCCCCCGAGATGGGATTGGCGGCGGCGGCGCCTCAGTAAGGTTTTCCGTATCGTGGCTCTCGGTACTGGGGGTTTCGCGACGGAGGCTTTAAGTAGGCGGAAGGGCAACGCGGGGGGCCACACGAGGGCCCCACACGCCAGGGCCGTGCGGCCAGGGCTTGGGCCGCGCCGCCCTGTTGTGGCGGCGCCTAGTGGCCCCACTTCCTTTCCCCCTCGGTCTTCTGGAAGCTTCGTGCAAAAATAGGACCCTGGGCGTTGATTTCGTCCAATTCCGAGAATATTTCCTTACTAGGATTTCTGAAACCAAAAACAGTAGAAAACAAAGAATCGGCTCTTCGGCATCTCGTTAATAGGTTAGTGCCGGAAAATGCATAATAATGACATATAATGTGTATAAAACATGTGAGTATCATCATAAAAGTAGCATGGAACATAAGAAATTATAGATACGTTTGAGACGTATCACCCCTAACCCTTAACTATGTCTTATGAAGTCAAGCACCTGAAGAGAAATGGTTTTGGGTTTCAAACATGGAAATTTCAAAAACATCCCAAAAACTTAATTTTAGAGTGACTAAGAAGGACCCAAGCTTAATTTCAAGAACACCCCTCGCAAATCTTCATTGTATAGTGACTAAGAAGGATCGAGGCTTATCTTTTCATTTACATGTTTTAAACTTGTTTAAATGTTGGTCAAACCTAGGATTTGACCAAGACTCAAATGGGCCTAAAAATTCAAAAAAATCAAAAAAAAGAAAAACCAAAGCACATAGCCTTCTAATGTCATATATAGTAAGCAGCATTCAACTTGATGAACATGGCCGGTCTAGACATATTCATAACATAAAAAGCATGTATCTACCCCCTAACGCTTAACTCTGTCTTAATTATGAAGTCAAGCATGAAGAGAAGTGGTTTTGGGTTTCAGACATGGAAATTTCAAAAACTTCCCAAAAGCTTCATTTTAGAGGGACTAAGAAGGATCCAAGCTTACCTTTTCATTTTCATGTTTTAAGCTTGTTTAAATATTGGTCAAACATAGGATTCAAATGGGCATAAACAATTAGAAATAAACAGAAAAAATGAAAAACCAAATAACATAGCCTTCTTATGTAATATAGTAAGCATTAGTTGATAAACAAGGTCTAGACATATTCAAACCAAAAAAAATCATGTATCTCTACCCCTAACCCTAAACTCTCGGTCTTATGAAGTCAAGCATGAAAAGAAGTGGTTTTGGGTTTCAAACATGGAAATTTCAAAAACCTCCCAAAAGCTTCATTCTAGAGTACCGTGACTAAGAAAGATCCATGATTACCTTTTCATTTTCATGTTCTAAACTTGTTTAAATCTTGGTCAAACATAGGATTTGACCAAGATTTTAATGGGCATAAAAAATTCGAAAAAAATCAAAAAATGAAAAGCCAAAGCACATATATAGCCCTCTTATGTCATATAGTAACCATTCAAGTTGATAAACAAGGTCTATACATATTCAAACCAGAAAAAGCATGTATCTACCCCTAACCCTAAACTCTGTCTTACGAAGTCAAGCATGAAGAGAAGTGGTTTTGGGTTTCAAACATGGAAATTTCAAAAACCTCCCGAAAGCTTAATTTTAGAGTGAGTAAGAAGGTTTATACATGTGTTCAAACCAGACAAATCATGTATCTATCCCCTAACCATGCATAAACTCGGTCGATCTTATGAACTCAAGCATGAAAAGAAGTGGTTTTGGGTTTCAAACATGGAAATTTCAAAAACCTCCCAAAAGCTTCATTCTAGAGTACTGTGACTAAGAAAGATCCATGATTACCTTTTCATTTTCAGGTTCTAAACTTGTTCAAATCTTGGTCAAACATAGGATTTGACCAAGATTTTAATGGGCATAAAAAATCGAAAAAAATCAAAAAATGAAAAACCAAAGCACATATATAGCCTTCTTATGTCATATAGTAACCATTCAAGTTGATAAACAAGGTCTATACATATTCAAACCAGAAAAAGCATGTATCTACCCCTAACCCTAAACTCTGTCTTACGAAGTCAAGCATGAAGAGAAGTGGTTTTGGGTTTCAAACATGGAAATTTCAAAAACCTCCCGAAAGCTTAATTTTAGAGTGAGTAAGAAGGTTTATACATGTGTTCAAACCAGACAAATCGTGTATCTATCCCCTAACCATGCATAAACTCGGTCGATCTTATGAAGTCTAGCATGAAGAGAAGTCGTTTTGGGTTTCAAACATGGAAATTTCAAGAACATCCCAAAAGCTTCATTTTAGAGTGACAAATAAGGATACAAACTTCCCTTTTCATTTTCATGTTTTAAACTTGTTTAAATCTTGGTCAAACCGCCTAGGATTTCACCAAGATTCAAATGGGCATACAAATTCAGAAAAAAATCAAAAACCAATGCACATAGCATTCTTATGTCATATATATAGTAAGCATTAAAGTTGATAAACAAGGTCTAAACATATTCAAACCAGACAACTCATGTATATATCTACCCCTAACCCTAAACTTTGTCTTATTAAGTCAATCATGAAGAGAAGTGGTTTTGGGTTTCAAACATGGAAATTTCAAGAACCTCCCAAAAGCTTTATTTTAGAGTGACTAAGAAGGATCCATGCTTACCTTTTCATTTTCATGATTTAAACTTGTTTAAATCTTTGTCAAACCTAGGATTTGACCAAAAGATTCAAATGGGCACAAAATTCAAAAAAAGCAGAAAAATGAAAAACCAAAGTACATAGTCTTCTTATGTCATATAGTAAGCATTCAAGTTGATGCATTAACAAGGTTTGGACATATTCAAACCATACAAATCATGTATCTACCCCCTAACCCTAAGCTCTATCTTATGAAGTCAAGCTTGAAGAGAAGTGGTTTTGGGTTTCAAACATGGAAATTTCAAAAACCTCCCAAAAACTTCATATTAGAGTGACTAATTAAGAGGGATACAAGCTTCCCTTTTCATTTTCATGTTTTAAACGTGTTTAAATCTTTGTCAAACCTAGGATTTGACCAAGATTCTAATATATGGGCATAAAATTCCAAAAAAACAAAAAAATGAAAAACCAAAGCACATAGTCTTCTTATGTCATATAGTTAGCATTAAAGTTGATGAACAAAGTATAGACATATTCAAACCAGACAAATCATGTATCTAGCCCCTAACCCTAAACTCGGTGTTGTGAAGTCTAGCATGAAGAGAAGTCGTTTTGGGTTTCAAACGTTTAAGCCAAAAGCCCCTTTTTCAAATACTTCAAACTTATTCAAATTTGGTTCAAATTTGAAAGACATACAAGTTATAGCACACATAGTGCATACATTTTCACACATACTACACTAGATAGATGCTAACCCTATAGTTTGAGGCCATTTGGATGAGGTAGAAAAAATTCTTGGATTAGAATCGTGTTGTTCGAACCCCGTAGTTGGATTTTTTTGAACCTTGATCTGTAGTACTGGGCAAAACCCTAGTTTAACCTATTTAATTATAGATTTGTATATCGATTTTTCTACCTTTTTATTATTACTATGCAGCACATGTGTTTTTGCCCGTCTAGCTAGTGAAACTCGGAGGAAGAGGGATCACTCGGAAGGACAGAAGAAGGGAGAGCATTATGGTGTCTCCCCTTTTTCGGGTGACGATGTTGACTATTGTGCAGGGTTTGTCAGTGAGCAGGAGGAGCTGCGAGCGAGCGAGCGAGCGAGCGAGTCGAGCGAGGCCGAGAATGAGAGAGATTTGTTTTTTGTGTGTGAGAGGGACAACCAAAGGATCCTGAAGGACCCAGAGACTTCCAATACGCATCCTGATGCGTCTTCTCTTGACAAAGAGGATGGCTGGGAGTTTGCGTACCTATTATTGCACGTGACTTGTGCTCACTGATGTGTGGGACCTCACGCGTGGGCACCACACGTAAGTGACAGACCTGTTGGTGTAAAAACTCGGTTGATTATTATAGTGCATTAGAACAAAGTTTCCTATGGATTCAAAGCTAGGAAATCCAAGTTAACTCATTTACATGACATTATTTTTTCCATGAAGCAAAGTTAACACATCTATCAATTGGTACATTTTGGAGTGACTAAGAAGGATCCATGCTTACTTATTCGTTTTCACGTGTTAAACTTGTCTAAATCTTGGTCAAACCTAGGATTTGACCAAAAGATTCAAATGGGCATAAAATAAAAAAAACAGAAAAAATGAAAAACAAAAGCATATAGTCTTATTATGTCATATAGTAAGCATTCAAGTTGATGAATTAACAAGGTTTGGACATATTCAAACCATACAAATCATGTATCTACCCCCTAACCCTAAACTCTGTCTTATGAAGTCTAGCATGAAGAGAAGTCGTTTTGGGTTTCAAACATGGAAATTTCAAGAACATCCCAAAAGCTTCATTTTAGAGTGACTAATAAGGATACAAACTTCCCTTTTCATTTTCATGTTTTAAACTTGTTTAAATCTTGGTCAAACCGCCTAGGATTTGACCAAGATTCAAATGGGCATACAAATTCAGAAAAAATCAAAAACCAATGCACATAGCATTCTTATGTCATATATATAGTAAGCATTAAAGTTGATAAACAAGGTCTAGACATATTCAAACCAGACAACTCATGTATATATCTACCCCTAACCCTAAACTCTGTCTTATGAAGTCAATCATGAAGAGAAGTGGTTTTGGGTTTCAAACATGTGGAAATTTCAAGAACCTCCCAAAAGCTTTATTTTAGAGTGACTAAGAAGGATCCATGCTTACCTTTTCATTTTCATATTTTGAACTTGTTTAAATCTTTGTCAAACCTAGGATTGACCAAAAGTTTCAAATGGGCATAAAATTCATAAAAAATCATAAAAATGAAAAACCAAAGCATATAGTCTTCGTATGTCATATAACAAGCATTCAAGTTGATAAATTAATAAGGTTTGGACATATTGAAGCCATACAAATCATGTATCTACCCCTAACCCTAAACTCGGTCGATCTTATGAAGTCTAGCATGAAGAGAAGTCGTTTTGGGTTTCAAACATGGAAATTTCAAGGACACACATCCCAAAAGCTTCATTTTAGAGTGACTAAGAAGGATCCATGCTTACCTTTTCAATTCATGTTATAAACTTGTTTAAATCATGGTCAACCCTAGGATTTGACCAAGATTCAAATGGGTAGAAAAATAAAAAAATCAGAAAAATGAAAAACCAAAGTACATATAGTCTTCTTATGTCATATATATAGTAAGCATTAAAGTTGATAAACAAGGTCTAGACATATATTCAAACCAGACAACTCGTGTATATATCTACCCCTAACCTTAAACTCTGTCTTATGAAGTCAATCATGAAGAGAAGTGGTTTTGGGTTTCAAACATGGAAATTTCAAGAACCTCCCAAAAGCTTTATTTTAGAGTGACTAAGAAGGATCCATGCTTATCTTTTCATTTTCATGTGTTTTAAACTTGCTTAAATCTTGGTCAAACCTAGGATTTGACCAAGATTCAAATGGGCCTAAACATTCAAAAAAAAATCAAAAAATGAAAACCAAAGCACATAGCCTAGCTTCTTATGTCATATATATATACAGTAAGCATTCAAGTTGATGAACAAGGTCTAGACATATTCAAAACATAAAAGCATGTATCTACCCCCTAACCCTTAACTATGTCTTATGAAGTCAAGCATGAAGAGAAATGGTTTTGGGTTTCAAACATGGAAATTTCAAAAACATCCCAAAAGCTTAATTTTAGAGTGACTAAGAAGGACCCAAGCTTAATTTCAAGAACACCCCTCGCAAATCTTCATTTTAGAGTGACTAAGAAGGATCGAGGCTTATCTTTTCATTTACATGTTTTAAACTTGTTTAAATCTTGGTCAAACCTAGGATTTGACCAAGACTCAAATGGGCCTAAAAATTCAAAAAAATCAAAAAAAAAAACCAAAGCACATAGCCTTCTAATGTCATATATAGTAAGCAGCATTCAACTTGATGAACATGGCCGGTCTAGACATATTCATAACATAAAAAAGCATGTATCTACCCCCTAACGCTTAACTCTGTCCTAATTATGAAATCAAGCATGAAGAGAAGTGGTTTTGGGATTCAGACATGGAAATTTCAAAAACTTCCCAAAAGCTTAATTTTAGAGGGACTAAGAAGGATCCAAGCTTACCTTTTCATTTTCATGTTTTAAGCTTGTTTAAATATTGGTCAAACATAGGATTCAAATGGGCATAAACAATTAGAAATAAACAGAAAAATGAAAAACCAAATAACATAGCCTTCTTATGTAATATAGTAAGCATTAGTTGATAAACAAGGTCTAGACATATTCAAACCAAAAAAAATCATGTATCTCTACCCCTAACCCTAAACTCTCGGTCTTATGAAGTCAAGCATGAAAAGAAGTGGTTTTGGGTTTCAAACATGGAAATTTCAAAAACCTCCCAAAAGCTTCATTCTAGAGTACCGTGACTAAGAAAGATCCATGATTACCTTTTCATTTTCATGTTCTAAACTTGTTTAAATCTTGGTCAAACATAGGATTTGACCAAGATTTTAATGGGCATAAAAAATTCGAAAAAAATCAAAAAATGAAAAGCCAAAGCACATATATAGCCCTCTTATGTCATATAGTAACCATTCAAGTTGATAAACAAGGTCTATACATATTCAAACCAGAAAAAGCATGTATCTACCCCTAACCCTAAACTCTGTCTTACGAAGTCAAGCATGAAGAGAAGTGGTTTTGGGTTTCAAACATGGAAATTTCAAAAACCTCCCGAAAGCTTAATTTTAGAGTGAGTAAGAAGGTTTATACATGTGTTCAAACCAGACAAATCATGTATCTATCCCCTAACCATGCATAAACTCGGTCGATCTTATGAAGTCTAGCATGAAGAGAAGTCGTTTTGGGTTTCAAACATGGAAATTTCAAGAACATCCCAAAAGCTTCATTTTAGAGTGACTAATAAGGATACAAACTTCCCTTTTCATTTTCATGTTTTAAACTTGTTTAAATCTTGGTCAAACCGCCTAGGATTTGACCAAGATTCAAATGGGCATACAAATTCAGAAAAAAAAAATCAAAAACCAATGCACATAGCATTCTTATGTCATATATATAGTAAGCATTAAAGTTGATAAACAAGGTCTAAACATATTCAAACCAGACAACTCATGTATATATCTACCCCTAACCCTAAACTTTGTCTTATGAAGTCAATCATGAAGAGAAGTGGTTTTGGGTTTCAAACATGGAAATTTCAAAAACCTCCCAAAAGCTTTATTTTAGAGTGACTAAGAAGGATCCATGCTTACCTTTTCATTTTCATGTGTTTTAAACTTGTTTAAATCTTTGTCAAACCTAGGATTTGACCAAAAGATTCAAATGGGCACAAAATTCAAAAAAAGCAGAAAAATGAAAAACCAAAGTACATAGTCTTCTTATGTCATATAGTAAGCATTCAAGTTGATGCATTAACAAGGTTTGGACATATTCAAACCATACAAATCATGTATCTACCCCCTAACCGTAAGCTCTGTCTTATGAAGTCAAGCTTGAAGAGAAGTGGTTTTGGGTTTCAAACATGGAAATTTCAAAAACCTCCCAAAAACTTCATATTAGAGTGACTAATTAAGAGGGATATAAGCTTCCCTTTTCGTTTTCATGTTTTAAACGTGTTTAAATCTTTGTCAAACCTAGGATTTGACCAAGATTCTAATATATGGGCATAAAATTCAAAAAAAAAAACAAAAAAATGAAAAACCAAAGCACATAGTCTTCTTATGTCATATAGTTAGCATTAAAGTTGATGAACAAAGTTTAGACATATTCAAACCAGACAAATCATGTATCTACCCCCTAACCCTAAACTTGGTCTTGTGAAGTCTAGCATGAAGAGAAGTCGTTTTGGGTTTCAAACGTTTAAGCCAAAAGCCCCTTTTTCAAATACTTCAAACTTATTCAAATTTGGTAACAATTTGAAAGACATACAAGTTATAGCACACATAGTGCATACATTTTCACACATACTGCACTAGTTAGATGCTAACCCTATAGTTTGAGGCCATTTGGATGAGGTAGAAAAAATTCTTGGATTAGAATCGTGTTGTTCGAACCCCGTAGTTGGATTTTTTGAACCTTGATCTGTAGTCTTGGGCAAAACCCTAGTTTAACCTATTTAATTATAGATTCGTATATCGATTTTTCTACCTTTTTATTATTACTATGCAGCACATGTGTGTTTGCCCGTCTAGCTAGTGAAACTCGGAGGAAGAGGGATCACTCGGAAGGATAGAAGAAGGGAGAGCATTATGGTGTCTCCCCTTTTTCGGGTGACGATGTTGACTATTGTGCAGGGTTTGTCAGTGAGCAGGAGGAGGTGCGAGCGAGCGAGCGAGCGAGCGAGTCGAGCGAGGCCGAGAATGAGAGAGATTTGTTTTTTTTGTGTGAGAGGGACAACCGAAGGATCCTGAAGGACCCAGAGACTTCCAATACGCATCCTGATGCGTCTTCTCTTGACAAAGAAGATGGCTGGGAGTTTGCGTACCTATTATTGCACGTGACTTGTGCTCACTGATGTGTGGGACCTCACGTGTGGGCACCACACGTAAGTGACAGACCTGTTGGTGTAAAAACTCGGTTGATTATTATAGTGCATTAGAACAAAGTTTCCTATGGATTCAAGGCTAGGAAATCCAAGTTAACTCATTTACATGACATTATTTTTTCCATGAAGCAAAGTTAACACATCTATCAATTGGTACATTTTGGAGTGACTAAGAAGGATCCATGCTTACTTATTCGTTTTCACGTGTTAAACTTGTCTAAATCTTGGTCAAACCTAGGATTTGACCAAAAGATTCAAATGGGCATAAAATTCAAAAAAAAAACAGAAAAATGAAAAACAAAAGCATATAGTCTTATTATGTCATATAGTAAGCATTCAAGTTGATGAATTAACAAGGTTTGGACATATTCAAACCATACAAATCATGTATCTACCCCCTAACCCTAAACTCTGTCTTATGAAGTCTAGCATGAAGAGAAGTGGTTTTGGGTTTCAAACATGGAAATTTCAAAAACCTCCCAAAAACTTCATATTAGAGTGACTAATTAAGAGGGATATAAGCTTCCCTTTTCGTTTTCATGTTTTAAACGTGTTTAAATCTTTGTCAAACCTAGGATTTGACCAAGATTCTAATATATGGGCATAAAATTCAAAAAAAAAACAAAAAAATGAAAAACCAAAGCACATAGTCTTCTTATGTCATATAGTTAGCATTAAAGTTGATGAACAAAGTTTAGACATATTCAAACCAGACAAATCATGTATCTACCCCCTAACCCTAAACTTGGTCTTGTGAAGTCTAGCATGAAGAGAAGTCGTTTTGGGTTTCAAACGTTTAAGCCAAAAGCCCCTTTTTCAAATACTTCAAACTTATTCAAATTTGGTAACAATTTGAAAGACATACAAGTTATAGCACACATAGTGCATACATTTTCACACATACTGCACTAGTTAGATGCTAACCCTATAGTTTGAGGCCATTTGGATGAGGTAGAAAAAATTCTTGGATTAGAATCGTGTTGTTCGAACCCCGTAGTTGGATTTTTTTGAACCTTGATCTGTAGTACTGGGCAAAACCCTAGTTTAACCTATTTAATTATAGATTCGTATATCGATTTTTCTACCTTTTTATTATTACTATGCAGCACATGTGTGTTTGCCCGTCTAGCTAGTGAAACTCGGAGGAAGAGGGATCACTCGGAAGGATAGAAGAAGGGAGAGCATTATGGTGTCTCCCCTTTTTCGGGTGACGATGTTGACTATTGTGCAGGGTTTGTCAGTGAGCAGGAGGAGGTGCGAGCGAGCGAGCGAGCGAGCGAGTCGAGCGAGGCCGAGAATGAGAGAGATTTGTTTTTTTGTGTGAGAGGGACAACCGAAGGATCCTGAAGGACCCAGAGACTTCCAATACGCATCCTGATGCGTCTTCTCTTGACAAAGAAGATGGCTGGGAGTTTGCGTACCTATTATTGCACGTGACTTGTGCTCACTGATGTGTGGGACCTCACGTGTGGGCACCACACGTAAGTGACAGACCTGTTGGTGTAAAAACTCGGTTGATTATTATAGTGCATTAGAACAAAGTTTCCTATGGATTCAAGGCTAGGAAATCCAAGTTAACTCATTTACATGACATTATTTTTTCCATGAAGCAAAGTTAACACATCTATCAATTGGTACATTTTGGAGTGACTAAGAAGGATCCATGCTTACTTATTCGTTTTCACGTGTTAAACTTGTCTAAATCTTGGTCAAACCTAGGATTTGACCAAAAGATTCAAATGGGCATAAAATTCAAAAAAAAACAGAAAAATGAAAAACAAAAGCATATAGTCTTATTATGTCATATAGTAAGCATTCAAGTTGATGAATTAACAAGGTTTGGACATATTCAAACCATACAAATCATGTATCTACCCCTAACCCTAAACTACTGCTCTTATGAAGTCTAGCATGAAGAGAAGTCGTTTTGGGTTTCAAACATGGAAATTTCAAGAACATCCCAAAAGCTTCATTTTAGAGTGACTAATAAGGATACAAACTTCCCTTTTCATTTTCATGTTTTAAACTTGTTTAAATCTTGGTCAAACCGCCTAGGATTTGACCAAGATTCAAATGGGCATACAAATTGAAGAAAAATCAAAAACCAATGCACATAGCATTCTTATGTCATATATATAGTAAGCATTAAAGTTGATAAACAAGGTCTGGACATATTCAAACTAGACAACTCATGTATATATCTACCCCTAACCCTAAACTCTGTCTTATGAAGTCAATCATGAAGAGAAGTGGTTTTGGGTTTCAAACATGTGGAAATTTCAAGAACCTCCCAAAAGCTTTATTTTAGAGTGACTAAGAAGGATCCATGCTTACCTTTTCATTTTCATATTTTGAACTTGTTTAAATCTTTGTCAAACCTAGGATTGACCAAAAGTTTCAAATGGGCATAAAATTCATAAAAAATCATAAAAATGAAAAACCAAAGCATATAGTCTTCGTATGTCATATAACAAGCATTCAAGTTGATAAATTAATAAGGTTTGGACATATTGAAGCCATACAAATCATGTATCTACCCCTAACCCTAAACTCGGTCGATCTTATGAAGTCTAGCATGAAGAGAAGTCGTTTTGGGTTTCAAACATGGAAATTTCAAGGACACACATCCCAAAAGCTTCATTTTAGAGTGACTAAGAAGGATCCATGCTTACCTTTTCAATTCATGTTATAAACTTGTTTAAATCATGGTCAACCCTAGGATTTGACCAAGATTCAAATGGGTAGAAAAATAAAAAAATCAGAAAAATGAAAAACCAAAGTACATATAGTCTTCTTATGTCATATATATAGTAAGCATTAAAGTTGATAAACAAGGTCTAGACATATATTCAAACCAGACAACTCGTGTATATATCTACCCCTAACCCTAAACTCTGTCTTATGAAGTCAATCATGAAGAGAAGTGGTTTTGGGTTTCAAACATGGAAATTTCAAGAACCTCCCAAAAGCTTTATTTTAGAGTGACTAAGAAGGATCCATGCTTACCTTTTCATTTTCATGTGTTTTAAACTTGCTTAAATCTTGGTCAAACCTAGGATTTGACCAAGATTCAAATGGGCATAAACATTCAAAAAAAAATCAAAAAATGAAAACCAAAGCACATAGCCTAGCTTCTTATGTCATATATATATACAGTAAGCATTCAAGTTGATGAACAAGGTCTAGACATATTCAAAACATAAAAGCATGTATCTACCCCTAACCCTTAACTATGTCTTATGAAGTCAAGCATGAAGAGAAATGGTTTTGGGTTTCAAACATGGAAATTTCAAAAACATCCCAAAAGCTTAATTTTAGAGTGACTAAGAAGGACCCAAGCTTAATTTCAAGAACACCCCTCGCAAATCTTCATTTTAGAGTGACTAAGAAGGATCGAGGCTTATCTTTTCATTTACATGTTTTAAACTTGTTTAAATCTTGGTCAAACCTAGGATTTGACCAAGACTCAAATGGGCCTAAAAATTCAAAAAAATCAAAAAAAAACCAAAGCACATGGCCTTCTAATGTCATATATAGTAAGCAGCATTCAACTTGATGAACATGGCCGGTCTAGACATATTCATAACATAAAAAGCATGTATCTACCCCCTAACGCTTAACTCTGTCTTAATTATGAAGTCAAGCATGAAGAGAAGTGGTTTTGGGTTTCAGACATGGAAATTTCAAGAACATCCCAAAAGCTTCATTTTAGAGTGACTAAGAAGGATCCAAGCTTACCTTTTCATTTTCATGTTTTAAGCTTGTTTAAATATTGGTCAAACATAGGATTCAAATGGGCATAAACAATTAGAAATAAACAGAAAAAATGAAAAACCAAATAACATAGCCTTCTTATGTAATATAGTAAGCATTAGTTGATAAACAAGGTCTAGACATATTCAAACCAAAAAAAATCATGTATCTCTACCCCTAACCCTAAACTCTCGGCCTTATGAAGTCAAGCATGAAAAGAAGTGGTTTTGGGTTTCAAACATGGAAATTTCAAAAACCTCCCAAAAGCTTCATTCTAGAGTACCGTGACTAAGAAAGATCCATGATTACCTTTTCATTTTCATGTTCTAAACTTGTTTAAATCTTGGTCAAACATAGGATTTGACCAAGATTTTAATGGGCATAAAAAATTCGAAAAAAATCAAAAAATGAAAAGCCAAAGCACATATATAACCCTCTTATGTCATATAGTAACCATTCAAGTTGATAAACAAGGTCTATACATATTCAAACCAGAAAAAGCATGTATCTACCCCTAACCCTAAACTCTGTCTTACAAAGTTAAGCATGAAGAGAAGTGGTTTTGGGTTTCAAACATGGAAATTTCAAAAACCTCCCGAAAGCTTAATTTTAGAGTGAGTAAGAAGGTTTATACATGTGTTCAAACCAGACAAATCATGTATCTATCCCCTAAACATGCATAAACTCGGTCGATCTTATGAAGTCTAGCATGAAGAGAAGTCGTTTTGGGTTTCAAACATGGAAATTTCAAGAACATCCCAAAAGCTTCATTTTAGAGTGACTAATAAGGATACAAACTTCCCTTTTCATTTTCATGTTTTAAACTTGTTTAAATCTGTGTCAAACCGCCTAGGATTTGACCAAGATTCAAATGGGCATACAAATTCAGAAAAAAAATCAAAAACCAATGCACATAGCATTCTTATGTCATATATATAGTAAGCATTAAAGTTGATAAACAAGGTCTAAGCATATTCAAACCAGACAACTCATGTATATATCTACCCCTAACCCTAAACTTTGTCTTATGAAGTCAATCATGAAGAGAAGTGGTTTTGGGTTTCAAACATGGAAATTTCAAGAACCTCCCAAAAGCTTTATTTTAGAGTGACTAAGAAGGATCCATGCTTACCTTTTCATTTTCATGATTTAAACTTGTTTAAATCTTTGTCAAACCTAGGATTTGACCAAAAGATTCAAATGGGCACAAAATTCAAAAAAGCAAAAAAAATGAAAAACCAAAGTACATAGTCTTCTTATGTCATATAGTAAGCATTCAAGTTGATGCATTAACAAGGTTTGGACATATTCAAACCATACAAATCATGTATCTACCCCCTAACCGTAAGCTCTGTCTTATGAAGTCAAGCTTGAAGAGAAGTGGTTTTGGGTTTCAAACATGGAAATTTCAAAAACCTCCCAAAAACTTCATATTAGAGTGACTAATTAAGAGGGATACAAGCTTCCCTTTTCGTTTTCATGTTTTAAACGTGTTTAAATCTTTGTCAAACCTAGGATTTGACCAAGATTCTAATATATGGGCATAAAATTCAAAAAAAAACAAAAAAAATGAAAAACCAAAGCACATAGTCTTCTTATGTCATATAGTTAGCATTAAAGTTGATGAACAAAGTTTAGACATATTCAAACCAGACAAATCATATATCTACACCCTAACCCTAAACTCGGTCTTGTGAAGTCTAGCATGAAGAGAAGTCGTTTTGGGTTTCAAACGTTTAAGCCAAAAGCCCCTTTTTCAAATACTTCAAACTTATTCAAATTTGGTTCAAATTTGAAAGACATACAAGTTATAGCACACATAGTGCATACATTTTCACACATAATGCACTAGTTAGATGCTAACCCTATAGTTTGAGGCCATTTGGATGAGGTAGAAAAAATTCTTGGATTAGAATCGTGTTGTTTGAACCCCGTAGTTGGATTTTTTTGAACCTTGATCTGTAGTACTGGGAAAAACCCTAGTTTAACCTATTTAATTATAGATTCGTATATCGATTTTTCTACCTTTTTATTATTACTATGCAGCACATGTGTGTTTGCCCGTCTAGCTAGTGAAACTCGGAGGAAGAGGGATCACTCGGAAGGACAGAAGAAGGGAGAGCATTATGGTGTCTCCCCTTTTTCGGGTGACGATGTTGACTATTGTGCAGGGTTTGTCAGTGAGCAGGAGGAGGTGCGAGCGAGCGAGCGAGTCGAGCGAGGCCGAGAATGAGAGAGATTTGTTTTTTTTGTGTGAGAGGGACAACCGAAGGATCCTGAAGGACCCAGAGACTTCCAATACGCATCCTGATGCGTCTTCTCTTGACAAAGAAGATGGCTGGGAGTTTGCGTACCTATTATTGCACGTGACTTGTGCTCACTGATGTGTGGGACCTCACGCGTGGGCACCACACGTAAGTGACATACCTGTTGGTGTAAAAACTCGTTTGATTATTATAGTGCATTAGAACAAAGTTTCCTATGGATTCAAGGCTAGGAAATCCAAGTTAACTCATTTATATGACATTATTTTTTCCATCAAGCAAAGTTAACACATCTATCAATTGGTACATTTTGGAGTGACTAAGAAGGATCCATGCTTACTTATTCGTTTTCACGTGTTAAACTTGTCTAAATCTTGGTCAAACCTAGGATTTGACCAAAAGATTCAAATGGGCATAAAATTCAAAAAAAAAATAGAAAAATGAAAAACAAAAGCATATAGTCTTATTATGTCATATAGAAGCATTCAAGTTGATGAATTAACAAGGTTTGGACATATTGAAACCATACAAATTATGTATCTACCCCCTAACCCTAAACTCTGTCTTATGAAGTCTAGCATGAAGAGAAGTCGTTTTGGGTTTCAAACATGGAAATTTCAAGAACATCCCAAAAGCTTCATTTTAGAGTGACTAATAAGGATACAAACTTACCTTTTCATTTTCAAGTTTTAAGCTTGTTTAAATATTGGTCAAACATAGGATTCAAATGGGCATAAACAATTAGAAATAAACAGAAAAAATGAAAAACCAAATAACATAGCCTTCTTATGTAATATAGTAAGCATTAGTTGATAAACAAGGTCTAGACATATTCAAACCAAAAGAATCATGTATCTCTACCCCTAACCCTAAACTCTCGGTCTTATGAAGTCAAGCATGAAAAGAAGTGGTTTTGGGTTTCAAACATGGAAATTTCAAAAACCTCCCAAAAGCTTCATTCTAGAGTACCGTGACTAAGAAAGATCCATGATTACCTTTTCATTTTCATGTTCTAAAATTGTTGAAATCTTGGTCAAACATAGGATTTGACCAAGATTTTAATGGGCATAAAAAATTCGAAAAAAATCAAAAAATGAAAAGCCAAAGCACATATATAGCCCTCTTATGTCATATAGTAACCATTCAAGTTGATAAACAAGGTCTATACATATTCAAACCAGAAAAAGCATGTATCTACCCCTAACCCTAAACTCTGTCTTACGAAGTCAAGCATGAAGAGAAGTGGTTTTGGGTTTCAAACATGGAAATTTCAAAAACCTCCCGAAAGCTTAATTTTAGAGTGAGTAAGAAGGTTTATACATGTGTTCAAACCAGACAAATCATGTATCTATCCCCTAACCATGCATAAACTCGGTCGATCTTATGAAGTCTAGCATGAAGAGAAGTCGTTTTGGGTTTCAAACATGGAAATTTCAAGAACATCCCAAAAGCTTCATTTTAGAGTGACTAATAAGGATACAAACTTCCCTTTTCATTTTCATGTTTTAAACTTGTTTAAATCTTGGTCAAACCGCCTAGGATTTGACCAAGATTCAAATGGGCATTCAAATTCAGAAAAAAAATCAAAAACCAATGCTCATAGCATTCTTATGTCATATATATAGTAAGCATTAAAGTTGATAAACAAGGTCTAAACATATTCAAACCAGACAACTCATGTATATATCTACCCCTAACCCTAAACTTTGTCTTATGAAGTCAATCATGAAGAGAAGTGGTTTTGGGTTTCAAACATGGAAATTTCAAGAACCTCCCAAAAGCTTTATTTTAGAGTGACTAAGAAGGATCCATGCTTACCTTTTCATTTTCATGATTTAAACTTGTTTAAATCTTTGTCAAACCTAGGATTTGACCAAAAGATTCAAATGGGCACAAAATTCAAAAAAGCAGAAAAATGAAAAACCAAAGTACATAGTCTTCTTATGTCATATAGTAAGCATTCAAGTTGATGCATTAACAAGGTTTGGACATATTCAAACCATACAAATCATGTATCTACCACCTAACCGTAAGCTCTGTCTTATGAAGTCAAGCTTGAAGAGAAGTGGTTTTGGGTTTCAAACATGGAAATTTCAAAAACCTCCCAAAAACTTCATATTAGAGTGACTAATTAAGAGGGATACAAGCTTCCCTTTTCGTTTTCATGTTTTAAACGTGTTTAAATCTTTGTCAAACCTAGGATTTGACCAAGATTCTAATATATGGGCATAAAATTCAAAAAAAAAACAAAAAAAAATGAAAAACCAAAGCACATAGTCTTCTTATGTCATATAGTTAGCATTAAAGTTGATGAACAAAGTTTAGACATATTCAAACCAGACAAATCATATATCTACCCCCTAAACCTAAACTCGGTCTTGTGAAGTCTAGCATGAAGAGAAGTCGTTTTGGGTTTCAAACGTTTAAGCCAAAAGCCCCTTTTTCAAATACTTCAAACTTATTCAAATTTGGTTCAAATTTGAAAGACATACAAGTTATAGCACACATAGTGCATACATTTTCACACATAATGCACTAGTTAGATGCTAACCCTATAGTTTGAGGCCATTTGGATGAGGTAGAAAAAATTCTTGGATTAGAATCGTGTTGTTTGAACCCCGTAGTTGGGATTTTTTGAACCTTGATCTGTAGTACTGGGCAAAACCCTAGTTTAACCTATTTAATTATAGATTCGTATATCGATTTTTCTACCTTTTTATTATTACTATGCAGCACATGTGTGTTTGCCCGTCTAGCTAGTGAAACTCGGAGGAAGAGGGATCACTCGGAAGGACAGAAGAAGGGAGAGCATTATGGTGTCTCCCCTTTTTCGGGTGACGATGTTGACTATTGTGCAGGGTTTGTCAGTGAGCAGGAGGAGGTGCGAGCGAGCGAGCGAGTCGAGCGAGGCCGAGAATGAGAGAGATTTGTTTTTTTTGTGTGAGAGGGACAACCGAAGGATCCTGAAGGACCCAGAGACTTCCAATACGCATCCTGATGCGTCTTCTCTTGACAAAGAAGATGGCTGGGAGTTTGCGTACCTATTATTGCACGTGACTTGTGCTCACTGATGTGTGGGACCTCACGCATGGGCACCACACGTAAGTGACATACCTGTTGGTGTAAAAACTCGTTTGATTATTATAGTGCATTAGAACAAAGTTTCCTATGGATTCAAGGCTAGGAAATCCAAGTTAACTCATTTACATGACATTATTTTTTCCATCAAGCAAAGTTAACACATCTATCAATTGGTACATTTTGGAGTGACTAAGAAGGATCCATGCTTACTTATTCGATTTCACGTGTTAAACTTGTCTAAATCTTGGTCAAACCTAGGATTTGACCAAAAGATTCAAATGGGCATAAAATTAAAAAAAAATAGAAAAATGAAAAACAAAAGCATATAGTCTTATTATGTCATATAGTAAGCATTCAAGTTGATGAATTAACAAGGTTTGGACATATTCAAACCATACAAATCATGTATCTACCCCCTAACCCTAAACTCTGTCTTATGAAGTCTAGCATGAAGAGAAGTCGTTTTGGGTTTCAAACATGGAAATTTCAAGAACATCCCAAAAGCTTCATTTTAGAGTGACTAATAAGGATACAAACTTACCTTTTCATTTTCAAGTTTTAAGCTTGTTTAAATATTGGTCAAACATAGGATTCAAATGGGCATAAACAATTAGAAATAAACAGAAAAAATGAAAAACCAAATAACATAGCCTTCTTATGTAATATAGTAAGCATTAGTTGATAAACAAGGTCTAGACATATTCAAACCAAAAAAAATCATGTATCTCTATCCCTAACCCTAAACTCTCGGTCTTATGAAGTCAAGCATGAAAAGAAGTGGTTTTGGGTTTCAAACATGGAAATTTCAAAAACCTCCCAAAAGCTTCATTCTAGAGTACCGTGACTAAGAAAGATCCATGATTACCTTTTCATTTTCATGTTCTAAACTTGTTTAAATCTTGGTCAAACATAGGATTTGACCAAGATTTTAACGGGCATAAAAAATTCGAAAAAAATCAAAAAATGAAAAGCCAAAGCACATATATAGCCCTCTTATGTCATATAGTAACCATTCAAGTTGATAAACAAGGTCTATACATATTCAAACCAGAAAAAGCATGTATCTACCCCTAACCCTAAACTCTGTCTTACGAAGTCAAGCATGAAGAGAAGTGGTTTTGGGTTTCAAACATGGAAATTTCAAAAACCTCCCGAAAGCTTAATTTTAGAGTGAGTAAGAAGGTTTATACATGTGTTCAAACCAGACAAATCATGTATCTATCCCCTAACCATGCATAAACTCGGTACGATCTTATGAAGTCTAGCATGAAGAGAAGTCGTTTTGGGTTTCAAACATGGAAATTTCAAGAACATCCCAAAAGCTTCATTTTAGAGTGACTAATAAGGATACAAACTTCCCTTTTCATTTTCATGTTTTAAACTTGTTTAAATCTTGGTCAAACCGCCTAGGATTTGACCAAGATTCAAATGGGCATACAAATTCAGAAAAAAAATCAAAAACCAATGCTCATAGCATTCTTATGTCATATATATAGTAAGCATTAAAGTTGATAAACAAGGTCTAAACATATTCAAACCAGACAACTCATGTATATATCTACCCCTAACCCTAAACTTTGTCTTATGAAGTCAATCATGAAGAGAAGTGGTTTTGGGTTTCAAACATGGAAATTTCAAGAACCTCCCAAAAGCTTTATTTTAGAGTGACTAAGAAGGATCCATGCTTACCTTTTCATTTTCATGATTTAAACTTGTTTAAATCTTTGTCAAACCTAGGATTTGACCAAAAGATTCAAATGGGCACAAAATTCAAAAAAAGCAGAAAAATGAAAAACCAAAGTACATAGTCTTCTTATGTCATATAGTAAGCATTCAAGTTGATGCATTAACAAGGTTTGGACATATTCAAACCATACAAATCATGTATCTACCCCCTAACCGTAAGCTCTGTCTTATGAAGTCAAGCTTGAAGAGAAGTGGTTTTGGGTTTCAAACATGGAAATTTCAAAAACCTCCCAAAAACTTCATATTAGAGTGACTAATTAAGAGGGATACAAGCTTCCCTTTTCGTTTTCATGTTTTAAACGTGTTTAAATCTTTGTCAAACCTAGGATTTGACCAAGATTCTAATATATGGGCATAAAATTCAAAAAAAAAACAAAAAAATGAAAAACCAAAGCACATAGTCTTCTTATGTCATATAGTTAGCATTAAAGTTGATGAACAAAGTTTAGACATATTCAAACCAGACAAATCATGTATCTACCCCCTAACCCTAAACTTGGTCTTGTGAAGTCTAGCATGAAGAGAAGTCGTTTTGGGTTTCAAACGTTTAAGCCAAAAGCCCCTTTTTCAAATACTTCAAACTTATTCAAATTTGGTTCAAATTTGAAAGACATACAAGTTATAGCACACATAGTGCATACATTTTCACACATACTGCACTAGTTAGATGCTAACCCTATAGTTTGAGGCCATTTGGATGAGATAGAAAAAATTGTTGGATTAGAATCGTGTTGTTCGAACCCCGTAGTTGGATTTTTTTGAACCTTGATCTGTAGTACTGGGCAAAACCCTAGTTTAACCTATTTAATTATAGATTCGTATATCGATTTTTCTACCTTTTTATTATTACTATGCAGCACATGTGTGTTTGCCCGTCTAGCTAGTGAAACTCGGAGGAAGAGGGATCACTCGGAAGGACAGAAGAAGGGAGAGCATTATGGTGTCTCCCCTTTTTCGGGTGACGATGTTGACTATTGTGCAGCGTTTGTCAGTGAGCAGGAGGAGGTGCGAGTGAGCGAGCGAGTGAGCGAGTCGAGCGAGGCCGAGAATGAGAGAGATTTGTTTTTTTTGTGTGAGAGGGACAACCGAAGGATCCTGAAAGAACCAGAGACTTCCAATACGCATCCTGATGCGTCTTCTCTTGACAAAGAAGATGGCTGGGAGTTTGCGTACCTATTATTGCACGTGACTTGTGCTCACTGATGTGTGGGACCTCACGCGTGGGCACCACACGTAAGTGACAGACCTGTTGGTGTAAAAACTAGGTTGATTATTATAGTGCATTAGAACAAAGTTTCCTATGGATTCAAGGCTAGGAAATCCAAGTTAACTCATTTACATGACATTATTTTTTCCATGAAGCAAAGTTAACACATCTATCAATTGGTACATTTTGGAGTGACTAAGAAGGATCCATGCTTACTTATTCGTTTTCACGTGTTAAACTTGTCTAAATCTTGGTCAAACCTAGGATTTGACCAAGATTCAAATGGGCATAAAATTCAAAAAATTAGAATAATGAAAAACAAAAGCACTTAGTCTTCTTATGTCATATAGTAAGCATTCAAGTTGATAAACAAGGTTTATACATGTGTTCAAACCACACAAATCATGTATCTACCCCCTAACCATAAACTCGGTCGATCTTATGAAGTCTAGCATGAAGAGAAGTCGTATGGGTTTCAAACATGGAAATTTCAAGAACCTAACAAAAGCTTCATTTTAGAGTGTATGGAAAAGATCCAGGCTTGCCTTTTCATTTTCATGTTTTAAAATTGTTTAGATCTTGGTCAAACCTAGCTAGTATTTGACCAAGATTCAAATGGGCATAAAATTCAAGAAAAATGAAAAAACAAAAAAAACTAAAGCACATAACCTTCTTATGTCATGTATATATAGTAAGCCTTCAAGTTGATGAACAAGGTCTAGACATATTCAAAACAGAAAAATCATGTATCTACCCCCTAACCCTTAACTATGTCTTATGAAGTCAAGCATGAAGAGAAGTGGTTTTGGTTTCAAACATGGAAATTTCAAAAACTTCCCAAAAGCTTAATTTTAGAGTGAGTAAGAAGGATCGAGGCTTACCTTTTCATTTTCATGTTTTAAACTTGTTTAAATCTTGGTCAAATTAACCTAGCTAGTATTTGACCAAGATTCTAATGGCATAAAATTCAAAAAAATCAGAAAAATGAAAAACCAAAGCACATAGCCTTCTTATGTCATAAAGTAAGAATTCAAGTTGATAAACAATGTCTAGACATATTCAAACTAGACAAATCATGTATCTACCCCTAACACTAAACTCTGTCTTATGAAGTCAATCATGAAGAGAAGCGGTTTTGGGTTTCAAACATGGAAATTTCAAGAACCTCCCAAAAGATTCATTTTAGAGTGACTAAGAAGGATCCATGCTTACCTTTTCATTTTCATGTTTTGAACTTGTTTAAATCTTGGTTAAACCTAGGATTTGACCAAGATTCAAATGGGCATAAAAATCCAGAACAAAATCAGAAAAAATGAAAAACCAAAGCACATAGTCTTCTTATGTCATATAGTAAGCATTCTAGTTCATAAACAATGTCTAGCCATATTCAAACCAGAAAAAACATGTATACCCCCTAACCCTAAACTTTGTCTTATGAAGTCAAGCTCAAGCATGAAGAGAAGTGGTTTGGGTTTTCAAACATGGAAATTTCGAAAACCTCCCAAAAGCTTCATTTCGGAGTGACTAAGAAGGATTCATGCTTAATTTTTCATTTTCATGTTTTAAACTTGTTTAAATCTTGTTCAAACCTAGGATTTGACCAAGATTCAAATGGTCATAAAAAAATTCGAAAAAATCAAAAAATGAAAAACAAAAGCACATAGTCTTCTTATGTCACATAGTAAGCCATTCAACTTGATAAACAAGTTATAGACCTATTCAAACCAGAAAAATCATGTATCTACACCCCCTAACCCTAAACTCATATGTCTTATGAAGTCAAGCATGAAGAGAAGTGGTTTTGGGTTTCAAACATGGACATTTGAAAAGCCTCCCAAAAGCTTCATTTTGGAGTGACTAATAAGAAGGATCCATGCTAAATTTTTCATTTTCAAGTTTTAAACTTGTTTAAATCTTGGTTAAACCTATGATTTGACCAAAATTCGAATGGGCATAAAAATTCAAAACAAATCAAAAAAAATGAAAATCCAATGCACATAGTACATCTTCTTATGTCATATTCTAATTAAGCATTCAAGTTGATAAAAGCAAAGGTCTAGACATATTCAAACTAGAAAATCATGTATCTATCGGTAACCCTAAACTCGATTTGTCTTATGAAGTCAATCATGAAGAGGGTATTTTGGGTTTCAAACATGGAAATTTCAAAAACCTTCCTAAAGCTTCATTTTGAAGTTACTAATTAAGAAGGATCCAAGCATACTTTTTCGTTTTCATGTTTTAAATCTTGGTCAAACCTAGGATTTCACCAAGATATACGTACAAATGGGCATAAAAATTCAAAAAATTAAAATAATGAAAAACCAAAGCACATAGTCTTCTTATGTCATATAGTAAGCATTCAGGTTGATTAACAAGGTCCACACATATATATTCATAGCAGAAAAGCATGTATCTATGTACCCCCTAACAACCCTAAACTCTGTCTTAGGAAGTCAAGGATGAAGAGAAGTGGTTTTGGGTTTCAAACATGGAAATTTCAAAAAAACCTCCCAAAAGCTTCATTTTGGAGTGACTAAAAAGGACCCATGCTTACTTTTTCATTTCCATGTTTTAAACTTTTTTAAATCTTTGTCAAATCTCAGATTTGACCAAGATACAAATCGGCATAAAAAATCGAAAAAATAAAGAAAATAAAAAACCAAAGCACATAGTCTTCGTATGTCATATAAGTATTCAAGTTGATAAATTAAACAAGTTTTAGACATATTCAAACCACAAAAATCATGTATCTACGTACCCTAACCCTAAACTCTGTCTTATGAAGTCAAGCATGAAGGGAAGTGGTTTTGGGTTTCAAACATGGAAATTTAAAAAACCTTCCAAAAGATTCATTTTGGAGTGACTAAGAAGGATCCAGGCTTACTTTTTCATTTTCATGTTTTGAACTTGTTTAAATCTTGGTCAAACCTAGGATTTGACCAAGATTCAATTGGGCATAAAAAATTCAAAAAATTAAAAACAAAGCACATAGTCTTCTTATGTCATACAATACACATTGAAGATGATAAACAAAGTCTAGACATATTCAAACGAAAAAAATCATGTTTGGGTGGAATTAAGTTGGACGGTGTCCAACATGGTGCCAAACTACTTGAAGGGCTCTTCTCTAAAACACTAATATGACATTCTGGTATTTTCCCTAGCTATGTACAAACTGATGAACAATCCATGTTTTTCGATTGCCTTTTTGAACCACTTGTATTTTGATTTCATATCTAGGAGAAATCACTGGGGAGGGGGACGAATGTGTTACTTTTTGTTGCATCGCTCGTATCCTTCCCGCGTAGAAAAAGTGTTAGGCGAGTAGTAGAATGGCATGACCTACAAAGTAAAATTTTGAATATAACCAAAATATACCAATTGATTTTTTTCGAAATGGGGGAAAAATCGCCCGAGCTTCTGCATCCAAAGGATGCACACGACTTTTTTTATTAGATTATTCACGAACCTTACAAGAAACAATACTGTACAAAAGATCAAACTCGAAGCAACCTTACTATACCTATAGTGGGATGAAGAGGGTGACAATTGATAGATGAGTTAACTTGGCTTCATGGGTGTGTGACCTGAGATTGAGCCATGGTACATTTTGCCAACAAAGTAGCAACTGAGTTGGCTTTCTACCTTAGCTGGCGTATACGTTGGGTACGTAGGCGTGCATTGGAAGGATGCATTATGCCGGCAAAGTTTTCAAACGTTCAAACTTTTCCGGTTTCTCATACAGTATTTGGCTCCTTGAGAATGCAAAACTTCCCCTTTCCCGTACTTGCCCGAGCACTCGACACCCCTCGTCCCATGGCGACTCCTCCAGCCTTAGCCCCGTGCACCCAGGCTCCACGACTCAGCCTCGGAGGGGTGTGCGCTAAAAGCTCGCAAATATCTGTGTGCCACTGGTGTGCGATGAAGCAGGCGGCTCTGTGTCTTGCTGTGGCTAGACTCATGGCGCCCTTTGATCTAGGAGAGGGAGAGGAGGGAGGGGGGTCCCATGAAGCAGCGGTGGCCCAGGTATCGGCGGCAGCCCAGGCAGCAGCGGCAAAGTGGGCTGGTCGGAGCAGAGGCATGCGCCGGGGGCGAACCTCGCCGGGCGAGGATGCTTCCATTGTTAAGAAGCACGTGCCATCCAGGGCTTCGGGTTCGCCAACAAACTCAGCGCCTCGTTCCATGGTGATGCCGTCGTGGGGACGTCGGGGGCGGCGGCGACGTGCTGCAGCCCCAGCCTTTAGTGGGGACCAAAGTGCGACCGACCACATCACGGCGTCGGCAGCATTGGGGATGCCGATGGGCATCCACTGCCACACACATATTTGGGAGGTTCTGGCCGGGCCGAGTTCCAAACTTCCACCATCGGAGCCGAGGGCTTGGTACTTCAAATTCCGAATCAGGCAATCCTTCGACCCCAATCAGCTTCTGCCTGTGGTCCAAATCCGAGATATTTTGGCGGCAGCTATGCTGGTTAAGCTTAGCCGGACAGCGGCAATCGACGATCTGCAAGACCTAGATGCCTTCCGAGGATTTGCAGCAGCCGTCAATGCACTCGTGGAGGCATCGCATGCTGGTAGCAGCGGCGAATGCGGGTATGTTGGTTTTAATCGCTTTGCATGCTTTTGTCATAGAAATCAATTTGCTAATTCTCATTCGATTGAAAATTAGACCCATTCACAGATACGGAGACTTGCTTCACATTTGGAATTACACAAAAAAGATCCATCAACTCTCAAACAGTGGACACTAGTAATGTGTAGAACTAGAAATTACACAAGATTTCTGTACTCCTAGTACTACTACTTCGACGCTACATGTTGTTTACACGAGGAAATTGCTCAAACTACCGCTTATTGCTGCCTTCGTTGCGTAAACACTTATTTAAACTGTTATTTTTTCGCACAAACCACCAACTATCGTGTTCTGTTGCAGGGAGGTTCAAATTTAGGATTGAGCTGTTTAAGAGCAAATCAGATGATCGGGGATCACCAACTACTAGTTTTAATTGCAAATAGAATCGATTTTCCAAAATTATGAAACGCACTTAACGGTCGAATTACTACAATTATTTTGAAGGTTTGATATTTTCATCATTTTTGTGTGAATCTCACACCAAGTGACACAACTTTCAGACGGAATACAAAATATTTCAAACTTCATAGATTTGTTAGCTCAAATATTTTTAATTAATAGCTTTTTCAGTATTTTAGAAAGTCGAAGCACCATATTTTGGTTGAATGTTAGAAAATATATTTCATGATTATCCCATATTAGTTAAGAAGTACATAAACTAGTAGTAGTAATAAAGAACAGAGGGAGTTTATGGAGATACATCCATTAAGGGCATGTTAGTGTGTGTTGGTGTATTACTTATGCCTTCTTTGGTTAATACACTTCTCAAGTGATCCCTGCAAACCATCTATTCTTGCCTAGAATAAAAAACTCCCTATCAAAGTATTAGTGCATTTTTTGGATGAGTATTCGAGAGGATTGGGTGAACACCAAGGATTTGCATAGGAAATTGGTAGAATTGAATCCTTGGCTGTTTGATTTGTAGGATTGTTTAGATAGGAATTTTTCCTAAGGATTCCTTTTGCACAGATTCCATAGCAAATAAAACATCTACTCATGCCTCTTTTTAAGAATCCTTTACTTTTCCTATGGTGGAATCAAACAAAGTTTGGTTTCTATGAATTCCTATAGGATTGGAGTGGACATGACATTGCAATCCTACATTTTTCCTATTCCTACATCTTTCGGTAGGCATTTGCCTAGAATAAATAACCATGTGTATTAGCAATAAAATAGATGTTTATTTCTCTAAAGCATCTTGCACTGTACTACATGGCTTAAGAGACAATATTATTACGATAGTTACTACATTTTATTGGATGATGAAGTGATAGCCCTCATCAATGCATTGTTAATTATTAGGGCATGGGTCGCACGGATTGAGCTTCAGTGACTTTGCCAGCCCACAAAGTCACTGACTTTGTGTCACTTACAAGTGGGACAATGTGGGGCACATATAATGAAGGGTTCCACATTGCCCCACTTGTAAGTGACACAAAGTCGCTGACTTTGTGGGCTGGCAAAGTCACCTGCTCAATCCGGTCGCACGTGATTTACGAGTGCACCGCACGATCGAGAGCCGCCGTTCCTCTTTGCTTTCTACCGATGCGGCGGAGCTCCTCCCCACACCCACGAACAACTGAAAGCCACAACTGCTGGGGAAAAGTCTTGCGCCGAGAAAATCTACAACCGTGGTTGAGTACATGTGTTTCTTAAGATACGAGTGCTCCAATGCATTTTTTCTTTCCTTTTACTAATTTACCTTGAAAATCCCGCACGTCCACTTATTTGTGGACGGAGGGAATATCACGCCAAGAGGAAGTAGGACAATAGTGGGCGCTTGAGCATCCACAATGTATAGTATAGCCCGCCTACGTGGCACTTTTGCCAGCTGTTGGCTCTTCTATTGTTCTTGCTCTGCCTTCCACAATGTAGCCGGTGCCCAATTGCTGAAAAAGCTAACACGTCACCACCAATCCCAAATAAAAGTTTTGAGGCACCGAGGTCACAACGTAGAGCATCGCTTGTCAGAAAGGAAGTGAGCCCACATTTGATAAAGAATCCATTCAGCTAACCATCGAGAGGGGATATTCCGCAACTAGTTGCGCCCGCACCCCATTTTTGGCTACACGTTGTGGATGCTCTAAGAAACCCCGACTGTGAAAGGCCAAGGCGTACTTCTTTTGGTCACGCAAAATTCAAAATACTGCCATGGACATTGAATTGACATGACAACACAGAGCTTGGGATGTCCAAATTTGCACGTTAGACCAGTGACTTGTTCTTCACCTTTTCAGAGGGAACAGTGACTTTTTATTATGGGTCTATACACTTTCCAAGAAACAGGAGGAGATGTTGTAGAGTGGAGAGGAGCGAAGTCAAGCGCCCCGCCCCCACCTGCCCTATTTCGGTTCACCTCCATCGTCTACCTCCGCCCCCGCCCGCACCCACTCTCCAATCGACCACCTTCCATAGCACGCGCCAGTGCCGCCGCCATGCAGCTTTAGAATCAATTCCACCGCCCAGTTTGAGAGCTTCCGTTCTTCATCTTCCCCCCACCTGCCGCCATCGAACCCAAATTAAACTCCAATCAGTTGAACCCAAACCTCATAGACCCACCCCTGCCCTGCGATGGCGGCATCGAACAAGGAAAATGATGACTCTGAACAGTTTCAGAAGGTCTTTTCCGAAGGTCCCCTTGAAGAACTCGTAACAAGATGCGACGTCATCACCGCTGCGAGCCTCGTCGGTTCGTCCAAACTATTTTTCGACTCTGCAAATGATAGTGCAACTCTATCTGTTTCTCTCCCGTTTGGGCTCCCATGTGTTCTTCATTCTCACCCGACGAAGGTAGCACGGGATTCCAAGCTCACGCCACTCGACAGGTTCTCCTGCGACGCTGTGATGCCAGACGGTACGGGTAAGCAGTGGGTAGGTGCCAATGGAGATTGGGTTGCCATGGTTGACACTGGCTTTCCTGCTTGCAAATGGAAACTTGTCAACGTGTCTACACTCGCCATGAAATTCCTGTCCCTGTGCCGTTTGAAACCACCCACATTCCAAATATATGCCACCACAACCTTCGTGCTATTATATTTCACAAGATATATATTTGCCAAGTTCCCATAGCTGCTGGGGGGTACACAAATTTCTCTCTTGTTGCTGTTTTTGACATCAGAGTTGCCCTCCTTTACGGCGCTGATTCTGAATGGACAGTTCTTACAGAGCCCAAGTCCCACATCTTTTACTATTACAGCGATGCAATTATCCACAATGGGCTTGTGTTTGCCACAACTCATACTGGCACTGTTCACGCATGGAAACCTCAGCAAGCTGGTAATTTTCCTCCGGACGTGGTGTATGATGAGCTTCATTATTCATGGCTGTAAAGATAATTTTAATGCACAAACTTATTAATTTTCAAACCTGACTGATCTGACTTGGGGCATATTTGCTTCGGATGAAATTTCATTGGTATTTAGACTTTTTATTCGAGATGATTACCATAGAAAAATTTGAGGGTTGTATAATTAGGAGTTTTATTCTCATATTGAATTATGTTGGATTTTGACCTCTACTTGAACTTCTTGAAATGAATCCTTTGGTTTCCCATGTGATGTACTCAAATACACCAATATGCTGTATTATTGAATGGAAATGACATTATATCATCCCATCTGAATCCTAATGCGTTTTCCCAATTCTTACGTTTTCAGATTTGTGCAAACCAAACATGCCCTTCTTAACAGTAATTTCATTTTCAAGCAGGTCCTCCGCTGATCGTAGAGCCACCATCCATTGTGTTTGAATGGCGGTGTGCACTTGATGATGCTCTTGGCCATGATCACGAGGTCGATTATGGTGTGTGGTGGTTAGCAAGATCTATAGATGGTTCTAGACTTCTTCTGATCCATACACTGGGCATTGCTGATGAAAGGGAATATTTATGTAAAGTGTGCCATACTGCTTCTGATCGTCATGTTCATCATGGTCGCACTGTTGGCAACTATGCTTCTGGGTTTGGTTGCCTGGTGTTCACGAAGGACACTAGTAAGTTAAATGAAGGTATTCCATGGGAAAAGATGGATGACCTTGGAGAATATTCTCTTTTCCTTGGAGTGAACTATCCGATTATGCTGCCATTAGGCGGTGTAGATGTTGTCCCAGGATGTCTGACGAGAAGAAATTGTGTCTACACCTTGCCGAATGAAGCATGGCTTCGCAATTCGCAGCTGCCTGAAATATGCCGATTCGGATCTGAATCGTGAAGATTGCGCCGTTGGTTTCCAAACCAACGCCTTGGAGAAAACATGCAAAACAAAAAAAGATAGGTACCTGGTAAAGACACCGCTTTGGTTCATCCCAAACTTCACCAACGCCCCGGATTGGAACAAGTGTGATGTTTAATTATGAAACAGGTTCTGCAGCCATTGTAGCTACTGATAGTATGTAATTTCATAGCTAATGAACGAGGCACTTGTGGTCTACTAATTACAACTGTTTTGTAAAGAGGTGGTCTATAAGTAATACCCCTCTCTTCATTGATGCATTTGTGGTCTACATGATGGTACTCTTAAATATATGGGTGTGGCTCCTCAACACATAATGTGGAGGTATTATTGTGTTAAAGTTGAAGGCTTGATCAACTATAGGTTCACTTCTCTAGTTACACTACTAGGTACTCCGGTTGGCTATGTTGTGATGAACACATTGTGTTCTGTTGTTTGGTGAAGACAAAAGTAGAACTATGGTATGCTTATGTTTAAGACCAAGCGAGGGTTTAGCTTGAGATGTTAAAAGTCAGATTTGAACTATTTTTTGATATGGAAATTTGAAATATATATGGTACTGCATATGATTATGTATAGCAACAAGCGACGAAAGGGCTGATGCTCCTATTCCTTGTCGGCGGGAGGGCTATGTGTGCGGCGACTTGAGCCAAATTAGAAGGCCATAGCTATGTCGATTGGTCCTTGAAGTTGGAGGGGCTAGGATTTCGGATGAGCGGAGTGGGGGAAGTTGTTGCTCATGGAACAAAAGTCCTTAAAATAATAATATTGGTATATACAAGGTATATACTTGTACTATTTTAGTACTATAATAAGTATATCGGGTTCATCAAAAAGAAAATTATCTCGGGTCACAACCACGTGGTGTCAAGGTTATGGAAAGTTGGTCAATACCTCGGAATCTGTTACCACTATATCCCCGCCCCAAGTTCTAATGAGCAAGTGCGGTTATTTTTTTTACTCCGTAGAAGGGAAATAGTGGTTCCTCTCCCCCGGAAACATATGCCCCGCATCTCTACCTCCTAGTATCGTAGTACTACTGCATCTTCTCCAAAAAAACCTCTTCTGTCTCTTTCTCCCATTCACCCCTCTCTCCCTTGCATTAGATTACCGACTCCAATGAAGCAGAAGCGTAAGGTTGAGGAGATTCCTGATTGCTACCACCAGTCCATGGGGTGGGGCAACCTCCACTACCCACTGGTGGAGAACATAGCCGAGCGGGCGGATATCCTCAGCACTGGTCGCCTCGCTCGAGGCATGATCGGCATGCGGCATGCCATCCGCGGAGCGCATAAGGTTCCGTTCGGTGTACCGAGGCTGCTCCACTGCGACCCCGAGACATGGCCAGACGACCGCGACAATACTGTAAGAGTATTTATTTATTTACTCATCTCGTTTCAGCTTGTGTTTTTTCAATCAATTTTTCTTACTGCCAAACATCATGCATATATTTAGACTCAACATCATCACCTAATTTGGGAGTACTGTAAGGTTTGCTGCCTTCACTATGCACATGTACTCTTCGGAATTGCTTTATTTATCCATTGCATCTGTGCGTCAGTTCTGCACAATCCGCTCTTCATTCTGTCGAATACCTTGCATGCATAGAAAATTTTAAAACAAATCCTATTTGCAGGGCATTCACGTGTTGCTGATGCCATGAGACAAGCCGACAGTTCCAGCATTTATCCATACCAAGGAGGAACTGGATGGACATGGACCCATGCACTGGGTGGGTTGTAACGACGACTGGGTGGCATTTGTCCAGCAGGACGGGCACTTGACGATCCGCAACATATACATATCAGATACTATTATACCTCTTCCATCTCTGCAAGATGCAGGAATTTCTTTGGGCCCTACTCGTGAATGGTGGAATGCCAGCCCACCATTCCTCTTCAAATACAAAATAGATAAAAGTTTGGAACTGCTCAAAGTACGGATCGTCAAGAGGCCGTACAAAGATGATCTAGCAGGGCCATGGCATTACGAGGTAATCGTTGTATTTGACTACTTGATCGCTATCCTACAAGCGCCCCTAGAAAAGGAGTGGAAGATCCTGGGAAACCCCAAATTCTTTGAAGGAACCAGCTATGTCGATGCCATGGGCATTCCTGGATATGGTACAAGTTCACACCTGCATCGTGTATACGCAGTTACATATCCGTATGGAGATGTTCTGGTTTGGGAACCATATACCTGGGGTGAGTCTTTGTTTTATGTCTTAACTAGTAAATGGCATGCTGCACATGTTGGACCAATTACGATTCACAATACTGATGTAAGTTGCGTTCTAAATGTTGTTCAAACTTTCAATACAACTAGTAATTTGGTTATACCATCAAAATAAGTGTGAGCATACAGTTTAGAAATATGAACAAAAAATTGGAACCTTTCTTAATCACTATCAAGTGGGACGTGTGATATCGGTGTGAGACTGCTCTGATTTTTCTTCATAATGGAAACATGACGGTTCTAGAAACACGTGGACACTGGTGTGGTATTTTTTTCACGCGAATACCTCTAATCCCAACCGTTAGATTTTGGACACCAACAGTTGGAATTGCTGCTACATGTCTTGTTCAAAACTGGTGCCTTATAGTAGTAGAAGATAGAAGATAGAAGATAGAAGAGAAGAGATAATTTACAGTGTAGTTCCTACTTGCTGCATTGTGGTTGATCTTTGTGCATTGCAGGGACACATGCAGCCCCGCGTCTCATTGACGCCCCTGTCATTGAAGATGAAGAAGCAGAAGCGGCTGCAATTTTGGCTCAAATCGAGGGAGATGCTGTCATGGAAGATGATGAAGAAAATGTGGCTCAAGGCGATGGAGGTGTCGATGAAGATAATGATGCTGATGTAGAAGAATTAGAAGAAGAAGAATTAGAAGAAGAAGAATTAGAAGAAGACGAATTAGATGAAGACGAATTAGATGAAGAAGAATTAGATGATGAAGAATTAGATAATGATGGTGATAATCATAATGATGAAGATGAAGATGTATTTCTTGGATTTTCTGACCAGCGCACTTGGTTCCTGGCACCAATGAGAGCAGAGTCCATTACTGGTGAATCTGATCTCGCGTGGATTCAGGTTAAGGGTTATCGGCCCATCCTCGGTCCTCCAATATTACATATGGGTAACAAGCTGAGGTCTTATCCTTTGGTACGGTGCTACGTTTTCTTGAGATCTACGCATACCTTGGACACTGTAGAAGAGGCAAGGTGGGAAAGATTGAACAATTTGAAGGGGCATTCTTTATTTCTTGGACTCAATCACCCAATTTTCATGCTACCCCCGCCAATCGACGCAGAGGCTGCAGAACCAGATTTCCAATTGTTCAAACCTGACTGTGTCTTAGCTACCCACAATCGCGCCTGTGATACATGGATACGTCTAAGGCCAAATTGGTGCAGAATGCACGTCAATGGAGGTCCTGCCATAGGCTCAAGATTGCAGCACAAAAAAGAGAAGATTGAACATAGAGCTGAAGCACCCATGTGGTTCGTCCCAACACTTCCACCTGTTTTTCCTTGAGAAATAAGAGACGGATGGTGACCTTATTTTATAGAGAAAACATAGTGTTCGTGAGCTTAACCTCATGAACATTCGCTGTTTGGTTTTTGGTGAAATCAAAATTTTGCAGAGATGAAGATCTTTGTTTGAATCCCGTGCTGAACATATTTTTCACAAATTAGCTACCCGTATTGTGATGAATACATGCTGGTCTGTTGTTTGGTGGAGTAGCAGACATGAAGATCTTTGTCCTGAATACCACAATGGACATCTTTTTTTCTTCAAAAATTAGCTAAGCTCGCGCTATTAGGCGCAAATGCCTAAGAGATTTGGTGCTCTTGGGCACCAGTGCTCCTGCTATTTTAGAAAAAATAAAAAACATATTTATGTGTTTAAAAAAATTAGAAAAAAAATCATGGTGTAGCTAATGAATTGTCCCATAAGCGTGCAAAATTTCAGTTTCAAATACAAAAAATTCTGGGCTACACAAAAATAACAAACATATGGATCTGGGTATGCATATTTCAGATCTCCAAATTTCAACAGATTTTGTCTTTTTTGTGTAGTCTACAATATAAAGAATTTCATATTAAAATTTTACACGCTTGTAGGTTACTTAATTTATTATGTCTGCATTTATTTCCAGATTTTTTTGAAACAAATATGTATGATTTTTGATTTTTTTTAAACAGCAGGAGCACTGGTGCCCATGAGCCAAAGACACTTTTCGCAAATGCCTTCAGTAAAGGAACGGATGGTGACCTTATTTTATAGAGAAACCATAGTGTTCATGAAGTTAACGTCATGAACACACGCTGTTCGGTTTTTGGTGAAATCAAAATTTAGCAGAGATGAAGATCTTTGTTTGAATCCCGTGATGAACACATTTTTCCTAAATTAGCTACCCGTATTGTGATGAATACATGCTGGTCTGTTTTTTGGTGGAGTAGCAGACATGAAGATCATTGTTTTGAATACCACGCCGGACATCTTTTTTTTCTTCAAAAATTAGCTAAGCTTGCGCTATTAGGCGCAAATGACTTCAGTAACGATCAGGGTTCCAGCGCTGCTCCATGTACCACATATTTTTTTTTGGTAAGGGTACCCCTATGTACCACCATACCAATAAAAAGTTCTAAAAAAAAACCTTACCAATAGAAAAAGGGCACGTCTAGCGAGCACGCGCGTGCTCGTTGGTTAATCTTGGCACACCCTTAAATAAGGAAAATTCATGCCCCATCCTCCAAAAGATATAAAAGAAAAGATTATGTACACGGTGGTAAGTGTAGCAGAAGGAAAGGCGTGTAATAATTTAGATTAATTTTCCTTTATAAATGTTCAAAATCGTATAATTTTGCACAAGATGTCGAAATTAAGATCCGCTTTCACTTTTGAATTTCTTGCGGTGAGCTCTTCAAAACTAGATCTCATTTCTATGTATTTTGATAAAGTTTTTTCTAAAGCAACTTCTACGTGCGACAAAGCAATTATAATGCAAGACGATGCAACTTTAGTGCGGGACGAAGCAACTTTGCTGCACAGCGTAAATCTATATTCACAATGAAAGTTGCATCGCTGGATGCCAATGTTGCTTATCCATACATCAAAATTTATTCGGTGGACACCAAAGTTGCTTTGATGGACGCCAAAATTAGACCATCACAAACCAAATTTGCTCTCTCGAGTACCAAAGTTGCTCTGCAGGACACTAAATTTGCTCGGTCGGACGCCAAAGTTGCTCTACAAGGTTAAAAACTACGTCTCCGGGCGCCAAAGTTGCTATGCAGGGCACTTAAGTTCCTTCGTCACACATTGAAAATGCTCCGATTGACACCAAAATTGTTGTCGGGCATCAAAGTTGTGACTTCGTGTACCCAAAAGTGCATATGTTAGTTGCATATCAAAGTTGCTTTGTCACATACCAAAGTTATTTTGCTGCATAACAAAATTGCTTTGTCACGCATCAAAGTTGCTTGTTTAAAAAATTCGTCGAAACATATGAAAATGTGGTCTAGTTTCGAAGCTCTCGTCGTGGGGATTGTAGAAGTGAAAACGGATTGTAATTCCGCCGCACGGTTTAAAAGTTACATTTTTTCAGAAAACGGCACCTGATATCAGATAGCTTACGCATCAGTTGTGCACGGGACGTACGTCTGGCACGCGCCCGCCGGTTAGATTTCAGGATAGAAAAAAGTACTGCATCTTTGTACGGCAATCTACATGGTAATTTACGTGGGCCTACTAGCTCAGGAGATAACGGCCCAATACCTGCGTCCTCATCATTGAAATGCGGCCAGAGATCGAAAGAAAAAAAAATCCAAGAAAGGAAACATTTATTCTACATAGAGGATGACATGTGGAACCTATTTTGCAGCAGTGTCCTCAACGTTGACAAGGCGGCAGGGGATCGAAAGAAACGGCAAAGTAGCCCGAAATCAGGGATCAAATATAAATTCGAGAAAGGAAACGTTTATTCAACAGTCAGGCTGACATGTGGGACCTATCTTGCAGTCGCGGCCACAACATTTATCATTCAGAGAGGATGACATGTGGGACCCACGAACTAGCATCGTTCTCGATGTTTCTCAAAGGGGGCAGGAGATCGAAAGAAAAAGGCAAGTAGCTCGAAATCAGGTGTCCAAAAAAAATCCAAGAAAGGAAAGGTTTATCGCACATAGATGCTAACATATTGGACCCAATTTGCAGCAGCGTCATCAACGTTTCAAAGGCGGTGGAGCTCGAAAGAAAAAGGCAAATAGTCAGAAATTAGGGGTCAAAAATAAATCCAGCAAAAGAAACTTTTATCGTACAAAGAGGCTGACATGTGGGACCCATGAGCCAGCAGCGTCCTCAACGTTTCTAAGGCGGCAGGCGATCGAAAAAAGGCAAATAGCCAGAAATTAGGGGTCAAAAATAAAGTAGCTAGAAATTAGGGGGAAAAAACTCCAAGAAAAGAAAGTTTATTGTACATAGAGGATGACATGCGGGTCCCAATGCGGCAGCTTACTCAACGTTTCCAAAGCGGCAGGGGAACAAAAGAAAAAGGAAATAGCCAAAAATCAGAGGGTGAAAAAAAAATCCAAGAAAAGAAACTTTTATAGTTCATAGAGGATGACATGCGGGTCCCACGAGGCAGCAGCGTCCTCAACGTTTCCAAGGCGGCACAGGACCAAAAGAAAAAGAATGTATCCCTGCTGGGGCTGCATGGCCATCTGGGCTTTCTAACCTGCTGGACGCCTTTTGACTCGTACAATTTCAGCCCACTCCAAAAACAGGAAAGTCCTATGCTTCGCAAAAACAAAACAAAAACAAGGAGATTCAACATATTAGTTTGTTTACGTAAAAATAAAGATATAATTTATCCGTTTGCAATAGCTCAGAGCGAAATACACTTTTTATTGTCTGCAAAATAAACAAGATATCACATGTTTCTTGTACGGGGAGGCTGACATCGGGACCCATGAGCCAGCAGCGTCGTCAAAGTTTTAAAGGCGGCAGAGGATCAAAGGAAAAAATAAATCAAAAATCAGTTGGTAAAAAAATCGAAGAAAAGAAACATTTATCGTTCTGAGGGGATTGACATGCGGGACCCATGTGGCAGCAGCATCCTCAACGTTTCCAAGGCGTCAGGGGATCATAAGGGGTCAA
Source organism: Lolium perenne (assembly GCF_019359855.2). Taxonomy (NCBI): domain Eukaryota; kingdom Viridiplantae; phylum Streptophyta; class Magnoliopsida; order Poales; family Poaceae; genus Lolium; species Lolium perenne. The sequence goes on along the minus strand of NC_067247.2, from coordinate 282,377,780 downwards.
AAAAAATCCATCATAGGAAACTTTTATTGTTCATAGAGGATGTGGGACCGACCAGCCAGTAGCGTCCTCATCGTTTCAAAGGGGGCAGGGGATCAAAAGAAAACGACAAATAGCCAGAAATTAGGGGTAAAAAATAAATCCAATTTAGGACACTTTTATTGTTCATAGAGTATGACATGCGGGACCCATGAGCCAGTAGCTTCCTCAACGTTTCCAAGGCGGCATGAGATCGAAATGAAAAGGAAAGTGACCAAATATCAGGAGCCAAAAATAATCTAAGGAAAGAAACTTTATTGTGCATAGAGAATGACATGCGGGTCCCATTTTGCAAAGACCGGTCCAAGGTTTCAAAGTCTGCATTAGATCGAAAGAAAAAGACAAGTGCCAAATATCAGGAGCCAAAAATAATCCAAGAAAAGAAACTTCTATTGTACATAGAGGATGACATGCGGGTCCCATTTTGCAGCCGCGGTCTCAATGTTTCCAAGGCGGCACATGACCAAAAGAAAAAGGAAGTAGCCAGAAATAAGGGTGTCAAAAAATCCAAGAAAAGGAATATTTCAATTGGGCTGCTTCTGGCCATCTGGGCCTTCAAACTATCCCGCTGGACGCCTTTTGATTCGTACAATTTCAGCCCATTCCAAAACAGGAAAGTCCTATGCCTCGCAAAAACAAAAAAAACAAGGAGATTCAACATATAAGTTTGTTTATGTAAAAATAAAGATTTAATTTATCCCTTTGCAATAGCTCAGAGCAAAATACACTGTTTATTGTCTGCAAAATAATCAAGATATCACATGTTTCTTATACGGGGAGGCTGACATCGGGGACCCATACGCCAGCAGCGTCGTCAACGTTTTAAAGGAGGCAGGGATGGAAAGAAAAAATAAACCAAAAATCTGTTGGTACAAAATCCAAGAAAAGAAACATTTTCGTTCTGAGAGGATAACATGCGGGACCCATGAGGCAGCAGCATCCTCATCGTTTAATGTTCGAGGCTGAGATGTGGGACCGTGAGCCAGCGCCGGCGTCCTCAACGTTTTAAAGGCGGCAGGAGATCGAAAGAAAAATAAGCCAAAAATCATTTGCTATTCAAAATCCAAGAAAATAAACATTTACCGTTTCGAGAGGATGACATGCGGGACCCATGAGGCAGCATCCTCAACGATTCCAAGGCTGCAGGGGATCAAAAGAAAAAAAGGAAATATCCAGAAATTAATTAGGGGTTCAAAATAAATCCATCAAAGGAAAGTTTTATTGTTCATAGAGGATGGCATGTGGGACCGACCTGCCAACAGCGTTCTCATCGTTTCAAAGGGGGCATGAGATCAAAAGAAAAAGGCAAGTAGCCAGAAATTAGGGGTAAAAAATAACTCCAAGAAAGGAAACTTTTATTGTTCGTAGAGGATGACATGCGGGACCCATGAGCCAGCAGCTTACTTAAAGTTTCAAAGGCGGCATGAGATCGAAAGAAAAAAGGCAAGTGACAAAATATCAGGAGCCAAAGATAATCCAAGAAAAGAAACTTTATTTACGTAGAGGATGACATGCGGGTCCCATTTTGCAGCAGCGGTCCCAACGTTTCAAATGCGGCTTGAGATCAAAAGAAAAAGAAAGTAGCCAGAAATTAGGGGGTCAAAAAAATCCAAGAAAATAAAGTTGATGGACATAGAGGATGACATGCGGGTCCCATGAGCTAGCAGCTTACTCAACGTTTCCAAGGCGGCAGGGGATCAAAAGAAAAAGGAAATAGCCAAAAATCAGAGGGTGAAAAAAACAAAGAAAATGAACTTTTATAGTACATAGAGGATGACATGCGGGTCCCATGAGCCGGCGGGTTCCTCAACGTTTCAAACGTGGCATGAGATCGAAAGAAAAAGGCAAGTGACCAAATATGAGGAGCCAAAAATAATTCAAGAAAAGAAAGTTTTATAGTACATAGAGGATGACATGCGGGTCCCATGATCCTGCAGGTTCCTCAACGTTTCAAACGTGGCATGAGATCGAAAGAAAAAGGCAAGTGACCAAATATCAGGAGCCAAAAATAATTCAAGAAAAGAAACTTGATTGTACATAGAGGATGACATGCGGGTCCCATTTAGCAGCAGCGGTATCACCGTTTGAGAGGCTGCACGGGATCGAAAGAAAAAGGCAAGTGACCAAATATCAGGAGCCAAAAAAATCCAAGAAAAGAAATTTTATTGTACGTAGAGGATGACATGCGGGTCCCATTTTGCAGCAGCCGCCTCAACGTTTCCAAGGCGGCACGGAAGCAAAGGAAAAATGAAGTAGCCGTAAATCGGGGGTGAAAAAATCCAAGAAGAAAGATTTCAATTGGGCTGCATCTGGACATCTGGGCCTTCGAACTATCCTGCTTGGCCTTTTGACTCGTACAATTTCAGCCCACTCCAAAACATGAAAGTTCCGAATTTTCTAAAAAAAACAGGAAAGTCCTATGCTTCGCAAAGACAAAAAAACAAGGAGATTCAACATACAAGTTTTTTTTATGTAAAAATAAAGATTTAATTTTCCGTTTGAAATAACTCAGAGCGCAATACACTGTTTATTGTCTGCAAAATAATCAAGATATCATATGTTTCTTGTACGGGGAGGCTGACATCGGGGACCCATGAGTCAGCAGCGTCGTCAACGTTTTAAAGGCGGCAGGGGATGGAAAGAAAAAATAAACCAAAAATATGTTGGTACAAAATCCAAGAAAAGAAACATTTTCGTTCTAAGAGGATGACATGCGGGACCCATGAGGCCAAAGATCCTCGGCGTTTATTGTTCATAGAGGCTGACATGTGGGACCCGTGAGCCGCCAGCCGTCCTCAATGTTTTAAAGGCGGCAGGAGATCGAAAGAAAAATTAGCCAAAAATCATTTGGTAAACAAAATCCAAGAAAAAACATTTACCGTTCGAGAGGATGACATGCGGGACCCATGAGGCAAGAAAGATCCTCAACGATTCCAAGGCGGCAGGGGATCAAAGGAAAAAAAAGGAAATATCCCGAAATTAATTAGGGGTTCAAAATAAATCCATTAAAGGAAACTTTTATTGTTCATAGAGGATGACATGTGGGACCGACCTGCCAACAGCGTCCTCATCGTTTCAAAGGGGGCAGGAGATCAAAAGAAAAAGGCAATAGCCAGAAATTAGGGGTCAAAAATAACTCCAAGAAAGGAAACTTTTATTGTTCGTAGAGGATGACATGCGGGACCCATGAGCCAGCAGCTTACTAAACGTTTCAAAGGCGGCATGAGATCGAAAGAAAAAGGCAAGTGACAAAATATCAGGAGCCAAAGATAATCCAAGAAAAAAAACTTTATTGTACATAGAGGATGACATGCGGGTCCCAATTAGCAGCAGCGGTCTCAACGTTTCAAATGCGGCTTGAGATCAAACGAAAAAGAAAGTTGATTGTACATAGAGGATGACATGCGGGTCCCATGAGTCAGCAGCTTACTCAACGTTTCCAAGGCGGCAGGGGATCAAAAGGAAAAGGAAATAGCCAAAAATCAGAGGGTGAAAAAAAACCCAAGAAAATAAACTTTTATAGCACATAGAGGATGACATGCAGGTCCCATGAGCCAGCAGGTTCCTCAACGTTTCAAACGTGGCATGAGATCGAAAGAAAAAGGCAAGTGACCAAATATCAGGAGCCAAAAATAATTCAAGAAAAGAAACTTGAGTGTACATAGAGGATGACATGCGGGTCCCATTTAGCAGCAGCGGTATCACCGTTTGAAAGGCTGCACGGGATCGAAAGAAAAAGGCAAGTGACCAAATATCAGGAGCCAAAAATAATCCAAGAAAAGAAGTTTTATAGTACATAGAGGATGACATGCGGGTCCCATGAGCCTGCAGGGTCCTCAACGTGGCATGAGATCGAAAGAAAAATGCAAGTGACCAAATATCAGGAGCCAAAAATAATTCAAGAAAAGAAACTTGATTTTACATAGAGGATGACATGAGGGTCCCAATTAGCAGCAGCGGTATCACCGTTTGAAAGGCTGCACGGGATCGAAAGAAAAAGGCAAGTGACCAAATATGAGGTTCCAAAAAAATTCCTAGAAAAGAAAGTTTTATAGTACATAGAGGATGACATGCGGGTCCCATTTAGCAGCAGCGGTCTCACCGTTTGAGAGGCTGCACGGGATCGAAAGAAAAAGGCAAGTGACCAAATATGAGGTTCCAAAAAAAATCCTAGAAAAGAAAGTTTTATAGTACATAGAGGATGACATGCAGGTCCCATTTAGCAGCAGCGGTCTCACCGTTTGAGAGGCGGCAGGGGATCGAAAGAAAAAGGTAAGTGACCAAATATGAGGTGCCAAAAAAAATCCAAGAAAAGAAAGTTTTATAGTACATAGAGGATGACATGCGGGTCCCATTTAGCAGCAGCGGTATCACCGTTTGAGAGGCGGCAGGGGATCGAAAGAAAAAGGCAAGTGACCAAATTTGAGGTGCCAAAAAAAATCCAAGAAAAGAAAGTTTTATAGTACATAGAGGATGACATGCGAGTCCCATTTAGCAGCAGCGGTATCACCGTTTGAGAGGCGGCAGGGGATCGAAAGAAAAAGGCAAGTGACCAAATTTGAGGTGCCAAAAAAATCCAAGAAAAGAAAGTTGATTGCTCATAGAGGATGACATGCGGGTCCCAATTAGCAGCAGCGGTGTCAACGTTTCCAAGGCGGCAAGGGATCAAAAGAAAAAGGAAGTAGCCAGAAATCAGGGTGTCAAAAAAATCCAAGAATAGAAAGAATTTTGGTTCATAGAGGATGACATGCGGGACCCATGATCCTGCATCGTAAACGGCTCGATCGGAGAGCGTTGAACGAGATGGCGCGATCAAGAAAAAAAACAATGCCAGAGAGGCTGCCATCTGGGCCCTACATCCCTCGGCGGTGCGGATTTGCGTTGACTCGGCCGGCGAACCCGAGAATTCGAGATGCACCACGTCCCGGGCCACCATACGCAACGTTTTGGCCGGTTTCGTCGGGCTAGGTGGCCTCAAAAACGAGAAAAAAAAACATTTTGACATGCACAACGGACAGACCCAAAATCGTCGGCCATGGTACACCAGCAACCACGGCGCGACTTCAACTTCGTCGGCCATGGCAACTTTTCTTGTAGTGATTGCAACGTCGCCAGAAAGTAGCTTCCTTGTGACGGTAAAGCACTCGTCCGTTGGGAACCCCAAGAGGAAGGTATGATGCGTACAGCGGCAAGTTTTCCCTCAGTAAGAAACCAAGGTTTATCGAACCAGTAGGAGCCAAGAAGCATGTTGAAGGTTGATGGCGGCGGAGTGTAGTCCGGCGCAACACCAGGGATTCCGGCGCCAACGTGGAACCTGCACAACACAACCAAATTACTTTGCCCCAACGTGACAGTGAGGTTGTCAATCTCACCGGCTTGCTGTAACAAAGGATTAGATGTATAGTGTGGAAGATGATGTTTGCAAAAAACAGTAGAACGAGTATTGCAGTAGATTGTATTCGATGTAAAAGAATGGACCGGGGTCCACAGTTCACTAGAGGTGTCTCTCCCATAAGAAATAGCATATTGGGTGAACAAATTACAGTTGGGCAATTGACAAATAAAGAGAGCATAACAATGCACATACATGTTATGGTGAGTAGTGTGAGATTTAATTGGGCATTACGACAAAGTACATAGACCGCTATCCAGCATGCATCTATGCCTAAAAAGTCCACCTTCAGGTTATCATCCGAACCCCCTCCAGTATTAAGTTGCAAACAACAGACAATTGCATTAAGTATGGTGTGTAATGTAATCAACAAATACATCCTTAGATATAGAATTGATGTTTTATCCCTAGTGGCAACAGCACATCCACAACCTTAGAGGTTGCTGTCACTCCCCCAGATTTAATGGAGACATGAACCCACTATCGAGCATAATTACTCCCTCTTGGAGTTACAAGCAATGACTTGGCCAGAGCCTCTACTAGCAACGGAGAGCATGCAAGATCATAAACAACACATAGATAGATTGATAATCAACATAGCATAGTATTCATTATTCATCGGATCCCAACAAACGCACATGTAGCATTACAGATAGATGATCTTGATCATGTTAGGCAGCTCACAAGATCTAACAATGATAGCACAATGAGGAGAAGACGACCATCTAGCTACTGCTATGGACCCATAGTCCAGGGGTGAACTACTCACACATCAATCCGGAGGCGACCATGGCGGTGTAGAGTCCTCCGGGAGATGATTCCCCTCTCCGGCAGGGTGCCGGAGGCGATCTCCTGAATCCCCCGAGATGGGATTGGCGGCGGCAGCGTCTCTGGAAGGTTTTCCGTATCGTGGCTCTCGGTACTGGGGCTATTATCGACGAAGGCTTAAGTAGGCGGAAGGGTAGGTCAGGGGGCCTCACGAGGGCCCCACACGCCAGGGCGGCGCGGCCCCAGCCCTGGCCGTGTGGCCCTGCTGTGTCGGCGCCTCGTGGCCCCACTTCGTTTCTCCCTCGGTCTTCTAGAAGCTTCGTGGAAAAATAGGACCCTGGGCGTTGATTTCGTCCAATTCCGAGAATATTTCCTTACTAGGATTTCTGAAACCAAAAACAGCAGAAAACAGCAACTGGCTCTTCGGCATCTCGTTAATAGGTTAGTGCCTGAAAATGCATAATAATGACATATAATGTGTATAAAACATGTGAGTATCATCATAAAAGTAGCATGGAACATAAGAAATTATAGATACGTTTGAGACGTATCAAGCATCCCCAAGCTTAGTTCCTGCTCGTCCCGAGTAGTTAAACGATAACAAAGATAATTTCTTAAGTGACATGCTATCATAATATTGATCAATACTATTGTAAGCACATGTAATGAATGCAGCGATTCGAAGCAATGGTTACTGTAATGAGTAAACAACTGAATCATATAGCAAAGACTTTTCATGAATAGTACTTTCAAGACAAGCATCAATAAGTCTTGCATAAGAGTTAACTCATAAAGCAATAGATTCATAGTAAAAGCATTGAAGCAACACAAAGGAAGATTAAGTTTCAGCGGTTGCTTTCAACTTGTAACATGTATATCTCATGGATATTGTCAACATAAAGTAATATAATAAGTGCAATATGCAAGTATGTAGGAATCAATGCACAGTTAACACAAGTGTTTGCTTCTTGAGATAGAAGGAACTGGGTAAACTGACTCAACAATAAAAGTAGAAGAAAGGCCCTTCGCAGAGGGAAGCTTGGATTGCTATGTGCTAGAGCTTTTATTTTGAAAACAAGAAACAATTTTGTCAACGGTAGTAATAAAGCATATGTATCATGTAAATTATATCCTACAAGTTGCAAGCCTCATGCATAGTATACCAATAGTGCCCGCACCTTGTCCTAATTAGCTCGGATTACCTGGATTATCATCGCAATACATATGTTTTAACCAAGTGTCACAAAGGGGTACCTCTATGCCGCCTGTACAAAGGTCTAAGGAGAAAGCTCGCATTGGATTTCTCGCTTTTGATTATTCTTAACTTAGACATCCATACCGGGACAACATAGATAACAGATAATGGACTCCTCTTTAATGCACAAGCATTTAGCAACAAATAATGTTCTCATATGAGGTTGAGGATATTTGTCCAAAACTGAAACTTTCACCATGAATCATTGCTTTAGTTAGCGGCCCAATGTTCTTCTCTAACAATATGCATACTCAAACCATTCAACTCATGGTAAATCGCCCTTACTTCAGACAAGACGAACATGCATAGCAACTCACATGATATTCAACAAAGAAATAGTTGATGGCGTCCCCAGGAACATGGTTATCGCTCAACAAGTACCTTATAAGAGATAAGATGCATAAGTACATATTCAATACCACAATAGTTTTTAGGCTATTTGTCCCATGAGCTATATATTGCAAAGATAAAGAATGGAAATTTTAAAGGTAGCACTCAAGCAATTTACTTTGGAATGGTGGAGAAATACCATGTAGTAGGTAGGTATGGTGGACACAAGTGGCATAGTTTTTGGCTCAAGGATTTTGGATGCATGAGAAGTATTCCCTCTCGATACAGGGTTTAGGCTAGCAAGGTTGTTTAAAGCAAACACAAGTATGAACCGGTACAGCAAAACTCACATAAAAGACATATTGTAAGCATTATAAGACTCTATACCGTCTTCCTTGTTGTTCGACCTTTACTAGAAAATATCTAGACCTTAGAGAGACCAATTATGCAAACCAAATTTTAGCATGCTCTATGTATTTCTTCATTAATTGGTGCAAAGTATATGATGCAAGAGCTTAAACATGAGCACAACAATTGCCAAGTATCACATTATTCAAGATATTATACCAATTACCACATGTAGCATTTCCCGTTTCCAACCATATAACAATTTAACGAAGCAGTTCAACCTTCGCCATGAATATTATGAGTAAAGCCTAAGGACATATGTGTCCATATGCAACAGCGGAGCGTGTCTCTCTCCCACACAATGAATGCTAGGATCCAACTTTATTCAAACAAAACAAAAACAAGAACATAAAGACGCTCCAAGTAAAGCACATAAGATGTGATGGAATAAAAATATAGTTTCACTAGAGGAACCTGATAATGTTGTCGATGAAGAAGGGAATGCCTTGGGCATCCCCAAGCTTAGACGCTTGAGTCTTCTTGAAATATGCAGGGATGAACCACCGGGGCATCCCCAAGCTTAGAGCTTTCACTCTTCTTGATCATATTGTATCATCCTCCTCTCTTGATCCTTGAAAACTTCCTCCACACCAAACTCGAAACAAACTCATTAGAGGGTTAGTGCATAACCAAAAATTCACATATTCAGAGGTGACACAATCATTCTTAACACTTCTGGATATTGCACAAAGCTACTGAAAGTTAATGGAACAAAGAAATCCATCAAACATAGCAAAACATGCAATGCGAAATAAAAGGCAGAATCTGTCAAAACAGAACAGTCCGTAAAGACGTATTTTTCTGGGGCACCAGACTTGCTCAAATGAGAAAACTCAAAACAAATGAATTTTGCGTATATATCTGAGGATCACGCTCATAAATTGGCATAATTTTCGGAGTTACCTACAGAGACTACTGTTCAAATTCGTGACAGCAAGAAATCTGTTTCTGCGCAGTAATCCAAATCTAGTATCAACTTTATCATTAAAGACTTTACTTGGCACAACAATGCACTAAAACTAAGATAAGGAGAGGTTACTACAGTAGTAAAAACTTCCAAGACTCAAATATAAAACAAAAGTACTGTAGTAAAATAATGGGTTGTCTCCCATAAGCGCTTTTCTTTAACGCCTTTCAGCTAGGCGCAGAAAGTGTATATCAGGTATTATCAAGAGATGAAGCATCAACATCATAATTTGTTCTAATGATAGAATCAAAAGGTAACTTCATTCTCTTTCTAGGAAAGTGTTCCATACCTTTCTTGAGAGGAAATTGATATTTAATGTTACCTTCCTTCATATCAATGGTAGCACCAACAGTTCGAAGAAAAGGTCTTCCCAATATGATGGGACAAGATGCATTGCATTCAACATCCAAGACAACAAAATCAACGGGGACAAGGTTATTGTTAACCATAATACGAACATTATCAATCCTCCCCAAAGGTTTCTTTATAGCATTATCAGCAAGATTAACATCCAAATAACAATTTTTCAATGGTGGCAAGTCAAGCATATCATAAATTTTCTTAGGCATAACAGAAATACTTGCACCAAGATCACACAAAGCATTACAATTAAAATCATTGACCCTCATCTTAATTATGAGCTCCCAACCATCTTCTAACTTCCTAGGAATAGAAGTTTCAAGTTTTAGTTTTTCTTCTCTTGCTTTTATGAGAGCATTTGTAATATGTTTTGTAAAGGCAAAATTTATAGCACTAGCATTAGGACTCTTAGCAAGTTTTTGTAAGAACTTTATAACTTCAGAGATGTGGCAATCATCAAAATCTAAACCATTATGATCTAAAGCAATGGGATCATTGTTCCCAATGTTGGAAAAAAATTCAGCAGTTTTATCACCGGCAGTTTCAGCAGTTTTAGCAGTTTCAGGCAGTTTTGCTCGCTTTGCATTAGGAGTAGAAACATTGCTAACACCAATTATTTTACCATTGATAGTAGGAGGTGCAGCAACATGTGGAGCATTAGCATTACTAGTGGTGGTAATAGTCCAAACTTTAGCTATATTATTTTCTTTAGCTAGTTTTTCATTTTCTTCTCTTTCCCACCTAGCATGCAATTCAGCCATTAATCTTATATTCTCATTAATTCTAACTTGGATGGAATTTGCTGTAGTAACAATTTTATTTTCATTATCCTTATTAGGCATAACTTTCAATTTCAAAAGATCAACATCAGCAGCAAGACTATCAACTTTAGAAGCAAGTATATCAATTTTCCCAAGCTTTTCTTCAACAGATTTGTTAAAAGCAGTTTGTGTACTAATAAATTCTTTAAGCATGGCTTCAAGTCCAGGGGGTGTATTCCTATTATTGTTGTAATAATTCCCATAAGAATTACCATAACCGTTACCATTATTAAAAGGATATGGCCTATAGTTGTTAGTAGAATTGTTCCGATAAGCATTGTTGTTGAAATTATTATTTTTAATGAAGTTCACATCAACATGTTCTTCTTGGGCAACCAATGAAGCTAACGGAACATTATTAGGATCAACATTAGTCCTACCACTCACAAGCATAGACATTATAGCATCAATCTTATCACTCAAGGAGGAGGTTTCTTCGACAGAATTTACCTTCTCACCTTGTGGAGCTCTTTCCGTGTGCCATTCAGAGTAATTTATCATCATATCATCAAGAAGCTTTGTTGCTGCCCCCAAAGTGATGGACATAAAGGTACCTCCAGCAGCTGAATCCAATAGGTTCCGTGAAGAAAAATTCAATCCTGCATAAAAGGTTTGGATGATCATCCAAGTAGTCAGTCCATGGGTTGGGCAGTTTTTAACCAAAGACTTCATTCTTTCCCATGCTTGTGCAACATGCTCAGTATCTAATTGCATAAAATTCATTATGCTACTTCTCAAAGATATAATTTTAGCAGGAGGATAATATCTACCAATGAAAGCATCCTTACATTTAGTCCATGAATCAATACTATTCTTAGGCAGAGATAGCAACCAATCTTTAGCTCTTCCTCTTAATGAGAAAGGAAACAATTTTAACTTTATAATGTCACCATCTACATCCTTATACTTTTGAATTTCACATAGTTCAACAAAATTATTAAGATGGGCAGCAGCATCATCAGAACTAACACCAGAAAATTGCTCTCTCATAACAAGATTCAGTAAAGCAGGTTTAATTTCAAAGAATTCTGTTGTAGTAGCAGGTGGAGCAATAGGTGTGCATAAGAAATCATTATTATTTGTGTTTGTGAAGTCACACAACTTAGTATTTTCAGGAGTATTCATTTTAGCAATAGTAAATAAACTAAACTAGATAAAGTAAATGCAAGTAACTAATTTTTTTGTGTTTTTAATATGGCAAACAAGATAGTAAATAAAGTAAAACTAGCAACTAATTTTTGTGTGTTTTGTTTAGTGCAGCAAACAAAGTAGTAAATAAAATTAAAGTAAAGCAAGACAAAAACAAAGTAAAGAGATTGGAGGTGGAGACTCCCCTTGCAGCGTGTGTTGATCTCCCCGGCAACGGCGCCAGAAAATATGCTGCTGACGTGGGAGTTGACGTGGGATTGCAACGTCGCCAGAAAGTAGCTTCCTTGTGACGGTAAAGCACTAGTCCGTTGGGAACCCCAAGAGGAAGGTATGATGCGTACAGCGGCAAGTTTTCCCTCAGTAAGAAACCAAGGTTTATCGAACCAGTAGGAGCCAAGAAGCACGTTGAAGGTTGATGGCGGCGGAGTGTAGTGCGGCGCAACACCAGGGATTCCGGCGCCAACGTGGAACCTGCACAACACAACCAAATTACTTTGCCCCAACGTGAGAGTGAGGTTGTCAATCTCACCGGCTTGCTGTAACAAAGGATTAGATGTATAGTGTGGAAGATGATGTTTGCAGAAAACAGTAGAACGAGTATTGCAGTAGATTGTATTCGATGTAAAAGAATGGACCGGGGTCCACAGTTCACTAGAGGTGTCTCTCCCATAAGAAATAGCATATTGGGTGAACAAATTACAGTTGGGCAATTGACAAATAAAGAGAGCATAACAATGCACATACATGTTATGATGAGTAGTGTGAGATTTAATTGGGCATTACGACAAAGTACATAGACCGCTATCCAGCATGCATCTATGCCTAAAAATTCCACCTTCAGGTTATCATCCGAACCCCCTCCAGTATTAAGTTGCAAACAACAGACAATTGCATTAAGTATGGTGCGTAATGTAATCAACAAATACATCCTTAGATATAGAATTGATGTTTTATCCCTAGTGGCAACAGCACATCCACAACCTTAGAGGTTGCTGTCACTCCCCCAGATTTAATGGAGACATGAACCCACTATCGAGCATAATTACTCCCTCTTGGAGTTACAAGCAATGACTTGGCTAGAGCCTCTACTAGCAACGGAGAGCATGCAAGATCATAAACAACACATAGATAGATTGATAATCAACATAGCATAGTATTCATTATTCATCGGATCCCAACAAACGCACATGTAGCATTACAGATAGATGATCTTGATCATGTTAGGCAGCTCATAAGATCTAACAATGATAGCACAATGAGGAGAAGACGACCATCTAGCTACTGCTATGGACCCATAGTCCAGGGGTGAACTACTCACACATCAATCCGGAGGCGACCATGGCGGTGTAGAGTCCTCCGGGAGAGGATTCCCCTCTCTGGCAGGGTGCCGAAGGCGATCTCCTGAATCCCCCGAGATGGGATTGGCAGCGGCGGCGTCTCTGGAAGGTTTTCCGTATCGTGGCTCTCGGTACTGGGGCTATTATCGACGAAGTCTTAAGTAGGCGGAAGGGTAGGTCAGGGGGCCTCACGAGGGCCCCACACGCCAGGGCGGCGCGGCCCCAGCCCTGGCCGCGCGGCCCTGTTGTGTCGGCGCCTCGTGGCCCCACTTCGTTTCTCCCTCGGTCTTCTGGAAGCTTCGTGGAAAAATAGTACCCTGGGCGTTGATTTCATCCAATTCCGAGAATATTTCCTTACTAGGATTTCTGAAACCAAAAACAGCAGAAAACAGCAACTGGCTCTTCGGCATCTCGTTAATAGGTTAGTGCCGGAAAATGCATAATAATGACATATAATGTGTATAAAACATGCGAGTATCATCATAAAAGTAGCATGGAACATAAGAAATTATAGATACGTTTGAGACGTATCACTACTCTCAAACACTCTCTTGTTGGATAACAAACACCATTCATTGTGTAGGGCTGCAAAAGCACACCTCAAGCCGGAGTAAACAAGCTCCACAACGTCATAAAAGAAACACACACGATGCGCACACTGTCACCATCACACCGTGGAGAGTGACTCCGGAGTTCATATTAAAGTGACCTCTAGAGTGCATAATAGACAAGAGTAACATCTACATATTCAACTAGATTACAAAGCTCATGATCACATAAAGATCACACCATGGGAGAGAGAGATGAACCACATAGCTACCGGTAGAGCCCTCATCCTCGGGGGAGAACTACTCCATCCTCATCATGGGAGACAGCAACGGCGATGAAGATGGCGATGGAGTCGATGGAGATGGCTCCGGGGGCAATTCCCCGTCCCAGCAGGGTGCCGAAACAGAGACTTCTGTCCCCCGAATTAGGGTTTTTGGTGGCGGCGGAGCTACGGAACTCTTCTGGAGAAATCGTCGATCTCTTTAGGGTTTTCAGGGCAGGAGCTTAATATAGGTGAAAGGGCGGCGCGTGGGGGTGCCCGAGGGGCCCACCCCATAGGGCGGCGCCGCCCCCCTCCTGGCCGCGCCAGTGGATGGAGAGGAGGCCGTGGGCCTCCTCTGGCCTGGCCCTTCTGGCTCCGTGGGTCTTCTGGCGAAATAGAATTTCTGTAATTTTTCTGGATTTTTCCGAGCACTTTGGTTTTTGAGCCTTTTCTGCAATAAACAGACATAATAAACAGAAACTGGCACTGTGGCATCTTGTTAATAGGTTAGTCAAATAAATGCCATAATATGATATAAAGTGCATATAAAACATGTAGCTATTGGCATAAAACTAGCATGGAACATAAGAAATTATAGATACGTTGGAAACGTATCAAGCATCCCCAAGCTTAGTTCCTACTCGCCCTCGAGTAGGTAAACGATAAAAAGAATAATTTGTGAAGTGACATGCTACCAACATAATCTTGATCAATACTATTGAAAAGCATATGAGTTGAATGAAGTGACTCAAAGCAATGGTCTATAGTTTGCTAACAAAAAGATAATGACTAAACAACTGAATCATATAGCAAAAACTTTTCGTGAATGCTACTTTCAAGACAAGCATCAAAAAGTCTTGCATAAGGGTTAACTCATAAAGCGATAGATTCTTAATAAAAGGTTTTGAAGCAACACAAAGGAAGATTTAAGTTTCAGCAATTGCTTTCAACTTCAACATGCATATCTCATGGATAATTGTCAACACAAAGTAATATAATAAGTGCAATAAGCAAGCATGTAAGAATCAATGCACACAGAGTTGACACAAGTGTTTGCTTCTAAGATAGAAAGAAGTAGGTAAACTGACTCAACATAAAGTAAAAGAAAGGCCCTTCGCAGAGGGAAGCAGGGATTAAATCATGTGCTAGAGCTTTTTAAGTTTTCAAATCATAAAGAGAGCATAAAAATAAAGTTTTGAGAGGTGTTTGTTGTTATCAACGAATGGTAGTGGGCACTCTAACCCCCTTGTCAAACAGACTTTTAAAGAGCGGCTCCCATGAAGGACGTTATCTCTACCAGCAAGGTAGATCATCCCTCTTCTCTTTTATTTACACATGTATTTTAGTTTGGTTATAGATGACACTCCTCCCAACCTTTGCTTTCACAAGCCATGGCTAACCGAATCCTCGGGTGCCTTCCAACATTTCACATACCATGGAGGAGTGTCTATTGCAAAATTAAGTTGCTTACTGATAAATCAGGGCAAAACATGTGAAGAGAATTATTAATGAAAGTTGTAATTAATTGGGGCTGGGCACCCCGTTGCCAGCTCTTTTTGCAAAATTATTGGATAAGCGGATGTATATGCCACTAGTCCATTGGTGAAAGTCGGCCCAACAAGATTGAAAGATAAAACACCACATACTTCCTCATGAGCTATAAAACATTGACACAAATAAGGAGTAATAAAGTTTTGAATTGTTTAAAGGTAGCACATGAAGTATTTACTTGAAATGGAAGAAAATACCACATAATAGGTAGTTATGGTGGACACAAATGGCACAGGTTTTGGCTCAAGTATTTGGATGCACGCGAAGCATTTCCTCTCAGTACAAGGCTTTGGCTAGCAAGGTTGTTTGAAGCAAACACAGGTATAAACCGGTACAGCAAAACTTACATAAGAACATTTTGCAAGCATTATAAGACTCTACACTGTCTTCCTTGTTGCTCAAACACTTTTACCAGAAAATATCTAGACCTTAGAGAGACCAATCATGCAAACCAAATTTCAACAAGCTCTATGGTAGTTCTCCACTAATAGGTTTAAACTACATGATGCAAGAGCTTAAACATGATCTACTTCAGAGCTCAAAACAATTGCCAAGTATCAAATTATTCAAGACAATATACCAACTACCACATGAAGCATTTTCTGTTTCCAACCAAATAAAAATCAATGTTGAGGCTTTCAGCTTTCGCCATAAACATAAACAATAAGTGTTGAGGCTTTCAGCTTTCGCCATGAATATTAAAGTAAAACGAAGAACACAAGTGTTCAAATGAAAAAGCGGAGCGTGTCTCTCTCCCACACAAGCATGCTAGGATCCGATTTATTCAGAGAATTAAAATAACAAAACGAAAATAAAAGCACACAGACGCTCCAAGTAAAGTGCATAAGATGTGACGGAATTAAAATATAGTTCCACTAGAGATGGCCTGATAAATTGTCGATGAAGAAGGGGATGCTTTGGGCATACCCAAGCTTAGACACTTGAGTCTTCTTGGAATATATGGGAATGACCCACGGGGGCATCCCGAAGCTTAGGCTTTTCACTCTTCTTGATCATATTGTATCATCCTCCTCTCTTGATCCTTGAAAACTTCCTTCACACCAAACTCAAAGCAATCTCATTAGAGAGTTAGTGCATAATCAAAAATTCACATGTTCAGCAAGGACACAATCATCCCCAGCACTTCTGGACATTACCCAAGGCTACTAAAATTTAATGGAGCAAAGAAATCCACTCAAACACAGTAAAAGAGGCAATGCGAAATAAAAGGCAGAATCTGTCAAAAACAGAACAGTCCGTAAAGACGAATTTTTTCGAGGAACTTAACGTGCTCAGATGGAAAATATCCATTTGAATGAAAGTTGCGTACATATCTTAGGATTACTCATGAATTTTTTCAAGATTTTACGATTTTTCTACAGAGAGAAAAACTCAAAACCGTGACAGCTAAAAATCTGTTTCTGCGCAGAAATCCAAATCTAGTATCAACTTTCTATCAAAGACTTTACTTGGCACAACAATGCAAGAAAATAAAAATACAAAGGTATTGCTACAGTAGTAACAAGCACCTTGACTCAAATATAAAACAAAAATTGCAGAAATAAAATAATGGGTTGTCTCCCATAAGCGCTTTTCTTTAACGCCTTTCAGCTAGGCATGATAATTTTCATGATGCTCTTATAAAGATGAGAGTTGAATATAAGAGAGCATGAAAAGGCAAATACCAAACACATTTAAGTCTAACCCACTTTCTATGCAAACGAATCTTGTAAGAAAACAAATTATTGAAGCATGAAGCTACTATCATAGAAAGACAAAGCAAGTGCAACTTCAAAAATTTCAACAAAAAGAGAGGTGACTTAATATTATTGAGATATATAAAACCATGTCTCCCTCTCTCATAATAATTTTCAGTGGTATCATTGATAAACTCAACAATATAGCTATCACATAAAGCATTCTTATCATGATTCACATGCATAAAAGTATCATTACTCTCCACACAAGCATAATCAATTTTATTAGTAATAGTGGGAGTAAAGCTATCACATCCATCCTTATAATCATCATAAATTGGAGGCATAGAATAATCATAATGAATTTTATCCTCAATAGTAGATGGACTGAAAATATAACAATCACCATTCGAATTACCACATATTGGTGACAAAGCATTATCAAGGCAAAATACTTCATCCAAAGCTGAGGAGCAAAAAAGATTATTTTTATATAAACTAGCTTCCCCAAGCTTGGGTTTTTCCATAGCATTAAAAATAATGGTGTCCAAAAAATTTATACTAATAACATTACTACCACTATTATGCAGACAAACTTCCATAGGTTTTTAAATTTTCTCTTCAAAAGCATCATGTCCTAATTCAATATAAATTTCATAAAGAGCTCTAATTTTTTTTGTTGTTTTCCATTAAGCCTAACTAGTGAAATAAAAGCAAGAAACAAAAAGATATAATTGCAGAATCTAAAGGAAATAGCTTCGAGCACTCACAAACCGGCAACAGTGCTAGGAAATAGCTTAGTAGTCGGAGGATGTGAATACCTTTTACCTTACCTCCC
Organism: Lolium perenne; assembly: GCF_019359855.2. Taxonomy (NCBI): domain Eukaryota; kingdom Viridiplantae; phylum Streptophyta; class Magnoliopsida; order Poales; family Poaceae; genus Lolium; species Lolium perenne. Next base: position 282,360,060 of record NC_067247.2, on the reverse strand, counting down.
CGGCAACGGCGCCAGAAAATAGCTTGATGTCTACGCACGCTTCTATTCCTGTAGACAGTGTTGGGCCTCCAAGAGCAGAGGTTTGTAGAATAGCTGCAAGTTTCCCTTAAGTGAATCACCCAAGGTTTATCGAACTCAGGGAGGTAGAGGTCAAAGATATCCCTCTCAAGCAACCCTGCAATTAAGATACAAGAAGTCTCTTGTGTCCCCAACACACCTAATACACTTGTCAGATGTATAGGCGCACTAGTTTGGCGAAGAGATAGTGAAATACAAGTAATATGGATGATTATAAGTAGTAATTGCAATCTGAAACAAAAATGGCAGCAAGCGAACATGTAGCAGAACTTGTTGGAAACGGTGTTTCAATGCTTAGAAACAAGGCCTAGGGATCATACTTTCACTAGTGGACACTCTCAACAATGATCACATAATTGAATAAATAAATGCTACTCTCAAACACTCTCTTGTTGGATAACAAACACCATTCATTGTGTAGGGCTGCAAAAGCACACCTCAAGCCGGAGTAAACAAGCTCCACAACGTCATAAAGGAATCACACACGATGCGCACACTGTCACCATCACACCGTGGAGAGTGACTCCGGAGTTCATATTAAAGTAACCTCTAGAGTGCATAATAGACAAGAGTAACATCTACATATTCAACTAGATTACAAAGCTCATGATCACATAAAGATCACACCATGGGAGAGAGAGATGAACCACATAGCTACCGGTAGAGCCCTCAGCCTCGGGGTAGAACTACTCCCTCCTCATCATGGGAGACAGCAACAGCGATGAAGATGGCGATGGAGTCGATGGAGATGGCTCCGGGGGCAATTCCCCGTCCCGGCGGGGTGCCGAAACAGAGACTTCTGTCCCCCAAATTAGGGTTTTTGGTGGCGGCAGAGCTACGGAACTCTTCTGGAGAAATCGTGGATCTCATTAGGCTTTTTAGGGCAGGAGCTTAATATAGGAGAAAGGGCAGCGCGAGGGGGTGCCCAAGGGGCCCACCCCATAGGGCGGCGCCGCCCCCTCCTGGCCGCGCCAGTGGATGAGGAGGAGGCCGTGGGCCTCCTCTGCCTGGCCCTTCTGCCTCCGTGGGTCTTCTGGCGAAATAGAATTTTTGTAATTTTTCTGAATTTTTTCGAGCACTTAGGTTTTTGGGCCTTTTCTGCAATAAACAGACATAATAAACAGAAACTGGCACTGTGGCATCTTGTTAATAGGTTAGTCCAATAAATGCCATAATATGATATAAAGTGCATATAAAACATGTAGCTATTGGCATAAAACTAGCATGGAACATAAGAAATTATAGATACGTTGGAGACGTATCAGGGGATCATATAAATGAATGCCAATGTGCTATCCTTTGAAGAAAATGGACTGTTTCTGATGGTTTTAAAAGGCTAGGTGGTGCTAGGTGATTCAGTTGGCTACCAAGGACTTGTCTCATCTGGTTAGCTGGGATATGCTATGTGTTCTTGCTTGTTTAGGCATATCTATCACTTACGGGATTTACTTGTTCTTGCTTGGCCTCTCTTTTTCCAGCATCACTTGGTCTATACCAAGTGATGAATAATCCCTTTGGAGCATCTTCTCCATGCTATATATGTGTGTTTGAGCATGCTTATGATGGATTGCTTGCTTGTTTGTATTGCTGGTTGCATGTCAAAGTTGGACATTTGGTTGGTTTTGTGTGTTTGAGCATGCTTATTATGGTTGCTGGTTTGGTGGTATTTTTGTACTTGCCGATGATTAGAATGTTTGGTCGATCACTACTCTCTGGGGTGGCACCAGCGAGCGTGGTGTGATGACACAAATATCAATCTCTTGTGCATCCTACCTAGCTCGCTGACGCCATCCCTGAATGTTAATATTTGTTTCGACCAACAAAGTATGAGGTATGTGATATCTAGTTGAGATACCACTTGGCTCATTCTTCCATTTTAGTGCCGATGATTAGAATGTTTGGTCACCTATACACTCCGGGGCGGCGCAAGCAAGCCCAGTGTGATGGCACAAATATCAATTTGTTGTGCATCCTACTTGGCTTCGCTTACCCTTTCCCCGACCCTATGGTCAGAAACCAGAGTTGCAGTATACACCGCAATATACTTTGCAGAAGGGCCCCCTTTCCCCGGCCGCCGTTCCGTGAACGGGTCCTTGACGAGACAACAACGCCGACCTGCCTCTCTGGCGCAGAACCACGCCAGTCCCAGCTGCCTCCCTTGTGGTCGTGTATCCTACGCCCTGCGCTCTTCTCCATGGCCGGACCACGATTGGACTCACCGGGGGAATAATGATAATCACCATCACCACTATCGTCAGACTCCACAGGTGAAGAGTACTTTGCAGCAGATGCCATTTTTCTTCCCTCGCCGTCCAGTGAACGAGTTCTTGATGCAAAGACCATACCGGCCAGCCCAGCATCATGTCGGCCCATGTTGCCGCGCTTCAGGCCGTGTCTCCCGCGCCCTGCACTCTTCGCCTTCTTGCCCGGTGAACCAATAGACTGATCGTTAGAATAAGGAAACCGATGACGGCCGATTGCGCCACGACCCTTACGATTCCTCTGCTTCATAAGGAATCGTATATGCTATTTATATTATATCTGCATATTTCTGTATGTTGCTGTATATAACCTGTATATTGTTGTCTATAACCTGTATGTGTGTAGTAGGTAGCACAAAATCGTGTATAATACAAGCAAATTTTGTGGCGCATTGAAAATCAATTATGTGGCTCACCTTTTTCTGTGGCGCACCTAACCACCCGTGTGTCACAAAAACCTTAATTCTGTGGCGCATGTACAAGTGCGCCAGAGAAATCTTATTTTGTGGCGAAGTTTCTGTGGTGCACCTCCCATGCGCCACAAAATCACTTTTTGGTGCGCCACTGTCAACACCCGGATTTTAAAGTCCAGATGCCTATTATGCCATTCCTCGCAATCCCAGGAATATTGTTTTTGCGAGACATAATAGATTGATATCACAACACATCATTCATTACAACACATAATAGTCTTACAACTTAAAGGATCACATGATCCAGTCTCATTACAATAATATTTGATCTATTGATCAATCACAAAACACATGGCGGAAGCGAAGTAGCGTAGTAGTAGTCCATCTATTCCACAGGCAACTGTTGACGTCAGGAGTGATCCTAGTTGTCGTAGACGTCCTGCTGTTCTTCTTCCGGGTTCTGATACTCCTCTTCATAGTCTGGCCATTTGAATAGCCAGGGACACAGCCGTGAGTACTTTAAAGTACTCGCAAACTAATACTAAAGTAAGTAACACTATTTCACTAAAGAGGGTTCTAAGCTCTAGGTTTATTTGCAGAAAGCCAATTTTTAGTTCATAAGCATTTAGTAAAAGACTCAACATTTGCTAACTAACTCAAGTGGGAACATTAGTGTCATTCCCACAACTCAGTTGTGATTTAAGTCAAGTCACCATTCACCATTCAACCTTTTCAAGAATCTGACACTGGAAACTGTATGGCCTTTCCAACCGTCCGTAACCGTGGACACGGCTATTCGAATAGGTTTACACTCTGCAGAGGTTGCACACTTGTGCCACAACATTTGATTTCATCTGTCGGGGATAACCCCGAATCATCGTAACTCAGTACGCGGATCATCAACCTTAACTTTTCACTTATATATCCTAGTATAGGCACCTCTCCCCATGAGCTTGGCCTCCCAGTGAAGACAAACCGTCAGCCTGGGAACTGCACAGGGCTTGGCCGGACAATTCACCTCATTCACATCATTTCACTTTCAATGGAGGCAGCCTCGGCATAACCCCTATGATGCTTGTTCCAGAGGGAACCCATACTAAGACACATAAACTTCTAGTTAAGCCCTACCCATAATCAGGTATTGTGGGGGTACTTGTAAATTGGAAAGGTATCGCATCCAAACCAATATCAGTTTTAATCAAAAATCACCATCTTCTCCAAGTCATATTCACTTTCAAAAATTCATTCAAGTCACTTCACTTCACCAAGTTCCCATCTAGAGTAGTCAATTTTATTTGTTAGCAATAGCAACTAATCATGAGGGGTGCTAACTTAGCTTTGCTTGTTCTAGGCTAAGTTTGGTACTCTTGTGCTATTCTAAACCAAGTGAAACATGAATCCAAAAAGTACCTTGATAAATAAATTTCAATAAAACTTGTAAAGTAAAAACTTGGGATAGGACCATTAAGCATAAAGTAAAAGTAGGGTGATGCATGGCTCTTGTAGAGCTTTGCACTTTGCAAGTTTATTAGCTTGCCTTGGTTGGGGAATTGGTCAAAGTGATCTTCTTCTCCTTCTTCTTGGTAGAATACCTCCTCCTCCTGATAGCCTCCGGTACTAGCGTCTAAAATCGAATACGAGGTATACAATCACCAAACAAGTCTTAAGACTATACTAAGCTCACACATAAGTCACACCTCTTAGGCTAGCATCACACATTACTACTAGGTTGGTGGAATTGGTTTGCTCATTTAAGAAAAATAATTTCCTCTCATACTAATTTAGGTGTTTCTTTTCCTTCTTTAGAGAAATAATTTCCTCTCATTATCTTATTACAATTTAATTTCTCTCATGAACAAGATATGACCTAGGTTGACCAAAGTCAACCTCTGCATACTCATCATTTAAGAAAATGATTTAAATGAGGTGAAGCACCTCATACAATTTAATCCTAACATAAAAATGATTTAATATCATCAAACAAATTCACATGAGACCTAATAGACCAGGGTCTCTACCTCATTTTTAAATGTTTGTGACAAGATTTAAATGAGAGAAAAACTCCCATAAGATTTATAAATAGTTTTGGACAATATCTTTGACTATAAATAGCCAAATAGTCCTCTAATTGAACTAGGACATGATCATTCAAAGTAAGCATGGCATATTTTTGCAGAAACAATTAGGACAAGTGAAATGTGATTTATAGGAGTTGGAATCAACTCAAAAGCCTTTTTGGTTGATTTTTAATAATTATTCTAAGGCAGAAACGTCCATGCCTTGTTTATTTTCCTACTTTAATTCTATACTAGATATAGGGTTCAAACCAGTGTAGTTCGGTAGATAAAACTCTACGCTTTCCAACCATACCAAATTCACTAAATTTGGCCCAGTAGATTTGAAGATAATGAATTTCTAGCAAAGCATCTGAGAGCAAATATCACAGAAAATAAATAAAAAAGATTTGAATTCAAACGCTAGGCGGGAAGGAGAATGGGCCGGCCCAGCTGCGGCCTGGGCCACGCATGCATGGCGCATGCACGTGGCGCGCAGGCGGAGCACGCGGCGCGTTGGATCGAAATCCGACGGCGCTGGGCCGTCGTGTTCCCCCCGACACTGCCGGCTTGCGGCGGCCCTAGTGCTCACCTCCGGGCACGGCTTCCGGCGAGGTTTGGTGCGTTCGGCGTGGATTTCCAAGGGCTACAAGAGGGTGTAGGTGTTGGAGGCTGAGGTGGCGAGAAATGGGGCGGCGTTGAGGGATGCCGCCGGTGGCCGTGGCGGGTTCTTTGCTCCGGTGAGCGGCGAGGAGAGAGAGAGCGAGGTTCTAGGAGGAAGAGAGGGAGGCTGCGAGTGTGTGTGGTGATGTCCAGGGCGAAGGGCGTGGCTTTTATAGGCGCCAGAGAGGAGGAGCGCGGCGTGGCCGGCATGGCGGGCGACGTCGTTGGGCACGTCGTGTGCAGTGATCTCCGGCAGGGCTTTGGCGTCAGCAAGAGAGGTACGGGGTAGAGGAGGATGCATGCACAGTGGTGGAGTTGCTGGCGTTATGTACAGGGTGCACGGGGACAATGCCGATGTCGGCGTCCTTCGAGGGCGTCGCGCCGTGGCGTTGCCAGGGCGCGCGTGCGGGTCAGCGACCATGTCTGGCAGGTGTGCGGGAGTGAGAGGGTACTGGTGGCGCAGGGTGACGTGCTGGAACGCGGTGTGCACGCGGGGAGAGGGAGGTGTCCACGGGCTGGTGACCATGTGACGTTGGCATAGGTGGTTGGGGTCAAGTCTTGCTTTCCTTGTCTCATGGTCGTGTCTAGTAGGTCCAGCAGAGCAAGGAAAGGCTATGTGACATGGTTTGGTTGGCTGGAGGTGAGGGGAGAGAGGGTGAGCATGGTGAGTGTCATGAGGGCCGGCATGGCTTGGCATTGTCCAAATCAATGAGGTACAAGGGGGGTACAAGGCCTGGCAAGCATGAGTGAGGTGATAGGAGGCTGTTTGGTAAGGCTAGCATGGTGCAAGTGGTCTAGGGTGTGCACCATTAAATTATGTCAAGGTGCATGTGACATAGTCATGGCATGGTGGTCTTGTCTACTTGATGATGTCAAAGCTAAGTGATGGCATGGTGAGTGGGTAGAGGTACTAGGCACTATAGATGAGCTCAAGGTTGAAAAAGGTGTTGGTACATAGTTGGTGGGAGTGAGTGTACCCTAATTTTACTCTATGTAACAACTTGGTGATATGTAAAAGGTCTCACTTGGGTTTGACTTTTGGCCAAAGTTCTGCATGGATAGGTTCTAAATGATATTGGGCAACCACTCATGGCATTGGTTTGAGTTTTGGAAAATATTTGTGAAAATACTAAATTTGGAGGGAATCTAGAATTGGTTTCAATGTTGCCACTTGGCACCCTTGTACTAAGCAATGGTCAACTCTCTGGTCAAAGTGGTCAACATCAAAAGTGTTCATCTTGATGAGGTCTTGGATGAGGTGCAAAGAGTTGGCAGGGTTTGGTTTTAAAATTTCTTAATAGAAGGGCTCAAAGTGGGTAAGATAATAAAAAGGTCAAAAGTGACCATTATCACATGTACTTGGTTTTTGATTTTTCTTTGATTTGATTTTGGTTTCTTTGATGCAAAAGGGATTCTTTTGAGTTTAAAAGGGTTTCCCAACCATTGGCACCATTTTATATGGCCTAGGTTAAAGATTTTCACAAATGGCCATAAGCCATATGTGAGGGTTTTGTGATTTCTCTAATTTTTATTCTTTTCTTTTTATTTGCTTCACTTAGGCATAGTGTAGGGTTTATTTAGGGTTTGGTTGAGTTTGGTGAAGGGTCCAAACCATTTGGGGAAAGTGTGAGTGCATAGGTCAAGATTTGGTAAAAATGGCTAAGTGCCACATATGCCTCTATGCATATGTTTATTTAAATTTTGTTTCTCACTTGATTTGGTGGGTAGGTACTAGGTTAGGTTTGTTGATGTTTTCAAAACATCTAAACAAGGTAGAAAAGCCTAGGTACAAGTTTTACCAAAAATAGTATAGGCACATAGGCCCTTTCTTTTTAATTTGATTTCTTCTTATTTGGTTTTATTTGGAAGGGTAAAGTGCAAGAGTAGGGTTTAGGGTTTTAGATCATCTCAAACTATTTCAACAATCAAACATGGCAATTACACAACCAATAAGCAAGATCACTATGCATCAAACTAAATGTAATAAAAGTTTTTGTTGGTTCCAAATTTTGGAAATAGGGAAATTCATTTTATTTGTTTTTTTGAAAATTTGGGATGTTACAAACCCTTCCCCCTTAAAAAAATCTCGTCCCGAGATTTTAAGAAAAGTTAGGTTCCTAAGAGAGATTGAGCAATTGGATTAACAGGAAAACATACTTGGCATGGCCTGAGGGGCTTCTTGGGCTTCTGTTGCAGTCATGTTGTAGAGGCGGCCGTGGTTGTTGTTCTGGTTCCTACTTGCGGCAAAGCGGCGCTGGTTCTGAGCAGGTGCAGCGGTATTGGCGGCAATCTTGGAAAGCTTCTTGGGGCACTCATTGGAGTAGTGACCCACAATTCCACATTCATGGCAGTTCACAGTTGACTTGTCTTTGGGGTTGACGGGAACAGCGTTGCTTCCCGTTCTTGGGGCAGTATTGGGGTTGTTGTTGTTACCATCGGGGTGGTTGTTGGTATTGTTGGGGTTGGTGTTGTTGTGGTTGTTGTTGTTGTTGCCTCCGGGCTTCGGGGGTCCTCCATGGTTGTTGGTGTAGTTTGGGCGGTAATTCTGGGCAGGGGGCTTGTTGTATCTTGGGGTGAATCCTCCAGAGGAGTTGTTGCGGTACTTCTGGGCATTGTTGGACCCATTCTGGTTCATCATTCTTCTCTTGCGGTTCGCGTTGGCTTGATGCAGCTTCCCTTCCATTTGGATGGCTGAGTCTACTAGGGCTTCGAGGTCAGCGAACGGAATGTTCACTAACACAGTTTGCATCTCGTCATGCAGTCCGTTCAGAAATCTTTCCTTCCGCTTCTCATTGGTGTCGGTTTCGTCCGGGGCGTACCTTGACAGAGTGAGGAATCTGTCGCGGTATTCTACCACGGACATTCTGCCTTGCTTGAGTTCTCAGAACTCGTCCCGCATCTTCTTGATCAGTCCTTGGGGCACATGGTATTTGCTAAACTTGGTCTTGAAGTCCTCCCAGGTCATCATCTGTCCCACATTCATTGCGCGGGCGCTTGTCCACCAGGCTCGTGCAGGTCCTGACAGGTAGTGGGTGGCGAACAGTACTTTCTCTGCGGCTTCTACTCACGCAACTTCTAGGTTGTTCTCCATTGTCTGGAGCCAGTCATCTGCGTCAAGGGGCTCTTCAGTTTTGTTGAACATGGGTGGGTTGGTGTTCTGAAAGTTCTTCAGCTTTGACCCAAGGTGGTTGTGGTTTCCATGGCCGTTGTTGTTCTGAGCGATCTGCTGCAGTGCTGCAATGTTGGCTTGTCTTTCAGCTCTCTCGGCTTCGCGGTCTGCCATCATCATCTGGAGCATCTGCATCATTGCGTCTTGGTTGGTGCTGCGGGTTGGTGGGGCCATCTGGACAGTGAGGTAGATGATAAGATAAGAGGGAAATTTCTAAGGTTTGTTTTGTTATGGTTTAAAAAGTTCATAACTTGAAAATTTGAGTAGGGTTGCGGGGGTAAAAACCAACAACACTTTTTCATTCATACCAATCATCATACATTACAAGCTAACACACCGTTGGTTTGAAGAACCATTCATTCGTTCTACGATAGAAGGGGATCCTGATACAACTCACACCTACGATAGTGCTTTTAGGGATACTACTCTTCAGGGCGGATTCTTCATCTTCACGGGTAAGGTGCTTGGCGAAATGCGAGGGCGTTGTCCAACTCCTTACGGGTCTTGTACAGCATGAAGTCCAGGTGTGCTACATAGTGGTTCATCTCCGTGTGCGGGGGCATGATCATCGGTCTTCCCATGAGGTCATGTCTTGGGTAGTAAACAAAGCGAGTGTTCTTGATCTTGTTCTCATTTTGTCCGCACCGACGAGCAATGGCTTCTTGCATAGCTCTGACTAGTCCTTCCTTCCAAGTGCTTCCCGTTACAGAAAACCAAATGGTTTCCCATATTGGGGCTCCAAGCTTTCTTCGCAGATTGATACGTCTCAAACGTATCTATAATTTCTTATGTTCCATGCTACTTTTATGATGATACTCACATGGTTTATACACATTATATGTAATTATTATGCATTTTCCGGCACTAACCTATTAACGAGATGCCGAAGAGCCAGTTGCTGTTTTCTACTGTTTTTGGTTTCAGAAATCCTAGTAAGGAAATATTCTCGGAATTGGACGAAATCAACGCCCAGGGTCCTATTTTTCCACGAAGCTTCCAGAAGACCGAGGGAGAGACGAAGTGGGGCCACGGGGTGGCCACACACCAGGGCGGCGCGGCCCAGGCCCTGGCCGCGCCGGCCTGTCGTGTGGGGCCCCCGTAAGGCCTCCTGACCTGCCCTTCCGCCTACTTAAGCCTTCGTCGATAATAGCCCCAGTACCGAGAGCCACGATACGGAAAACCTTCCAGAGACGCCGCCGCCGCCAATCCCATCTCGGGGGATTCAGGAGATCGCCTCCGGCACCCTGCCGAAGAGGGGAATCATCTCCCGGAAGACTCTACACCGCCATGGTCGCCTCCGGATTGATGTGTGAGTAGTTCACCCCTGGACTATGGGTCCATAGCAGTAGCTAGATGGTCGTCTTCTCCTCATTGTGCTATCATTGTTGGATCTTGTGAGCTGCCTAACATGATCAAGATCATCTATCTGTAAAGCTACATGTGCGTTTGTTGGGATCCGATGAATAATGAATACTATGCTATGTTGTTTATGATCTTGCATGCTCTCCGTTGCTAGTAGAGGCTCTGGCCAAGTCATTGCTTGTAACTCCAAGAGGGAGTATTTATGCTCGATAGTGGGTTCATGCCTCCATTGAATCTGGGGGAGTGACAGCAACCTCTAAGGTTGTGGATGTGATGTTGCCACTAGGGATAAAACATCAATTCTATATCTAAGGATGTATTTGTTGATTACATTACGCACCATACTTAATGCAATTGTCTGTTGTTTGCAACTTAATACTGGAGGGGGTTCGGATGATAACCTGAAGGTGGACTTTTTAGGCATAGATGCATGCTGGATAGCGGTCTATGTACTTTGTCGTAATGCCCAATTAAATCTCACACTACTCATCATAACATGTATGTGCATTGTTATGCTCTCTTTATTTGTCAATTGCCCAACTGTAATTTGTTTACCCAGTATGCTATTTCTTATGGGCGAGACACCACTAGTGAACTGTGGACCCCGGTCCATTCCTTTACATCGAATACAATCTACTGCAATACTCGTTCTACTGTTTTCTCCAAACATCATCTTCCACACTACACATCTAATCCTTTGTTACAGCAAGCCAGTGAGATTGACAACCTCACTGTTACGTTGGGGCAAAGTAATTTGGTTGTGTTGTGCAGGTTCCACGTTGGCGCCGGAATCCCTGGTGTTGCGCCACACTACACTCCACCGCCATCAACCTTCAACGTGCTTCTTGGCTCCTACTGGTTCGATAACCTTGGTTTCTTACTGAGGGAAAACTTGCTTCTATACGCATCACACCTTCCTCTTGGGGTTCCCAACGGACGTGTGTATACGCGCTATCAAGCAACTTTTTCTGGCGCCGTTGCCGGGAAGATCAAGACACGCTGCAAGGGGAGTCTCCACTTCCAATCTCTTTACTTTTTTTTTGTCTTGCTTTACTTTATTTTATTTTCTATTTTGTTTGCTTTCTTTATATCAAAAACACAAAAAATTAGTTACTTGTTTTACTTTACTTAATTCCATGCATGTTTTTATTTCACTAGTTAGGCTTAATGGAAAACAACAAAAATATTAGAGATCTTTATAGTATTTATCTTGAGTTAGGACATGAGGAGTTTGAAGAGAAAATTAAAAAAACCTATGGAACTTTATATGCATGCTAATGGCAATGTTATTAATATGAACGCTTTGAACACTATTGTTGCTAATGCTATGGAAAATTCTAAGCTTGGGGAAGCTGGTTTTGATGAGCATGATATTTTTAGTCCCCCAAACATGGAGGAGAAAATTTTCTTTGATGATACTATGCCTCCTATATTTGATGATTATGGTGATGAGAATAATAATGATAGCTACTTTGTTGAATTTGCTCCCACTACAATTAATAAGAATGACTATGCTTATGTTGGGAGTAGTAATAATTTTATGCATGAGACTCATGATAAGAATGTTTTACTTGATAGTTATATTGTTGAGTTTGCTCATGATGCTACTGGATATTATTATGAGAGAGAAAAATATGGTTGTAGAAATTTTCATGTTACTAAAACACCTCTCTATATGCTGAAATTTTTGAAGCTACACTTGTTTTATCTTCCTATGCTTGTCACTTTGCTCTTCATGAACTTGTTTATGTACAAGATTCCTATGCATAGGAAGTGGGTTAGGCTTAAATTTGTTTTGAATTTGCCTCTTGATGCTCTCTTTTGCTTCAAATACTATTTCTTGCGAGTGCATCATTAAAACTGCTGAGCCCATCTTAATGGCTATAAAGAAAGAAATTTTTGGGAGATAACCCATGTGTTTATTTTACTACAGTACTTTGTTTTATATTTGTGTCTTGGAAGTTGTTACTACTGTAGCAACCTCTCCTTATCTTATTTTATTGCATTGTTGTGCCAAGTAAAGTCTTTGATAGTAGAGTTGATACTAGATTTGGATTGCTGCGCAGTAACAGATTTTTGTCTGTCACGAATTTGAGTCGCCCCGTCTGTAGGTAACTCAGAAAAATATGCCAATTTACGTGCGTGATCCTCAGATATGTACGCAACTTTCATTCAATTTGAGCATTTTCATATGAGCAAGTTTAGTGCCCCAGAAAAATTCTTCTTTACATACTGTTCTGTTTTGACAGATTCTGCCTTTTATTTCGCATTGCCTGTTTTGCTATGTTTGATGGATTTCTTTGTTCCATTAACTTTCAGTAGCTTTGTGCAATGTCCAGAAGTGTTAAGAATGATTGTGTCACCTCTGAACATGTGAAATTTTTGGTTATGCACTAACCCTCTAATGAGTTTGTTTCGAGTTTGGTGTGGAGGAAGTTTTCAAGGATCAAGAGAGGAGGATGATACAATATGATCAAGAAGAGTGAAAGCTCTAAGCTTGGGGATGCCCCGGTGGTTCATCCCTTCATATTTCAAGAAGACTCAAACGTCTAAGCTTGGGGATGCCCAAGGCATCCCCTTCTTCATCGACAACATTATCAGGTTCCTCGAGTGAAACTATATTTTTATTCCATCACATCTTATATGCTTTACTTGGAGCGTCTTTATGTTCTTGTTTTTGTTTTATTTGAATAAAGTTGGATCATAGCATTCATTGTGTGGGAGAGAGACACGCTCCGCTGTTGCATATGGACACATATGTCCTTAGGCTTTACTCATAATATTCATGGCGAAGGTTGAACTGCTTCGTTAAATTGTTATATGGTTGGAAACGGGAAATGCTACATGTGGTAATTGGTATAACATCTTGAATAATGTGATACTTGGCAATTGTTGTGCTCATGTTTAAGCTCTTGCATCATATACCTTGCACCTATTAATGAAGAAATACATAGAGCATGCTAAAATTTGGTTTGCATAATTGGTCTCTCTAAGATCTAGATATTTTCTAGTAAAGGTCGAACAACAAGGAAGATGGTATTGAGTCTTATAATGCTTACAATATGTCTTTTATGTGAGTTTTGTTGTACCGGTTCATACTTGTGTTTGCTTTAAACAACCTTGCTAGCCTAAACCTTGTATCGAGAGGGAATACTTCTCATGCATCCAAAATCCTTGAGCCAAACACTGTGCCACTTGTGTCCACCATACCTACCTACTACATGGTATTTCTCCGCCATTCCAAAGTAAATTGCTTGAGTGCTACCTTTAAAATTTCCATTCTTTATCTTTGCAATATATAGCTCATGGGACAAATAGCCTAAAAACTATTGTGGTATTGAATATGTACTTATGCATCCTATCTCTTATAAGTTGCTTGTTGAGCGATAACCATGTTCCTGGGGACGCCATCAACACTTTGTTGAATATCATGTGAGTTACTATGCATGTTCGTCTTGTCTGAAGTAAGGGCGATTTACCATGAGTTGAATGGTTTGAGTATGCATATTGTTAGAGAAGAATATTGGGCCACTAACTAAAGCCATGATTCATGGTGGAAGTTTCAGTTTTGGACAAATATCCTCAACCTCATATGAGAATATTATTTGTTGCTAAATGCTTATGCATTAAAGAGGAGTCCATTATCTGTTGTCTATGTTGTCCCGGTATGGATGTCTAAGTTGAGAATAATCAAAAGCGAGAAAATCCAATGCGTGCTTTCTCCTTAGACCTTTGTACAGGCGGCATAGAGGTACCCCATTGTGACACTTGGTTAAAACATATGTATTGCAATGATAATCCAGGTAATCCGAGCTAATTAGGACAAGGTGCGGGCACTATTGGTATACTATGCATGAGGCTTGCAACTTGTAGGATATAATTTACATGATACATATGCTTTATTACTACCGTTGACAAAATTGTTTCTTGTTTTCAAAATAAAAGCTCTAGCACAAATATAGCAATCAATGCTTCCCTTTGCGAAGGGCCTTTCTTCTACTTTTATTGAGTCAGTTTACCCATTTCCTTCTATCTTAAAAGCAAACACTTGTGTTAACTGTGCATTGATTCCTACATACTTGCATATTGCACTTGTTATATTACTTTATGTTGACAATTATCCATGAGATATACATGTTACAAGTTGAAAGCAACTGCTGATACTTAATTTTCCTTTGTGTTGCTTCAATATCTTTACTTTGAAACTATTGCTTTATGAGTTAACTCTTATGCAAGACTTATTGATGCTTGTCTTGAAAGTACTATTCATGAAAAGTCTTTGCTATATGATTCAGTTGTTTACTCATTACATTTACCATTGCTTCGAATCGCTGCATTCATTACATGTACTTACAATAGTATTGATCAAGATTATGATAGCATGTCACTTAAGAAATTATCTTTGTTATCGTTTACCTACTCGGGACGAGTAGGAACTAAGCTTGGGGATGCTTGATACGTCTCAAACGTATCTATAATTTCTTATGTTCCATGCTACTTTTATGATGATACTCACATGTTTTATACACATTATATGTCATTATTATGCATTTTCCGGCACTAACCTATTAACGAGATGCCGAAGAGCCAGTTGCTGTTTTCTGCTGTTTTTGGTTTCAGAAATCCTAGTAAGGAAATATTCTCGGAATTGGACGAAATCAACGCCGAGGGTCCTATTTTTCCACGAAGCTTCCAGAAGACCGAGGGAGAGACGAAGTGGGGCCACGGGGTGGCCAAACACCAGGGCGGTGCGGCCCAAGCCCTGGCCGCGCCGGCCTATCGTGTGGGGCCCCTGTGAGGCCTCCTGACCTGCCCTTCCGCCTACTTAAGCCTTCGTCGATAATAGCCATAGTACCGAGAGCCACGATACGGAAAACCTTCCAGAGACGCCGCTACCGCCAGTCCCATCTCGGGGGATTCAGGAGATCGCCTCCGGCACCCTGCCGGAGAGGGGAATCATCTCCCGGAGGACTCTACACCGCCATGGTCGTCTCCGGATTGATGTGTGAGTAGTTCACCCCTGGACTATGGGTCCATAGCAGTAGCTAGATGGTCGTCTTCTCCTCATTGTGCTATCATTGTTGGATCTTGTGAGCTGCCTAACATGATCAAGATCGTCTATCTGTAAAGCTACATGTGCGTTTGTTGGGATCCGATGAATAATGAATACTATGCTATATTGATTATCAATCTATCTATGTGTTGTTTATGATCTTGCATGCTCTCCGTTGCTAGTAGAGGCTCTGGCCAAGTCATTGCTTGTAACTCCAAGAGGGAGTATTTATGCTCGATAGTGGGTTCATGCCTCCATTGAATCTGGGGGAGTGACAGCAACCTCTAAGGTTGTGGATGTGTTGTTGCCACTAGGGATAAAACATCAATTCTATATCTAAGGATGTATTTGTTGATTACATTACGCACCATACTTAATGCAATTGTCTGTTGTTTGCAACTTAATACTGGAGGGGGTTCGGATGATAACCTGAAGGTGGACTTTTTAGGCATAGATGCATGCTGGATAGCGGTCTATGTACTTTGTCGTAATGCCCAATTAAATCTCACACTACTCATCATAACATGTATGTGCATTGTTATGCTCTCTTTATTTGTCAATTGCCCAACTGTAATTTGTTTACCCAATATGCTATTTCTTATGGGAGAGACACCACTAGTGAACTGCGGACCCCGGTCCATTCCTTTACATCGAATACAATCTACTGCAATACTCGTTCTACTGTTTTTTGCAAACATCATCTTCCACACTATACATCTAATCCTTTGTTACAGCAAGCCAGTGAGATTGACAACCTCACTGTTACGTTGGGGCAAAGTAATTTGGTTGTGTTGTGCAGGTTCCACGTTGGTGCCGGAATCCCTGGTGTTGCGCCGCACTACACTCCGCCGCCATCAACCTTCAACGTGCTTCTTGGCTCCTACTGGTTCGATAACCTTGGTTTCTTACTGAGGGAAAACTTGCTTCTATACGCATCACACCTTCCTCTTGGGGTTCCCAACGGACATGTGTATACACGCTATCACAGATCTGCAGTAACTTCCCACCGAGGTGGTCCTCCCGACTGATTATTGAGGGGTATTCCGAAGAACTCGGGATATGGGCGTCCTAGATACTCAACTAGTTGCGTCAGATCCTTCTCGAACATCAGGTTTCCTCCGTGGCCAAGCTGATAGGACTTGCAGGTGTACTCCATCTGTGAGCAATTAGGATGAGCAAGTTAAAGAAGTAGTCAAGTGTGCAAAGTTTTAGATAGTTCTATGATACGTCCTCGACGTATCCATAATTTTTGTCGTTCCATGCTTGTTTTATGACAATACTTACATGTTTTTCTTGCACTTTATAATGTTTTTATGCGTTTTCCGGAACTAACCTATTAACAAGATGCCACAGTGCCAGTTCCTGTTTTCTGCTGTTTTTGGTTCCAGAAAGGCTGTTCGGGCAATATTCTCGGAATTGGACGAAATCAACGCCAAACCTCCTATTTTTCCCGGAAGGCTCCAGAACACCGAAGAAGAGTCGGAGAGGGGCCAGGGGGCCACCACACCACAAGGCGGCGCGGGCCAGACCCTGGCCGCGCCGGCCTAGGGTGAGGCGCCCCCAGGTGCCCCCCTGCGCCGCCTCTTCGCCTATAAAATCCCTTTCGACCTAAAAACGCAGTACCAATTGACGAAACTCCAGAAAGACTCCAGGGGCGCCGCCGCCTTCGCGAAACTCCAATTCGGGGGACAGAAGTCTCTGTCCCGGCACCCTGCCGGGACGGGGAAGTGCCCCCGGAAGCCATCTCCATCAACGCCACCGCCTCCATCATGCTCCGTGAGTAGTTCCCCCATGGACTACGGGTTCTAGCAGTAGCTATGTCGGTATACTCTCCCCCATGTACTTCAATACAATGGTCTCATGAGCTGCCTTACATGATTGAGATTCATCTGATGTAATCGGTGTTGTGTTTGTTGGGATCCGATGGATGATACATTATGATTAGTCTATCTATAAAGTTTGTGAAGTTATTGTTGCTGCAATCTTGTTATTCTTAATGCTTGTCACTAGGGCCCGAGTGGCATGATCTTAGATTTAAGCTCTATATGAATTGCTTAGATTGTATCTACAAGTTGTATGCACATGTCACTGTCCGGAACCAAAGGCTCCGAAGTGACAGAAATTGGGACAACCGGAGGGGATGGCGGTGATGTGAGGGACACATGTTTTCACGGAGTGTTAATGCTTTGCTCCGGTGCTCTATTAAAAGGAGTACCTTAATATCCAGTAGTTTCCCTTGAGGCCCGGCTGCCACCGGCTGGTAGGACAAAAGATGTTGTGCAAGTTTCTCATTGCGAGCACGTACGACTATATACGGAAAACATGCCTACATAATTAATAAGCTGGATGTTCTGTCTTAATGCTTTGATTCCTATCAATTGCCCAACTGTAATTTGTTCACCCAACACTTGTCACTTATTGGAGAGTTACCACTAGTGTAGATCGCTGGGAACCCCGGTCCATCTCTCATCATTACATACTCGTTCTATATGTCATTGGAAGTAGTATCAACTATTTTCTGGTGTCATAGCTCTCATATTGCTATTCTTTCTTTGTATTATGTTACTATTGCTCTCATATTACTGCTACTTTCACATCACCCCTGTTGCTAGTGCTTTTCCAGGTGCAGCTGAATTGACAACTCAGTTGTTAAGGCTTATAAGTATTCTTTACCTCCCCTTGTGTCGAATCAATAAATTGGATTATACTACCCTCGAAGACTATCGCGATCCCCTATACTTGTGGGTCATCAAGACTGTTTTCTGGCGCCGTTGCCGGGGAGGCATAGCTCTACTCATAAGTTCACCTGGGGAGTACACTCTACCTCTCTCTCTGTTTTTGTTTTATTTTATTTTGTCTTGCTTAGTTTACTTTTATCTAGTTTATTTGTGCTTAGTTTATTTCTGTCTAGTTTTATTTTGCCTAGTTTACTTTTGCTTAGTTTCTTTTTGTCTTGTTTTATTTTATACCCAAAAATCCATAAAAATTTGAAAAATCTAAAAATTAAAAAACTGCTGTTATGGGAGAACCTACAACCTACTTGGAGCTCATAGAATGTTATAATAATTATAGAGAATCAAGAACTGGTAAAATAATGAGTGCTATGATAGAAAAATTAAATACAATGGCTAGAATCTTGCTTAGACGCCATGATATAAACTGTTGCTCTCAACAGGATACTAAACATCTTAAATTTCAATGTGGCTTTAGTGAGGAATTTTTTATTAATAACTATAACCGGAATTGCTATATTCATTATGGGTTCGAAGAGGTAGAACAATTTGTCTTATTTATGGGAGCCTCCGAGATAGAATCCTTCATGGTTGAGAATTATGAAACTTGTGCTATTTGTAAGGACCTTAAAGATTATGTCTCTACTATCCTTGATTCTTGCATAGAATGCTACAGTAGGAATCCTTATATCCTTGATTATAAAGAGAGACACATTAATGCACAAGAATGCACTCACAATTTGCAGGAACCGGTGGAAGAAGAAATTGATGAACCTGAAAGCTCATTGGATGAAAAAGAGGAGGAAATTGATGAACCTGAAAGCTCATTGGATGAAAAAGAAGAGGAGAGCGATGAACAAAAGGGGGAAGAATGGATTAGCTACCCATGCCAACCTTCTAATGAGAGTAACTCTTTATCTCTTACACTATTTGATTGTCCTCCATGCTTACCGAAAGAGGTTGAATGTTATGTTCCTGTGGATTCTCTTGAAATATTCCCTATGAGTAAAACTTGTGAGAATAATTATGCTACTGTTATTTATGATAATCCATGCTACTTTGATAAATCTTATGATAATGCTTTGTTTGTGCCTGATGTCGAAATGCATGGTACTAAAGAATTTTGCTTAGCAAATGTTTATGATAAAGCTCTAGATGATGGTCCTATGTTACTTGATACTATTAATTGTACTACTAATGAAAATGGGATTGGAGAGTTCTTGACTTATTCTATGAGTCCCATATCTCTTGAGATTGATCAACTACCTTGTTATATTATTAATAAAAGTAAGTTTGAAAGTTTTAAATCCACTATTCTTGAACTTGATAAAAATTATATGTTTGTGGATCATGAAAAGTATGCTGCATGTGATAGTTATATTGTTGAGTTTGTTCATGAAGCTACTGAAAATTATTATGAGAGAGGAAAATATGGTTGTAGAAATTTGCATGGTACTAAAACACCTCTCTATATGCTTAAAATCTCGAAGTTATTCCTGTTTTATCTTCTTATGCTTGTCACTTTGTTCTTCATGAATTTATTTGTGTACAAGATTCCTTTGCATAGGAAGCATGTTAGACTTAAATGTGTTTTGGATTTGCCTCTTGATGCTCTCTTTTGCTTCAAATACTATTTCTTGCGAGTGCATCATTAAAACTGCTGAGCCCATCTTAATGGCTATAAAGAAAGCAACTTCTTGGGAGATAACCCATGTGTTATTTTGCTACAGTACTTTGTTTTATATTTGTGTCTTGGAAGTTGTTTACTACTGTAGCAACCTCTCCTTATCTTAGTTTTGTGTTTTGTTGTGCCAAGTGAAGCCTCTAATCGAAGGTTGATACTAGATTTGGATTTCTGCGCAGAAACAGATTTCTATCTGTCACGAATCTGGGCTGTTTTCTCTGTAGAAAAATCAGAAAAATATGCCAATTTACATGTGTGTTCCTCAGATATGTACGCAACTTTCATTAGTTTTGAGTTTTCTGATTTGAGCAACGGAAGTATTTTATTAAAATTCGTCTTTACTGGCTGTTCTGTTTTGGCAGATTCTGTCTCTGTTTTTTGCATTGTCTCTTGTGGACTTTAAGCGAGCTTTTCTAGACATAGAGAGCTGTAGCTAATGTTTTATTGAGTTCTTGCAATGTGCCACTACAGGACCAAGGTGGATTCAAATTTTTTGAGTACTAACCCCTCTAATGAAGTTTATGAGAAGTTTGTTGTGAAGGAAGTTTTCAAGGGTCAAGAGAGGAGGATGATATATGATCAAGAAGAGTGAAAAGTCTAAGCTTGGGGATGCCCCCGTGGTTCATCCCTGCATATTTCAAGAAGACTCAAGCGTCTAAGCTTGGGGATGCCCAAGGCATCCCCTTCTTCGTCAACTTATCAGGTTCCTCCCCTGAAACTATATTTTTATTCGGTCACATCATATGTGTTTTACTTGGAGCGTCTGTGTGCTTTTATTTTTGTTTTTGTTTGAATAAGATCGGATCCTAGCAATCCTTGATTGGGAGAGAGACACGCTCCGCTTTTTCATATGAACACTTGTTCTTCGTTTTTACTTTTAATGTTCAATGATAAAAGTTGGAAGCTACAATACTTATGGTTATTTGGTTGGAAAAAGAAAATGCCTCATATGTCTTGGATAATTTGATACTTGGCAATTGTTTTGAGCTCTCAAGTAGATCATAATTTTTTGCATGTAGTTTAAACCTATTAGTGGAGAACTACCGTAAAGCTTGTTAAAATTGGTTTGCATAATTGATTTCTCTTAAGGTCTAGATATTTTCTGGTAAAAGTGTTTGAGCAACAAGGAAGACAGTGTAGAGTATTATAATGCTTGCAATATGTTCTTATGTAAGTTTTGCTGTACCGGTTCATACTTGTGTTTGCTTCAAACAACCTTGCTAGCCAAAGCCTTGTACTGAGAGGGAATACTTCTCGTGCATCCAAAAACCTTGACCCAAAACCCATGCCATTTGTGTCCACCATACCTACCTACTATGCGGTATTTCGTGCCATTCCAAAGTAAATTGCTTGAGTGCTACCTTTAAACAATTCAAAATTTATCACCTCTGATTTGTGTCAATGTTTTATAGCTCATGAGGAAGTATGTGGTGTTTTATCTTTCAATCTTGTTGGGCAACTTTCACCAATGGACTAGTGGCTTCATCCGCTTATCCAATAATTTTGCAAAAAGAGCTGGCAATGGGATTCCTAGTCCCAAATTAATTAACAAAAATAGACACTCCTCCATGGTATGTGATTGTTGGACGGCACCCGAAGGATTCGGTTAGCCATGGCTTGAGAAAGCAAAGGTGGGGAGGAGTGTCATCATAATAAAACTAAAATAAAAAGGCACTCCTTCATGGTATGAGATTGTTGGCAGGCACCCGAGGATTCGGTTAGCCATGGTTTGTGAAAGAAAGGTTGGAAGGAGTGCCACACAAAAATAAAAATAAAATGGGAGCCGCTCTTTGAAGGTTTGTCTGGCAAGGGGGTTAGAGTGCCCACTACCATTCGTTGACAACAACAAACACCTCTCAAAACTTTACTTTTATGCTCTCTCTATGTTTTCAAAATAAAAGCTCTAGCACAAATATAGCAATCGATGCTTCCCTCGTAGAAGGGCCATTCTTTTACTTTTATGTTGAGTCAGTTACCTAATTCCTCCCACCTTAGAAGCAAACACTTGTGTCAACTGTGCATTGATTCTTACATACTTGCATATTTGCATTCATCATATTACTTTATGTTGACAATTATCCATGAGATATGCATGTTGAAAGTTGAAAGCAACCGCTGAAACTTATATCTTCCTTTGTGTTGCTTCAGTACCTTTACTTTGAATCTATTGCTTTATGAGTTAACTCTTGTGCAAGACTTTTGATGCTTGTCTTGAAAGTATTATTCATGAAAAGTTTTGCTATATGTTATCTATTTGTTAGCAACTATAGATCATTGCCTTGAGTCACTTCATTCATTTCATATGCTTTGTAATAGTATGATCAAGGTTATGTAAGTGGCATGTCACTACAGAAATTATTCTTTTTATCGTTTACCTGCTCGGGACGAGCAGAAACTAAGCTTTGGGATGCTGATACGTCCCCGACGTATCCATAATTTCTGTCGTTCCATGCTTGTTTTATGACAATACTTACATATTTTGCTTGCACTTTATAATGTTTTTATGTGTTTTCCGGAACTAACCTATTAACAAGATGCCACAGTGCCAGTTCCTGTTTTCTGCTGTTTTTGGTTCCAGAAAGGCTGTTCGGGCAATATTCTCGGAATTGGACGAAATCAACGCCAAACCTCCTATTTTTCCCGGAAGGCTCCAGAACACCGAAGAAGAGTCGGAGAGGGGCCAGGGGGCCACCACACCACAAGGCGGCGCGGGCCAGACCCTGGCCGCGCCGGCCTAGGGTGAGGCGCCCCCAGGTGCCCCCCTGCGTCGCCTCTTCGCCTATAAAATCCCTTTCGACCTAAAAACGCAGTACCAATTGACGAAACTCCAGAAAGACTCCAGGGGCGCCGCCGCCATCGCGAAACTCCAATTCGGGGGACAGAAGTCTCTGTCCCGTCACCCTGCCGGGTCGGGGAAGTGCCCCCGGAAGCCATCTCCATCAACGCCACCGCCTCCATCATGCTCCGTGAGTATTTCCCCCATGGACTACGGGTTCTAGCAGTAGCTATGTCGGTATACTCTCCCCCATGTACTTCAATACAATGGTCTCATGAGCTGCCTTACATGATTGAGATTCATCTGATGTAATCGGTGTTGTGTTTGTTGGGATCCGATGGATGATACATTATGATTAGTCTATCTATAAAGTTTGTGAAGTTATTGTTGCTGCAATCTTGTTATTCTTAATGCTTGTCACTAGGGCCCGAGTGGCATGATCTTAGATTTAAGCTCTATATGAATTGCTTAGATTGTATCTACAAGTTGTATGCACATGTCACTGTCCGGAACCGAAGGCCCCGAAGTGACAGAAATTGGGACAACCGGAGGGGATGGCGGTGATGTGAGGGATACATGTTTTCACGGAGTGTTAATGCTTTGCTCCGGTGCTCTATTAAAAGGAGTACCTTAATATCCAGTAGTTTCCCTTGAGGCCCGGCTGCCACCGGCTGGTAGGACAAAAGATGTTGTGCAAGTTTCTCATTGCGAGCACGTACGACTATATACGGAAAACATGCCTACATAATTAATAAGCTGGATGTTCTGTCTTAATGCTTTGATTCCTATCAATTGCCCAACTGTAATTTGTTCACCCAACACTTGTCACTTATTGGAGAGTTACCACTAGTGTAGATCGCTGGGAACCCCGGTCCATCTCTCATCATTACATACTCGTTCTATATGTCATTGGAAGTAGTATCAACTATTTTCTGGTGCCATAGCTCTCATATTGCCATTACTGCTGCTGTGTTACTATTACTATTGCTCTCATATTACTGCTACTTTCACATCACCCCTGTTGCTAGTGCTTTTCCAGGTGCAGCTGAATTGACAACTCAGTTGTTAAGGCTTGTAAGTATTCTTTACCTCCCCTTGTGTCGAATCAATAAATTGGGTTATACTACCCTCGAAGACTATCGCGATCCCCTATACTTGTGGGTCATCATTCTACAAGGAAAAGTAGAGCATGAATTTCCCATTTTGAAAAAGATCTCAAGGATAAGGGTGAGAGTAAGTTTTTCACAAATATTCACTTCTTTGGTTTTGAAACTAAGTTTTGCAGACGTCCATTCTAACTAGGGTCTCCTAAGGTCAACAATGGCTCTGATACCAACTTGTCAACACCCGGATTTTTAAGTCCAGATGCCTATTATGCCATTCCTCGCAATCCCAGGAATATTGTTTTTGCGAGACATAATAGATTGATATCACAACACATCATTCATTACAACACATAATAGTCTTACAACTTAAAGGATCACATGATCCAGTCTCATTACAATAATATTTGATCTATTGATCAATCACAAAACACATGGCGGAAGCGAAGTAGCGTAGTAGTAGTCCATCTATTCCACAGGCAATTGTTGACGTCAGGAGTGATCCTAGTTGTCGTAGACGTCCTGCTGTCCTTCTTCCGGGTTCTGATACTCCCCTTCATAGTCTAGCCATTTGAATAGCCCGGGACACAGCCGTGAGTACTTTAAAGTACTCGCAAACTAACACTAAAGTAAGTAACACTGTTTCACTAAAGAGGGTTCTAAGCTCTAGGTTCATTTGCAGAAAGCCAATTTTTAGTTCATAAGCATTTAGTAAAAGACTCAACATTTGCTAACTAACTCAAGTGGGAACATTAGTGTCATTCCCACAACTCAGTTGTGATTTAAGTCAAGTCACCATTCACCATTCAACCTTTTCAAGAATCTGACACTGGAAACTGTATGGCCTTTCCAACCGTCCGTAACCGTGGACACGGCTATTCGAATAGGTTTACACTCTGCAGAGGTTGCACACTTGTGCCACAACATTTGATTTCATCCGTCGGGGATAACCCCGAATCATCGTAACTCAGTACGCGGATCATCAACCTTAACTTTTCACTTATATATCCTAGTATAGGCACCTCTCCCCATGAGCTTGGCCTCCCAGTGAAGACAAACCGTCAGCCTGGGAACTGCACAGGGCTTGGCCGGACAATTCACCTCATTCACATCATTTCACTTTCAACGGAGGCAGCCTCGGCATAACCCCTATGATGCTTGTTTCAGAGGGAACCCATACTAAGACACATAAACTTCCAGTTAAGCCCTACCCATAATCAGGTATTGTGGGGGTACTTGTAAATTGGAAAGGTATCGCATCCAAACCAATATCAGTTTTAATCAAAAATCACCATCTTCTCCAAGTCATATTCACTTTCAAAAATTCATTCAAGTCACTTCACTTCACCAAGTTCCCATCTAGAGTAGTCAATTTTATTTGTTAGCAATAGCAACTAATCATGAGGGGTGCTAACTTAGCTTTGCTTGTTCTAGGCTAAGTTTGGTACTCTTGTGCTATTCTAAACCAAGTGAAACATGAATCCAAAAAGTACCTTGATAAATAAATTTCAATAAAACTTGTAAAGTAAAAACTTGGGATAGGACCATTAAGCATAAAGTAAAAGTAGGGTGATGCATGGCTCTTGTAGAGCTTTGCACTTTGCAAGTTTATTAGCTTGCCTTGGTTGGGGAATTGGTCAAAGTGATCTTCTTCTCCTTCTTCTTGGTAGAATACCTCCTCCTCCTGATAGCCTCCGGTACTAGCGTCTAAAATCGAATACGAGGTATACAATCACCAAACAAGTCTTAAGACTATACTAAGCTCACACATAAGTCACACCTCTTAGGCTAGCATCACACATTACTACTAGGTTGGTGGAATTGGTTTGCTCATTTAAGAAAAATAATTTCCTCTCATACTAATTTAGGTGTTTCTTTTCCTTCTTTAGAGAAATAATTTCCTCTCATTATCTTATTACAATTTAATTTCTCTCATGAACAAGATATGACCTAGGTTGACCAAAGTCAACCTCTTCATACTCATCATTTAAGAAAATGATTTAAATGAGGTGAAGCACCTCATACAATTTAATCCTAACATAGAAATGATTTAATATCATCAAACAAATTCACATGAGACCTAATAGACCAGGGTCTCTACCTCATTTTTAAATGTTTGTGACAAGATTTAAATGAGAGAAAAACTCCCATAAGATTTATAAATAGTTTTGGACAATATCTTTGACTATAAATAGCCAAATAGTCCTCTAATTGAACTAGGCCATGATCATTCAAAGTAAGCATGGCATATTTTTGCAGAAACAATTAGGACAAGTGAAATGTGATTTATAGGAGTTGGAATCAACTCAAAAGCATTTTTGGTTGATTTTTAATAATTATTCTAAGGCAGAAAAGTCCCTGCCTTGTTTATTTTCCTACTTTAATTCTATACTAGATATAGGGTTCAAACCAGTGTAGTTGGGTAGATAAAACTCTAAGATTTCCAACCATACCAAATTCACTAAATTTGGCCCAGTAGATTTGAAGACAATGAATTTCTAGCAAAGCATCTGAGAGCAAATATCACAGAAAATAAATAAAACGGATTTGAATTCAAACGCTAGGAGGGAAGGATAATGGGCCGGCCCAGCTGCGGCCTGGGCCACGCATGCATGGCGCATGCACGTGGCGCGCGGGCGGAGCACGTGGCGCGTTGGATCAAAATCCGACGGCGCTGGGCCGTCGTGTTCCCCCCGACACTGCCGGCTTGCGGCGGCGCTAGCGCTCACCTCCGAGCACGGCTTCCGGCGAGGTTTGGTGCGTTCGGTGAGGATTTCCAAGGGCTACAAGAGGGTGTAGGTGTTGGAGGCTGAGGTGGCGAGAAATGGGGCGGCGTTGAGGGATGCCGCCGGTGGCCGTGGCGGGTTCTTTGCTCCGGTGAGCGGCGAGGAGAGAGAGAGGGAGGTTCTAGGAGGAAGAGAGGGAGGCTGCGAGTGTGTGTGGTGATGTCCAGGGCGAAGGGCGTGGCTTTTATAGGCGCCAGAGAGGAGGAGCGCGGCGTGGCCGGCATGGCGGGCGACGTCGTTGAGCACGTCGTGTGCAGTGATCTCCGGCAGGGCTTTGGCGTCAGCAAGAGAGGTACGGGGTAGAGGAGGATGCGTGCATAGTGGTGGAGTTGCTGGCGTTGTGTACAGGGCGCACGGGGACAATGCCGACATCGGCGTCCTTCGAGGGCGTCACGCCGTGGCGTTGCCAGGGCGCGCGTGCGGGTCAGCGACCATGTCTGGCAGGTGTGCGGGAGTGAGAGGGTACTGGTGGCGCAGGGTGACGTGCTGGAACGCGGTGTGCACGCGGGGAGAGGGAGGTGTCCACGGGCTGGTGACCATGTGACGTTGGCATAGGTGGTTGGGGTCAAGTCTTGCTTTCCTTGTCTCATGGTCGTGTCTAGTAGGTCCAGCAGAGCAAGGAGAGGCTATGTGACATGGTTTGGTTGGCTGGAGGTGAGGGGAGAGAGGGTGAGCATGGTGAGTGTCATGAGGGCCGGCATGGCTTGGCATTGTCCAAATCAATGAGGTACAAGGGGGGTACAAGGCCTGGCAAGCATGAGTGAGGTGATAGGAGGCTGTTTGGTAAGGCTAGCATGGTGCAAGTGGTCTAGGGTGTGCACCATTAAATTATGTCAAGGTGCATGTGACATAGTCATGGCATGGTTGTCTTGTGTCATGGTGGTCTTGTCTACTTGATGATGTCAAAGCTAAGTGATGGCATGGTGAGTGGGTAGAGGTACTAGGCACTATAGATGAGCTCAAGGTTGAAAAAGGTGTTGGTACATAGTTGGTGGGAGTGGGTGTACCCTAATTTTACTCTATGTAACAACTTGGTCATATGTAAAAGGTCTCACTTGGGTTTGACTTTTGGCCAAAGTTCTGCATGGATAGGTTCTAAATGATATTGGGCAACCACTCATGGCATCGGTTTGAGTTTTGGAAAAGATTTGTGAAAATACTAAATTTGGAGGGAATCTAGAATTGGTTTCAATGTTGCCACTTGGCACCCTTGTACTAAGCAATGGTCAACTCTCTGGTCAAAGTGGTCAACATCAAAAGTGTTCATCTTGATGAGGTCTTGGATGAGGTGCAAAGAGTTGGCAGGGTTTGGTTTGAAAATTTCTTAATAGAAGGGCTCAAAGTGGGTAAGATAATAAAAAGGTCAAAAGTGACCATTATCACATGTACTTGGTTTTTGATTTTTCTTTGATTTGGTTTTGGTTTCTTTGATGCAAAAGGGATTCTTTTGATTTTAAAAGGGTTTCCCAACCATTGGCACCATTTTATATGGCCTAGGTTAAAGATTTTCACAAATGGCCATAAGCCATATGTGAAGGTTTTGTGATTTCTCTAATTTTTATTCTTTTCTTTTTATTTGCTTCACTTAGGCATAGAGTAGGGTTTATTTAGGGTTTGGTTGAGTTTGGTGAAGGGTCCAAACCATTTGGGGAAAGTGTGAGTGCATAGGTCAAGATTTGGTAAAAATGGCTAAGTGCCACATATGCCTCTATGCATATGTTTATTTAAATTTTGTTTCTCACTTGATTTGGTGGGTAGGTACTAGGTTAGGTTTGTTGATGTTTTCAAAACATCTAAACAAGGTAGAAAAGCCTAGGTACAAGTTTTACCAAAAATTGTATAGGCACATAGACCCTTTCTTTTTAATTTGATTTCTTCTTATTTGGTTTTATTTGGAAGGGTAAAGTGCAAGAGTAGGGTTTAGGGTTTTAGATCATCTCAAACTATTTCAACAATCAAACATGGCAATTACACAACCAATAAGCAAGATCACTATGCATCAAACTAAATGTAATAAAAGTTTTTGTTGGTTCCAAATTTTGGAAATAGGGAAATTCATTTTCTTTGTTTTTTTGAAAATTTGGGATGTTACAGCCAGAGATGAGGCTTTCCCTACTAGTGCACCACCATGGGCCTTGAGAATCGAGAGAGAGAGCCAGTAGCGACGAGGACTGCATCAGCAACTAGAAGAAGAAGATGGAACTGTGCAGCATCTCCCGCCCCCTCGCCTCCACGGCCGATCATGTCAGAAAATAACTCCGCAATCCGCCTCCAAGCCAACCTCCCTCGCCACCATGGCCGGCCAAGGAAGCAGGGAGGCTACCTTCTTCTTCAGTTGTTAACTCCTAGGCGCCTTATCGAGGAGCCTAGCCGTCGACGAGCTCCAGTCCCAGATCCACCACGGATCTGGAGGGAGGCCGCCGGCGACGGGCCAGCTGGTGCCGCGTCGGAGCACCAAAGAGGCACTCAGCCCCTGCAACCTCCAGATCGAGTCGAAGACGACGACTCCACCCAATCCCCCTCGCCACCGAGCCCGGCCAGGAGCGGAAGAGGAGGCGTCATCAGGAGCTCGAGGAAGATGACGAAGGCCTTATTTTGGAGATCAGCCGAGGTGGAGGCAACCTGGACTCCGGCCGCCGGAGCAGAGAGGAGCACCTCGAACACACGGCCCGCTCTAGATTTGGCCGAGAAACCAGGGCTCCTACTCCACCACTAACTGGCAAACCTCCTAACCTAGGAAACCTACTCCGGCACCTCACCTCCGCCACCTCCGGCTGGCATCGCCGCCAGAGGGGCTCGGGATCGGCCCGGTTTTTCTCCGCAGCGCCTCCGTCTACTGTAGACGAGAGAGAGAGGTGGGTTCGCGCCCACTTGCCACACACGTTTTCAGTTACGCGGTCGATCAATCTGATCATATATTGGACAGTTATCCGTAGGACGAAAATGTCAACAAATTAATAACATGATGAAGCTTCTTCATACTGTTTATATACCATATCGCCCGGCCCGATTCGTATGAACGAGCATGCATGTCAACTCCTAGCAGCTAGAGCTTGATGTGCCACTCAAAATAGAATAATAATTATTTGACATTGAGATCCAGTTAGCGCGTGATCAGATATCTGTTCAACCACCAAATAATTGGCTTGAACAGTTTTCTTCTTCTTTCAGACCCACGTCAAACATTGGAATGTCGTAATCTAAGCGAGGAATATAATTTATCGAAAAGAAAGGAGAAGCGCTGGCGCGTCTGCATCGATGCCTCATGCACACCATATTTGTTGCAAAGCTTTAAGAGGTGATCGTTACAGCCCATGAAAGAGGCTGAGTATGGGTTCCTTTGATTAATAGAATTTACATATATAGAAATTCTACACGTGATGTTTAATTCATAGGAACGTATCCTCTAGAAAATCTTATGCAAATCTTGTAGGGCAAATTCTATAGAAAAAAATTTAGATCATACCTCATGGAAATTTTCTTTGGTACCATCAAACACATTTAACTTATCCATATAATTAAAATAAGCATGACACTCCAAGTATATATTTTCCCTATCTCATCAAAAAATTCTTTGGTACCATCAAACACATTTAACTTATCCATAGAATTAAAATAAGCATGACACTCTAAGTATATATTTTCCCTATCTTATAAACCAAAGAAAGCCCTATATCTCAACCAAACTCAACAAAGGAAAACATGAATGAGTAACGTAGACTGCCATGCATCCATATTTTATGAGCAATATGTACTTTTAACAAATCTATACCTAATAATAAAGGGAAAAGCGTTTCCGCGGTTCGGTCCGTATGTTTCCGTCATCCATCGTTTGCTTCGTCCGTTGTTTGGGCTTTGATCTTTTAAACCGTGTTGAACTCTGGTTTACATTGCGTCGCCAGATATGAGGAAACTGATGCCGAATCAAACTAGCTAGCAACCATCACGATGAGAGATAACCAAGCGTCTCTCAGAACCGCACGAACTCCGTCTCGATTCTATTTCCTCCCTCAATTTTTTCCTACCAGACGAAACCATCACGATGCGAGGCAGCACGGAAGCAAAGTATAGTCAGCGTATGAGTTCCAAGGTCCACATCGTCTATAGCAAGTTGTAATCTTTCCATGTATATACAATGATGTATCCTTCGCAACGTGAAGCAGCAGCTCTTGGCTAAGTATTAGGTCCGGCCTCCAGCTTGTCGATCGAGTGCGCACTTGATCTATGTCATCGCCCTTATATATCAGGTTCAGGTATCATCGACCGACATGGTGTTTAGAGAACCACGATTCCTCGTGTATACGTTGATCGGTGCTGCCACCGATTATCTCGCCTCGCGGCTCATCGTCCACGGCTCCTAACGCTCCAGCGGCGGAAGGGTCCGGACGTGAACCTCCATGGCAACCCCACCTCGGCTCCGCTTGTGACGAGCCTCCCGGGCAGCAGAATAAATAACCCGAGGCCGGCGCCAAGTCCCGCTTCTACGGCGAAGCGGACTCCTCTTCCTGGGATACGCTCGTGCTCGTGGCTCCAGGGTCGCCGGTCACAGCGGTGATGCCTAGCCTACAGAGGCAGAGAAGGACGGTGACGACGGAAGGTACACAACTGCAAGGATCTCGACAACGGGCGGTTGCGTGGCTTCCAGGACGGCGTCGGCGCGTACGAGAGCTCGACGCGTGTAGGAAGCCAGGATCGTGTCCGCGATATAAATCAGCAACGAGCACATAGCGCGGCACGAGGAGGTGCACATGATCAGAAACTATGGTTGGTTGCTCGACGAGGAGGCCGGTTCCTCTAGCTAGCTGGGGCGTCCCGGAATCACCAGAGAGCAAGAGAGCAGGGCCATCTCGGTGTGTACAAGGAGATGAGACGGTTCCATCTTAGGCTCTTGGCCCAGTGTATATTCAGTCAGTTCAGAGCTTTAGGCTTCAAAGATCGAATGAGTTTGTCACGCATGAAACCGGGGATGTTGCCTTGCCGGCAGACCATCACAGCGGCTGTTTTGAGAACTATAACGCTGAATCCTGGAGATTTCTCGGCTTGGAACCGGGAAAGTCAGATTTTTGTTCTGAATTTTCTTTGGACATGGGAAGCCATGGCACGTACTAGCATTGGCATGTGAGTAATTGTGACTATTTTCTCTTTTAATTGGAGGAATTATGCTAATGTTCTTTTTCATTGCAAAAATTCAGAACGAAGTGTCTCCAAACTTCAATCCTCTGAACCAACATGCCGGGCGCGGGTTCATGCGCATTGTGGTGCTGGTCAGAGTCTCCGGAGTTCGCACAGAGGAAAGAGGTCAATACTGGGGATATATTTAGTTACTCGAAACCACGTGGGATTCCAGTTGTTCGGGGCCTGTCTGATATAACGTTGGGGTGGCTATGTCGACATCAAAAAAATTCAGATAAGATTGTGTATTTACCAAAAAGAAAACTTGTTCTTCATGATATTTTTGTATTCTAATACTAATGACTTTTTTTAGAAAAACACAACACCAAATAAATCTCCTTGCAAAAACATTCTTTGTGAGGATACAATGTCTTTTTTGCAGATATAGAATTTCTTATGCACTTTTTATTACTGCCACTACATAAATGTGTATTTTGCTTTAAAAAGTACATAACCATGTCTAGATGCACTAATTTAGAGTTCTCCAAATGACCTAAAATTTCACTAATGGCCAGCTATTGTGAGTTTACATCTCCGTATAGAATTTTTCTTAATTAAATAATAAAGTTTTTGACGGTCTAAAGGATATTCAATATAAATATTAACCCGTCGCAACGCACGGGTAATTTTCCTAGTCTAGCCTAATAGCGCATCTAATGCCTCGGCAAAACTAGTTTAGAGTCTGACCCTTGACAAGGGTGGATGCGACAACGGCTCCAAGACGAAGGGAGCCCTGAGTGCCTGTCATGACCGAGAGTGACCACTACATTAACCAATCAAGGTGGCCGTCGGCACATGCCATTTTAGTCGTCAGCATAGGCTATGCCGACGGCCGTCATCGGCACAATCCTATCTCGGCACAGACCATCTGTCCGTCGGCACAGCCCCCAGGTGAGCTTAGCGGAGGCCTAACGGCTGTTAGCCGAGGAAGTCCTATACCGACGGCATCATTTTTCAAAAAAAAAAATTCAATTCTTTTTCAGGCAATTTTTTGAATTGTTTGGCAGATCAATCTCTAAGTATGCTTAGTATTAGGTCAAATTACTTATTAGTAGTCAAACTTTTCACTCGGCCAGCCATCCTCAAACTGCTCCCATACCAGCACGATTAACTTCTTTGTTCTTTCCGGATGAGCTTCCAGCAGATGAGTTGTTCTTTGCTGACAATAGTACACTATCAATTCTATTAACCCTTGGGGCCATGACATCACACTTCTTTGTTATTTGAATTTTGATCAATTATTTAACAAAACAATAATGAATGTATTATTTTTTATAACAAATCTTGAAACAACAAAATATATTTTTAGGTTGAAACTCATATTTGTTAATTTTCCTAACAACTAGAACACATAATACATGGATATCTCAAAGGATTTTATTTTTTGAAATCTCCAACATTTTATTATATAGTTTTGACAATAGTACACTATCAATTATATTAGGGATTTCTATTTTCGTGCCCTCGGGTGCTTAGTTGTACTCAGTTTTCCCCAGCTCCTTAGTTTTTCCTCAGTTTTCCCCAAGCCCTTGTCTGAACCCGCAGAAGGAGCTCAGACGGAAGGAATCCGTTAAGTTGACCGTTCCGTGCTGACGAGTGGGGTCGTGTCGTTTGTGGGGTCGCGTCGTGTGGGACCGCGTCGTGTGGGGCTGGTAGGAAGGGACCGCGTGGGACAGGACGAGACCATGTTTGTGGGGCCGTAGCGTGTGGAGCCGTGTGGGTCCGGGACGGGAGCACGAGTGGTTTCTGTCTCTTTCGCCCAGATTAGCAGTTTTCAATGTACCTTTTTCCTCTCTCTCGCTCGATCTCATTCATATTTGATAGCCCAAATTGGTAGCAAATCTAGAGCAGCTTGTCCTTCTGTTTTTTAACGCCATTCATTTGTTTATGCCTTCGTTTTTACCCAATCAGGTAGGAAATCTAGGGCACAAATCCAGAGAGAAAATATAGGATAAGCTGCATACAGCAACCAACATAGCATAGATATATTCAGGACAGATCCAAAAGTAGTACCGATAGATCCAACATAAGCTACATTTTACATGAATTTAAGCTGCTCTACAGATAGAGCAGTCACATACGTAGAGTGCAAGTAGGCACGTTCAACGCTCTGTAGCGCGTGTGACTCGCTTGGAGGTTGCGCAGGTGAATCCCAAGTGCTTTGTGTTTGGCCATGTACGCATGCACGTTCACGGTCCTTCCAACTCTAGCGCCACATCTGCCAATGGATTCAGCATGGTTCACCAGGGAGTTGAAGTCGGTGGCGCGGAGCTTCCTGTTGCAGAAGGGGTACTTGTAAATGCCTCGAGCAAAGGGGCCATCGTAATGGCCGGACTGTAGCCTCCTGAGGACGTGACGAGTCTTGGTGTGGAAGGACTCGCTGTCGTCGCCGACGTCGCTGCTCGCACCGTCACGTAGCACCAAAGATCGTGCAAAAAACGGAGTCAATTGCAACGATGATGGAACAGAGAGTGAACAAAAAATCATGCATGATAATATGGGCTCGAAAAAGAGGTAGCCTCGCCATATTGGACACACTTATATCCAGGATTTGAGTCAGCAAACCAAAGATCATGCACAACAAATTTGTACACACCAATTGTTTCATCGACCAAACCCTGAATCAATTTATGCCCAAATATTCATCATCATCGGCACAAATCTTAAACAAAAGCAAATCACAAACACTAATAACGCAAGATCTAACACAAAAGGATCGAACTAGGAACAGACGAACAGTAATAACGCAAGATCTAACACAAAAGGATTGAACTAGGAACAGACGAACCGTAATAACGCTAGATCTAACACAAAATGATTGAAATGAGATAAGAACAAGGGAACAAAGGGTTACCTCCGGCTCGTTGTCGACGATGCTGGTGTCGTAGGGGTTCTCCGGCGCGTCGTATTGCAATCGGTTCGCACGGGTCCCAAGCGACGGGATCGGACGGTGGCGGCGGCCGATGCGCCGGCTGCTACGTTGGAAGCGATGACAAGGGCTCGGACGGGGCGGCGGCCGATCCGCCGGCTGCTACGTTGGAAGCAGGGACAGGGGCCTCGGACGGGGCGGCGGCCTAGCCGCCGGCTGCGACGTTGGAAGCAGCGACAGGGGCCTGGACGGGGCGGTGGCCGATGCGCCGGCTGCTACGTTGGAAGCAGCGACAGGGCCTGGACGGGGCGGCGGCTGATGTGCCGACAATGGGCATCTCATTCTTCTCCATCGCCGGTGGTTTTCTTCGGGGTTTTTTCTTCGGTTGTGGAGAAGATGATGGGACAGAGAGGCGGTTGCGGTGAGCCGGTGAGAACGTGCGTCGAGGGAGAGAAAGAGGGGCTCTATAAAGACGAAGGTGGCGTGTACCGCAACACGCGTCCGCTATGCACGGCTGCAGCGTGCACCGCTACACGAGTCTAACCCCGGGACGTTTGGTGTACTCAGTTATAACCTCGTGCCTTATACAGAAATTTTATCCGTACTTAGTTTTCCCCTCGAGGACTTAGACCGGCAAGTGCAATATACTCAGTTTACCCTCAAGTAGCTGGTCAACAGAGAGTCAACAAATGAGATTAACATAGCTAATTGAGTCATTTCATGCGCAAAAAAATCCAAAAAAATAAAAACATAGTGGCAACTACTCATGGAGTCTTCCTACGCAACCTGCCACCTAGAAAACCTTAACAAACATATATAAATCAAGTTTTACCACAAATTGCCACTTCTAATCACTAGTGTAGCTATGAAGATGATTGGTTTTCCACCCAAACCCCTTTGCAAAACATCTTTCCCAAAACATAGTTTGTCTAAATGATGCCATAATTGTCACACTCATTTATATTTGAATTGCAAATAATTTGATGTAGCCCAATATGAATTATATTGTACAAAACACACATTTTTCATTTTGTAATTCTTTTGTTTGAATCCCTTAGTCTATTTACTATTTATGTGCCCTTGGATTCTTAGTACTACTCAGTTTTGCCCTCAAGTACTGTCACAAATGCTCTGAGAAGCCCAAACTTATCCTGATTGGTTGAGCCGTTGTCACACGGATCGACTCCACGAACCGTTGATCCACTGATCTAACGGGCAGTATACCCCTATCCGTCTCTTCGTGGCAACCTCTCTCTCTCTCTCTCTTCGTGGCCACCCCTCTCTCTCTCTCTGTCGGTGGAGAATGCCCACCCCTCTATTTATGTGCAATAACGAGTTTGCCACTTAATATAGTTTGGGATATAGTATTGGTATAAACATGAGGCATACATATTTGCGGATTTCGGTGATTGCATTATTTGTCACCCCTCTAACAATTGTCAACTATCTTTAGCTGTCCTTTTCTTTTAGGGAATATAGTTTGGGATATAGTATTGGTATTTTGAAACGGCCTAAAAGTGGTATAATTTTGTTATAAACATGAGGCATACATATTTGCGGATTTCGGTGATTGCTATCAACTATCTTTAGCTGTCCTTTTCTTTTAGGGAATATAGTTTGGGATATAGTATTGGTATTTTGAAACGGCCTAAAAGTGGTATAATTTTGTTATAAACATGAGGCATACATATTGGCGGATTTCGGTGATTGCATTATTTGTCACCCCTCTAACAATTATCAACTATCTTTAGCTATCCTTTTCTTTTAGGGAATATAGTTTGGGATATTGTATTGGTATTTTGAAGGGACCCTATTTTGAAAGGGATCCCATTTTGAAACGGCCTAAAAGTGGTATAATTTTGTTATAAACATGAGGCATACATATTTGCGGATTTCGGTGATTGCATTATTTGTCACCCCTCTAACAATTATCAACTATCTTTAGCTGTCCTTTTCTTTTAGGGAATATAGTTTGGGATATGGTATTGGTATTTTGAAACGGCCTAAAAGTGGTATAATTTTGGTATAAACACGAGGCATACATATTTGTGGATTTCGGTGATTGCATTATTTGTCACCCCTCTAACAATTATCAACTATCTTTAGCTTTCCTTTTCTTTTAGGGAATATAGTTGGTAATTTCGGTGAATGCACACACTAACTTTGAAAACAACTACAAGTACATGTAACTGAATAATGGATTTGTAAGGTATCCCTTGTAACAACTTCTAGCGCCTGGTGAGCAATGATAAGAATCCGATCGTAATTATACAACAACAAAAAAACCAGCCATCAGGTTAGCTTGCTTCTTCAACTCGATCAGCTGCCTTAACTGCTTGTTCATTTTCTTCAGTTCTCCCATCACTTCCACCAGTTCTGCATTGGGAGCATTAGGCATAATCGGAACGGCTCCTCTCTCCGCCGCATTCTCTACAGCAAGTCCCCCCCCTCCCAAATTGCGCCCCCCAATAGCGCCAATTGATTCCTGCAACTGAAGCCTCTGAACGTACACATCGATCCACTCGAAATGCCTGCATTTCTTCAAGATCTGAAAACAACAACGTGAACCCTAAATCCCAAATTCGAGGGAATAACAAGAAAATCGAGAGAAAACAGAGAAATTGGAGCGAGATCTAACCTTATCCCCCTCTCTATATGGCAAGCTCTCGCATGCAACGAACTCACGTCCACGGTTGCCGTTCTCGTCCGTCTTACAGATCGACCGCTTCAGAGGCTCCTGGCGTGGGCAGTCAGGGCATCTTGTCAAAGGCACGGGTCCATACTGCGGCCATGAAGAACGGGAGGTCGAAGAGAAACTAGACATCACCCGCCTACCGGAGAAGGGTTGCCGCTGGCGGAGAAGAAGAACAATGGGGCGCGGAGAAAGAAAGGGGAAGCAATGGCACGGGCACGGGCGCGGGGCTGGCTCGGGCTCCCATTTTGCAACGGTCACCTGGGTAAGCTGTGGGTC
The DNA here is from genome assembly GCF_019359855.2 of Lolium perenne. Classification (NCBI taxonomy): domain Eukaryota; kingdom Viridiplantae; phylum Streptophyta; class Magnoliopsida; order Poales; family Poaceae; genus Lolium; species Lolium perenne. Next base: position 282,322,914 of record NC_067247.2, on the reverse strand, counting down.
CGGCGCGCTAACGTGGACAAGTTGTGGGTCCCACGATGATCTGGACAAGTGGAGACGTGTCCACTGCGGGGCACCAACAGCGGCCCCACTTGCCAGCACCAACCAACGTCAACTAAACGGGATTCCTTCCGTCCGAGCTCTTTCTGCGGGTTACAGACAAGGGCTTGGGGAAAACTGAGGAAAAACTAAGGAGCTGGGGAAAACTGAGTACAACTAAGGACCCGAGGGCACGAAAATAGAAATCCCATTATATTAACCCTTGGGGCCATGACATCACACTTCTTTGTTATTTTAATTTCGAACAATTATTTAACAAAACAATAATGACACTAGTAGAAAAACGCTCATCTATACCGGTTCGTAAGGGCCATTTGCACCGGTTTTTGAACCGGTATAAAAGATCCGGTACAAAAGCCCCCCCCCCCCTTTCGTATCGGTTCCTTACGAACCGGTATTAATGGCGCCTCCACGTGGGAGCCCAGGAGAGCGCACGGCGAGGGAGCTTTGGTACCGGTTTGTATTACAAACCGGTACCAAAGGTTGTCTGCCGCGGCAGAGAAAATGCAGAAATCTCTGCCGCGACAGAGAATTCAGGGTTTAGGGTTTTAGGAGGGGTTTAGGGGTATCGGAGCGTTTCGTATCACGTCGATACACCAGAAACGCGTTTGGGTTTACGTAGTACATGAAGATCAAGGTGATGCATATCAAGTTGGTGCATATAATATAACACACATGTAATTGCATATGTAGTACTCTTCGATGCATATCAAGTCGATGCACCAGAATAAAGTAGTACATGCATGAAGATCGATCTTCATGCGTAGTGGTACTCTCCGAGGCATACTATCTATTACATGTACCATAGTGGTACACTCCGAGTCGAACTATATATACACAAAGCAATCGAGGAGCGGGAGAAGATCTTTATGCATAATGGAACTCTCCGGATGGTGGTATGACTTCCCGAAGGAAAAATCCCGACAATTCCTCGCCAGTTGCTTTGAAGCGCTCCTCGATTGAGATCTTCTCCCGCTTTCTTCTCAACTGTAAAAGAATAAGATACAAATGAATACATGAACCTCAGCACAACTTATGGTAACAAAATAAATTTGTGAATATTGTTTTCATACCTCTTTATTTCTTTCATTATTCGCTCTCTCGCTGACAATTCTGTGGATGTACTCGCAAACGTAGTATCCACATAGATCAGTCCCCTGTGGTTGTTTCGCGCATTTCTGTACAAGAATATAATTCAGTCAAACAATAATCAAGTATGATAAAGGTGTGTGGACCTAGGTAACTACTACTTACTTTGTTCGCACGCCATATCAGCTTCGGTGCCCATTGAAAGGACTGATCTTCCTTGATGAAAGTTTCCCATACGCTGCCCGACAAAAGAAAATGCACAAAAGAGTTATCAATCTGTTGATATCAGGAAATTCACAAAAAAACCGATAAGAATTTGAATTACCTTTTGAGCATAAGAAAACAAGACTTGTATAGTATAGGCTCTTTGGTTAGTGAGTCAAAGACTTCAACTTCTCCTTCGTACATTTTAATGACGATAAGAATAAAGTGAAACCTACGCAAGTTTAAATATGTAGTGTCATATATATAAGTCATCAGTTAATATTTTAACATATGGTGAGCAAAATAGAATGTGTTATAAGAGAGTAACACTCACTGGAAGTTGTAAGGCCAAAGTATTATCTTTTTGTCACGTTGTCGCTTCAAAAACCTTAGCAAAGTCTCCGGTGTATCCTTATTATAGAGGGGTTCTTCTATGGTCCTGACATGCATTGTGTCCGGGTCAATGAACCCAATGTCCGTGATTTCATCCCTTTTGCATTCGAGCATCTTCGATCTGCATAACATAGCGCACAAAAGATTATAATTTGCAGATAATGAAGGAGCTTAGCTAAAGACTTCTCAAATTATATAAATAAATCACTTACAGACAATAGCAACTGATGATAGATTTGTCGAGGGCCCGAAGATTGTATAACTGGAAAAGCTCGCAGAAGTCAACGCTCACAGAGTATTCTTGGAAGTAGTGCTCTTCCTTAACTCGCACCATGATAGTCTCGATCCCTCCCTTTGTGGCAACTTGGTACCACGTATGCAAGTTACGCATTCTTGTTGGTAGCTTCCTGAGATTCTCGACCAAATCTTTCCCTTGAACATATTTATATTGTACTTCAGCTAAGGGGTAATCGGTGTATTGTCGAGAACTTTGAACGGCCTTCTCGTCATACACCACGAGATGGGGGGCCGATTGAACGGGTTGTTGTCCGAGCTGGTAGACTTGGTGTATCCCTTTTAACTCCTTGACACCCGATTGAACGGGTCTTGTCGCCTCGATCATGCTATCATACGACCTTTCAATAGAACGCCTATAGTCAGATGGCGGCGATGGTACAGGGTCATATAGATTCTCAACGGTAGGCACAACTTTCACCGGATCTAGTGTCTTCTCGAAAGGTATCTCTGGCACTTTCGGTGCAAAAAAAATTTTCACCTCGGCCTCAACGGTTTCCCTGTTTTCCTCGACACTTTTTTCCCAAGGTAACTTCTCAATGGGCGGCTGTGGTTTCTCCGTTCTAGATCTCTTCCTGGGCGGCGTACCGTTCCACTTAACGGACGCTGTCTTACGCGGAGGATCTCGAGATGGTGGACTCACACTGGGGTCCCTCTCAGGTAGGTGTGGACTTGGCTGCTCACGAGGACTGCCACCAGGAGGAGTCGATGGCATTTGCTGCTCATGTGTAGGAGTCGGTGGCCTTTGCAAAAGGACGACGTACTTCTTTGGCCATAGGGCGAAACCGTGCTTGACATCGGCCAGTGTCCTCTCATCTTCACCTCTAGGAATATCAAGCTCCACTTTTTCAAAACCCGAAACAACTTCATCCACCCCGACACGAACACAACCAGGTGGAATGGGCATATGATGGTGCATTGCTCCATCTTCACTTGGGTACACATAGCCGACCGCCACCTTAACGGACATGGTCCTGAATAACATATATAGCTCGCAATCTGTCTTCTCCGTGACATAATCCACGGGGTAGCTTCCTCCACATCCGTCAAGATGCGAGGAACCGACACTGCTTCTTCGCTGAGATGGGGCAGCATCGGCTTGTGGATCCTGTTGAAACAGCGGTTGATCAGGTGCCCTCTGATTTTTCTCAAGAGCCTCCACCCTATTTAACAATTCCGTTAATGTGTCGGCGTCCTTCTTCTTCTTCCGCGAACGGCTTCTATAAGTGTCAGCGGACTCCGGGAATGCTTCCTTCATGGTGAGACCTGGCGAGCTCGTACCCGTCCAACGTGTTCAGGATTCCCCAGAGCGAGTGTAAGCTCGTCATTCTCTCTATCGGGAATGTACTCTCCCTTTCTGACCTTATCAATTGCATCTATAAGCTTCGGTACGATTGCCTCAATCTTTTCCTTCCATTTTCCCTTCGCAACGATCAACCCTGTATTTGGGTCCAACCCTGCCCCATGCGCGAACAACCAGAACTTGGACCGTTCGGGCCAGTCCCATGTCTGTGGAGTGATTCCTGCGTCCATCAATTTATTCTCAAACGCTGTCCACTTCGGAATGGCAGTCTTGTAGCCACCTGACCCCAAATGATGCCAAAGTTTCTTCTTTGCAGCATTTTTCGTATTTGTCTCCGATCGGGACACAAAAGTAGACGATTGCTTATACTCCTTAAATGCGGGCCAGTGATCTTTTATCTTCACTAGAGTATCATCGAAAACTGGATCTTCATTCTTATATTTGTCCCATAAATTTTTCTTCCAGGTCTGGAATTGTATGGCCATCTTCTTCCATGTCCATTCCCTGACTTTATTCTTCTGGCCTTCCGTCATGTCTTCCGGTAGGCTGAATCGTGTCAGTAGAGTGTCCCAAAGAAAAGTTTTCATCGTGTCGTTGACATAACTAGCTCCAGTCCCCGCTTTCTTCGGCTTATTCCACTCTTGAATGTTGATCGGTACATGGTCCCAAACAAGAACTCCGGCTTGATTTGTAAATTTGCGGCAGAACTCTTTGGGATGCTCCGGTTCAGCATTAGCCTTAAATGCCGTGAGGGCTAACCTGCCCTCGCCCTTTAACACTCTCGTCGGGCCTCGTTTTGTTTTAATAGACTTGCTCGATGATGCAGAAGGCTAAAAGAAAAAATTATTCGTTAATAAGTGCAATACAAATAAATGAATGCATCTAGGGATCGATGAACATAGACTAATTGATACATAAATATACACCTCGCCGGAGTTTGTTATGGACACTTCGTTGTCTCTTCTAACTTGTTCAGACTCAAGTCCCTCGCCGAAATCATTCAGAAAGTCTTCGATCTTGTTATCATCTCCATCGGGTTCCGTACCACGGGCACTCTCATAGATCAATTTCTGCACCGCTTCTTCCCCCTCCTCATCTCGGACGAAGGTTCCGTCCGCCATACCTCAATGTCACTGCAAAATTAAGAAAGCAATTATATTTCATTCATCATGTCATGATCATATAACAGATTGCTAGATGGATAACAATTGAAATGAAGAAAGCAAAAAACCATAACGGACCGCCACGGCCATGGACTCGGTGTTCCCCCTCCTCTCGCTCTTCTCTCTTTTTCTCGACCCTAACCCTAACACTCGGCGCTCCACCTCTCGCTCTTCTCTCTATGTCGCGGCGGCACCGCCACGGACTCGGCACCGCTACGGACCCTAACCCTAACCCTGTAGAGGCAAAACTGCACAGATTTTAAAGTGTCGAAAACGAGGGATCTGGGCAGGTCTATGTGAGTCTCTGATGTAGTTGAGCAAGAAGAACATGCCAAGATCTGAATGGAACTTGAATGGGTGGAAATGGTGCACGGTGGCGACGGTGGTCCTCGCCGGAAGACAGATCAGCGACACGGCGACGAACTGCTAAAACTGTAACAGAAAAACTGGACGAACTTTGAATGATGGTGGCGACGAATCTACTGCGTGGTTTCGGGTGATTCAAAAACCAAAACGAATCCTGTGATGTCCTCCGCGCTGTCCACGTCGTCGTCGGCGCTGAGCACCGCCGCCGCGAGGAAGTCCTCCGCGCTGTCCACGTCGTCGTCGGCGCTGAGCACCGCGGCGTCGCTGGACTCCTCCTCCTTCTCCTCGACGTCCTCCTCGTCCTGCTCCCGGTCCTCCTCCTCGTCCTCACTGTCCACCCGAAAACGGTACCGCGACATGTGCGAGAAATAGCGAAAAACGGTACCGCGACCTCCGCCGCTTCCGGCGTGGAGATTGGAACCAACAGCGCCGCCACCGCCGGTTGTCGACGTCCACTCAGTTCCCCGGCGGTGGAGCTGCTGCTCCTCATCTGGAAGCAGCCCGCTGCCGCGGGGGCGCCAACGTCGAAGGCAGCGGCTGCGGCGGGCGTGTCGGCGTCGGCGACCGGGACCGGCAAGGCTGGAGCGGGGCGGCGTCCGGGCCGGGCAGATCGCGCAAGTCGTCGTCGGCCCCGAACGTGGCAGCGTCGTTCACGCGCGTGTGCCTGTGCGCGCCATCTCCTCCTACAACGAGCAGTCGCTCTACTTCCCGAGCGGGCGACGCGGCGGCCCCGTGCGGAGCTACAGCTACGCGCGCGCGTCATCGGCGTCGGCGTCCGGGTGCGGCGGCAATAACGTGAACGGGCTCACGAACGGCGCACGGGCGCTCGACGCCGGCTTCGGCCCTCGACGGCGTTGGCGGCGTCGGTGCGGACGGTTACCTGCGGGCGGCGGGAAAGAAGGGAGGAGAGGGGGAGGTTACCTGTGGGCGGCGGCGGCTGCTTCGGCGGCGGCGTGGCTGCGTCGGCGACGTCGGCGGCGTGGGTGCGGACGGCGTCGGCGGTTGTGCTCACTGTGCGTGGAGGAGAAAGAGGATTTGGGGATTTTCCATCGCGCGGAGTGGGGAAAACCAGGGGGAGGGCCTTTGGTACGGTACCACCAACCGGTACAAAAGGTCTACCGGTTGGTGGTACCAACCGGTACCAAAGGGTTTTTTTTTGTTTTCTTTTTTCTTTTACTGTTTTCTTTTCTTTTGCTGTTTCTTTTCTATTTCTTTTTTCTTTTCTGTTTCTTCTTTTTTTCTGTTTCTTTTTTCTTTTCTTTTGTGTTTCTTTCTTTTCTTTTTCTTTTTATTTTCTATTTCTTTTCTATTTCTTTTTCTATTTCCGTTTGTTTTCTTTTCTACTTCTTTTCTATATCCTTTTTTATATTTCTTTTCTATTTCTTTTCTATTTATTTTTTCTTTTCTGTTTCTTCTTTCTTTTCTGTTTCTTTTTCTTTTCTTTTGTGTTTCTTTTCTTTTCTTTTTATTTTCTATTTCTTTTCTTTTTTATTTGTTTTATATTTCTTTTTCTTTTTCTGTTTGTTTTCTTTTCTATTTCTTTTCTATAACCTTTTTTATATTTCTTTTCTATATATTTTCTATTTCTTCTCTATATATTTTCTATTTCTATTCTTTACTCCCGCCACGACGCCAACTGTGCGGGAAACTTTCCCGCCACGACGCCGCACGGGAGAAAATATGCGGGAAAGAAAGGGCGGGAATAAAATTTTATTACGATTGAACTCGAAATAAAAGTACAGAGCTCAACTGGAAATTAAGATACATGGCTAGATTTGACTGTTGGAGTCATTCAGTCATACTCGTGCCTAGCCCTATAGTACTCGCCACTGTAGTCGTCGTAGTCGCCGTCATCATCGTCGCTGGCATCGGGGTCGCGGTAGTCGAACCTCGGCGGGAGAGCACGCGTGGGCTGGGATTGAGGGTAGCACAGGCAGGGGCCACGGTAGGCCATGACGCCCTGGAGAGTCCGGCCGCGCCACCACAGCCGACGGCCGGCCTCGTTGAAGTTCGAAGGAGGCGGGCCGCCCTCCTCGTGCTTGGCAAGCGCCCTCTCACGCCGATTGATGAAGAAGCTTTCCCAAGTCGGGTTGTAGTCGGGATGCCACTGGGGATTCCTCCGCTGCTCTGGCGTGAGCTCGAAGTAGTAGTGGTTCGTGATGGCCATCTCGCGCGCCACACCTAGAGGGACTGGAGGGACCGGTACGCCTCCGACGCTTAGCAACCAGCCGGTCGGGACGCGGTACCCCGGCGGGCAGGGGTAGTTCGAGGCGCAAAGCGCCTCCGCCTCCCGGGGGGTTAGAGATACGATGGAAGCCATGGGAGAGAATGATGAGGTTTGCAGATATGAGTCTAGATGTGATATGTAAATGGAGGCCAAGCCTACATATATATAGTGAAAAAATGGCGGGAAGACAGAGGCGGGAACCGGTGGAAAGCGCGGGAAGAAAATAGGCGGGAAACCTTTAGTACCGGCTAGTGGGTGCAACCGGTACTAAAGGTGGTTTTTCTGTCATGTAACAAAACTGTCGGTGGGATAAGGACACGTGGGAAACCTTTAGTACCGGCTGGTGGGTGCAACCGGTACTAAAGGTGGTTTTTCTGTCATGTAACAAAACTGTCGGTGGGATAAGGACGCGTGGGAAACCTTTAGTACCGGCTGGTGGGTGCAACCGGTACTAAAGGTGGTTTTTCTGTCATGTAACAAAACTGTCGGTGGGATAAGGACGCGTGGGAAACATTTAGTACCGGCTGGTGGGTGCAACCGGTACTAGGGGGAGTGGATTATCTGGAGGCACACACCGCTGGGAAACATTTAGTACCTTTTAAATATGGGGGAGGCTTATCTGGTGTTTGCCTTATCTGGGGTGGTTTCATCTGGGGGAGGGGATTATCTAGAGGCACACACCGCTATATATATAGCCCCTCCGGCGAGAGTAGAGAGAACAAAGAGAGAAGATGCAACGACCAAGAAGGAAAGAGCCTCTCCGGCGAAGTTTCTCGAAGATGTCTTAGATGGCCGGCCGTCTTAGACATCTTCGGAAGCTTCGCCCGAGAACTCTTCCCGCAAGCAAGCTAGGAGTCCCGCTCGCAAGCTGCTAGTATACACCCAACAAACAGTAGCTCATGGTAAGGAGCTAGGGGAGAGCATAGAGAGCTTCCAGGGAGCTGGTATATAACCCGATGACGGCGACCTCGAAGGAAAGAGCCTCTCCGGCGGAGTTTCTCGAAGATGTCTTAGATGGACGGCCGTCTTAGACATCTTCGGAAGCTCCGCCCGAGTAACTCTTCCCGCAAGTCCCGCTCGGAAGCCTCGGAAATTTTTTCCTGCAAGCCCGTGAAAGCTACTTAACCAGTAAAACAAGCCAACCATCTCCATTGTTAATATCTTACATACAGTAACATCATTGCACAAAAGTGATTTCCATATTGAGATACACAAGTTATGATCCCTATATCTAGCTAGTCTTCTGAGTTTTCTTCGTCTGTTTCCCTTTCTTCTGACTGCGACGCAACCATGGACAATCTTCATTATTTAAGATGATGCTTGGGTCAATTTTTACCTTGAAGGGTGGAATATCATCAAACTTATTATAATCTTCTGACATGTCTGTCTTGTCCTCTACTCCCACGATGTTTCTTTTTCCTGAAAGAACTATGTGCCGCTTTGGCTCATCGTATGATGTGTCCTCTTGCCTTTCTTTTCTTTTTTTCGGTTTGCTAGACATGTCCTTCACATAAAAAACTTGAGCCACCTCACTGGCTAGGACGAATGGTTCGGTGTCGTACCCTAGATTCTTGAGATCCACTGTAGTCATTCCGTACTGCGGGTCTACCTGTACTCCGTCTTTTAGGTTGAACCATTTGCACCGGAACAAAGGGACCTTGAAATTAGGTCCATAGTCAAGTTCCCATATCTCCTCTATTTACCCATAATATGTGACCTTGTTCCCATTGTCATCTTCTGCATCAAAGCGGACACCACTGTTTTGGTTGGTGCTCTTTTTGTCTTGGGCGAACGTGTAAAATGTGTTCCCATTAATCTCGTACCCTTGAAAAGTCGATATAGTCGAAGATGGTTGCTTGGCCAACAAGTACAGCTGCTCGTCATCAGTGACATTCATGAGACGTGTTTGCAACCAACCGCCGAAAGTCTTCATGTGTTCTCCAGCAATCCAATCTTCACGTTGCTCCGGGTATTTAGAGCGTAAGATATCCTTGTGTTCCTCTTTGTACGGAGCCACCAAGATGGAATTATGTAGAACTGTGTAGTGTGCTTGAGTGAAAGAATGTTCGTCCATACACGTTCTTGATTTCTTTCCTAGCGTGCCTTTTCCACGTAGTCTCCCCTCATAGCGCGATTCAGGAACACCGATCGGCTTAAGGTCAGGAATAAAGTCAACACAAAACTCAATGACCTCCTCTGTTCCATAGCCCTTGGAGATGCTTCCTTCTGGCCTAGCACGGTTATGAACGTACTTCTTTAAGACTCCCATGAATCTCTCAAAGGGGAACATGTTGTGTAGAAATACAGGACCGAGAACGCCAATCTCTTCGACCAGGTGAACTAGGAGATGTGTCATAATATTGAAGAAGGATGGTGGGAACACCAACTCGAAGCTGACTAGACATTGGACCACATCCTTCTGTAAATTTTGTAGAGTAAGTGGATCGATCACCTTCTGAGAAATTGCATTGAGGAACGCACATAGCTTCACAATGGGTACTCGAACATTTTCCGGCAGAAGCCCCCTCAATGCAACTGGAAGTAATTGTGTCATAATCACGTGGCAGTCATGAGACTTTAGGTTTTGAAACTTTTTCTCTGACATGTTTATTATTCCCTTTATATTCGACGAGAAGCCAGACGGGACCTTGATGCTACTCAGGACTTCAAAAAATATCTCCTTCTCCTCTTTGGTAAGAGCGTAGCTGGCAGGACCTTGATACTTCTCTGGATTCAGGTTGTTTCCTTCGTGGATACTTTGCTGGTCCTGCCGTGCATCCGGTGTATCTTTTGTCTTCCCATACACGCTCAAGAAGTTTAGCAGGTTCACGCAAAGATTTTTCGTCACGTGCATCACGTCGATTGCAGAGTGAACCTCTAAGAATTTCCAGTAGGGTAGCTCCCAAAATATCGACTTCTTTTTCCACATGGGTACGTGTCCGTCAACATCATGTGGAACAGATTGTCCGCCGGGACCCTTTCCAAAGATCACTTTTAAATCCTTGACCATATCATATATAACTTCCCCAGTAGGGCGGGTAGGCTTCGTTCGGTTATCTGCCTCACCTCCAAAATGTTTTCCTCTCTTTCTTACGTGATGTTGTTTTGGAAGAAATCGACGATGCCCCAGGTACACATTCTTGTTTCCCAAATAATTACTGTCAGTCTCACCTAAATAGTGTGTGCATGCATTGTATCCCTTGTTTGACTGCCCTGAAATGTTACCAAGAGCGGGCCAATCATTGATGGTTACAAATAACAACGCTCGTAGGTTAAATTCCTTTTGTTCCTGCTCATCCCACACAGGTACACCTTCGTCACACCACAACTCTAAAAGTTCTTCAACCAATGGCCTCAGGTACACATCAATGCCGTTGCCGGGTTGCTTCGGGCCCTGGATGAGCACTGGCATCATAATGAACTTCCGCTTCATGCACAACCAAGGAGGAAGGTTATAGATACATAGAGTCACTGGCCATGTGCTATGACTGAGCTCTGCTCCCGAAAGGATTAAAGCCATCTCGTACTTAGACCAAATCTTAAGTTCCTTGCGTCATCTGAAAATGACTTGAACTCTCTGTCGATTTTTCTCCACCGCGACCCGTCGGGGTGTCTCAAGATCACATCTTTCTTACGGTCCTCTTTGTGCCATCGCAACAACTTGGCATGCTCTTTGTTCTGAACAAACATTTCAACCGTGGTATTATAGGAGCATACCACATCACCTTCGCAGAACCCTCTTCTGGGGGTGGACTCGCCCTCAACATCGCCAGGGTCATCTCGCCTGATCTTATACCTCAATGCACTACATACCGGGCATGCATTCAAATTCTCGTACTCCCCGCGGTAGAGGATGCAGTCATTGATGCATGCATGTATCTTCTGCACCTCTAATCCTAGAGGGCAGACAACCTTCTTTGCTTCGTACGTGCTAGAGGGCAACACGTTCTCCCCTGGAAGCATCTTCTTTATTATTTTCAGCAACTTTTCAAATTCCTTGTCAGAAGTACCATTCTCTGCCTTCCACTGCAGCAATTCCAAATAAGTGGTACCCAGCTTTTTCTCGACCATTTTCGCAATTTGGGTACAACAGTTTGTTGTGATCCTCTAACATTTTCTCCAACTTCAACCTCTCCTTTTCATTTCCGCAGTTCATCTTCGCATCAAGAATGGCCCGACCCAAATCGTCATCCGGGTCAACAAAAATCGGCTCATCGAAAATGGGCTCTTCTTCAGCTTCGTCTTCCCCCATTCTACTATCACAGTCTTCAGTGAATAAGGGATAGTTGTCACTATCCTCTTCTTCTTCATTGTCTTCCAATATAACCCCTCTTTCTCCGTGCTTGGTCCAACAATTATAGCTGGGCATGAAACCGTTCTCCAGCAGGTGGACGTGAAGGGTCTTCGAGGTAGAGTAATCCTTCATATTCTTACAGGAACTACATGGACAATACATGAAACCATTCGACCGCCTGTTTGCCTCATCCACGTCGAGAAAATAATGCATGCCATTAATGAACTCGGGATGGCACCGGTCACCGTACATCCATTGTCGACTCATCTGCATTTTATATGTATATCAAAAATCATTAAATACACAACATCATGGATATATGAGTGACCAACTTAATTAATATTCAAGTTCATCACATAAAACTAATTGTTTTTATAAAAAAGAAGAGGGGCTCACCGAGGTGGTACCGTGCCGGCTCGGGGACGACGCACGGCGATCGACTATGTAAGGACGAGGATGATACTAATTAAAACCTACAAAACATACCATAATTTCAGCTCAAATTGCATATAAAAAAATAAAATCACTAACTTAGGCATTTCATCGAACACCTTGCTTGCACTAGAAAAATAGTACGAGTTAAAACTACCAAAGAAATGAGCTAAATTAGAAACGCCGGAAGGAAGGATGATATTGCTAACCCTGGATAGATGTATGCCGTTAATCTTGTTAAAATGGTGGAGAAAAATGAAAATTATTGGAGTGTGAGAGGTGCAAAATATTTGGAAATGTGAGAGGAGAGAAGGAGAATGAAAATGAGAGATGCATCCAGGGGTCGGGCGCCGCCCGCGCGGAAGAAATAGGGCAGAGACCCTTTAGTACCGGTTCCTAAAATGAACCGGTACTAAAGGTCCAGCCCTGGCCCCACCTCCGCCTGAATACTGTGCTGATAACCTTTCGTACCGGTTCGTGTTACGAACCGGTATAAAAGGCCCGCAACAAACCGGTATAGATGTTCCTCGCCCGCCTGGGCAGAGGAACCGGTACTAATGCCCCCTTTAGCACCGGTTCGTAAGTGAACCGGTACTAAAGGCTAAAACGGATGCCCATTTTTCTACTAGTGTGAATGTATTATTTTTTTATATAAAATCTTGAAACAATAAAATAAATTTTTAGGTTGAAATTCATATTTGTTTATTTTCCTAATAGCTAGAACACACAATACATGGATATATCAAAGGATTTTATTTTTTAAAATTTCCAACATTTTGTTATATAGTTTTGAAAACTAAAAAGGTGATTCGGAGAGGGGGTGCGTGGAGAAAAGAAAGAAAAAAACATGTGCCGACTGTCCTAACGCCGTTGCTTCGCCGTCACGGCGGAGACCACTGTGCCGACGGTTTTATGTGTTGATGGTCATTTTCTGTGCCAATAGTGGCCGTCGGTATAAGTTACCCTATGCAGATGGCTTGCTTCGCAGCCTGTCTGGTTTAAACCCTGTACCAACGACCCTGACAAAAAGCCGTTAACACAGGGAAAGCCGTCGACACCTTGACGTTTTCCCGTAGTGGAGTGAGAACCAAACCGGCTGGCGAGCAAATGGGTGTAGTATTTTTTGTTGTTGTTTACATGTAGCTCATCGAGAACTTGCCGCTCAGTAGCAAATGGGCGTAGGTTTGCCGGCCGGCCGGGGGGCGGGGCTTGTGTTTTGACTCACCCGCCGGCAATGCTACGATCAACTCTGCTCTGGTCAGGGTCTACAAGTTCAAAGCCACCCGAAAACCTCTTTTTACAGCGAACTGTACCTACAGCAGTGACGTCAGCAATGACGTCAGCCATGTGCTGACCAATTTTGTCACAAAATTGTGAAACAAATTTGAAACATAATTGAAACATAACTGAAACACTAATATTTTTGTGAAACAAACCGTAGTGACGTCAGCAATGATGTCATCAGTTTCACTTTTTATCAAACTGTTTCACAATATTTTCCATGTATCACTTTAGTTTCATAAAAGTTTCACTTATGTTTCAATTATTAGTTTTATATTAGACAAATGTCAAAAGCCTCACCAATCTCAAAGCAGAGAGTGGATGGTAGATATAACACCTACACCTACCGGCTCCTTTAAAATCGCTGCTCTCCAAAGCCACCGCCATGTAGTATGCGGAGCGCTTCTTATGGTGGGTGGCACAGACATCTCCCGTCGCCGTCGCCGTCGCCGTCGCCCATCAGTCCTGGCAATGGCATGATGATTGAGAAATAATTAAAACGCACGCCTCCTCTAGGCCATCAGGCAATGAATATATCTGCGTGTAGTATTGCGTAGCCTGTAGTGAGCCACGTATACGCACGGTTCAAAGAAATTCTGGCGTCGCGTCACACGATCACATCGACGCAGACCCGCTTTCATTATACGGTAGGGGCCAGCGATGGACGGAGAGAACATGGGCGCGCGACGGCAGAGCTAGGCGGGGACAGGACGAGACATGCACGCGGGGACGTGGATGTACAACACCGAAATGGCAAGGCGAGCATGCCTCGCAAAAGCCGAGCCGCGCAGGAACCAATCGATCCATCCATCGACATAGCCATTCCTCCTTGCCACTAGGTGTCAGTTTCGTTTCACATCACATGGACGATGCCCTACGAGGCTGCGCCCGACCGACCTAAAGCTAGCTGTATTACTGGCCTGGTCCGTACCACGACCGCAGACTCTCCTGCATGCATGCGACGCGTACGGCCGGCCCAGGTGCGCGCGCGATCGATGGCGCTGGCGTTGGCGTCTGCGTCGGCATCGGCATGGCAGCGCATGTGGCCTGTCCCGGCCGGTAGAGCGCAACGCGCGCGATGCATCGGCATCGTCTCTATGGCTTGGCTTTGGACTCTCGAGGCTCTTCGCCGGAGTGGGACCACCAATAATGGCACAGGGACATGCTGCGCTCGATTTTGCGCGCGGCTTTGCACATGCACGCCTCTGCCCGATCCCCTCCCATCCAGCCGCTCACTGCGAGCAACTTTGTTCTTTTCTTGCACGCCATCTCTAGCGGGCAACGCATTTTAGAGCATCTTCACCGGTGGTTCCGATAGCGGTTCCGATAGTATTTTGGGGCCGGTATCAAAAATAAGCTCGCATCCACTACTAGGAAAAGGGCTATAGCTGCACGCAAGTGGTGCCGGCGCACCACCATACGCATGCGCCGGTGGAACATGTTGCCGGCGCACCAAATAAGCGCCGCGCCGGCGATGGACCTATACTGCCGGCGCACAAAAAAAATTAGTGCGCCGGGGATAAAATTCGAAGAGATCCGGTGAACAAGAAAATCGGGCACCTTACCCCGGCGCACCTCTATGGTGGTGCGCCGGTGGTAGACAATTTACCACCGCCGCACCACCATAGAGGTGCGCCGGGTAAGCTTCCTAGATTTTTCTCACCACCCACCCCACCCCCCCCCCCCCCCCCCGCGGAATCGCCTTTTCAGTTTTCGAAAAAATAATAGAAAATGATAGAAAATTCAAAAAATAAAATCCTTTGAAATGCCCATGTAATATGTGATCTAGTTTTAGTAAAAATTTGAAAATTTGAATTTCGATGTATTATGCAAAATGGCGTCATCTTTCGGTAAAACGGGATTTCTGGTTGCATACGACCTCCGATGAAAAACTTTTTTATATCAAAATCGATCTACGCGAAATTTCCTATTCGAATTCAACTGCCTACGGCCGTTTGGAGAAAAAATGGATTCGTCAATTGGAAAACAGAAACATGACTTTTTTGAGGTTTAAGATTTGGGTGAAAAAAAAAAAATACCCCCGGCGCACCACCCTACTTGGTGCGCCGGCGGTAACATCTCCTATATATAATGCAAACCGTCGACCTCCTCCTCACTTTCCTCACTTTCCCCTCTTCCTTCTCTTTTCCTCCTCCTCCACTTCCGACGGACTCCACCAACTGTTGCACCGTCGACCTCCTCCGGCCTCCTCCGCATGGCCTCCTCCGGCCTCCTCCGCATGCCTCCTCCTCCGACCTCCTCCGCATGGCCTCCTCCGCATGGCCTCCTCCGCATGGCCTCCTCCAGCCACCTCCAACAGCCTCAACCTCCTCTCCGGTGTCGTCCACCTCCTCCGGCCTCCTCCACCGGCCTCAACCTCCTCCGGCCTCCTCCGCATGGCCACCACCACCTCCTCCGGCCTCCTCCACCTCCGGCCTCCCACTCCTCCACCTCCTACACCGGCGCAGCAACAAGAACAACAACCTCAGCCTACTAGAATGACACAAAAACGGCACCACAACCGCAGCTCACGAGATCTAGATCTAGATCTAGATTTAATTTTTTTTGTTTTCTGGTATAACTTACCGCCGGCGAACAAGGCAGGTGCGCCGGGGATAAATCGAGTTTCTGCCGGCGAACCAGCAGGTGCGCCGGCGGTAAGCCATTATCACCGGCCTGTTCCCAACAGCGGGCGCTAGTGCGCCGGCAATAAGCAATTTTGGTGCGCCGGCAATAAGCCTTTTCCTAGTAGTGATCGGCGCGCCCAAACAGCGCCGACGTTTTTTCGAGCCCAATAGAAACGCCGGCGCTTTTTCGAGCTCAGTTAGGCCGTCGAGGCCACCAGGTGGATTGGAGAGGACACGCCGCCCGTATGTCTCCTACCCGCGTGGACATAAACCGGGCCCAAATTTGAGGTCTGGCGGATAGGTGAACGGACAGGTAACCAAATACATAACCGCGTTGGGCCATGATTTTTATCTGCAACAACCCATCTGTACAACGCGCGGAACAAATGTGTCATAGCCGTTTGCAGCACTGCCTTGCTAAATAATGCTCAAGCTAAGAACCAATATGTGGCTGGGTGGTTTAGAGGACAGTGGTACTCCCAGCTCACCAGAATTCAAACCTCAACCTCAAGTTTGACACTTTGGTGTCTCATAAAAGACGAAATATTTTTTAGTGGGAGACGATATTCTTATCCACAGTGAGATGCTTATGGTGACTTCATCAATCTCAGTACTCGTCAAGATGAAATCTTTTTGACTCGATCTCTGTGAGGCATCTTTCGCATTCTTGACGACCGGTCTCATCCTCAGCTCAAGCGACAAGCGTTCAACGCAGAATGACAGCACCATGGTAGCTAGCAGTAAGGGGACATGACATCCCTCTCACGTCTACTGGCCGTTGATCAGTGAACATACGACGGACGACAGCCGACAGGCCCTGCCCGCTCAGAAAATTCATCGCTAGCCCTGTCCCAAACCACCCCGAGCCGTCGATCTCGGGATCAACGGCGCAGCCGCGCGAAAACCCCCCCGTCTACGCCATGCCAGACACCAGGAGAAGAAGATCCCCCCTCGGCGCGCGAGAGCGACTCAACGGTGGACATGCCATGATAGAGGCACAGGGGAAAGCTGCACATACGCGACACTGAAGCGCCTTCCAGTGGCCGACGGCGACTGAATAGATGGCTCGTCAGAGAAAGCGGTCGCGCTTTAAAGGCCGGAAGGCAATCGCGCACGCACGAACAGCACCCGTCTAGTCGCCACCTTATCGATGGAGACATACACGATCGGGCCATCCATGCACTCACGAGTGCATGCTCCATTGCTCCTGCATCATGTCGTCGAGATGCATAGTCCGGGCGCACATGCTGCATACACTGATTTTTCCCCAGGAGACAATCACGAAAGGGATCGATACCAGTGTCAAACTGTCTGGGTTATGCATCGCCTATACCTTAGTGTCGGCGTTCACTGATCGATTAGACAAGGTTGCCCTGTTTCGCTGGAGTCCTTGCCGTTTTCAGGCGGGGCAACGCGAGCTTGGGTTGGTTTTGGGCCGCCGAATGGCGCGTCCAACGGGGTGTCAAGGTCGTCATGCTCAGACCAGCAGTCCTGGCTAGCCCGTCATTGTTCATATGGGGCTGGCCATGCATATGTCGTCCCAGCTAGCTCGTTTTGCTGTGTGGCAACGTCTCTAATAGCATCTTCAGTCGCGTCCCCAAACCATACCCCAAAGCGACTTAAGGCGCGTCGGACAAAAAACTCATCCCAGTCGTGTCCCCTAAATCTGTTTTTTGTTCGGCGCGGTCCGATACGGTGTCTGGCGCCCCGAGCCCATCCCCGCCCCACAGGGGACGCTCCGGGCACGCCGGACACAACGAAAAGCGAGGCGAACCGACGCGGCCCCGACGCGTCAGTGGCTCGGAACCCTAAAACCTCGCCGCCTACCTTTGGTCAAGCGATGTTAATGACGTCCCTGTTTTCCCAGGCGACGCAGGGACGCGTCTCGTCGTGCATGGCCGCGTGGCCGTCTGCGCCGGCGTTATTGCGTGCAACCAACCGCTGCCGCTGCTGTACATTAAGAGGCCATGCGGTTCGTCCCAATCTCTCGCCGCTCCCAAATCTCCTCCTCGCCGCTCCCAAATCTTCTCCTCGCCGCCCCCAGATCTTCTCCTCGCCCTTTCAAGCAATGTCGTCCTCGTCCGCCTGCAAGATCGCTGCGGCGAACGGCTTCGGCCGCGGCAGCCTCACCGTGAAGGAGGTGTGGGCGTTGTACCACGCGGGATATCCCGCCCGCCGTACATGCGCCTGCCAAGCAGCGGCGGCTGGAAGATGGCCGTGAACGGCATTGGCATCCCGCCGCCACCGACGCCGGGCACAGATCGCTGGAAGGACGCCATCAGGGCCCGGCGGGCTGAACTCGACGCCGAGGACCTGGCCGATCCGACCTGGGCGGCCAAGAACAACGACGACAGGTGGGGCACCTACTTCAAGGCCAAGTACGACATGGAGATGCGCAGCACCACCGGCCTCATCGGCGGGCAGAACAGCTAGAACAGGGACGGATGCGCCCTGTTCTGGGGCGTTCCGGGGCGCACCCTGGAGAGCGTCATCCGCGGCATCCGCAACGGCGCTCCAAAGTTGGAGGCGCCGTCCTCACCGCCACCGTCTCCCGCAGCGCAATGGCAGCTGAGGAGGACGTACTCGTCCTCCTCGAACTCTTCTTCCTCAGGACCGGCCCGATCCACGCCGTCCTCGTCGTACCGCTCGGCGCCCTACACCGTCCCCACTGGCGTGGTGAAGGACGAGTCGGCGGCTGCAAGAGAGGCGCGGCGGCGCCCGCCTCGTCCCGAAGCCGGAGGTGAAGGAGGAGCCGAAGGAAGCGTCGAAGGCGGCGTTGCTGGTGGAGTATGAGCAGCAGCAGCGCCTCATCGCCAGCAGCGACGACCCCGAGGATTGCCCAGGGCTGCGAGCGGCGTACTTGGTGTCGCTGAATGACAAGGATGCCTGGAGGGGCGACCTCGAAACGGCGATCGCCATGTCCATCCGCGACACCGGCAAGCCGCTCGTGGACCACACCGACGACGGCGAGGCAGGACCAAGCGGCCTGATGAAGGACGAGCCCGTCGACGAGCCCGACGAGCGCGTCAAGCAGGAGGTCATCACCGACGACATGTACAACTTCCATAAGTACTACGACGCCTCCGGCCACCGCAACTACTTCTAGATTAGGTTTAGTTTAAATTTAGTCGAACCTCGTTCGAATCTATGTAATATATGTCAAGTTTGGATGAATTTAATCGAATCTCGCTCGAGTTTAAAATTTCCAAAATTTTGTTTGAGGGACGCGACTGGGAAGCGACGTCCCCCACATCCCCCAAACGCTCAATCCGACGCCGTTTTGGTAACAATTTGGGAACGCGACTGGAGATACTCCAATATGCATCTTCCAAGTAGTATGAACTATCAGACAGAAAGCAACATCTGCTACTATACTGTTTATTCCCAAGTTTGAGTGCTGTGACCATGTGTGCTCCGAAAGGCTGTAGTTTGCGGTCTTGGGAACACTAAGCTTTGCACCTTTATTAAGACACGTTGGTTTCTGATGATGGAACTCGAAGAGAGATTCCCTTTTGGTAAGAGTGAACAAACAATTGTTCGTTTCAGAAACTTAGGAAGGGTGAAATTTCTGAGCATATGACAACCAGTTGTTCGTTTTATGCCTTCTGTCTTAGCAATCCCGATGTCTTTGCCAGATTACATGCGAGATTACATGTCTACACTAGTAGAAAATGGGTCTTTTGTTCAGAGCTGTAAGGAGCATTAGTCTTGGCCGTGATTTAATTCGGGGCCGGTTCTAACGGCTAGAACACGAGACCACCTCTAGTTCCGGTTCGATTGGGGCCTTTAGTCACGGTTGGTATCACCAACAGGGACTAAAGGAGATGCGGCGGGTGCGATCACTTTTAGTCCGGTTGGTATTACCAACCTCTATATATACCTCAGCCCTACCCAAGGTTGCGAGGCACACTTAGTTTTTTCCCCTTCCAAGTACAAGAGGTGTATGTTGGTTGGCCTTCTCTTTTTATGCACAAGAGGTGTTTGATGAAATGGCTCAAAGCATGTTTCACTTAAGTTCACACAATACAAATATGATATGAAGTGCCCGAGCTATACTTAAGCTTTCTCCTTATTTTTTCCTTCTCGATCGAGGTTAATAACTTTATCCTTTCATCTGTCATTGATAAAATGCATGTGTTGGTCACTTCACTATTCATGATGTTCTGTAATGATTTTTGATGTACTTAATTGTATAATGCAGATGAGCCGGCGATTGATGTACGTTGACCGACGCAGTGACGAGTACATTGAGGGGCTGAAAAGTTTTCTCCATGTCGTCGTAGAAAAAAATGGGGAGGTTTTATGTGTTGACCCTGAAAAGTGCTATCTGATTACGGGATTCTCTAAGGATATTTTTTCAAAAGAGTGCAAAAGGCTGGCCCTATTCCATTAATTAAGAAAAAGTTTTACAAGAACGGAAACAACCCGGGTACAAAGAGAAACACTACTCTCGCTGATGTGAGCATTACCCTCGGGTACCCATTATTGGTATACCCGGTGCGGATTATGGAGGTGGACCAGCAAAGGACTCGACAAGCTGGACACATGTAATATCGATTTGGACTACAAGAAAGAGGACTCCAATTCGTAGTCGACTAGGACTCTTGTAAAATCATAACTTGATTGCATATATAAAGCCAGGTAGGGGCACCCCTTGAAGGAACCTAAGATCATACACGCGATACGCCTGAACATCGCAACCCGTAGATTACAAGTAGACTAGATATAATCGGCCTACGGCGGCACCCTGTACACATATTATCATATACTGGATTGCTAGCAAGACGTAGCGATCCTCCACCGCGGAGACGTGAACCTGAGTACGTTGTGTGTCATCTCGCTCCCAGAATTTCTATCGTCGCCTGCCGTCAACCCTAAATCCCTCATGGTGGGCATTCCCGAGGAGTCTCCTCGTCAATTGGCGCCGTCTCTGGGAAGCGCGACGAGTGATTTTGTTATCCGGGTGAAATTCTTCATCATAAACAACACGCGAATCGCGTCATCAACTGCTGCAGCCAGTTCAACTTCGTCGAGAAGTCGTTCATCGTCACCAAGATCATGATGTGTGGCCACGAAATCTCGCGTGAGCCAATCTACAGTGAAGCCATGTGCAGTGAAGCCGCAGCATGGTGCAGTGGTGTCTCGGGACGGATGCAGTGTGATGGACATGTGCAGGATGGTGGAGTCGTCTGGCGCCGTGGCGGCATCGATGGCAGGCCTGGCATGGTCAATGCGATGATCTCTCTTGAAGATGGAGTCGAGGAAGACGGCGGTAGCAACTTCTATGACGTGTGCGTTGGCGCATGCTGAGAGCCTGCTTGACTGGATGTGCTTCTCATCTGCTATTGGACGGCATGGGAAGGCATTTGGTTTTTCGGATGATATGAGTTGGTGAATTGTCACCCCTTCATCCCTCCGTAGGTTTAGCGAGGTGGCTTTGAGTTTGATCTTTTGTATTGCACCTGTAAGATGTTGTAAATAATCTAATAAAAAACCGTGTGCATTCTTTAGATGCAGAAGCTGGAGCGATATTTCCTCATTTCGAAAAAATAAATGTGATGCCACGATTTGTTTGCCGCGTTGCCGATACACAAGACCCTTCAAGCTGCTGGCAGCAGCGTGGCTCATAAGAGAATCAAACCACCCGTAGACACCTATATCAAGTTCCAAGAAAACAAAGCGCGGTTCTTTAAAAGCTGAATATCTGATTGGTTCTCTTCCGTCAAAAGCAAAGCTATGTATTACTATACTCTACGCGTATTGTTTTGCTCTAGTATCTTTCAGTAGTGCTATCTAGCTATGATTACTATTTCAGTATTTAAACTCTCGTACCATTGGCAGCATACAAATCAGTCGAAAAGAGCACAAAAATATCAAGTACCAAGAACAGTGACTCGGCCGCCGCGACATAGCCGAATAAAATTTGACTCAGTCATCAGCGACGATGTCATCCGACACAAGAACCATGAGGTGTTATATTTCCAACTAATAAATACTCGCAAATTTTATTTGACCAAATATTTTTTCGGCTTGTATTGTTACCTGTTCGTAGAATTTTTGCGCCGTAATATCACTGCAGATTGGAACAAATATCGACTACTTTGCTTCGGCGACCCTATTGTCCATCACGGATTTAACACACTCGGGTGTTCACCCGTCGCGGATCCGCCATATCGACTGCGTTCTCTACATCGACCACGCTAGCCAAGCATCGCACGATTACTTCGGCTGCGTCCGCCACATCGACTACTTGTGGCCGCGCAACTATTTCGACCGCGTCCGTCGCATCGACTATTTCTGGCGATGCAACTACTTCTACTGCGTCCGCCACATGAACTGCTTCCACATCGGCCCCGCCGCAGTCGATAGTAAAGCCAAGTCTTCCTCTTCCAAGAGTGAATTATTATTTTACTTTTGTCACACCCAAATACTCCGGGGCTGCGTCATTACATCATATCACCCGGTATTCGAGGCTGCACCATTACATCGTTACCATAAATACACTCGATTACTCGGGTACTGCAAAGTAAAACTATCAAGATGACGGGTACATACCTCAATATATATCTTCAACTTTGAGCGTCTGACACCACACATGTGACCCGAATAGCTGTTGACCCTCGTCCGACATAGACCTTGGGCAGCAGGCTAACGAAAAGACTCGACATATGGTGACCACACAATGGATTCTATTATCGCCAACAACATTATACGTCATCAACATCAACTAATTCCGGCCATGCGCCGCGTGACTACATCGACTACGTCCGCTGTTGACACCCCATAAAGTTTTAGTACGTATGTACAACTATTACTTCATTTTGCAAGACACGCCTGAAATTACTCGAGGGCTCCTGGAAGATCTACGACTATTGCGCTACTCCCATCGGGTGCGCTGGAATTCAAGAAAACATCGTACTCACGATAGAGAAGCATCACAAGACCACCAAGCAAGCGCATCAAGCTTAAAATAAAACTATGGCCTATTATGACACATCATTCTCACGGTAAAAGAGCAAACGATTCCATCAAACCTCACGAAACATTCGATTGCTTCAATCGATGAAAATCACGTAAAACAAACGACTCACGCCAGTACATCGTTCTAACGATAGATGACCTACGAATTCCGTCATTCACATGGTTCCCTCGATGACTCCAGTGCTGCTGCCGATGTAATTCAAAAATAAGTACAGCTCTGCACGATACATCGTCTTTATGATAAAGATGCTACGAGTCCGTCGGGCCTGCCGAGCACCTGACATTCGGGTGCTTCCACCGACGATATACATACAAACAAATGGCTCTGCACGATACATCGTCTTTACGATAAAGATCCTACGATTCCATAGGACCTCAAGCCGATGAAAACTACATACAACAACGTCTCACGCCAAAACATCGTTCTTACGATACCTAAAGCTACGAGTCCGACGAGCACATGGCCCACCTTGAGACATGGGGGTTGCTGCCGATGCAATTCAAAAATAAGTACGGCTCTGCATGCATGATGCATCGTTCACACAAGATAAATTGCCATGGGTCCACCGAGCTTGCGACATGACTTGATCACTCAGAAGTTGCCGCTGGTGCCATACAAACAAAATCACGGCTCCGCGCCAAAACATTGTACTTACGACACTTGAGCCACGAATCTGTCGGTCTTGCGGCTCGTCTGATTACTCGGGGGCTGCCACTGACGTTTAACACTTCTATCAAAAAATGTCCCCACATCATCCTCATGATAAACTTCGCCGCGGGTGATGACCCACAAGTATAGGGGGTGTATCGTAGTACTTTCGATAAATAAGAGTGTCGAACCCAACGAGGAGCAGAAGGTGTTGACAAGCAGTTTCGATGAAGGATTCACTGTAAATGCTCACGGACAAGTATTCAGGGGGTTTTGATATAGCAGATAAATAAAGTACAAGTAAATAAAATGCGAGAGTAATAGTTGCAGCAAGTGGCCCAATCCTTTTTAGCACAAAGGACAAGTCGGTTTGTTTACTTATAATGACCAAACGTTCTTGAGGACACACGGGAATCTAGTCTAGTGCTTTCGCTTCATATAGCTGATTAATCTTCATTGTTTTGATAAGTGTTGTGTGGGTGAACCTATGCTAATGCACCGCCCTTCCTAGGACTAATACATACTTGTGATTATACCCCTTGCAAGCATCCGCAAATACAAGAAAGTAATTAAGATAAATCTAACCACAGCCTTAAACTCTGAGATCCTGCTATCCCTCCTGCATCGATATACCAACGGGGGTTCAAAGTTCTTTGTCACTCCGGCAACCCCACAATTAGCAAACGAATACAAGATGTATTCCCCTAGGCCCATAAAGGTGAAGTATCATGTAGTCGACGTTCACATGACACCACTAAAAGAATAACACCTCAACTTAAATATCATAACATTGAATATCAATCAACATAGTTCACTACTAACATTTAGACTTCACCCATGTCCTCAAGAACTAAACGAACTACTCACGAGACATCATATGGAACATGATCAGAGGTGATATGATGATGAATAACAATCTGAACATAAACCTTGGTTCAATGGTTTCACTCAATAGCATCAATAACAAGGAGTAATCAATACCGGGAGAGTTTCCCCTATCAAACAATCAAGATTCAACCCTAGATGTTACAGCGGTGACGAGGTGCAGCGGTGGAGATGGCGGTGACGATGGTGGAGATGATGGTGATGATGATCCCAATGAAGTCCCGCTCGATGACGATGACGATGGCGTCGATTTCCCCCTCCGGGAGGGAATTTCCCCGGCGGATTCCTGCCCGCCGGAGAGCTCTTTTCTCTCTGGTGTTTTCCGCCCCGCAGAGGCGGCTGTGTCTCTTCGCGATTATTCCCTGGAGCTTAGGTTTTCGGGACGAAGAAGTACGCGAAGGAGAGGCGGCCGAAGGGGGCTGTGGGCCCCCTCCCCACAAGGCGGCGCGGCCAGGCCAGGGCCCGCGCCGACCTATGGGGGGGCCCATGGCGGCCCTCCTCGGTCCCTCCTTTTGGCTGGCTTCGTCTTCGGGAAAAATAAGATCTCCGGTATAATTTCCGTCAATTGTTGATCTCCAGAAATATTGCATTCTGACGGTGCTTTTTCCAGCAGAATCCAGACTCCGGTGAATGATTCTCCAATAATCATGAAACATGCAAAATAGATGAAATAACATAAGTATCATCTCTAAATATGAAATATATCAATGAATAACAGTAAATTACGATATAAAATAGTGATGCAAAATGGACGTATCAACTCCCCCCAAGCTTAGACTTTGCTTGTCCCCAAGCGAAACTGAACTCAGTAAACAAGACCACATGTTTATGGAGTGAAGAGTCGATAAATAAAATACGAACAAGAAGCATCACATTAATTCACACAAGACATTCTAGTGAACAACTTCCCAATATGATTCAACTTGAAACAAGTAAAAGGAAATCACAAATAAAGGTGCATAGGAAATCATAATTGGTGATGGCAAACTTCGTTCTTGGTCAGAGAATATTTAACAGATTGTACTTATTTATCGAGCAGCGCTCTTATATTAAAGCTTATAGCAAAACTTGCATACTCAATCATAATAATCTCCTCATAATCATGGGTAACCTTCAAAGCTATATTCATTCAGATAAAACTTGTACTAAATAAGGAAGAATAAAAGGCATGATTAAATAAATCACAATATAGATGGTTGGATCACAACAACTCAATTGCTTGCTTAAGATGGAGGGAAATAGGTTTACTGACTCAACATGAAAGTAAAAGATAGGCCCTTCGCAGAGGGAAGCAGGGATTAAATCATGTGCTAGAGCTTTTTAAGTTTTGAAATCATATAGAGAGCATAAAAGTAAAGTTTTAAGAGGTGTTTGTTGTTGTCAACGAATGGTAGTGGGCACTCTAACTACCTTATCAACCAGACTTTCAAGAGCGGCTCCCATGAAGGACGTTATCTCTACCAGCAAGGTAGATCATCCCTCTTCTCTTTTGTTTACACATGTACTTTAGTTTTTTTCTTTATTTATTTTAGATGACACTCCTCCCAACCTTTTTTCTTTCACAAGCCATGGCTAACCGAATCCTCGGGTGCCTTCCAACATTCTCATACTATGAAGGAGTGTCTATTTCCAAAATTAAGTTGCTTACTGATAGATCAGGGCAAAACATGTGAAGAGAATTATTAATGCAAGTTAATTAATCGGGGCTGGGAACCCCATTGCCAGCTCTTTTTGCAAAGTTATTGGATAAGCGGATGAAGCCACTAGTCCATTGTGAAAGTGTGTCAGAAGTAAATGACAAGATCGAAAGATAAACACCACATACTTCCTCATGAGCTATAAAACATTGACACAAATAAGGGATGATAACTTTTGAATTGTTTAAAGGTAGCACATGAAGTATTTACTTGGAGTGGCGCAAAATACCACATAGTAGGTAGTTATGGTGGACACTGATGGCATAGGTTTGGTTTAAAGGTTTGGATGCATGAGAAGCATTCCCTCTCAGTACAGGTCTTTGGCTAGCAAGGTTGGTTAGCAAGCATAAGAGTTGAGGGAAACAAACAAATATACATGTGATAGAAACAATCATGCATCTTACTTGTAAGCACAAACAATTTTAACTTCAGAATACTAAGCTCATAGCTAACAAGAAAGAAAGATAATGAAACAACATATCTACATGTATTTCCTCTTTTCTACTTAAACTCAAAGTGTTGTTACTATTGACCAATGCTAAGTTTGCCAAAACCAAATAGATTTAATCAATGCTCCCAAAGTGATACCAATACTAACAACAAGATCAATCACATAATAGAGATTGCAAACTAAAATAAGATGTGCAATATGTAAATGATAAAACTTCTCATTAATATTCCATAACGATAACTCACACCAAGGGATACATAGATAACCAACTAAAGAGAGATACTTCCACACTGCAAACTGATGCGTGTGGTTGACACGTCCGTTGGGAACCCCAAGAGGAAGGTGTGATGCGCACAGCGGCAAGTTTCCCTCAGTAAGAAACCAAGGTTTAATCGAACCAGTAGGAGTCAAGAAGCACGTTGAAGGTTGATGGCGGCGGGATGTAGTGCGGCGCAACACCGTAGATTCCGCGCCAACGTGGAACTCCGCACAACACAACCAAAGTACTTTGCCCCAACGAAACAAAGGAGGTTGTCAATCTCACCGGCTTGTCGTAACAAAGGATTAACCGTATTGTGTGGAAGATGATTGTTTGCAGAAAACAGTAGAACAACTATTGCGATGGGATTGTATTTCAAGATAGAGAATTGGACCGGGTCCACAGTTCACTAGAGGTGTCTCTCCCATAAGATAAAACAAAGATGTTGGGTGAACAAATTACAGCTTGGGCAATTGACAAATAAAGAGGGCATGACCATGCACATACATATTATGATGAGTATAGTGAGATTTAATTGGGCATTACGACAAAGTACATAGACCGCTATCCAAAGATGCATCTATGCCTAAAAAGTCCACCTTCAAAGTTGTCATCCGAACCCTCCGCATTAAGTTGCTAACAACAGACAATTGCATTAAGTATTGCGCGTAATGTAATCAGTGACTACATCCTTGAACATAGCACCAATGTTTTATCCCTAGTGGCAACAGCACATCCATAATCTTAGAGGTTTCTGTCACTCCCCCAGATTCACAGAGACATGAACCCACTATCGAGCATAAATACTCCCTCTTGGAGTTACAAGCATCTACTTGGCCAGAGCATCTACTAGTAACGGAGAGCATGCAAGATCATAAACAACACATAGATATAACTTTGATAATCAACATAACAAGTATTCTCTATTCATCGGATCCCAACAAACGCAACATATAGAATTACAGATAGATGATCTTGATCATGTTCGGCAGCTCACAAGACCCGACAATTAAGCACAATGGGGAGAAGACAACCATCTAGCTACTGCTATGGACCCATAGTCCAGGGGTAGACTACTCACTCATCACTCCAGAGGCGACCATGGCGGCGTAGAGTCCTCCGGGAGATGATTCCCCTCTCCGGCAGGGTGCCGGAGGCGATCTCCTGAATCCCCCGAGATGGGATTGGCGGCGGCGCATCTCTCGGGAAGGTTTTCCGTATCGTGGCTCTCGCATCGGGGGTTTCGCGACAGAGGCTTTAAGTAGGCGGAAGGGCAGGTCAGGGGGCCACACGAGGGCCCCACACTACAGGTCGGCGCGGCCAAGGGCTGGGCCGCGCCGCCCTAGGGTGTGGCCACCTCGTGGCCCCACTTCGTCTCCTCTTCGGTCTTCTGGAAGCTTCGTGGCAAAATAGGACCCTGGGCGTTGATTTCGTCCAATTCCGAGAATATTTCGTTACTAGGATTTCTGAAACCAAAAACAGAAACAAAGAATCGGCTCTTCGGCATCTTGTTAATAGGTTAGTTCCGAGAAAATGCACGAATATGACATTAAGTGTGCATAAAACATGTAGATAACATCAATAATGAGGCAGGGAACTCAAGAAATGCTCGATAAGTCGGAGACGTATCGGCATCCCCAAGCTTAGTTCTCGCTCGTCCCTGAAGGTAAAACGATAACAAAGATAATTTCTGGAGTGACATGCCATCATAACCTTGATCATACTATTTGTAAAGCATATGTAGTGAATGCAGCGATCAAAACAATGTATATGACATGAGTAAACAAGTGAATCATATAGCAAAGACTTTTCATGAATAGTACTTCAAGACAAGCATCAATAAGTCTTGCATAAGAGTTAACTCATAAAGCAATAAATCAAAGTAAATGTATTGAAGCAACACAAAGGAAGATTAAGTTTCAGCGGTTGCTTTCAACTTATAACATGCATATCTCATGGATAATTGTCAACATAGAGTAATATAATAAGTGCAATATGCAAGTATGTAGGAATCAATGCACAGTTCACACAAGTGTTTGCTTCTTGAGGTGGAGAGAAATAGGTGAACTGACTCAACATAAAAGTAAAAGAATGGTCATCCATAGAGGAAAAGCATCGATTGCTATATTTGTGCTAGAGCTTTGATTTTGAAAACATGAAACAATTTTGTCAACGGTAGTAATAAAGCATATGAGTTATGTAAATTATATCTTATAAGTTGCAAGCCTCATGCATAGTATACTAATAGTGCCCGCACCTTGTCCTAATTAGCTTGGACTACCGGATCATCGCAATACACATGTTTTAACCAAGTGTCACAATGGGGTACCTCTATGCCGCCTGTACAAAGGTCTAAGGAGAAAGCTCGCATTTTGGATTTCTCGCTTTTGATTATTCTCAACTTAGACATCCATACCGGGACAACATAGACAACAGATAATGGACTCCTCTTTAATGCATAAGCATGTGGCAACAATTATTATTCTCATATGAGATTGAGGATATATGTCCAAAACTGAAACTTCCACCATGGATCATGGCTTTAGTTAGCGGCCCAATGTTCTTCTCTAACAATATGCATGCTTAACCATAAGGTGGTAGATCTCCCTTACTTCAGACAAGACGAACATGCATAGCAACTCACATGATATTCAACAAAGAATAGTTGATGGCGTCCCCAGAAACATGGTTATCGCACAACAAGCAACTTAATAAGAGATAAAGTGCATAAGTACATATTCAATACCACAATAGTTTTTAAGCTATTTGTCCCATGAGCTATATATTGCAAAGGTGAATGATGGAGTTTTAAAGGTAGCACTCAAGCAATTTACTTTGGAATGGCGGAGAAATACCATGTAGTAGGTAGATATGGTGGACACAAATGGCATAGTGGTTGGCTCAAGGATTTTGGATGCATGAGAAGTATTCCCTCTCGATACAAGGTTTAGGCTAGCAAGGTTATTTGAAACAAACACAAGGATGAACGGCGCAGCAAAACTCACATAAAAGACATATTGTAAACATTATAAGAATCTACACCGTCTTCCTTGTTATTCAAAACTCAATACTAGATATTATCTAGACTTTAGAGAGACCAAATATGCAAACCAAATTTTAGCATGCTCTATGTATTTCTTCATTAATGGGTGCAAAGCATATGATGCAAGAGCTTAAACATGAGCACAACAATTGCCAAGTATCACATTATCCAAGACATTATAGCAATTTACTACATGTATCATTTTCCAATTCTAACCATATAACAATTTAACGAAGAAGAAACTTCGCCATGAATATTATGAGTAAAGCCTAAGGACATACTTGTCCATATGCTACAGCGGAGCGTGTCTCTCTCCCACACAAGGAATGCTAGGATCCATTTTATTCAAACAAAACAAAAAACAAAAACAAACCGACGCTCCAAGAAAAGCACATAAGATGTGATTGAATAAAAATATAGTTTCAGGGGAGGAACCTGATAATGTTGTCGATGAAGAAGGGGATGCCTTGGGCATCCCCAAGCTTAGACGCTTGAGTCTTCTTAGAATATGCAGGGGTGAACCACCGGGGCATCCCCAAGCTTAGAGCTTTCACTCTCCTTGATCATATTGCATCATACTCCTCTCTTGATCCTTGAAAACTTCCTCCACACCAAACTTAGAACAACTCATTAGAGGGTTAGTGGACAATAAAAATTAACATGTTCAGAGGTGACATAATCATTCTTAACACTTCTGGACATTGCATAAAGCTACTGGACATTAATGGATCAAAGAAATTCATCCAACATAGCAAAAGAGGCAATGCGAAATAAAAGGCAGAATCTGTCAAAACAGAACAGTTTGTATTGACGAATTTTATCGAGGCACCAGACTTGCTCAAATGAAAATGCCCAAATTGAATGAAAGTTGCGTACATATGTGAGGATCACTCACGTAAATTGACATAATTTTCTGAGTTACCTACAGAGAAAACAGCCCAGATTCGTGACAGCAAAGAAATCTGTTTCTGCGCAGTAATCCAAATCTAGTATGAACTTTACTATCAACGACTTTACTTGGCACAACAAAACACTAAACTAAGATAAGGAGAGGTTGCTACAGTAGTAAACAACTTCCAAGACACAAAATAAAAACAAAGTACTGTAGTAAAAACATGGGTTGTCTCCCATAAGCGCTTTTCTTTAACGCCTTTCAGCTAGGCGCAGAAAGTGTGTATCAAGTATTATCAAAGGGTGGTGCATCTACAGCGGGGTGTGGAGTTTTCTCAACTATGCATTTTATCTTTTCTATGTGAGTTTCAGAGGCTCCCTTTTCATTAGTCTTGGGCTTGCTACTCTCATCAAACAAATCTTCAGGAACAATCCAATCAAAATTCTTTTCTAGTGCCTCACACATTCCCAAGAGCTTGCAAGGTATTGATGTTTTAATATCCCCCTCATAATTAACTTCATTAGTGTACTTTTGTCTATCCTTTTCCATCTTCTCAAGGGTACTGGCAAAGTTGGTATAAGAGCCTAGCATATTATATTTAGTGAAGACTTTTCTAGCTTCTCTCGCTATTACCCCAAATTCTTTAAGAAGGGTTTCTAATACAAAATCTTTCTTTTCTCCTTCTTCCATATCACTGAGTGTAAGAAACATATGTTGAATCACAGGATTAAGATTAACAAATCTAGCTTCTAACGCGTGTACTAAAGAAGCAACAACAATTTCATAAGTAGGAGCAAGTTCTACCAAGTGTCTATCTTCAAAATCTTCAACTGTACTAATATGAGTGAAAAAATCTTCTATATTATCTTTCCCAAGGATAGACCCTCGCCTACTGCAGACATCTTTAAGAACAAACTTAGGAGGAAACATGATGAAATAAGTAAAGCAAATACAAGTAACTAATTTTTTTGTGTTTTTGATATAGCAAACAAGATAGCAAATAAAGTAAAACTAGCAACTAATTTTTTTGTATTTTGATTTAGTGCAGCAAACAAAGTAGTAAATAAAACTAAGCAAGACAAAAACAAAGTAAAGAGATTGGGAAGTGGAGACTCCCTTGCGGCGTGTCTTGATCTCACCAAGAATCGGCGCCGTAAATTTGCTTGATGCGTGTGGTTGACACGTCCGTTGGGAACCCCAAGAGGAAGGTGTGATGCGCACAGCGGCAAGTTTCCTCGAAGAAACCAAGGTTTAATCGAACCAAGAGGGAGTCAAGAAGCACGTTGAAGGTTGATGGCGGCGGGATGTAGTGCGGCGCAACACCGTAGATTCCGCCAACGTGGAACCCGCACAACACAACCAAAGTACTTTGCCCCAACGAAACAAAGGTGAGGTTGTCAATCTCACCGGCTTGTCGTAACAAAGGATTAACCGTATTGTGTGGAAGATGATTGTTTGCGTAAAACAAGAGAACAACTATTGCAGTAGATTGTATTTCAAGATAGAGAATTGGACCGGGGTCCACAGCTCACTAGAGGTGTCTCTCCCATAAGATAAACAAGATGTTGGGTGAACAAATTACGCTTGGGCAATTGACAAATAAAGAGGGCATGACCATGCACATACATATTATGATGAGTATAGTGAGATTTAATTGGGCATTATGACAAAGTACATAGACCGCTATCCAGCATGCATCTATGCCTAAAAAGTCCACCTTCAAAGTTATCATCCGAACCCTCCGGTATTAAGTTGCTAACAACAGACAATTGCATTAAGTATTGCGCGTAATGTAATCGGTGACTACATCCTTGAACATAGCACCAATATTTTATCCCTAGTGGCAACAAAGACATCCATAATCTTAGAGGTTTCTGTCACTCCCTGCATTCACGGAGACATGAACCCACTATCGAGCATAAATACTACCTCTTGGAGTTACAAGCATCTACTTGGCCAGAGCATCTACTAGTAACGGAGAGCATGCAAGATCATAAACAACACATAGATATAACTTTGATAATCAACATAACAAGTATTCTCTATTCATCGGATCCCAACAAACGCAACATATAGAATTACAAATAGATGATCTTGATCATGTTCGGCAGCTCACAAGACCCGACAATTAAGCACAATGGGGAGAAGACAACCATCTAGCTACTGCTATGGACCCATAGTCCAGGGGTAGACTACTCACTCATCACTCCGGAGGCGACCATGGCGGCGTAGAGTCCTCCGGAGATGATTCCCCCTCTCCGGCAGGTGCCGAGGCGATCTCCGAATCCCCCGAGATGGGATTGGCGGCGGCGGCGTCTCCGGAAGGTTTTCCGTATCGTGGCTCTCGCATCTTGGGGGTTTCGTGACGGAGGCTTTAAGTAGGCGGAAGGGCGGTCGGGGGCCACACGAGGGCCCCACACTACGTGTCGGCGCGCCAAGGGCCGGCCGCGCCGCCCTAGGGTGTGGCCACCTCGTGGCCCCACTTCGTCTCCTCTTCGGTCTTCCGGGAAGCTTCGTGGCAAAATAGGACCCCGGGCGTTGATTTCGTCCAATTCCGAGAATATTTCGTTACTAGGATTTCGAAACCAAAAGCAATAAAACAACAACTGGCTCTTCGGCATCTTGTTAATAGGTTAGTTCCAGAAAATGCACGAATATGACATAAAGTGTGCATAAAACATGTAGATAACATCAATAATGTGGCATGGAACACAAGAAATTATCGATACGTCGGAGACGTATCACAAACTATCTTATATGATAACTTCCCTACTCATGATATGACACTACTTGATAGTAAAAAGGTAAAAGATAGTGATGATGTGATACCGCGGCACTCCCCCAAGCTTGGAACAAACCAAGGGGATGCCAATACCGATGATGAATTACTCCTTCGGTGATGATGGTGAATCCTTGATAAGCTTCTTAACCAGCTCCTTTAGCTCATCAATCTCGTAAGTGAGGTTGCGGATCAGCTCTGAGTTATGCTCGACGCGGTTAAGAAGTATGTCAGACGGTGAGTCCCAACTCCTAGAGTTGTTTCCCCACTTTTCAGCTTCAGGCTTCATCCTTCCTGCAGTGTTAGAACGATCTATATCCCAATTGCTAGGCAATACTGCCTTGGGAACCCTTTCAGTTTGACTATTATGAATTAGAATGTGGAAGGGTTTGTAGGTGCCTGGAGGAGATTGTGACGCCCCGGAACCGGTACCATGAGGATTCCAGCGATCCCGCCGAAATCCGCATGATATCGATTCAGAGACGCCCTCCGACACGACGTGCGCGACGAATCACACACGTGATGCCAGAGGAATTAACACGAGCGGTAACATTACAATAGGATTACAATAGAGCCCACAAGATACAGATATATTACAACAACGACTCCAACGAGTCAAGATACAAATAGATACATACAAAGATCCAAATCATACAAAAGATCAAATACGTCCGAGTACGGACAAGATACAAATTGGACTAAGAGTCCTGAAGATAACCAGCGGCGTCCATAACCCCCGCCTGTGCCAAGCCTAAGGGTAACCTAGCTAACGTCATCATCTCGTACCTGTCAAAGTCGGGCCATCGGTTGCCGACAAAAGGGGGAGGAGACAAAAAGAAAGGAAGGCGAGGGTAAGTACCATTGGCACGTACTTGCGAGACAAGACCAGCTATGCTCGCTGGTGGGCGGTATAAACTTCACCCGGCTATATGTGGAGTTTAGCGGCAGCAAAGCTACTATCCAATAGAGACACGCTACAACTTCCGTCTACTTAGAGGAGATAAGAGAGCGCACAAGGTAACAGATAAATACTACACAAACATAACCCAGCCAATGCGATCCCCCTTCGCCAAGAGGTATTGCAAAGGCACACACACTTTTGAAAGGGTTTTATTAGCAATTTATTAACAACAGGAAATAAGGTGTAAGTTGTTCTATGATCAAGCTATACAATTCCAAGTCGTCCATAACCGCGGACACGGCTTATCGATAAGATGTACACCCTGCAGGGGTTGCCCAAATGTAACCATACGCATGCTCGAACCCACTTACTACAGGTGGAGTCTCACAACAAGACCGTTCCCAATGCAAGAGAAAGTTTAATGGGAGCCACCCAACTAAGCTACCCGTGACGAAGTCCTACTGCATTCGATACGGACCCGCAGGTTTGCGACATAGTCCAAAGTGCACTTACGACTGTGCACAAGATAAGTCTATCCGCGTTATGAGTACAAAGACAAGAATAAACACCCAAAGGCAACAGGAAGTAAATCGTGCATCGTGCATATGGGCAAATAAAACCAAGGTTGTGGCTCCCAATAAACAGACTCGAGGAAAGGTAGTGGGTGATGGGGGTCCCACTCCCCCACGTACGGGTAGAGCGCTCAATCTCGGAACAGATAACAAGAACTCGGGTCCTAGGGGACATTAGCAAGTCAAAGTTCCGATGCTTTCGCAAAGGGGCTCACAGATGCCTCTGCTTACAATTTTAGTTGTTAACAATAAAGTAAAGTGTGATTATCTCCAACAAAAGATATAGCATGTGATAACCTTCCAACAAGATATCCCGAACATCTCGAGATATCAACAAGACCCTAAACTCGCCTACGACTCGCAAAGCTGGCAAACAACAAACAATAGGTAGGGCGAGGAGGTGTATCTCGGACATATAGGTAACAGGTGGATAGGACACGTGACACAACAGAATCGCAACATAAGGATAGCAATAGATCAAAAGAGCATGTAAAAGTAAAATAGGTGAAGGGGTGGGCTCGCCTGTGAAAAGCTGCAGAAGAACTTGTCGAAGAACTCGTCGTATCTCACAACACCACTTCGCGATCCTATCCGGGAAGAAGCAAATGCTGGAACACACAACGTATGCAAGTCTTACTACTACGGATAAAGAACCGGCATGATCAAGATGATATGCATGACATGACAGATATGGTGCAATGCAACTTATCCAATTTAATCGGAGTCGGAACCCCGGACAAGCAAATTAGGTTGGAGTTGCATTTTCTACCGGCAAATTTAAGGATGGATTAGCATAGCAAACATGGCAGGGATGAGCTACTTCAATATTAAACGGAGCGGGGAAATCTTAGGTGGATATCCGAAATACTCCGCATATATGTGAGGTGAACATGCATAACTATCAACGCGTGACATGATGCGAGATGCAAACAAGCATATGGATGGCATATTCATGTTCAACATATTTTTCTGATCAATTTTCATATAGAACACTTTTTATTTCGAGTTACAGATTAAAAGTTATTGATTTTACAAGTTTAAAGCATTTCCTGGAATTTCACAAAATACAGAAAACGGGTGAGACTTTTCTCACCGAAGAGAGCGCAAGCCCAGGTCACTGACGCGCGGGTCCGGCCGCCGATCAAGGACTCGCCAGAGGAGGGACCCGGGTTGGATCTGAAACCGCAGGGGTTTTCCAGGAAAGGTTCGTAGACAAGGGCGCCGGTTTAGATCACAGAACAAGCAGGCTGGTTGCAAAAGCAACCGGATCTAGATCCGAGGGGCGTTCTCACCGAGCCGGCCCTAGCCGGTGTCGCCGACGAGTGGGGCCCGCCGGCCACGTGGTCGCCAAAGATGGCGAAGCGTCTTGGGCGCACCGAAGGCTGTTCGACAGGGGTTTCGGCGCGGGGCGGCGGTCACCACCGCGAGGACGGCATGGGGCGAGCGGGCATTGCAGGTGCCCCAGGATGCGCGCACGGGCTCCTCGGATGCGCCTCGTCGGCGCGGACAGAAGAAGGCGGCGCCAGTGCACAGGGGATCACGGAGGTCGCCGGCGGCGAGGATCTCATGACGGAAGGAGGCGGTCACCACGGGAAGAGCCAAATCGTAAGCAAGGGGAGGCTAGACTATGTCCGAGAGGTGCGCGGGGTTACCAGGAGGCTCGAGGAGGGTTCGGCTGGCCGTAGGAGGACGGCGTCGCCGGAATCGGAGAAATTCGCCGGTGCCCGTGGCGGGTATCGAGGTCGATGGCGACGCGATGAAGACCTCCCGGACCGATTCCTTGCGCCAGGAGGTCGAGGACGACGAGGGGCATCGATTGGTGGTGGCGGCATCGCTAGGGCCGGCCGGAGATGGTCGCTCGACGGTGAGGAGGCATGGTACTGTGGAGTTTCGCCTCACTCGTTCCTGGCTTGGAGAGGAAGAAGAAAAGGGGAAGGAGGAGATAAGGAGGAGCAGGTGGGGATTTGCGTGGAGGAGCGGCCTCCGCGTCCAGAGATAAGGCAGAGAGGGAAGGGAGCAGGTGAAAAGCGACGTGGTACAGAGCCATGGCGATGGCATCGGGCACAGGAGGGTTCACGCTCGTGGCGTGCCACAAGACGACGAGGGGGAGATCGGTCTCCACTGAACCGGTACGTGGGCTGCCAGAGAGAAGGAGGTGGGCCAGAGGGGAAAGAAGCTGGGCCGCCGGGGAGGAAGAGAAAGGAGAGAGGAGAGACGGCCAGAGAGAGGGAGATGGCCCAGGGGAGAAGAGGAGGTTTAGGTTTTATTTTTATTTCGAAAATATGTTTCCTCTTTGATTTTAAAACTGGTTGGAAACAAATTTGAAAACAAACCAGACAAGAATTTAATTTCAAAATGGAAACATTTGAAATAGATTTATTTATTTCATAGTTTTGGAGTTTGGGGTTTGAGGGAAGAAGAAAAGATAAAAGGAGGGTTTAATATAAAAACCCATATGAGAGGCCAACCGAATTAGTTTTTATTTAAAATAGTTTTTATTTTGTTAAAATCATGTGCATGATATGATGCATGATGTCATGATGATGCCCAAAAGAAAAAGAACAAACAAATCTAATAGGGGTATATCCGGGGCCGTTACAATCGACACCACTAACAAGGAACCTCGCCCCGAGGTTCCACGCCATGGTACGGGGGAGAGAGGTGAACTAGCGGATCTTCTGGCGCATCGTTGATCTTCACCCGACCTTGAGGTGGAACCTTCTTCTGACGAACTGTTGGTCTTCTCGACACCACTAACAAGAGTTCTTGCTCCACGTAGATCGGCGACACCACTAACAAGAAGTCGTTATTCCGCTGTCGATGATGCGCTTCTGCCGGGACCTCCGAAGATCGGACCTAATAGGTGAGGGGCAAAGATCGTCCAACCCACGTCGAAACCTAAGACTCGAAAAACTCAGATAAGAGAGAAGACTCAAAACTCGCAAAGGTAAGAGGAGAAAGAATATAGATAAGGAGAAAAATCAGATCTAATCAGATCTATCCAACGAATTTTAGAAAATAGTTTTTGACACTAGACACAACAACGTCAGTTGGCAAGGTTATCCTACAGGCTGGACTAGTGGGGTACCGTCAACCTGAGCTCTGATACCAACTTGTGACGCCCCGGAACCGGTACCATGAGGATTCCAGCGATCCCGCCGAAATCCGCATGATATCGATTCAGAGACGCCCTCCGACACGACGTGCGCGACGAATCACACACGTGATGCCAGAGGAATTAACACGAGCGGTAACATTACAACAGGATTACAATAGAGCCCACAAGATACAGATATATTACAACAACGACTCCAACGAGTCAAGATACAAATAGATACATACAAAGATCCAAATCATACAGAAGATCAAATACGTCCGAGTACGGACAAGATACAAATTGGACTAAGAGTCCTGAAGATAACCAGCGGCATTCATAACCCCGCCTGTGCCAAGCCTAAGGGTAACCTTGCTAACGTCGTCATCTCGTACTGTCAAAGTCGGGCCATCGGGTGCCGACAAAACGGGGAGGAGACAAAAAGAAAGGAAGGCGAGGGTAAGTACCATTGGCACGTACTTGCGAGACAAGACCAGCTATGCTCGCTGGTGGGCGGTATAAACTTCACCCGGCTATATGTGGAGTTTAGCGGCAGCAAAGCTACTATCCAATAGAGACACGCTACAACTTCCGTCTACTTAGAGGAGATAAGAGAGCGCACAAGGTAACAGATAAATACTACACAAACATAACCCAGCCAATGCGATCCCCCTTCGCCAAGAGGTATTGCAAAGGCACACACACTTTTGAAAGGGTTTTATTAGCAATTTATTAACAACAGGAAATAAGGTGTAAGTTGTTCTATGATCAAGCTATACAATTCCAAGTCGTCCATAACCGCGGACACGGCTTATCGATAAGATGTACACCTGCAGGTTGCCCAAATGTAACCATACGCATGCTCGAACCCACTTACTACGGGTGGAGTCTCACAACAAGACCGTTCCCAATGCAAGAGAAAGTTTAATGGGAGCCACCCAACTAAGCTACCCGTGACGAAGTCCTACTGCATCTCGATACGGACCCGAGAGGTTTGCGACATAGTCCAAAGTGCACTTACGACCAGGCACAAGATAAGTCTATCCGCGTTATGAGTACAGTACAGTAATAAACACCCGAAGGCAACAGGAAGTAAATCGTGCATCGTGCATATGGGCAAATAAAACCAAGGTTGTGGCTCCCAATAAACAGACTCGAGGAAAGGTAGTGGGTGATGGGGGTCCCACTCCCCCACGTACGGGTAGAGCGCTCAATCTCGGAACAGATAACAAGAACTCGGGTCCTAGGGGACATTAGCAAGTCAAAGTTAGATGCTTTCGCAAAGGGGCTCACGATGCCTCTGCTTACAATTTTAGTTGTTAACAATAAAGTAAAGTGTGATTATCTCCAACAAAAGATATAGCATGTGATAACCTTCCAACAAGATATCCCGAACATCTCGAGATATCAACAAGACCCTAAACTCGCCTACGACTCGCAAAGCTGGCAAACAACAAACAATAGGTAGGGCGAGGAGGTGTATCTCGGACATATAGGTAACAGGTGGATAGGACACGTGACACAACAGAATCGCAACATAAGGATAGCAATAGATCAAAAGAGCATGTAAAAGTAAAATAGGTGAAGGGGTGGGCTCGCCTGTGAAAAGCTGCAGAAGAACTTGTCGAAGAACTCGTCGTATCTCACAACACCACTTCGCGATCCTATCCGGGAAGAAGCAAATGCTGGAACACACAACGTATGCAAGTCTTACTACTACGGATAAAGAACCGGCATGATCAAGATGATATGCATGACATGACAGATATGGTGCAATGCAACTTATCCAATTTAATCGGAGTCGGAACCCCGGACAAGCAAATTAGGTTGGAGTTGCATTTTCTACCGGCAAATTTAAGGATGGATTAGCATAGCAAACATGGCAGGGATGAGCTACTTCAATATTAAACGGAGCGGGGAAATCTTAAGTGGATATCCGAAATACTCCGCATATATGTGAGGTGAACATGCATAACTATCAACGCGTGACATGATGCGAGATGCAAACAAGCATATGGATGGCATATTCATGTTCAGCATATTTTTCTGATCAATTTTCATATAGAACACTTTTTATTTCGAGTTACAGATTAAAAGTTATTGATTTTACAAGTTTTCTCACAGAGTTACAGAAAACGGGTGAGACTTTTCTCACCGAAGAGAGCGCAAGCCCAGGTCACTGACGCGCGGGTCCGGCTGCTGACTGGGCGCTGACTCGCCAGAGGAGGGACCCCGGGTTGGATCTGGAAACTGCAGGGGGTTTTCCAGGAAAGGTTCAGAGACAAGGGTGCCGGTTTAGATCACAGAACAAGCAGGGGGCTGGTTGCAAAAGCAACCAGATCTAGATCTGAGGGGCGTTCTCACCGAGCCAGGCCCTAGCCGGTGTCGCTGACGAGTGGGGCCCGCTGGCCACGTGGCTGCCAGCGTGGCGAAGCGTGCTGGGCGCACTGAAGCTGTTCGACAGGGGTTTCCAGCGCGGGGCGGCGGTCACCACCGCGAGGACGGCATGGGGCGAGCGGGCGTTGCAGGGCGCCCCAGGATGCGCGCACGGGCTCCTCGGATGCGCCTCGTCGGCGCGGACAGGAAGAAGGCGGCGCCAGGCACAGGGGATCACCGGAGGTCGCCGGCGGCGAGGATCTGCGGACGGAAGGAGGCGGTCACCATTGGGAAGAGCCAAATCAGAAGCAAGGGGAGGCTAGACTATGTCTGAGAGGTGCGCGGGGTTACCAGGAGGCTCGAGGAGGGTTCGGTTTGGCCGTAGGAGGACGGGCGTCGCCGGAATCGGAGAAATTCGCCGGTGCCCGTGGCGGGTATCGAGGTCGATGGCGACGCGATGAAGACCTCCCGGACCGATTCCTTGCGCCAGGAGGTCGAGGACGACGAGGGGCGTCGATTGGTGGTGGCGGCATCGCTAGGGGCGGCCGGAGATGGTCGCTCGACGGTGAGGAGGCATGGTACTGTGGAGTTTCGCCTCACTCGTTCCTGGCTTGGAGAGGAAGAAGAAAAGGGGAAGGAGGAGATAAGGAGGAGCAGGTGGGGATTTGCGTGGAGGAGCGGCCTCCGCGTCCAGAGATAAGGCAGAGAGGGAAGGGAGCAGGTGAAAAGCGACGTGGTCCAGAGCCATGGCGATGTCATCGGGCACAGGAGGGTTCACGCTCGTGGCGTGCCACAAGACGACGAGGGGGAGATCAGTCTCCACTGAACCGGTACGTGGGCTGCCAGAGAGAAGGAGGTGGGCCGGAGGGGAAAGAAGCTGGGCCGCCGGGGAGGAAGAGAAAGGAGAGAGGAGAGACGGCCAGAGAGAGGGAGATGGCCCAGGGGAGAAGAGGAGGTTTAGGTTTTATTTTTATTTCGAAAATACGTTTCCTCTTTGATTTTAAAACTGGTTGGAAACAAATTTGAAAACAAACCAGACAAGAATTTAATTTCAAAATGGAAACATTTGAAATAGATTTATTTATTTCATAGTTTTGGAGTTTGGGGTTTGAGGGAAGAAGAAAAGATAAAAGGAGGGTTTAATATAAAAACCCATATGAGAGGACAACCGAATTAGTTTTTATTTAAAATAGTTTTTATTTTGTTAAAATCATGTGCATGATATGATGCATGATGTCATGATGATGCACAAAAGAAAAGAACAAACAAATCTAATAGGTGTATATCCGGGGCTGTTACAGAGATGTCCTTGGAGCTAGGTAATGACGTGGGACTCCTCCTCCGGTGTTAATCCGTGCGCTTTTCTTGGTGTTGAACGGATTTGCCACCACTCCGATGCTTGCGACGGTGGCACGCGGGTATACTCGCGGAACTTCCTCAACTTCTCCTTCATCCTCGCTCTCGACTTCTTTCTTCAAATCAGGTCTTGAATATCCTCCTTCAAAGGCTCCTTGTCCTTGTTGTTGGAGACCATGGTGCTTCTAGATCAAAAACGGATCCTGGCAGAAAACAGCACGAAACAAAACACGACTAGAAAACGATATACGGACCTCCAGGGGTCCGGGAGATTATATAACAGAAATTTTCACGACAGAAGGAAAGTACCAGGTCGAACCAGAGTCGGAGAGGGACAACGAGGCGCCGTCCTCATAGGGCGGCGCGGCCAGGCTGGGGCCCGCGCCGGCCTATGGGGGCACGCCCTCGTGCGTCTCCTCCTTTCCGTTTCGATCTCGTAATTTTTCATATTTTCCGAAAATAGCAAAAACATTGTTCGTAAAGTTAAACGCGGACTTTTTATTACTAGTACTGTTACCTATTCAAAGTCGAACTCTGCAGAACTGTCAATTTGACCTTTGATGAAAGCTTCCGGAGTCACCACTTGGATAACATCAACATCTTCATTATAAGAATCACCAGAGATATAATGCTTGAGCCTTTGTCCATTAACTACTTGTGTGGCATCACCTTGCAGAGAACTAATTTTAATTGCCCCTGAACGATACACCTCCACAATGACATATGGTCCTTCCCATTTTGAGAGCAATTTCCCTGCAA
Organism: Lolium perenne; assembly: GCF_019359855.2. Classification (NCBI taxonomy): domain Eukaryota; kingdom Viridiplantae; phylum Streptophyta; class Magnoliopsida; order Poales; family Poaceae; genus Lolium; species Lolium perenne. The sequence goes on along the minus strand of NC_067247.2, from coordinate 282,280,490 downwards.
AAAATCTGAGACGAGACCGATACAACAGGACTTTATCTCCAACATTAAATTCTCTTTTGATAATTCTTCTATCATGCCATTTCTTAACTTTCTCTTTAAAGAGTTTAGCATTTTCATATGCTTCACTTCTCCATTCATCTAAAGAACTCAATTGTAGCAATCTCTTCTTACCAGCCAGTTTAGGATCTTTATTAAGTTCTCTTACAGCCCAATAAGCTTTGTGCTCTAGTTCTAAAGGTAAATGACAAGCTTTCCCATAAACCATTTTGTAAGGTGACATACCCATAGGATTTTTATAAGCAGTTCTATAAGCCCATAGTGCTTCCTTCAATTTACTAGCCCAGTTCTTTCTAGATTTATTAACAGTCTTTCCCAAAATATATTTAATCTCTCTATTTGATAATTCTACTTGCCCGCTAGTTTGAGGATGATAAGCGGAAGCAATCCTATGATTAATACCATATTTAGCAAGAGTTTTTCTAAAACCACCATGAATAAAATGAGAACCTCCATCAGTCATAATATATCTAGGTACTCCAAACCTAGGAAAAATAATATCTAAAAGCATTCTTAAAGAGGTCTCACCATCAGCACTTCTTGTGGGTATGGCTTCCACCCATTTAGTAACATAATCAACAGCGACAAGTATATGAGTGTTACCTTCTGTAGAAGGGAAAGGACCCATGAAGTCAAATCCCCAACAATTGAATGGTTCAATAACAAGAGTATAATTCATAGGCATTTCATTGCGTCTGGAGATATTACCAACCCTTTGACATTCATCACAAGATAAAATAAACTTTCTTGCATCTTTGAAGAGAGTTGGCCAATAGAAACCTGATTGTAGAACCTTTTGCGCAGTTCTATCTCCGGCGTGATGTCCTCCATAAGCACTACCATGACACTTACTCAGTGTCTCTTGTTGTTCATATTCGGAACACATCTTCGCATAATACCATCCACTCCTTCTTTATATAAGTGTGGGTCATCCCAAAAATAATGCCTCAAGTCATAAAAGAATTTCCTCCTTTGCTGAGCTGAAAAGGTTGGAGGCAAGTACTTGGAAACAATAAAGTTAGCATAATCAGCATACCAAGGACTATCTCGCGAGCTCACCTTTATTACAGCCAATTGTTCATTTGGAAAACTATCATTAACAGGAACAGGATCATAAGCAATATTTTCCAATCTAGACAAATTATCAGCAACAGGATTATCAGCACCTTTCCTATCTATAATACGAAAATCAAATTCTTGCAAAAGAAGTACCCATCTAATAAGCCTAGGCTTAGCATCTTTCTTTTTCATAAGGTACCTAATTGCAGCATGATCAGTATGAATTGTGACTTTTGAATCAACAATATAGGATCTAAACTTGTCACAAGCAAACACTACATCTAATAATTCTTTTTCCGTTGTAGCATAATTTCTTTGAGCAGCATCAAGAGTTTTGCTAGCATAATGAATAACATTCAATTTCTTATCTACTCGCTGTCCAAGAACAGCGCCTACAGCAAAATCACTAGCATCACACATAATTTCAAAAGGTAAATTCCAATCAGGAGGTTCAACTACAGGAGCAGTTGTTAAGGCTTTCTTTAGAGTTTCAAAAGCTTCCTTACAATCATCATCAAAAATGAAAGGTACATCTTTTTGAAGAAGATTAGTAAGAGGCTTTGAAATTTTGGAGAAATCTTTAATAAATCTCCTATAAAACCCAGCATGACCAAGAACACTACGAATACCTTTAACATCCCTCGGATAGGGCATCTTCTCAATTGCTTCAACTTTAGCTCTATCAACATCAATACCTCTCTCGGAAATTTTATGTCCCAATACAATTCCTTCATTAACCATAAAGTGGCATTTCTCCCAATTAAGAACAAGGTTAGTTTCTTCACATCTCTGCAAAACTTTATCAAGGTTTCGCAAGCAATTATCAAAAGAATTCCCATAGACAGAAAAATCATCCATGAATACCTCTACAATATTCTCACAAAAGCCATGAAAAATAGCAGACATGCATCTTTGAAAAGTAGCAGGATGATACGTCTCCGACGTATCGATAATTTCTTATGTTCCATGCCACATTATTGATGATATCTACATGTTTTATACACATTATATGTCGTATTTATGCATTTTCCGGCACTAACCTATTAACAAGATGCCGAAGAGCCAGTTGCTATTTTCTGCTGTTTTTGGTTTCAGAAATCCTACAAAGGAAATATTCTCGGAATTGGACGAAATCAACGCCCAGGGTCCTATTTTTGCACGAAGCTTCCAGAAGACCGAGGGGGAAAGGAAGTGGGGCCACGAGGCGCCGCCACACTAGGGCGGCGCGGCCTAGGTCTTGGCCGCGCGGCCCTAGCGTGTGGGGCCCTCGTGTGCCCCCCCGCGTTGCCCTTCCGCCTACTTAAAGCCTTCGTCGCGAAACCCCCAGTACCGAGAGCCACGATACGGAAAACCTTACTGAGACGCCGCCGCCGCCAATCCCATCTCGGGGGATTTTGGAGATCGCCTCCGGCACCCTGCCGGAGAGGGGAATCATATCCCGGAGGACTCTTCATCGCCATGATCGCCTCCGGAGTGATGAGTGAGTAGTTCACCCCTGGACTATGGGTCCATAGCAGTAGCTAGATGGTTGTCTTCTCCTTATGTGCTTCATTGTCGGATCTTGTGAGCTGCCTAACATGATCAAGATCATCTATCTGTAATGCTATATGTTGTGTTTGTCGGGATCCGATGGATAGAGAATACTATGTTATGTTAATTATCAATCTATTACCTATGTGTTGTTTATGATCTTGCATGCTCTCTGTTATTAGTAGAGGCTCTGGCCAAGTTTTTACTCTTAACTCCAAGTGGGAGTATTTATGCTCGATAGTGGGTTCATGCCTCCATTAAATCTGGGACAGTGATAGAAAGTTCTAAGGTTGTGGATGTGCTGTTGCCACTAGGGATAAAACATTGATGCTATGTCCAAGGATGTAGTTGTTGATTACATTACGCACCATACTTAATGCAATTGTCTGTTGTTTGCAACTTAATACCGGAAGGGGTTCGCATGATAACCTGAAGGTGGACTTTTTAGGCATAGATGCATGCTGGATAGCGGTCTATGTACTTTGTCGTAATGCCCAATTAAATCTCACAATACTTATCATATCATGTATGTGCATTGTCATGCCCTCTCTATTTGTCAATTGCCCGACTGTAATTTGTTCACCCAACATGCTATTTATCTTATGGGAGAGACACCTCTAGTGAACTGTGGACCCCGGTCCTATTCTTTACATCGCATACAATCTACTGCAATTGTTCTTTACTGTTTTCTGCAAACAATCATCTTCCACATAATACGGTTAATCCTTTGTTACAGCAAGCCGGTGAGATTGACAACCTCACTGTTACGTTGGGGCAAAGTACTTTGGTTGTGTTGTGCAGGTTCCACGTTGGCGCCGGAATCACTGGTGTTGCGCCGCACTACATCCCTCCGCCATCAACCTTCAACATGCTTCTTGGCTCCTCCTGGTTCGATAAACCTTGGTTTCTTTCTGAGGAAAAACTTACTGCTGTGCACATCACACCTTCCTCTTGGGGTTCCCAACGGACGTGTGTTTCACGCGCATCAAGACTATTTTCTGGCACCGTTGCCGGGGAGATCAAGACACGCTGTGAGGGGAGTCTCCACTTCCAATCTCTTTACTTTGTTTTTTTTCTTGCTTTACTTTATTTACTATCTTGTTCTCCATATCAAAAACATAAAAAAAAAATTAGTTACTTGCATTTACTTTATCTAGTTTGCTTTATTTACTACTGCTAAAATGAATACTCCTGAAAACACTAAGTTGTGTGACTTCACAAACTCTAATAATAATGATTTCCTATGCACACCTATTGCTCCACCTGCTACTACAGCAGAATTCTTTGAAATTAAACCTGCTTTACTGAATCTTGTCATGAGAGAGCAATTTTCTGGTATTAGTTCTGATGATGCTGCTGCCCATCTTAATAATTTTGTTGAGCTATGTGAAATGCAAAAGTATAAGGATGTAGATGGTGATATTATAAAATTGAAATTGTTTCCTTTCTCATTAAGAGGAAGAGCTAAAGATTGGTTGCTATCTTTGCCTAAGAATAGTATTGATTCATGGACTAAATGTAAGGATGCTTTTATTGGTAGATATTATCCTCCCGCTAAAATTATATCTTTGAGAAGTAGCATAATGAATTTTAAGCAATTAGATAATGAACATGTTGCTCAAGCATGGGAGAGAATGAAATCTTTGGTAAAGAATTGCCCAACCCATGGACTGACTACTTGGATGATCATCCAAACCTTCTATGCAGGACTAAATTTTTCTTCGCGGAACCTATTGGATTCAGCTGCTGGAGGTACCTTTATGTCCATCACTTTGGGGGCAGCTACAAAGCTTCTTGATGATATGATGATAAATTACTCTGAATGGCACACGGAAAGAGCTCCACAAGGTAAGAAGGTAAATTCTGTTGAAGAAACCTCCTCCTTGAGTGATAAGATTGATGTGATTATGTCTATGCTTGTGAATGGTAGATCTAATGTTGATCCTAATAATGTTCATTTAGCTTCATTGGTTGCTCAAGAAGAACATATTGATATAAACTTCATTAAAAATAACAATTACAATAATTCTAGGCCATATTCTGCTAATGGTAACTCTTATGGTAGATATGTTTCACCTAATGAGGAAAAGATGTTGGAAATTGAAAGATCCACCAAGAGCTTTATGCAATCACAATATGAGCAAAACAAATTGTTTACTAAAACTATGAATGAACAATCTACCTTGTTGAAGAATATAGGAAATCAACTTGAAAATCTGAATATGGAGATTTCTGGGTTGCAAACTAAACTTGCAAATGCTGAAAACCGAATCTCATACATGTCTGCGTCACAATCTTCTTTAATTAATAAAATGGCTGCTAAACCTGAGGATATTGAAAATAAAATTGTTACTACAGCAAATGCCATCCAAGTTAGAATTAATGAGAATATAAGATTAATGGCCGAATTGCGTGCTAGATGGGATAGAGAAGAAAATGAAAAACTAGCTAAAGAGAATAATGTAGCTAAAGTTTGGACTATTACCACCACTAGTAATGATAATGAATCACATGTTGCTACACCTCCTACTATCAATGGTAAAATAATTGGTGTTGGCAATGTTTCTACTCCTAGTGCAAAGTGTACAAAACTGCCTGAAATTGCTAAAACTGCTGAAACTGCTTGTGATAAAACTGCTGAAATTTTTTCCAACATTGGGGATGATGATCCCATTGCTGTAGCTCATAATAATTTAGATTTTGATGATTGCCACATCTCTGAAGTTATAAAGTTCTTACAAAAACTTGCTAAGAGTCCTAATGCTAGTGCTATAAATTTGGCCTTTACAAAACATATTACAAATGCTCTCATAAAAGCTAGAGAAGAGAAACTAAAACTTGAAACCTCTATTCCTAGAAAGTTAGAAGATGGTTGGGAGCCCATCATTAAGATGAAGATCAATGATTTTGATTGTAATGCTTTATGTGATCTTGGTGCAAGTATTTCTGTTATGCCTAAGAAAGTCTATGATATGCTTGACTTGCCACCATTGAAAAATTGCTATTTGGATGTTAATCTTGCTGATAATGCTAAAAAGAAACCTTTGGGGAGAGTTGATAATGTTCGCATTATGGTTAACAATAACCTTGTCCCCGTTGATTTTGTTGTCTTGGATATTGAATGCAATGCATCTTGCCCCATTATATTGGGAAGACCTTTTCTTCGAACCGTTGGTGCTACTATTGATATGAAGGAAGGTAATATTAAATATCAATTTCCTCTCAAGAAAGGTATGGAACACTTCCCTAGAAAAAGAATGAAGTTACCTTATGATTCTATTATTAGAACAAATTATGATGTCGATGCTTCATCTCTTGATAATACTTGATTCACACTTTCTGCGCCTAGCTGAAAGGCGTTAAAGAAAAGCGCTTATGGGAGACAACCCATGTTTTTACTACAGTACTTTGTTTTATATTTGAGTCTTGGAAGTTGTTTACTACTGTAGCAACCTCTCCTTATCATGTTTTTGTGCCAAGTAAAGTCTCTATGGTAAAGTTGATGCTAGATTTGGATTGCTGCGCAGAAACAGCATTGCTGTCTGTCACTAATTCGCGCAGAAGTCTCTGTAAAAAAATCAAAAAAATCTGAAAATTTACGTGTGTGATCCTCAGATATGTACGCAACTTTCATTAGTTTTGAGTTTTTCCGTTTGAGCAAGTTAAGTGCCCCTTCCAGGTTCGTCTTTACGAACTGTTCTGTTTTGACAGATTCTGCATTTTATTTCGCATTGCCGCTTTTGCTATGTTGGATGAATATCTTTGTTCCATTAATGTCCAGTAGCTTTGTGCAATGTCCAGAAGTGTAAGAATGATTGTGTCACCTCTGAACATTTGAATTTTTGATTGTGCACTAACCCTCTAACGAGTTTGCTTGAAGTTTGGTGTGAAGGAAGTTTTCAAGGGTCAAGAGAGGAGTATGATATACTAAGATCAAGAGGAGTGAAATCTCTAAGCTTGGGGATGCCCCGGTGGTTCACCCCTGCATATTTTAAGAAGACTCAAGCGTCTAAGCTTGGGGATGCCCAAGGCATCCCCTTCTTCATCGACAACATCATCAGGTTCCTCCCCTGAAACTATATTTTTATTCAGTCACATCTTATGTACTTTGCTTGGAGCGTCTGTTTGTTTTTGTTTTTGTTTTTGTTTGAATAAAATGGATCCTAGCATTCATTGTGTGGGAGAGAGACACGCTCCGTTGTTGCATATGGACAAATATGTCCTTAGGCTTTACTCATAGTATTCATGGCGAAGGTTGAATCTTCTTCGTTAAATTGTTATATGGTTGGAATCGGGGAATGCTACATGTAGTAATTCTAAAATGTCTTGGATAATTTGATACTTGGCAATTGTTTTGCTCATGTTTAAGCTCTTGCTTCATATACTTTGCACCCATTAATGAAGAAATACATAGAGCTTGGTAAAATTTGGTTTGCATATTTGGTCTCTCTAAAGTCTAGATAATTTCTAGTATTGAGTTTTGAACAACAAGGAAGACGGTGTAGAGTCTTATAATGTTTACAATATGTCTTTTATGTGAGTTTTGCTGCACCGGTTCATCCTTGTGTTTGTTTCAAATAAACCTTGCTAGCCTAAACCTTGTATCGAGAGGGAATACTTCTCATGCATCCAAAATCCTTGAGCCAACCACTATGCCATTTGTGTCCACCATACCTACCTACTACATGGTATTTCTCCGCCATTCCAAAGTAAATTGCTTGAGTGCTACCTTTAAATTTCCATCATTCGCCTTGCAATATATAGCTCATGGGACAAAATAGCCTTAAAAACTATTGTGGTATTGAATATGTACTTATGCACTTTATCTCTTATTAAGTTGCTTGTTGTGCGATAACCATGTTCCTGGGGACGCCATCAACTACTCTTTGTTGAATATCATGTGAGTTGCTATGCATGTCCGTCTTGTCTGAAGTAAGGGAGATCTACCACTTAATGGTTAGAGCATGCATATTGTTAGAGAAGAACATTGGGCCGCTAACTAAAGCCATGAATCATGGTGGAAGTTTCAGTTTTGGACATACATCCTCAATCTCATATGAGAACACTAATTGTTGCTACATGCTTATGCATTAAAGAGGAGTCCATTATCTGTTGTCCATGTTGTCCCGGTATGGATGTCTAAGTTGAGAATAATCAAAAGCGAGAAATCCAAAATGCGAGCTTTCTCCTTAGACCTTTGTACAGGCGGCATGGAGGTACCCCTTTGTGACACTTGGTTAAAACAGGTGTATTGCGATGATCCGGGTAGTCCAAGCAAATTAGGACAAGGTGCGGGCACTATTAGTATACTATGCATGAGGCTTGCAACTTGTAAGATATAATTTACATGATACATATGCTTTATTACTACCGTTGACAAAATTGTTTCATGTTTTCAAAATAAAAGCTCTAGCACAAATATAGCAATCGATGCTTTCCTCTTTGAAGGACCTTTCTTTTACTTTTATGTTGAGTCAGTTCACCTATCTCTCCACCTCAAGAAGCAAACACTTGTGTGAACTGTGCATTGATTCCTACATACTTGCATATTGCACTTGTTATATTACTCTATGTTGACACTATCCATGAGATATACATGTTATAAGTTGAAAGCAACCGCTGAAACTTAATCTTCTTTTGTGTTGCTTCAATACCTTTACTTTGATTTATTGCTTTATGAGTTAACTCTTATGCAAGACTTATTAATGCTTGTCTTGAAGTACTATTCATGAAAAGTCTTTGCTTTATGATTCATTTGTTTACTCATGTCATTACCATTGTTTTGATCGCTGCATTCATTACATATGCTTACAATAGTATGATCAAGGTTATGATGGCATGTCACTCCAGAAATTATCTTTGTTATCGTTTACCTGCTCGGGACGAGCAGGAACTAAGCTTGGGGATGCTGATACGTCTCCGACGTATCGATAATTTCTTATGTTCCATGCCACATTATTGATGATATCTACATGTTTTATACACATTATATGTCGTATTTATGCATTTTCCGGCACTAACCTATTAACAAGATGCCGAAGAGCCAGTTGCTGTTTTCTGCTGTTTTTGGTTTCAGAAATCCTACAAAGGAAATATTCTCGGAATTGGACGAAATCAACGCCTAGGGTCCTATTTTTGCACGAAGCTTCCAGAAGACCGAGGGGGAAAGGAAGTGGGGCCACGAGGCGCCGCCACACTAGGGCGGCGCGGCCTAGGTCTTGGCCGCGTGGCCCTAGCGTGTGGGGCCCTCGTGTGGCCCCCCGCGTTGCCCTTCCGCCTACTTAAAGCCTTCGTCGCGAAACCCCCAGTACCGAGAGCCACGATACGGAAAACCTTACTGAGACGCCGCCGCCGCCAATCCCATCTCGGGGGATTTTGGAGATCGCCTCCGGCACCCTGCCGGAGAGGGGAATCATCTCCCGGAGGACTCTTCATCGCCATGATCGCCTCCGGAGTGATGAGTGAGTAGTTCACCCCTGGACTATGGGTCCATAGCAGTAGCTAGATGGTTGTCTTCTCCTTATGTGCTTCATTGTCGGATCTTGTGAGCTGCCTAACATGATCAAGATCATCTATCTGTAATGCTATATGTTGTGTTTGTCGGGATCCGATGGATAGAGAATACTATGTTATGTTAATTATCAATCTATTACCTATGTGTTGTTTATGATCTTGCATGCTCTCCGTTATTAGTAGAGGCTCTGGCCAAGTTTTTACTCTTAACTCCAAGAGGGAGTATTTATGCTCGATAGTGGGTTCATGCCTCCATTAAATGCAGGACAAAGGACAGAAAGTTCTAAGGTTGTGGATGTGCTGTTGCCACTAGGGATAAAACATTGATGCTATGTCCAAGGATGTAGTTGTTGATTACATTACGCACCATACTTAATGCAATTGTCTGTTGTTTGCAACTTAATACCGGAAGGGGTTCGGATGATAACCTGAAGGTGGACTTTTTACGCATAGATGCATGCTGGATAGCGGTCTATGTACTTTGTCGTAATGCCCAATTAAATCTCACAATACTTATCATATCATGTATGTGCATTGTCATGCCCTCTCTATTTGTCAATTGCCCGACTGTAATTTGTTCACCCAACATGCTATTTATCTTATGGGAGAGACACCTCTAGTGAACTGTGGACCCCGGTCCTATTCTTTACATCGCATACAATCTACTGCAATTGTTCTTTACTGTTTTCTGCAAACAATCATCTTCCACACAATACGGTTAATCCTTTGTTACAGCAAGCCGGTGAGATTGACAACCTCACTGTTACGTTGGGGCAAAGTACTTTGGTTGTGTTGTGCAGGTTCCACGTTGGCGCCGGAATCACTGGTGTTGCGCCGCACTACATCCCTCCGCCATCAACCTTCAACGTGCTTCTTGGCTCCTCCTGGTTCGATAAACCTTGGTTTCTTTCTGAGGGAAAACTTACTGATGTGCACATCACACCTTCCTCTTGGGGTTCCCAACGGACGTGTGTTTCACGCGCATCACAGGAGCATTACATAAACCAAAAGGCATACGTCTATAAGCATAAGTTCCATAGGGACAAGTGAAAGTGGTTTTCTCTTGATCTTTAGTTTTAACAGCAATTTGTGAGAACCCAGAATAACCATCAAGAAAGCAAAAATGAGTATTTTTTAGACAACCTTTCTAACATTTGATCAATAAAGGGTAAAGGGTAATGATCTTTCTTAGTAACCTTATTAACTTTTCGATAATCATTGCACATTCTATACCCTACAACTACTATTTGAGGGATGAGCTCATCATTATCATTAGGCACAACAGTCATTCCTCCTTTCTTAGGAACACAATGCACATGACTAACCCATCTACTATCAGCAATAGGATATATAATACCTGCTTCAAGAAGTTTTAATAGCTCATTCCTTACCACATCCTTCATCTTAGGAATTAGACGACGCTGATGTTCAACAACAGGCTTTGCATCATCTTCCATGTTGATAGCATGTTGGCAAATAGTGGGAGAAATCTCCTTCAAGTCATCAAGAGTGTAGCCAATAGCTCCTCGGTGTTTCTTCAATATTTCCAAGAACCTTTCTTCTTCAAATTCTGAAAGCTTAGAACTAATAATAACAGGATATATTTTCTTATCATCAATATGAGCATACTTAAGATTATCAGGTAGTGGTTTCAAATCGAAAACAGGATCTTCCTTTGGGGGTGGTGTTGTACCTAAATCTTCAACCGGCAAGTCATGTTTAAGAATAGGTTGACGAAGGAAGATTTCATCAAGCTCATTCCTTTCTTCCCTAAAAACTTCACTCTCGCTATCCTCCAAATGTTGCTGCAAAGGATTATTAGGAGCAAGAGCAATAGATGCATACTGTTCAACTCTAAAATCATTATTAGGCAAATCAGCTTTATACGGAGTTTTGGCAAATTTAGAGAAAATAAACTCATAAGTTTCACCAGCAAATTTAGTCACAATTTTTTCCTTCTTGCAATCTATAACAGCTCCACAAGTATTTAGAAAAGGTCTACCAAAAATAATAGGACAAGACTTACTAGCAGCAGAACCAAGTACTAAAAAGTCAGCAGGATATTTAATCTTACCACATAGAACTTCCACATCTCGAACAATACCAATAGGAGAGATAGTTTCTCTATTAGCTAGTCGAATAACCACATCAATATCTTCAAGTTCACAAGAACCAATCTCATGCATGATTTCCGTATAGAGCTCATAAGGTATGGCACTAATACTTGCACCAATGTCGCATAAACCATAATAACAATGATCACCAATTCTAACAGAGAGCATAGGAACACTGGCTTTCCTAGACTTATTAGGATGCGAAACAATATTAGAAGCATCTTCACAGAAAATAATATGACCATCTTCTACATTTTCAGTCACAACATCCTTAACTATTGCAATAGCAGGTTCAACCTTTATTTGGTCCTCAGGTTCTATAGGTTTCTTTGCACTTTTATTAACCGCACTAGTTATAACAGAATACTCCTTCATTTTAGCAGGGAAATGAGTTTTTTCAATATAAGCTTCAGGAAGGATATGATCAACAGTTTCAATTACAGCACATTTATTTATAGATGAATCAGTTTTATCTTTGTATGGTTCATGATACTTATCAAAATTCTTCCTAGGCAATTCAAAATGAGAGGAAAAAGCTTTATAAAAATTTGCAACAACTTGAGAGTCAAGACCGTAAGCAGCACTCATATTATGAAATTTATCAGTATCCATAAAAGTTTCAATGCATTCATAATCATAATTTATACCTGACTCTCTACCTTTGTCGTTCTCCCATCCTTCAGTATTCTCTTGGATCCGATCAAGAAGGTCCCTTTTAAATTCTTCTTTGTTGCGTGTGAATGATCCGGAACAAGTAGTATCCAGCAAGGTTTTATCTTGAAAAGAAAGTCTTGCATAGAAATTATCAATGATAATATTACCAGGAAGCTCATGAATGGGGCATTTGAGCATTAAAGACTTCAATCTCCCCCATGCTTGGGCAATACTCTCTCCATCACGAGGCCAGAAATTATATATGCGGTTCCGATCTTTGTGAATTTCACTTGGAGGATAGAATTTAGAATAAAATAGAAGTACAATATCCTTCCAATCAAGAGAATCACCATTCTTCAGCAATTAATACCAGTGCGCCGCTTTACCAGACAGCGATATAGAGAATAGTTTCTTTCTAACTTCATCCATAGCAATACCTGCACATTTGAATAACCCGCATAATTCATGTAAAAACAGTAAATGATCTCCAGGATGGACTGTTCCATCCCCTTCATAGCGGTTATCCACAACACGTTCAATAATTTTCATAGGTATTTTGTATGGAACCTCTTTCTCACCTGGCGCCTCATCCACTACCTTTGCAGTAGTAGTAGATTTTCCAAATAGGAGTTCAAGAGAAGATCTCTCCATAATGAATTATAGCAGCAGGCAGAAATAAAATCAGCACGTACAGTAAAGGTTTCCCTTACCAATTCCACTTACCAATAGCGCTTCACTCCCCGGCAACGGCAACAGAAAATAGTCTTGATGACCCACAAGTATAGGGGGTGTATCGTAGTAATTTCGATAAATAAGAGTGTCGAACCCAACGAGGAGCAGAAGGTGTTGACAAGCAGTTTCGATGAAGGATTCACTGTAAATGCTCACAGACAAGTATTCAGGGGGTTTTGATATAGCAGATAAATAGAGTACAAGTAAATAAAATGCGAGAGTAATAGTTGCAGCAAGTGGCCCAATCCTTTTTAGCACAAAGGACAAGCCGGTTTATTTACTTATAATGACCAAACGTTCTTGAGGACACACGGGAATTTAGTCTAGTGCTTTCGCTTCATATAGCTGATTAATCTTCATTGTTTTGATAAGTGTTGTGTGGGTGAACCTATGCTAATGCACCGCCCTTCCTAGGACTAATACATACTTGTGATTATACCCCTTGCAAGCATCCGCAAATACAAGAAAGTAATTAAGATAAATCTAACCACAGCCTTAAACTCTGAGATCCTGCTATCCCTCCTGCATCGATATACCAACGGGGTTCAAAGTTGTCACTCCCAAGCAACCCCACAATTAGCAAACGAATACAAGATGTATTCCCCTAGGCCCATAAAGGTGAAGTATCATGTAGTCGACGTTCACATGACACCACTAGAAGAATAACACCACAACTTAAATATCATAACATTGAATATCAATCAACATAGTTCACTACTAACATTTAGACTTCACCCATGTCCTCAAGAACTAAACGAACTACTCACGAGACATCATATGGAACATGATCAGAGGTGATATGATGATGAATAACAATCTGAACATAAACCTTGGTTCAATGGTTTCACTCAATAGCATCAATAACAAGGAGTAATCAATACCGGGAGAGTTTCCCCTATCAAACAATCAAGATTCAACCCTAGATGTTACAGCGGTGACGAGGTGCAGCGGTGGAGATGGCGGTGACGATGGTGGAGATGATGGTGATGATGATCCCAATGAAGTCCAACTCGATGACAATGACGATGGCGTCGATTTCCCCCTCCGGGAGGGAATTTCCCCGGCGGATTCCTGCCCGCCGGAGAGCTCTTTTCTCTCTGGTGTTTTCCGCCCCGCAGAGGCGGCTGTGTCTCTTCGCGATTATTCCCTGGAGCTTAGGTTTTCGGGACGAAGAAGTACGCGAAGGAGAGGCGGCCGAAGGGGGCTGTGGGCCCCCTCCCCACAAGGCGGCGCGGCCAGGCCAGGGCCCGCGCCGGCCTATGGGGGGCCATGGCGGCCCTCCTCGGTCCCTCCTTTTGGCTGGCTTCGTCTTCGGGAAAAATAAGATCTCCGGTATAATTTCCGTCAATTGTTGATCTCCAGAAATATTGCATTCTGACGGTGCTTTTTCCAGCAGAATCCAGACTCCGGTGAATGATTCTCCAATAATCATGAAACATGCAAAATAGATGAAATAACATAAGTATCATCTCTAAATATGAAATATATCAATGAATAACAGTAAATTACGATATAAAATAGTGATGCAAAATGGACGTATCAGCGGGTCAATCAATAACGCTCCTCGGGCATCATCATCGATAAATCTTCAACGCAAAGAGTCAGCTCAACAATAATTACATCGGTTCACTAGTCCACATCCCGTCAGCCACGCCGTTGGTGACATCATCAAAATCATCGACTCTTTCGTAACGGAGCATTTGAATATTCTCGGAACTCGAAGAAGTCTACGATATTCGACTTAGCAAACTACAACCTATAAATGACAACTTCATAGTCATCCACAGGCTCGGGGGCTACTCCCATCGAGAGCGATGACCGCGCACCCGATAAAAAGATGGAAGCTTCGTCAATAAGAAGAACAGACCCGAAGGTTCTAACGGTCCTGGTTTGAGCCCGGGGACTCAAATCTGTGTAGGGTAACATCGTTTTGCTCCGGCAGTTAGCCAGTCTCGATCTATCGAGTGAAACTGGGTTCGTTACTCCATCCTTTACGTATATTCAACTTCTTGACTTATATCAAGCCTATACTTCTTTCGAAGACCCGATAGATTCGAAAGCATCGGATGATGGAAAGGATCCAAAAACATCGACATCAATGTCAGATTCCTCAAGTAGTACAACTTGAGTCTACGCATGGTTTCAAGCACCCGCCCGTAGACTCGGGGGCTACTCCCATCGGGAGCGCTACTCGCGCACCCGATAACAAATGATTTCAGCTCTTAATCAATTACAAGATACAATATTCTTCGACTAATCAAAGATATTCGGATGATGGCAACTTTAGTCCCTAGCCGAAGCTTCGCTTCGGCCAGACACTCGAGGGCTACTGATGTGGGCATTACCCTTTGGGTACCCATTATTGGTATACCCGGTGCAGATTATGGAGGTGGACAAGCACAATGACTCGACAAACTAGACCTGCATGTAATATCGACTTGGACTACAAGAAAGAGGACTCCAATTCGTAGTCGACTAGGACTCTTGTAAAACTCTAGCTTGGTTGCATATATAAAGTCAGGCAGGGGCACCACTTGAGGGCACCTAAGATCATACACGCGATATGCCTATACATCGCAACCCGCAGATTAGAACTAGACTAGATACATTCCACCTACGGCGGCACCCTGTAAACATATTATCATATACTGGATTGCTAGTAGGACGTAGCGATCCTCCATCGCGGGGACATGAACCTAGGTACGTCATGTTCCATCTCGCTCCTGGAATCTCCATCGTCGCCTTCTGTCAATCC
Source organism: Lolium perenne (assembly GCF_019359855.2). Taxonomy (NCBI): domain Eukaryota; kingdom Viridiplantae; phylum Streptophyta; class Magnoliopsida; order Poales; family Poaceae; genus Lolium; species Lolium perenne. The sequence goes on along the minus strand of NC_067247.2, from coordinate 282,265,076 downwards.
TAAGCCCCGCATGGTGGGCATTGCCGAGGAGTCACCTCGTCACTCGCGGCATCAAATTACTCATACACTTGTCAACCGCCAACACCCAAAGCTTGGACTTCAACTTAATCTTTTGGAGGATCACCGATGGTAGTGCATGCTTGTTCTTGAACACCCGGTGTTTCTTTCATTCCAAACCTCCAAAGACACAAGGAGAGTAGTCGAGGCCAAGTCCTTGTGCTTCATTATCATTCCCCACCAAGTGTGAAGACAATTGGTTGGCCAGGCGTGAAAATCAAGAGAATGAAGGCGAAGACATTCCTTCATGAGACTTGAAAGCCTAATGGTATATCGGAAGCTCGTAGGGTGGACACCTAAACATCTTGGAAGCAAGCACTCCCCACAATGGAACCCTATTGTCCGTTAGCGCAAGCACTCTCGCTTCACCCCATCACTATGGGCAGATTTGACAAGAAATCTCCAAATCTCTCCGTAGCCAATCCCCACAACAGATGCTTAAATGTACTTCTCAACTTCCACACCTTAGGAGCTCGTAGGGTAGACATCTAAACATCTAGGAGAGGTCGAATCTCCAAGAGGGTCTTTGTTCTTAGCGTCCGCAGTACGTTCTTATTTGGTGCTCAGCATAAGAGATACACATCCTTGCCTCTAATAGATAAGATTGGATACACGAGAGAAAGGAGGGGTGAGCCTTATAATATCGATCACAAGGATCTTCACGATAATGTTTGAGGCTCTACCAACCTAGCCTTGGAGAGAAGCTCTAAACTATTTTTAGATAGCCGGGGAGGATACTAGCCTTTGCATAAAGTTGTGCTATAGACGTTTTTAAATATCTTGCAGACAAGACAAAGAAATGGTAGCACACGTGGGCAATGGTCACCTGATTGCAACGTCTGTTTGAACAAGAATACAAAGCAGTGATCACACAATGGGCAGTCCTTTCTTTTGGGGTTATGCTCTCTGTGGAGGTTGTCCTCTCTCGATAATCACTTAGAACTCAATAACTGCCAGGTCTAACTCTGTGTAGTATCAGTAGATAAACATGAAGCATTGATTCCCAAACAAAGGTTCGCTTTAGCATGCAGTCGTGCTTCAACCATGGGTTTGAAAAAACGATGTAAGGCTTTCATGACAGACTTGATACTTTAAGTGATTTTAGGGGGTGGGTATGTTGTGTATATTTTGTGTATAGGTTGATGAGCACTTGACAATATAATATGTGTGACATCCTCGGATGAGCACTATGCAGATTTTTGCGTATCCGCCAAAATCCGTACAATAATGATCCTAATTAATACACCCATTAAGCACAACATGCACGTTGAAACATACACACGATACAAGTGGAATTATCACAATAGTTCACGAATCAACCCACAAGAAACATATATATACAACCACGATTCCAAGGAGTCAATTTAACTAAAGGATACAATACAAAGATACAAATAAAAAACGAAGTAGCATCCAAGTATGGATAAAAATACAAATGGGCCTAAGAGGCATGAATATAAGAAACTGACATCCATAATCATGCCTAGGCAAAGCCGGAAGGTAACCCTACAAATGACGTTGATCCCATACCTACTGAAATGGTGCAACGGTTGGAGAGAGAGATAGATAGCAGTAAGTAATAAAGCAATAAAGCATACTTGGAGTCTTAGAAGACGGCAAATCACGTCCATATATAGGAATGGTGGACTTAGTGGTGGCAAAGCATGCACTAAAATAACCTACAGATAGCTGATACAACTTCCGTCTATTATAGAAGGTAAGAGTACATAAGGACCTAACTAGATACTAACGAACATAACCTAACCAATCATGACCACCTTTGCATAACCACTGAGGAAACACTCCCAAAGACACTCACAAGATTGAAACTTTTTATAGTTTATTATTAATTAAAGTAGTTATAGTTTACTAGTCCATTTATTATTACTAAGGTGCAAGTTGTATATGATTGATTTAAACAGCTTCAAGTCGTCCATAACCATGGACACGGCTTTTCAAAAGGATTCAACCCCGCGGGGTTTCAAAATGCACCCACCCGCACATTCAACCCCAAGAAGAAAATGGCAAAAGGTAGGTATCATGACATGCACTCTCCTTCACTACAAAAAAAGTCACGGGAGCCACCCAACTAAGCCACCCGCATTAAAGTCTGATCGAGCTCCGTAACAAATCTAGAGGTTTGTGACCACGACTAAGAGAAAACAGTGCCCAACGGGATGAGACCAACTTACAAAAACATATTGCAACCCAATACTAGCGTGCAAGGGTAAGACACTCAAGGAAACAACGACAACAACAGGCGGCGTGTGAGCCCGTCGAGCGGGAGTTTTCTCGGCAATGACACCACATGCGAGGAGGTGCGAGACGACTCCCTCGACTACCTCAGCCTCCTCGCATGGGAACACGAGTAACTCGTCGTGGTGAAGAAGGGAGAAGAACTCTCCATCATGTCACCCGGTGTGGACCTGGAGGAGGCACTTTGTCTATTGATACCTTCGATTTGGATTATGGATTGTAGTATGATAAGCTTTTTCCCAAGAAGACCTAGGTTTAATCGAACCTTGGGAAGCACTGCTAAAATGGTGTAAAGGAAACGTCTACAAGATTTTGCTAGTTGATTTGATTTTATGTTTACCGGACCTATTTAGTTTACTTTGATTGGGTTATGTTTAATGGATGGAAATAGGCCAGGGTCAAGGATTTTCCTGCAGCTATGCATACATATAGAAATGAAGTACAAATGTGTAGTAAAAATAGTGATTAGAGATTTGTGAACAACACATCCGTAAATGCTGTTGCCCCTAAATCCAGAGGTGACAAGAGTCTCTTGGTCCAACCAATGTTCCCACAGCCGTGAGTAACAACAATTATTAACTAAATGAATACAGACCAAAGAATTAAGCTAGATGAGTGTGCCGTTGATCCCGAGTGAATCACTAAACATGTAATGTTACTTTCCCCTTTCTGTCAGTGAGGTTTCGCGGTACCATTCCGTTCTCCCCTCATCCCACCTCTTCCCTTGATCGATCCGATAGACATGGGTACCTGCAGATCATCAAATCGAGGCAAGGAGACAAGGATACAAGATTGCAGAGCTCCTATTCAATACTTACACAAATTCATGAGATTAGATGCATATAAAAGCTGCGAGGATTCACCCCGACCCGCAGCCCGTGAGGACTAGTCACACATAATATCAAGATCAAAGATAGAAATCATTGTTGCAAATACTTGAATTAAAATCATAATATGCTTACAATGGTCACCAATTCTCAAGGAGATCTCTATTACAATGGTGATGGCTATGGCTATGGAGGAGATGGGAGATAAAATGGATGAACTGTAGTGGTGGATCTCCTTCGGTGTGGTGTAGATGGATCTGATGGATGGCGGCTCTGTTTGGCAACGAATGGCTCTCTCTTTGGCGTCGGTCCCTTCATAGAACTTATAGGGTTTGACCTCAGGAAGGCTGCGGCACCCCGTAAGGGCGGACTGTACGGGCGGGTTCCCATACCGATGTCCTCTAAACTCCCTGGAACCGCCTTTCGACGTCTGGTCAACTTTGTTGTCCTTGTGACGAGATTTTCTTTAGTAATTGCAGGTCCATTTTCCATAATGGCTTGATTTCTTGCAGACCATTTGAAGATAGAAGAGATTGCACATCTTTGCAATAATTATTCATTAGTAGCACATTGAGAGGGAAACTTAGGCAATTTCGTGACATAGCTAAAGGTTTAAACGTGATAAAAAGTGGCGTATTTCACAGCCATTAACTTCCCCACGCTTAGCCTTGATTGTCCTCGAGCAAGAAACAAAGAACCATAAGGAACTTGGCGTTAAACCAAAATAACGAGAAAGTAAATTCACTTACAAGTGGTAGCCTTATGAGTCCAGAACTTCTTCCATTCGAAAGCTTAGCATGGTTAGAGAAGTGCAAAGAATATAATGCAAGCATCGGTAACTCGAGACAATCATAATAAAAAATTATGAGCATGAATAACTAGTCGTGTAAACAATCACTCTAGCTTAAGTAGTTAAATCTTAGTATGCCAAGTAACACTAGGAAGTTTATTGTCATCAAAGTTAAATATGAGCATTCATGTCAAAAGAGGTGTAAGAAATGAAGTATCTTATTGACGCCCACATCAATAGATCACGACTATCAAGACACTTAATATCAATTCATTGCCTTTCAAGAAAAATCATCTAGTACTAATGAGTCCATGCCAAGACTTTAGAAGTGATACATTTGGATTCCAATGATAGTTTCCAATCAAGAGTCATGGATGACCATTAGTAATATTTTTGCAACACTCAAGGGAACTAATAGTTGCACACGAGTAGCTAGCTACCCGTGCCTTCAACTCAACAGCTGAAATTGGGATTTATACCGCAAATCGTTCGTAAACCAGCGGAGGTGTTAGCATCCCAAGAGTGTGCACCATAATTTGTAAACAAGCTTTAAGTAATATCATACTTGATTCACAACATTATAGCTTGGCATGCATCTCAGTCACCACTAGACTACAGTTTAATCAAACAATTCCTATTAAGAGTGCTATCAAGTGTATCACTATATCTATGGAGTTAAGTAGCTTCAAAGTTAAACCCTGATAATCGGTCATCATACAAGTCATAATTATAGGCTTTTTCTTGTTGTACTTGTTTGGCAATATTATTTCCAAGGAAAAACTCGGTTAACTAAATGAACTAGAGCAAGAGCTATCACAATTAATTAAAATCTCCACTCCAATTGTTTCAAATCACTCCCACTAATACCATATCTTAACAAGTCTACTAACTAGCATAAACAATTCCAAACTTCCAAAGTGGAAGACATAGGACATACCTCTTATAGATGACTTCACATTTATCTTCTTTATGATGTGTTCCTTCAAAACTCTCAGTAGATCACTCTCATTAATAATATCAATGCAAAGAGGCAAATGTAAATCCGCTTTTTCATGAACAAGGATAAAAGGAAAAATCTTTTTGTTTTCTGTGAATTTGGGTTGAGAGGAAAAAGTAAGAGATTGGTGACAAAGTAAGGAACTTAAAACAAATTAAAGGAAAACCAAACTAAAATCGAAAGCAAATAAAAAGCAAAGTGTTGGAATAAACCAACACGAGTGTTTCAAAGCTCTTTCAAAGAGTTGGAGTACAAACTTATTAAACACAAATAAAAGTTCTTGAGGAACACATCCGCAAACTTAGGCTTTTGCAAGCCCTCTTGTTGAACTCATTGTGGCGGTGGAGGATAGTTCCCAAAGTTCCATTGGCTTCTCCAATGAGTGAACTGAGAATCGAGATCGTTGTTGGAGCCTCGAAAGTTGATGGTGAGGTTGATCATGTTCTCAATGCTTCCTTCGAGCGCGTACATGTCCTGATAGGTGGTGAAGTTATTAAGTGTTTGTTGCTCCAGTTCAGGTCCTTCATGTTCTTCTTCAACTTCTTCTTCTCCTTCGGGTTCATTTTGTTGTTGGGGTAGATTTGCCTCAACCTGCGGATCATAATGCAAACGTCTATCCTCGATAGAGATTAGACCATTAGGCGAAGGGGCAGAGATCAAGTGATTAGCTCCCGGTATGTTGAAGTAATATCAACCATTAATTATTCTAACCATACCACATGCATTTAGAGTAGTAAAACCAAGACAGTGAGGTCCTTCCAATGCTCGTAAATTACACACATTGATGTTAAGTCATCGTGCCGAGACGGTGATGACTCCCTGATGCGTGCAATTAACACACGTCCGTTGGGAACCCCAAGAGGAAGGTGTGATGCAGACAGTAGCAAGTTTTCCCTCAGGAAGAAACCAAGGTTTATCAAACCAGGAGGAGCCAAGAAGCACGTTGAAGGTTGATGGCGGCGAAATGTAGTGCGGCGCAACACCAGGGATTCCGGCGCCAACGTGGAACCTGCACAACACAACCAAAGTACTTTGCCCCAACGTAATAGTGAGGTTGTCAATCTCACCGGCTTGCTGTGAACAAAGGATTAACCGTATTGTGTGGAAGATGATTGTTTGCGAAGAACAGTAAAGAACAATTGCAGTAGATTGTATTTCAGATGTAAGAATAGGACCGGGGTCCATAGTTCACTAGTGGTGTCTCTCCCATAAGATAAATAGCATGTTGGGTGAACGAATTACAGTTGGGCAATTGACAAATAAAGAAGGCATAACAATGCACATACATATATCATGAAGAGTACTATGAGATTTAATCAGGGCATTACGACAAAGTACATAGACCGCTATCCAGCATGCATCTATGCCTAAAAAGTCCACTTTCAGGTTATCATCCGAACCCCTTCCGATATTAAGTTGCAAGCAACAGACAATTGCATTAAGTATGGTGCGTAATGTAATCAACACAAATATCCTTAGACAAAGCATCGATGTTTTATCCCTAGTGGCAACAGCACATCCACAACCTTAGAACTTTCATCACCTGTCCTGCATTTAATGGAGGCATGAACCCACTATCGAGCATAAATACTCCCTCTTGGAGTCACAAGTATCAACTTGGCCAGAGCCTCTACTAGCAACGGAGAGCATGCAAGAACATAAACAACTCATATATGATAGATTGATAATCAACTTGACATAGTATTCAATATCCATCGGATCCCAACAAACACAACATGTAGGATTACAAATAGACGATCTTGATCATGATAGGCAGCTCACAAGATCGAACATGATATCACAATTAGGACAAGACGACCATCTAGCTACTGCTATGGACCCATAGTCCAGGAGTGAACTACTCACACATCGATCCGGAGGCGATCATGGCGATGAAGAGTCCTCCGGGAGATGATTTCCCTCTCCGGCAGGGTGCCGGAGGCGATCTCTTGAATCCCCCGAGATGGGATTGGCGGCGGCTGCGTCTCTGGAAGGTTTTCCGTATCGTGGCTCTCGGTACTGGGGGTTTCGCGACGAAGACTATATGTAGGCGGAAGGGTAGGTCAGGGGGCGTCACGAGGGGCCCACACAACAGGCCGGCGCGGCCAGGGCTTGGGCCGCGCCGCCCTAGCGTGTGGCCACCTCGTGGCCCCACTTCGTTTCCTCTTCGGACTTCTGGAAGCTTCGTGGAAAAATAGGCCCCTTTGCGTTAATTTAGTCCAATTCCGAGAATATTTCCTTACTAGGATTTCTGAAACCAAAAACAGCAGAAAACAGCAACTGGCTCTTCGGCATCTTGTCAATAGGTTAGTGCCGGAAAATGCATAATAATGACATATAATGTGTATAAAACATGTGAGTATCATCATAAAAGTAGCATGGAACATAAGAAATTATAGATACGTTTGGGACGTATCAAGCATCCCCAAGCTTAGTTCCTACTCGCCCTCGAGTAGGTAAACGATAACAAAGATAATTTCTGAAGTGACATGCTATCATAATTTTGATCAATACTATTGTAAAGCACATGAGATGAATGCCGTGATTCGAAGCAATGATGAAGACAATGAGTAAACAAATGAATCATATAGCAAAGACTTTTCATGAATAATACTTTCAAGACAAGCATCAATAAGACTTGCATAACAGTTAACTCATAAGCAATAAATTCTTAGTAGAAAGCTTTGAAACAACACAAAGGAATATATAAGTTTCAGCGGTTGCTTTCAACTTCAACATGTATATCTCATGGATAATTGTCAACACAAAGTAATATAACAAGTGCAATAGGTAAACATGTAAGAATCAATGCACACAGCTTACACAAGTGTTTGCTTCTAAGATAGAAAGAAGTAGGTAAACTGACTCAACAATAAAGTAGAAGAATGGCCCTTCACAGAGGGAAGCATGGATTACTATTTTTGTGCTAGAGCTTTTCATTTTGAAAACAAGAAACAATTTTTTCAACGGTAGTAATAAATCATATGAGTTATGTATAAGATATCTTATAAGTTGCAAGCCTCATGCATAGTATACCAATAGCGCCCGTACCTTGTCCTAATTAGCTTGGATTAACATGGATTATCATTGCATAACATATGTTTCAACCAAGTGTCACAAAGGGGTACCTCTATGCCGCCTGTACAAGGGTCTAAGGAGAAGGTTCGCATTGGATTTCTCGCTTTTGATCATTCTCAACTTAGACACTGATGCGTGTGGTTGACACGTCCGTTGGGAACCCCAAGAGGAAGGTGTGATGCGCACAGCGGCAAGTTTCCCTCAGTAAGAAACCAAGGTTTAATCGAACCAGTAGGAGTCAAGAAGAACGTTGAAGGTTGATGGCGGCGGAATGTAGTGCGACGCAACACCAGAGATTCCGGCGCCAACGTGGAACCTGCACAACACAACCAAAGTACTTTGCCCCAACGAAACAGTGAGGTTGTCAATCTCACCGGCTTGCTGTAACAAAGGATTAACCATATTGTGTGGAAGATGATTGTTTGCGTAAAACGTAGAACAAAGATTACAAGAGATTGTATTTCAAGATAGAGAATTGGACCGGGGTCCACAGTTCACTAGAGGTGTCTCTCCCATAAGATAAACAGCATGTTGGGTGAACAAATTACAGTTGGGCAATTGACAAATAAAGAGGGCATGACCATGCACATACATATTATGATGAGTATAGTGAGATTTAATTGGGCATTACGACAAAGTACATAGACCGCCATCCAGCATGCATCTATGCCTAAAAAGTCCACCTTCAGGTTATCATCCGAACCCCCTCCAGTATTAAGTTGCTAACAATAGACAATTGCATTAAGTATTGCGCGCAATGTAATTAGTGACTACATCCTTGAACATAGCACCAATGTTTTATCCCTAGTGGCAACAGCACATCCATAACCTTAGAGGTTCTTGTCACCCCTCCAGATTCACGGAGACATGAACCCACTATCGAGCATAAATACTCCCTCTTGGAGTTACTAGCATCAACTTGGCCAGAGCATCTACTAATAACGGAGAGCATGCAAGATCATAAACAACACATAGACATAACTTTGATAATCAACATAACAAGTATTCTCTATTCATCGGATCCCAACAAACGCAACATATAGAATTACAGATAGATGATCTTGATCATGTTAGGCAGCTCACAAGATCCGACAATGAAGCACAATGGGGAGAAGACAACCATCTAGCTACTGCTATGGACCCATAGTCCAGGGGTAGACTACTCACACATCACTCCGGAGGCGACCATGGCGGCGTAGAGTCCTCCGGGAGATGAATCCCCTCTCCGGCAGGTGCCGTAGGCGATCTCCTGGATCCCCCGAGATGGGATCGGCGGCGGCGGCGTCTCTGGAAGGTTTTCCGTATCGTGGCTCTCGGTACTGGGGGTTTCGCAACGGAGGCTTTAAGTAGGCGGAAGGGCAGGTCAGGAGGCGGCACGAGGGGCCCACACTACAGGCCGGCGCGGCCAGGGCTTGGGCCGCGCCGCCCTGTAGTCTGGCCACCTCGTGGCCCCACTTCGTCTCTTCTTCGGACTTCTGGAAGCTTCGTGGCAAAATAGGACCCTGGGCGTTGATTTCATCCAATTCCGAGAATATTTCGTTACTAGGATTTCTGAAACCAAAAACAGCAGAAACAAAGAATCGGCACTTCGGCATCTTGTTAATAGGTTAGTTCCAGAAAATGCACAAATATGACATAAAGTGTGCATAAAACATGTAGATAACATCAATAATGTGGCATGGAACATAAGAAATTATCGATACGTCGGAGACGTATCAGACACCCATACCGGGACAACATAGACAACAGATAATGGACTCCTCTTTTAATGCTTAAGCATTCAACAACAGATAATATTCTCATAAGAGATTGAGGATTTGTGTCCAAACTGAAACTTCCACCATGATTCATGGCTTTAGTTAGTGGCCCAATGTTCTTCTCTAACAATATGCATACTCAAACCATTTGATCATGAAAATATCCCTTACTTCAGACAAGACGAACATGCATAGCAACTCACATGATACTCAACAAAGGTAAAAGTTGATGGCGTCCCCAGAAACATGGTTACCGCACAACAAGCAACTTATTAAGAAATAAGACACATAAGTACATATTCTTCACCACAATAGTTTTTAAGGCTATTTTCCCATGAGCTATGTATTGTAAAGGCAAAGAATGGAAGTTTAAAGGTAGCACTCAAGTAATGTACTTTGGAATGACGGAGAAATGCCATGTAGTAGGTAGGTATGGTGGACACAATTGGCATGGATTTGGCTCAAGGATTTGGATGCACGAGAAGAATCCCTCTCAATACAAGGCTAGGCTAGCAAGGTTGTTTGAAGCAAACTCAAGTATGAAATGGTGCAGCAAGACTCACATATAAACATATTGTAAGCATTATAAGACTTTACATCGTCTCCTTGTTGTTCAAACACCTCAACCAGAAAATATCTAGACTTAGAGAGACCAATCATGCAAACCAAATTTTAACAAGCTCTATGTAGTTCTTCATTAATAGGTGCAAAGTACATGATGCAAGAGCTTAAACATGATCTATATGAGCAAAACAATTGCCAAGTATCACATTATTCAAGACATTATACCATTTACCACATGCGGCATTTTCCGTTTCCAACCATATAACAATGAACGAGGTAGTTCAACCTTCGCAATGAACATTAAGAATAAAGCTAAGAACACATGTGTTCATACGAAACAGCGGAGCGTAATATCTCCAATATAAAGAATGCTAGGATCCGATTTTATTCAAATAAAAACAAAAAACAAAAACAAACAGACGCTCCAAGCAAAGCACATAAGATGTGATTGAATAAAAATATAGTTTCACTAGAGGAACCTGATAATGTTGTCGATGAAGAAGGGGATGCCTTGGGCATCCCCAAGCTTAGATGCTTGAGTATTCTTGAAATATGCAGGGATGAACCACAGGGGCATCCCCAAGCTTAGACTTTTCACTCTTCTTGATCATATTGTATCATCCTCCTCTCTTGATCCTTGAAAACTTCCTCCACACCAAACTCGAAACAAACTCATTAGAGGGTTAGTGCATAATTGAAAATTCATATATTCAGAGGTGACATAATCATTCTTAACACTTCTGGATATTGCACAAAGCTACTGAAAGTTAATGGAACAAAGAAATCCATAAAACATAGCAAAACAGGCAATGCGAAATAAAAGGCAGAATCTGTCAAAACAGAATAGTCCGTAAAGACGAATTTTACAGGGGCACTTAACTTGCTCAGATGAAAATGCTCAAATTGAATGAAAGTTGCGTACATATCTGAGGATCACACACGTAAATTTGCAGATTTTTCTGAGTTACCTACAGAGAATTCTGCCCAGATTCGTGACAGCAAGAAATCTGTTTCTGCGCAGTAATCCAAATCTAGTATTGACTTTACTATCAAAGACTTTACTTGGCACAACAATGCAATAAAATAAAGATAAGGAGAGGTTGCTACAGTAGTAACAACTTCCAAGACTCAAATATAAAACAAAGGTGCTGTAGTAAAAACATGGGTTGTCTCCCATAAGCGCTTTTCTTTAACGCCTTTCAGCTAGGCGCAGAAAGTGTGAATCAAGTATTATCATGAGATGAAGCATCAACATTATAATTTGTTCTAATAATAGAATCATAAGGTAACTTCATTTTCTTTCTAGGGAAGTGTTCCATACATTTCTTGAGAGGAAATTGATATTTAATATTACCTTCCTTCATATCAATAATAGCACCAACAGTTCGAAGAAAAGGTCTTCCCAATATAATGGGACAAGATGTATTGCATTCAATATCCAAGACAACAAAATCAACGGGGACAAGGTTATTGTTAACCCTAATACGAACATTATCAATCCTCCCAAAGGTTTCTTCGTAGCATTATCAGCAAGATTAACATCGAAATAACAATTTTTCAATGGTGGCAAGTCAAGCATATCATAGAGTTTCTTAGGCATAACAGAAATACTTGCACCAAGATCACATAAAGCATTACAATCAAAATCATTGACCCTCATCTTAATGATGGGCTCCCAACCATCTTCTAACTTCCTAGGAATAGAAGTTTCAAGTTTTAGTTTCTCTTCTCTAGCTTTTATGAGAGCATTTGTAATATGTTTTGTAAAGGCCAAATTTATAGCACTAGCATTGGGACTTCTAGCAAGTTTTTGTATGAACTTTATAACTTCAGAGATGTGACAATCATCAAAATCTAAACCATTATGATCTACAGCAATGGGATCATTGTCCCCAATGTTGGAAAAAAATTTCAGCAGTTTTATCACAAGCAGTTTCAGCAGTTTTAGCAATTTCAGGTAATTTTGCACGCTTTGCACTAGGAGTAGAAACATTGCCAACACCAATTATTTTACCATTCATAGTAGGAGGTGTAGCAACATGTGAATCATTATCATTACTAGTGGTGGTAATAGTCCAAACTTTAGCTACATTATTCTCTTTAGCAAGTTTTTCATTTTCTTCTCTTTCCCACCTAGCATGCAATTCAGCCATCAATCTTATATTCTCATTAATTCTAACTTGGATGGCATTTGCTGTAGTAACAATCTTATTATCAATATCCTTATTAGGCATAACTTTCAATTTTAAAAGATCAACATCAGAGGCAAGTCTATCAACTCTAGAGGCAAGAATATCGATTTTATCAAGCTTTTCCTCAACAGATTTGTTAAAAGCAGTTTGTGTACTAATAAATTCTTTAAGCATGGCTTCAAGACCAGAGGGTACATTCCTATTATTGTTGTAAGAATTCCCATAAGAATTACCATAACCAGTACCATTATTAGAAGGATATGGCCTATAGTTGTTACCAGAATTATTCCTATAAGCATTGTTGTTGAAATTATTATTTTTAATGAAGTTCACATCAACATTTTCTTCTTGAGCAACCAATGAAGCTAAAGGAACATTATTTGGATCAACATTAGATCTACCATTCACAAGCATAGACATAATCACATCAATCTTATCACTCAAGGAGGAGGTTTCTTTGACAGAATTTACCTTCTTACCTTGTGGAGCTCTTTCCGTGTGCCATTCAGAGTAATTTATCATCATATCATCAAGAAGCTTTGTAGCCGCCCCCAAAGTGATGGACATAAAGGTACCTCCAGCAGCTGAATCCAATAGGTTCCGCGAAGAAAAATTCAATCCTGCATAGAAGGTTTGGATGATCATCCAAGTAGTTAGTCCATGGGTTGGGCAATTCTTTACCAAAGATTTCATTCTTTCCCATGCTTGAGCAACATGTTCATTATCTAATTGCTTAAAATTCATTATGCTACTTCTCAAAGATATAATTTTAGCGGGAGGATAATATCTACCAATAAAAGCATCCTTACATTTAGTCCATGAATCAATACTATTCTTAGGCAAAGATAGCAACCAATCTTTAGCTCTTCCTCTTAATGAGAAAGGAAACAATTTCAATTTTATAATATCACCATCTACATCCTTATACTTTTGCATTTCACATAGTTCAACAAAATTATTAAGATGGGCAGCAGCATCATCAGAACTAACACCAGAAAATTGCTCTCTCATAACAACATTCAGTAAAGCAGGTTTAATTTCAAAGAATTCTGCTGTAGTAGCAGGTGGAGCAATAGGTGTGCATAGGAAATCATTATTATTAGTGTTTGTGAAGTCACACAACTTAGTATTTTCAGGGGTATTCATTTTAACAGTAGTAAATAAAGCAAACTAGATAAAGTAAATGCAAGTAACTATTTTTTTGTGTTTTTGGTATAGAGAGCAAGACAGTAAATAAAGTAAAGCTAGCAACTAATTTTTTTGTGTTTTGTTTTAGTGCAGCAAACAAAGTAGTAAATAAAATAAAGCAAGACAAAAAACAAAGTAAAGACATTGGAAGTGGAGACTCCCCTTGCAGCGTGTCTTGATCTCCCCGGCAACGGCGCCAGAAAATTAGCTGTTGTCGTGGGAGTTGGAAATCCCTAGGGTGTAACTTTTCTTCAGATCCCCCGCAACGGCGCCAGAAAATTAGCTTGATGCATGCAATTAACACACGTCCGTTGGGAACCCCAAGAGGAAGGTGTGATGCAGACAGTAGCAAGTTTTCCCTCAGAAAGAAACCAAGGTTTATCGAACCAGGAGGAGCCAAGAAGCACATTGAAGGTTGATGGCGGCGAAATGTAGTGCGGCGCAACACCAGGGATTCCGGTGCCAACGTGGAACCTGCACAACACAACCAAAGTACTTTGCCCCAACATAACAGTGAGGTTGTCAATCTCACCGGCTTGCTGTGAACAAAGGATTAACCGTATTGTGTGGAAGATGATTGTTTGCGAAGAACAGTAAAGAACAATTGCAGTAGATTGTATTTCAGATGTAAGAATAGGACCGGGGTCCACAGTTCACTAGTGGTGTCTCTCCCATAAGATAAATAGCATGTTGGGTGAACGAATTACAGTTGGGCAATTGACAAATAAAGAAGGCATAACAATGCACATACATATATCATGAAGAGTACTATGAGAATTAATCAGGGCATTACGACAAAGTACATAGACCGCTATCCAGCATGCATCTATGCCTAAAAAGTCCACTTTCAGGTTATCATCCGAACCCCTTCCGGTATTAAGTTGCAAGCAACAGACAATTGCATTAAGTATGGTGCGTAATGTAATCAACACAAATATCCTTAGACAAAGCATCGATGTTTTATCCCTAGTGGCAACAGCACATCCACAACCTTAGAACTTTCATCACACTGTCCCAGATTTAATGGAGGCATGAACCCACTATCGAGCATAAATACTCCCTCTTGGAGTCACAAGTATCAACTTGGCCAGAGCCTCTACTAGCAACGGAGAGCATGCAAGAACATAAACAACTCATATATGATAGACTGATAATCAACTTGACATAGTATTTAATATCCATCGGATCCCAACAAACACAACATGTAGGATTACAAATAGATGATCTTGATCATGATAGGCAGCTCACAACATCGAACATGATAGCACAATTAGGAGAAGACGACCATCTAGCTACTGCTATGGACCCATAGTCCAGGGGTGAACTACTCACACATCGATCCGGAGGTGATCATGGCGATGAAGAGTCCTCCGGGAGATGATTCCCCTCTCCGGCAGGGTGCCGGAGGCGATCTCCTGAATCCCCCGAGATGGGATTGGCGGCGGCTGCGTCTCTGGAAGGTTTTCCGTATCGTGGCTCTCGGTACTGGGGGTTTCGCGACGAAGACTATATGTAGGCGGAAGGGTAGGTCAGGGGGCGTCACGAGGGGCCCACACAACAGGCCGGCGCGGCCAGGGCTTGGGCCGCGCCGCCCTAGCGTGTGGCCACCTCGTGGCCCCACTTCGTTTCCTCTTCGGACTTCTGGAAGCTTCATGGAAAAATAGGCCCCTGGGCGTTGATTTCGTTCAATTCCGAGAATATTTCCTTACTAGGATTTCTGAAACCAAAAACAGCAGAAAACAGCAACTGGCTCTTCGGCATCTCGTCAATAGGTTAGTGCCGGAAAATGCATAATAATGACATATAATGTGTATAAAACATGTGAGTATCATCATAAAAGTAGCATGGAACATAAGAAATTATAGATACGTTTGGGACGTATCACTCCCCCTCCGCATATGGGGTCCCCGAGCTTCAAGTGCTTGGTGGTTTAGGTAAATGATGAGAAGGGCGCCCAAGTTTAGACGGATGTTGATATTTGGGAACACAACCTTTGCGAGGATCATCATGTCATATTCAATGATTCTTGTGAAATCACCACGTGCGGTTCATCAACCGGAAGAATATCCGACCGACTCCGGGTTGGTCTTCCTCCGGGGTGTGATACCTTCCCACCGTATGCTTCAAGGTGCTAAGGAACTCGAGTAGCAAGCGGCGATAGGTGGCGGCCTCTTGAATAACAAAGTGAAGCAAACCAACATTGTTGCAAAGGGTATTGAAATCGTGGCGTAGGCCTAGTTTGTTCAGAATATGGGGGCATGCCCATTTTTCGACTTGATCTCGCGGTTCTTGAGGCGGTTGAAACGGTTGAGTTGACGCCGATCATCGAACTAGATGCCAAATGCAGCAGGGGTGTTCTCAACCAGTTGTGCGTGTGTGCGGCTCCTCGTGTTCATCATGGTTCGATTGAGTGCGAGGAATCAAATCCAAAATGAACAGATTTGAAGATCCAATGGATTTGGTTTGGAGTTTGGAGGAGAAAGAGAGAGAATATGAATATTTTGGGTTAGGTTTACCTCTTCTGTGCTTAAGTCGCGATCTGATGCACGGTACGGACGTACGATACGGTACAGTACGGGTACAACCTGATGTCTACACACGCTTCTATTCTTGTAGACAGTGTTGGGCCTCCAAGTGCAGAGGTTTTAGAACAACATCAAGTTTCCCTTAAGTGGATCACCCAAGGTTTATCGAACTCAGGGAGGTAGAGGTCAAAGATATCCCTCTCAAGCAACCCTGCAATTACGATACAAGAAGTCTCTTGTGTCGCCAACACACCCAATACACTTGTCAGGTGTATAGGTGCACTAGTTCGGCGAAGAGATAGTGAAATACAAGTAATATGGATGATTATGAGTGGTAAATGCAATCTGAAATAAAAATGGCAGCAAGCAAACATGTAGCAGAACTGGTTGTAAACGGTGTTCCAATGCTTAGAAACAAGGCTTAGGGGTCATACTTTCACTAGTGGACACTCTCAACAATGATACCATAATTGAATACATAGATATTATCACTTCACTATGCTACTCTGAACCACTCTCCGGTTTGATAATAAACACAAATTCACTATATAGGGATGCATAAGCACTCCTTAAAGTTCGCATTCCCAAACTATGGATGCCTCACGCTGTCACTTTGAGCATACAAAGATGGTACTAACTAGACACCACAAGTCATAAGTATTTCTGTAAATTAAGCTTAAGATACAAACACGTTGTGCACACTGTCACCTTCACACCGTTGGACAAGGTGTCTCCGGAGATCACATAATAAAACCACTTGAGTAGCACAATAGTTGAAGAATAACATCTACTTATTCAACTAGTTTACAATGCCCATGATCACATAAATATCATACATGGAGAGATAGATAGACCACACAGCTACTGGCAAAGCCCTCAGCCTCGGGGGAGAACTACTCACTCCTCATCATGGGAGCCAGCAACGTCCGTGGAGATGGCGGTGGAGCCGATGGAGATGGCTCCGGGGGATATTCCCCATCCCGGCAGGGTGCCAGAACAGAAACTTCTATCCCCTGAATCTTGTCTGCGACGGTGGCGGAGCTACAGAACTTTTTGTGGGCGAAGGCTAGTTGATTTAGGGTTTTTGCGTCGGGAGGCATTTATAGGCGGACGGGCGAGGTCGGTGGAGGCCAGGGGGCCCACACCACCCCTAGGCACGGGCCAAGGCCAGGCCGCGCCTAGGTGTGGTCTGGCTACCCTGCGCCACTTCTTCGACCCCCCTCTGGACTCTGTCTTCGTTACGGAAAAATATTGACTTCGGCTTTTCTTTCGTTCAATTCCAAGAATATTTCATGTACAACTTTTCTGAAATACAAAACAGCAGAAAACAGGGAACTAGCACTGTGGCATCTTGTTAATAGGTTAGTGCCGGAAAATGTATAGAAGTGCAACGGAGCATGAGCAAAACATATACAAATTGGTGTAAAATAAGCATGGAACATCAAAAATTATAGGTACGTTTGAGACATATCACAACCCGCACATACTAGGTGTCGCCGCCTCAGGGTTGAGTCGGTGCACTCGGTACGGATGCGCGGTACGGCCGTATCTCCCCGTACTGGCGGTTGCTATTCCTACGGGATCCTTTCCGAAAAATTGTTGTTTTTCGATGAGGTGGTACGGGCGGGTGCCCCCGTACCGATGGTCGCTAAAGTTGTAGATGCTTTCGACGAAACTTTCATTTTTCTCATCTTCCGGTTGCGGAAGTGGTACAGGTGCGTGGTACGGTCCGTTACCACCGTACCGATGGTCGCCATTTGTACCGAACCTACGAAACTTTTAATTTCTTTGCATTTCTGCACATGCCTTTGCACATCAACATATCCTCAAAAATGACTAAGGAAAAAACCAGCGGTTCATAAAACTTAAGAATGCTCATATGTTAGTATATAAAATCGAGAGGTATAAACACTTATTTCTTCTCCTCTTTTCCAAAGGAACGCATGAACACTCTTTATTGGAAATAAAAAACAAACAAAAAACTAAAACAAGAACTAGTAAAGGAAATTTTATTTAGCATGGGTTGCCTCCCATGAAGCGCTTATAGTTAAGGTCAATTAGCTTGACGCATATGGTGATCATTTTGATTTTGTAAGTGGAATACCCACTCCAAAGTAATTAGCTTTTAAAGTGATGATCCCATTACCCACTCCACAGTACTACAAATGGTTCTTTAGACGGTAGTCCAATTCTCACATTCCCTTCATGCAAATTGATTAGAGATTTAATAGTTCTAAGAAATGTCCTTCCTAAGATTATATAGTTCTTCAGACATGTCCACAATAACAAGATCAATAAGAGCGGTGCATCCTTTAATATCTACCACAATATTATCTTTGATTCCTACAACTTGTTTATTAGTAGAATCAGCTAAGTGAAGTCTTAGCTCAGTTGTTTTGAATGGCCCCAATTTTAACTTATCAAATAAGCTCCTTGGAGATGCTTGCACCAAGATCACAAAGTGCAACAACCTCATTTACTCCAATATGAATTTTAATAGTGGGCTCAAATATATCATCAAGCTTAGCTAGGAGTTTTTCAGCTAGCTTCTTATATTGTTGTTCTAGCTCACGAACTTTGCATGCTACTTCATGAATAAATTGTCGGTACATAGTACCGTTACCTTGATCGATTCCAAGATTCTTGACGGTGATCATCTTCACGAGATCTTGCAAGGAATAGTCCAGTGATGGAGCGTTGCCATAGTCCAGCTCTTCAGGTTCTCCGTTTTCTTCTTTGATCCTCATCATCTTGAGATCTTCAACGGGGTTTGGTTCGGGCCTCTCTGCGAATCTCGCAAGTATTATAGTTTGGCTTTCAGCTATCTTGCCCAATTGTTCCTCAACGGTCTTTATCCTTTCCTGTAGAACTTGAACACCATTCTTGAGAGAAACAGTTTGGTTAGACAAATTCCCTAATATGGTACTATGATTCTCAGTAAGTTTTGTAAGAGTATTATTTTGTAAGAGTATTATTTTGAAAGTACTTTCAATATAAACATTACCATTGCTTGCTCCACTACCATTAGTGTAGTTGTTACTTTGAACTCCTGCAGGATTAGTGTATTGCTTTTGAAAATTTGAGCCAAAGTTTTGACTCTTCCATGCAGGGTTATAAGGATTTCTAGCTATGAAATCTACTTCCTCAATATTACAATTGGTGACGACATTAACTTGGGTATTTTCCTCACCCTTCAAGATATTTATAAGCTCATCTACTTTTGAAGTAAGCTCTTCATTATTACCTTCGGTGATTAAATTTACCTTTCTCGAGGAGGATATTTCTACATGCCATTGAGCAAGGTTGCTTTGCATATCATCTAGGAGTCTTCTAGCAACTTCAACTTGCTTGCTCATGAATGTTCCTCCGGCTGCAATATCAAGCATAGACTTTCACATTGGGTTAAGATCATTATAAAATAAATGGAGAATTAACCAGTCTTCCATTCCATGACTTGGATAGTTCATGATGGATTCCTTCATCCTTTGGAATACAAGTGCTAGTGGCTCACGGTCTTCTTGTCTAAAACCTGTAATATTAGAGCGTAGTTGCATAATCTTTGCTGGAGGGAAAAACATAGTCATAAATATATCAGTGTATTCATCCCATGAAGTAATAGTGCCTTTGGGCAAAGCTAGCAACCCGTCTTTTGCTTTTCATCTTAATGAAAAAGGAAACAATCATAGTTTTACCGCATCGGGGTTGACATCTTTAATGCACATCATGTCGCATATCTCAGTAAATGTATTTAAATGCATACTTAAATCCTCAGCGGCTGAGCCTCCAAATTGATTCTGCTAAACCAAGCTTAAAAGGTTAAGATTAATTTCATACTTCTCCACTTCAACAACGGGCTGAGTTATTGGTGCACGAATAAAATCATCATTGGTGATAGCATATTCCCCAAGCTTCTTTTGTGCCATTGCTCCTATCTTTTTGGTATTTTAATTATGAAGATAAAATAAACAAGTAACTATTTTTTGGGTTTTCAAATAGATGACAAAAAGGTCAACTAATAGTAGTAAATTAAAATTAAAATGAAAATGAAACTAACTAATAAGGTCTCTAGTAACCTTACCGGAATAGTGAAATTTCTTTCCCGACACTGGAGCCAGAAAAAGGGTTGATACCTTCATTCCGGATTATGGATTGTAGTATGATAAGCTTTTTCCCTAGAAGACCTAGGTTTAATCGAACCTTGGGAAGTGATGAGGTTGTAACCTCGGTAATGTCCAAGGTTATGGACTTAGGTTTAAGGAATGGAGACGCCCGAAGATTCCGACAGCGAGATGGCACACGACGTCCCCATGTTGGAGGGTCGCTACATCCTGCTAGCAATCCAGTATATGATAGATGTGTTTATAGGGTCCCGCCATAGGCGGATTGTGTCTAGTCTAATATGATCTCTATGTTGTGTGTATTGCCATCTCCCCAAAGGCTGCCCCTGCCTGGCTTTATATATGCAACCAAGCTAGGGTTTACAAGAGTCCCATTCGATTACGAACTGGAGTTTCCTTCTTTGAGCTTTCCTTGATTGGTGCGCGTAGATTCTTGGAATTTGACTGCTTGTTGCACCATGGGCTTCATGGGCCTTCGACTGATCCACACCAGGTATACCAATAATGGGTACCCGAAAGGGTACACCCATGACAGTAGCCCCCGAGTGTCTACGGAAGTCGAAGTCTTGCGTAGAGACTCAAGAATCTCGAATATCGCCTTGAAGTGTCTTGATCTGTCGAATAATGTTGAATTTGTATTTGATGATGAGTCGAAATTGTTTTCTATCGGGTGCACGACTAGCGCTCCCGATGGGAGTAGCCCCGAGTCTATGGGTGGGTGCTTGCAGCTGCGTGTAGACTCAAGTTGTACCACTCGAAGAACTTGATGCAGATTTCAACTTTTTTGCATCAATGTGCTCCCGATGGGAGTAGGCTCTACTTGAGTCGCATACTTGAGTTGAGTCTTCAAACCTTGATTCATTCACCTGCAAAACGAAAAACAAACTTTCATCCAGTAAAGAATTCATTATCTTGATAGAGTGCCTTGTTTGACTGACACAGTAGCCGAAATTTTCAGATCCTTGCTTCTCCAATGGTAAAATTTTCTATTGGGTGTGCGATTAGCGCTCCCGATGGGAATAGCCCCCGATTCTATGAGCGGGTGCTTGCAGCCATGCGTAGACTCAAGTTGTACCACTCGACGAAATAATCGACTTCGAACTTTGTGAAACATCCAAGGAAGTATTATTTCTCGGGTCGAGTTTGAAACCTGCAACTTCTTTTTTCTGTGATCGTGAAAAGGCAATATTTCATTATTTCCTTTGTATACGAATATTTTTATCATAGAGATATTGGTAAACCAGCCTGATGCATTAGAACGGATCGAAAATCAGTTAATTGCCTGAGTAAATGCGGGGAACCTACTTCAAACTCGCATCCCCAGATACAAATCAGCAAAACTGGCGTAATTCAGCTCGCGGAAGACTTATCGAGTTCTGAATTCTAGGAAATTAAAGTTTTACCTGACACGTCCGTCAGGATTTTTCATCACATCGACGACGATGCGGATATTGCTAGTAGAGCGTAGTCTGTGACGGTGCTAGGCCTCACACGACGGATCCTGATGGTCTTACCTTCATGCTCTAGCATGGCATATGGAGGCTCACAACGACGTGGACCAGGATTTTATTTATTTATCGGATGCCGTGTTTGGCTGTTGTAGTAGTTGAAGTCCTCGGTTTCTTCAAAATCTTTTGTTGGGTGCGAAACTAGTGCTCCCGATGGGAGTATCCCCCGAGTCTATGGGCGGATTCTTGCAACCACGCATAGACTCGAGTTGTACCACTCGGGGAAGTACTCAACCTGAGTTTTTTGAAGCACTTGAGGGAATACTAAGCTCGAGTTGTTGAAGCAATTGGGAAAGTATTCGACCCGAGTTTTTGAAGCACTCGAGGGAAATACTAAGTCCGAGTTGTTGAAGAGTTCGGTGAAGTACTCAACCCATCTTGTAGACAATCAAAGTTGATATTATTGACGTTGCAACCCGGGGTATCGGGTGTATTTACGATATGATGTAATGGCGCAGCCCCCGAGTGTCGGGTGCAGCGAAAGTAAATAATAACTGACTCTTTGAAGATGAACACTTAGCTTTATCGGGTGCGGTGGAATCAACGTGGAAGCAAGTCGTGCAGCGGACACAGTCGATGTAGTCGCCTGGCGCCTGGCCTGAAGTAGTCGATGCAGCGGAGTGAGTCGACACGGCGAAGCCGTGCGGCGTTTAGCATGAACCAGTCGACGTGGCGGACGTAATTGATGTAGAGGACGCAATGGATGTAGCGAATCCTCGACGAGCTAGCCCCCGAGTGTGTTTGAGTCCATGATGACGAGTACGCGATGACAAATAGGATCGTCAAAGCAAAGTGGTTGAAGCTTATTCCGATCTGCACTGATATTACGGCGCAAAAAATCTACGAGCAAGTAATAACACAAAAATATTTGACCAAATAAATTGTGCGAGTAGTAATTAATTGGAAATATAGCAGATGGTCCTTGTGTCAGATTGCAAGTTTATTACGGTGAAGTTGAGCGGCGTTTGGTCGGAAGAAGTCAACGGAAGTGGTATTTTACAACGGAGAAAAGTTGATGTAGTCTGCGGTGAAGTAGTCCACCGATTCTCCATACTTTGTGCTTCGTTGTCGTGGCTTTTTATTTCCACGCAAACTCGATCTTAGCGTGCCACCCGATGGATCTTCACGTGAACGTGAAGTAGAAAAACATACATGTCAATCGCCTGTCGTGTAGTTACACTCAAACAAACATGGAATAGAAACATAGGTTGCACACATCAATTGAGTTATACTAGATTTATGTCGTTCGAGATAGTAATAATACTTAGCTTGCTTTGGGAGATGGAACTCAATCAGATCTTAAACTTGTGTAGAATATGCATTTTTGCTTTTCGAAACTTGTACCGATCGATATGATCTATTTTTGCTTGGCGCTGGTTCCGCTCTATATGTGAATCGCGTGGAGTCTTTCTCCTTAGGACTTGATGCTTTGCAGATACATGCCCATGATGATTTCGCTCTTGTCGCAAAGTCTGTTGGTGTCGTACGCGTTGTAGGCTGCCAAGTTCACTTTTTCATCTTCTCTGTCGCTGGTTGTGGTGGGCGCTTCGATCCCAAGCAACTCTCTTAGCTGCTGGATTCAACTCGATCATGCGTTGCTTTTCTCGGCGGATACGCGCGATATTGCCGCCTGTAGATGATGGATTTGAGCGCTTCGACGTGTGTGAACCAGATGTGATTGATCTTTTCTAGTCTTCTGTCTTGCAGATGATGTTGATGACGAACTCAACGAATCCCACCTGGATAATAAAATTCAGTCATCGCACTTTCCACATACGGCGTCAATGACGAGGTTGTACCCTCAGCAATGTCTAAGGTTATAGACTTAGGTATTGGGAAAGGCGACGCCTGAAGATTTCGAGAGCGAGATGGCACACGACGTACCAGGTTCGCGGTAGCATATTGTTCTCCCCCCATCCCACCTCTTCCTTTGATTGATCCGATAGACATGGGTACCTGCAGATCATCAAATCAAGGCTAAGAGATAAGAATACAAGATTGCAAAGCTCCTATTCAATTCTTACACATATTCATGCGATTAGATGCATATAAACGCTGCGAGGATTCACCCCAACCAGTATTCCGTGAGGACTACTCACATATAATATCAAGATCAAAGATAGAAATCTTTGTTGCAAATACTTGAATTGAAACCACAATTTTTTTTTAACCTTTGACTGTGGGGGTAAAACAACTTTACAATACATATGTACAAAAAAGGAAAACAAAAAAGACTAAGGCAGAGACGTGATCCAAGCTGATAAGGCATCAATAGAGGAAGCTTTCACCCTATGCTTAAGCATGGTGACCTCAAAACAAAAACTAGCCTTCCAATTTCTAAAAATATGGTATAATTCTTTTGAATATCCAATCATTCATTTGATTCCAGATGCACCAGCAGGCCAGGATGACTACCTCAATGAAGCACAGACCCTTAAAGCCTTTCTTTGCAGCAATAAGAACATCAGTTGTCTCTCTAGGTTTCCAAGAAATTTGGAGGTAATTCCAAATTCTAGTACTGAACATGCAGTTAAAAAGAGATGCCTCCAGTCCTCAAATATATTGCCAGGACAAAGAAACAAGCATGATTTGAGGTGACATTCCAGTATCTTCGAACAAGCATGTCCTTCGTATTAATTATGTCATGTAAAATGAGCCATGCAAAGAACTTGTGCTTAGAAGTGCATTTACTTTTCCACACCTATGCAGAGGGAGGGTGATTTTCCACAGCCTGAAAGTGCTTGTGATATACCATACTAGGCTTGAAACCTACAATATTAGTACCAAGAGTACATATCCACTCACCATGTTGTTGGCTTTGCAGTGTTGTGTCCTGGATCAAACCTTGCAACTACATAAGTTCATCATGTGCCTCAACAAACAGGGGCAAATGAAAATTGGAGACAATACTATCATTCATGATGAAATCCTTGACAGATTGGAGCTTATCTTTGGCAAATGAGAACAACCTGGGAAACCTGAAATCCCAAGTTTGATCCTTCCAGTTATCATACCAAAAGAAAACACAGGATCCACTTTTAACTTCACATCTAGTTATAGCCCAGTATTGATCAGATAAACTAATCACCTCCTTCCACCAAAAAGATCCCACAAGACCAACTGCATGAGGAGGTGTCTCAAAGTAATATCATCTTTAACCAGAGAGACCCAAGGAGTATCAGAATTGTTATAGAATTTGTGCATATGTTTCAACAATAATGCAGTATTTTTAACTCTGAGATTGATAATGCCCAACCCCCCTTTTTCTTAGGCTTGCATATCATCTCCCAAGCAGCCAGAGAATTTACTTTTAACCATAATATTCTTACAATGGTCGTCAATTCTTAAAGAAATCTCTATTATAATGGTAATGGCTATGGCTATGGAGGAGATGGGAGATGAAATGGATGAATTATGGTGGTGGATCTCCTTCTGTGTGGTGTAGATGGATCTGATGGATGGCGGCTCTGATTGGCGAGAATGGCTCTCTCTTTGGCGTTGGTCCCTTCACAGAACGTATAGAGTTTAACCTCGGGAAGGCCGCGGCACCCCGTACGGGCGGAGCTTGCCTGTACCGAAGTCCCGCCCGTACCGATGTACGCTAAACTCCCTGGAGCCGCCTTTTGACGTCTGGTCAACTTTGTTGTACTTGTGACAAGATTTTATTCAGTAATTGCAGGTCCATTTGCCATTATAACTCGATTTCCTGCACACCACTGAAAGATAGAAGATATTGCACATCTTTGTAATAATTAGTCATTAGTAGCACATTTAGCGGAAACCTTAGTCAATTTCTTGACATAGCTAAATGTTTAAACGTGAGAAAAAGTTACGTATTTCACAACCATCATCTAAGGTCCATCATGGCACAAGAGTTGCAGGAGTTGAGCGAGTGCTAGGGCCTCGCGTTGCAGTTGCGGGACTCTGCGATCGTACAGGGGTAGCCCACCATGTCGCCTTGACCCCACAACTTCGAGTTGTACCTTCCATCCCCTCATGTGCCTACCCTTTCATCGTGGCCATAGAACAGTTGACATGCACGCCGCATGCCCCTCCAACGTCCCATGGAACCCGTTTCTAGCACCATTGGCAGTTGCGCCATCTCTGGCACTCAGATGGTTTCGCGGCCGTTTCTGTGGCCCGCACCGGAGCTCGTCGACCTAACCAACAATGAAGAGGACAAGACGGCGTGGCCAACGATGGGGACTAGGGTTTCTATTTAGTTTTATTTGTATTTTATGGTTTTATTATTATTTGCACTGTGTAAGTCATATTCCACTATATGCAATTTTATATGAAAAAAAGAAAATGGGCCTTGCAGTCTGTTCCCGACCTAAACAGACATAGGGAAAAACAGCCAAAACAAACATATTTTATGTCCAATATAGATCGAATAGTTGGAGATGCTCTAATGCCAGCTAGAACTTCAGCTTCGTAGAGATAAATATCGGTTTTAAAACCATCAAATGCTTAACAATTTGACATGTCTGTCGCCGTCATATACTCAGAACGTGAGGTCGGCATCGTATCCTCGTGAACCTGATCTTGATCAAGCCTCGATCTTCCTGCGTAACAGTGTAACCTCGCCCTCATGGCACAGCAAGATGAGTTTTTCCAATGAATTTATTAGCGTCCGGATACTCAGCTAGAAGGTGTGCACATCGATTATCTTTTACCTGAATTCTTTATTAATAAAGAGTGTACACACTGGAGAAATTATGCTTACTCCCTAGGTTTTTTCACTTCGGTCTCTTGGAGGAATAGAGTTTCAGGTGAAAACATCCCAATATTTTTCTATGAGTACTCTTGTATGCATCTCCTCAGCTGACTGAGACGCACCAAGCTCGAGTCTGGCTGTTTAGATGTAATGACATCACATCCAATTAATTTTAGCCTTGCAGATGACAAGTCAACTTCCCACAATTTCGTGACACAGACAGCATTGAAAAGTCACGCAAACATAAGGCGAGGAACCAAAATTGAATTTCAGCGACGGCTAGCGTCGCTGTTTCGATATTTGATCAAGGAATCGCGATGACATCACAAGAAATTATGACGTAATAGCTAAAACAAGTGATAGTTAATTACAGCTAAACAAAGTAATGGGAAAATTCAGCAAAGTTCGATCCACGGAATGAGCCAAGCCAAGTGGTTAGGAGTTCCAATGTTACCAAATAAACAGAGCCTGGCTCAACTTTTTTTTTTTTTTTGCTTTTCCTACCATACATGAACAACCAGCCAGACAAATGTGTCATGTTCAAATTCCCTTTTTTTGTCGATGTATCTGTATCGTAGTTGATCATCAAGTTCTGGCATGTTCCGTTTGTCCATTGCTCAGCAAGAATGTGTTGCTGAAATCTGCCAGATTCATTGTCCTCCCTAGTATGTCTTTGGTCACAAGTCCCAACTAACACGGGACATGTTAAATCCATATATGACCATCAATTAAGCTGAACTGCTTCGAGAAATCAAATCAGGATGGAAGGAGATGAGCTGAGCCGATCAACCGATGGCCACCGCATTGACATTGACACCGCCGCCGAGACGAAATCTGATTCGGTCGATGGCGTTGAAGCCGAGCGGAAGTGGCTGCGCAAGCTCACGTCGGCGACGGTGAACAAGGCCGTGATGAGAGACCTCATCGCGCGGACGCCCATGCTGTGGTACCTCGGCGAGCGCTCGGGCACCATCCTCCGGTCGCGCCCCGGCCGCTCCGGGCGCGTCGAGGCGCTCCACGCGGTGCGCGCCGTGGCGATCGGCCCGTTCCACCGCGGCGACCCCGGCCTAGCTTTCCCCGACGATGCCAAGCTCCCGTTCATGCGGTACCTGCAGGACCAGTGCGCGCTCGACGTCGACCGCTATGTCGCGTTGCTGTCGGCGGAGCGCCACCGCCTCCGCGACGAGTTCGCCGACGACGACGCGGAGGCGGACAGGGAGCTGCTGGACGACGAGGAGAGGTTCCTGCAGATGCTGCTCCTGGACAGCTGCTTCGTCCTCATCGTTAGCATGATGCTCAGCAAGGCGGGCGTCGGCGACGACGCCGACAGCGCGGCGCGGGCGGCGTCCATCAACCGGGAGTACTTCATCCTGCACATGGCCGTGGCGCAGCACGCCGAGCAGATCAAGCTCGACATGCTGGTGCTCGAGAACCAAGTCCCCTTCGCCGCCATCAAGCTTCTCGTCGCCTCCTGCGGCAGGCTGAAGCTCCGGCACTGCGTCGAGCAGGTCGTGCTGGGATGCTTCGACGACGTCAGCCCGAAGCGGGCGCGCCTCCCCTGCCACGCCGCGGGCGCCGAGTTCCACCATGTCCTGCACCTCTTCCACTGGTCCCGCGTGCCGGAGACCAAGTACGCCATCCTCTCCACGCCGCTCAAGCTCCTCAAGATCAAGAGGGAGTCGGAGAGGCTCTTCCCCTGCTCCATGGAGCTGCGGCACTCGGCGGTGTGGTTCCGGCAGGCGTCGGCGTCGTCAAGCTGCCAAAGCCACCTCGACATGTCGTTCTGGAGCCGGACGGCGAGCCCCGTGGCGGTGATGAGCATCCCGTGCTTCCACGTCCACGAGTACAGCGCGGTGGTACTGTACAACATGCTGGCCTTCGAGATGCACTTCCACTGGGCGCACGGCGCCTGCGTCACCACGCACGTCGCGCGGATGGAGGGCCTCGTGCGCTGCACGAGCGACGCCTCGTTCCTCCGTCGCCGGGGCGTTCTAGCCTCCACGCGCTTCACCGACGCGGAGCTCGTCTACTTCTTCCGGGAGCTCGGGGCGCACACCGTCGGCGCCAGGCTGCCTGACGAGTTCGGCGACATGCTCGACGATGTGGCGTGCCACCGCAGGCGGCGGATCAGCTGGTGGTGCGGCGGCTTCGTGCTGCACTTCTTCCCGTCGCCGTGGGTGGCAGTGTCGCTCTTCGCAGCGGCCGCCATATTCGTTGTGCCGTCCCTGCTGCAGACCGTGTACACCATGCTCGGTTACATCACAAGTACTAGTTGAGACAGTTCAGAAATAGCTTCCCTACTTATCCATTAGTTCCCAAACAGTACTCATCAGCCTGACCCAAAAAAATGAACTTGAGTTGCACTTTTCTGTCGAAAAAGTGCAATCCGAGTTGCACATTTTTTTGAAGGGCGAGTCTAGGTCTCAGGAATATGTCTCAGTCGCCTATGTCATGTGACAAATCTCAGTTTCAATATAGTTGTAACTTATAAAAATAGTACTAATTATCAGTTTCAACCTAGTTGAAACTCATTAAATTCTTAGTTTCGACCTAGTGGAAACTCACTATGTTCTCACACTGCACAAATCGTGAGGCAAAATCCAAAGGCTAAAAGCGTTGACTGATACATACTAAAAATCAGGCGCCTGATTTCTAGCCATTCCGTTTTTTGAACTGCAGTTGCACTTTTCTGAGGTGACTGAGACTTAAGAAAATCTCAGTTAACTGAGACATAGGTACACCCTTTACTCCCTGTGTTGATGATTAGTTTGCATTCTGGGTTTTGACAAACTCAAACTCCCTAAATTTTAACCAACTATACAAAAAAAATATCGAAATCTCTAATATAAAACAAATATTATTTTAATCGTCATAGAACATATTCTTATATTATCTGCCGGATGTAGTTGGCCAAACTCTATAATTGAAATAGTACTCCGCAAAATAGTCATTTGTCACTCAGAATTAAATTTGGCTCCTCGGTGCATATGTTACCCTCACCCAAAAAACATATTTATAATTGTCAAAAAAATTATACAAAAAAATCCACAAGTACATCTTGACAATCCCTGTTCGTTTGTAGAGTTTCGCGAAAAACCAATATTCTTTTGGTTTATGTAAAAAGATAAACATGTATCACAAAAAGACTTATTCTTAGCATCATTTTTTTTTGTCTTTTTACACACCCAAAACGACAAATTGATTTTTCATGGAAATACTTTGTGCACACGTAGCATGTGAAGATGTACACGTGGATTTTTTTTTATTTTTTTTTTGACATTTTAAAATATATCAAAGATGCATTTCAAAGAAGGGAGTATCTGCACCCAGTCAAAACATCACTCCGGTCCCATTCATCCCGCTTTATAAATAATGCAATCACAACTATACAAAGTTTGGGGTTAAGTCATAAATAGAAACAAATGTCTCGTATGGCAACAACACAACACGTTGGAAGGAGGTTCTCAATTGGTACCAAAAATCTAAAGCTCAATTTTTGTTGGAAGGAGATTCGAATACGAGATACTTTCATAGTGTTGCCAATAGTAGGTACACAAAGAAACTCATTCATTCTCTAGTTCAGGAAGAGGCCTTGATTGAAGGTCATGAGCAGCTCAAGTCCTATATTACATCGTATTATAAAGGCATGTCTGGCGTCCCTGAGAAATCTGATATATCTATAGACAAGTTCAGGATTGATGATATTACTCAAGCGTCTCTAGAAGAAAATGTGATTCGGACCTCTTCTTATTCAGAGGAAGAGATAATGAAGAGGTTTTCCAAATGGAACATAATAAGGCGCTAGGCTCGAATGGTTTTCCAGCTGAGTTTTATCAGACCTTATAGGAGATAATTAAAAAATATTTATTGGAACTGTTTAGTTAACTCCATAAGGAGCAACTTGAGATGTTTCGTATCAATTTTGGTGAAATCATTCTTTTACCAAAAGTGGTAGATGCGGAACGGATCCAACAATGCAGACCAATTTGTCTTCTTAACGTTTGCTTTAATTTTTTTACCAAAGTCTGTTAGACTAAATTAGGTGGCTGATCATGTGGTGCTTCCATCCCATACTACTTTTATGCAAGGTAGATACATCCTAGATGGTGTTGTCACTTTGCATGAAACAATTCATGAGATGCACCGCAAAAAGTTGAATGGGGTTATACTCAAAATCGAATTTGAAAAAGCCTAGGATAAGGTTAAGTGGTCTTTTCTTCAACACTTAGGATGAAAGGTTTTTCTAAAGAGTGGCGCGCTCTAATTAATAACTTTGTTTTTGGAGGAAGTATTGCCATAAAGGTCAATGATGACATTGGTAGATATTTCCATACAAAAAAAAGGTTTGAGACAAGGCGATCCACTATCCCCAATATTGTTCAACATTGTGGCAGATATGCTTGCTATTATAATTGAGCGGGCTAAAGTTGATGGCCAGATTGAAGGGGTAGTTCCTCATTTGGTTGATGGGGCTTATCTATCCTTCAATACGCCAATGACATAATTCTATTTATGGATCATGACTTGGAAAAAAGTAAGAAACCTGAAGTTAATTCTCTCAGCGTTCGAGCAGTTGTCAGGTCTTAAGATCAACTTCCATAAAAGTGAATTGTTCTGTTTCGGTGAAGCCAAAGACTATGCTAACCTATATGCAGAGTTATTCGGATATGGGCTTGGGAGTTTTCCAATTAGCTATCTAGGCATTCCGATTCGTTACCGGAGGCTCACGTTGGCTGAATAGAAAAATGTTGAGGAAAGACTCCAAAAACGTCTAAGTAGTTGGAAACAAAAATTATTATCCCTCAGGGGAAGATCAGTTCTCATAAATTTAGTAGTTACAAATATGGTACTGTATATGATATCTTTCTTCTAGTTGCCCAAAGAAGTCTTGCATAGATTGGATTATTTTCGATCAAGATTCTTGTGGCAAGGGGATAATGAGAAGAAAAAATATCGGTTGATGAAATGGAGTGTTGTTTGCCGTCCAAAATATCAAGGTGGACTAGGAGTTCCTGATCTTGAAGTTAAAAACAGGACCTTGCTAGGAAAATGGCTGGCCAGGTTGTTAACTGAGGATGGGCGATGACAACAACTATTGCGGAAAAAGTATGTGGGCTCAAAATCTTTATCTCATGTTCTTTGGAAACCAGGAGATTCACACTTTTGGGCTGACATTATGGCTACTAAGAAGCACATTTTCCCATTTGGTTCCTTCTCCATTAGGAATGGGTCTCAGATAAGATTTTAGGAGGATAGGTGGTTGGGGACAACTACTCTTCGAGAATAATATCCGGCTGTGTACAATATTGTTCGACATAAGGGCGATACCTTACATAAGGTGATGGAAACTTCTCCACCCTCTATGTTGTTCAGGCGTGATCTTATTGATCCCAAACTAGCTTCATGGACTGAATTGTTACAGGGGTTAGCTTCAATCCAGGTGGGTCAGGGAGACGATGAATTCCGTTAGAATCTTACCAAGAAAGGTAAATTCTCGGTCAGCTCCATGTACAAAACTTTAATTATACCTAGCCAACCGGTAGTTAATAATAAATCCATTTGGAAGATGAATATACCTTTAAAAACAAAGGTCTTTGCACGGTATCTTCGTCGGGGCGTTATTTTAACTAAAGATAACCTTGCCAAACGTAACTGACATGGTTGTACGAAATGTGTTTTCTGTCATCAACAAGAGACAATAAAACACCTTTTTCAGCTGTCGGGTTGCAAGATCTGTATGGCCAATCATTTAGATAGGTTCTACCTTACATCCACCTCGCAACATTGCAAATATTTTTGGCAATTGGCTAAATGGGGTCAAATCTAGGTATAACGCGCTTATCAGGGTGGGAGCAATTTATATCATTCGTCGCTTTGGTTATGTAGAAATGATAAGGTTTTTAATGATAAAAATTCTTCTCTGTAGCAGGTTGTTTACCGAAGTACGGCTTCGCTCCATTCATGGTCACCACTGATACGTCTCCGACGTATCGATAATTTCTTATGTTCCATGCCACATTATTGATGATATCTACATGTTTTATGCATCCTTTATGTCATATTTATGCATTTTCTGGCACTAACCTATTAACGAGATGCCGAAGTGCCAGTTGTTGTTTTCTGCTGTTTTTGGTTTCAGAAATCCTAGTAAGGAAATATTCTCGGAATTGGACGAAATCAATGCCCAGGGGCCTATTTTCACACGAAGCTTCCAGAAGACCGAAGATGATACGAAGTGGGGCCACGAGCTGGCGACACACTAGGGCGGCGCGGCCCAGCCCTTGGCCGCGGCGGCCTAGCGTGTGGGGCCCTCGTGTGGTTCCCTGACCTATCTCCTCCGCCTACTTAAAGCCTTCGTCGCGAAACCCCCAGTACCGAGAGCCACGATACGGAAAACCTTCCAGAGACGCCGCCGCCGCCAATCCCATCTCGGGGGATTCAGGAGATCGCCTCCGGCACCCTGCTGGAGAGGGGAATCATCTCCCGGAGGACTCTTCACCGCCATGGTCGCCTCCGGAGTGATGAGTGAGTAGCTCACCACTGGACTATGGGTCCATAGCAATAGCTAGATGGTTGTCTTCTCCTAATTATGCTTCATTGTCGGGTCTTGTGAGCTACCTAACATGATCAAGATCATCTATCTGTAATACTATATGTTGTGTTTGTTGGGATCCGATGGATAGAGAATACTATGTTATGTTGATTATCAATCTATTACCTATGTGTTGTTTATGATCTTGCATGCTCTCCGTTATTAGTAGAGGCTCTGGCCAAGTTTTTACTCTTAACTCCAAGAGGGAATATTTATGCTCGATAGTGGGTTCATGCCTCCATTAAATCAGGACGATGTGAGAAAGTTCTAAGGTTGTGGAAGTGCTGTTGCCACTAGGGATAAAACATTGATGCTATGTCCGAGGATGTAGTTATTGATTACATTACGCACCATACTTAATGCAATTGTCTGTTGTTTTCAACTTAATACTGGAAGGGGTTCGGATGATAACCTGAAGGTGGACTTTTTAGGCATAGATGCATGCTGGATAGCGGTCTATGTACTTTGTCGTAATGCCCAATTAAATCTCACTATACTCATCATATCATGTATGTGCATTGTCATACCCTCTCTATTTGTCAATTGCCCAACTGTAATTTGTTCACCCAACATGCTATTTATCTTATGGGAGAGATACCTCTAGTGAACTGTGGACCCCGGTCCATTCTTTTACATCGAATACAATCTACTGCAATACTTGTTCTACTGTTTTCTGCAAACAATCATCATCCACACTATACATCTAATCCTTTGTTACAGCAAGCCGGTGAGATTGACAACCTCACTGTTTCGTTGGGGCAAAGTACTTTGGTTGTGTTGTGCAGGTTCCACGTTGGCGCCGGAATCCCTGGTGTTGCGCCGCACTACATCTCGCCGCCATCTACCTTCAACGTGCTTCTTGGCTCCTACTGGTTCGATAAACCTTGGTTTCTTACTGAGGGGAAACTTGCCGCTGTACGCATCACACCTTCCTCTTGGGGTTCCCAACGGACGCGTGTTGTACGCGTATCAAGCTCTTTTTCTGGCGCCGTTGCCGGGGACCTGAAGAAAAGTTGCACCACAGAGATTTCTAACTCCCACGTCAACTTTGCGCCAGCAGCTCTTTTTCTGGCGCCGTTGCCTGGGAGTTGAAGACACGCTGCAAGGGGAGTCTCCACATCCAATCTC
Source organism: Lolium perenne (assembly GCF_019359855.2). Classification (NCBI taxonomy): domain Eukaryota; kingdom Viridiplantae; phylum Streptophyta; class Magnoliopsida; order Poales; family Poaceae; genus Lolium; species Lolium perenne. The sequence goes on along the minus strand of NC_067247.2, from coordinate 282,230,782 downwards.
TTTACTTTGTTTTTGTCTTGCTTTATTTTATTTAGTACTTTGTTTGCTGCATTATATCAAAACACAAAAAAATTAGTTGCTAGTTTTACTTTACTTGCTATCTTGTTTGCTATATTAAAAACACAAAAAAAATTAGTTACTTGCATTTACTTTATCTAGTTTGCTTTATTTACTGTTGCTAAAATGAGTAATCCTGAAGTTGAAGTTCGTGCGTTTAAGCAAAAAGGGGGAGAATGTTTAAAAGATGCTTGGTATAGAATTAGTGATGCCCATAATAGGTGCACTAAGAAACACTCCACTACTATCCTACTGAGGAATTTTTATGTTGGTATCTCTAGCAGGAATAGGTATGTTCTTGATTGTCTCGCGGGAGGTAACTTCCTAGGTACTCCTGCCTTAGAAGCTAGTTGCATTATTGAGAGTTTATTTGGAATACCACCTGTTAATGAAGTTAAAATTGAAACCTCTCTTGAAGATGTCATGAAAAAGTTGGAAACCATAGAGCAAAACCTTCCAAGTATCGATACTACTTTGGGAGCATTACTTGATAGCACTGATAAACTTGATAAATCTCTAGGTGGAATTAATGAGAAAATCGCTATCTTAGAATCTTGTGCTATTCATGATAATCAAACCCAAAGAATTAGTGAACTTGAGGAGGCTATGGGAACACACTACAAGAAAAGTTCTGATAGACAACGTCTCAAAATCGTCCGCTAAGGGGTATTTTTCGTCGCCTATGGGCCTAACCCGACGATATGGGTTCTGTTGTGGAAACTGCGTCAGGCAAAGTCCAACGATGTTTTTTTCGGTCCGTCGCGCTTGGGCGCCCTTCCGCCACGGAAAATCGGACCGTTGCGCAAGTGTTTCCGGGAGCCCGTTGGATCGCCGACGTCATGCAACCGACACGTGGCAAACGCCGTTAATCGCGCGATTAACGGCGTTAACCTACGAAACCCCGTGGTAGATGGTAGGCCCACACGAGGCCTGCCACGTCTTAAGCGGGCCGGGCCAGCTGACATAGTTTGACCGGTCAACTATATAGCTGGGCTGGTCCATTAGTTACGTGGGCCGGGCCTAACCTCTAAGGTTGACTGGTCAAAACTTAAATGGGCCGGCCCATTTAACATGTGGGGTCCACCTTACAGCAACTGGGCCGGCCCAAGAAGCAAGTGGGCCGGGCCAAAACACAAGTGGGTCCCACTTTCCTGTTAAAGGGCCGGCCCATTTAGTGTGTGGGGTCCACCATATAGCAAGTGGGCCGGGCCAAAAACACAGGTGGGTCCCACTTTCCAGTTAAAGGGTCGGCCCATTTAGTATGTGGGGTCCACCATATAGCAAGTGGGCCGGCCCAACAAGATAGTGGGCCGGGCCAAAAACACGTGGGTCCCACTTTCCTCTTAAAGGGCCCGCCCAATGGGTGTGTGGGCTCCACCATATCGCCAGTGGGCCGACCCACCAAGATACTCGGCCGGGCCAAAAGCACGGTGGGTCCCACCTTCCCGTTAAAAGGCCGGCCCATTTAGTATGTGGGGTCCACCATATAGCAAGTGGGCCGGCCCAACAAGATAGTGGGCGGGCCAAAAACACAGTGGGTCCCACTTTCCGGTTAAAAGGCCGGCCCATTTAGTATGTGGGGTCCACCATATAGCAAGTGGGCCGCCCAACAAGATAGTGGGTCGGGCCAAAAACACAGTGGGTCCCACCTTCTGTTAAAGGGCCGGCCCATTTACCATGTGGGACCACCATATAGCAAATGGGCTAGCCCAACAAGATAGTGGGCCGGCCCAATAAGCATGTGGATCCCACTATCGTGTAACCGGGCCGGCCTACTAAAGAAGTGGGCTGGCCCAAAATGAAAGTGGGTCCCACACTACTGTAAGTGGGCCGGCCCAATCTGTTGTAGTGCCCTACTTGTTTGACTAGTCAACTTGCATTAAATTTCATGAGCCTAAAATCTGATATCAATGATACACACAATTACATACACAAATAAAACAAGTAGGAAAATTACAAGGCAATTAATGTGCCCAAATAAAAAAATTACATAGAATCATTGAGGACTTCTATTAGCATCATCAATAACACGTTGACATTTGGAAATAGCCTTGATTGAATCTTGTGTAATATTTGTCAACATATCACCTACAGATCTTAAAGCGACAATACCATGTCTTTTATAAAGTACAGCCTTGAGATATTTACTTGTTTGATGAAAGCAATGGTCTAGGTTGACGGCTATGAGAAGATGCATCGAAGAAATATCGAACTTTTTGTGGGCCTCACTTCTAATGAAGATTGCTTCATCACAACCGCATTCGATAATAAAGCAAAAAGAGATAAACGATGAACTATGCAAACATTTATTAAGCAATGAAGATATCAGATAATAACAAGTTGCATAATTAAGACAAAGTCTCGAACTTGTACTAAGCACTAACTTACATCATAATTTAGCACAGGTCGCTACAGATCCTTTTTTGGCGACTATCTTCTAATGATGACTCGCTTCATTAAAACCGCATTCGGTAACATTGCAAACATAGTTACAACAATTAACTATTCAAACATGTATTACGCAATGTAGAGATCAGATAACAAAGATGTAGCAGAAATAAGCACAAGATAAGATAAGATGCATGTACTAAGCACATACGCTCATTGCAGTCCTTCTCTTGCGTGCACTAGTCGTGGTCAACATGCCTGTCATTTTAGGTTCAGCCATCAAGTGAAATGCTAATCCTCCTACTCCATTGTCCTTAATCTGTGTTTAGATATCACATTTAAGACCAAGTCAGCTGGTTTCAAATAACAAAAAACTTGAGCTGCCAAATGAATAAGCCAATATTTACCAGATATCAGATTAAAACCAACTAGATGTTGCTTTGCATGAGATACGAATTTCAGACATTCAGATTTAGAGTAGGGTAATGCCAAGGTTTTCCACATAAAGTAAACTGGCATTAAGAATGACCAAATGTCAGGTTCAAATCACCTTCGCAGTTTCTCCAAGACAAGCATATCAAATAGGCAGAAACATAGTAAAGCATGAATGGCATTGCTATGGCAGGGTTCCAAGTGTTAATCTCTTGCATAAGGAACAATGCATATAGGTTATAGATGATAACGGAAGTAAACTACCAAAATTACCAACCAAGAACTCAGATTCCAACCTTCCCTAGCGTCCCCGCTGTTAATGTTGGATGTTCTAATAAGTGGTTCGCATGATCAATCCCTAGGAAAAATAACATTGACAAGTCAGTCTACGATAATACAAAGACCAGACATGCACGCAGCAATAACTATATAAGCTAAAGACGAGGTATAAGAGCAAGCAGATTGGAAATGCACATAGCATGATTATAAACGCAGTGAGAATAGCAGACACGAGAAAACAGCTAGCAGCTAGCGGTGAGCTAATGACGTGGTATAAGAACAAGCAGATTGGAAATGCCCATAGCATGACTATAAAAGCAGTGCGACAATAGCATGCAGTACAAAAACAGTTGGCAGCAAATGAATGGGTATAAGGCTATAAATATGTGGACGCACACAGGTGTCAGTAGAATGAACAGGATGGTAGCGACTGGATAATGCTTTTGTACTGTACAATATTTAAACAAACTTCATGCGAAGCAACACATCAAGAAAGTTAACGGCATATGAGATCTGCAAATAACTACACAAAACATGGCTAAAGAAACACCGCGATCTAACGGGCCAGCGTACTAACCAAGGCTGCGCGGGGTGGACGGGGCGGCAACTTGCATTCCAAATGCGGCGGCGAACGCGGGAGACGATGAATCGACCCTGTTTCAGTAGAAGCGGGCGTTAGTGAAGCAGATCTGGTTGGCTGGCAAGGGATTCGGTGAAGTTGATACAGCCGCTGCGCCGAGGTAGTCGGTGGCGAGGTCGGCGGTGAAGCAGATCCGTCGGTGGCGAGGTCGGCGGTGAAGCAGATCCATCGGTGGCGAGGTCGGCGGTGAAGCAGATCCGTCGGTGACGAGGGCGGCGGGGGAGCGGATCAGGTGGGTGGACAGCCAACACGATCAAGGCTACGCTGTGGAGGAGTATGCCGCGGCGAAGCTGCATCTAGTACTGTAGAGAGTCAGAGCTTTGGCGTGTGAGAGTATTTTTGAGCTAATGGGGCGAATGGTTGGTGGGTGGGTGTGGGCCTGTGGGGAGGGTTCGGGATCTAGGCAAGATATTTCATTGTTACCGAATGAGCCCTCCATGGTCGGTGGGTTGTAGCTTCCGGACCAGGGTTAAAAGGGTAAAACTGGTCACGGGATTTTTGAATGAATGCGGCGGGATGATTTGGCGCGCGGCCGAAATTTTCAGTTTCAAGCTACGAGCAGAACGACAAAAATAATATTCTTCCCCAGGGAGCTCTCATTTCTTCCTCTTCTCTTTCTCACTCGAGTCTCTCCCACTCCCCGGCTCCTCTCCCCTTCTCTCCGGCGGCCTCGCCGGCCGGAGAGACGAGGCCGACTTCTCTCTCATATATTGTACACCCTCCGAACTAAATTAATTGATTCAACTTTCCTTAGACGTGTATGTATCTAGAGTAAAAACATGTGTGGATACATCCATATTTAGATAAGCAAAGTTGAGTCAGCTAATTTGGATCCGAGGGAGTTAGTGTTGTTGTAAGCTTAGATCCAGTGTTTCCCAATTAGCAGAATGGCGCATGGAGTCGGGGGATCTCGTCATCGGCTCAGATCTGGCCTATGGTGAATCTGGCGGATCTTGCCGGCCAAACCCCGATCTGGTGCCATCAAAGAGAGGGCGCGAACGGCGAGGCTTGCTTTGGTCGGTGCTTCGTATCTGGCCAATGGGGAAGTCAAGCTGCTAAAGTTCACAAGCTCGGGGCATACGACGGCGTCATCCGTCTTGCCCGTGCACATCTTGGCCTTTCAGCGCCCTTCTCGCAGCCAATATGCCGTTGCCGAGGCCCTTCTTCTCCTTCGTCCTGGCGACTACCGGCGACACCGTCCCAAGTGGTGCGTCCCCACGACGGAGTTGCTGGAAAGGATGCAGAGCAGAGATCGATGTGCGGTCGAGAAGGACTCGATTGATTTTCTTCTATATGTTTTGGGGTCCTTTTTGTAAAGTTGCAGGTTCTATTAGTTATTGTCTAGTACTTTTGGTCCTCTATGTAATTTTTTGGACTAGTTTCCATTGGCACTGATAAACTTGAATTTTGACAAGTTCACAGGGAAAAAATTCCTTTGCACATATGGCCTATCATGTATAAACATTCTTGAGATTTAAACTATATGTAATGTGCCATGCATTAACCCTAAACCATATATATGTAACTAACCCTAGCTGATCAAACCCTACTTAATTAAAACAAATAACCCTAAACTATACGCATGCACTTTATGCGCAAAGGCGCGGGTGCCTCTAATAATGTGTGTGCGCACTCGATCGATGATCCCTAAACCTTAAACAACCCTAAAACCTTAATCCCTAATCCCTAAACCCTAAACTCCCTAAACACTAAACCCTATACCCTAAACCCTAACCCTAACCCTAAACCCTAATTAAACCCTATATATAGGCCAACGACACTTAATTGTGCATCAAGCAGGCCAGGGGTGCCTCGCGGTCCTCTAATTAAATTAAATGTGCCATGCATTAACCCTAAACCATATATATGTAACTAACCATAGCTAATCAACCCTACTTAATGAAAACACATAACCCTAAAGTATACTAGCTATAACCCGATCTAATAAAAACATGCTCTATATATAGCAAACTAGCTAGCAAACCTTAGATTAACACCAATTAATATATACATGGCCTATATCGATCATGTTGTATAACATATCCACGAGATTCATTAATTAATTATATAATTATCGTGATAAATTAATTAACTCTAATTTTGACAAGTTCTCTCGAATGAAAACACATTTGATTAAGTTGCCTCATAATATATATATAATTAGTGTGCATGCATGGCCTACCATGCATTCGTGCATATATTTTAATGTATATTTGAACATATTCTTGGGGATTTCAATCTCTCTCTCTCGATCATCTATATATCGTTGGTGGCCAAAAAACACACATATATATGCATGCAATTTATGCGTAAAGGCGCGGGTGCCTCTAATAATGTGTGTGCGCACTCGATCGATGATCCCTAAACCTTAAACAACCCTAAAACCTTAAATCTCTAATCCCTAATCCCTAAACCTAAACACCCTAAAAACTAAACCCTAAACCCTAGACCCTAAACCCTAACCCTAACCCTAACCCTAAACCCTAGCTAACCCTAAACCCTAATTAAACCCTATGTATAGGCCAACGACACTTAATTGTGCATCGAGCAGGCCAGGGGTGCCTCGCGGTCCTCTAATTAAATTAAATGTGCCATGCATTAACCCTAAACCATATATATGTAACTAACCCTAGCTAATCAACCCTACTTAATTAAAACACATAACCCTAAACTATACTAGCTAGCTATAACCCGATCTAATAAAAACATGCTCTATATATAGCAGCTAGCTAGCAAACCGTAGATTAACACCAATTAAAATATACATGGCCTATATCGATCATGTTGTATAACATATCCCTGAGATTCATTAATTAATTATATAATTATCGTGATAAATTAATTAACTTGAATTTTGACAAGTTCTCTCGAATGAAAACACATTTGATTAAGTTGCCTCATAATATATATATAATTAGTGTGCATGCATGGCCTACAATGCATTCGTGCATATATTTTAATGTATATTTGAACATATTCTTGGGGATTTCAATCTCTCTCTCGATCATCTATATATCGTTGGTGGCCCAAAAACACACATATATACGCATGCACTTTATGCGTAAAGGCGCGGGTGCCTCGATCTAATAATGTGTGTGCGCACTCGATCGATGATCCCTAAACCTTAAACAACCCTAAAACCCTAAATCCCTAATCCCTAATCCCTAAACACCCTAAACACTAAACCCTAGACCCTAGACCCTAAACCCTAACCCTAACCCTAACCATCTGCCCTAGCTAACCCTAAACCCTAATTAAACCCTATGTATAGGCCAACGACACTTAATTGTGCATCGAGCAGCCTAGGGGTGCCTCGCGGTCCTCTAATTAAATTAATTAAATGCGCCATGCATTAACCCTAAACCATATATATGTAACTAACCCTAGCTAATCAACCCTACTTAATTAAAACACATAACCCTAAACTATACTAGATATAACCCGATCTAATAAAAACATGCTCTATATATAGCAGCTAGCTAGCAAACCGTAGATTAACACCAATTAAAATATACATGGCCTATATCGATCATGTTGTATAACATATCCCTGAGATTCATTAATTAATTATATAATTATCGTGATAAATTAATTAACTTGAATTTTGACAAGTTCTCTCGAATGAAAACACATTTGATTAAGTTGCCTCATAATATATATATATAATTAGTGTGCATGCATGGCCTACAATGCATTCGTGCATATATTTTAATGTATATTTGAACATATATATTCTTGGGGATTTCAATCTCGATCTCTCTCTCTCGATCATCTATATATCGTTGGTGGCCCAAAAAACACACATATATACGCATGCACTTTATGCATAAAGGCGCGCGCGGGTGCCTCTAATAATGTGTGTGCGCACTCGATCGATGATCCCTAAACCTTAAACAACCCCTAAAACCTTAAATCCCTAATCCCTAATAATCCCTAATCCCTAAACCCTAAACACCCTAAACACTAAACCCTAAACCCTAAACCCTAACCCTAACCCTAACCCTAACCCTAAACCCTAGCTAACCCTAAACCCTAAACCCTAGACCCTAAACCCTAGACCCTAAACCCTAACCCTAACCCTAACCCTAACCCTAAACCCTAGCTAACCCTAAAACCCTAATTAAACCCTATGTATAGGCCAACGACACTTAATTGTACGTGCATCGAGCAGGCCAGGGGGTGCCTCGCGGTCCTCTAATTAAATTAAATGTGCCATGCATTAACCCTAAACCATATATATGTAACTAACCCTAGCTAGCTAATCAACCCTACTTAATTAAAACACATAACCCTAAACTATACTAGCTAGCTATAACCCGATCTAATAAAAACATGCTCTATATGTAGCAGCTAGCTAGCAAACCGTAGATTAACACCAATTAAAATATACATGGCCTATATCGATCATGTTGTATAACATATCCCTGAGATTCATTAATTAATTATATAATTATCGTGATAAATTAATTAACTTGAATTTTGACAAGTTCTCTCGAATGAAAACACATTTGATTAAGTTGCCTCATAATATATATATAATTAGTGTGCATGCATGGCCTACAATGCATTCGTGCATATATTTTAATGTATATTTGAACATATATATTCTTGGGGATTTCAGTCTCGATCTCTCTCTCTCGATCATCTATATATCGTTGGTGGCCCAAAAACACACATATATACGCATGCACTTTATGCGTAAAGGCGCGGGTGCCTCTAATAATGTGTGTGCGCACTCGATCGATGATCCCTAAACCTTAAACAACCCCTAAAACCTTAAATCCCTAATCCCTAAACCCTAAACACCCTAAACCCTAGACCCTAAACCCTAACCCTAACCCTAACCCTAACCCTAAACCCTAGCTAACCCTAAACCCTAAACCCTAGACCCTAAACCACCCTAGACCCTAAACCCTAACCCTAACCCTAACCCTAACCCTAACCCTAAACCCTAGCTAACCCTAAACCCTAATTAAACCCTATGTATAGGCCAACGACACTTAATTGTGCATCGAGCAGGCCAGGGGGTGCCTCGCGGTCCTCTAATTAAATTAAATGTGCCATGCATTAACCCTAAACCATATATATGTAACTAACCCTAGCTAATCAACCCTACTTAATTAAAACACATAACCCTAAACTGTACTAGCTAGCTATAACCCGATCTAATAAAAACATGCTCTATATATAGCAGCTAGCTAGCAAACCGTAGATTAACACCAATTGAAATATACATGGCCTATATCAATTTTAATATATATTTGAACATATTCTAGGGGATTTCAATCTCTCTCTCTCTCGATCATCTATATATCGTTGTTGGTGGCAAAAAACACACACGTACATATATACGCATGCACTTTATGCGCAAAGGCGCGGGGTGCCTCTAATAATGTGTGTGCGCACTCGATCGATGACCCCTAAACCTTAAACAACCCTAAAACTCCCCTAAACCCTAAACACCCTAAACACTAAACCCTAGACCCTAAACACCCTAAACACTAAACCCTAAACCCAAACCCTAAACCCTAAACACCCTAAACACTAATTAAACCCTAAACCCTAGACCCTAAACACCCTAAACTAAACCCTAGACCCTAGCTAAACACCCTAAACACTAAACCCTAAACCCTAGCTAACCCTAAACCCTAATTAAACCCTATATATAGGCCAACGACACTTAATTGTGCATCAAGCAGGCCACGGGTGCCTAGCTCGCGGTCCTCTAGTTAAATTAAATGTGCCATGCATTAACCCTAAACCATATATTTAACTAACCCCTAGCTAATCAAACCCTAGTTCATTAAAACACATAACCCTAAACTATACTAGCTAGCTATAACCCGATCTAATAAAAACATGCTCGATCTATATATAGCAGCTAGCTAGCAAATTAAACGGTAGATTAACACCAATTAATATATACGACATGGCCTATATCGATCATATGTTGTATAACATCTCCCTGCGATTCATTAATTAATTATATAATTATCGATGATAAATTAATTAACTTGAATTTTGACAAGTTCTCTCGAATGAAAACACATTTGATTAAGTTTCCTCATAATATATATATAATTAGTGTGCATGCATGGCCTACCATGCATGCATTCGTGCATATATTTTAATATATATTTGAACATATTCTTGGGGATTTCAATCTCTCTCTCTCTCGATCATCTATATATCGTTGTTGGCCAAAAAAACACACACATATACACATGCACTTTATGCGCAAAGGCGCGTGTGCCTCTAATAATGTGTGTGTGCGCACTCGATCGATGATCCATAAACCTTAAACCCTAATTAAATAAACCCTAATTAAATAAACCCTAATCCCTAAACCCCTAAACACCATAAACATTAAACCCTAGACCCTAGACCCTAAACCCTAACCTCCTAACCCTAAACCCTAAACCCTAATTAAACCCTATATATAGGCCAATGACACTTAATTGTGCATCAAGCAGGCCAGGGGTGCCTTAGCTCGCGGTCCTCTAATTAAATTAAATGTGCCATGCATATATATATGTGTTTAATTTGGGGATTTCAATCGCTCTCTCGTATGTAGATCTCTCTCTACCTCTCTCTCTCTCTGTCTCTCTCTCTCTCTCTCTCGTTAATTGGTGGCCAACAACACACACATGCACTTTGTGCGCAAAGGCATGCGCCTCTAATAATGTGTGCGCAGTCGATCAATCTAGTTTTGATTAATCATAGCACACAAATAAAGAAGTTGTATTTGAATCCACACAACCTAATCTAAAACACATAACCCCTAACATGGCCTAATTAATTAACCCCTTCTCTCTACCTAATTAGTGGAAATTGCACAAAATCAAAAGGGGTCCCTCACTAATTGTGCATATCTGCTAGATTGTGATAAACTTTTGCCCCATATATATTTGGTGGATGGGTGCATCTTGGCATGTAAAACAATTAGTGTTTGCAAATGGCGTTGTCAAAATTTATGTACAAATGATTTCTTTCCATCCAAAGTGCATAAAATGGGAGTTTTAATGAAGAAAGTACAAATAAAACAGCTCAACATGCTTCCACACCCCGATTTCCACACGAAGTAGAGCATATTTAAAGGATAATTCCAGAGTTTTACTATTTTTCAAGCAACTTTGCTAATTTTCCCCCACTCACATGACTTTATGTCGATTTAATGAAAATATGACGAATTTAAACTACATGGGCGGGATAGTTTGAATTGTGCGCGCGGCAAAGGGAACCGCCTATTCCTCAACCTTGTGCACGGCAAATTACACACGCAACTCCATTAAACGCCACCTACCGACCTTAATTATCACCCCGGCGGCCCGGCCGCATGACCCCCACCCACCCCTACACAACTTATCCCCGTCCGTGCGAAGAGCTTCCTCCCCGTCCCGTCCGTGCGAAGAAGAAGCTTCCTCCCCGTCGTTCTTCTCGAGACGCACCGGCGGTCAAGTTGATCCACGGTAGGGCTGCTATCTCTAGCTCAATCATGTATCGGGCAAGACGGCCTAACGATTTATATTTTCTTGATGCTGCTAAAAAAATTCGTCAGTATGCTCGAACTAATTGGCACTTTATAGTTTTCCGCTCGATTTGTCATCGATCAATTTGTTCATTTGCGTGGGCATATAGAGTCAGTTCTGCACTAGATCCGTTAATTTGCTGAAATGCCATGGCAGAGTTTTGTACACGATCTGTTTGCTAAAATGTCGATGGGCATTTTTTGTTTTGTACTCGACATGATTGCTGAAATGCATAATCATGTAGTATAGTTTTGTACTCGATGGATATACATTTCCTACTTCGCCTTAAATTAATCACCAACCACTGTATCTCATAATTAAACAGATGGACAGAACTTGGATACTGCATGGACACTTATGTTCCCCTTCATATGTAAATGGTGTTCAACCCTTTATGGGGTTTATTAGAGCTCATGAAGGTCACAACCTGGACGTGTATTGCCCGCGCTGCACATGTATGAATGGTGAGAAGAGGCCTCACCCTGTAGTGGCAGATCATTTACACATTTTTGGGATGGACCGCACATATGTTAGGCGGGTTTAGCATGGTGAACCATATAATGATCCTTTAGCAGAGAAGCAGATCTTGCTCACACCGTATGTGTGTCGGCATATGTAGTTAATTATTTATATTGATGCTGCCGCCGTTTCAATCAATAGTTTGCATTGCTGTGCAAGGTTACGTACTCAAATTTAACTTGTTGCGTATGGATGGACGGGAAGGAGAGAAAAAGCGCTTGCTTCAGGAAACGGGTTTCAGCTCGGGACATGTGCAGTGCCGGATGAGAAGGTAAATGTGTAAAACGGCATTTGTTCGTGTTGCATCCCTTAGATGTTTGTCTAATCGATTGATGTACTAATTGCGAAGCATAGAGTTGAAGAGGTCTCTCGGTTTGATGGGAGATTTGAAGATGAATCTCAGTTTGATGCACCCGTGGATGGTACCGATGACGAGCCTTTCATAGACGAAGGTCCTGCACCTGAGATTATCCAGCCTACGAAGGAGGCCGTGGACCGAGTACACAGCTTTGCGTTGAAGTGGATGCACGCCCGGAGATCATCGGGGCGTCCGGTAGTCTCAAGACCACCCAGCCCCGATGCACCTGTGGATGGTACCGATGACGAGCCTCTCATAGACGAAGGTCCTGCACCTGAGATTATCCAGCCTACGTAAGGAGGCCGTGGACCGAGTACACAGCTTTGCGTTGAAGAGGATGCACACCGGAGATCATCAGGGGCGTCCCGGTAGTCTCAGGACCACCCAGCCCTGATGCAAAATGTTGAGCTACTTTATGATTCGTACTCTTATGTTCTGGTGCTGTAGTATGTTATGATTTGTACGCCTTTGGCGCTAGATTAAGCATTCAGTGGATGATCGCGTTGCAAAATTCGACACCCACACAATCAGTTCATCGTATGAGTAGTAGCACAATTACTTCTACAGCGATTCCTGCCAGCGCATTAGTTGGTAGCATGAAACACTGTCAGGTACTCCCCTCTGATTCATATTAATTGACTCAATTCTGTCTAGATATGGATGTATCTAGATGCATTTGTTAACTAGACTAACAAACTTGAGTCAGTTAATATGAATCCGTGTAAACCGCCCAGTCCTCGAGCAGCTAGTTTATTGACTCTGGACTCCAAGCCTCTCGCGGCAAGCCATCGACAAAGCTTTGACCAGATCTTGGCCCGCAATTTTTTGTGTGTGGCGAATAGCAAAGCTTTGACCAGTTCCTCTCGGGATGCAGCACGCCGGTGAGCTTGCACGGTTGCCATGAGCACTTTCCGGCGGAACTTCCTCTTCAGCGCCCTCAAGCCGCTGCTGCGAGACAGCACGCACTGCCTCGAGGTGGATGGAATTCTGGATCTCAGGGCGGGGGGTCCGCATCGTCCGGGAATGATCTCCAGCGGGTTAACGAGGACATGCATGGCAGCCAGGGGATTTTTTTTTTTGGTTTGAGCTTGGGATTTGGGGTTTTTTCGGATAGGGGAGGAGGAACCGAGGAAGAGGAAGGAACAGCCGCGTGCTTGGCGCGTGGCGGTGTGCTTGAATTTCGAATTTTTGTGAAATGTTTCATTTCCCCGCTACAATTCGGGGGTTTCTTGACGCGCCAATGCGTCCCACCGGGCAGCTTCAAGTGAATTTGGGGTGCCACGCTATGGGCCCTGATACGTCTCCGACGTATCGATAATTTCTTATGTTCCATGCCACATTATTGATGTTATCTACATGTTTTATGCACACTTTATGTCATATTCGTGCATTTTCTGGAACTAACCTATTAACAAGATGCCGAAGTGCCAGTTGCTGTTTTCTGCTGTTTTTGGTTTCAGAAATCCTAGTAACGAAATATTCTCGGAATTGGATGAAATCAACGCCCAGGTTCCTATTTTGCCCGGAAGCATCCAGAACACACGAGAACCGCCAGAGAGGGGGCACAGGCCCACCAAACCCTAGGCTGGCGCGGCCAAGGGGGGGCCCGCGCCCCCCTATAGTGTCGGCGCCCCTTCGACCTCCTGACGCCGCCTCTTCGCCTATATAAAGCCCCTGGACCTAAAACCTCGATACGAAAAAAGCCACGGTACGAGAAACCTTCCAGAGCCGCCGCCATCGCGAAGCCAAGATCTGGGGGACAGGACTCTCTGTTCCGGCACGCCGCCGGGACGGGGAAGTGCCCCCGGAAGGCTCCTCCATCGACACCAACGCCATCATCATCAACGCTGCTGTCTCCCATGAGGAGGGAGTAGTTCTCCATCGAGGCTCGGGGCTGTACCGGTAGCTATGTGGTTCATCTCTCTCCTATGTACTTCAATACAATAATCTCATGAGCTGCCTTACATGATTGAGATTCATATGATGATGCTTGTAATCTAGATGTCGTTATGCTAGTCAAGTGAGTTTTACTTATGTGATCTCCGGAGACTCCTTGTCCCACGTGTGTAAAGGTGACAGTGTGTGCACCGTGTGGGTCTCTTAGGCTATATTTCACAGAATACTTATTCACTGTTATGAATGGCATAGTGAAGTGCTTATTTATATCTATTTATGATTGCAATGTGTTTTGTATCACAATTTATCTATGTGCTACTCTAGTGATGTTATTAAAGAAGTTTATTCCTCCTGCACGGTGTAATGGTGACAGTGTGTGCATCCGTGTTAGTACTTGGCGTAGGCTATGATTATGATCTCTTGTAGATTATGAAGTTAACTATTGCTATGATGGTATTGATGTGATCTATGCCTCCTTTCGTAGCGTGAAGGTGACAGTGTGCATGCTACGTTAGTACTTGGTTTAGTTGTGTTGATCTATCGTGCACTCTAAGGTTATTTAAATATGAACATTGAATATTGTGGAGCTTGTTAACTCCGGCATTGAGGGTTCGTGTAATCCTACACAGTTAGTGGTGTTCATCATCTAACAAGAGGGTGTAGAGTATGCATTTATCTATTCTGTTATGTGATCAAAGTTGAGAGTGTCCACTAGTGAAAGTCTAATCCCTAGGCCTTGTTCCTAAATACTGCTATCGCTGCTTGTTTACTGTTTTACTGCGTTACTACTGCTGCGTTACTACTGCTTGTTTACTGTCCTGGGCAAAGCACTTTTCTGGTGCCGTTGCTACTACTTATTCATACCACCTGTATTTCACTATCTCTTCGCCGAACTAGTGCACCTACTAGGTGTGTTGGGGACACAAGAGACTTCTTGCTTTGTGGTTGCAGGGTTGCATGAGAGGGATATCTTTGACCTCTTCCTCCCTGAGTTCGATAAACCTTGGGTGATCCACTTAAGGGAAACTTGCTGCTGTTCTACAAACCTCTGCTCTTGGAGGCCCAACACTGTCTACAGGAAAAGGAGGGGGCGTAGACATCAAGCTATTTTCTGGCGCCATTGTCGGGGAACGAAGGAAAGCTACACCATTTCCTCCCTCGTCAACAGTGCGCCAGTCCTGGACAGCATCAAGCAAATTTCTGGCGCCGTTGCCGGGGAGGAAAGGTAAAAGGCACTCATACTTCGGTTCCAGGTAACAGTACTTTTCTGGCGCCATTGTGTTTGTGCTCGAAGCTATTTCCTTTAGATCCTGCAATTGCATCTTTTTGTTTCTTGTTTACACTAGTTAGGCATAATGGAAAACAACAAAAATATGAGAGATCTTTATGAACTTTATCTTGAATTAGGACATGATGTGTTTGAAGAGAGAATTAAAAAACCCATGGAACTTTATATGCATGCTAATGGGAATGTTATTAATATGAATGCTTTGAACACTATTGTTGCTAATGCTATGGAAAATTCTAAGCTTGGGGAAGCTGGTTTTGATGAGCATGATCTTTTTAGTCCCGCAAGCATTGAGGAGGAAATTTTCTTTGATGATACTTTGCCTCCTATTTATGATGATTATAATGATAGTAGTCTTTTAGTACCACCTGTTATGGAGGATAAATTTGATTATGATTACAATACGCCTCCTATATTTGATGATGAGAATAATAATGATAGCTACTCTGTTGAATTTTCTCCCACTACAACTAATAAAATTGATTATGCTTATGTGGGAAGTAATAATTTTATGCATGGGACTCATGATAAGAATGCTTTATGTGATAGTTATATTGTTGAGTTTGCTCATGATGCTACTGAAAGTTATTATGAGAGAGGAAAATATGGTTGTAGAAATTTTCATGTTACTAAAACACCTCTCTATGTGCTAAATTTTTTGAAGCTACACTTGTTCTATCTTCCTATGCTTGTTACTTTGCTCTTCATGAACTTGTTTATTTACAAGATTCCTATGCATAGGAAGCATGTTAGACTTAAATGTGTTTTCAATTTGCTTCTTGATGCTCTCTTTTGCTTCAAATACTATTTCTTGCGAGTGCATCATTAAAACTGCTGAGCCCATCTTAATGGCTATAAAGAAAGAACTTCTTGGGAGATAACCCATGTGTTATTTTGCTACAGTAACTTTATTTTATTTTGTGTCTTGGAAGTTGTTTACTACTGTAGCAACCTCTTCTTATCTTAGTTTTGTGTTTTGTTGTGCCAAGTAAAGTCGTTGATAGTAAGGTTCATACTAGATTTGGATTACTGCGCAGAAACAGATTTCTTTGCTGTCACGAATCTGGGCAAAATTCTCTGTAGGTAACTCAGAAAATTATGCCAATTTACGTGAGTGATCCTCAGATATTTATGCAACTTTCATTCAATTTGAGCATTTTCATTTGAGCAAGTCTGGTGCCTCAATAAAATTCGTCTTTACGGACTGTTCTGTTTTGACAGATTCTGCCTTTTATTTCGCATTGCCTCTTTTGCTATGTTGGATGGATTTCTTTGTTCCATTGACTTCCAGTAGCTTTGAGCAATGTCCAGAAGTGTTAAGAATGATTGTGTCACCTCTGAACATGTGAATTTTTATTATGCACTAAGCCTCTAATGAGTTGTTTCGAGTTTGGTGTGGAGGAAGTTTTCAAGGGACAAGAGAGGAGGATGATATACTACGATCAAGAAGAGTGAAAAGTCTAAGCTTGGGGATGCCCCGGTGGTTCACCCCTGCATATATCAAGAAGACTCAAGCATCTAAGCTTGGGGATGCCCAAGGCATCCCCTTCTTCATCGACAAATTATCAGGTTCCATCTCTTGAAACTATATTTTTATTCCATCACATCTTATGTACTTTACTTGGAGCGTCGGTTTGTTTTTGTTTTTTGTTTTTTTTTTGAATAAATGCTTGTGTGGGAGAGAGACACGCTCCGCTGGTTCGTATGAACACATGTGTTCTTAGCTTTTAATGTTCATGGCGAAGGTTGAAACTGCTTCGTTAATTGTTATATGGTTGGAATTGGAAAATGATACATGTAGTAATTGCTAAAATGTCTTGGATAATGTGATACTTGGCAATTGTTGTGCTCATGTTTAAGCTCTTGCATCATATACTTTGCACCTATTAATGAAGAAATACATAGAGCATGCTAAAATTTGGTTTGCATATTTGGTCTCTCTAAAGTCTAGATAATTTCTAGTATTGAGTTTGAACAAGAAGGAAGACGGTGTAGAGTCTTATAATGTTTACAATATGTCTTTTATGTGAGTTTTGCTGCACCGGTTCATCCTTGTGTTTGTTTCAAATAGCCTTGCTAGCCTAAGCCTTGTATCGAGAGGGAATACTTCTCATGCATCCAAAATACTTGAGCCAACCACTATGCCAATTATGTCCACCATACCTACCTACTACATGGTATTTCTCCGCCATTCCAAAGTAAATTGCTTGAGTGCTACCTTTAAATTTCCATTCTTCACCTTTACAATATATAGCTCATGGGACAAATAGCTTAAAAACTATTGTGGTATTGAATATGTACTTATGCACTTTATCTCTTATTAAGTTGCTCGTTGTGCGATAACCATGTTCACTGGGGACGCCATCAACTACTCTTTGTTGAATATCATGTGAGTTGCTATGCATGTTCGTCTTGTCTGAAGTAAGGGCGATCTACCACCTTATGATTAGAGCGTGCATGTTGTTAGAGAAGAACATTGGGCCGCTAACTAAAGCCATGATCCATGGTGGAAGTTTCAGTTTTGGACATATATCCTCAATCTCATATGAGAAAATTAATTGTTGCTACATGCTTATGCATTAAAGAGGAGTCCATTATCTGTTGTCTATGTTGTCCCGGTATGGATGTCTAAGTTGAGAATAATCAATAGCGAGAAATCCGATGCGAGCTTTCTCCTTAGACCTTTGTACAGGCGGCATAGAGGTACCCCTTTGTGACACTTGGTTAAAACATGTGCATTGCGATAATCCCGGTAATCCAAGCTAATTAGGACAAGGTGCGGGCACTATTAGTATACTATGCATGAGGCTTGCAACTTGTAAGATATAATTTACATAACACATATGCTTTATTACTACCGTTGACAAAATTGTTTCTTGTTTTCAAAATCAAAGCTCTAGCACAAATATAGCAATCGATGCTTTTCCTCTTTGAAGGACCTTTCTTTTACTTTTATGTTGAGTCAGTTCACCTATTTCTCTCCATCTCAAGAAACAAACACTTGTGTGAATTGTGTATTGATTCCTACATACTTGCATATTGCACTTATTATATTACTCTATGTTGACAATATCCATGAGATATACATGTTACAAGTTGAAAGCAACCGCTGAAACTTAATCTTCCTTTGTGTTGCTTCAATGCCTTTACTTTGAATTATTGCTTTATGAGTTAACTCTTATGCAAGACTTATTGATGCTTGTCTTGAAGTACTATTCATGAAAAGTCTTTGCTATATGATTCATTTATTTACTCATGTCATATACATTGTTTTGATCGCTGCATTCACTACATATGCTTTACAAATAGTATGATCAAGGTTATGATGGCATGTCACTCCAGAAATTATCTTTGTTATCGTTTACCTGCTCGGGACGAGCAGGAACTAAGCTTGGGGATGCTGATACGTCTCCGACGTATCGATAATTTCTTATGTTCCATGCCACATTATTGATGTTATCTACATGTTTTATGCACACTTTATGTCATATTCGTGCATTTTCTGGAACTAACCTATTAACAAGATGCCGAAGTGCCGATTCTGCTGTTTTCTGCTGTTTTTGGTTTCAGAAATCCTAGTAACGAAATATTCTCGGAATTGGACGAAATCAACGCCCAGGTTCCTATTTTGCCCGGAAGCATCCAGAACACACGAGAACCGCCAGAGAGGGGGCACAGGCCCACCAAACCCTAGGCCGGCGCGGCCAAGGGGGGGCCCGTGCCCCCCTATAGTGTCGGCGCCCCTTCGACCTCCTGACGCCGCCTCTTCGCCTATATAAAGCCCCTGGACCTAAAACCTCGATACGAAAAAAGCCACGGTACGAGAAACCTTCCAGAGCCGCCGCCATCGCGAAGCCAAGATCTGGGGGACAGGACTCTCTGTTCCGGCACGTCGCCGGGACGGGGAAGTGCCCCCGGAAGGCTCCTCCATCGACACCAACGCCATCATCATCAACGCTGCTGTCTCCCATGGGGAGGGAGTAGTTCTCCATCGAGGCTCGGGGCTGTACCGGTAGCTATGTGGTTCATCTCTCTCCTATGTACTTCAATACAATAATCTCATGAGCTGCCTTACATGATTGAGATTCATATGATGATGCTTGTAATCTAGATGTCGTTATGCTAGTCAAGTGAGTTTTACTTATGTGATCTCCGGAGACTCCTTGTCCCACGTGTGTAAAGGTGACAGTGTGTGCACCGTGTGGGTCTCTTAGGCTATATTTCACAGAATACTTATTCACTGTTATGAATGGCATAGTGAAGTGCTTATTTATATCTATTTATGATTGCAATGTGTTTTGTATCACAATTTATCTATGTGCTACTCTAGTGATGTTATTAAAGTAGTTTATTCCTCCTGCACGGTGTAATGGTGACAGTGTGTGCATCCGTGTTAGTACTTGGCGTAGGCTATGATTATGATCTCTTGTAGATTATGAAGTTAACTATTGCTATGATGGTATTGATGTGATCTATGCCTCCTTTCGTAGCGTGAAGGTGACAGTGTGCATGCTACGTTAGTACTTGGTTTAGTTGTGTTGATCTATCGTGCACTCTAAGGTTATTTAAATATGAACATTGAATATTGTGGAGCTTGTTAACTCCGGCATTGAGGGTTCGTGTAATCCTACACAGTTAGTGGTGTTCATCATCCAACAAGAGGGTGTAGAGTATGCATTTATCTATTCTGTTATGTGATCAAAGTTGAGAGTGTCCACTAGTGAAAGTCTAATCCCTAGGCCTTGTTCCTAAATACTGCTATCGCTGCTTGTTTATCGTTTTTTGCGTTACTACGCTGCG
The DNA here is from genome assembly GCF_019359855.2 of Lolium perenne. Taxonomy (NCBI): domain Eukaryota; kingdom Viridiplantae; phylum Streptophyta; class Magnoliopsida; order Poales; family Poaceae; genus Lolium; species Lolium perenne. The sequence goes on along the minus strand of NC_067247.2, from coordinate 282,210,596 downwards.
TTACTACTGCTTGTTTCTTGTCTGGGCAAAGCACTTTTCTGGTGCCGTTGCTACTACTTATTCATACCACCTGTATTTCACTATCTCTTCGCCGAACTAGTGCACCTACTAGGTGTGTTGGGGACACAAGAGACTTCTTGCTTTGTGGTTGCAGGGTTGCATGAGAGGGATATCTTTGACCTCTTCCTCCCTGAGTTCGATAAACCTTGGGTGATCCACTTAAGGGAAACTTGCTGCTGTTCTACAAACCTCTGCTCTTGGAGGCCCAACACTGTCTACAGGAAAAGGAGGGGGCATAGACATCAAGCTATTTTCTGGCGCCGTTGCCGGGGAACGAAGGAAAGCTACACCATTTCCTCCCTCGTCAACAGTGCGCCAGTCCTGGACAGCATCAAGCAAATTTCTATGCCCACAAGTATACGGGATCGCAACAGTCTTCGAGGGAAGTAAAACCCAATTTATTGATTCGACACAAGGGGAGACAAAGAACACTTGGAAGCCTTAACAGCGGAGTTGTCAATTCAGCTGCACCTGGAAACAGACTAGCTCGCAAGAGTTTATCAGTAGTAACAGTTTTATAGCAGTAGCAGTAGTGAAATAACAGCAGCAGAGTAACAAAGACAGCAGTAGTGATTTTAGTAAACAGCAGGATTAAAATACTGTAGGCACGGGGACGGATGAACGGGCGTTGCATGGATGAGAGAAACTCATGTAACAATCATAGCAGGGCATTTGCAGATAATAATAAAACGGTGTCCAAGTACAAAGCAATCAATAGGCATGTGTTCCAATTATAGTCGTACGTGCTCGCAATGAGAAACTTGCACAACATCTTTTGTCCTACCAGCCGGTGGCAGCCGGGCCTCAAGGGAAACTACTGGATATTAAGGTACTCCTTTTAATAGAGTACCGGAGCAAAGCATTAACACTCCGTGAACACATGTGATCCTCACATCACTACCATCCCCTCCGGTTGTCCCGATTTCTGTCACTTTGGGGCCATTGGTTCCGGACAGCGACATGTGTATACAACTTGCAGGTAAGATCATAAAACAATGAATATCATGATGAAACAATAACATGTTCAGATCTGAGATCATGGCACTCAGGCCCTAGTGACAAGCATTAAGCATAGCAAGTTACAACAATATCATCAAAGTACCAATTACGGACACTAGGCACTATGCCCTAACAATCTTATGCTATTACATGACCAATCTCATCCAATCCCTACCATCCCCTTCGGCCTACAGCGGGGGAATTACTCACACATGGATGGGGGAAACATGGCTGGTTGATGGAGAGGCGTTGGCGGTGATGATGGCGATGATCTCCTCCAATTCCCCGTCCCGGCGGAGTGCCAGAACGGAGACTTCTGGCTCCCGAGATGGAGTTTCGCGATGTGGCGGCGTTCTGGAGGGTTTCTGGCGACTTCGACCTCCCTCCGTGCGTTTTTAGGTCGAGGCCGATAAGTAGTCCGAAGGAGGGCGTCGGAGGCCGGCCGAGGGGGCCACACCATAGGGCCGCGCGCCCCCCCCCCCTAGGCCGCGCCGCCTTATGGTGTGGGGCCCTCGGGCCTCCACCTTACTTGACCTTCTGGCTCCGTCAGTATTCTGGGAAAATAGGGCCTTCTGCATAAATTCCGAGGATTTTCCCGAAAGTTGGATTTCTGCACAAAAACGAGACACCAGAACAGTTCTGCTGAAAACAGTGTTAGTCCGTGTTAGTTGTATCCAAAATACACAAATTAGAGGCAAAACAATAGCAAAAGTGTTCGGGAAAGTAGATACGTTTTGGACGTATCAACTCCCCCCAAGCTTAGCTTATTGCTTGTCCTCAAGCAATTCAGTTAACAACTGAGCGATAAAAGAACTTTCATGAACACATTTGCTCATATGATGTATATATTCTCATGCTATGGCTAATACTTAAGTAGTTCATAGTGAGATACATGCAAATAAGATCATCTAACAGCTATGTCAATCATGGAGAGGTACCAACAATTAATAATAAGCATCATGAATCATGTATATAAGCAGGATTGCAATGTTCATAAGAGAGTATGATAAAGTGGTATCTCGCTTGCCCATATTTGATCGGCAAAACATAAATGCCCAGGCACCTCTGGAGTTCATAGAAAGACTAGAAGTAGTGATTGTCAAAAATAAAAGCATCAAAGTTATACCACAATCAATCATATTTTGAGACAAGCATATTATACTAAGAATGACAGTTGTGCTCTCAAGATAGTGCTCAAAGAAATAATGGAGACACAACATAGAAGTAAAAGATTAACCCTTCGCAGAGGGAAGCAGGGATTAACATGCGCTAGAGCTTTTCATTTTTGAAATCAGGAGTAAAATCATTTTGAGAGGTGTTTGTCGTTGTCAACGAATGGTAATGGGTACACTAACTACCTCGCCAACCGGACTTCCAAGAGCGGCTCCCATGAATTATTTGCATGTTTATGTGGCACTCCTTCCAACCTTTCTTACACAAACCATGGCTAACCGAATCCTCGGGTGCCTGCCAACAATCTCATACCATGAAGGAGTGCCTTTTTATTTTAGTTTTATTATGATGATGACACTCCCCCCAACCTTTGCTTACACAAGCCCTGTCTAACCGAATCCTTCGGGTGCCGTCCAACAATCACAAACCATGGAGGAGTGTCTATTTAGGTTAATTAATTTGGGACTGGGAATCCCGTTGCCAGCTCTTTTTGCAAAATTATTGGATAAGCGGATGTGCCACTAGTCCATATGAGAGTCCGTCAAAAGTAAATGACAAGGTTGAAAGCTAAACACCACATACTTCCTCATGAGCTATGAAACATAAACACAAATTGGGAAGCATTTTGAAGGTTTTAAAGGTAGCGCATGAGAATTTACTTGGAATGGTTTGAAATGCCATGCATAGGTATTTATGGTGGACACTCTGGAATAACTTGGTTTTCATGTGTTTGGAAGCACGAGCAGCGTTCCCGCTCAGTACAAGTGAAGGCTAGCAAAAGACTAGGGAGCGACAAATCAAGAGAGCAAGAATCGTCATAATCATGCTTGCGGCAAAATAAATTAACGGAGGCATAAAAGTGATACAAGAACTCTGAAGCAATATAAATCATCGAGGCTTAATTGACTTTGGTTCAGTCATATGCATGCGTGAGCATGTGCCAAGTCGATATAAATGAATTATTCAGAGGAGGATACCACAATGCCATACTTACTTATGAATAAAACAATGCAAGCAAACATCCATGACATGCTACTCATATTAATAGATTGGAACTAAACATGAGATATCATAAACCACTAGACTTTCTCAAATAACATATACCTCACATGAACCAACTAAGCATGCTCATATGGATGAGTATATGTACAAAAATGAAAACAAATAGAGTTCATACCAGCCTCTCACCACAATCAGATTGTCGTAGATCGTCATTATTGCCTTTCACTTGTGTAGCTTGGATAATATGAAATGAAAACCACGCTCCAGCCACCGAAGACCATTGAACTCAAGATGAACTTTACAAACCAAAGAATAACAGCAAATATTTTTGGTGTTTTCGAATTGCAAACAAGAACAAAAGGAAACAAGCAAACAAAGCAAAATCTTTTTGGGTTTTCTTATAGCAAACTAGCAATAGCAAATAAAGCGAAACAAATGCAAGAAACCAAAGCAAACAAATGGTGAAGAGAAACAACAGAAATATTTTTGGTCTTTTTATGTTTTGGGAAAGAAACAAAGCAAGAACAAGAAAATGAAAATTAAAAGAAACACAGAAAAGCGAGATGGCAGAAATCTGCCAAAACCTGACAGCAGTACAGAAATCGATTTTTACAAAAATCTTACGTTGCTCAGCTCGAAAAGTGTTCAACTAATGAAAGTTAGATAACAACCTGGAGAACCTGCAAAAAAATTGGCAGCTCAAAATAACGTTCTGGCTGTGCGCATGAAGTTTTCTAGTAACAGTCCAGAATCTGTTTTCAGGCAGCACTTCCCCAAATATCATCTCCCTCTCATTAGAAAACCACTCAAAGAGACTAAACAAGTATGTGCAAGTATCCAGCAACCATAATATGCAAAGAATGAGTGATGCCGGTATACCTCCCCCCAAGCTTAGGCTTTTGGCCTAAGTGGAGTTCAATCCCATCGAGACCATGAGGTAGTATCTCCGTAGTACGACGAAGATGGATCATATTCCGGGCATGTGCTAGAAGAAGCACCCGGATACGTGACGGTGTAGTCGTGGGAGGCCTCGGCGTCCTCGGAGTCATGATGCTGGTGGAAGTCTTGTATCTTCATATGTTCATCCACCTCCTCCTTAGTGCACGACCATGATTGCCTGTCAATACTGAACAAACCTGGTTGGGGAAGAGGGATTTCCTTCTCATCCCCGTCAGCAAACAACATTCTATAGACCATATTATCTAAAGTAGAATCAGCGGTAACAAAATGATGACTCTTCATAGCAGCAATATCGAGTCTCCTAGGGGTCAATGGCACATCATTAGGATCAAGAGGAAGTCTTAAATATGTTAAAACGCGCAGTGCAATAGTTCCTCCAAAAATAGGCCCCCTATTAGACAAAGTGGCGAGCAATAAGAGAACCAAGGTGATAAGATGTCCGACCAGTAAGTGCAATATTCAAGAAAGCAAGATGGTAACTAGAAATATTGCTAGTGTTCTCCCTACCAAGAATGCTAGTAGCAATGTAATATGCAAAATACTTAATGGCGGGGAGTTGAATGTTCCTTATCTTGCCACGCTGAATGGTGCGACAATCATCATCGGTGATCCCTCGATAGAGCTCCAACAAGTCCCGGGGGTTGTCATCAATCCTCCTTGCTGTACCTACAGGGGCAATATCCAATGCACGACAAAAATCTTCCAATTCCATAGTAACAGGATTACCATAGATCTTGAATGCAACTGTCGGCTCGTATTGCGTGTTGTTGAACCTGAAGCTCTCGACAAAAATTTTGGTGAGCATATAGTATTTCTCCCTTTCGTCTTCCACGTAGGTGGTTAAGCCCGCCCTATTGACAAGGGTGAAGAAATCATCCAATATCCCTGCATTTCTCAGAAAATCATAGCATGGAAAAGATGAAGCATTAGGAGCCCCGTTGTCCTCTTCGGGCGCGAAGCTAGGCGCGATGATATCTTCATTGTACGATCGCCTAAACCGGGTGGCAGCCCTAGAAGGCCTCCCGGTGCTGGTTGTTCCTCTCTTGAACAATTCTCCAAAGTTGAACTTCTTCATCTTTCTTTTCTGAAATTTTTCAACAAGTGATATAAAACTTGATTTGGTGACATATAATCAAGGGGAACTACTATAGGAACTTGCTAGAGTACTAATCATGCATCAAAACTAGTTTATACAACTTAGAACAAGCATGCAAGCTCACTAAACATGTTACCTACAGCAGCAAAATATTCAAGATATACTCAACCAAACAAAATTCTACTTGGATAATCGGAGGAGTCACATACCGAAGAGCAAATGTGCCAAATTTCAGACAGAAATCTGGGCTGAGCAAAGAGATCGAAAAATCCTGAGCTCTTGAGCAAAAATGCGAGTGAGAGAAAGCTGGTTCGAGTTTTTTCGGGAGAGAGAAGATGCTGGGAGAAAGAGATGAAGTAGTGGGGCAAGGAGGGGCCCACACCACAGGGTGGCGCGCCCCCCTCCTTGGCCGCGCCGGCCTGTGGTGTGGCACCCTGGGGTGCCCCACAGGTCATCCTCTGGTGCTCCCAGGTGCCTCTTCGAAAAATAGGACCAACGGTATAATTTTTGTGAATTTTTGAAAACTTTGAAAAATGCACATTTATGGGTATTAAGTTTATTATTACTGGCCAGGAAAATTTTTGAAATCTCCAATTAACTAAGGAACTTTGCAAATTAAAAGTGCTACAGCAACTAGAGCAAGTGGAGGAAGAAAGAGATGTTGTTTACCTCCTCTATGCATATAAAAAGTATTTGTTAACAAGGTTGATCAAGTCTTGCCACCAAATAAATTTTACATAGCATAAGAAGAAATAAACCTCAAATCAATCATGTTACCTTGAATTGTATTGATATGGATCCAATCACGAGAGTTTGATATTCTTCTTTAGGCTCATATATAGGACAATCAATAGTTCCCACTTTGATAGTTCTCACATTAGAAATAGTATTAACTCCACACGCTTTCTCAATCCTCTTGGGAAAATAAACGGTATGCTCCCTATCATCAACATTGAAAGTAACCTTTCCTTTATTGCAATCAATAACAGCCCCTGCGGTGTTAAGAAAAGGTCTCCCAAGAATAATAGACATATTATCATCTTCGTGCATTTCCAACACAACAAAATCAGTTAATATCAAGCGGTTATTAGTAACTTGAACAGAACATCCTCACATATACCAACAGGAATAGCAGTAGATTTATCAGCCATTTGCAAAGATATATCAGTAGGTATCAACTTATCTAAGTAAAGTCTCTTATAAAGAGAAAAAGGCATAACACTAACACCGGCTCCCAAGTCACATAGAGCAGTTTTAACATAATTATTCTTAATAGAACAAGGAATAGTAGGTATACCTGGATCGCCCAACTTCTTTGGAACTTTGCCATTGAAAGAGTAATTAGCAAGCATAGTGGAAATTTCCTCATTGGGGATTTTCCTTTTGTTAGTAACAATATCTTTCATATACTTTGAATAAGGTGGCAATTTAATAGCATCGATCAAAGGGATTTGCAAGAATAAAGGTTTCATCCAATCACAAAATTTATTATAGTGTTCTTCTTCCTTTGATTTTAGTTTCTTAGCAGGAAAAGGCATTTGCTTTTGAACCCAAGGTTCTCTTTCATTACCATGTTTCTCAGCAATAAAATCTTCTTTAGTGTACTTTTTATTTTTAGCATGCTTTTCGTGTTCTTCTTCAACATCTTCTTTATCGTAAGCATCATTCTTATCATTATCTTTATCATGTTCATTACCACTTTCAGTTTCAGCATCAGAAATAGAAATGCTATTAGGATCATTAACAGGTTCAGAGGATTCTAGAACATTCTTATGTTTCTTTTTCTTTTTCTTAGATGGAGCACTAGTTTTAGTTCGTTGAGAATCTTGTTCAACTCTTTTGGGATGTCCCTCAGGATATAAAGGATCCTGAGTAGAAACACCGCCTCTAGTTGTTACTTCATAAGCATGTTTTTCTTTAGAATTATTCCCCAACAAGTCATTTTGCACTTTATTGAGTTGATCAATTTGAGTTTGAACCATATGAAAATGTTTAACAAGCATCTTAACATCATTGGAGGTTCTCTCTACAATATCATGCAATTCACTAATAGCTCGAGAATTTTCCATTAAATGATTCTCTACTCTCATATTAAAATTTTCTTGCTTAACAATATAATTATCAAACTCATCTAAGCATTGTGCAGAGGTTTCGAATACGGAATATCTTCCCTAGTAAAGCGTTGAAGGGAGTTTACCTCAATCATGGATGAAGGGGGAATTATCTCACATATATCTTCTATGGGAGGAAGATTCTTCACATCTTCAGATTTAATACCTTTCTCCTTGAGAGACTTCTTGGCTTCCCTCATATCTTCATCATTCAATTTAATTAAACCCCTCTTCTTTAATATTGGCGTTGGAGTTGGTTCAGCGTAGTCCAATCATCATGATTCCGGCCTATTTTAGCCAATAATTCTTCAAATACGTCGTCTGGAGTTCTTTTCCTGAAAACACAACCAGCACAACTATCCAGGTATGCCCTAGACTCAATGGTTAGTCCACTATAAAATATATCAAGTAAATCATGCTTTTCCAAATCATGATCAGGCCGAGCTCTAATAAGAGAGCAAAATCTCGCCCAAGCCTCAGGCAATTTCTCTCCATCTCCCTGGTCAAAATTGTAAATTCTCTGCAAAGCAATATGTTGAGCACTAGCAGGAAAGTATTTACGGAAGAAAACATCAAGCAATTCTTTTGGACTTTTAATAGAATCAGGTGGCAAACTATTATACCAAGTTTTAGCGTCATCCTTTAATGAGAATGGAAAGATTTTAGCAACAAAGTAAGTACGCTTCTTAACATCATCAGAAAACAAGCTACTTAGAGTAGATAACTCAATCATGTGTTCAACAGCACTTTCTTTTTCAGTACCACAAAAGGGTGTTTTCTCAACAATAGCTATATGAGATAGATCAAGAGAAAAATCATAATCTTTATCCTTAATGTTTATAGGAGATGTGGCAAATTTAAGATCAGGAGACAGTTTATATCTAACAGCATGTTCTGCAAGCAACTTTTTAATTTTTCTTGCATCAGTAGTAGCATTGCATTTTTCAATAAAATCATCATTAAGCTCCACATAATCTTCATCAGGATCATCACAAGAATAATCAAGTTCAGGTGAATTAACTGGTGTAGTAGCATTAGGAGTTTCAGTATTTTCAATTTGTCTAGACCTAGCAATCATAGCATCTAGAAAGGATCCCAATGAACCACTATCATCAAGCACAGCAGAAATATTATCAATATTATGAGAGTTTTCAGATTCAGCAGAAGTACCCGCATGTGAAGCATGTCGCGGTGAAACAAGTTTATCAATCACAGATGGTGAATCAAGAGCAGCAGAGGTACTCAGAGTTGTACCTTTTCTTGTAGTGGATGGTAATATGGCGACCTTAGTATCGCGAGGTTTACCCATGATGGAGAATTTGCAGCGAACAATATCAATCCAAGTGAACTTCCAAATAAAGCTATGCTCCCCGGCAACGGCGCCAGAAAATAGTCTTGATGACCCACAAGTATAGGGGATCGCAACAGTCTTCGAGGGAAGTAAAACCCAATTTATTGATTCGACACAAGGGGAGACAAAGAACACTTGGAAGCCTTAACAGCGGAGTTGTCAATTCAGCTGCACCTGGAAACAGACTAGCTCGCAAGAGTTTATCAGTAGTATCAGTTTTATAGCAGTAGCAGTAGTGAAATAACAGCAGCAGAGTAACAAAGACAGCAATAGTGATTTTAGTAAACAACAGGATTCAAATACTGTAGGCACGGGGACGGATGAACGGGCGTTGCATGGATGAGAGAAACTCATGTAACAATCATAGCAGGGCATTTGCAGATAATAATAAAACGGTGTCCAAGTACAAAGCAATCAATCGGCATGTGTTCCAATTATAGTCGTACGTGCTCGCAATGAGAAACTTGCACAACATCTTTTGTCCTACCAGCCGGTGGCAGCCGGGCCTCAAGGGAAACTACTGGATATTAAGGTACTCCTTTTAATAGAGTACCGGAGCAAAGCATTAACACTCCGTGAACACATGTGATCCTCACATCACTACCATCCCCTCCGGTTGTCCCGATTTCTATCACTTCGGGGCCATTGGTTCCGGACAGCGACATGTGTATACAACTTGCAGGTAAGATCATAAAACAATGAATATCATGATGAAACAATAACATGTTCAGATCTGAGATCATGGCACTCGGGCCCTAGTGACAAGCATTAAGCATAGCAAGTTGCAACAATATCATCAAAGTACCAATTACGGACACTAGGCACTATGCCCTAACAATCTTATGCTATTACATGACCAATCTCATCCAATCCCTACCATCCCCTTTGGCCTACAGCGGGGGAATTACTCACACATGGATGGGGGAAACATGGCTGGTTGCTGGAGAGGCGTTGGCGGTGATGATGGCGATGATCTCCTCCAATTCCCCGTCCCGGCGGAGTGCCAGAACGGAGACTTCTGGCTCCCGAGACGGAGTTTCGCGATGTGGCGGCGTTCTGGAGGGTTTCTGGCGACTTCGATCTCCCTCCTTGCATTTTTAGGTCGAGGCCGATAAGTAGTCCGAAGGAGGGCGTCGGAGGCCCGCCGAGGGGGCCACACCATAGGGCCGCGCGGGCCCCCCCCTAGGCCGCGCCGCCTTATGGTGTGGGGCCCTCGGGCCTCCACCTTACTTGACCTTCTGGCTCCGTCAGTATTCTGGGAAAATAGGGCCTTCTGCATAAATTCCGAGGATTTTCCCGAAAGTTGGATTTCTGCACAAAAACGAGACACCAGAATAGTTCTGCTGAAAACAGCGTTAGTCTGTGTTAGTTGTATCCAAAATACACAAATTAGAGGCAAAACAATAGCAAAAGTGTTCGGGAAAGTAGATACGTTTTGGACGTATCAGGCCCTAGTTTCAGTGAGACATGTAATGACTAGTCACATCAGTAAGTTCACTGTGTAATAAAATATGTTACCCCTCCCCTTTATGTAGCACCCCTTCTCTCCCGATCGAGTGCCGATTGCCGACGGATGCAAGCCGCTAGCTCGATCCCCTCCTTTCGCCTCCACCGTCCAGGCATCCAGCTTGGAGGGGCAAGCTGCATCTAGACCAAGCGGATTAGGTAGGACTAGTAATGTTCTTTCCTTTCTCGAGATCGGTTCTTTTTTCCTCTCCTCGATATCTTGCGCATCTCTTTCCTATTCTGGGCGAAGGGGTGTCTTTCTGGTCACCCTCGAGCGGGGAGTGATTGATGGGGGTGGGGGGCGGGGGCTACCTTTGCTTGGATTGGGGTGTTCTTCCTTTATTTGTCGACATTTGCAACCTTTGTAGTTTCTGCTGATCCTCACTGTATCTTTTGTCAGCTTGTACAGGAAAGGTAAGACCTCGGCGGTGGGGGCAATGGAGCGTAAGGCCACCACGCATGTGGGCAGTTGGCTGAACCTGAGCTGCTTCCCCAGCCCCGCGAAGCAGGTACTCCGTTTGCTTATCCACTCTTTACCTTTTAAGTGTCTCTCTGCATCCTCAATCTGTTCTGATTCTGGAATATGCTTAAAGTAGCACATGTCTTCGTGTGTTTGTGCGTAAAGCCTCCGTGACACCGTGCTCTAAATTCTCGTATCAGGTTGGTACCTCCAGGTTCCGTGCCGAGGCTATGGGGAACGAGAATAGCGCCCACCCGCTGCAGGAGCATGGCCCGATCTGCAGCACAAGAAGCGAAATGCCATCGCCGAGCTGGGCAGTGGACCGCCCAGGGGTAATTTTTTTAACCAACTTACCATGATGTAGTCTGAATCGATACTCCCTCGCATCCAAATTAATTGACTCAACTATCTCAGATACGGATGTATCAAGATGTGTTTTAGCTCTAGATACTATCGCTTCCATCCCAAAGCTTTGGGCTTATATTATTTTTAGAAAGTCAAACTATACCATGTTTGACTAAGCTTTTACCAAAAATCAGTAACATGCAAAATATAAAATTAATATCATTAAATAGATAATAAAATATATTTTCCTACGGTATCTACACAGTATTATATTTGTTGATAGAATGTTCTAAAATTTTGGTCAAACTTTGCTTGTTTTGATTTCTCAAAAATAAATAAGGCTTAAGCTTTTGGATGGTGGTAGTACATTCATATCTAGACAAAGCTGAGTTAACTAGTTTTTTGTCTGTCCATAGCTAGTGTTCACGCTGCAAAAGGCTAAGAGCATCCACTATATGCATCAGTCTATCTCATACAGTAATTCAATATCACTGTTGAGGTCTGCCTTTTGTTTTGCTATTCATATGCAGACTGAAACTTTAGGGCCTTTACTCAAAAGGAAGATCAAAACTGCGGCTGATCAGGCTGCCAGTATGTTGATGCCGCCCCCATCTTCTAAATGCCTCTACAAGCACAAGGCCACGCGCCAGCTGGGTGGTGATCTTTTAATGAATATGGTATATTTTCTTAATCCACAAAACATGCCTTGATTTTTCTCTGTTTATTGTCGGTTTTTTCTATGCTTGCCAAAAGTTTACAACAACAACAACAACCAAGCCTTTCAGTCCCAAACAAGTTGGGGTAGGCTAGAGTTGAAACCCATAAGATCTCGAAGCCAAAAGTTTAGAAACACCAAATTCGTTTGCTTACAATCATCATACGAATGTTCATCTACTCCAGTTCCCTAACCCAACAAAAAATGATGTTAATTACGATTTTTAGATTAAAAGAGCACCATTAGGCGCTGTTAATTACGACTTTGAGATTAAAATGTCATTTGCAATTGTTAATTACAATTTTGAGACAAATGGTTAGTTTAACCTCGATCTCTTCTGCTCTCCATTTATCCCAACCGAACAAAAATTTAACCATTCCATTCCTCTGAAATGGAACCATTCCATTCCATTCCACGCTGTTTCAGAACCGAACACACCCTTGCATTGTTGTGAACTGTTGTCCATACACGGCCATACCCTTCCACTTACATCCAGCACTATATGCATCAGTCTGTCTCAGAGTCATTCAATATCACCGCTGAGATCTGTTCCCATTCTTATGCAGGCTGAAATCACTGCGCCTTTACTCAAGTGGATGCAAAATGAGGCTAATGAGGCTGCTGTGAGGACGATGGTGCCGGCACCATCTTCCGAAAACCTCTACAAGCACGAGGCCATGGGCCAGCTGGGTGGTGACCTTTTAATGAATCTGGTATATTTTCTTAATCCACATACATGATTTCATTATTATCTGTTTAATTACTGTTGGCTTTGTCTAATGCTTACCAAAAGTTCAGAAACACTGCGTTTGCTTACAATCATCATACACTAATTTTTCACTTTTCAGTCTGTCTCATCCAGTATATAAACTGTTGATTTCCATTGGATTTTTTTGTAATCATTTGCATTGTTGTCAACTGTTCTCTATGCACAACCCTATTCTTCCACTTACACCCGCACTATTTGCATCAGTCTATCTCATAGATTTATTAAATATCAATGATGACTGTTGCTATTCATATGCAGGATGAAACTTCTGTGCCTCTACTCAAATGGATAAAAAATGATCCTGATGAGGCTGCTGTGAAGACGATGGTGCCGCCACCATCTTCTGAAAACCTCCTCAAGCACAAGGCCACGGGCCAGCTGGGTGGTACCCTTTTCAGTAAGCAGGTATATTTTCTTAATCCTCATACATGATTTGATTTTTGTCTGTTTATTGCCGGCTTTGTCTAATGCTTACCAATAGTTCAGAAACATACACACCTATTCTTACACTTACATCCAGCACTATATGCATCAGTGTCTCATAGATTCATTTTATATATCACTGCTGATGTCTGTTGCTCTTCAATTTTCATATGCAGACTGAAACTGCTAACCCTTCATTGGTCAAAAGGATTGCAACTGCTGCTGATGAGGCATCTGCAGAGGCTGCCACCAAGTTACTGTCAGCCCCACCTTCTGGATGCTTATATAAGCTCAAGTCCAAGGACCAGCCGGGCCGTAACCATCCAAGGGTTCGGGTATATTTTCTTAAGCCACATATACATGCCATGATTTATGTCTGATATTATCACCGGCTCTGTCTAATGCTTTTTGGAATTCGGAAACACCAAATTAGCATGCTTATATTCATCATACACTAATTTTTCACTGTTCAGTTTGTAACATAGTGTTATGCACTCGCTTGTCAACATTTGCATTGCTCTGAACTATGCACTTTACACAACCTAATTCTTCCACTTACATTCAGCGCTACGCACCAGTAGTACCTCCCATGTTTCCTTCACCATCCCGATGCCGAGCTGATGGGGTTCGTAGCATAGAAAACAAAAATTTTCCTACCGCAAGACGAATAAATCCAAGATCTAATCTATGGAACACCCAAGATCTAATCTACAAGATCGAAGCAACGAGATTGATATGAGACTAACCCTCGAAGATTTCCAAAGCCTACGAGATTAGATCTCGTTGTTGGTGTAGACGATCATCCCCAGTGCTGCAATCCGGCAGCACTTCCGTACTCGGTCGCGCGTACGGTGTCGATGAAGCCCGTCCTCTCCCCGTTCCAGCGGGCAGCGGAGGTGTGGTAGATCTCCTCCAAGTTCCAGCAACACGACGGCGTGGTGGTGGTGGTGGAGGAAGAAAAGCTGCAGGGCTTCGCCTAAGCCTGCGCAGCGTATGGAGGAGGAGAGGGGCGGCCAGAGGAGGAGGCAAGGGGGGATAGGTTGGCCAGCCACCCCCTCCCCTCTTTATATAGGGGGCCAGGTCGGCTGGGGTGGCCCCCTTTCCCATCTAGGGTTAGGGGGGGCGGCGGCCAAGTGGGGGGAAGAGGGATTTCTTCCCCCCCAAGTTGATCCCCCCTAGGGTTTTGGGGAAACCCTAGGGGTTTGGCCGGCTGGGCCTTGAGGGGCATGTGCCCCTGGCCCATTAGGCTAGGGAGCACCCCCTTGGCCCATGCTAGGCCTCCTAGGGTCGTGGGCCCACTGGTGGGACCCTCGGAACCTTCTAGAACCTTCCCGGTCATCCACCGGAAAAATCCCGAACTTTTCCGAAACCTAGAAATCAACTTCCCTTATATGAATCTTATTCTCCGGACCATTCCGGAGCTCCTCGTGACGTCCTGGATCCCATCCGAGACTCCGAACAAACTTCGTCTCCATACCATATTCAAATCTACTCATGCGACATCGAACCTTAAGCGCGTCACCCTACGGTTCGTGAACTATGCGGACATGGTCGAGACTCCTCTCCGAGCAATAACCAATAGCGGGATCTGGAGATCCATAATGGCTCCCACATATTCAACGATGACTTAGTGATCGATTGAACCATTTACATACGATGCCAATTCCCTTTGTCACGCGATATTTTACTTGTCCGAGGTTCGATCATCGGTATCTCCATACCTTGTTCAACCTCGTTACTGACAAGTACTCTTTACTCGTACCGTGGTATGTCATCTCTTATGATCCAATCATATGCTTGCAAGCTAATCAGATGACATTCCACCGAGAGGGCCCAGAGTATATCTATCCGTCATCAGGATGGACAAATCCCACTATTGATCCATATGCCTCAACTCACACTTTCCAAATACTTAATCCCATCTTTATAACCACCCATTTACGCAATGGCGTTTGATGTAATCAAAGTACCCTTCCGGTGTAAGTGATTTACATGATCTCATGGTCGAAGGACTTAGGCAACTATGTATCGAAAGCTTATAGCAAATTGAACTTAATGACTTGATCTTATGCTATGCTTATTTGGGTGTGTGTCCATTATATCATTCACCTAATGACATAACCTTGTTATTAATAACATCCAATGTTCATGATCACGAAACCATGATCATCCATTAATCAACAAGCTAGTTATACAAGAGGCTTACTAGGGACTCCTTGTTGTTTACATAACACACATGTATCAATGTTTCGGTTAATACAATTATAGCATGGTATGCAAACATTATCATAAACACAAAGATATACTATAATAACCATTTTATTATTGCCTCTTGGGCATATCTCCAACAGTCTCCCACTTGCACTAGAGTCAATAATCTAGTTTACATTTGTAAAGATATAACACCTTGGCCTTCTGGTGCTTTATCATGTTTTGCTCACGGGAGAGGTTTTAGTCAACGGTTCTGACACACTCAGAAACGTATGTATTTTGCAATTCATTTGCGTCTCAACGCATCACTCATTTTCCAAATGAGTCGGCATTAATTGTATATGCTTAGTCCTCTGGTGGAACCTTAATCCCGCGGTCTGAAATAAGTCACTAATATTGTCATACACAATATAGCTTCAAAGTTCTGACACTATCGGAACTACACCAAGTTCTCAAGAACTCCTCGACTTAACATCCTTAGTCATTGTCAAAACAACGACATACTCTGCCTTCGTTTGTAGAATCCGTCACAATATTTAGAACTCATTTAAATCTAGCATAGACAACTTCTAGCTCATTGTGCTACCTCAACACTTATCCTAATTGAGATTGAAATTTCATTTTCATATGTGACCAAACTAATATCGGTGTAACACCTTACAGCGATTTGTTTGTCATTACCCTATACAAAACTATATATATCCTTGGTTCTTCTAAAGTACTCAAGGATATTCTTACTATTGTCCAATAAACATCACATGAATCATTCTGGTATATGCTCGTAACAATTTAGAGCACAGGACATCTGACTTTGTACATATTGTTCGTGATCGAAAGTCACTCATGTGTTTTTACTCATTGAGTGTCAAATACACTCAAGTTTTGTTAAACCTTTACATGAAAAGAACACCTTCTTAATATTGAACCACTTCAATATTCATTCTATGTACTTTGACTTAAACTTATTATGTGTTTCAATCTATCTTCATAGATCTTGACACTAAATATGTTTCAGTCCATATCTTTTCATTGAAGTTAATTCTCAATGAAACCTTTTTAATCAATTATATAATTACACTATTTATAATCAACGATATGTCATCTACATAAAGTGTTACAAATATGTCTCAGCGCTCCCACTTAATTTCTTGCAAATGCAAGCATCTTCATCGTTTCTTGTGAAATCAAAAACTCTTTGACTATTTCATCCGTAAAGATTCCAACTCCGCGATACTCACTTCATCCAATTGAAGTTCGTATACCTATCTAGTATTCCACGGACTAGCAAAAACTCTTGGTTGTATCTAGTATACATCCTTCATACACACTTCTGGTAAGGAATGTATTTCTGCCATCCTTCTATCATATCTCATAAAAGAAATATGTAGCGATTACTAGAATAATCCACATAGACTACAAGCATTGCCACGGAAGATCTAATCTTATCGTAGTCAACTCTTTGAACTTTGTCGTAAACAACTTTTCGATAAGTCAAGCTTCTTTAAGGATATTCCATCCAAGTCCATCTATTTTATAGATCCATTTACTTTCAAAAAGTATTCATCTATCTTGGATTTCATGGCGCATAGCCATTTTAACGGAGTCAGGGCCCATCATAACTTCTTTGTTTGCAGTTGGTTTATCATTGTTCAAAATCAATCCTTTGTCCACAAATCATTTATTTGATCACAAAGTAAACCATACCTACAAGGTTCAATATGTACTTCGATCTCCATGGCTAAAACACTTTGTAGTCATGGGAGCCATGATTGTCGTAGCTGCTTTAACCATTTCCAATGCTGCGCTACTACTCGATCATTATGCTCGTGTTCATAAACCTTATCAAGTTCTATTGTCCTCCCACTCAAATACTTCGCTAGAAAACAATTTCTTGGAAATAAGCAAGTAACATTAACAAACACTTTTGTCTTTTACTTCATAGTGGGAAGAATTTCCAATCCATTCTCTTGGGATAACCAACAAAGATATTCATCCGGTTTTGGTTGTAAACTCATTTACTTATACCAAAATTTTAAGAAAGGACTATTAGGGTTTATACCCATGCCATAACTTGTATGGTGTTATTTCAACGGATCACGATGATGCTCTATTCAGTGTAAAAGCGGTAGTCTCTAAAGCATAATCCACAAAAATATAATGGCTTCATTTTATCTCATCATTGATCCAACAAGGTTTGGATACGTCTCTCGGACACTTTATCATCACTATGATACTCCAAGAAACGTGAGTTGTAGAACAACTTCATAACTCTCTTAGATGTTCGCTAAAACTCGTAATTCAAATATTTCCACTATGATCCAATCATAGATATTTGACTTTTCTATTACGATG
Source organism: Lolium perenne (assembly GCF_019359855.2). Taxonomy (NCBI): domain Eukaryota; kingdom Viridiplantae; phylum Streptophyta; class Magnoliopsida; order Poales; family Poaceae; genus Lolium; species Lolium perenne. The sequence continues at coordinate 282,193,063 of NC_067247.2, read as the reverse complement.
ATTTCCACTTCATGCTGAAATTTATTTGAATCTATTCAAATGTTTCAAACCTCTTCCTTATCGAATATATCCACATATATATACTCAATTCATTGTTGGAAGTTTTCATGAAGTACAAGAATCTCCCGCACACAACTATGCCCAGTGAACCACATATATCATCATGTATGTTTCCACTAAGTTAGTTGCCCGTTCAACTCTTGGCCTATGAACCGTATTTAAGTCATTTCCTTTTAGAAGAGATTTGCAAGCGCCAAATGATTCAAAAATCATATGACTCAAAAAATTCCATTCAAATGGAGTTCCTTCATGCGTTCCTTTCTAACATGACCTAAATGGCGGTTCCACTAATGAGTGGAATTCAAATCGTTTGCCTTATGGCATTTTAGCGTCAGTGTTATGTATGTGTGTTTCACCATTAAGATTTATAATAACTTATCCATCGTACATGGAGCAATGTCATAATTTGAACAACTCATTGTTTTCATTTGACCAGAGCAAAATAACAATTTATTAAGTTCTTTATTATAAACTCTAAGGGCTAGGTAGAATGCCAACGACAAACATAATAACACTTTATTATGTTCCAGACGTGCATTATTACCATATTACTTATCACCACTTAGGCCATCGTATTCTTGTATTGCGTTGTATTGTATGACATCTCATACCAACCAATCTGGTACAAATACCCAAGAATTTTATTATGTGACCAAGCAAGGAATACATCCATAACATGTATATCATCTATATACACCTGAGCTAGACTTTCTAGTCTTTTCCTTTCTTTCTGCCAAAATATCTTTGTGGTTTCTCTTTTAGCTTTCCCCATTCTCAGAAAACACTTCACCTTCAATAACTTCTAGGTCCATTGGTCAAATACCAATAACCTTGAGGTTCTTACCTTGAAGTTGATCATCATATGACAAGTGTTCCAGACTTCACTATTAGTAACTTTGTAATATGATGAACAATTTCAGTCATAATTTTATCCATCATATCATGACGACTTTCCGAGACCATGTCTGCACATGCTAGGCTCGTAAAGTTTAACCTCAGTATTCACATGTGCAAATCTGGCTTGCACCCGTTGTATGCACACGTAGAATCTATCACACCCGATCATCACGTGATGCTTCGAAACGACGAGTCTTAGCAACGGTGCATACTAAGGACGATCATTTCATGGATATGCGAATATCGTTAGTGCCCAACTTAGTTGGAGGATTGGGACGCCTGGCGTCTTCAACCTTCGTACATTCCCATAAAACTTATGAGTTTATGTAGTCTCACTAGATTATATTCTATCATCTTGCAATAAGGTCTTAGATATCACATATATCTCATACCTCGCTTATTTCTGAAAACAAAATTTTCAGCTCCTTACTTTTCAAACGGATTTGAACTTCAAGTTTCACGGAGACAAGATGATTGGGTACTAATTGAAACCATTGCTCTTTGAATCATCAATGTGAGGTTTACTAAAAGTTTGCATTAGGACTTAATCATATCTTGATTCTTTAACAATACGGTACCAGTCCGTAAAGTTACTTGTCAGACTTAACAATATTTCTATCTCAATTACAAGACTAGCGCATGGTAGAAAACGGATGCCAATTCTACAAACTTTAATTCAAAATACTATTCAGACTATGTTCATGATAATTAGTTCATGTTTTAATCTAATTACTAATGAACTCCCACTTAATACAACATCCCTCATGGTTGTTAAGTGGCACACGATCCATATCCACTACACCAAAACCGATCATCACGTGAGATGATGTAGCTTCAATGGTGAACATCAACATGTTGATCATATCATCCATATGACTCGTGTTCAACCTTTCGGTTTCCTATGTCCCGAGGCCATGTCTGTACATGCTAGGCTCGCCAAGCAAACCCAAGTATTCCGCGTGTGCAAACATGGCTTACACCCGTTGTATGTGAACGTAGAATCTATCACATCCGATCATCACGAGATGCTTCAAAACGACGAACTGTAGCAACGGTGCATACGAGGGGAGAACACTTTATTATCTTGATATTAATGTGAGGGATCATCTTATAATGCTACCGTCTTGATCTAAGCAAGATAAGATGCATAAAGGATTAACATCACATGCAATTCATAATATGTGATATGATATGGCCTTTCTTCTTGTGCTTTTGATCTCCATCTCCAAAGCACACGAGCATGATCTCCATCATCACCAGCATTGCACCAGGTTCATGGCACCGCTTCATGGTTGTCCATCACTTATAGCTACTATAACAACTACTTGAAATAAAGCTATTACATGATGAATAGACACACAGGTCTTAACAAATTTAAAGACAACCATTAGGCTCGTGCCGGTTGCCATAATACAATAATGAACATCTCATACATCAAATATAATCATCATCACATCATGGCCATATCACATCACCAAACCCTGCAAAAACAAGTTAGACGCCTCTAATATGGTTTGCATATTTTACGTGGTTTAGGGTTTTCGAGTAAGATCCAATCTACCTACGAACATGAACCACAACGGTGATACTAGTGTTGTCAATAGAAAGAGTAAATTGCAATCTTCACTATGGTGGGAGAGACAGACACCCGCAAAGCCACTTATGCAATACAAGTTGCATGTCAAGCGTGGAGCAAGTCTCATGAGACGCGGTCATGTAAAGTTAGCCCGGGCCGCTTCATCCCACCATCCCGCAAGATGCAAAGTACACAAACTAAAGCAACAAGAGCATCACCGCCCACAAAACCATTGTGTTCTACTCGTGCAACAGATCTATGCATAGACATGGCTCTGATACCACTGATGGGGTTCGTAGCATAGAAAACAAAAATTTTCCTACCGCAAGACGAATAAATCCAAGATCTAATCTATGGAACACCCAAGATCTAATCTACAAGATCGAAGCAACGAGATTGATATGAGACTAACCCTCGAAGATTTCCAAAGCCTACGAGATTAGATCTCGTTGTTGGTGTAGACGATCATCCCCAGTGCTGCAATCCGGCAGCACTTCCGTACTCGGTCGCGCGTACGGTGTCGATGAAGCCCGTCCTCTCCCCGTTCCAGCGGGCAGCGGAGGTGTGGTAGATCTCCTCCAAGTTCCAGCAGCACGACGGCGTGGTGGTGGTGGTGGAGGAAGAAAAGCTGCAGGGCTTCGCCTAAGCCTGCGCAGCGTATGGAGGAGGAGAGGGGCGGCCAGAGGAGGAGGCAAGGGGGGATAGGTTGGCCGGCCACCCCCTCCCCTCTTTATATAGGGGGCCAGGTCGGCTGGGGTGGCCCCCTTTCCCATCTAGGGTTAGGGGGGGCGGCGGCCAAGTGGGGGGAAGAGGGATTTCTTCCCCCCCAAGTTGATCCCCCCTAGGGTTTTGGGGAAACCCTAGGGGTTTGGCCGGCTGGGCCTTGAGGGGCATGTGCCCCTGGCCCATTAGGCTAGGGAGCACCCCCTTGGCCCATGCTAGGCCTCCTAGGGTCGTGGGCCCACTGGTGGGACCCTCGGAACCTTCTAGAACCTTCCCGGTCATCCACCGGAAAAATCCCGAACTTTTCCGAAACCTAGAAATCAACTTCCCTTATATGAATCTTATTCTCCCACCATTCCGGAGCTCCTCGTGACGTCCTGGATCCCATCCGAGACTCCGAACAAACTTCGTCTCCATACCATATTCAAATCTACTCATGCGACATCGAACCTTAAGCGCGTCACCCTACGGTTCGTGAACTATGCGGACATGGTCGAGACTCCTCTCCGAGCAATAACCAATAGCGGGATCTGAGATCCATAATGGCTCCCACATATTCAACGATGACTTAGTGATCGATTGAACCATTTACATACGATGCCAATTCCCTTTGTCACGCGATATTTTACTTGTCCGAGGTTCGATCATCGGTATCTCCATACCTTGTTCAACCTCGTTACTGACAAGTACTCTTTACTCGTACCGTGGTATGTCATCTCTTATGATCCAATCATATGCTTGCAAGCTAATCAGATGACATTCCACCGAGAGGGCCCAGAGTATATCTATCCGTCATCAGGATGGACAAATCCCACTATTGATCCATATGCCTCAACTCACACTTTCCAAATACTTAATCCCATCTTTATAACCACCCATTTACGCAATGGCGTTTGATGTAATCAAAGTACCCTTCCGGTGTAAGTGATTTACATGATCTCATGGTCGAAGGACTTAGGCAACTATGTATCGAAAGCTTATAGCAAATTGAACTTAATGACTTGATCTTATGCTATGCTTATTTGGGTGTGTGTCCATTATATCATTCACCTAATGACATAACCTTGTTATTAATAACATCCAATGTTCATGATCACGAAACCATGATCATCCATTAATCAACAAGCTAGTTATACAAGAGGCTTACTAGGGACTCCTTGTTGTTTACATAACACACATGTATCAATGTTTCGGTTAATACAATTATAGCATGGTATGCAAACATTATCATAAACACAAAGATATACTATAATAACCATTTTATTATTGCCTCTTGGGCATATCTCCAACACGAGCTTGCGGGAATATGGCGGGCCCATGTACATACCCCGCATATAACACCTCCTATGGCTCTATCTACCTTTCTAGTAGCTCCTTCACAGAGTTACAGGTATGTATTCTCAGTGGTTTAGCATGAATTGGCATATAGTAAAGTCTTGTTTTTAGTCTTCCTGCTTCTTACATTTGTATCAATTTTCACATGCAGACTGTACCTTGTGAACTTCGTCCAATGATTAACCAGATGTGTCCGCATGAAGGGTCTTTCACTATGCATGGCAATGGCAAATTGATGAACACCTACACGGTCTATGAGGTGTATGTCTACAAGACGCAGGCCATCACATATTTGTATGGACATGATTGGAGAAAGTTTGCTTTTGACTACGGTCTGAAGAAGGGCGACGAGCTGAGGATCAGAAACTCAAACGGGCAGATATACGTAATCGCTACGTAGTTGGAGACACTTCCAAATATATAATATGTAACTTTTTCTACTCATATCTTTTGATAACTGTTCTGAGCAGTTGTTCTAAACCATTCCCTCTGTTCTAGCTTGCTGGGTTTAACATGATCAAAGCTGCAGATCCCCTGATGGAACATGAGCGGATGTCACAAAGGGCAACCACACCAGCACCGGCATCGGCTTACCACTCTCCTGAATCAGCACCGGTTCCTGTACCAGCTCCGTTTACTGCATCTACCCAGCAGTCCCCTACATCAGCATTGGTTCCTGTAGAGGCCCCATATACTACACCTGCCCAGCAGGCTCCTGCATCAGCACTGGTTCCTCTAGCTGCATCGTTTACTGCACCTGCCCAACAGTCTCCTGCATCGCACCGGTTCCTCTAGAGGCACCGTTATCGCACCTGCCCAGCAGTCTCCTGCATCAGCACCAGCTCGTGTACCAGCCCAGGCTCCTGCACCTGCCCCAGCTAGATCACCGAGGTCTCAGCTCATTGTTGTGGCCACCTGTGTGGTGACCAGGACGCATCTGAAGGCTATGTTCGTGAGTATATGACAGCATAACTGCTCTTATCTTGATGTCTTCTCTGCTCAAAGTCTCACATGGTTCAGTGCATTGGTGCCATTGACTAATTTTTGGTGGTATCTCTTGCTTTGAATCAGAAATTGCCTAAAAGTATCTCCAAGGATCTCAATGCTGGCCGAAGGGGCAAGATATCCCTCGTCATGGAGAGTGAAGGTCTCACCGTGGAGGGACGGTACTCCGTCAGTCCCACAGATGGCCGCTTGGCTGTTACTTCCAGGTGGAAAAAGTTCATTGACGGTGCCAAACTTCGCATTGGATCAAAGTTGAAGGTCAAGATCTTTCGATGCCGCTGTGACATGCTGGTCATAAAGTTCGCGGTTGTCTAGTTCTGTTGCCCCATGAGCCCTTAGCAAATGCATTTGTAGTTATACTTATATAAGGTTATCTTATCTGAACTGCTAATTAATTGTATGGGTGGTAAAACTCTGGCAAGCTTTTGCTCTTAGCAAGTATGTATGTATGATCAGCTATTATGATAACTAATGTTTGTGTTCATCTTAATTTGCATTTCCGTTTTAGAAAAAAACTTAATTTCTATTTTGGCTGACCTGTTAGAGAACTATCAGATTGAACCCACAACATGATTCAAATAGATTCATTACACCGAGCCACATGTCTTGACCTTGCTATACACTACTTCCATTAATCAGTGCAAGAAGGCTTACATGAGCTGCTCGAACCATGGCGATTCGAATCCACCTTATATATCTAGAAATACAACCTTTGCATAAAGAGGATTTGCAGTATGGGGAGGCTGACATTGGGGACCCATGAGCCAGCAGCGTCGTCAACGTTTTAAAGGTGGCAGGAGATCGAAAGAAAAATAAGCCAAAAATCAGTTGGTAAACAAATTCAAGAAAAGAAACATTTACCTTTCTGAGAGGATGACATGCGGGACCCATGAGGCAGCAGCATCCTCAACTATTTCAAGGCGGCAGGGGATCAAAAGAAAAAGGAAATAGCCAGAAATTAATTAGGGTCAAAAATAAATCCATCAAAGGAAACTTTTATTGTTCATAGAGGATGACATGTGGGACCGACTTGCCACTGCGTCGTCATCGTTTCAAAGGGGGAAGGGGATCAAAAGAAAAAGGCAAATAGCCGAGAAATTAGGGGAAAAAATAAATCCAACAAAGGAAACTTTTATTGTTCATAGAGGATGACATGCGGGACCCATGAGCCAAAGAACTTCCTCAACGTTTCAAAGTCGGCATGAGATTGAAAGAAAAAGGCAAGTGACATAATATCAGAGCCAAAAATAATCCAAGAAAAGAAACTTTATTGTACATAGAGGATGACATGCGGGTCCCATTTTGTAGCAGCGGTCTCAACGCTTCCAAGGCGGCACAGACCGAAAGAAAAATGAAGTAGCCGTAAATCAGGGTGTGAAAAAAATCCAAGAAAAGAAAGATTTCAATTGGGCTGTATCTCGGACATCTGGGCCTTCGAACTATCCCGCCGGGCCTTTTGACTCGTACAATTTCAGCCCACTCCAAAACAGGAAAGGTCGGATTTTTCTCAAAAAAAAAAAAAACAGGAAAGTCCTATGCTTCGCAAAAACAAAAAACAAGGAGATTCAACATATAAGTTTGTTTATGTAGATATAAAGATTTAATTTATCCGTTTGCAATAGCTCGTAGCGAAATACAACGTTTATTGTCTCAAAATAAAATATCACATGTTTCTTGTACGGGAGGCCTGACATCGGGGACCCATGAGCCAGCAGCGTCGTCAACGTTTCAAAGGCGGCGGGGATCGAAAATAAAAAAACCCAAAAATCAGTTGGTAAAAAAATACAAGAAAAGAAAACATTTATCGTTCGAGAGGATGACATGCGGGACCCATGAGGCAGCAGCATCCTCAACGTTTCAAAGTCGGCATGAGATCGAAAGAAAAAGCCAAGTGACATAATATCAGGAGCCAAAAATAATCCAAGAAAAGAAACTTTATTGTACATAGAGGATGACATGCGGGTCCCATTTTGTAGCAGCGGTCTCAACGTTTCCAAGGCGGCAGCCGACCAAAAGAAAAATGAGGCAGCAGCATTCTCAACAATTCGAAGGCGGCAGGGATCAAAAGAAAAAAATAGCCGTAAATTAATTAGGGGTCAAAAATGAATCCACCAAAGGAAACTTTTATTGTTCATAGAGGATGACATGTGGGACCGACCTGCCAACAGCGTCCTCATCGTTTCAAAGGGGGCAGGGATCAAAACAAAAAGGCAAATAGCCAGAAATTAGGGGTCAAAAATAACTCCAAGAAAGGAAACTTTTATTGTTCATAGAGGATGACATGCGGGACCCATGAGCCAGCAGCTTACTCAACGTTTCAAAGGTGGCATGAGATCGAAAGAAAAAGGCAAGTGACCAAATATCAGGAGCCAAAAATAATCCAAGATTTATTGTACATAGAGGATGACATGTGGGTCCCATTTTGCAGCAGCGGTCTCAATGTTTGTAATGCGGCTTGAGATCAAAAGAAAAAGAAAGTAGCTAGTAATTAGGGGGTGAAAAAAAATCCAAGAAAAGAAAGTTGATGGACATAGAGGATGACATGCGGGTCCCTTGAGCCAACAGCTTACTCAACGTTTCAAAGGGGGCAGGGGATCAAAAGAAAAAGGCAAGCCAAAAATCAGAGGGTGAAAAAAATCCAACAAAGGAAACTTTTATAGCACATAGAGGATGACATGCGGGTCCCATGAGCCAGCAGGTTCCTCAACGTTTCAAACGTGGCATGAGATCGAAAGAAAAAGGGAAGTGCGCATTTATGGGGTTCCAAACTTTTCTCCAAGAAAAGAAAGTTGATTGCTCATAGAGGATGACATACGGGTCCCATTTAGCTGCAGCGGTCTCACTGTTTGAGAGGCGGCAGGGGATCGAAAGAAAAAGGCAAGTGACCAAATATCAGGAGCCAAAAATAATTCAAGAAAAGAAAGTTTTATAGTACATAGAGGATGACATGCGGGTCCCATTTAGCAGCAGCGGTATCACCGTTTGAGAGGCGGCAGGGGATCGAAAGAAAAAGGCAAGTGACCAAATATGAGGTGCCAAAAAATCCAAGAAAAGAAAGTTTTATAGTACATAGAGGATGACATGCGGGTCCCATTTAGCAGCAGCGGTATCACCGTTTGAGAGGCGGCAGGGGATCGAAAGAAAAAGGCAAGTGACCAAATATGAGGTGCCAAAAAAATCCAAGAAAAGAAAGTTTTATAGTACATAGAGGATGACATGCGGGTCCCATTTAGCAGCAGCGGTATCACCGTTTGAGAGGCGGCAGGGGATCGAAAAAAGGCAAGTGACCAAATATGAGGTGCCAAAAAAAACTCCAAGAAAAGAAAGTTGATTGCACATAGAGGATGACATGCGGGTCCCATTTAGCAGCAGCGGTCTCAACGTTTCCAAGGCGGCAAGGGATCAAAAGAAAAAGGAAGTAGCCAGAAATCAGGGGGTCAAAAAAAATCCAAGAATAGAAAGAATTTTGGTTCATAGAGGATGACATGCGGGACCCATGATCCTGCATCGTAAACGGCTCGATCGGAGAACGTTGAACGAGATGGTGCGATCTAGAAAAAAAACAATGCTAGAGAGGCTGCCATCTGGGCCCTACATCCCTCGGCGGTGCGGATTTGCGTTGACTCGGCCGGCGAACCCGAGATTTCGAGATGCACCACGTCCCGGGCCACCATACGCGACGTTTTGGCCGCTTTCGTCGGGCTAGGTGGCCTCAAAAACGAGAAAAAAAAAGTTTTGACATGCACCACGGAGGGACCCAAAATCGTCGGCCATGGTACACCAGCAACCACGGCGCGACTTCAACTTCATCGGCCATGGCAACTTTTCTTGTAGTGACATTGGGTTCTTCCTTTTCATCTATAAAGTTTAGAGAGAAAGCTTATGTGGGTAAGGAGCAAAAGTTCATGTATGTCTCTAAGGGGCCTAAACCAAAAAGCTATTATAGGCCTAAAATTGATAAAGCTCTTAAAACCACTATAGATAAGGGAGCATCTAAGATACCCAATGGGACAAATTGTGAAAATTATGATGTTGATGCTTCGTCTCTTGATAATACTTGATATACACTTTCTGCGCCTAGCTGAAAGGCGTTAAAGAAAAGCGCTTATGGGAGACAACCCATGTTTTTACTACAGTACCTTTGTTTTATATTTGAGTCTTGGAAGTTGTTACTACTGTAGCAACATCTTCTTATCTTATTTTTGTGCATTGTTGTGCCAAGTAAAGTCATTGATAGTAAGGTTCATACTAGATTTGGATTACTGCGCAGAAACAGATTTCTTTGCTGTCACGAATCTGGGCCAAATTCTCTGTAGGTAACTCAGAAAATTATGAAAATTTACGTGAGTGATCCTCAGATATGTACGCAACTTTCATTCAATTTGAGCATTTTCATTTGAGCAAGTCTGGTGCCTCAATAAAATTCGTCTTTACGAACTGTTCTGTTTTGACAGATTCTGCCTTTTATTTCGCATTGCCTGTTTTGCTATGCTTGATGGATTTTTCGATTCCATTGACTTTCAGTAGCTTTGTGCAATGTCCAGAAGTGTTAAGAATGATTGTGTCACCTCTGAACATGTAAATTTTGATTGTGCACTAACCCTCTAATGAGTTGTTTTGAGTTTGGTGTGGAGGAAGTTTTCAAGGATCAAGAGAGGGAGATGATACAATATGATCAAGGAGAGTGAAAGCTCTAAGCTTGGGGATGCCCCGGTGGTTCACCCCTGCATATTTCAAGAAGACTCAAGCGTCTAAGCTTGGGGATGCCCAAGGCATCCCCTTCTTCATCGACAACATTATCAGGTTCCTCTAGTGAAACTATATTTTCATTCCATCACATCTTATGTACTTTGCTTGGAGCGTCGGTTTGTTTTTGTTTTTGTTTTGTTTGAATAAAATGGATCCTAGCATTCATTGTGTGGGAGAGAGACACGCTCCGCTGTTGCATATGGACAAATATGTCCTTAGGCCTTACTCATAGTGTTCATGGCGAAGGTTGAATCTTCTTCGTTAAATTGTTATATGGTTGGAATCGGGAAATGATACATGTAGTAATTTCTAAAATGTCTTGGATAATGTGATGCTTGGCAATTGTTGTGCTCATGTTTAAGCTCTTGCATCATATACTTTGCACCCATTAATGAAGAAATACATAGAGCTTGCTAAAATTTGGTTTGCATAATTGGTCTCTCTAAGGTCTAGATAATTTCTAGTATTGAGTTTGAACAACAAGGAAGACGGTGTAGAGTCTTGTAATGTTTACAATATGTCTTTTATGTGAGTTTTGCTGCACCGGTTCATCCTTGTGTTTGTTTCAAATAACCTTGCTAGCCTAAGCCTTGTATCAAGAAGGAATACTTCTCATGCATCCAAAATCTTTGAGCCAACCACTATGCCATTTATGTCCACCATACCTACCTACTACATGGTATTTCTCCGCCATTCCAAAGTAAATTGCTTGAGTGCTACCTTTAAATTTCTAATCCTCTATCTTTGCAATATATAGCTCATGGGACAAATAGCCTAAAAACTATTGTGGTATTGAATATGTACTTATGCACTTTATCTCTTATTAAGTTGCTTCTTGTGCTATAACCATGTTCCTGGGGACGCCATCAACTACTCTTTGTTGAATATCATGTGAGTTGCTATGCATGTCCGTCTTGTCTGAAGTAAGGGAGATTTACCGCTAGAATGGTTAGAGCATGCATAATGTTAGAGAAGAACATTGGGCCGCTAACTAAAGCCATGATCCATGGTGGAAGTTTCAGTTTTGGACAAATATCCTCAATCTCATATGAGAAAATTAATAATTGTTGAATGCTTATGCATAAAAGAGGAGTCCATTATCTGTTGTCTATGTTGTCCCGGTATGGATGTCTAAGTTGAGAATAATCAATAGCGAGAAATCCAATGCGAGCTTTCTCCTTAGACCTTTGTACATGCGGCATAGAGGTATCCCTTTGTGATACTTGGTTAAAACATATGCATTGCAATGATAATCCAGGTAATCCGAGCTAATTAGGACAAGGTGCGGGCACTATTAGTATACTATGCATGAGGCTTGCAACTTGTAGGATATAATTTACATAACACATATGCTTTATTACTACCGTTGACAAAATTGTTTCTTGTTTTCAAAACCAAAGCTCTAGCACAAACATAGCAATCAATGCTTCCCTCTGCGAAGGGCCTTTCTTTTACTTTTATGTTGAGTCAGTTCACCTATTTCTCTCCATCTCAAGAAGCAAACACTTGTGTGAACTGTGCATTGATTCCTACATACTTGCATATTGCACTTGTTATATTACTTTACATTGACAATATCCATGAGATATACATGTTACATGTTGAAAGCAACCGCTGAAACTTAATCTTCCTTTGTGTTGCTTCAATACCTTTACTTTGATTTATTGCTTTATGAGTTAACTCTTATGCAAGACTTATTGATGCTTGTCTTGAAGTACTATTCATGAAAAGTCTTTGCTATATGATTCATTTGTTTACTCATGTCATTTACATTGTTTAGATCGCTGCATTCATTACATATGCTTACAATAGTATGATCAAGGTTATGATGGCATGTCACTCCAGAAATTATCTTTGTTATCGTTTACCGCCGGGACGAGCGTAAACTAAGCTTGGGGATGCTGATACGTCTCCGACGTATCGATAATTTCTTATGTTCCATGCCACATTATTGATGATATCTACATGTTTTATGCATACTTTATGTCATATTTATGCATTTTCCGGCACTAACCTATTAACGAGATGCCGAAGAGCCAGTTGCTGTTTTCTGCTGTTTTTGGTTTCAGAAATCCTAGTAAGGAAATATTCTCGGAATTGGACAAAATCAATGCCCAGGGGCCTATTTTCACACGAAGCTTCCAGAAGACCGAAGATGATACGAAGTGGGCCACGAGCTGGCGACACACTAGGGCGGCGCGGCCCAGCCCTTGGCCGCGCCGGCCTAGCGTGTGGGGCCCTCGTGTGCCCCCCTGACCTATCTCCTCCGCCTACTTAAAGCCTTCGTCGCGAAACCCCCAGTACCGAGAGCCACGATACGGAAAACCTTCCAGAGACGCCGCCGCTGCCAATCCCATCTCGGGGGATTCAGGAGATCGCCTCCGGCACCCTGCCGGAGAGGGGAATCATCTCCCGGAGGACTCTTCACCGCCATGGTCGCCTCCGGAGTGATGAGTGAGTAGTTCACCCCTGGACTATGGGTCCATAGCAATAGCTAGATGGTTGTCTTCTCCTAATTATGCTTCATTGTCGGGTCTTGTGAGCTGCCTAACATGATCAAGATCATCTATCTGTAATACTATATGTTGTGTTTGTTGGGATCCGATGGATAGAGAATACTATGTTATGTTGATTATCAATCTATTACCTATGTGTTGTTTATGATCTTGCATGCTCTCCGTTATTAGTAGAGGCTCTGGCCAAGTTTTTACTCTTAAATCCAAGAGGGAGTATTTATGCTCGATAGTGGGTTCATGCCTCCATTAAATCTGGGACAGTGACAGAAAGTTCTAAGATTGTGGATGTGCTGTTGCCACTAGGGATAAAACATTGATGCTATGTCCGAGGATGTAGTTATTGATTACATTACGCACCATACTTATGCAATTGTCTGTTGTTTTCAACATAATACTGGAAGGGGTTCGGATGATAACCTGAAGGTGGACTTTTTAGACATAGATGCATGCTGGATAGCGGTCTATGTACTTTGTCGTAATGCCCAATTAAATCTCACTATACTCATCATGTATGTGCATTGTCATGCCCTCTCTATTTGTCAATTGCCCAACTGTAATTTGTTCACCCAACATGCTATTTATCTTATGGGAGAGACACCTCTAGTGAACTGTGGACTCCGGTCCATTCTTTTACATCGAATACAATCTACTGCAATACTTGTTCTACTGTTTTCTGCAAACAATCATCATCCACACTATACATCTAATCCTTTGTTACAACAAGCCGGTGAGATTGACAACCTCACTGTTTCGTTGGGGAAAAATACTTTGGTTGTGTTGTGCAGGTTCTACGTTGGCGCCGGAATCCCTGGTGTTGCGCCGCACTACATCTCGCCGCCATCAACCTTCAACGTGCTTCTTGGCTCCTACTGGTTCGATAAACCTTGGTTTCTTACTGAGGGAAAACTTGCCGCTGTACGCATCACACCTTCCTCTTGGGGTTCCCAACGGACGCGTGCTGTACGCGTATCAACCACTCCAACGTTTGAAGGATCGCGGCCTCTTTATGGAGGTGTCTACACGGTTGGAGAATACGGTCAAGCAACATGGGTGGCTGCATAATAGGCGTATTGAGACCAACAGAGCTTAGCCGTATTCGCTTTTTTTCATCTTTGAGTACAATTTTAAAGGATTTTGGATTCTTGAACAGCTGTGTGCATCTTAGCTATGCAGAGGCTAGGTGTAATGCTTACGACATTGAAACCTCTCTTTTCCATTGTGGTAGACATTCAGTTGTGAATTTCTGAATATTTGCAGTAAGTTTTTAGGCGCTGGAAACTTCATAATATCTTATTGAAGTCAGTTTGCAAGATTTGATCACCATTGGGACATGCTCTCGAACATAATGCAAAGCTGCTTTAAAATCTTAACTAGATTTAATATTTTTTACAATCTGATTTATTTTAGAGTTGCATGATTTCTCCCTGGTTCCATTTCAAAATCCAAAAGCATAGAGTTCGTGCATGATAAGTAAAACTACAAACTAGAAGTTCTTTTACCACCTAATTAAGAACATAGGCCGGACGAAACAAAATTATCTACGTTTTTTCAACATTTTCTATGTCTATGTATTTTTTTCAAAATTTTCTAGAACTTTGAAATAGAAAAATTGAAGTTTTAAAAAAGAATAACAAAACCGGGCTACATGTAGCCTGAGCTACATTTGAGGTATTCGGAATGAAACTACATTTCTCTCTCTACACAATAATATCATGACAATGGTGTCTGTCACTTTTGGGAAGATAGCTTGAGCGACATCACAACACCATTAAATCATTTTCTATCATTAATAATGTGTAGAGAAGTTCTAATGTTCAATGAGATTTTTCCATTTTCCTTCTACACTAAATGTTTTGGTTCTCAGATATTTTTACATTAAAATTTCACTGATAATTTATGAATTTCACCACGTAGAAAATAGTGCTTACATCGTGATGGAAAAAGTATGATCTATTTTATGGAGAAAATATGGGCATCTTTAAGACCATATTTTAGGATTTTAAATTAAAAGAAATATAGACATTGACAAAAATATAAAAAGCATAACTCAACAAAAAAGTAAAATTTAAAATACATGTATTGCGAATACACGTGTTAGATTTCTAGAAAAATGTTCCTCAATTTTAACAAAAGTATAGAGATGGAAACCTCTCGTTTCCGTACAATTAGTTCATGTTCTGGATTTAGTTATAAAATATCAAAATCTATAACGTAAAATTTATAGTATTAGAATCGTCATAAACTATTTTTATATTATATGCATTTGTTATTATTGTTGTTGATATTTTTTCTATATATTTTTTGTAAAGCTTAATAAAGTTTGACTTTTGCTAAAGCTAGAACGTGAAATAAATAAAAATGGAGGACGCACGTGTCTTAGGTGTTGTAAATTTCATGATTTCTTACCAAAGTCATTTTACAGGATTAGATCACCATTCGGACAAGCTCTTAAACATAACACAAAGCTGCTCTATAATCTTAACTATATTTAATCTTGCTTTACAACCTGATTTTTTTTAGATTTGCAGGATTCCTCCCCAGTTCCATGTGAAACAAAACCATAGAATTCGTGCATGATAAAATAAAACTACAAACAAGAAGTTGTTTTACAATCTGATTCAGAACACAGGCCGGATGAAGCAACATTTCTCTCTACACAATAACATGATCACAATGGTGTCTCAGTTTTGAGAAGACAACTTGAGCGACATCACAACACAATTCAACATTTAGGAACTATGTCAGCCATTTTCTATTAATAACTTATAGAGTAGCTACTTGTTTAATGGACCCGTTTTATTATCCTTGTGAACAAAGATTTTGGCTCTTAGACAAGTTTGCACATTGCAATTTCACCGATCATTTGTGGCTTTCGCCACATACATTGCCGAGTGATGGGATGCTCGGTTTTATTGATAAAACATGACCATCTTCAGAACCAAATTCTAGATTTTTTTAATTACCAGAAAGATAGAGATGAATAAAAACTATACAAGTGTGACTCAAAAGAAAAGGTAGAGTTGAAATTATTCTGAAGTGTAAAATTGTTTAGCTACCTGCCTGGTGAGAAACCACCCAGCTCGAGCGTTCTCAGCCATTGGTTAGGGATTGAAAAGCCATCTGGACCGCTCATTGGTGCTTGTGGCCTGTAAGTTTTGTTGCGGCAGCTAGAGTCTCTTCTGTGATTGAATAGGTTCCACCGGCCACCCAGGCCCATGATGCAGTGAAACAATACGTGAAAAGAAAGTGGGAAAACAACCATTGTAGCACGGCTCTACAAGGTCCATCTTCTCACTCGGCCACACCGTCAGTAGTGACTTCGTCAACCTCAAGATATGCCGGCTCGGTTTCTCGAAGGTGCTCATAAAGGTATGGTGTGCGTGCGTGTCTTCATAGGGGTGAGTGTATGTACGTGTTTATGAGCGTCTGCATTGTACAGTTTTCTAAAAAAAACATGGTGTGGCATCGCCGATTACCACACCGATCTCCTCAACCTTACAGAAGAGGCGTTGGCAAAAATACTTATTAATTTTGGAAATACAAAAGTACTATACTATTAGCAAATTCAACCAAAAACCCAAAAAACACCTTTACTATATTGTTTTTACTTTATTGGTTAGTCATAGATTTTTTTCTTTTATTTATTTACAAGTTTATTTCAGTTTACTTACAGGAATCATTGTGCTTGACAACCACACATTAGAGTTGGGGACATAAGGCATTATATTTTGTTTTGTAGGTTGTTTGAAGAGGAAGATGGGAGAAGTTCTTCACCAATTCCCCGAGTGTTCGATATAAACCCTCAAGTTATCCTTGTGGAGAAAAACTCTTGCTACAACATTCTGCACTTGGAGACATAACGAGTTCGTACACACATAGTTGTTGCCATCACAAACATTTTTTGGCGTCTTTGCCGGGGAATTGCAAGAGCTGCATCAAAGTTGCATTATCACCAACTTGAGAGCACAACAAATTCCACAACAAATGATGGAAAATTTTCTGGCACCATCTGCATCAAACTGGTGCAAAGACCTAAGCTTGGGGAGGCTGGGAGGCTGCAATCATGTGAGTTTTTCATTTCCTTTAGATTTACAAAGCAATTTACTTTTGTCCTGTTTTTGTCTTTTTCGCTTTATTTGGATTTGCCTCTGGTTCACCTATTGCTTTTACTTTTAGTACTGTTTTTTTTTACTTTTTATTTTACACACACACGCGCACAAATCCATTAAATATTTTCAAGGAAAATCTTGGGAAACCAGTAATATAATGGAGCAAGAAGTTAATTACCCATGGTAATAAATGAGAAACAAGTAGATGAAGGGAATGTTAAGTCTCAATTCTCTCATAAGAAGTGCATGTAACACTTCCCAAGGAGGAAGGAGATATCACCAAGGTACAAGTTGCCACACGATCTCCACTCATTTAAAACCAATGTAAGAAAGTCTAGCTATATGGATATAAAGAAAACGCTCTAGGGGAGGTAACCTGGTTGTTTTTATGCTTGTTTTTATTTTTAGTGTTTGTTACAGTAACGAAATATTATTTTATTTTAATTTCTAAAGTTTTAATAAAGTACCAAGTTTTACCCACTTTGTATGCATAGAAGTTGTTGCAATATATGTAGATGCAGAATATTGTTCACCAATTTTTTTTCTAAATTTTTCTGTAACTCAGATTGCGCTCATATTTCTGCTGTAGTTACAACGTTTCATCGTCTATAAGCACAAAATTTAGGATAAATTCTTAACATGTATAGGTGGTCGAAAAAATTATGTTTTGATGCTACAGTTTTTCTTGATAGATTATGTCTCTTTTTGTTTTATGCATGTCTTTAAGTTCTAATTTTTTTTAGTTGATTGATATTTAGGGAATGTAGACCACAAAATATACATTATGTACATCTTAGAATAAATTTTGTATAAGGACTTCATGGTAGCTTGCATCATATCTTTGTACTACTAATGTTACCTCACAGAAAAGAGATGAGAGAAAGTTTTGTGTTGAAGTTTTTTGACATGTAATGGAGGAACATCACCCTATGAGTTATACAAGAATGATGACGACCATAATCTTGGGGATGCCGAAGGCACCACACTGGACCTATAAAACTCTTGGTTTGCAAACCTCTAAACTTTGTTTTTTGAGCAACATAAGATTATCATATAAACTTGGAGCGTCTTCATATAGTTTTATGTTTTTTGCATGATTATCTTTTCAATAGTGAGACCACCACTTGTATTTATGTTATAGGAGTATGAAAGAGCTATTGGTATGAAAATAAAATTTAAATTGGTTATGCATAGTATTCTACGTTTCATATGCTTTGATGAATGATAATTTGCAAGTGCCATATTGAGTGCTATCTTTTATTCACATGCATAGATGGTTAACTTTATGTTATGTTGTTTATTAAGAAATGTTTAGCATGATGGACACTTATGCATGCTTTTGATGGTACACCATTTCCCCAAAGCCCAAAAATGAGAAAACAAGCAAAGACGCGTGCATCCAAATCCATTAGACCAAATTTCTATCCACACCTACCTATGTAGCAAAATGCTATATGTGCTATGCCTTTGAATTAAAAATATACTTCTATTTCTATGTGATTTATAGCTCATGGGAAATTAATATGTGGGGAACAAAACCCATTGTGATAATCAATATGCAAGTTATGTGTTTGACAATTTATGAGTTGGTTGTTAGTATAACCATGTTGTCATGAGGAACACTTTCAACATTGCACTATATTTGTTGATGTCACGTTTTCTTTTGGTCGTGGATACCTATCAGTGTTGAAATAAGAGACATAATCAATCTCTTTCGCGTATGCATATGTGCTAGAGGGAGCATTGGGACGCCAACCTAAACCATGCAAAACAATCATGG
The DNA here is from genome assembly GCF_019359855.2 of Lolium perenne. Taxonomy (NCBI): domain Eukaryota; kingdom Viridiplantae; phylum Streptophyta; class Magnoliopsida; order Poales; family Poaceae; genus Lolium; species Lolium perenne. The sequence continues at coordinate 282,174,313 of NC_067247.2, read as the reverse complement.
TGGATCTTTACAACATGGATATCAATGAAGCGCTTTTCATTTTTCTGTTTTGTCTTGCCATTGGACTATGGATAGTCCCAAAAGACTCTTCATACAAAGGGGCAAGATGTACCTTAGTGCCACCTTCTTTGGAACCATGTGCATACGAAGACGAACAACTTGTGCCAAGTTGAGCGAACACGTGGAATTGGTACTTGTGGTCAATGGGTATCAGATATTCAACTTTTGAAAGGTCAAACATATAAACAATACTTGTTTTCACTTTAGCAACACCCATTCTTATGACTACCGTTGACATGGGTTCCATATCCTAAAGTTTTATGTTATGCTCTATATTATTATCAAAGTGCTAGCATGTGTATTCCCTGGCCCATGCTTACTTTCAATATCCACTTGTTCCAAAGAGAAAAAAGAAACAAATAAACAAAGAAAGAAAGAAATTCCTTGCCAAATGAGATCACTTGAATGCTTAATGTGCATAGTACATTCATTTGTTTTTACACAATATAATTATTGTTGATGCATGTTTGTAGTGCATAAGAAGTACTACCTCCGATTTAAGGAATAAGGCGTCCTCGTTTTACGTGCTTTTCGTTTGACTAAGAATTACTTCAAATATATAAAGATTGTTTGTATGAAATTAACATCATTAGAAATTGTTTTTCAATACGAATCCAACGATACTAATTACATATAATATAACCAAGATTTTGTTGCTTAATTTTTATGGTCAAAGTTCGCCTTGGAATACGCGTGCGCCTTATTCCTTGGGACGGAGGTAGTATCACTTTATATCTCATTTGCTTGTTGATGTTCAATAAAGTATAAATGATTAACTTTGTGTATTACTACTTTTCATATCCATCATAGCAAAAAACTCCAAAGTCCATGCTTAGTTTTTGTCACCTTCGTACTCGAGGGCGAGCATGTGTTAAGCTTGAGGATGTTGGTGCATGTAAAATGCATACATAAACTTTGCAGATTATTGTCACATATTTGCATCTTATATAGTGTTATATCCAAGTTTTATATTGTTTTGGGGGATGTTTCCAATGATCCCTCTTATTTTGGTTATAACTCTGCACAACATGAAATCCATGTTTTGTGTATTTTTTACTTTCAGGGACCTATACGGAGTCCAATGGATATGGTTTTTTTTAGGATTAATATTTCGCGAAGATGAACATTCTGGAGTCTTGGAACTTTGCAAACGAAGGTCCGAAGGGCAAAAGAGCCCATCCACGAGCGTCCACAGCCATCCATCCAAAGCCCTGCATGATTGTCTCGACCTAAAAATGCCTATATAAAGGTGCCCTGACGTATCTCGGAAAGGAGGCGGAGTGTAACACATAAATACGAAAATAGAGCCAGAACCAACGAAAACTGGAGGGAGAGCCTCTGCTAGATCCGCCGCCGGTGGGATCTCAACACTCTCCAAGATCTACATATCAACACCACCAAGATAAAGAGGGAGTAGTCCAGCTCTGGACCACGGGTTTGTGGAAGTAGCTTGATCTATCTCTCTTATTGTATCAATGATTTAGTATCATACGAGCTGCCCAACATGATTATGGTCATCTAGGTAATTCCCTTGCAGTGGATCTCTATTCTATGAGTTGATATTTGTGATTGAAATTCTCTTATGTGTGAGATGTATGAGTAGATGCATATTATATACTCATTTCTTTAGTACTTGTTTTGATCCAACTTGCATGAGAGAATATGTGTGGGGGAACATGTGTATTAGATTGAGTAACATGGTGGTGGTTATTGAATCGTGACACAAAATTCATGATCTACTATGTTTTTTAACTTTCTTTTGTTACCTCACTAGGGATTAAGTGAATCCACGTGCTATAGTTTCATGTAGTGACAAACTAGATGGTCTTGTTTGTTCAAGGTAACATATTTGATATTCAAACGTCATGTCATAGTACTTTAAGACTATACTATGTTTATTCTTAATTCTATTTTGTATGGAGTTTTGAGTATAAGAGAGTTGGAGTTGTGTTACATCATATCTATGTTAGGACGTGATGGCCATATAAATGCTTATTACACATATAGAAGTTCCATCAATGTTATATCGGTTGTGAATTATTTTATGTCCATTACATCTTTTTGATAGAATAGACAAGTGAAACCATAAACCCCGGTCCAGGTTTTATCATAAGAAACACATTTACATTGCTTTTATCATCCTTTACATTTTTAGTATTTATTAATTTCTAAAATACAAAATACTTATTATTAGCAAATTAAAGAAAAACCCCAAAAAACACCTTTACTATTTTTTTTACTCTATTGGCTAGTCATAGATTATTTTTACTATTATTTACATAAGTTTGTTTCAGTTAACTTACACGAAATCTTGTGTTTGACAACCATACGGTGGAGTTGAAGACACAAGGCATTATATTTTATTTTGTAGGTTATTTGAATATGAAAATGAGAGAAGTTCTTCGCTTGATCGAGAGGATATATACCCTCGAGTTACCGTGGTAGAAAAAACACTTGCTACAACACTTTGCACTTGAAGTTCCAATAAGTTCATACATAGAGTTGTTGCCAACAGCAGGTGAGGAGGGAGAGGAGGGTTGGAGGCGTGGCAAATAGGGTCCGCCCAGGAGCCCGCGGGGAGAGTCGAGCGAAGCGTTTCTTTTTTTTTTGAAATAGTCGAGCGAAGCGTTTCGATTCCACCACAAGAAAGAATTGACTAGTTTGTCCTAAGGACTCTAATTATCCACTCCAATAATGTACTGATAGCGAGTTAACAGTGGTTAGGCCGGCCTGATGCTCCCCTGTCTCCGCTCTTAACCAACCGCTTGCGCTAGCTGGAGGAAGATACGTGGAGGCCACTCCAATGCTCACTTTTGCAGCTTGCCGCCATGGATGCACGTGGGGACGTCATGATACAAAAGCTAGTTAAATAGTTAATAAACTAGCTCGTTAACTGATTCGCCCCTAATCCTGCTCTAACTAAAGTATGGATTTCGTTTCGAGGCGATGCACGATCACCAACCCGGCCGCCACATCCTGCTTATCCTAGCAGTGAGAATCTTGGTAGACATATATGCAAAACCTGTGCATTAATTTGCAATTGTTTTACATAGACATTGAAATGCTTGCACGCGGATGTATGTTTAGGCGGGCATCATTGGAGCATAATGATAAACCACTTCGCTATGGTTTCTTGTAGATAGGGATGCACAGGTTCCATATATATATCTCGTGCAACATCATCACTTTGAGTCCAACATGAATTGGAAACTTGTTATATCTCGAAACCCCTTTACATATCTTGGTTGATATGCTGATTTTAGTCACATGGATCGATACTTAATTACCAATTAAGCAGCCGGGAAAGCTCCGCGGCTCGGCGCAATCACGAGCCTGCAGCTTAATTAGCTGCAGCTCAGTTAGCTCGAAATGGATTTTATGCATCGTGAGCTGGAAGAGCATATCCTAATTAAGGCCGTTGATTAGGAGTCTATATCTCAACAAGCTTTCCTAACGTGCTAAAAATATGTAGATTATGGTCGATCGGTGCAAGCTACTAGGAAGAGAAAGGTGTCTAGAGAATAATCCAGGGTGTTGTACTGACAAAGGGGCATGGAAGCTAGCTACGCGAGCGATTGACACTACGCACGCATCCATTCGCTCGCCGAGAAGCTATGGCTTAGCAGCTCATATAATAGCGACGGGTAGCAGGCATGCATACGCTTTGAGCTAGCTGGTGCTCAGTTTATTGGACTGCATCATGTGGGCGCATGTGCTCGTCGCGACGACAGACCAAAATAAGGCTAACCTATAGCCACGGCAGCCATGGACGCACGCACGCCCTATCTACTCGCTGATCTACCTCCCCTCGAAGGACCATATCTGCCGACCACACAACGCATATGCAAGCTCAGCTCACCGCGAGGCCAGCCCGGCGCGCCGCAAACTCGCAATAGAGAACTTGCTTGCTCTATGACGTCGCCGGGCGTTGTCTCTCCAACCGCAGGAACGGCGCCATTAGAATAGGCCGCGCTCCCGTCTTTATGTAGGCGACGGCTCGGACATTCGCATATGCAGAGGCAATACGTGCGTGCCTGCTCCGGCCAGCGGGCCGGCCGGCGCATGAGTTCATGATTGCGGCGCGTATCGGCGTAGCCATGTTCTCCTTGATGATATCCCTATCAACGTCGTGCGGAAAACAACAAAGATTGCGGCTATATATGCGCCCACTTTGCACAAGTGATCGATGCCAGCTTCCGTCCTAGGCTAGCCTTCTTCATCCTCTCTCTCTCCCGCTCCTTCCAGCCGACGACCATTGCAGGAGAGAGCTGGTCGAGGAGAGGTGGATCGATGAAAGGGAGTGGGAGCAAGAAGGCCATACGGGAAGGGAGCGAGAAGGACCTGCTAGAAGAGTCTAGGGTGCTGGTGAAGCAAGTGAGGGAGCTGAGGAGGCTGGTACCCTGCCGCGAGCCGTGCGGGCTTGGCGAGCTGTTCCAGGACGCCGCCAGCCACATCGAGGACCTGCAGGTGCAGGTCAAGGTCATGAGGATGCTGCTCGACAAGCTCTCCGACTCCGACGAGTGAACTGAATGCATGATTCCGGCTTGCGGTCATGATTGATCGATGCCCATGCAAAGTTGCAAACAATTGCAATTTGTCAACTCTCTCCGTCGATGCGTGAATCGATTCACAGGGACATAGATACTACTCCGATTCATTTGTTCGAGTCATCATTGTTTTTTTACATTCGCGCGAGTGTGTGAATACTTATTCGTTCTATTATTTGATTGGTTTATTTTATTTATTTGCATTGAACAACATGTGTATCTGCGTTATGATATGCAGAGTGATTAAAATAAATACATTTGCAGTTTGCTTCTTCACAATTTCTATAGCCGCAAGATGAAAACATTTTTTGTTTTGCTTTGAGGCAAACTATAAGGTTTGGACAAATCTTCCCCTAATCTTATTTTTGGTATAATTAACCCCGTCAACCACAGTTGCTTTGTCATTTCATTAAGGCTGAAAAGAGCATTTTACAAGAGTATTTTAGATACCACACCAACCCAACACTCCTCTACGACTACTCGTCTACTCCCCATGATGTTCCGCCCTACTTCTTGCCATTAACCAGTTTTTCAACTCTCATAGTGTTGTACTCACCACCTGCTGTACCGTTGAGTTGATCCTCTCAAAAGCCCCCTAGTGTTTCGTTCTACCCATTGTTTTCTCATCCCAGCAATTCCCCCATCCACTACTTGTTTACTCTTCGCCCGCGGACATCTAGTTGTCAGTGGACTGTTAAGCTTCATGCACTAGCCACTTGAACCAAAAGTCCGAACTGATGGAAATGGCTAGGCAATCCACATATACACTTCACAACACCCCCACTCGCGTGTGACGGGAGAAGAGAAAGTCAACACGTGAAAGAAGAAGAGCACACCGAAACAGCGGTGGCTAAAGAGGGGGGCAACAGCAATTTTTAGGCTTAATTGCGAAAACCATGTGATTTTCCGTTTTCCCACGGTGCACTCTGCCCATGAATCCACCTGTCAAACCAAACAAATATATTGATTTTCCGTTTTCCCACAGTGCATTTCTGTGCAGCTTTGAACATTTCGTCTGCTTCTCTAAATATGCTAAAGCTCAAACCCTTCCGTGATCTTAGCAGTCCATCTCTTTCTATCAACTTCCAACGCATTCGGAGAGCATCATTGAGAAACTTCAGATTATGCACTCCTAAGTGTATCTCCTGCTGACTGACTCAGTTTGAATATCAATTGTGTCCCTTTCGATCCGTTTAAGTTGGACCATGGACATCGAAATCAGCTGAATCGGTCCGCATGTCCATCCGCTTCGGGAGCAGCCCAGCGACCCGACGAGTGACAACAATTAGCATCACGCCGAGTGACATAGGCATCCCCAATGGGCCTGCCGAAGATGGTACCCGGGGTTTACTGGAGGCCCACAACTCGAAGAATAAGAAGAATCGGAAGCCCAAGTTGTTATTAAGAAAAACTAGAGTTGTATTAGGAAGTAATGCTTGTAATCTGGCGGGATGGGTTGGAAACCCTCCCGGATTCTGTAACTTGTGTATTACGAATCCCTCGGCTCCGCCTCCTATATAAGGGGGAGTCGAGGGACACAGAAAGCATCGACTCATTGTCTCACAAAACCCTAGTTTTCATATCGTCGAGCACTTCTCGGCTGAAACCTTCGAGATCTACTTGCCCTCTACTTCCGACTAAAACCCTAGTCTACAACCTGTAGGCATTGATAAGTTAATCCCTTGTCAACTGGCGCCGTCTGTGGGAATTAGAGGCGTCAAGGATCTGATCTCGATGGCACGTTCAAGATCGTCGACTTCGTCAACAGCAAGCAACGCGATGGACAGAGGTAAACAGATCGAAACTGGTCTAGTCGATTTTGTTCCTCACCCGCCCTCCCGTTTGGATGCATATGCGTATCTGGAGGAGCCCATGGAGGTGACGTTCGGAAAGTTCCACTTCCGCGTCGAGAAAGAAGGAGCGCATCGTCTCGAAATTCCGATCTCGTCGGGATTATCGGCGGTCGATTCCGATTTTTCAAGTTCAGCATCGTCAACTGAGTCAGACGACGAGGAGACTTCATCGCCACGCTTCATCAGCACCAGGGCAAGCGAAAAACTCGCCAAGATCTTCAGCGACATGTCCTTCGAGTTATCTGCGGACTCCGATATAAGCGATGACTCGAGCAGCATTGACAGCTTCAACTTCATCGACAAATCCACTACTGTTGGAAAGGTCTTCACCAATCTCTATGATGGTGTCACCAAACCCAGCAAGGTTCAGAATCCAAAATATCATCAGATTTATGCCATCGGAGAACCAAGTCGCGAATAGGAGGAGACGTCAGAGGCTTTCGACGATTTGGGAAATCCATACGTCGATCCCTCTGACCTTAGGCGAGGTCTAGGCACTAAATATGTCGGGCCTACACCGTGTTTAAGGGTTCAACTTCCACAAGAAGCGTGGGATAGAGCCGCAAGAGCTATGGACGGTTCAGAACCAATGACTACAACTGCCACGTCGAAAGAATTGCAAGCATACCAATATAGACTCGCCCGCGTTGGAAGAGAATTGGAAAAACAGACAGCTGCTTTGTGTTGGAGATATGCCCAAGAGGCAATAATAAAATGGTTATTATAATATATCTTTAAGTTTATGATAATGTTTACATACCATGCTATAATTGTATTAACCGAAACATTGATACATGTGTGTTATGTGAACAACAAGGAGTCCCTAGTAAAGCCTCTTGTATAACTAGCTTGTTGATTAATAGATAATCATGGTTTCGTGATCATGAACATTGGATGTTATTAATAACAAGGTTATGTCATTATATGAATGATGTAATGGACACACCCAATTAAGCGTAGCATAAGATCACGTTATTTTCTATAAGCTTTCGATACATAGTTACCTAGTCCTTATGACCATGAGATCATGTAAATCACTTATACCGGAAAGGTACTTTTATTACATCAAACGCCACTGCGTAAATGGGTGGTTATAAAGGTGGGATTAAGTATCCGGAAAGTATGAGTTGAGGCATATGGATCAACAGTGGGATTTGTCCATCCCGATGACGGATAGATATACTCTGGGCCCTCTCGGTGGAATGTCGTCTAATGTCTTGCAAGCATATGAATAAGTTCATAAGAGACCACATACCACGGTACGAGTAAAGAGTACTTGTCAGGAGACGAGGTTGAACAAGGTATAGAGTGATACCGATGATCAAACCTCGGACAAGTAAAATATCGCGTGACAAAGGGAATTGGTATCGTATGTGAATGGTTCATTCGATCACTGAAGTCATCATTGAATATGTGGGAGCCATTATGGATCTCCAGATCCCGCTATTGGTTATTGGTCGGAGAGAGTACTCAACCATGTCCGCATAGTTCGCGAACCGTAGGGTGACACACTTAAGGTTTGATGTTGAAATGGTAGAACTTGAATATGGAATGGAGTTCGAAGTTTTGTTCGAAGTCCCGGATGAGATCCCGGACATCACGAGGAGTTCCGGAATGGTCCGGAGAATAAGATTCATATATAGGAAGTCATATTCCAAGTTTGGAAATGATCCGGTGCATTTATGGCAGGTTCTAGAAGGTTCTAGAAAAGTCCGGAAGAATGGCACTATGGAAGGTGGAATCCCGGAGGGACTCCACTAGCATGGCCGGCCAGCCCTAAGGGGAAGGAATACCAGGTGGATTCCACCCATGGTGGCCGGCCACCCCACCTAAGGAAAAGGTGGGAGTCCCACCTTGGGTAGGACTCCCTCCTTGAGTAGGTTTCCCACCTTTGGGAAGTTTTGGTGTTGGGGTCTTATTCGAAGACTTGGACTACAACTCTTGGGGCTTCCACCTATATAATGAGGGGCATAGGGGAGGGGGCCGGCCACCACAGAGCCATAGCTTGGCCGCACCCCTTGAGGCCGGCCACCCCCTCTCCCAAACCCTAGCCGCCCCCTCTCTCCTCCACCTCTCCCGCACGCTTAGCGAAGCTCCGCCGGAGTTCTCCATCGCCACCGCCACCACGCCGTCGTGCTGCCGGATTCAAGGAGGAGCTACTACTTCCGCTGCCCGCTGGAACGGGGAGAAGGACGTCGTCTTCATCAACACCGAACGTGTGACCGAGTACGGAGGTGCTGCCCGATCGTGGCACCGTGATCAAGATCTTCTACGTGATTTTGCAAGCGGCAAGTGATCGTCTACCGCAGCAATAAGAGCCTACTCTTATAGGCTTTGGAAATCTTCAAGGGTTAGTCTCGATCATCCCCTCGTTGCTCCCATCTTCTAGATTGCATCTTGGCTTGGATTGCATTCTTGCGGTAGGAAATTTTTTGTTTTCTATGCAACGAATCCCTACAGTGGTATCAGAGCCGTGTCTATGCATAGATGGTTGCACGAGTAGAACACAATGGTTTTGTGGGCGTTGATGCTCTTGTTGTCTTTAGTTTGAGTACTTTGCATCTTTGTGGCATAATGGGATGAAGCGGCCCGGACTAACTTTACATGACCGCGTTCATGAGACTTGTTCCTCATTCGACATGTAACTTGTATTGCATAAGAGGCTTTGCGGGTGTCTGTCTCTCCTACTATAGTGAAGATTCAATTTACTCTTCTATTGACAACACTAGTATCACCGTTGTGGTTCATGTTCGTAGGTAGATTAGATCTTACTCGAAAACCCTAAACCACGTAAAATATGCAAACCAAATTAGAGACGTCTAACTTGTTTTTGCAGGGTTTGGTGATGTGATATGGCCATAATATGATGATGAATATGTATGAGATGATCATTATTGTATTGTGGCAACCGGCAGGAGCCTTATGGTTGTCTTTAATTTTCATGTTGAGTAGTATTTCAAAGTAGTTGTAATAGTTGCTACATGAGGTGAACAACCATGAAGACGGCGCCATGAACCTTGACGCTACGCCGACGATGATGGAGATCATGCCCGTTGATGATGGAGATCATGTCCGTGCTTTGAAGATGAAGATCAAAGGCGCAAAGACAAAAGGGCCATATCATATCACATATGAATTGCATGTGATGTTAATCCTTTATGCATCTTATTTTGCTTAGAACGCGACGGTAGCATTATAAGATGATCCCTCACATTAATATCAAGATAATAAAGTGTTCTCCCCTCGTATGCACCGTTGTACAGTTCGTCGTTTCGAAGCATCTCGTGATGATCGGATGTGATAGAATCAACGTTCACATACAACGGGTGTAAGCCATGTTGCACACGCGGAATACTTGGGTTTGCTTGACGAGCCTAGCATGTACAGACATGGCCTCGGGACAACGGAAACCGAAAGGTTGAACACGAGTCATATGGATGATATGATCAAAATGTTGATGTTCACCATTGAAGGTACATCATCTCACGTGATGATCGGTTTTGGTGGAGTGGATTTGGATCGTGTACCACTTAACAATTATGAGGGATGTTGTATTAAGTGGGAGTTCATTAGTAATTAGATTAAAACATGAACTAATTATCATAAACATAGTCTGAGTAGTATTTTGAATTAATTTTGTAGTATTGGCATCCGTTTTCTATCATGCGCTAGTCTTGTAATTGAGATAGAAATACTGTTAAAATCTGATAAGAAACTTTACGGATTGGTACCGTATTGTTAAAGAATCAAGAATTGATTAAGTCCTATTGCAAACTTTTAGTAAACCTCATATTGTTGATTCAATGAGCTATGGTTTCAATTAGTACCTAAAGTTATCTTGTCTCCGTGAAACTTGAAGTTCAAATCTGTTTGAAAAGTAAGGAGCTGAAAATTTAGTTTTCAGAAATAATCAAGGTATGAGATATATGTGATATCTAAGACCTTATTGCAAGATGATAGAATATAATTTGGTGAGACTACATAAACTCATAAGTTTTATGGGAATGTACGAAGGTTGAAGACGCAAGGCGTCCCAATCCTCCAACTATTGGGGCACTAACAATATTCGCATATCCATGAAGTTATCATCCTTAGTATGCACCGTTGCTAAGACTCGTCGTATCGAAGCATCACGTGATGATCGGGTGTTATAGATTCTACGTGTGCATACAACGGGTGCAAGCCAGATTTGCACATGCGAATACCAAGGTTAAAACTTTATGAGCCTAGCATGTACAGACATGGTCTCAGAAAGTCATCATGATACAATGGATAAAATTATGAGTGAAATTGTTCATCATATTACAAGGTTACTAATAGTGAAATCCGGAACACTTGTCATATGATGATCAACTTCAAAGTAAGAACCTCAAGGTTATTGGTATTTGACCAACAAACCGAGAAGTTATTGAAGTTGATGTGTTTTTCTGAATAATGAGGAAAGCTAAAAGAGAAACTACAAAAGATTATTGGCAGAAAGAAAGAAAAGACTAGAATGTCTAGCTCATGTGTATATAAATGATATACATGTTATGGTTATATTCTTAGTTAGGTCACACAATGAAATTCTTGGGTATTTGTACAATATTGGTTGGTATGAAGTGTCATACAAAACAACCCAATACAAGAATACAATGGCCTAAGTGACTGACAAGGAATATGATAAGAATGCACGTCTGGAACAAAATAAAGTGTTATTATGTTCGTCGTTAGCATTCTATCTAGCCCTTAGAATTTATAATAAAGAACTTAATAATTGTTATTTTGCTTTGGTCAAATGAAAACAATGAGTTGTTCAAATTATGACATTACTCCATATACGATGGATAAGTTATTATAAATGGGGAAACACACATACATAACACTGACGCTAAAATGCCGTAAGGCAAATGATTTGAATTCCACTTATTTGTGGAACCGCCATTTAGGTCATGTTGGAAAGGAACGCATAAACAAACTCCATACAAATGGATTATTGGAGTCATTTGATTTATGAATCATTTGGCGCTTGCAAATCTCTTCTAAAAGGAATGACTGAAATACCATTCATAGGCCAAGAGTTGAACGGGCAACAAACTTAGTGAAAAAATACATGATGATGTATGTGGTTCACTGGGCATAGTTGCGTGCGGGAGATTCTTCTACTTCATGAAAACTTTCAACAATGAATTGAGTATATATGTGGATATATTCAATAAGGAAGAAGTTTGAAACATTTGAATGGATTCAAATAAATTTCAGCATGAAGTGGAAATCATCGTAATAGAAAAGTCAAATATCTATGATTGGATCATGGTGAAAATATTTGAATTACGAGTTTTAGCGAACATCTAAGAGAGTCATGAAATTGTTCTACAACTCACATTTCTTGGAGTATCATAATGATGATATAGTATCCGAGAGATGTATCCAAACCTTGTTGGATTAATGATGAGATAAAATATTATGACGCCATTATATTTTTGTGAATTATGCTTTAGTGACTACCGCTTTTACACTGAATAGAGCATCATCATGATCCGTTGAAATGACACCATACAAGTTATGGTATGGGTATAAACCCTAATAGTCTTTTCTTTAAATTTTGGTCTAAGAGTTTACAACCAAAATCGGATGAATGTCTTTGTTGGTTATCCCAGAGATTTAATTGGGAATTCTTCCCACGAGACAAAGACAAAAGTGTTTGTCAATGTTTCTTATTTCCGAGAAATTGTTTCTAGTGAAGTATTTGAGTGGGAGGACAATATAATTTGATAAGGTTTATGAACCTGAGCATAATGATCAGAGTAGCGCAGCATCGGAATTGGTTTCGGAAGCAGCCACGACGATCATGGCTCCCATGACTACAAAGTGTTTTAGCCATGGAGATAGAAGTACATATTGAACCTTGTAGGTATGGTTTACTTTGTGATCAAATAAATGATTTGTGGACAAAGGATTGATTTTGAACAATGATAAACCAACTACAAACAAAGAAGTTATGATGGGCCCTGACTCCGTTAAAAATGGCTATACGCCATGAAATCCAAGATAGATGAATACTTTTTGAAAGTAAATGGATCTATAAAATTGATGGACTTGGATGAAATATCCTTGAAGAAGCTCAACTTGTCGAAAAGTTGTTTACGACAAAGTTCAAAGAGTTGACTATGATAAGATTAGATCTTCCGTAGCAATGCTTATAATCTATGTGGATTATTCTAGTAATCACTACATATTTCTTTTATGAGATATGCTAGTAGGATGGAAAAATACACTACTTAACAGAAATATGTATTAAAGGTGTATACAAGATACAACCAATTGTTTTGCTAGTCCGTAGAATACTAGATAGGTATACGAACTTCAATTGGATGAAGTAAGTATCACGGAGTTGGAATCTTCACCAGATGAAATAGTCAAAGAGTTTTTTATTTCATCAGAGACGATGAAGAGGCTTGCATTTGCAAGAAATTAAGTGGGAGCGCTAAGACATATTTATAATACTTTATGTAGGAGACATATAGTTGGTTATAAATGATGTAATTATATACTTGATTAAAAGGTTTCATTGAGAAATTAATTTCAATGAAAGGATATGGACTGAAACATATCTAGTGTCAAGATCTATGAAGATAGATTGAAACACAAAATAAGTTTAAGTCAAAGTACATAGAATGGATATTGAAGTAGTTCAATATAGAAATATTAAGAAAATGTTCTTGTCATGTGAAGTTTTTACAAGAATTGAGTGTATCTGACACTCAATGAGTAAAAACACATGAGTGATTATAGATCACAAATAATATGTACACAATCAGATGTCATGTACTTTTAAAAATGTTATGAGCATGTACCAGAATGATTCATGTGATGATCATTGAAAAACAGTAAGAATATTCTTGAGTACTTGAGAAGAACCAATGATATATATATATAGTTTTGTATGGAGAAATGACAAAACAAATCGCTCTAAGATGTTGCACCGATATTAGTTTTGTCACATATGAAAATAAAATTTCAAATCTCAAATTAGACTAAGTGTTGTTTAAAAGGTAGCACAATGAGATAGAAGTTGTCTATGCTAGATTTACAAAAGTTCTAAATATTGTGATGGATTCTACAAAATAAGGCAGAGTATGTCATTGTTTTTGACAATGACAAAGGATGTTAAGTCAAGAGGTTCTTTGAGAACTTGGTGTAGTTCCGACAGAGTCAGAACTTTGAAGCTATATTGTGTGTGACAATATTAGTGACATATTTCAAACCGCGGAATTAAGGTTCCACCAGAAGACCAAACATATTTAATGCCGACTCATTTGGAAATGAGTGATGCGTTGAGACGCAAATGAATTACAAAATACATACGGTTCTGAGCATGTCAGGTCCGTTGACTAAAACCTCTCCCGTGAACAAAACATGATAAAGCATCGGAAGGCCAAGGTGTTATATCTCTACAAATGTAAACTAGATTATTGACTCTAGTGCAAGTGGGAGACTGTTGGAGATATGCCCAAGAGGCAATAATAAAATGGTTATTATAATATATCTTTAAGTTTATGATAATGTTTACATACCATGCTATAATTGTATTAACCGAAACATTGATACATGTGTGTTATGTGAACAACAAGGAGTCCCTAGTAAAGCCTCTTGTATAACTAGCTTGTTGATTAATAGATGATCATGGTTTCGTGATCATGAACATTGGATGTTATTAATAACAAGGTTATGTCATTATATGAACGATGTAATGGACACACCCAATTAAGCGTAGCATAAGATCACGTTATTTGCTATAAGCTTTCGATACATAGTTACCTAGTCCTTATGACCATGAGATCATGTAAATCACTTATACCGGAAAGGCACTTTGATTACATCAAACGCCACTGCGTAAATGGGTGGTTATAAAGGTGGGATTAAGTATCCGGAAAGTATGAGTTGAGGCATATGGTTCAACAGTGGGATTTGTCCATCCCGATGACGGATAGATATACTCTGGGCCCTCTCGGTGGAATGTCGTCTAATGTCTTGCAAGCATATGAATAAGTTCATAAGAGACCACATACCACGGTACGAGTAAAGAGTACTTGTCAGGAGACGAGGTTGAACAAGGTATAGAGTGATACCGATGATCAAACCTCGGACAAGTAAAATATCGCGTGACAAAGGGAATTGGTATCGTATGTGAATGGTTCATTCGATCACTGAAGTCATCGTTGAATATGTGGGAGCCATTATGGATCTCCAGATCCCGCTATTGGTTATTGGTCGGAGAGAGTACTCAACCATGTCCGCATAGTTCGCGAACCGTAGGGTGACACACTTAAGGTTTGATGTTGAAATGGTAGAACTTGAATATGGAATGGAGTTCGAAGTTTTGTTCGAAGTCCCGGATGAGATCCCGGACATCACGAGGAGTTCCGGAATGGTCCGGAGAATAAGATTCATATATAGGAAGTCATATTCCAAGTTTGGAAATGATCCGGTGCATTTATGGCAGGTTCTAGAAGGTTCTAGAAAAGTCCGGAAGAATGGCACTATGGAAGGTGGAATCTCGGAGGGACTCCACTAGCATGGCCGGCCAGCCCTAAGGGGAAGGAATCCCAGGTGGATTCCACCCATGGTGGCCGGCCACCCCACCTAAGGAAAAGGTGGGAGTCCCACCTTGGGTAGGACTCCCTCCTTGAGTAGGTTTCCCACCTTTGGGAAGTTTTGGTGTTGGGGTCTTATTCGAAGACTTGGACTACAACTCTTGGGGCTTCCACCTATATAATGAGGGGCATAGGGGAGGGGGCCGGCCACCATAGAGCCATAGCTTGGCCGCACCCCTTGAGGCCGGCCACCCCCTCTCCCAAACCCTAGCCGCCCCCTCTCTCCTCCACCTCTCCCGCACGCTTAGCGAAGCTCCGCCGGAGTTCTCCATCGCCACCGCCACCACGCGCCCTAGCCGCCCCCTCTCTCCTCCACCTCTCCCGCACGCTTAGCGAAGCTCCGCCGGAGTTCTCCATCGCCACCGCCACCACGCCGTCGTGCTGCCGGATTCAAGGAGGAGCTACTACTTCCACCGCCCGCTGGAACGGGGAGAAGGACGTAGTCTTCATCAACACCGAACGTGTGACCGAGTACGGAGGTGCTGCCCGATCGTGGCACCGTGATCAAGATCTTCTACGCGCTTTTGCAAGCGGCAAGTGATCGTCTACCGCAGCAATAAGAGCCTACTCTTATAGGCTTTGGAAATCTTCAAGGGTTAGTCTTGGTCATCCCCTCGTTGCTCCCGTCTTCTAGATTGCATCTTGGCTTGGATTGCGTTCTTGCGGTAGGAAATTTTTTGTTTAAACAGAAGAAGGGAAGCAGCTTCCGCATAAAGCAGGCGAAGGGCGGAGTTAAGTCGACATTCAGGAACCTCGGGAGATAGTCACAGAGAAGCTCGAAATAGAGCAAGATCTCGGCTGCAAAACATACCTGAGGCTGACAGAGAAAATCTAGTTCAAAACCTCGACATGTCCTTTATGTCGATAGATATGAGGGGGAACATCATCCCTAAGACACCGGAAGCTGGGTATATGGCGACGCAAGCCTTCATCCTCGCATCCAAGCCACCTCCCGGAGATCCAAGAGAAGCATTGTACAATATGGCCATGGCAGGAGTCGGAGCCATGGGAACGACGTTTGTAACTTCGCCTCCCGAAGGATCAGCAAGGCAAAATAGTCCACGACCTACTGCAGCAGCACCAGGTCCCGAGAGAACAAGTGAAGCAAGAGACACAGCAGCACAAGCACGGGTGGACAGAGCACGACAAAATAGAAGGGAACATCGGCACTCCCCAGAGATAGATGATGAGGATATGTGTGGGCTGCCGTGCTTTACAAGGAGGGTCCGGAAAACTCGAGTTCCTTCAGGGTTTAAATTACCCGATAACTTTAAAAAATTCGACGGCCTGCAAGATCCAGAGGATTGGCTAGTTGATTATCTCGAGATGGTGAAGCTGATAGGAGGAACCAGAGCAACAGCCATGCAAAGCATCCAAGTACATCTGAGTGGAGCTGCGCGATCTTGGATAAAGAAGCTTCCTCCGGGCCATCGACAGCTGGGACAGTTTCGAGGACGTATTCGTCAAGAACTTTCGATCCACCTACAAAAAACCCGCATCATTAGAAGAGTTGAGAGCGTGTCGACAAAAGCAAGATGAATCAATGAGAAAGTACATCCAAAGGTGCAACATCATTCAAAACTCGGCGGAGAACATATCTGACGAGAGAGCGATAGATGCGTTCGTAGCTGGAATTCGACGTGGAGATTTTGTCGAAGACTTGGGGAGAACCAACCCAAAGACAGTATCAGCATCGATGGAGATAGCAAACAGGTGGGCAGATGGAGAAGATGTTATTCACAACAAACGGCACAGGTCACCAGAGGAGGACCGTGGTCAAAATTTTCAAAATAGACGATGATTTCCTCGACAGTACTCGAGCTATGACGCTCCTGGCCAAATATCGGCTGGCTTCCGAGGAAGCAATGGAGGAGGCAATAGAGATGACTATCAAAGGAGCAGCGAGCAGCGAGGCGACAATAGAGATGACTCCCGAAATAACAGGCAAAATAGTGGGCCAAGGTTCCAGAGACCTTTCGTGTCTCCCGAGGATATGATGAACGGGCCGTGTCAGATGCACTTCTATCTCGGCAGCAATGGGAAGAGACAGTCAGGACACCTGCAGAACGACTGTCGAAATTTTCAGGCAATGCTAAGGTTTGCAGGACAAGCCAATGCTCAGGCGACAAACAGAAATCCTCAAGGGCCCAGGAGTGAGATCCACTTGCCACCTCCTCCCGCAATTACGGACGAAAATCGACACCAGCTCAGAATAGCGGCAGCACCACAACCACCTCCATACGTTGATCCTAACTCCAACGGTGCGGTCTCGATGATTCAGAAGGGTAGGCCGTCCAATAGAGCTCAGAAAGTAATCTCGCGACAAGTGTTCATGGTAGAGAAGATGCCTCCACCAACGATTGAGTACCTAAATTGGTCAGGGAAAGACATTGGCTTCACAATAGCGGATCACCCGCAGCAAGTTCCTCGACCAGGGCAGTCAGCACTTATCTTACCAGCAGTAATTGCAAGATTCGACGTATCTCGAGTGTTCATAGATAGCGGCAGCAGTTTAAACCTTATGTATGCATATACACTAAGGAAGATAAACATCTCCCTAGCAAATCTGAAACCAACCGACACATGTTTCCACGGTATCACACCGGAGAAGCCAAGTTATCCGTTGGGGAAGATCAATCTCGACGTTCAGTTTGGGACCCGAGAAAATTACAGAATAGAAAGGCTGGAGTTTGAAGTCGTGGATTTTCCGTCACAATATCACGCCTTGTTGGGACGACCAGCATATGCCAGGTTTATGGCAGTACCACATTACACATACTTGTTATGGAGGTTACCTGGACCTAAAGGACCAATCACAGTCAAAGGAAGCTTCGCGTTAGCCGATAAATGTGACAAGGATTTTCATCGACTGTCAGAAACTTTCGGGATGCAAGCAGAATACATGGCGTCCAGGCTCACGACTGATTATGATGTGCTGCCAGATGTAGGGAGGCCTAACAAAGAACCAACCTTTAACACTGCGAAAGATTCCAAAGAGGTGCAGATTCACCCGACAGATCCAAAGAAAACGACGTCCATCGCGACAGACATGGACCTCGCATAGGAAAGCGCACTCGTCGAGTTCCTCCGTGAGCACTGGAAAATCTTCGCATGGTGTCCAGCTGACATGCCAGGAGTACCCAGGGAACTTGCCGAGCACCACCTAAACTTGGATCCAATAGCGAGACCAATTAAGCAACCTTTGCGATGTTTTTCGGAACCAAACCGCAAAGCTATGCTGTCAGAGATTGATCGACTCAGAGAAGCTGGTTTTATTAAAAAGCTGCATACAGAGGCCACGTGGGTAGCAAACCCAGTGCTGGTCCCGAAGAAAAACACTAAAGTCCTTCGCATGTGTGTCGACTTTACGTGTCTCAACAAGCACTGTCCAAATGATCACTTTCCCCTCCCAAGGATCGATCAAATTATCGACTCCACGGCAGGATGTGAACGTCTTTCCTTCCTGGACGCATATTCTGGTTATAACCAGATCAGGTTGAAAGAACAGGATGAGGTCAAAACAGCGTTCATTACACCTTACGGCGTGTTTTGCTACAAAACAATGCCCTTTGGTCTGAAAAACGCGGGAGCAACATATCAGCGGATGATGCAGAAGTGCTTAGCAACACAGATTGGGAAAAACGTACAAGTGTACATTGATGATGTCGTCATAACGTCAAAAAAGGGGGCAACGCTAATTGAGGACCTGAAGGAAACTTTCGACAACCTCGACAAGTTTTGTCTCAAGCTGAATCTGACGAAGTGTTCTTTCGGCGTCCCTGCAGGAGAACTTCCCGGTTTCCTAGTCTCAGCAAGAGGGATTGAAGCTAATCCATAAAAAATTCAAGCTATCGTAACAATGAGGAAGCCAACAAAGTTGAAAGAAATACTGCAGTTAACTGGGCGAGTCGCAGCTTTAAGCAGATTCATCGCCAGACTGGGAGAAAAGGCGTTACCGTTCTACGCTTTAATCAAGCAAGGAGAGAAGTTCCAGTGGAACGAAGAGGCAGATAGAGCTTTCGAGGATCTCAAGCGCACAATTTCGACACCACCAATCTTGGTGGCGCCTAAAGAGAAGGAACCCCTCATGTTATATATTGCAGCTACACCTCAGGTGGTCACCACGGCACTTGTTGTCGAAAGAGAAGAGGAAGGAAAACTCCATGGAGTGCAGAGGCCGGTTGATACGCGTACAGCACGCGTC
The DNA here is from genome assembly GCF_019359855.2 of Lolium perenne. NCBI lineage: Eukaryota > Viridiplantae > Streptophyta > Magnoliopsida > Poales > Poaceae > Lolium > Lolium perenne. Next base: position 282,155,013 of record NC_067247.2, on the reverse strand, counting down.
CGTTGGGAACCCCAAGAGGAAGGTGTGATGCGTACAGCGGCAAGTTTTCCCTCAGTATGAAACCAAGGTTTATCGAACCAGTAGGAGCCAAGAAGCACGTTGAAGGTTGATGGCGGCGAGATGTAGTGCGGCGCAACACCAGGTATTCCGGCGCCAACGTGGAACCTGCACAACACAAACCAAGTACTTTGCCCCAACGAAACAGCGAGGTTGTCAATCTCACCGGCTTGCTGTAACAAAGGATTAGATGTATAGTGTGGATGATGATTGTTTGCAGAAAACAGTAGAAACGATTGCGAGATTGTATTTCAGTATAGAGAATTGGACCGGGGTCCACAGTTCACTAGAGGTGTCTCTCCCATAAGATAAACAACATGTTGGGTGAACAAATTATAGTTGGGCAATTGACAAATAAAGAGGGCATGACCATGCACATACATATTATGATGAGTATAGTGAGATTTAATTGGGCATTGCGACAAAGTACATAGACCGCTATCCAGCATGCATCTATGCCTAAAAAGTCCACCTTCAGGTTATCATCCGAACCCCCTCCATTATTAAGTTGCTAACAACAGACAATTGCATTAAGTATTGCGCGTAATGTAATCAGTAACTACATCCTCGAACATAGCACCAATGTTTTATCCCTAGTGGCAACAGCACATCCATAATCTTAGAGATTTCTGTCACTTCCCCAGATTCACGGAGACATGAACCCACTATCGAGCATAAATACTCCCTCTTGGAGTTACAAGCATCTACTTGGCCAGAGCATCTACTAGTAACGGAGAGCATGCAAGATCATAAACAACACATAGATATAAATTGATAATCAACATAACATAGTATTCTCTATTCATCGGATCCCAACAAACACAACATATAGAATTACAGATAGATGATCTTGATCATGTTCGGTAGCTCACAAGACCCGACAATTAAGCACAATGAGGAGAAGACAACCATCTAGCTACTGCTATGGACCCATAGTCCAGGGGTAGACTACTCACACATCACTCCGGAGGCGACCATGGCGGCGTAGAGTCCTCCGGGAGATGATTCCCCTCTCCGGCAGGGTGCCGGAGGCGATCTCCTGAATCCCCCGAGATGGGATTGGCGGCGGCGGCGTCTCTGGAAGGTTTTCCGTATCGTGGCTCTCGGTACTGGGGGTTTCGCGACGAAGGCTATTTGTAGGCGGAAGGGCAGGTCAAGGGGCGTCACGAGGGGCCCACACTATAGGTCGGCGCGGCCAGGGCTTGGGCCGCGCCGCCCTGTGGTTTGGCCACCTCGTGGCCCCACTTCGTCTCCTCTTCGGTCTTCTGGAAGCTTCGTGGCAAAATAGGACCCTGGGCGTTGATTTCGTCCAATTCCGAGAATATTTCCTTACTAGGATTTCTGAAACCAAAAACAGCAGAAAACAGCAACTGGCACTTCGGCATCTTGTTAATAGGTTAGTTCCAGAAAATGCACGAATATGACATAAAGTGTGCATAAAACATGTAGATATCATCAATAATGTGGCATGGAACATAAGAAATTATCGATACGTCGGAGACGTATCAGCATCCCCAAGCTTAGTTCCTGCTCGTCCCGAGCAGGTAAACGATAAACAAAGATAATTTCTGGAGTGACATGCCATCATAACCTTGATCATACTATTGTAAAGCATATGAGCTGAGATCAAATCATTCAAAGCAAGTATCTATATTGATATAAGAGATGATAATGCAAGAGTTAGACAAGCTAGAAGTTTTCATGAACCATTGCTTTAAAGACATGCAACCGTACAAAGTTCATTAAAGATGTATTAAGTATTCAGCATAGAAGTTCTATCCTTCATTCCAAGCATCAAGTAAATCTTCACAACATAAGAAGGATTCAGTCAAGTAAACATAAACATGAACGTCATGAATCAACTGTTTCGAAGTCTACTCAACCGGTGAGCGCAAGCATTTGGTATTAGCACCAGGATGTTATGGCATAAAGAACGTTAATGGGGGTTTGGAAGGCCAAATGGAAGAAAGGCTTGCAAAGCTGTAAATGACCATTAGACAAGAGAAAGCCTTATGATCGAAGCTATGCAAGGAGTAGTGATTGCCATGCAACGGATGCACATAGAGCTATATGTGTATGAAAGCTCTCCAATGGAACTAGTGGGGGTGCATCCAACTTGGTTGCACACGAAGACCTAGAGCACTTTTTGAGGAGGCTCATCATTGGAATATACAACCCAAGTTCTATAGTGTAAATTCCCCACATAGTTATACTAGTAAAACATGAAAACTCTCTCATATGAATGTAGGTGCTAAACATGAGCACAAATGATGACTATGAATAATGCGGGTGCTAAAACATGAGCACAAGTGTGGATAAAAGATAGTAATGCTGCCCCCTTTTTCTTTATTCTCTCTTTTTTTTCTTTTTTTCCCTTTTTTTTCTTTTCATTTTTTTTCTTTTTGATGGCCTCCACGGCTCTTTTCATTTTTAGGGGCAACATTCTAATATGAAAACACACTTTTTGGTACAAATAACTCATAACGAATGAAACATGATGTATGAAACTGTATGCCTCTGCCAGTGTAGCAGGATGTGCAATGATCTAGCGTAACATGGGTAAACCACACATCAGCTGTATATGATCATGCAAAGCAATATATAAATAATAAATGACAACATGGCATGTAATGTAAAAATGGATGTTGCATGGCAATATATCTCGGAACAGCTATGGAAATGCTGTGGTAGGTAGGTATGGTGGCTGTTTTGAGGAGATGTATGGGCTTATGTGTAGGAGAACAAGAGAAAGTTCTCCCACGGGTTTGGATGTACCGGCGAAGTATGCACAATTCTCAATGTGAGCAAAAGGCAATGCACAGTACCGAAGAGGCTAGCAAATTTGGATGGTGGAAGTGCCAAAAACCGTAGCTTAACATTAGTCAAAAAGAACTCACAAGCTTATTGCAAACAACTAGCAGGTTGATCATTAAGAGCATGATTAAAATTTTACTCCAAGGAGGGCCGTTCACGGTGGCACAAGTACCCCGCTAGCTCCCTTGACCTTCAGCACAACTTAGTTATTACGATGAACTCTCAGACATGGAAAGCTATCAAGTCCAACTACGCCTTCAACTATTTAAATAGAGTTTGTAGTACGGCACAAGCTTAAAGACAACAATCCACTACTAATTTTAACTTATTTATCCAGCAAGCCTTACCATCTAAATATCTCAAAACATTTGCAAAGAATCAATTTATCAAAGCTCAATGTCCTACAAGTATTTTATTATATATTACCACATGCAACATTTCCCGTTTCCAACCATACAACAATTTAACGAAGAAGAAACTTTGCCATGAATATTATGAGTAAAGCCTAAGGACATACTTGTCCATATGCTACAGCGGAGCGTGTCTCTCTCCCATACAATGAATGCTAGGATCCATTTTATTCAAACAAAACAAAAACAAAAAAAAAACCGACGCTCCAAGAAAAGCACATAAGATGTGATGGAATAAAAATATAGTTTCAGGGGAGGAACCTGATAATGTTGTCGATGAAGAAGGGGATGCCCAAGGCATCCCCAAGCTTAGACGCTTGAGTCTTCTTGATATATGCAGGGGTGAACCACCGGGGCATCCCCAAGCTTAGAGCTTTCACTCTCCTTGATCATGTTGTATCATCTCCCTCTCTTGATCCTTGAAAACTTCCTCCACACCAAACTTAGAACAACTCATTAGAGGGTTAGTGCACAATCAAAATATACATGTTCAGAGGTGACATAATCATTCTTAACACTTCTGGACATTGCACAAAGCTACTGAAAGTCAATGGAATCGAAATATTCATCGAACATAACAAAACAGGCAATGCGAAATAAAAGGCAGAATCTGTCAAAACAGAACAGTTCGTATTGACGAATTTTATTGAGGCACCAGACTTGCTCAAATGAAAATGCTCAGATTGAATGAAAGTTGCGTACATATCTGAGGATCACTCACGTAAATTGGCATAATTTTCTGAGTTACCTACAGAGAATTTTGCCCAGATTCGTGACAGCAAAGAAATCTGTTTCTGCGCAGTAATCCAAATCTAGTATGAACTTTACTATCAACGGCTTTACTTGGCACAACAAAATACTAAACTAAGATAAGGAGAGGTTGCTACAGTAGTAAACAACTTCCAAGACACAAAATAAAAACAAAGTACTGTAGTAAAAACATGGGTTGTCTCCCATAAGCGCTTTTCTTTAACGCCTTTCAGCTAGGCGCAGAAAGTGTGTATCAAGTATTATCAAGAGACGAAGTGTCAACATCATAATTTGTTCTAATAATAGAATCAAAAGGTAACTTCATTCTCTTTCTAGGGAAGTGTTCCATACCTTTCTTGAGAGGAAATTGATATTTAATACTACCTTCCTTCATATCAATGATAGCACCAACAGTTCGAAGAAAAGGTCTTTCCAATATAATGGGACAAGATGCATTGCATTCAATATCCAAGACAACAAAATCAACGGGGACAAGGTTATTGTTAACGGTAATGCAAACATTATCAACTTTCCCCAAAGGTTTCTTTGTAGAATGATCAGCAAGATTAACATCCAAATAACAATTTTTCAGCGGTGGCAAGTCAAGCATATTATAAATTTTCTTAGGTATAACAGAAATACTTGCACCAAGATCACATAAAGCATTACAATCAAAATCTTTGATCTTCATCTTAATGATGGGTTCCCAACCATCCTCTAGCTTTCTAGGAATAGAGGCTTCGCGCTCTAGTTTCTCTTCTCTAGCTTTTATAAGAGCATTTGTAATATGTTTTGTGAAAGCCAAATTTATAGCACTAGCATTAGGACTTTTAGCAAGTTTTTGTAAGAACTTTATAACTTCAGAGATGTGGCAATCATCAAAATTCAAACCATTATAATCTAAAGCAATGGGATCATCATCCCCAATGTTGGAAAAAATTTCAGCAGTTTTATCACAGGCAGTTTCAGCAGTTTTAGCAGTTTCAGGCAGTTTCTCGCGCTTTGCATTAGAAGTGGAAACATTGCTAACACCAATTATTTTATTATTATTAGTAGGAGGTGCAGCAACATGTGTAGCATTAGCATTACTAGTGGTGGTAATAGTCCAAACTTTAGCTATATTATCCTCTTTTTCATTTTCTTCTTTCTCCCACCTAGCACGCAATTCAGCCATCAATCTTATATTCTCATTAATTCTAACTTGGATGGCATTTGCTGTAGTAACAATTTTATTATGATGATTTTCATTAGGCATAACTTTTGATTTCAAAAGATCAACATCAGCAGCAAGACTATCGACTTTAGAAGCAAGTATATCAATTTTCCCAAGTTTTTCTTCAACAGATTTGTTAAAAGAAGTTTGTGTACTAATAAAATCTTTAAGCATGGCTTCAAGTCCAGGGGGTGAATTCCTATTATTTTTGTAAGAATTCCCATAAGAATTACCATAGCCATTGCCATTATTATAAGGATATGGCCTATAGTTGTTACTAGAATTGTTCCGGTAAGCATTGTTGTTGAAATTATTATTTTTAATGAAGTTTACATCAACATGTTCTTCTTGTGCAACCAATGAAGCTAACGGAACATTATTAGGATCAACATTTGTCCTATCATTCACAAGCATAGACATAATAGCATCAATCTTATCACTCAAGGAAGAGGTTTCTTCGACAGAATTTACCTTCTTACCTTGTGGAGCTCTTTCCGTGTGCCATTCAGAGTAATTGATCATCATATTATCAAGTAGCTTTGTTGCTTCACCAAGAGTGATGGACATAAAGGTACCTCTAGCAGCTGAATCCAATAGGTTCCGCGAAGAAAAATTCAGTCCTGCATAAAAGGTTTGGATGATCATCCAAGTAGTCAGTCCATGGGTTGGGCAATTTTTAACCAGAGATTTCATTCTTTCCCATGCTTGTGCAACATGCTCAGTATCCAATTGTTTAAAATTCATTATGCTACTCCTCAAAGATATAATTTTAGCAGGGGGATAATATCTACCAATAAAAGCATCCTTGCATTTAGTCCATGAATCAATACTATTCTTAGGCAGAGATAGCAACCAATCTTTAGCTCTTCCTCTTAATGAGAAAGGGAACAATTTTAATTTTATAATGTCACCATCTACATCTTTATATTTTTGCATTTCACATAGTTCAACAAAATTATTGAGATGAGCAGTAGCATCATCAGAACTAACACCAGAAAATTGCTCTCGCATAACAAGATTTAGTAAAGCAGGTTTAATTTCAAAGAATTCTGCTGTAGTAGCAGGTGGAGCAATAGGTGTGCATAAGAAATCATTATTATTTGTGGTTGTGAAGTCACACAACTTAGTATTTTCAGGAGTACCCATTTTAGCAACAGTAAATAAAGCAAACTAGATAAAGTAAATGCAAGTAACTAATTTTTTTGTGTTTTTGATATAGCAAACAAGATAGCAAATAAAGTAAAACTAGCAACTAATTTTTTTTGTATTTTGATTTAGTGCAGCAAACAAAATAGTAAATAAAACTAAGCAAGACAAAAACAAAGTAAAGAGATTGGGATGTGGAGACTCCCATTGCAGCGTGTCTTGATCTCCCCGGCAACGGCGCCAGAAAAAGAGCTGTTGACGTGGGAGTTGAAAATCTTTGTGGTGTAACTTTTCTTCGTTCCCCGGCAACGGCGCCAGAAAAAGAGCTTGATACGCGTACAGCACGCGTCCGTTGGGAACCCCAAGAGGAAGGTGTGATGCGTACAGCGGCAAGTTTTCCCTCAGTATGAAACCAAGGTTTATCGAACCAGTAGGAGCCAAGAAGCACGTTGAAGGTTGATGGCGACGAGATGTAGTGCGGCGCAACACCAGGGATTCCGGCGCCAACGTGGAACCTGCACAACACAAACCAAGTACTTTGCCCCAACGAAACAGCGAGGTTGTCAATCTCACCGGCTTGCTGTAACAAAGGATTAGATGTATAGTGTGGATGATGATTGTTTGCAGAAAACAGTAGAACAGTTGCAGTAGATTGTATTTCAGTATAGAGAATTGGACCGGGGTCCACAGTTCACTAGAGGTGTCTCTCCCATTGTTGGCGTCCGAAACCCACCGGCGAGCAACGGCTGGCAACACGAAGAGCCGGGAACAACCTAGGGCTGCGGCTGGCCCTGGTCCCTCCGAGCGACGGCCCGCAAAGCTCCTGGCACACACGTCCCGATGCTGGTGCAAGGGCGTGCCACCTGATCTATACCTGATCAGGAAGGTGATGGATTTGCTTCGCTAAGTTTCCTGCATGGCATACACGTAAACATTAAATACGAGCCTCGATCGGCTCTCAGGTTGTCCCGTGAATCGGCTCAAGGAGCCGATCCACCCATGGTTCATATGAGGTCTACGATCACATGGTGGTCCTGCTTGATCAATATGTAGCTAAAACGACCTACGACGATTTAGGGTTTTCACCACATAATCGGAACATCCTACTCGTGATTGAGCCTGGCAGCCACGCACGGTGATAATAAACCGACCCTAGACAAGGCCTAAAAACCAACGTTAAGTTGATCCCCGGAACATCTTGTCTAGGGTTAGCAAACTACACCCTACGCGCTACTGGATCATTCAACCCGTTTGTAAGGCCTAACTATGCGGATATTAAACTAATCCTTGAGGAATCAAGGAGCAATCATAACGGATCGGATCTACTAAACAATGATCAAGCAAGGTGCCGCCCTTACACCTAAGAAAGGTGTAAGGACGGCTAGACGTCTAAGGGTTGCATGGACGGAAGTATGTAGCACGGTAGAACAATGCTAACCCTAACACATCTATGATAACTACGTTGCTCGCCATCAAAAAGGCTTCAGTACGAGCAACGCGTGAACGACGAATAAACGTATACTGCCTAGATCGCAAGATGCGATCTAGGCAGCATGATGCTTACCCGGAAGAAACCCTCGAAACAAGGGGTCGGCGATGCGCCAAGATTGGTTTGTGATGAACGTGATTGTTGTTTTTCTTGATAACCCTAGATACATATTTATAGTCCGTAGACTTTCTAACGTGGGAATAATCCCAACCGTGCACGAGCCAAACTCTAACTAACCGACACGTATCCTACTATATTTACAGATACAAGGGCAAACTAGCCCAAACTTCGTATACAAGGCCGGTTCACGTATTTCTTCCATGTATATTCTTCAAGCCCAATCTTGATCGCGGCCCACCTCTGACTTGGTCAAATTCTGGTGATAACACATGCCCCCTGGTTTTGGAATTGATAATTCCAAAATCACTCTGCTTTTTCTTCGTCGGGTCATGTCGTGGCAGAGCAAAACCGTCGCAGTATCCTTCATCATGATGCCCTGCCTTCTCAACTTCTCCGCGTGATTTGACCGTTGTTTTCTTTTTCTTTTCGGGCACCACCTCCTCGGAAACTGCTGTGGCATTGAATCTCCACTATATCCCCTTTATTTAACCGCTCTGAACAGTTCGCCACTTCATCCCCTTCCTCTGTTCCGGCCATCGGCACCCAAAAAACCCCAATCCAGAGCAAGGTCTTCCTCCTCTTCCTCCTCCGCCTCATCGGATCTCTCCTCCCAGTCCTACTCCTCTTCGTCCTCCTCCAGCTCGTCGGTATTCTTCGATTCTTCCTCATCTCGTGAGCCGACGCTGGAGTGGGACCCGGTGGCTGCCCAGATGGCGGCGCACAACAAGCGCGCCCCAGAAGAGTGGGACCAGGAGGACCACGCCTCCTCCGTTTGGTCCGAGGACGACAAGTCCTTGACCAGCGGAGACGAAGAGCTCCAGTTCCTCGCCGATGGGGAACTGGAATCGGAGAGCGAGGATGACTCGTTCTCCTGGGACGGGTACACCTTCTCCGAGGAAGAGGAGGAGGAGGAAGACGACGACACCGACTCCCTCGAGGATTACCCACCGGCGAAGCGGTTCCGCGCCGGGTCATATGATGATGACGACGACGACGACGACGATGAAGATGACGAGGCCCCCCCTGGGGGCCGCTGGAGCAGTGACGAGGAGCCCGCCGGCAGCAGCGCTGACGAGAGCTCCGACGACGACGAGGGCAGCAACGGCCCGTAGACTAGGATCTACTAGTATAGGCCTAGTAGTAGTAGTAGATTGGCCAATAGGCCTTTTTGTTCTTCCTCCCTTGAGCAATCGGCTCTTTCTTTGTAAGAAATCCTTTATTAATGAAGAAATATTCCCCAATTAATTTTGCTTCTTTGTCGATTTTGCCGATTGTCAAATGAAGTCGCTGCACAAAGAGCCGATGGCAGGGCATCGGCTTATGCCATAAACATGCTTTAAGGCCATAACAATTGCCTATTCACACGGTCAACACATCCAATTCGTGCCCACACCATCTCCCGATCTCACACGCGCAGATTCAGCAAATCCAACGGGAGAATCATCTCAGATGCCATGTACTCTGGCATGAAACCAATCTGTTAATCCGCTCCATTGAGTTCTGTTCCTCTAGAGTCGATGGCTACGCATCGGCTTTTTCATTATTCTAAAGTCGATGTCCATGCATCGGCTGTACTGATATCTATATTTCTCAAGTCGATGTCTGCGCATCGGCTGTGAAATTTTTTTTTACTGGCCGATTTCATGAATCGGCCCCCAAATTTCACTGTCCATCATCCCACATGCTTGGGAAATATTTCTTGAGGTGTTGACCATTGACAGCTACTGGGAACTTAGCGTCGTCCAGCTGCTCCAGCATGTATGCATTACCCTTCAAGGCTTGAACGACTTTGTATGGACCGTGCCAATTAGGAGACCATTTGCCATATGCTTTATCCTTGGTTCCTAATGGCAACACTGCTTCCCATACTAGATCACCGACTTGGAACTCCTTTGGTCCCACCTTCTTATTGTATGCACGAGCTACCCTGGCTTTATTCTCTTTAATCTTTTCCAACGACCAAAGTCTAAGTTCCGTTGCATCCTCAATAGTGTCACTCATCAAAGCTGCATATTCTTCAGCTGTTAGATCATTCTGAAACGTGACACGTCTTGATCCAGCCGTAATTTCCCAAGGCAATACGGCTTCCTGCCCATAGACGAGCTGGTAAGGCGAAGTCTTTATGGCTCCATGGCATGACATGCGGTAGGCCCACAAAGCTTCTGACAGTGTCTCATGTCAAACCCTAGGGTTTTCGTCAATCTTCCTCTTGATCAGCTACGCTTCAGCTTGCCCGTTGGCTTGAGCATAGTATGGAGATGATCGGATCAGCTTAATCCCCATGTCATCGCAGAATTTTCTGAATTCTTTAGAAATAAAGACCGAACCTCCATCGGTCGTGATTGTTTGGGGAATCCCGAACCTATGAATGACGTGTTCTTTGACAAATTTGATAACATCTTCTGATTTTACCTTCTTCATAGGGACGGCCTCCACCCATTTGGTGAAGTAATCTGTAATGGCCAGGATCCACTCGTGGCCTTTGCTTGACGCGGGATGGATTTTGCCGATCATATCCATGCCCCAACCTCGGAATGGCCAAGGCTTGATGATGGGATTCATTGCCGATGCAGGTACCATCTGAATTTTCCCGAACATCTAACATGCTTGGCATCCCTTGTAATACTTGAAGCAATCTTCAAGCATAGTGGGCCAATAAAACCCTGATCGTCTAATCAGCCACTTCATCTTATGAGCCGATTGGTGAGTTCCACAGGCGCCTTCGTGCACCTCATGTAAGAGCCGATTAGACTCAGTTGGTCCCAGGCACTTGAGTAGTAACCCTTCCAACGTCCTGTAGAACATGTCATCTCCTATAAGGACATATTTCATGGCCTTGTATCTTATCCGTTTAGGTGCCCCCCGAGCCGAATCCTTCAAGTAATTGAAGATATCGGCTCTCCAATCATCCCTGTTCCAGAACCGCACCCAACTTCTGACCCATCTGGTATGTCCTTGTACCCTGACGCCATTTGCGCGAGATCATTGGCGTCGGTATTCTGAGATCTTGGGACCCAATTGAAATTGATGTACCGAAAATGTGTCATCAGCTCACGACATTCCATCCAATATGGGAAGAGTGACTCACTCTCGCACTTGTATTCGTCCGTGAGCTGGGAAATCACCAACTTCGAGTCTCCAAAAAGCTCCACCGCTTCGCCCGGCTTCCAAGAAGAACTCCAGTCCCTTGCGTACTGCCTCATACTCAGCGACATTGTTTGTGCAAGGGGTAGATAGTCTGATGGAGAAGGAGTATGTTGCCCCCCGAGGCGACACGAGCAGAATGCCGATGCCACAACCATCGTCACAAGCCGATCCATCGAAGAACATAGCCCATGCACGTATAGATAGTGCTGCTATATTAGTATTGATCCGTTCAGCTATGAGATCGGCCAACGCTTGTCCCTTGACTGCTTTTGCAGGCTGATACCGGAGATCAAACTCCGATAACGCAAACATCCACTTACCAAGTCGGCCTTTCAAAACAGGAGCCGACAGCATGTGCTTGACAACATCTGACTTGCATATGACAATGATTTCTGCCGTCAAAAGGATGTGATGGAGCTTGGTGCAGGTGAAGAATAGGCAGAGGCATAACTTCTCGACCTCAGGATACCTTGTCTCTGCATCCAACATCCTCCTGCTGAGGTAGAACACAACATTTTCAACGCCCTCGTAGAGTTGCACCACCACTGAAGCAATCGACGTGTCAGCTACTGATAGGTAGATGTAGAACGGCCTGTCCTGCTGAGGCGGAACTAGCACAGGCGGTGTTGTTAGATACCGCTTAATCTCATCAAACGCCTGCTGCTGTTCTGCCCCCCAGTGAAACTCGTCATCAGATTTAATCTTGACCAACGCCATGAACGGCTCAATTCGTCCTGAGAGATTAGAGATGAATCGCCGGACGAAATTGATCTTGCCGATCAGACGTTGGAGCTCCTTCTTCGTGGTAGGCGGCTGCATGGTACGTACTGCCTCCTGACTTTTCAGGCCGATCTCAATTCCTCGTTCATGAACAAGAAAACCTAGGAACTGACCGGCCGTCACACCAAAGGCACACTTCTTTGGATTCATTCTGAGTCCGAACTTCCGAGTTCGGTCTAGGATACGTCGCAAATCATCCAAGTGTCCTTCCATGGAGATAGACTTGACCACCACGTCATCGATGTAGATTTCCACTAACTTGCCGATCAGATCATGAAAAATATAATTCATGGCTCGTTGGTACGTTGCACCGGCATTCTTCAAACCAAAGGTCATGACCACATATTCGAACAAGCCTACTGATCCTGGTACTCGGAATCCAGTCTTGTGTATATCTTCTGGGGCCATGAAAATCTGGTTGTAGCCGGCATTGCCATCCATGAAACTCAACACCTTGTGGCCAGCAGCTGCGTTGATCAATGTTTCTGCCACAGGCATTGGATATTCATCCTTTGGAGTGGCTCTGTTGAGATCTCGGAAATCTATAGCCACACGCCATCGGCCGTCCTTTTTCTCCACAGGTACAATACTGGAGATCCATTCAGCATACCTGCATGGCCTGATGAACCCGGCGGCTAACATTTTCTCGATCTCTTTCTTGACTTCTTCGAGAATTTCGGCCTTCATCTGACGTGCTCGTTGTTGGAATGGCCGAAATCCTTTCTTGAGAGGGAGCCGATGCTCGATGATGCTCCTGTCTAAACCAGGCATCTCTGTGTAATCCCATGCGAAGCAATCTGGGTACTCTTTTAACAGAGCTATCATCTGGCTCCTGAGATGTGGATCTAACTTCTTGCTGATGAAGGTTGGTCGTGGCTTATCCCCAGGACCAATGTCGACTTCTTCTAGCTCATCAGCCGATGTAAACCCATACCCTAGCTTTCCGTCACCTGTTAGATCGACGCTAAACACAGGCAAAACGCATGGCAGGGATAAAATGGGCTGATTGCTGGAATCGGCCCCCAACTTGATTGTATTGCTCACAAGAGGTTTACATCTTGTTCGTGCTTCACTATGACTACGTGACATGCTTGAGACAAGATCATTACTTTTTATTTTTTGGGGCCGATCACAAGGATCGGCCTTCCCATGTACGTTCATAGACTTTGCTCTTGTTACACGGTCAGGCCAGTGGATAAGACCAGCCTCACCCCGTTTTTTGACACGTCGATGTACTCGCAGTCGTACAAAGTGATGCATGAGAGTGGCTCTTGGCCTTCCGTCTCCCAAACGTTCATGCCAGCCGTTGAAACCTCGGCTGTATCGTCTGCATGGACGACTTCTACTTCATCTCCATCCCACTGGATTAGGCATTAGTGCATCGTAGATGGAATGCAACAGTTGCGTGGATCCAATCTCTCCCTAGCAGGACAGCGTAAGTGCTCTTGCTATCGATGATGAAGAATGTCGTAGGGATGGTTTTCCTCCCTACGGTCAGATCCACGTTCAGAACACCTTGTGCTTCTGATGCTTGGCCGTTGAAATCGCTCAATGTAACGTTGGTCTTGATCAGATCCGAGCTAGAGCGTCCCAACCGACGTAGCATGGAGTATGGCATGATGTTGACTGCCGCTCCGGTGTCCACCAGCATCCTATTGACAGGCTGCCCATTGATATAACCTCGTAAGTACAGGGCCTTCAGGTGTCTGTAGCTTCTTTCACGTGGCTTCTCAAAGATAACCGGCTGTGGGCCGCAGTCAAGTTGTGCCACAGGTGCTTCGTCTATTCCAGGAGCACAAAACTCTGCTGGAAGAATGAACACCATGTTTGTACTAGCCGATGTCTCATCATCGGCGTTCCTTTGCTTGGGGCGCCACTCCATCTTGTAGGATAACGTTGCATAGAAAACAAAAAAATTTCTACCGCGAACACGCAATCCAAGCCAAGATGCAATCTAGAAGACGGTAGCAACGAGGGGGTATCGAGTCTCACCCTTGAAGAGATTCCAAAGCCTACAAGAGGAGGCTCTTGTTGCTGCGGTAGACGATCACTTGCCGCTTGCAAAAGCGCGTAGAAGATCTTGATCACGATCGGTTCCGGCGCCACGAACGGGCAGCACCTCCGTACTCGGTCACACGTTCGGTTGTTGATGAAGACGACGTCCACCTCCCGTTCCAGCGGGCAGCGGAAGTAGTAGCTCCTCTTGAATCTGACAGCACGACGGTGTGGTGTCGGTGGCGGTGGAGAAGTCCGGCGGAGCTTCGCTAAGCTACGCGGGAGATATGGAGGAGAGGGGGGCGGCTAGGGTTTGGGAGGGGGTGGCTGGCCACTTCAAGGGGGGCGGCCAGCTTGTGGTCTTGGGGTGGCCGGCCCCCTCCCTTGGCCCCTCATTATATAGGTGGATCCCCAAGTGTTGGTGTCCAAGTCTTCGAATAAGACCCGAACCAAAAACCTTCCATAAGAGGGGGAAACCTAGCCAAGCTAGGACTCCCACCAAAGGTGGGAGTTCCACCTCCCATATGGGGGGGTGGCCGGCCCCCTAAGGGGGAGTCCACTTGGGACTCCTCCCCCACTAGGGTTGGCCGGCCATGGAGGTGGAGTCCCATGTGGACTCCACCTTCCTTGGTGGTTTCTTCCGGACTTTTCTAGAACCTTCTAGAACCTTCCGCGACATTTTAATTCACATAAAATGACATCCTATATATGAATCTTATTCTCCGGACCATTCCGGAACTCCTCGTGATGTCCGGGATCTCATCCGGGACTCCGAACAAATATTCGAACTCCATTCCATATTCAAGTACTACCATTTCAACATCCAACTTTAAGTGTGTCACCCTACGGTTCGTGAACTATGCGGACATGGTTGAGTACTCACTCCGACCAATAACCAATAGCGGGATCTGGAGATCCATAATGGCTCCCACATATTCAACGATGACTTTAGTGATCGAATGAACCATTCACATACAATACCAATTCCCTTTGTCTCGCGATATTTTACTTGTCCGAGGTTTGATCTTCGGTATCACTCTATACCTTGTTCAACCTCGTCTCCTGACAAGTACTCTTTACTCGTACCGTGGTATGTGGTCTCTTATGAACTCATTCATATGCTTGCAAGACATTAGACGACATTCCACCGAGAGGGCCCAGAGTATATCTATCCGTCATCGGGATGGACAAATCCCACTGTTGATCCATATGCCTCAACTCATACTTTCCGGATACTTAATCCCACCTTTATAACCACCCATTTACGCAAGTGGTGTTTGGTGTAATCAAAGTACCTTTCCGGTATAAGTGATTTACATGATCTCATGGTCATAAGGACTAGGTAACTATGTATCGAAAGCTTATAGCAAATAACTTAATGACAAGATCTTATGCTACGCTTAATTGGGTGTGTCCATTACATCATTCATACAATGACATAACCTTGTTATTAATAACATCCAATGTTCATGATTATGAAACTAATCATCCATTAATCAACAAGCTAGTTTAAGAGGCATACTAGGGACTTCTTGTTTGTCTACATATCACACATGTACTAATGTTTCGGTTAATACAATTATAGCATGATATATAAACATTTATCATAAACATAAAGATATAAATAATAACCACTTTATTATTGCCTCTAGGGCATATCTCCTTCAGTCTCCCACTTGCACTAGAGTCAATAATCTAGATTACATTGTAATATACCTAACACCCATGACATTCGGTGTTGGTCATGCTTTGCCCTAGGGAGAGCTTTAGTCAACGGATCTGCTACATTCAGATCAGTGTGTACTTTGCAAATCTTTACTTCTCCATCTTCGATGTACTCGCGAATCGAGTGGTAACGCAGCTTGATATGCTTCAGCCTCTTGTGTGACCTTGGCTCTTGTGCATTGGTGATGGCACCCATGTTATCACAGTAAATGATTAATGGGTCCAATGCACTAGGAACCACACCGAGCTCTACAATGAACCTCTTCATCCATACCGCTTCGATGAAGCCTCCGAAGCCGCTTATGTACTCGATTCTGTTGAAGACTTCGCCACCGCGCACCGCTTCGAGCTTGCCCAGCTTATCGCAGCACCATTCAATATAAACACGTACCCGCATTGTGACTTAGAGTCATCAAGATCAGTGTTCCAACTTGCATCGGTGTAACCGTTTACAACGAGCTCTTGGTCACCTCCATAACAAAGAAACATATCCTTAGTTCTTTTCAAGTACTTCAGGATATTCTTGACCGCTGTCCAGTGTTCCATTCCTGGATCACTTTGATATCTGCTAGTCAAACTAACAGCATGTGCTATATCCGGTCTAGTACATAGCATGGCATACATGATAGATCCTATGCCGAGGCATAGGGGATATTACTCATCCTTTCTCTTTCTTCTGCCGTAGTCGGTCCTTGAGTCTTACTCAATACCTTGCACAGTAACATAGGTAAGAACCCTTTCTTACTTTCGTCCATTCTAAACTTCTTTAGAATCTTGTCCAGATATGTACTCTGTGATAGCCCTATTAGGCGTCTTGATCTATCTCTATAAATCTTGATGCCTAATATATACGATGCTTCACCAAGGTCTTTCATTGAAAAACTATTATTCAAATAACCTTTAACACTGCTTAATAGTTCTATATCATTCCCGATCAATAATATGTCATCTACATATAATATCAGGAATGCTACAGAGCTCCCACTCACTTTCTTGTAAATACAGGCCTCTCCATGACACTGTATAAACCCGAAGTCTTTGATCACTTTATCAAAGTGTCGGTTCCAACTTCTTGATGCTTGCTTCAGTCCATAGATTGAACGCTGAAGTTTGCATACTTTGTCAGCATTTTTAGGATCAACAAAACCTTTGGGTTGTACCATATACAACTCTTCCTCAATTTCTCCATTAAGGAACGCCGTTTTGACATCCATCTGCCAAATCTCATAATCGAAAAATGCAGCTATTGCTAACAAAATCCTCACAGATTTTAGCTTCGCTACAGGTGAGAAAGTCTCATCGTAGTCAACTCCTTGAATTTGTCGGAAACCCTTTGCGACAAGTCGAGCTTTATAGACAGTAATATTACCATCAGCATCTGTTTTTCTCTTGAAGATCCATTTATTCTCGACAGCCTTTCGGCTATCAGGTAAGTCTACCAAAGTCCATACTTTGTTATCATACATGGATCCCATTTCGGATTTCATGGCTTCTTGCCATTTGTTGGAATCTGGGCTCATCATCGCTTCTTCATACGTCGCAGGGGTCCTCATCATTGTTATCCACAATCATGACATTTAGACAAGGATCATACCAATCGGGAGTGGTACGTTCCCTTGTCGATCTGCGAGGTTCAATAGTTTCCTCGTTCGAAGTTTCATGATCATTATCATTAGCTTCCTCTGTTGCCGGTGTAGGCGGTACAGGTACAATTTCCGGTACTGCGCTACTCTGATCAACGAGTATAGATTCATCAATCTCATCGAGTTCTACTTTTCTTCCAGTCACTTCTTTAGTGAGAAATTCTTTCTCAAGAAAGGTTCCGTTCTTAGCAACAAAGATTTTGCCTTCGGATCTGTGATAGAAAGTGTACCCTATAGTTTCCTTAGGGTATCCTATGAAGACGCATTTCTCCGCTTTGGGTTCTAGCTTGTCCGGTTGTAACTTCTTTACATAGGCTTCGCAACCCCAAACTTTCAGGAACGACCGCTTAGGTTTCTTATTAAACCATAATTCATACGGTGTCGTTTCTACGGATTTTGATGGTGCTCTATTTAAAGTGAATGCGGCTGTCTCTAATGCATAACTCCAAAATGATAACGGCAAATCAGTAAGAGACATCATACTACGAACCATATCTAAGAGAGTTCGATTACGACGTTCGGACACACCGTTACGTTGAGGTGTTCCCGGCGGTGTCAATTGTGAAAGTATTCCGCATTTCTTTAAATGCATGCCAAACTCATAACTCAGATATTCACCTCCACGATCAGATCGTAGAAATTTAATCTTCTTGTTACGTTGATTTTCTACTTCACTTTGAAATTCCTTAAACTTCTCGAAAGTTTCGGATTTATGTTTCATGAAATAGATATACCCATATCTACTCAGATCATCTGTGAAGGTTAGAACATAACGATAACCACCGCGCGATGCTACGCTCATTGGTCCACATACATCGGTATGTATGATTTCCAATAAGTCAGTAGCTCGCTCCATCATACCAGAAAATGGAGTCTTTGTCATTTTTCCCATTAGACATGCTTCGCATCTATCAAGTGACTCAAAGTCAAGTGATTCAAGTAATCCATCAAGATGGAGTTTCTTCATGCGTTTCACTCCAATATGACCAAGACGACAGTGCCACATATAAGTAGAATTATCATTCAATTTAATTCGCTTAGCATCAATGTTATGTATATGCGTATCACTACTATCGAGATCTAACAGAAATAAGCCATTCTTTTGTGGTGCTCGACCATAAAAGATATTATTCATAAAAATAGAACAACCATTATTCTCAGACTTGAATGAATAACCGTCTTGCATTAAACAAGATCCAGATATAATGTTCATGCTCAACGCAGGTACATAATAGCAATTATTTAGGCTTAAAACTAATCCCGAAGGTAGATGTAGAGGAAGTGTGCCGACTGCGATCACATTGACCTTGGATCCGTTTCCAACGCGCATCGTCACTTCATCTTTCAGCAGTTGTCGTTTATTCTTTAGTTCCTGTTTCTAGTTACAAATATGAGCAACCGAACCAGTATCAAATACCCAGGTACTAGAACGAGAACCAGTGAAATGAACATCTATAACATGTATATCAGATATACCTTCTTTCTTCTTCTTGACAAGGCCACTCTTCAGATCAGCCAGATACTTGGAGCAATTACGCTTCCAGTGTCCCTTCTCCTTGCAGTAATAGCACTCAGCATCAGGCTTAGGGCCATTCTTAGGTTTCATAGGAGGCGTGGCAGCTTTCTTGCCACCCTTCTTGAATTTTCCCTTAGACTTGCCCTGTTTCTTGAAACTGGTGGTTTTGCTGACCATCAACACTTGGTGCTCTTTCTTGATCTCAATCTCAGCAGCTTTTAGCATGCCAAAGAGTTCAGGTAACTCCTTGTTCATGTTCTGCATATTGTAGTTCATCACAAAGTTCTTGTAACTTGGTGGCAGTGATTGAAGGACACGATTAATCCCCGATCTGTTAGGAATCACTATTCCCAAGTCATCGAGTTTCTTCGCATGCCCGGTCATGGCGAGCATGTGCTCACTAACGGAGCTGCCTTCTTCCATCATGCAGCTGAAGAAATGTTTCGATGCTTCATAGCATTCCACGGCCGCATGAGTCTCGAATATAGCTTTCAGCTCATTCATCAACTAACGAGGATCATGGTGCTCAAAACGTTTTTGAAGATCGGATTCCAGACTGCACAGGATGGCACACTGAACTTAAGAGTACCGAGTTTTCCGAGTCGCGTAAACAGCTTTTACTTCATCGGTTTCAGTTTCTGCAGGAGGGTCACCTAGCGGTGCATCAAGCACAAATTGCAGATTTCCGCCAGAGAGGAAGATCCTCACATGACGGAACCAGTCGGTGAAGTTGCTACCGTTGCTCTTAAGTTTCTCTTTCTCTAGGAACTGATTAAAATTGATTGGGGACGCCATCTCTACAACATATATTTGCAATAGTTTAGACTAAGTTTATGACAAATTGAGTTCAAATTTTAATTCAACATAATTAAAAATCTAAGTGAACTCCCACTCAAAACAATATCCCTCGCATTGTCTTAGTGATCACACGAACCAAATCCACCGCACCTAAACCCGATCATCACGAGAAAAGGTGTGATTTCAATGGCGAACACTCAAAGTGTTCATCATATCAACCATATGATTCATGCTCTACCTTTCGGTATCACGTGTTCCGAGACCATGTCTGTACATGCTAGGCTCGTCAAGGCCACCTTAGTATCCGCATGTGCAAAACTGTCTTGCACCCGTTGTATGTACTTATTGAATCTATCACACCCGATCATCACGAGATGCTTCGAAACGACAAGACTTGGTAATGGTGCTACTAAGGATGAACACTTTATTATCTTGAGATTTTAGTGAGGGATCATCTTATAATGCTACCGTCGCGATCTAAGCAAAATAAGATGCATAAAAGGATTAACATCACATGCAGTTCATATGTGATATGATATGGCCCTTTTGTCTTTGCGCCTTTGATCTTCATCTCCAAAGCACGGACATGATCTCCATCATCTTCGGGCATGATCTCCATCATCGTCGGCGTAGCGTCAAGGTCAATGGCGCCGTCTTCATGATTGTCCTCCATGTAGCAACTATTACAACTACTTTGAAATACTACTCAACATGAATTTTAAAGACAACCATAAGGCTCCTGCCGGTTGCCACAATACAATAATGATCATCTCATACATATTCATCATCACATTATGGCCATATCACATCACCAAACCCTGCAAAAACAAGTTAGACGTCTCTAATTTGGTTTGCATATTTTACGTGGTTTAGGGTTTTCGAGAGAGATCTAATCTACCTACGAACATGAACCACAACGTTGATACTAATGTTTTCAATAGAAGAGTAAATTGAATCTTCACTATAGTAGGAGAGACAGACACCCGCAAAGCCTCTTATGCAATACAAGTTGCATGTCGAACGAGGAACAAGTCTCATGAACGCGGTCATGTAAAGTTAGTCCGAGCCGCTTCATCCCACTATGCCACAAAGATGCAAAGTACTCAAACTAAAGATAACAAGAGCATCAACGCCCACAAACCATTGTGTTCTACTCGTGCAACCATCTATGCATAGACACGGCTCTGATACCACTGTAGGATAACGTTGCATAGAAAAAAAAAAATTCCTACCGCGAACACGCAATCCAAGCCAAGATGCAATCTAGAAGACGGTAGCAACGAGGGGGTATCGAGTCTCACCCTTGAAGAGATTCCAAAGCCTACAAGAGGAGGCTCTTGTTGCTGCGGTAGACGATCACTTGCCGCTTGCAAAAGCGCGTAGAAGATCTTGATCACGATCGGTTCCGGCGCCACGAACGGGCAGCACCTCCGTACTCGGTCACACGTTCGGTTGTTGATGAAGACGACGTCCACCTCCCGTTCCAGCGGGCAGCGAAAGTAGTAGCTCCTCTTGAATCCGACAGCACGACGGCGTGGTGTTGGTGGTGGTGGAGAAGTCCGGCGGAGCTTCGCTAAGCTACGCGGGAGATATGGAGGAGAGGGGGGCGGCTAGGGTTTGGGAGGGGGTGGCCGGCCACTTCAAGGGGGGCGGCCAGCTTGTGGTCTTGGGGTGGCCGGCCCCCTCCCTTGGCCCCTCATTATATAGGTGGATCCCCAAGTGTTGGTGTCCAAGTCTTCGAATAAGACCCGAACCAAAAACCTTCCATAAGAGGGGGAAACCTAGCCAAGCTAGGACTCCCACCAAAGGTGGGAGTTCCACCTCCCATATGGGGGGGTGGCCGGCCCCCTAAGGGGGAGTCCACTTGGGACTCCTCCCCCACTAGGGTTGGCTGGCCATGGAGGTGGAGTCCCATGTGGACTCCACCTTCCTTGGTGGTTTCTTCCGGACTTTTCTAGAACCTTCTAGAACCTTCCGCGACATTTTAATTCACATAAAATGACATCCTATATATGAATCTTATTCTCCGGACCATTCCGGAACTCCTCGTGATGTCCGGGATCTCATCTGGGACTCCGAACAAATATTCGAACTCCATTCCATATTCAAGTACTACCATTTCAACATCCAACTTTAAGTGTGTCACCCTACGGTTCGTGAACTATGCGGACATGGTTGAGTACTCACTCCGACCAATAACCAATAGCGGGATCTGGAGATCCATAATGGCTCCCACATATTCAACGATGACTTTAGTGATCGAATGAACCATTCACATACAATACCAATTCCCTTTGTCTCGCGATATTTTACTTGTCCGAGGTTTGATCTTCGGTATCACTCTATACCTTGTTCAACCTCGTCTCCTGACAAGTACTCTTTACTCGTACCGTGGTATGTGGTCTCTTATGAACTCATTCATATGCTTGCAAGACATTAGACGACATTCCACCGAGAGGGCCCAGAGTATATCTATCCGTCATCGGGATGGACAAATCCCACTGTTGATCCATATGCCTCAACTCATACTTTCCGGATACTTAATCCCACCTTTATAACCACCCATTTACGCAGTGGTGTTTGGTGTAATCAAAGTACCTTTCCGGTATAAGTGATTTACATGATCTCATGGTCATAAGGACTAGGTAACTATGTATCGAAAGCTTATAGCAAATAACTTAATGACGAGATCTTATGCTACGCTTAATTGGGTGTGTCCATTACATCATTCATACAATGACATAACCTTGTTATTAATAACATCCAATGTTCATGATTATGAAACTAATCATCCATTAATCAACAAGCTAGTTTAAGAGGCATACTAGGGACTTCTTGTTTGTCTACATATCACACATGTACTAATGTTTCGGTTAATACAATTATAGCATGATATATAAACATTTATCATAAACATAAAGATATAAATAATAACCACTTTATTATTGCCTCTAGGGCATATCTCCTTCACATCTTTTGTGGTCGACCCTCTTCGTCTAGGGTTCGTTGAATTTTCGCGGCCAGATCGGGCCGCGCCTTCCTTAGCGTGTGCAGGTATAACCTTTCGGCTTCCTCCAAGCCACGCAGTCGCTGAACCCTACGCTTTTGGGAACGGCTGAGTCCATCAGGGCACCACCTTGGCCGGTGGTACTTGTTCTCTTCTTCTTCGTAGTCATCTTCCAACTCCTCGAGGTCTTCTTCCCGAGAGGACTCAGTTTGCTTGTTCCTAGATGGGAGAGGCCCAAGACGTTTGAACACTGACACGTCTGTTGCACCCTTCTTCTGTCTACATTCTGGGCAGTTGCCGATTGTAGGCAATCGGCTCATTCCTGAATCCCAGCAGTGTTTGAAGAAAGGACAGTCCCAGTGCTTGTCCACGTCGTCTTGTTCTCTTGATCTTTCCTTGGCACGGCGCTCGTATCTCTCCACATTGCGATCATGCCGACGATGTCTCCTGGCGTCCCTGCTAGCTAGACGATCCCTTTCATCGTCGCTGTTGTACCGCCGGCGCTGGTCGTACTGACTTACATATTTGTTGAGGAGATGATCAGAGAGAGGTCGCTGATATCGCACATTCTTCACTTCTCCCTCTGTGATGTAGCGTTTGCCATCGTGCCGGAGCCGATCGCGTGGAGCGGCTTCCTCTTTGTCCTTGCTACGAGAGCGGCTGCTCTCGCCTTTGTCCTTACCAGAGTGGTGCCCAGGCTCGACCATGTTAATGCTTAACGAGAAACCTGGCTGGCACCCTTCGGGGTAAGCGTACTCCACCGTGTTAACGGCGGGGAAGGGGTGTGTGTCGACTTTCATGGCGTACTGGTTGAAAATTAGACGTCCTTGTTCTATCGCCATTTGGATCTGCTGACGCCACACCCTACAGTCGTTGGTGGTATGGGAGAACGTGTTATGCCATTTGCAGTATGGCTTTCCGTTCAGCTCCTGTACCGTGGGGATTTTGAGGCCTTCAGGTAACTTCAGCTGCTTCTCCTTAAGTAAGAGGTCAAAAATTTGCTCAGCTTTAGTTACGTCAAAATCAAACCCTCTGGGCGGACCTTGTGGCTTAACCCATTTGCAAGACACGGGGGTTGCCCCCCGAGTCCATTCAGCCACTGCTACCTCTTGATCTCCCGCAGACCCTTCATCTTCCTCTGTCTCAACCAGGACTACTGCACGCTTGAATTTGTCTTGGTACAACTCTGGGTGGCGCTGTTCATATAATGACAGCTTCTGAACCATGTGCGCCAGTGAAGGGTAGTCTGCTTGGGAAGCCATATCCTTGATAGGTGATGCGAGACCCACCACTGCCAACTCAACCGCTTCTTTTTCAGTCAAACGAGCCGAATAACATCGGTTCCTAACGGTCCTGAAGCGCTGGATGTACTCTGACACTGTTTCCCCGCGCTTCTGACGTACTTGTGCTAGATCGGCAATGCCAGCCTCGGAAGCTTCTGAGTGATACTGCATGTGGAATTGTTCCTCCAATTGCTTCCAAGTCCGGATCGAATCTGGTGGCAGTGATGTGTACCACCCAAAAGCCGATCCTGTGAGGGACTGTGCAAAGAACCTCACGCGTAGTGCATCTGCAGCTGAGATCGTGCCCAGCTGCGCCAAATATCGGCTTACATGCTCGATAGAGCTGGAGCCATCTGACCCACTAAACTTGGAGAATTCAGGGAGCCGATATTTGGGTGGTAGTGGGATCAAATCGTAGTCGTTGGGGTACGGCTTGGAATAGCCGATTGCCCTCCTTTTCGGCACCATGCCGAACTGGTCTCTCAAAATCGTGCTGATTTGATCCGCGGTGCTAGCTGCAGGAGTGGAGCTCTGAAGATTCGCTGGCGTGGCATACTTAGCTAGCCACGCTTGCTTCTCAAGATCTGAGCTAGCTGCAGGAGTTGAGCTGTGGACGCTCGTCGGAGTGGCATACTTAGCTAGCCACGTCTGCTTCTCAAGATCTGATCCAGAGGCTCCTCCTGCTGTTCCGGAAGTCCCTGCTGTTGCAGCCTGGTTCGTGAGTGCCCAGTTACTGCTGTCTGGCACGTATGTGCACGTGTATCCGTGAGGGATCTCCTTAGGCGCCTCATACAAGAACTGGTAGTCGCTAGGATCGCCACCGATCTTGTAGACGACGAATGCCGGTGTACTCGGCACCTCTGGTGCTGCCAGCGCGAACGGCAGCGGTGGTCGGCTCTGGAGTGGTAGCTCTCCTTGGTGAGTCCCTAGAGCCGGCCCTGACGGAGAGTACTGATGCCTCAAGATTTCATGGAGCACCCGAAGGGCGACACGCTCCAAAGTGTTCACCAGGCTCTCAGAATGGCGGTGTAGCGAATGAGCTACCATGAAATTGATCTCCTGACGCAAGGACCTGGTGCGTTCTTCAGAAGGGGTGGACAGGTCCACTCCATCGAGCGCGCCTTCAGGTGTGAACCCTCTCCACCTGATGCCGTGCGAGCGGGTCCTGTGGAAAGAGCCGATGAGGTCAGCTTCGAGGATAGCTTTGACGTCGTCATACTTCTTCTTGAGCTCCTCGGGCAGATCCTCGTATGTTACTGGAGTACCTTCCGCCATCTCAGATGTAGATGGCGTTGCAGTTGATGTCGAAGACAGTCCCACCGGGCGTGCCAGAATGTGTTGGCGTCCGAAACCCACCGGCGAGCAACGGCTGGCAACACGAAGAGCCGGGAACAACCTAGGGCTGCGGCTGGCCCTGGTCCCTCCGAGCGACGGCCCGCAAAGCTCCTGGCACACACGTCCCGATGCTGGTGCAAGGGCGTGCCACCTGATCTATACCTGATCAGGAAGGTGATGGATTTGCTTCGCTAAGTTTCCTGCATGGCATACACGTAAACATTAAATACGAGCCTCGATCGGCTCTCAGGTTGTCCCGTGAATCGGCTCAAGGAGCCGATCCACCCAGGGTTCGTATGAGGTCTACGATCACATGGTGGTCCTGCTTGATCAATATGTAGCTAAAACGACCTACGATGATTTAGGGTTTTCACCACATAATCGGAACATCCTACTCGTGATTGAGCCTGGCAGCCACGCACGGTGATAATAAACCGACCCTAGACAAGGCCTAAAAACCAACGTTAAGTTGATCCCCGGAACATCTTGTCTAGGGTTAGCAAACTACACCCTACGCGCTACTGGATCATTCAACCCGTTTGTAAGGCCTAACTATGCGGATATTAAACTAATCCTTGAGGAATCAAGGAGCAATCATAACGGATCGGATCTACTAAACAATGATCAAGCAAGGTGCCGCCCTTACACCTAAGAAAGGTGTAAGGACGGCTAGACGTCTAAGGGTTGCATGGACGGAAGTATGTAGCACGGTAGAACAATGCTAACCCTAACACATCTATGATAACTACGTTGCTCGCCATCAAAAAGGCTTCAGTACGAGCAACGTGTGAACGACGAATAAACGTATACTGCCTAGATCGCAAGATGCGATCTAGGCAGCATGATGCTTACCCGGAAGAAACCCTCGAAACAAGGGGTCGGCGATGCGCCAAGATTGGTTTGTGATGAACGTGATTGCTGTTTTTCTTGATAACCCTAGATACAATATTTATAGTCCGTAGACTTTCTAACGTGGGAATAATCCCAACCGTGCACGAGCCAAACTCTAACTAACCGACACGTATCCTACTATATTTACAGATACAAGGGCAAACTAGCCCAAACTTCGTATACAAGGCCGGTTCACGTATTTCTTCCATGTATATTCTTCAAGCCCAATCTTGATCGCGGCCCACCTCTGACTTGGTCAAATTCTGGTGATAACACCCATAAGATAAACAGCATGTTGGGTGAACAAATTACAGTTGGGCAATTGACAAATAAAGAGGGCATGACCATGCACATACATATTATGATGAGTATAGTGAGATTTAATTGGGCATTACGACAAAGTACATAGACCGCTATCCAGCATGCATCTATGCCTAAAAAGTCCACCTTCAGGTTATCATCCGAACCCCCTCCAGTATTAAGTTGCTAACAACAGACAATTGCATTAAGTATTGCGCGTAATGTAATCAGTAACTACATCCTCGAACATAGCACCAATGTTTTATCCCTAGTGGCAACAGCACATCCATAATCTTAGAGATTTCTGTCACTTCCCCAGATTCACGGAGACATGAACCCACTATCGAGCATAAATACTCCCTCTTGGAGTTACAAGCATCTACTTGGCCAGAGCATCTACTAGTAACGGAGAGCATGCAAGATCATAAACAACACATAGATATAAATTGATAATCAACATAACATAGTATTCTCTATTCATCGGATCCCAACAAACACAACATATAGAATTACAGATAGATGATCTTGATCATGTTCGGCAGCTCACAAGACCCGACAATTAAGCACAATGAGGAGAAGACAACCATCTAGCTACTGCTATGGACCCATAGTCCAGGGGTAGACTACTCACACATCACTCCGGAGGCGACCATGGCGGCGTAGAGTCCTCCGGGAGATGATTCCCCTCTCCGGCAGGGTGCCGGAGGCGATCTCCTGAATCCCCCGAGATGGGATTGGCGGCGGCGGCGTCTCTGGAAGGTTTTCCGTATCGTGGCTCTCGGTACTGGTGGTTTCGCGACGAAGACTATTTGTAGGCGGAAGGGCAGGTCAAGGGGCGTCACGAGGGGCCCACACTATAGGTCGGCGCGGCCAGGGCTTGGGCCGCGCCGCCCTGTGGTTTGGCCACCTCGTGGCCCTACTTCGTCTCCTCTTCGATCTTCTGGAAGCTTCGTGGCAAAATAGGACCCTGGGCGTTGATTTCGTCCAATTCCGAGAATATTTCCTTACTAGGATTTCTGAAACCAAAAACAGCAGAAAACAAAGAATCGGCACTTCGGCATCTTGTTAATAGGTTAGTTCCAGAAAATGCACGAATATGACATAAAGTGTGCATAAAACATGTAGATATCATCAATAATGTTGCATGGAACATAAGAAATTATCGATACGTCGGAGACGTATCACCGGTATATTTCATCAGTGAAGTTTTATCGCCTTCAAAACAGCGGTACCCGCAGTACCAGAAGCTAGCATATGGAGTGTTTACAACCGCAAGAAAATTGCGGCACTATTTTTCGGCGCATCCGATAATAGTTGTCAATGAGGCGCCTCTATCCAACATACTAAACAATCCAGAAGCTACAGGTCGTGTCTCCCTTTGGGGAATAGAACTTTCCCCTCGAGACATCACGTATGAAAAAAGAAAAGCAATAAAGTCGCAAATTCTGCCAGATTTCATCGCAGAGTGGATGGAGCTACAAAATACAGGACCCCCAGATTTATCGAGAACTTGGACTATGAACTTTGACGGGTCCAAGAGGTTAGAGGGAGCTAGAGCAGGCGTGATACTTATATCACCTGAAGGCGACAAATTAAAGTATGTCTTACGGATGACGTTCCCAAACGCGTCTAACAATTAGGCAGAATACGAAGCTCATATACACGGGATGAAGATGGCGAAGGCTTGTGGTGCAACTCGACTAAAAATATTTGGCGAATCACAATTGGTGGCTCAGCAAGTCATGAACCAATGTGATGCAGTCAATGATAGCATGGTGGCATACAAAGAAGTGTACAACGAGCTAGAGAAGCTATTTGATGGATGCGAAGTAAATCACATTAGCAGGCTGAGCAATGATGAAGCCGATGTTCTTGCAAACATCGGGTCGCAGTACCTCACAATTCCACCAGGTGTGTTCTGGGAAGAGATAACCGAGAGATCTACAAAGCCGAAGAAGGCACAGAAGAAGCAGAAGGATGAGAAAACCTCGACGGCTCCTAAAGAAGCACTAGAAGAAGAAGAGGAACATGAGCTAGTGATGATGGTGCAGGTCCCATGGATGTAAGCGTATATATCATACATCTTAAGGAAAGAAATACCCGACGACCCAGTTGAAGCAAGGCGAGTTATTAGACGATCCAAAGCTTTTACGGTGGTCAAAGGGGAGCTGTACAAGCAAAGTATTTCGGGTGTGTTACAAAGGTGCGTCACGTCCGAAGAAGGAAGGATAATTCTGAAGGACGTACACGAGGAAATATGTGGTCATCACGCAAGCAGTCGAGCTATTGCGGCCAAGGCTTTCCGAGCTGGATTTTATTGGTTGACAGCAATCGGGGATGCGAAGGAGATAGTACGAACTTGTGACGCGTGCCAGAGATTTGCCGCGAAGCCTCACTCTCCGGCAGCAGAGCTGATGCCAATACCGTTGTCTTGGCCCTTTGCTCAATGGGACCTCGACATGGTGGAAAAGTTACACAAGGCCTCGCCAGGAGGATACGAGTATATGCTCATCGCTGTCGACAAATTCACCAAGTGGATAGAAGCAAAGCCGATAAATTCACCAGACGCAGCGTCGGCAATAAAGTTCGTAAAAAGCATTGTCTTTCGGTTTGGAGTACCTCATAGCATCGTCACGGACAATGGCAGTAACTTTACATCCAAGGAATTCAAGGCACACTGTGCAGAGGTAGGCATCAAATTGCACTTCGCGTCAGTTGGGCACCCGCAAACCAATGGTCAAGTCGAGAAAGCCAATGGTATCATCTGCAACGGTATCAAGAAGCGCTTGTTAGGACCACTGGAAAAAGCTCGACATACTTGGCCAGAAGAGTTGCCGAGTGTATTATGGAGTATTCGAACAACACCAAATACAGTGACACAGGAGACTCCATTTTTTCTGGTCCATGGAGCCGAGGCAGTATTGCCGATAGAAATAGAGCATGATTCTCCAAGAGTCACGACATACGATGAAGAAGCTTCCAGAAGAGCATTAGAGGATGACATCGATGCACTTGACGAAGCTCGAGATGAAGTACTATCACGGGTCACCAAGTACCAGCAAGACTTGAAAAACTACCACAGTCGAAGTTTGCGACCAAGATCTTTTCAGGTTGGAGACTTAGTTCTATGACTCAATCAAAACAGCAGTGAAAAACTCGAGTCGCCATGGCTTGGCCCTTACATCGTCACAGAAGTAATCGAAGGAGGAGTGTACAGGATAAAGGACAAGAAGACAGGGGCTCCCGGGAAAAACCCCTGGAACGTGGCGCAGCTAAGGCGTTTTTACGCCTAGAGTCGAAATATAGTCCTCCTTGTAAAAATACAATGTACTGAAACGCCTGCGAGTTTTCAGACGCACTCTTTTCCTTTCAGGGCACCGAGTGGGGCTGAAAGGTTTTTAATGAGGCGGGCTCGCGGTGCTGCAATATAGTAAAAGATATTGGTGATATACATCTTTCTTCATCGATAGGCTCGGGGGCTCATAACCCGTGGCAACAAAAAAAAATACTCTCGCAAAATAGCAAATTACTCGAGACGTAAAAATAAGCTCGAGCTCCGGCCAAAGGCTCGGGGGCTTTACAATATAGATTATACTTTACAATATAGACAACTTCATCATCAAGAAAAATTCGACACAAAAAATATATGACTTCCCGCAATATAGTACAATTCAGTTGCTACCTAATATATCATCTATGGTTACACCTTTGTTGTTTGCAACACCAGTTGTATGTTCAGCATAGCTACCTTTTACAAAGAACTCTGAGTCCATCCGAAGAAGTTCATCCATCATTTCTTCGGCTACAGGAGTTACAATGTCGTTGATTTTATCAATGTTCCTCTTTCGTCTCGACTGCTTGGCCAGACACTTGGCGACAATCTTTGACAGATCTAATTTCGGGTAGCAGATCTGTATCATAATCATGGCGAACCTTGCCCCAGCAGATAGTTGCGCCCGCACAAAATTATGGATACGAGGGGCATCCCGAAATTTCTCCATCAGATCAGGAAGAGTGTCTGGTATTTTGTTCCGAGGAAACATGGTACTATAAACTAGAGACAAGGTTCTTGTACAGAAATCAAGGAACTCACGAACTTGACAAGCGCGGTCCTGGAATCTGACAATTTGGCGGGTGCGTTCTGGAGTAGCCCAGAACAGAGAACCATGGTCAAGTGAAAGATTAACAAGGAGATTTGTCCTTGTATCTACCCGCTGATCCTCGGCATCAGTGTCTAGAAAGGAACCTATTTGGTGACAGCACAAGAATTTCAAAGGAGGAAATAGGGAAAAAACAGAGGAAGTTTTGGTTTGCAAAGCATACCTGTCATATCCAAACTTGCTTCAGTCATCAACTCAAGCATAAAATTCTCTCGGGTGGTAGCCTTTGCAGCTTCAGAAACAGCGGCCTCTTTGGCAGCTATGGCCTCCTGAGCCTGCTGCAGTGCAACTTTCTCCTTTTCGGATGATTTTCAAGACTGGTCCATTATTATGAGTGTTTGCTTCTTCATATACTGAAGTTGTTGAGGAAGTTCCTCCAAGTCTTGTGCTGAACCCTTACTCGAAGAATCTTCACCAAACTCATTATCAACAGGCGTTTTCTTCGAGTGGGAGGAAGCGGGAAAAACATCGGAGGGACGAGGAGCTGAAGTGTAGTTATCAAATATCAACTGAAAATAAAAGTTTCGACATCAATCATCAAGCAAAATAGATTTCCATTGATTCTCAAAATATTTACAAGGCATTACATAAGGAGGATATCCTATCGAGCTAATGAGATAGGTGTCGCCAAAGCTATTTTGGCGACAGCATCAAAAGAAAAGAGAAAACAAAAGAAAGACAGGGTGGTCTACTTGACCTCCGGCTTCGACGAGCTGGGAGCAGGAGTTGGCTTGCAGCTAAGGAAGGCAAGGATCGGCTTTGAGTTGGGCTTGGCAGCCTTAATCAAAGATTGCCACTTCTTCATCTCCATCTCCTTTATATCGCCAACTTTGGCCCAGTCGACGTCTTGTTGGCTGTCAGCAACCAGAGCAATGGTGCCTTCGACGCCAATCTTCAGGCCTTCTTGGCAAAGTTTGAGCCCAAGATCTTCTTGAGAGTTGAAGCACTTGGCGAGAGTTGTGAAAATCTTGGGCTCCTCTTTCTTCGGGAAGAAATAAGGAAAAAGACGCGACAGACCTGCTCTGGCTTCAGCAAGGCCTTCACGTGCTTCCTCTCCATGAAATTCAAGAAGAGAAAGCTAGCCAAGAAGCTGATCACCTTCAGGACATTCCAAGTCAAAATCTTGATGTGTTTTCCCTACAAAGAAGCAAAAGAAAGCTCGTCAAAGATTGCGTAAGGATAAATTTGACAACCCGAAGAAGTAGCAGAGATTTGAGTACTTACTAACAAAACATCGACTTTGCGACTGCAAGCGACTGAGGATTTCTTCTTCACGAGCAGCTTGCTCAGCTATATTGTCGCTCAAAGCAGTTTTCGCGTCATGAAGTTTTTGTCGAAGATCTTCGACAGCGGCAGCATCTGCTTAGCTTTTTTATGAGCCTTTTCACTTTGCTCCAGTTTACGAGCAAGAGAATCAGCATGCTTGTTGGCTTCTACAATATTTTCTGGCAAAATAGTCGACAGCAATAAATATCATTACAAGAAATGGTGGAGAGGTCATTTACCAAACGAAGTGGAAAAAAGTACCTTCGGCCTTTTTAGCATGATCACGGTACCCGACGAATTGGGTACCGAGACGGATAAATTCCTTCATCAAAGGCTGCAAAGGAAAAAGAGAAAGAAACATCAACAAGAGAAGCGAAAAACAAAGAAGAGTCGACAGCATTGAAATATTCGGCACATAAGAGAAGAAGTTGACAACTTACATCATCCAAGAAGGCGTCGTGGAGCTACCAAGTAGTAAGGCAGGCTCCTTGGCTGGCTCGACCCTAGCCCTCTTTGGCGAAGGGGCACGAGGGCTTGCAGGTGGAGTTGGATGCTCGATGTTTTGCTGAGGAGGCGAAGTTTCATCTCCATCAGGCTGAGCTTCAGAGACAACTAAAGTACGCGACGTACTCGTTCGAGCAGTCACGTCAATAGGTTCATCTTCATTCTCGTCACCACTGCAATGAAAAGGCGACAATATAAAAAGCAACATAGACAAAAATATCGAGAGCAAAACAACAAAGAGCAATAAAGAACTTACGAGCTGACAAGGGCATCCTCGTAAGGGTTGAAAGTTGTTTTTCCTTTCAGAAGGACCAACTTCTTCGGCTTTGGAGGCGCCGGAATCGGCGACTTCGTCCCTTTTCCTCTTGTCCCTTGGAGAAACAACGGAAGGAAGGGAGCGTGTCGAGGCAGTGGCCTCAGACTTGGCTTCTTTTTCAGAGGAAGCCGCGGATTTTTGAGAACCCGTGATACGTCCAAAACGTATCTACTTTCCCGAACACTTTTGCTATTGTTTTGCCTCTAATTTGTGTATTTTGGATGCAACTAACACGGACTAACGCTGTTTTCAGCAGAATTGCTCTGGTGTCTCGTTTTTGTGCAGAATTCCAACTTTCAGGAAAATCCTCGGAATTTATGCAGAAGGCCCTATTTTCCCAGAATACTGACGGAGCCAGAAGGACAAATTAAGTGGAGGCCCGAGGGCCCCACACCATAAGGCGGCGCGGCCTAGGGGGGCCCGCGCGGCCCTATGGTGTGGCCCCCTCGGCCGGCCTCCGACGCCCTCCTTCGGACTACTTATCGGCCTCGACCTAAAAACGCACGAGGAGAAGTCGAAGTCGCCAGAAACCCTCCAGAACGCCGCCACATCGCGAAACTCCGTCGCGGGAGCCAGAAGTCTCCGTTCTGGCACTCCGCCGGGACGGGAAATTGGAGGAGATCATCGCCATCATCACCATCGACGCCTCTCCATCAACCAGCCATGTTTCCCCCATCCATGAGTGAGTAATTCCCCCGCTGTAGGCCGAAGGGGATGGTAGGGATTGGATGAGATTGGTCATGTAATAGCATAAGATTGTTAGGGCATAGTGCCTAGTGTCCGTAATTGGTACTTTGATGATATTGTTGCAACTTGTTATGCTTAATGCTTGTCACTAGGGCCCGAGTGCCATGATCTCAGATCTGAACATGTTATTGATTCATGAAGATATTCGTTGTTTTTGATCTTACCTGCAAGTTGTATACACATGTCGCTGTCCGGAACCAATGGCCCCGAAGTGACAGAAATCGGGACAACCGGAGGGGATGGTAGTGATGTGA
Organism: Lolium perenne; assembly: GCF_019359855.2. Lineage (NCBI taxonomy): Eukaryota > Viridiplantae > Streptophyta > Magnoliopsida > Poales > Poaceae > Lolium > Lolium perenne. The sequence goes on along the minus strand of NC_067247.2, from coordinate 282,121,347 downwards.
GGATCACATGTGTTCACGGAGTGTTAATGCTTTGCTCCGGTACTCTATTAAAAGGAGTACCTTAATATCCAGTAGATTCCCTAGAGGCCCGGCTGCCACCGGCTGGTAGGACAAAAGATGTTGTGCAAGTTTCTCATTGCGAGCACGTACGACTATAATTGGAACACATGCCTATTGATTGCTTTGTACTTGGACACCGTTTTATTATTATCTGCAAATGCCCTGCTATGATTGTTACATGAGTTTCTCTCATCCATGCAACGCCCGTTCATCCGTCCCCGTGCCTACAGTATTTTAATCCTGCTGTTTACTAAAATCACTACTGCTGTCTTTGTTACTCTGCTGCTGTTATTTCACTACTACTACTGCTATAAAACTGTTACTACTGATAAACTCTTGCGAGCTAGTCTGTTTCCAGGTGCAGCTGAATTGACAACTCCGCTGTTAAGGCTTTCAAGTATTCTTTGTCTCCCCTTGTGTCGAATCAATAAATTGGGTTTTACTTCCCTCGAAGACTGTTGCGATCCCCTATACTTGTGGGTCATCAAGACTATTTTTTGGCGCCGTTGCCGGGGAGCATAGTTTATTTGGAAGTTCACTTGGATTGATATTGTTCGCTGCAAATTCTCCATCATGGGTAAACCTCGCGATACTAAGGTCGCCATATTACCATCCACTACAAGAAAAGGTACAACTCTGAGTACCTCTGCTGCTCTTGATTCACCATCTGTGATTGATAAACTTGTTTCACCGCCACATGCTTCACATGCGGGTACTTCTGCTGAATCTGAAAACTCTCATAATATTGATAATATTTCTGCTGTGCTTGATGATAGTGGTTCATTGGGATCTTTTCTAGATGCTACAATTGCTAGGTCTAGACAAATTGAAAATACTGAAACTCCTAATGAAAATGCTACTACACCTGTTAATTCACCTGAACTTGATTATTCTAGTGATGATCCTGATGAAGATTATGTGGAACTTGATGATGATTTTATTGAAAAATGCAATGCTACTACTGATGCAAGAAAAATTAAAAAGTTGCTTGCAGAACATGCTGTTAGATATAAACTGTCTCCTGATCCTAAGTTTGCCACATCTCCTATAAACATTAAGGATAAAGATTATGATTTTTCTCTTGATTTATCTCATATAGCTATTGTTGAGAAAACACCCTTTTGTGGTACTGAAAAAGAAAGTGCTGTTGAACACATGATTGAGTTATCTACTCTAAGTAGCTTGTTTTCTGATGATGTTAAGAAGCGTACTTACTTTGTTGCTAAAATCTTTCCATTCTCATTAAAGGATGACGCTAAAACTTGGTATAATAGTTTGCCACCTGATTCTATTAAAAGTCCAAAAGAATTGCTTGATGTTTTCTTCCGTAAATACTTTCCTGCTAGTGCTCAACATATTGCTTTGCAGAGAATTTATAATTTTGACCAGGAAGATGGAGAGAAATTGCCTGAGGCTTGGGCGAGATTTTGCTCTCTTATTAGAGCTCGGCCTGATCATGATTTGGAAAAGCATGATTTACTTGATATATTTTATAGTGGACTAACCATTGAGTCTAGGGCATACCTGGATAGTTGTGCTGGTTGTGTTTTCAGAAAAGAACTCCGTGACGAAGAATTATTGGCTAAAATAGGCCGGAATCATGATGATTGGACTACGCACAACCAACTCCAACACCAATATTAAAGAAGAGGGGTTTAATTAAATTAAATGATGAAGATATGAGGGAAGCCAAGAAGTCTCTTAAGGAGAAGGGTATTAAACCTGAAGATGTGAAGAATTTACCTCCTATAGAAGATTTATGTGAGATAATTCCCCTTCATCCATGATTGAGGTAAACTCCCTTCAACGCTTTACTAGGGAAGATATTCCGTATTCAAAACCTCCTGCGCAATGCTTAGATGAGTTTGATAATTATATTGTTAAGCAAGAAAATTTTAATATGAGAGTAGAGAATCATTTAATGGAAAATTCTCGAGCTATTAGTGAATTGCATGATATTGTAGAGAGAACCTCCAATGATGTTAAGATGCTTGTTAAACATTTTCATATGGTTCAAACTCAAATTGATCAACTCACTAAAGTGCAAAATGACTTGTTGGGGAATAATTCTAAAGAAAAACATGCTTATGAAGTAACAACTAGAGGCGGTGTTTCTACTCAGGATCCTTTATATCCTGAGGGACATCCCAAAAGAGTTGAACAAGATTCTCAATGAACTAAAACTAGTGCTCCATCTAAGAAAAAGAAAAAGAAACATAAGAATGTTGTAGAATCCTCTGAACCTGTTAATGATCCTAATAGTATTTCTATTTCTGATGCTGAAACTGAAAGTGGTAATGAACATGATAAAGATAATGATAAGAATGATGCTTCTGATAAAGAAGATGTTGAAGAAGAACCTGAAAAGCATGCTAAAAATAAAAAGTACACTAAAGAAGATTTTATTGCTGAGAAACATGGTAATGAAAGAGAACCTTGGGTTCAAAAGCAAATGCCTTTTCCTGCTAAGAAACTAAAATCAAAGGAAGAAGAACACTATAATAAATTTTGTGATTGGATGAAACCTTTATTCTTGCAAATCCCTTTGACTGATGCTATTAAATTGCCACCTTATTCAAAGTATATGAAAGATATTGTTACTAACAAAAGGAAAATCCCCAATGAGGAAATTTCCACTATGCTTGCTAATTACTCTTTCAATGGCAAAGTTCCAAAGAAGTTGGGCGATCCAGGTATACCTACTATTCCTTGTTCTATTAAGAATAATTATGTTAAAACTGCTCTATGTGACTTGGGAGCCGGTGTTAGTGTTATGCCTTTTTCTCTTTATAAGAGACTTTACTTAGATAAGTTGATACCTACTGATATATCTTTGCAAATGGCTGATAAATCTACTGCTATTCCTGTTGGTATATGTGAGGATGTTCCTGTTCAAGTTACTAATAACTGCTTGATATTAACTGATTTTGTTGTGTTGGAAATGCCTGAAGATGATAATATGTCTATTATTCTTGGGAGACCTTTTCTTAACACCGCAGGGGCTGTTATTGATTGCAATAAAGGAAAGGTTACTTTCAATGTTGATGATAGGGAGCATACCGTTTATTTTCCCAAGAGGATTGAGAAAGCGTGTGGAGTTAATACTATTTCTAATGTGAGAACTATCAAAGTGGGAACTATTGATTGTCCTATATATGAGCCTAAAGAAGAATATCAAACTCTCGTGATTGGATCCATATCAATACAATTCAAGGTAACATGATTGATTTGAGGTTTATTTCTTCTTATGCTATGTAAAATTTATTTGGTGGCAAGACTTGATCAACCTTGTTAACAAATACTTTTTATATGCATAGAGGAGGTAAACAACATCTCTTTCTTCCTCCACTTGCTCTAGTTGCTGTAGCACTTTTAATTTGCAAAGTTCCTTACTTAATTAGAGTTTTCAAAAAATTTCCTGGCCAGTAATAATAAACTTAATACCCAGAAATGTGCATTTTTCAAAGTTTTCAAAAATTCACAAAAATTATACCGTTGGTCCTATTTTTCGACGAGGCACCTGGGAGCACCAGAGGATGACCTGTGGGGCACCACAGGGTGCCACACCACCAGCCGGCGCGGCCAAGGAGGTGGGCGCGCCACCCTGTGGTGTGGGCCCCTCCTTGCCCCACTATTTCATCTCTTTCTCCCAGCATCTTCTCTCTCCCGAAAAAACTCGAACCAGCTTTCTCTCACTCGCGTTTTTGCTCAAGAGCTTAGGATTTTTCGATCTCTTTGCTCAGCCCAGATTTCTGTCTGAGATTTGGCACATTTGCTCTTCGGTATGTGACTCCTCCGATTATCCAAGTAGAATTTTGTTTGGTGGAGTATATCTTGAATATTTTGTTGCTGTAGGTAACATGTTTAGTGAGCTTGCATGCTTGTTCTAAGTGGTAGAAACTAGTTTTGATGCATGATTAGTACTCTAGCAAGTTCCTATAGTAGTTCCCCTTGATCATATGTCACCAAATCAAATTTTATATTGTTTGTTGAAAATTTCAGAAAATGGAGTGGAGTAGATATCAACTTAACCAACAAGAATTGGAGGTCCAGCAAGTTATGAGAGTGAATCGTGAAGAGGGAGTATACCCCTCTTACTACCCGTGCGCGGATTTCATGAGAAGCGCGGGAATATTGGAAGATGTTCGGAGTCTAATTTCTCGAGCAGGGCTGAGTGATTTTGTTGAAGGAGAGCCAAGACAATATGCAAAATTAACTATGTCTTTTGTGCAGGACTTTAAGTTCAATTGGTCGCGATCTAACCCCACGGTTCAGTATAAAATTTACAATAAAGCTGTCAACTTGCCATTCAGTGATTTTTGTGCAGCAATTAGAGTACCGCAATGGGGATCATGCGAGAAGATAAGGGGATCGCCGCAAGAACTCTTAAGCCTCTTCAAGATGATTTGCTATGGAAGGAGTTTCTCAGAGGATAGTGGTAAAATCACTAGCATTCAGCTCCCGGCTATCCGCTACTTTGCCTATTTCATTACTAAATGCGTTCTTGCTAGAAAGATTGGTGGTAAACTTTCTATCCCGGATTTAGCTTTTCTAGCTGCGGCACTGCAAAGTAGTAGGACTTATAATTTGGGGGCATTGATAGCTTATAGACTCGCTACTAACTGTGAGAAAGGTGGAATTTGTGGAGGTCTCATCGCCTCTCGTTTACTAGCTTTTCATAATGTAGAACCTCATCATTTTGATATTCCATTCTCCATAGAAAAACTTGACATAGCCTCTATGATTAAACATGAATTTGTTTCTGATTCCTCCAACTTGGGTAACCTGTTTTACAAGATGACATTTTATAAGAAAGTCTGGAGAATAACTAAGAAAACTGAGAAACTAGTAAGATTGCCTGCGCCTGTTCTGTCTAACCTTGATTCCAGGGAAGATTGGTCGGTCACAGAAGGTGCACTGGATGCACACATAGAGGGAGGAGGCCATCATGCAAGAGACGACACGGAGGTCGAGGAGCACCTCGACTCATCATCCGATGCAGCAAGTTCCTCGCATCAACATGTTGTACATGTGGAGCCTCCACGCTTTTCTTCTGCACAGGAACTTTACTATGACTACGCCATGAATTATCCACCGGCGAGGAACAGCGATCCTCGATGGGATTGAACTCCACTTAGGCCAAAAGCCTAAGCTTGGGGGGAGGTATACCGGCATCACTCATTCTTTGCATATTATGGTTGCTGGATACTTGCACATACTTGGTTAGTCTCTTTGAGTGGTTTTCTAATGAGAGGGAGATGATATTTGGGGAAGTGCTGCCTGAAAACAGATTCTGGACTGTTACTAGAAAAATTCGTGCGCACAGCCAGAACGTTATTTTGAGCTGCCAATTTTTGTGAAGGTTCCCCAGGTTGTTATCTAACTTTCATTAGTTGAACACTTTTCGATCTGAGCAACGTAAGATTTTTGTAAAAATCGATTTCTGTACTGCTGTCAGGTTTTGGCAGATTTCTGCCATCTCGCTTTTCTGTGTTTCTTTTAGTTTTCATTTTCTTGTTCTTGCTTTGTTTCTTTCCCAAAACATAAAAAGACCAAAAATATTTCTGTTGTTTCTCTTCACCATTTGTTTGCTTTGGTTTCTTGCATTTGTTTCGCTTTATTTGCTATTGCTAGTTTGCTATAAGAAAACCCAAAAAGATTTTGCTTTGTTTGCTTGTTTCCTTTTGTTCTTGTTTGCAATTCGAAAACACCAAAAATATTTGCTGTTCATCTTTAGTTTGTAAAGTTCATCTTGAGTTCAATGGTCTTCGGTGGCTGGAGCGTGGTTTTCATTTCATATTATCCAAGCTACACAAGTGAAAGGCAATAATGACGATCTACGACAATCTGATTGTGGTGAGAGGCTGGTATGAACTCTATTTGTTTTCATTTTTGTACATATACTCATCCATGTGAGCATGCTTAGTTGGTTCATGTGAGGTATATGTTATTTGAGAAAGTCTAGTAGTTTATGATCTCTCATGTTTAGCTCCAATCTATTAATATGAGTAGCATGTCATGGATGTTTGCTTGCATTGTTTTATTCATAAGTAGGTATGGCATTGTGGTATCCTCCTCTGAATAATTCATTTATATCGACTTGGCACATGCTCACGCATGCATATGACTGAACCAAAGTCAATTAAGCCTCGATGATTTATATTGCTTCAGAGTTCTTGTATCACTTTTATGCCTCCGTTAATTTATTTTGCCGCAAGCATGATTATGACGATTCTTTGCTCTCTTGATTTGTCGCTCCCTAGTCTTTTGCTAGCCTTCACTTGTACTGAGCGGGAACGCTGCTCGTGCTTCCAAACACATGAAAACCAAGTTATTCCAGAGTGTCCACCATAAATACCTATGCATGGCATTTCAAACCATTCCAAGTAAATTCTCATGCGCTACCTTTAAAACCTTCAAAATGCTTCCCAATTTGTGTTTATGTTTCATAGCTCATGAGGAAGTATGTGGTGTTTAGCTTTCAACCTTGTCATTTACTTTTGACGGACTCTCATATGGACTAGTGGCACATCCGCTTATCCAATAATTTTGCAAAAAGAGCTGGCAACGGGATTCCCAGTCCCAAATTAATTAACCTAAATAGACACTCCTCCATGGTTTGTGATTGTTGGACGGCACCCGAAGGATTCGGTTAGCCATGGCTTGTGTAAGCAAAGGTTGGGGGGGTGTCATCATCATAATAAAACTAAAATAAAAAGGCACTCCTTCATGGTATGAGATTGTTGGCGTGCACCCGAGGAGTCGGTTAGCCATGGTTTGTGTAAGAAAGGTTGGAAGGAGTGCCACATAAACATGCAAATAATTCATGGGAGCCGCTCTTGGAAGTCCGGTTGGCGAGGTAGTTAGTGTACCCATTACCATTCGTTGACAACGACAAACACCTCTCAAAATGATTTTACTCCTGATTTCAAAAATGAAAAGCTCTAGCGCATGTTAATCCCTGCTTCCCTCTGCGAAGGGTCAATCTTTTACTTCTATGTTGTGTCTCCATTATTTCTTTGAGCACTATCTTGAGAGCACAACTGTCATTCTTAGTATAATATGCTTGTCTCAAAATATGATTGATTGTGGTATAACTTTGATGCTTTTATTTTTGACAATCACTACTTCTAGTCTTTCTATGAACTCCAGAGGTGCCTGGGCATTTATGTTTTGCCGATCAAATACGGGCAAGCGAGATACCACTTTATCATACTCTCTTATGAACATTGCAATCCTGCTTATATACATGATTCATGATGCTTATTATTAATTGTTGGTACTTCTCCATGATTGACATAGCTGTTAGATGATCCTATTTGCATATATCTCATTATGAACTGCTTAAGTATTAGCCATAGCATGAGAATATATACATCATATGAGCAAATGTGTTCGTGAAAGTTCTTTTATCGCTCAGTTGTTAACTGAATTGCTTGAGGACAAGCAATAAGCTAAGCTTGGGGGGAGTTGATACGTCCAAAACATATCTACTTTCCCGAACACTTTTGCTATTGTTTTGCCTCTAATTTGTGTATTTTGGATGCAACTAACACGGACTAACGCTGTTTTCAGCAGAATTGCTCTGGTGTCTCGTTTTTGTGCAGAATTCCAACTTTCAGGAAAATCCTCGGAATTTATGCAGAAGGCCCTATTTTCCCAGAATACTGACGGAGCCAGAAGGACAAATTAAGTGGAGGCCCGAGGGCCCCACACCATAAGGCGGCGCGGCCTAGGGGGGCCCGCGCGGCCCTATGGTGTGGCCCCCTCGGCCGGCCTCCGACGCCCTCCTTCGGACTACTTATCGGCCTCGACCTAAAAACGCACGAGGAGAAGTCGAAGTCGCCAGAAACCCTCCAGAACGCCGCCACATCGCGAAACTCCGTCGCGGGAGCCAGAAGTCTCCGTTCTGGCACTCCGCCGGGACGGGGAATTGGAGGAGATCATCGCCATCATCACCACCGACGCCTCTCCATCAACCAGCCATGTTTCCCCCATCCATGAGTGAGTAATTCCCCCGCTGTAGGCCGAAGGGGATGGTAGGGATTGGATGAGATTGGTCATGTAATAGCATAAGATTGTTAGGGCATAGTGCCTAGTGTCCGTAATTGGTACTTTGATGATATTGTTGCAACTTGTTATGCTTAATGCTTGTCACTAGGGCCCGAGTGCCATGATCTCAGATCTGAACATGTTATTGATTCATGAAGATATTCGTTGTTTTTGATCTTACCTGCAAGTTGTATACACATGTCGCTGTCCGGAACCAATGGCCCCGAAGTGACAGAAATCGGGACAACCGGAGGGGATGGTAGTGATGTGAGGATCACATGTGTTCACGGAGTGTTAATGCTTTGCTCCGGTACTCTATTAAAAGGAGTACCTTAATATCCAGTAGATTCCCTAGAGGCCCGGCTGCCACCGGCTGGTAGGACAAAAGATGTTGTGCAAGTTTCTCATTGCGAGCACGTACGACTATAATTGGAACACATGCCTATTGATTGCTTTGTACTTGGACACCGTTTTATTATTATCTGCAAATGCCCTGCTATGATTGTTACATGAGTTTCTCTCATCCATGCAACGCCCGTTCATCCGTCCCCGTGCCTCATGTATTTTAATCCTGCTGTTTACTAAAATCACTACTGCTGTCTTTGTTACTCTGCTGTTATTTCACTACTACTACTGCTATAAAACTGTTACTCGATAAACTCTTGCGAGCTAGTCTGTTTCCGTGTGCAGCTGAATTGACAACTCCGCTGTTAAGGCTTTCAAGTATTCTTTGTCTCCCCTTGTGTCGAATCAATAAATTGGGTTTTACTTCCTCGAAGACCTGTTGCGATCCCCTATACTTGTGGGTCATCAAGACTATTTTCTCGCGCTCGTTGCCGGGAGCATAGCTTTATTTGGAAGTTCACTTGGATTGATATTGTTCGCTGCAAATTCTCCATCATGGGTAAACCTCGCGATACTAAGGTCGCCATATTACCATCCACTACAAGAAAAGGTACAACTCTGAGTACCTCTGCTGCTCTTGATTCACCATCTGTGATTGATAAACTTGTTTCACCGCCACATGCTTCACATGCGGGTACTTCTGCTGAATCTGAAAACTCTCATAATATTGATAATATTTCTGCTGTGCTTGATGATAGTGGTTCATTGGGATCTTTTCTAGATGCTACAATTGCTAGGTCTAGACAAATTGAAAATACTGAAACTCCTAATGAAAATGCTACTACACCTGTTAATTCACCTGAACTTGATTATTCTAGTGATGATCCTGATGAAGATTATGTGGAACTTGATGATGATTTTATTGAAAAATGCAATGCTACTACTGATGCAAGAAAAATTAAAAAGTTGCTTGCAGAACATGCTGTTAGATATAAACTGTCTCCTGATCCTAAGTTTGCCACATCTCCTATAAACATTAAGGATAAAGATTATGATTTTTCTCTTGATTTATCTCATATAGCTATTGTTGAGAAAACACCCTTTTGTGGTACTGAAAAAGAAAGTGCTGTTGAACACATGATTGAGTTATCTACTCTAAGTAGCTTGTTTTCTGATGATGTTAAGAAGCGTACTTACTTTGTTGCTAAAATCTTTCCATTCTCATTAAAGGATGACGCTAAAACTTGGTATAATAGTTTGCCACCTGATTCTATTAAAAGTCCAAAAGAATTGCTTGATGTTTTCTTCCGTAAATACTTTCCTGCTAGTGCTCAACATATTGCTTTGCAGAGAATTTATAATTTTGACCAGGAAGATGGAGAGAAATTGCCTGAGACTTGGGCGAGATTTTGCTCTCTTATTAGAGCTCGGCCTGATCATGATTTGGAAAAGCATGATTTACTTGATATATTTTATAGTGGACTAACCATTGAGTCTAGGGCATACCTGGATAGTTGTGCTGGTTGTGTTTTCAGGAAAAGAACCTCATTTATCGCTGAAGAATTATTGGCTAAAATAGGCCGGAATCATGATGATTGGACTACGCCTGAACCAACTCCAACACCAATATTAAAGAAGAGGGGTTTAATTAAATTAAATGATGAAGATATGAGGGAAGCCAAGAAGTCTCTTAAGGAGAAGGGTATTAAACCTGAAGATGTGAAGAATTTACCTCCTATAGAAGATTTATGTGAGATAATTCCCCCTTCATCCATGATTGAGGTAAACTCCCTTCAACGCTTTACTAGGGAAGATATTCCGTATTCAAAACCTCCTGCGCAATGCTTAGATGAGTTTGATAATTATATTGTTAAGCAAGAAAATTTTAATATGAGAGTAGAGAATCATTTAATGGAAAATTCTCGAGCTATTAGTGAATTGCATGATATTGTAGAGAGAACCTCCAATGATGTTAAGATGCTTGTTAAACATTTTCATATGGTTCAAACTCAAATTGATCAACTCACTAAAGTGCAAAATGACTTGTTGGGGAATAATTCTAAAGAAAAACATGCTTATGAAGTAACAACTAGAGGCGGTGTTTCTACTCAGGATCCTTTATATCCTGAGGGACATCCCAAAAGAGTTGAACAAGATTCTCAACGAACTAAAACTAGTGCTCCATCTAAGAAAAAGAAAAAGAAACATAAGAATGTTGTAGAATCCTCTGAACCTGTTAATGATCCTAATAGTATTTCTATTTCTGATGCTGAAACTGAAAGTGGTAATGAACATGATAAAGATAATGATAAGAATGATGCTTCTGATAAAGAAGATGTTGAAGAAGAACCTGAAAAGCATGCTAAAAATAAAAAGTACACTAAAGAAGATTTTATTGCTGAGAAACATGGTAATGAAAGAGAACCTTGGGTTCAAAAGCAAATGCCTTTTCCTGCTAAGAAACTAAAATCAAAGGAAGAAGAACACTATAATAAATTTTGTGATTGGATGAAACCTTTATTCTTGCAAATCCCTTTGACTGATGCTATTAAATTGCCACCTTATTCAAAGTATATGAAAGATATTGTTACTAACAAAAGGAAAATCCCCAATGAGGAAATTTCCACTATGCTTGCTAATTACTCTTTCAATGGCAAAGTTCCAAAGAAGTTGGGCGATCCAGGTATACCTACTATTCCTTGTTCTATTAAGAATAATTATGTTAAAACTGCTCTATGTGACTTGGGAGCCGGTGTTAGTGTTATGCCTTTTTCTCTTTATAAGAGACTTTACTTAGATAAGTTGATACCTACTGATATATCTTTGCAAATGGTTGATAAATCTACTGCTATTCCTGTTGGTATATGTGAGGATGTTCCTGTTCAAGTTACTAATAACTGCTTGATATTAACTGATTTTGTTGTGTTGGAAATGCCTGAAGATGATAATATGTCTATTATTCTTGGGAGACCTTTTCTTAACACCGCAGGGGCTGTTATTGATTGCAATAAAGGAAAGGTTACTTTCAATGTTGATGATAGGGAGCATACCGTTTATTTTCCCAAGAGGATTGAGAAAGCATGTGGAGTTAATACTATTTCTAATGTGAGAACTATCAAAGTGGGAACTATTGATTGTCCTATATATGAGCCTAAAGAAGAATATCAAACTCTCGTGATTGGATCCATATCAATACAATTCAAGGTAACATGATTGATTTGAGGTTTATTTCTTCTTATGCTATGTAAAATTTATTTGGTGGCAAGACTTGATCAACCTTGTTAACAAATACTTTTTATATGCATAGAGGAGGTAAACAACATCTCTTTCTTCCTCCACTTGCTCTAGTTGCTGTAGCACTTTTAATTTGCAAAGTTCCTTACTTAATTAGAGTTTTCAAAAAATTTCCTGGCCAGTAATAATAAACTTAATACCCAGAAATGTGCATTTTTCAAAGTTTTCAAAAATTCACAAAAATTATACCGTTGGTCCTATTTTTCGACGAGGCACCTGGGAGCACCAGAGGATGACCTGTGGGGCACCACAGGGTGCCACACCACCAGCCGGCGCGGCCAAGGAGGTGGGCGCGCCACCCTGTGGTGTGGGCCCCTCCTTGCCCCACTATTTCATCTCTTTCTCCCAGCATCTTCTCTCTCCCGAAAAAACTCGAACCAGCTTTCTCTCACTCGCGTTTTTGCTCAAGAGCTCAGGATTTTTCGATCTCTTTGCTCAGCCCAGATTTCTGTCTGAGATTTGGCACATTTGCTCTTCGGTATGTGACTCCTCCGATTATCCAAGTAGAATTTTGTTTGGCGGAGTATATCTTGAATATTTTGCTGCTGTAGGTAACATGTTTAGTGAGCTTGCATGCTTGTTCTAAGTGGTAGAAACTAGTTTTGATGCATGATTAGTACTCTAGCAAGTTCCTATAGTAGTTCCCCTTGATCATATGTCATCAAATCAAATTTTATATTGTTTGTGGAAAATTTCAGAAAATGGAGTGGAGTAGATATCAACTTAACCAACAAGAATTGGAGGTCCAACAAGTTATGAGAGTGAATCGTGAAGAGGGAGTATACCCCTCTTACTACCCGTGCGCGGATTTCATGAGAAGCGCGGGAATATTGGAAGATGTTCGGAGTCTAATTTCTCGAGCAGGGCTGAGTGATTTTGTTGAAGGAGAGCCAAGACAATATGCAAAATTAACTATGTCTTTTGTGCAGGACTTTAAGTTCAATTGGTCGCGATCTAACCCCACGGTTCAAGATAAAATTTACAATAAAGTCATCAACTTGCCATTCAGTGATTTTTGTGCAGCAATTAGAGTACCGCAATGGGGATCATGCGAGAAGATAAGGGGATCGCCGCAAGAACTCTTAAGCCTCTTCAAGATGATTTGCTATGGAAGGAGTTTCTCAGAGGATAGTGGTAAAATCACTAGCATTCAGCTCCCGGCTATCCGCTACTTTGCCTATTTCATTACTAAATGCGTTCTTGCTAGAAAGATTGGTGGTAAACTTTCTATCCCGGATTTAGCTTTTCTAGCTGCGGCACTGCAAAGTAGTAGGACTTATAATTTGGGGGCATTGATAGCTTATAGACTCGCTACTAACCGTGAGAAAGGTGGAATTTGTGGAGGTCTCATCTCCTCTCGTTTACTAGCTTTTCATAATGTAGAACCTCATCATTTTGATATTCCATTCTCCATAGAAAAACTTGACATAGCCTCTATGATTAAACATGAATTTGTTTCTGATTCCTCCAACTTGGGTAACCTGTTTTACAAGATGACATTTTATAAGAAAGTCTGGAGAATAACTAAGAAAACTGAGAAACTAGTAAGATTGCCTGCGCCTATTCTGTCTAACCTTGATTCCAGGGAAGATTGGTCGGTCACAGAAGGTGCACTGGATGCACACATAGAGGGAGGAGGCCATCATGCAAGAGACGATACGGAGGTTGAGGAGCACCTCGACTCATCATCCGATGCAGCAAGTTCCTCGCATCAACATGTTGGACATGTGGAGCCTCCACGCTTTTCTTCTGCACAGGAACTTTACTATGACTACGCCATGAATTATCCACCGGTGAGGAACAGCGATCCTCGATGGGATTGAACTCCACTTAGGCCAAAAGCCTAAGCTTGGGGGGAGGTATACCGGCATCACTCATTCTTTGCATATTATGGTTGCTGGATACTTGCACATACTTGTTTAGTCTCTTTGAGTGGTTTTCTAATGAGAGGGAGATGATATTTGGGGAAGTGCTGCCTGAAAACAGATTCTGGACTGTTACTAAAAAAATTCGTGCGCACAGCCAGAACGTTATTTTGAGCTGCCAATTTTTGTGCAGGTTCCCCAGGTTGTTATCTAACTTTCATTAGTTGAACACTTTTCGATCTGAGCAACGTAAGATTTTTGTAAAAATCTATTTCTGTACTGCTGTCAGGTTTTGGCAGATTTCTGCCATCTCGCTTTTCTGTGTTTCTTTTAGTTTTCATTTTCTTGTTCTTGCTTTGTTTCTTTCCCAAAACATAAAAAGACCAAAATTATTTCTGTTGTTTCTCTTCACCATTTGTTTGCTTTGGTTTCTTGCATTTGTTTCGCTTTATTTGCTATTGCTAGTTTGCTATAAGAAAACCCAAAAAGATTTTGCTTTGTTTGCTTGTTTCCTTTTGTTCTTGTTTGCAATTCGAAAACACCAAAAATATTTGTTGTTCTTCTTTGGTTTGTAAAGTTCATCTTGAGTTCAATGGTCTTCGGTGGCTGGAGCGTGGTTTTCATTTCATATTATCCAAGCTACACAAGTGAAAGGCAATAATGACGATCTACGACAATCTGATTGTGGTGAGAGGCTGGTATGAACTCTATTTGTTTTCATTTTTGTACATATACTCATCCATGTGAGCATGCTTAGTTGGTTCATGTGAGGTATATGTTATTTGAGAAAGTCTAGTAGTTTATGATCTCTCATGTTTAGCTCCAATCTATTAATATGAGTAGCATGTCATGGATGTTTGCTTGCATTGTTTTATTCATAAGTAGGTATGGCATTGTGGTATCCTCCTCTGAATAATTCATTTATATCGACTTGGCACATGCTCACGCATGCATATGACTGAACCAAAGTCAATTAAGCCTCGATGATTTATATTGCTTCAGAGTTCTTGTATCACTTTTATGCCTCCGTTAATTTATTTTGCCGCAAGCATGATTATGACAAGCATCGCTCTCTTGATTTGTCGCTCCCTAGTCTTTTGCTAGCCTTCACTTGTACTGAGCGGGAACGCTGCTCGTGCTTCCAAACACATGAAAACCAAGTTATTCCAGAGTGTCCACCATAAATACCTATGCATGGTATTTCAAACCATTCCAAGTAAATTCTCATGCGCTACCTTTAAAACCTTCAAAATGCTTCCCAATTTGTGTTTATGTTTCATAGCTCATGAGGAAGTATGTGGTGTTTAGCTTTCAACCTTGTCATTTACTTTTGACGGACTCTCATATGGACTAGTGGCACATCCTCTTATCCAATAATTTTGCAAAAAGAGCTGGCAACGGGATTCCCAGTCCCAAATTAATTAACCTAAATAGACACTCCTCCATGGTTTGTGATTGTTGGACGGCACCCGAAGGATTCGGTTAGCCATGGCTTGTGTAAGCAAAGGTTGGGGTGAGTGTCATCATCATAATAAAACTAAAATAAAAAGGCACTCCTGCATGGTATGAGATTGTTGGCAGGCACCCGAGGATTCGGTTAGCCATGGTTTGTGTAAGAAAGGTTGGAAGGAGTGCCACATAAACATGCAAATAATTCATGGGAGCCGCTCTTGGAAGTCCGGTTGGCGAGGTAGTTAGTGTACCCATTACCATTCGTTGACAACGACAAACACCTCTCAAAATGATTTTACTCCTGATTTCAAAAATGAAAAGCTCTAGCGCATGTTAATCCCTGCTTCCCTCTGCGAAGGGTCAATCTTTTACTTCTATGTTGTGTCTCCATTATTTCTTTGAGCACTATCTTGAGAGCACAACTGTCATTCTTAGTATAATATGCTTGTCTCAAAATATGATTGATTGTGGTATAACTTTGATGCTTTTATTTTTGACAATCACTACTTCTAGTCTTTCTATGAACTCCAGAGGTGCCTGGGCATTTATGTTTTGCCGATCAAATACGGGCAAGCGAGATACCACTTTATCATACTCTCTTATGAACATTGCAATCCTGCTTATATACATGATTCATGATGCTTATTATTAATTGTTGGTACCTCTCCATGATTGACATAGCTGTTAGATGATCCTATTTGCATATATCTCATTATGAACTGCTTAAGTATTAGCCATAGCATGAGAATATATACATCATATGAGCAAATGTGTTCGTGAAAGTTCTTTTATCGCTCAGTTGTTAACTGAATTGCTTGAGGACAAGCAATAAGCTAAGCTTGGGGGGAGTTGATACGTCCAAAACGTATCTACTTTCCCGAACACTTTTGCTATTGTTTTGCCTCTAATTTGTGTATTTTGGATGCAACTAACACGGACTAACGCTGTTTTCAGCAGAATTGCTCTGGTGTCTCGTTTTTGTGCAGAATTCCAACTTTCAGGAAAATCCTCGGAATTTATGCAGAAGGCCCTATTTTCCCAGAATATTGACGGAGCCAGAAGGACAAATTAAGTGGAGGCCCGAGGGCCCCACACCATAAGGCGGCGCGGCCTAGGGGGGGACCGCGCGACCCTATGGTGTGGCCCCCTCGGCCGGCCTCCGACGCCCTCCTTCGGACTACTTATCGGCCTCGACCTAAAAACGCACGAGGAGAAGTCGAAGTCGCCAGAAACCCTCCAGAACGCCGCCACATCGCGAAACTCCGTCGCGGGAGCCAGAAGTCTCCGTTCTGGCACTCCGCCGGGACGGGGAATTGGAGGAGATCATCGCCATCATCACCACCGATGCCTCTCCATCAACCAGCCATGTTTCCCCCATCCATGAGTGAGTAATTCCCCCGCTGTAGGCCGAAGGGGATGGTAGGGATTGGATGAGATTGGTCATGTAATAGCATAAGATTGTTAGGGCATAGTGCCTAGTGTCTGTAATTGGTACTTTGATGATATTGTTGCAACTTGTTATGCTTAATGCTTGTCACTAGGGCCCGAGTGCCATGATCTCAGATCTGAACATGTTATTGATTCATGAAGATATTCGTTGTTTTTGATCTTACCTGCAAGTTGTATACACATGTCGCTGTCCGGAACCAATGGCCCCGAAGTGACAGAAATCGGGACAACCGGAGGGGATGGTAGTGATGTGAGGATCACATGTGTTCACGGAGTGTTAATGCTTTGCTCCGGTACTCTATTAAAAGGAGTACCTTAATATCCAGTAGATTCCCTAGAGGCCCGGCTGCCACCGGCTGGTAGGACAAAAGATGTTGTGCAAGTTTCTCATTGCGAGTACGTACGACTATAATTGGAACACATGCCTATTGATTGCTTTGTACTTGGACACCGTTTTATTATTATCTGCAAATGCCCTGCTATGATTGTTACATGAGTTTCTCTCATCCATGCAACGCCCGTTCATCCGTCCCCGTGCCTACAGTATTTTAATCCTGCTGTTTACTAAAATCACTACTGCTGTCTTTGTTACTCGTTGCTGTTATTTCACTACTGCTACTGCTATAAAACTGTTACTACTGATAAACTCTTGCGAGCTAGTCTGTTTCCAGGTGCAGCTGAATTGACAACTCCGCTGTTAAGTCTTTCAAGTATTCTTTGTCTCCCCTTGTGTCGAATCAATAAATTGGGTTTTACTTCCCTCGAAGACTGTTGCGATCCCCTATACTTGTGGGTCATCAACCCGCGACTTCACTCTCAGGGCGAGAAGTACCCTGGTTGTCATCGGTGACAATGGTACGTTCTTCGACTTCTCCACCTTCAGGAAGAGGAGGAAGAGAAGCTAGAACAGGGTGGTTCTGCAAAAAACAAGGAGTGTCAACAAAAAGTTATGCAAAAAACGCTAGCAAGATAGTAGTCGACAAATACTAAAAACTCGAGAAGACAAGATAGTAGTCAAGAGAAAAATTACCTCGGGAAGGGCATTGGTGCCACTATATGGCTTAATGCGGCAAGAGGATGGAATAGTATCCTTCTTGCTGAGCGACGAGATTCTTCGGATCAGTTTCTCCAAATCCTTCACAGGAAGGTCTTTGGAGAGCATGTCCGCATCTTCTTCACCAGCATACATCCAAAGGGGATTTTTGCGAGCTTGTAAAGGCTGCACTCTAATCCTAAGGAAGTAGGCTGTGATCTGGATACCCGACAATTCCTTGACCCGGGTGTTCTGGAGCTCATGGATGCGAGTCATCAGCGCCTCTGTCGCTGACTTCTCTTCTTCGGTTGCTTCAGCGTCCCAGGAACGGCGACAAAGAATCTTGGCCCCTCCGTCGAAAGGAGCAATATTGTACTCCACTGAGTCGGAGCTTTCTTCGTGCACATAGAGCCATCTCTTACGCCACCCTTGGACGGAGTCGGGGAACTTGACGTCGAAGTACTCGACATCAGAGTGAATGCAAATGACAACGCCGCCGATGTTATAGGCAACGTTGTGAGAGCCATTGCGGCGGAGGCAGAAGATGCGCTTCCACAGAGCCCAATTAGGTTGGACTCCGAGGAAGCATTCACAAAGTGTGATAAAAATCGACACGTGAAGGATGGAGTTGGGCGTCAGCTGATGAAGCTGTAGCCCATAGACAAAGAGGAGACCACGAAGAAACTCGTGGATAGGGGGAGAAAGACCGCGGATGAGGTGGTCAACGAAACTGACCCGGTATTCGATTGGAGGCGATGGATAGCTTTCTTCCTTGGGGAAGCGCAGCGCGTTCTCCTTCTTCGTGAACCCGAGCTTCTTCAGCAGGTTCATATCTTGATTGGAGATCTTGGATCTCTCCCACTCCAGATCTTCGGCGGCCATCTTGGACTCGGGCGTGCTGTGCCTGGTGAGCCGCGCGCGCGGTGGCATCAACGAAAGTGGAGGAGCAAAGTGCGAGCGTGGTTGAGCTCAAGAATTATGGGGCGCAATGGAGGATTTTAGCAGAGGAGCAACGCGAGCGAAAGTGTGGAACGAGGAAGACGATGACCTTAAGTAGAGGTGCGGCGAATCGACGCACCGTTGGATGAAGAAATTGTGAGATAGATGGTGTACACGTGGACAAGGGGTAAAAACGCAATTTTACTAAGAAGGGAAGGAACAGGCGCTACAGTGTGTGCGCCAGGAAAAGTGGAGGACGTGTGTCCCCCACTTGCACGACGTGTCAGCTTGATGAGAAATTTGGGCCCGCAAGGCAGAGAGAGCGTAGTTCTCGCGCTTTCCCGATATAGTGACCGTGGCTATCGTCAGCAATGATGTCACCTTGGCAAGAGAAAAACTCGGCTATGAAGCTCCATAAGAATGGCGACAGCAGAAGATTATTGATTATTCCGAGAGCCTTTGGTCAAATACAAGTTTTTGATCAAATGCTGGGGGCTACTTTGGAAAAATGAAAAACTCGAGAATGACAAAATAGAAATGGCGAGAGCCTATGATCAAATACAAGCATTTGTTCATAGCCTCGGGGGCTACTCCCATCGGGAGCGCTGGTCGCGCACCCGATAGGTATGAAAACCTCGAGAAAGAAGAAAAATATAGCAACGCAAAAGCGTTGAGCCTACACCCAAGCACAAGTCCTTGGCTGTAGCCTCGGGGGCTACTCCCATCGGGAACGTTGTTCACGTGCCCGATGAAATTATAAAAAAAAAGAGAAGGAAGAAGAAAAAGTGAGCATATTTCGAGTTATATAAATAACTCTACATATACTCCCATTGGGAAGGCAATATAAGTCATCCGTTGACTCAATAAAATGTGCTATTCCAACAGTCGAAAAAGCACTCGACAATATATTCTCAGAGCGCCAAAGTTGCGAACAATCTCTAAATGCCACAAAACTTTGCGAAGGTAAGACCCCAGATCCGTTCTGAGTGGCGTGGCGCCGTCTCTGACGTCGGTTTGCTACTTTTTTTCCGTATCAACAGATACGAAGAAAAATCCTAACGGACGCGTTAGGTACCCGATAAAATATGACTGGGACTCGACAGAATGGTAAGACCTTAAGCGGCACCTGTCGAAGTTTACACCAGTATCCCGAGATCATGTCCAAGGACGTGATCTTGAAGTAGGTTTTTGTGGATTGCCACTAGAGCAGTTAACTAGTACCCGATCCTTCAGATGAACTAGCCCCAACTACCATTATCCCTGTACAATATATAATTACGTATCCAAAGATATGTGATAAAATTCGGCAGAGCTATTGAATGAATATAAAGTTGGAGATTTTCCCTGATTCTGCGATTCAAGCAAAATCTCGGGGGCAACAATTAGCATCACGCCGAGTGACATAGGCATCCCCAATGGGCCTGCCGAAGATGGTACCCGGGGTTTACTGGAGGCCCACAACTCGAAGAATAAGAAGAATCGGAAGCCCAAGTTGTTATTAAGGAAAACTAGAGTTGTATTAGGAAGTAATGCTTGTAATCTGGCGGGATGGGTTGGAAACCCTCCCGGATTCTGTAACTTGTGTATTACGAATCCCTCGGCTCCGCCTCCTATATAAGAGGGAGTCGAGGGACAAAGAAAGCATCGACTCATTGTCTCACAAAACCCTAGTTTTCATATCGTCGAGCACTTTTCGGCTGAAACCTTCGAGATCTACTTGCCCTCTACTTCCGACTAAAACCCTAGTCTACAACCTGTAGGCATTGATAAGTTAATCCCTTGTCACCGAGGCCTCCCACCAACTATCAGCGTTCCATCGAGGCCTCCCTCCGGCGATTAGCAATCCTGCGCGCGATCCTTGCCACGGTTATAAATGGACGGTGCCGCTGACCATTAAGGCAGAATCCTAGCTAGACCCCACGACCGAGCATGACCGCACCTGGAACTGCCTGGCCGAGATGGCGCGCACCCGCTACCTAGACGATCCGGATTCGGTGCAGCTCGCTGCGAGGGCAGCGTTTGAGGCGGAGGAGACTGACGCTTATGCCCTCTAGGATGAGGTAGAGGAGGCAGCGCAAGAGGCCATCACCGAGGAGAGCGACCTGCTCCTCACGAAGTCGCTGCTTCGCCAGGTGTGGTCGATGGAGATGTGCTCAGGCCGAGTCGGACCTAGCGGAGGCCTAGCTAGGCCAGGCTCTCCGCAGCGCAGGTGCGTCGCATGACGCCCTACACATCATGGGGACCGCGGCGCAGCCGCCCACGGCCATAGATGCCGACGTTGTCAAGCTCAACGGCGTCGCCATAAACATCGCCGGCCTCAACAATGGCGACGATGACCCGGACCTCGACGGGCTTGGTGGCGACGACAACGACCTTGGTGACTTCGTGGACGAGGAGGGCATGGATGTGACTGATGAGCGGTGGGTGCAGTGGCAAGAGCAATATCAGTGGCGACACTGAAGACTCTGAAAAAGGTTCTCCAAAAAGTTTCTATGACGAGCACCGAGCGTGACATAATGTCAAAGAGCAAGTCTAGACATCAAGAATGCACACAAACAAAACAAAAAGGAGAGAAAGGGAAAAAAGATGTTGCCGAAGGATAAGAGACTCGCACTAGCAAGAGCTTGAGTGGTGACACTTAGACTATGAAATTTTTTCTCCAAAACGATGACTCCAGAAAGGTAACAATGCACAAGTGACGTCGCCGTCCGATCTAATCACCATGGTAAGATCCTATTTTTCACCCTGAAGAAAATCAAGTTTCCAAAAAATGCCTTCACCGAGGAAATGGTTAGTGAGCCGCCACTGCCCAGGTACAACCACCGAAGGTCAGACCTAGGGTTTCCGCAAACAGAGTCGTTGATCTCAAAGAGCCCCGCAAAAAAAAATCATGTGTCACCGCCTCTCATCGCTGAACACAACCATAAAACGCCGATCTTCCAACTCACAAGTTATGATGTGGACAAGGCCACACAACTAAACCTCATGCACATAAAAAGCAATGCACCGGATGTACTCCCTAGAGCAGTCATCGGCTCTCAACTCGACACGAGCATGTGAGATGCTAGCTTCAGAGTTTAACTGAACTTCTTTCAGCATAACTTCCTTGGTCCCAACGAGTTGGCCTGTCGGGACTTAGTCGAACTGAACTCATCCGGAGCTTAAGGTGGCAGATGCTCGACAAGACGTTGTCCGGTGGGTTGTAGATGGCTCGCTGGGGATGCTCGTGGCCAGAGCCGATGATGGGGTCGAGATAGGAGTGCAGGGTGGCGCATTCCTCGCCAGGTTTTGACGCGAGCTCAGGGTGGGAGCTCGGCACGTTTTTCCTTTTCCACGAAAATACCGAACATGTAATCTCACTTAGCGGTGGAAGATGTGTAATATGTTCTAACTCAATCTTGGAACACATGGGTAAAGCGAGGATCACAAATGATGAACTCCCTCCGGTCCATATTAAATTAAAGTCACTAGTATGGATGTATCTTGAATTCTTGATACATTTTACTTCTAAATATATCCAAATTAGAAACAAGTAATATGGATTGGAGGAAATGCCAGACCATCACGTTATATTGCAATTCATGTGTTTGCTACGGCTTCTAACACGTCAATACAATATTTTGAAAAAATACGTGTATCTGAAAGACAACCAAAATATATTCTAAAAACTCATAATATTCTATCCTGTGCGAAATAATCAATATAAATAATATCGTTTGAATATAAAATAAGCACTCGATTAATTATTTAATATTAAAAAATCTATTCTTAGATGCTACTTAGATATTGTCCTGCAATGTCAAGAATAGTTTTCTTCACCTTCATTTTTACGGTACTTAAGTAAGCGTACCAAAAAAAAAATATCTACACAATAGTACTTGTCATTAGCACGTATAATTCTCGTGAAAAAAGTGTAACAATGAATACCCACCGTGCATATTGGATAAACCACTTCTTTACCATTCAATGATAGCATAATGTAAAAAAAATCACTAGCTGTAGATAAATGTCTGAACATTATATTTATTATTGAGAAAAGTAAATACTTAGGTCTTTTTTTAGGAATATTTACCTGTTTAGACTTTCTGGAATAACAACTGGTCATCTACTCGGTGAGCTTTTGCTACATGTGTATATTTGGCAGTTACTTATTTTACTTTATTATATGATTTTAGTGACATAAACTTATGAAGATGACACAAATGATGCTAGAAGGGAACAAAAGCTCACCGAGTAGATCACTAGTTGATATTTCAAAAAGTCCAAACATGTGAATATTTCTAAAAATAAACCCTAAGATTTTACTTATTTTTCAATAATATAGATAATGATGAGACATTTATCTACATGAATGCGTCTGGTTGTTTTATTTCTTGCATTATGCTATCATGGAATGGTAAAGAAGTGGTTCATCCAATATGCACAGTGAGTATTCTATGTTGCACTTTTTATTTTTTTAGAAGAATTATGCATGCTACTGACAAGTGCTGTTGTGCATGATTTTTTTTTAGCTCACGAAGAATTTTTAGTACGCTTGCTCAAATACGATAAATATGAAGCAAAAGAAAATATTCCTAACATTGTACGGTAGTATCTAAGGAGCACCGAGGAGTAATTTATTTAATATTAAATAGTTAATCAAATGATTATTTTAACATCAAACTATGTATTGTTGTCAAAATATACTTTTTAATACATGTAAATGTTTGCAACTATTGTATTAACATGTTGCGAGACAAAATAGAAGCCGTAGGAACGTTTTATTACTAGTATAATAGTAAAGACATATGGTATTCACCTCCAACATAATTAGGGGGATGATTCTCCCGCTTCAAAAAATATAAAAATTAGGGATGATTCTTCTCTTTGCCCAGCCAAAGTTGTATAAGCAACATACTAATTTGATGTTTTCTTTGCCTCATGTTACTGTGTAGAAATCTAAATTAGCGAATTCCTGCACCCTCGCGTGTGCAGCTTTCTCTACATATATGCGATCTTCTAGGCATCACAAATTCACATTTGTCATCATGAACCTAAATCGAAACTAAAACCTAACCGGGGAGAGGGCACACCGCACACAGACGTTTAGTGCATGGCAAATCGTGAATAGGGAACTGACCCGATGCGGCGTCGACTTCAATTTCCTGGACGCCATATCCATAGCCGCCTTCGTCGTCGCTGTGGGATTTGTACAGTACGCAGAGATCTCAGGATAGACCTTATATATGCAGGAAAACTCGTGGTTGAACCGCTCGGCATTTGATCCCGGCCCGCCGCATCTAAGGCTGCAAACAATCCATGATTCGTGCAGCTGAAGGACCACATGATGTATAAAGTCAGATGCGGCGGCGTATGATTCGTGTATTACAAGGGATGAACAGCAAAATTAGATGGTCCATGGCCGACAGCGTCAGGCCAGTCAGCTGCCGGCCGCTAGGTACAGACGCGTTTGGTGCTGGACCAGCCGTAGTTCCTGTATAACGGACAGAAACGGGCAAGTTTTACCGCGACCACTATTTAACCACAGAGGGAGGACAGGTTTCGGACCACAGCTCCTCCACCACCTTGCCATCGTCGCCATTGTTTCAGTCAGCTGTAGATCATATCGCATGTGCCAAAGCTCCGTCGCCATGTCCCAGTCGTCTGCATCCTCTCACCGAGCGGTGCGCTCCGAAGCAGGATAGACATGGCTGTCGCCGTCCGCCGTCAACGAGCCAATGAATATGCTTGGCGGTAGGCTGGTGCTTGACACAACAGCAGAGCTTATCTCCGATAGGCTTGCATCGTCAGAAGTGGCGAGCTCCACAGGTTGTCCTTGAGGTGGGCTGACAGAGCCACTTCTCGAGTCGCCGTCACGCGCTCCGGCCACCGGCGATAGATCCAGAACAACTGACGCAGCGGACAGTTGGATCTGGCCGGCCGCCATCTGCAACGCTTGTGGTGTCCTTGATCTGTATGCTGTTCCATTTGCGGTGCCCTATGGTGTTAATGAGCTGATAGTTTGTGGGCGGTTGGGCGAGGAGCAAAAGGATGCGGCCGGAATTTGTCCAGGGAAGAAGGTAACCACCGGGCGTGGGATGGGCCGGGGCGGTCTTAAAGTGTGTTGGTGGCGTAAATTTTGGGTTTTACGTCCGTCATGGAGGGTGCCGTGGTGGACAGTCCTGACCAAAAGGAACTGTTTATCAGGGTCGGTACCTCAGACGGTCTCGCGTAATGCCTGAATGTAGACATCGTATTCGGTACTGTGGAGCGAATATATGCACTTTCCGCCATTATAACTGACCAAGCGCGATCAAGAACGTGCGGTGAGATATCTGAGCTCACATGCCGGCCGGTTCCATTAGTCCACTCTCTATATATGCATCTATACATTAGTTGACCTAATGAGGCCCACGAATAGGAATAGTCTTCCTTCGTAGGTCGGTTAGCCCAACAGCCCAGCCCACCAACGATATACTCGGCAGAGAGAGAACTCGCCGGTCACTCACCGTTTCCTGCCTCCCCTCTTCTCCGACTCCACGCACCGCTCTACCCCTCCCCGGCCAAGCCTAGGGTTTAGCCGCCGGGCCTCTCCACCCGCCGCCGTCTCTCGCCACCACCCGAGCCGGCAATGGAAGTCGACCCCGAACCATCCGCGGAGAGCAAGCCCGTCGAGATGGACCTCGAGGACCAGGTACGCCGCCGCCGCCGCCGCCGAACTGACCCCCTTGGGAATTTATTTCCCCTTTTTCGGGGTTTTGATGCAATTGTTCATGGCCTACGCAGGCGGACGCGAAGGGGAAGGGCATGGCCGGCTCCGAGGAAGCGAAGGGGAAGGGCGAGGAGCTCGCGGACTCCATCGGGAACCTATCCATCGGCGCGGGCCGCACCAACTTCAAGAAGAAGCCGGTGATCATCCTCGTCATCGGCATGGCTGGTGCGTCGATTCCCTTTGTCAATACCCAATTCACATGTTTAGCACTATGCATTCCCCCACTGAACCCTGTGATAGGTTGAGCTTTCATTATTGAGGAATTTGGGGATCGGGGAGCTTACTGTTTTGGTCTCTTCGTTGTAGGGACGGGCAAGACCACCTTCATGCACCGTCTGGTGTGCCACATGCAGGCAAAATCGAACATGAGGGGGTATGTGCTCAACCTTGACCCGGCGGTGATGACGCTGCCGTTTGGGGCCAACATTGATATCCGCGACACTGTGCGTTACAAGGAGGTGATGAAGGAGTACGGGCTTGGTCCCAATGGGGGTATCCTTACCTCGCTCAACCTGTTCTCAACCAAGTTTGATGAGGTATACATCCTATGTACTCCCTCCAATCCATATTAAGTGTCTACAGATTAGGTAGAGGGAGTATATATCTCACATGTTTGGAATTGTGGTCCTGTTGGTTTGTAATTTGTGTTGGCATACTGTGTTAATTTAAGTTATAAAATGTGAAGTGGTGCAAACTTACAACCACACAGTCAAACATAATTGATTCGTGTCAATTTCTCTCTTTCAATGTAAATTGTTGCAGAAACTTTTCATAATTTTTAGCTTATTAATGAAGAGTTCACAGAAATTTATATGATAGCATGATGTACAATGCCAACTTATGTTTTGCGAATTTTGTATGCTGCATTGGGTGGTATCTGGGGCATGTTTTTTTCCGTCATTCTTGTGTCATTCAGCTAATACATGCCATATATTCATCCCTACAGGTTATATCTGTTATCGAAAGGCGAGCAGACCAGCTGGATTATGTTCTGGTCGACACCCCAGGGCAGATTGAAATCTTCACTTGGTCGGCTTCAGGAGCTATCATAACCGAAGCTTTCGCATCAACATTTCCAACGGTTGTTGCATATGTTGTTGACACTCCCAGGTCGACAAGCCCTGTAACATTTATGAGCAACATGATGTATGCGTGCAGTATCCTCTACAAGACCCGTTTGCCTCTGGTTCTGACATTTAACAAGGTTGATGTGGCCAAGCACGAGTTTGCTGTTGAGGTAGGTACACCTTTTTGATGATTGCATGTTCACTGTTTCTCAATTATGTACACTGGTATCAAATATTGCTACTATCGTGTACTTACAATGTGTTGTATGCATGCACTGGTTCTGTTTTGGTTATTTTTTTGTCAATATGTCACGTTCGGATTGTCATGCTGCGGCATATGATTTAAGTTTATTTGACATTGGAAGTACTCCCTCTGTCATAAAAAGCACGTGTTGCAGATTTACCCAAATTTGGATGTATTTATACACTAAATCGTGTCTAGATACATCTAAATTTAGACAAATCTACCACATCCTTTTTGAGATGGTGGGATTATTAGAAATGAAAAATACTTGTGCAAAAATGGTTTTTGTCATGAAATGCGTCCATGATGTTTACTCAATATTGCACTTGGTTTGCATTTTTTCTTCAAATTTTGGTAACGTGCCTTCATTTATTTGCTGGACCAGTGGATGCAAGACTTTGAAGCATTTCAGACAGCTTTGGATTCTGACTCATCGTACACCTCTTCATTTACCCGAAGTCTCTCTCTTGTGTTGGATGAATTCTACAAGAACCTACGTTCTGTTGGAGTATCCGCGGTATCTGGTACTGGAGTTGATGCATTTTTTGAAGCTATAGAAGCGAGCGCCAATGAATACATGGAGACTTACAGGTTTTTCCCTTATGATATGGTTCTATAACTTTGCTTAATGAACTGTCTATGCTAAACATATTATTAACTACCCTTACCTAATGATCATATCAGGGCTGATCTTGACAAGAGGATTGCTGAAAAGGAGAGACTAGAGGCTGAGCGTAGAAATGAGAACATGGAAAGATTGAGGAGAGATATGGAGAAGTCCAAAGGACAAACTGTGGTGCTCAGCACTGGTTTGAAGGACAAAATTCCGTCTTCAGAAATGATGGGTGATGCGGATGAGGAGGAAGAAGATGAGGCGTTGGAGGATTTCAGGATTTCTGAGGATGATGATGATGAGGATGAAGTAGAAGATGATGAAGTGAATCATTTGGGCTATTAAGGTAATTTAGTGTTTCTCCATTTATAATGTTGCTTTAATGTGTTCTCATTAGTGGAATATCTAGCATATAGTCAGGATCAATGTACTGATGCTATCGGGGCATTCATTCTAACCTGCATTTTGAATGTAACATAATCATGATCTGTTTGGGGTCGGGGTAAAGGCATATATATACTCTTTGGGGTCAGAGTAAAGAATATCTAACATTCAGATTCACATCAATGTGTAGTTGCTTCTGTAAATTTGAGATCTCAACAAGGGTGATATTTCATTGCTGTTGTAATACCGACTTGCGATATTTTTGTTGTTGATAAGATGACCAACTCGATATGTTGATTTCCTTAAGGATATAAGTTTATCAAGTGTACAGATTTACACTCAGTGTGTTGTGTCTTGCAAATTTGAGATCTCAACATGGGTGATATTGCGTTGCTGTTATAATACCGACTTGTGATGCTTTAGTTGTTGATAAGATCCCTTAAACGAGATGTATTTTTCCTCAAAGTTCAGTGAAGAGGTTTCAAGATTCTTTACTTCCATTCTCATGTCGTTAAGCTGTGTTTACAGGTGGTTGAACTGGAAATGGCGTTTACTTTGGGTGTTCAGGAGAACCAGATCAAGAGTGATGTTTGTTTTCTAGACTAGATATTTCAGTGGAAATGAAATGCTGTTTGATATCACTAGGTGGCTGACTGTAAATGAACTTGCACTTTGTCAAACTCGTACACGAGATTGAGCTTGAATCCCATCGATAAGCTGAATTGTTCTTGCTTGGTGATTCGTATGAATTGTCTCCTCTACTTGTTCTGCAAACTAACTGAAAACTAGAACGATAATTTGGATTTGTGTGGCAACGCTTTAACTTGCCAAAAGTTACAGCCATGCTTGTGGTACTAACATGTATGAGTGTTGGCGACAAACCTATTACTCATCCTGAGGGGCCTTTCGTTGTTAAAAATGTCTTCCTGCTCTAAAACGTTGCCCAAAAGTAATCTTCTCAGCAAGTTATGTTTACTGAGAAGCAAATCAGGCTATTACAGTCGATAAACTAGGTTGTAGTTAGTGAGTGAAAATCTACGGAGTATATGGCCATATGGGTGTGTTTGGATTGCTACAATTTTTTTGGTCATGACCAAAAGATTGAACCTTGTTAGGATGATTAGGCTTCAATGCTCCACTAGCAACTCTAGTTTATTTTTTATCCAATATTGGCTAACTTGTAGGCATGGAATAGGTCAACTGAAATACTGGCTAGTCAAAAATTCAACACTAGGACTACTTCAAAAAAAGAAATTCAGTACTAGGACAATCTTGGGCACAAACCAAAGGACACCCTATATATTAGTACTAGTTAAATACCCGTGCGTTGCTACGGCCTCGAGTACCTTTTCTATAATTTAAACATGAAGCATGTGAACATTTCTGTTTTCTAATGCCAATACCATCTAGCTGAGAGAGCATACAGTTTAGGTTCCTAAAATTACATACATTTGCTATTGAACAACGAGCAATAGCTGTTGTATCTTGTCAAATAAATCAAGCACAATATATACTTAGTTTTCCTGCAAAGCTATGATCGCGAATGTATTTCTTATTTCCTTCTCTCCCTCCCCTACGCCTCCAAGTACACGATTCCTTCTTGCCCCATCCTGCAAAAGAATCAGGTGTGCTCGTTGAGTATTCCAGAACTGATGCATCAATATAGCTGGTGTACCATGTCTAAAAAATGTCTAATAAAGGAGATCTAAGTTCTATCTTAACTAAATGTTCATATACTCCTAAGAAACACATTTTCCCGGTTCTGTTTCATAAAGACTTGATATGCTCTCTACCACACTGAAATTGAAATTGCTAAACGACACCAAGGACAATTTTTCAAGAAAATGAAATAAACAAAATTGCATAATTGTGCCCAGCGGAAACAAAACAAAAAACCCAAGAGTGCATATCTTCAGTAATCAGGTAAAAACGGTAGACCAGCTTAATGGTGCCATTTTTAAAATTTTAAGATAAAATTACTAATTGACAGATCTAGAGCTTGACCAGCATCAGTGCTATGAAGATAAACCAGGAAATGAGATGTCTACCAATTTATGCAAGACAAGTAATAGCACCATATTCTTTACATAAAGGTTATTTTCTTTTGCACCAAATGGGAGAAGATTGATTTCAGTTTGGTTTAGTCAACCTTCACTGAGAAAGAACAACATTTCAATTTTATTTTCAAAGGTTGTAAAATAATAGCACAGAAGTGTCAAAATATATTCACTAAAAGTTGCATGTATCGACCATAGTAAAAAAACCTTGTGTGTCTAGTTAGAAAATATTAAATTGTATCAAACAAATATATCAAATTATTGATTGGTTGAAGCTCCACCCCTTTCGAGTGTGAAATCTGATATCATAGCAACGAGGAAAGCCAGACCATCATCAAGATTATTTGCCCTCGTGCATAGATCTCTGAAGAAAACCCAACATAAAAGGACAGGTCCTAATGAGGGAAGTTAACCAAATGATATACCTTAAGGTAGAGAAATGTGTACCTCCTTAGCAAAGAAAGGTGCTCTTTCTTTGCAATAACTTGAACTCGTTTTCATTGTACATAACCTGAAACATGTCGACTAAACCAAATCAGTGGCACTACCTATCTTCATAGTACATAACTTGAAAAATGTTTACTAAACCTGGCTAGAGCTGGCACTATACCTCATCCACTTGGCGCGCACCATCCCCTCGAAAGGCTTGCTGATTACAATACCAAACAGATGGTTACAATCTTTATCCAGCTACCGGGTGTAATACAAAACAATAATATAAATTGCTAGCCTATTATCCTAAGAAGCACATAAATGATGTTCTATGTCATCAGTCATAACCGAGTCCTTGAAAATAATTTGTATCAAGTACAACCATACAACCAAACAACAACAACAACATGCAGGCTATTCAATAGTATTAACTTAAAAAGGCTATTTAGTACAGATAAGCTGATGTTAGGGACGTCCAAACCTTCAAATTTAAATTGATAAACATTTTTCTCTAGCCCCTCTCATGTGGCTGGCCCTGTATTAAGCCGCACAGTTTCTCAATTTACACTTGGTTGATTGTTTCCTAGTGAGGATATAGAATGCATTAAGATTAAGTGATAAACTGTAGTAGATATACTGGATCTCTACATTTTAGAAATATAGATCTCAGTTGCTGATAAATGTGTACATAAAAAACAATGAAGAACATATTGAAATTGAATATAACTACATCAATACAATAGCCAAGATTACCAGTACAACTTGGTTTTCTCAATATTATTAGTATTAGGACCCTAGGTGGAAACATCAGCATCACTGACTCAAGTGCTGAGCAACCAATATAAGTACAATTTCTCGATAGGATCCATAGTGATTGATCAGGCTAATTCCTTGCCTCATTATTCTTATCAAAATCGTGATGTCCTCTCCTTAGTGACTTTTTCTCTTAGTTCCAATTGCAAGAAAACTCGGGCAACCAAAGAAATATAAATTCATTTTTTCTTACCACTCAGTGCAGGTTTCAGGAAATAAACTATTTTGAAGACAATGTACATAGATGTTGGTTGAGAGTTGTTCTAAATATGATTCACAAAAAAGGTACACAAAAAATTGAGACAATTTCTAACCTGGAGTTTCAATGGGACAAATCAACGACCACTGCTTCTTACTTTGACACATTTCCATGAATAAATCAGGAATACAGAGTGTACAAAAGATTCCTTGCTCGATTATCCTCCTGTAAATTGCACATAATGAGACCAAGATGGGATGATAAAAGATAATAGCACCACTACGACAGAGGTGCGACCGTTTTTTGGGGAGTTAAATCGTTTGGATGCCAGGATTTTGGAAGCTCAAAGCGCACCACAGCGTGCACGGTGAGGCTCCGGTGGGCGGCGGCATGGTCCTCCTCGGCGAGGCGCGTTTGTTGGAGATATGCCCAAGAGGCAATAATAAAAAGGTTATTATAATATATCTTTGTGTTTATGATAATGTTTACATACCATGCTATAATTGTATTAACCGAAACATTGATACATGTGTGTTATGTGAACAACAAGGAGTCCCTAGTAAGCCTCTTGTATAACTAGCTTGTTGATTAATAGATGATCATCGTTTCATGATCATGAACATTGGATGTTATTAATAACAAGGTTATATCATTATGTGAATGATATAATGGACACACCCAATTTAAGCGTAGCATAAGATCACGTCATTAAGTTATTTGCTATAAGCTTTCGATACATAGTTACCTAGTCCTTATGACCATGAGATCATGTAAATCACTTATACCGGAAAGGTACTTTGATTACATCAAACGCCACTGCGTAAATGGGTGGTTATAAAGGTGGGATTAAGTATCTGGAAAGTATGAGTTGAGGCATATGGATCAACAGTGGGATTTGTCCATCCCGATGACGGATAGATATACTCTGGGCCCTCTCGGTGGAATGTCGTCTAATAGCTTGCAAGCATATGAATGGTTCATAAGAGACCACATACCACGGTACGAGTAAAGAGTACTTGTCATGAGACGAGGTTGAACGAGGTATAGAGATACCGATGATCAAACCTCGGACAAGTAAAATATCGCGTGACAAAGGGAATTGGTATCGTATGTGAATGGTTCATTCGA
This sequence comes from Lolium perenne, assembly GCF_019359855.2. Classification (NCBI taxonomy): domain Eukaryota; kingdom Viridiplantae; phylum Streptophyta; class Magnoliopsida; order Poales; family Poaceae; genus Lolium; species Lolium perenne. The sequence continues at coordinate 282,089,170 of NC_067247.2, read as the reverse complement.
TCACTAAAGTCATCGTTGAATATGTGGGAGCCATTATGGATCTCCAGATCCCGCTATTGGTTATTGGTCGGAGAGAGTTCTCAACCATGTCTACATAGTTCGCGAACCGTAGGGTGACACACTTAAGGTTTGATGTCGTTTAAGTAGATATGGAATATGGAATGGAGTTTGAAGTTTTGTTCGGAGTCTCGGATGGGATCCAGGACATCACGAGGAGTTCCGGAATGGTCCGGAGAATAAGATTCATATATAGGAAGTCACTTTCCAAGTTTGGAAATGATCCGGTGAATTTATGGAAGGTGGTTTCTAGAATTATCCGGAAATACATCACTATGGAAGGAGGAGTCCCGGAGGGATTCCACAAACCCTAATGATAACCCACAAGTATAGGGGATCGCGGTAATCTTCGAGGGAAGTAAAACCCAAATTTATTGATTCGACACAAGGGTTGGTAAAGAATACTTATAAGCCTTAACAACTGAGTTGTCAATTCAGCTGCACCTGGAAAAGCACTAGTAACAGGGGTGATGTGAAAGTAGCAGTAATATGAGAGCAGTAGTAACAGTAACACAGCAGCAGTAATAGCAATATGAGAGCAATGGCACCAGAAAATAGTTGATACTACTTCCAATGACATAGAGAACGAGTATATGATGATGAGAGATGGACCGGGGTTCCCAGCGATCTACACTAGTGGCAACTCTCCAATAACAAGTAACAAGTGTTGGGTGAACAAATTACAGTTGGGCAGTTGATAGGATTGATAAAGCATTAAGAAAGAACATCAATTCATTAATCATGTAGGCATGCTTTCCGTATATAGTCGTACGTGCTCGCAATGAGAAACTTGCACAACATCTTTTTGTCCTACCAGCCGGTGGCAGCCGGGCCTCAAGGGAAACTACTGGATATTAAGGTACTCCTTTTAATAGAGTACCGGAGCAAAGCATTAACACTCCGTGAAAACATGTGTCCCTCACATCACCGCCATCCCCTCCGGTTGTCCCGATTTCTGTCACTTCGGGGCCTTTGGTTCCTGGGACAAAGGACATGTGCATACAACTTGTAGATACAATCTAAGCAATAAGTATAGAGCTCAAATCTAAGATCATGCCACTCGGGCCCTAGTGACAAGCATTAAGCATAACAAGATTGCAGCAACAATAACTTCACAAACTTTATAGATAGACTAATCATAATGTATCGTCCATCGGATCCCAACAAACACAACACCGATTACATCAGATGAATCTCAATCATGTAAGGCAGCTCATGAGATCATTGTGTTGAAGTACATGGGATAGAGAGTACCAACTAGCTACTGCTAGAACCCGTAGTCCATGGGGGAACTACTCACGGAGCATGATGGAGGCGGTGGCGTCGATGGAGATGGCTTCCGGGGGCACTTCCCCGTCCCGGCAGGGTGCCGGAACAGAGAGTTCTGTCCCCCGAATTGGAGTTTCGCGATGGCGGCGGCGCCCCTAGAGTCTTTCTGGAGTTTCGTCAATTGGTACTGCGTTTTTAGGTCGAAATGGATTATATAGGCGAAGAGGCGGCGCGGGAGGGTCGACAGGGTGGCCTCCCCATAGGGGGGCGCGGCCAGGGGCTGGCCCGCGCGGCCCACCCTCCTGGTGGCCCCCTGGCTCTCCTCCGACTCTCCTTCGGTGTTCTGGATGCTTCCGGGAAAAATAGGATGTTTGGCGTTGATTTCGTCCAATTCCGAGAATATTGCCCGAACAGGCTTTCTGGAACCAAAAACAGCAGAAACAGAATCGGCACCGTGGCATCTTGTTAATAGGTTAGTTCGAAAACGCATAAAAACATTATAAAGTGCAAGCAAAACATGTAAGTATTGTCATAAAACAAGCATGGAACATCAGAAATTATGGATACGTTGGAGACGTATCAGCATCCCCAAGCTTAGTTCCTGCTCGTCCCGAGCAGGTAAACGATAAAAAGAATAATTTCTGTAGTGACATGCTACTTACATAACCTTGATCATACTATTACAAAGCATATGAAATGAATGAAGTGACTCAAGGCAATGATCTATAGTTGCTAACAAATAGATAACATATAGCAAAACTTTTCATGAAGAGTACTTTCAAGACAAGCATCAAAAGTCTTGCACAAGAGTTAACTCATAAAGCAATAAATTCAAAGTAAAGGCATCGAAGCAACACAAAGGAAGATTTAAGTTTCAGCGGTTGCTTTCAACTTTCAACATGTATATCTCATGGATATTGTCAACATAGAGTAATATGATGAATGCAAATATGCAAGTATGTAAGAATCAATGCACAGTTGACACAAGTGTTTGCTTCTAAGATGGAAGGAAGTAGGTAAACTGACTCAACATAAGGTAAAAGAAAGGCCCTTCGCAGAGGGAAGCATTGATTGCTATATTTGTGCTAGAGCTTTGGTTTTGAAAACATAAAGAGAGCATAAAAAGTAAAATTTTGAGAGGTGCTTGTTGTTGTCGACGAATGGTAGTGGGCACTCTAACCCCCTTGCCAGACAAACCTTCAAAGAGCGGCTCCCATTTTATTTTATTTTTGGGTGGCACTCCTTCCAACCTTTCTTTCACAAACCATGGCTAACCGAATCCTCGGGTGCCTGCCAACAATCTCATACCATGAAGGAGTGCCTTTTTATTTTAGTTTTATTATGATGACACTCCCCCCAACCTTTGCTTACACAAGCCATGGCTAACCGAATCCTTCGGGTGCCGTCCAACAATCACATACCATGGAGGAGTGTCTTTTTTGTTAATTAATTTGGGACTGGGAATCCCATTGCCAGCTCTTTTTGCAAAATTATTGGATAAGCGGATGAAGCCACTAGTCCATTGGTGAAAGTTGCCCAACAAGATTGAAAGATAAACACCACATACTTCCTCATGAGCTATAAAACATTGACACAAATTGAGAAGCATTTTGAATTGTTTAAAGGTAGCACTCAAGCAATTTACTTTGGAATGGCGGAGAAATATCATGTAGTAGGTAGGTATGGTGGACACAAATGGCATAGTTTTTGGCTCAAGGTTTTGGATGCACGAGAAGCATTCCCTCTCAGTACAAGGCTTTGGGCTAGCAAGGTTGTTTGAAGCAAACACAAGTATGAACCGGTACAGAAAAACTTACATAAGAACATATTGCAAGCATTATAATACTCTACACTGTCTTCCTTGTTGCTCAAACACTTTTACCAGAAAATATCTAGACCTTAAGAGAGACCAATCATGCAAACCAATTTCAACAAGCTCTACAGTAGTTCTCCACTAATAGGTTTAAACTACATGAAAAAACTTAATCATGATCTACTTGAGAGCTCAAAACAATTGCCAAGTGTAAAATTATCCAAGACAATATGAGGCATTTTCTGTTTCCAACCAAATAACCATAAGTATTGTAGCTTCCAACTTTTATCATTGAACATTAAAAGTAAAACGAAGAACAAGTGTTCATATGAAAAAGCGGAGCGTGTCTCTCCCAAACAAGGATTGCTAGGATCCGAATTTATTCAAATACAAACAAAACAAAAATAAACACACAGACGCTCCAAGTAAAGCACATATGATGTGACCGAATAAAAATATAGTTTCAATAGAAGAAACCTGATAAGTTGATGAAGAAGGGGATGCCTTGGGCATCCCCAAGCTTAGAAGCTTGAGTCTTCTTGAAATATGCAGGGATGAACCACGGGGGCATCCCCAAGCTTAGACTTTTCACTCTTCTTGATCATATATCATCCTCCTCTCTTGACCCTTGAAAACTTCCTTCACACCAAACTTCTCATAAACTTCATTAGAGGGGTTAGTACTCAAAAAATTTGAATCCACCTTGGTCCTGTAGTGACACATTGCAAGAACTCAATAAAACATTAGCTACAGCTCTCCACGTCTAGAAAGCCTCGCTTAAAGTCCACAAGAGACAATGCAAAAAACAGAGACAGAATCTGCCAAAACAGAACAGCCAGTAAAGATGAATTTTAAAGAAATACTTCCGTTGCTCAAATCAGAAAACTCAAAACTAATGAAAGTTGCGTACATATCTGAGGAACACGCACGTAAATTGGCATATTTTTCTGAGTTACCTACAGAGAAAACAGCCCAGATTCGTGACAGATAGAAATCTGTTTCTGCGCAGAAATCCAAATCTAGTATCAACCTTCGCTTCACTTGGCACAAGAAAACACAAAACTAAGATAAGGAGAGATTGCTACAGTAGTAAACAACTTCCAAGATACAAATATAAAACAAAGTACTGTAGCAAAATAACACATGGGTTATCTCCCAAGAAGTTCTTCCTTTACAGCCATTAAGATGGGCTCAGCAGTTTTAATGATGCACTCACAAGAAATAGTATTTGAAACAAAAGAGAGCATCAAGAGGCAAATCCATAACACATTTAAGTCTAACCCACTTCCTATGCATAGGAATCTTGTACACAAATATTTTCATGAAGAACGAAGTAGCAAGCATAAGAAGATAAAACAAGAGTAACTTCAATTTTTTAAGCATATAGAGAGGTGTTTTAGTACCATGCAAATTTCTACAACCATATTTTCCTCTCTCATAATAATTTTCAGTAGCTTCATGAATAAACTCAACAATATAACTATCACATGCAGCATACTTTTCATGATTTCCAAACACATAATTTTTATCAAACTCAAAAATAGTGGAATTAAAACTTTCAAACTCACTTTTATCAATAATATGACAAGATGATTGATCAATCTCAAGAGATATGGGACTCATAGATAAAGTCAAGAACTCTCCAATCCCATTTTCATTAGTAGTACAATTAATATTATCAAGTAACATAGGACCATCATCTAAAGATTTATCATAAACATTTGCTAAGCAAAATTCTTTAGTACCATGCATTTCGACATCAGGCACAAACAAAGCATTATCATAAGATTTATCAAAATAGCATGGATTATCATAGATAACAGTAGCATAATTATTCTCACAAGTTTTACTCATAGGTAATATTTCAAGAGAATCCACAGGAACATAACATTCAACCTCTTTCGGTAAGCATGGAGGACAATCAAATAATGTAAGAGATAAAGAGTTACTCTCATTAGAAGGTTGGCATGGGTAGCTAATCCATTCTTCCTCCTTTTGCTCATCACTCTCCTCTTCTTTTTCATCCAATGAGCTTTCAGGTTCATCAATTTCCTCCTCTTTTTCATCCAATGAGCTTTCAGGTTCATCAGTTTCTTCTTCCACAGGTTCCTGCAAATTGTGAGTGCATTCTTGTGCATTAATGAGTCTCTCTTTATAATCAATGATATAAGGATTATCACTGTAACTTTCATTGAAAAATTAAGGATAGAAGAGACATAATCTTTAAGGTCCTTACAAACAACACAAGTTTCATAATTTTTAGCCATGAAGGATTCTATCTCGGAGGCTCCCATAAATAAGACAAATTGTTCTACCTCTTCGAACCCATAATGAATATAGCAATTCCGATTATAGTTCTTAATTAAAAATTCCTCACTAAAGCCACATTGAAATTTAAGATGTTTAGTATCCTGTTGAGAGCAACAGTTTATATCATGGCGTTTAAGCAAGATTTTAGCCATTGTATTCAATTTTTCTATCATAGCACTCATTATTTTACCAGTTCTTGATTCTCTATAATTATTATAACATTCTATAAGCTCCAAGTACGTTGTTGGTTCTCCCATAACAACAGTTTTTAATTTTTAGGTTTTTCAAATTTTTATGGATTTTTGGGTATATGAGAAAAGTAAAACAAGACAAAAAGAAACTAGACAAAAGTAAACTAAGCAAAATAATACTAGACAGAAATAAACTAAGCACAAATAAACTAGACAAAAGTAAACTAAGCGAAACGAAATAAAAGAAAATAAAAACAGAGAGAGAGGTAGAGTGTACTCCCCAGGTGAACTTATGAGTAGAGCTATGCCTCCCCGGCAACGGCGCCAGAAAACAGTCTTGATAACCCACAAGTATAGGGGATCGCGGCAGTCTTCGAGGGAAGTAAAACCCAAATTTATTGATTCGACACAAGGGGAGGTAAAGAATACTTATAAGCCTTAACAACTGAGTTGTCAATTCAGCTGCACCTGGAAAAGCACTAGTAACAGGGGTGATGTGAAAGTAGCAGTAATATGAGAGCAGAGTAACAAGAATACAGCGAGTAATAGCAATATCAGAGCAATGGCACCAGAAAATATTTGATACTACTTCCAATGACATAGAGAACGAGTATATGATGATGAGAGATGGACCGGGGTTCCCAGCGATCTACACTAGTGGCAACTCTCCAATAACAAGTAACAAGTGCTGGGTGAACAAATTACAGTTGGGCAATTGATAGGATTGATAAAGCATTAAGAAAGAACATCAATTCATTAATCATGTAGGCATGCTTTCCGTATATAGTCGTACGTGCTCGCAATGAGAAACTTGCACAACATCTTTTGTCCTACCAGCCGGTGGCAGCCGGGCCTCAAGGGAAACTACTGGATATTAAGGTACTCCTTTTAATAAAGTACCGGAGCAAAGCATTAACACTCCGTGAAAACATGTGTCCCTCACATCACCGCCATCCCCTCCGGTTGTCCCGATTTCTGTCACTTCGGGGCCTTTGGTTCCGGACAGTGACATGTGCATACAACTTGTAGATACAATCTAAGCAATAAGTATAGAGCTCAAATCTAAGATCATGCCGCTCGGGCCCTAGTGACAAGCATTAAGCATAACAAGATTGCAGCAACAATAACTTCACAAACTTTATAGATAGACTAATCATAATGTATCGTCCATCGGATCCCAACAAACACAACACCGATTACATCAGATGAATCTCAATCATGTAAGGCAGCTCATGAGATCATTGTATTGAAGTACATGGGATAGAGAGTACCAACTAGCTACTGCTAGAACCCGTAGTCCATGGGGGAACTACTCACGGAGCATGATGGAGGCGGTGGCGTCGATGGAGATGGCTTCCGGGGGCACTTCCCCGTCCCGGCAGGGTGCCGGAACAGAGAGTTCTATCCCCCGAATTGGAGTTTCGCGATGGCGGCGGCGCCCCTGGAGTCTTTCTGGAGTTTCGTCAATTGGTACTGCGTTTTTAGGTCGAAAGGGATTATATAGGCGAAGAGGCGGCACAGGAGGGTCGACAAGGTGGCCTCCCCATAGGGGGGCGCGGCCAGGGGCTAGCCCGCGCGGCCCACCCTCCTGGTGGCCCCCTGGCTCTCCTCCGACTCTCCTTCGGTGTTCTGGATGCTTCCGGGAAAAATAGGATGTTTGGCGTTGATTTCGTCCAATTCCGAGAATATTGCCCGAACAGGCTTTCTGGAACCAAAAACAGCAGAAAACAGGAACTGGCACTGTGGCATCTTGTTAATAGGTTAGTTCCGGAAAACGCATAAAAACATTATAAAGTGCAAGCAAAACATGTAAGTATTGTCATAAAACAAGCATGGAACATCAGAAATTATGGATACGTTGGAGACGTATCACCTAACCAGCCAACCAAGTGGGAGGGTGGAGTCCATGGTGGACTCCACCTCCTTGGCCGGCCAAGAAAAGGGGGAAGGGGAGAGTCCCTGTCCCTCTAGGTTTCGTCCATAAGGCAGTTTTTCTGTTGGGGTCTTATTCGAAGACTTTTGGCAAACCCTTGGGGTTCCACCTATATAATGAGGAGGAGAGGGAGGGGGCAGCCCATGGCTTGGCCGCACCACCCCTGCCCCCTTGAGGCCGGCTCCCATGGCACCCCCTCTCCCCAAACCCTAGCACCCCTCCTCCACTACTTCTCCCGCATATGCTTAGCGAAGCTCCGCCGGAGATCTCCATCCATACCGCCACCACGCCGTCGTGCTGCCGGGATTCCGAGGAGGATCTACTACTTCCGCTGCCCGCTGGAATGGGGAGAAGGACGTCGTCATCAACACCGAACGTGTAACCGAGTACGGAGGTGTGATACGTCTCCGACGTATCGATAATTTCTTATGTTCCATGCCACATTATTGATGATATCTACATGTTTTATGCACACTTTATGTCATATTCGTGCATTTTCTGGAACTAACCTATTAACAAGATGCCAAAGTGCCGATTCTTTGTTTCTGCTGTTTTTGGTTTCAGAAATCCTAGTAAGGAAATATTCTCGGAATTGGACGAAATCAACGCCCAGGGTCCTATTTTGCCACGAAGCTTCCAGAAGACCGAAGAGTCAACGGAGTGGGGCCACGAGGTGGCCAGGAGGGCAGGCGGCGCGGCCCCACCCTTGGCCGCGCCGCCCTGTCTCCTGGGCCCCTCGCGTCGCCCCCTGACCTACCCTGCCGCCTACTTAAAGCCTTCGTCGCGAAACCCCCAGTACCGAGAGCCACGATACGGAAAACCTTCCAGAGACGCCGCCGCCGCCAATCCCATCTCGGGGGATTCAGGAGATCGCCTCCGGCACCCTGTCGGAGAGGGGAATCATCTCTCGGAGGACTCTACGCCGCCATGGTCGCCTCCGGAGTGATGTGTGAGTAGTCTACCCCTGGACTATGGGTCCATAGCAGTAGCTAGATGGTTGTCTTCTCCTCATTGTGCTTAATTGTCGGGTCTTGTGAGCTGCTGAACATGATCAAGATCATCTACCTGTAATTCTATATGTTGTGTTTGTTGGGATCCGATGAATAGAGAATACTATGTTATGTTGATTATCAATTTATATCTATGTGTTGTTTATGATCTTGCATGCTCTCCGTTATTAGTAGAGGCTCTGGCCAAGTTTTTACTCTTAACTCCAAGAGGGAGTATTTATGCTCGATAGTGGGTTCATGTCTCCGTGAATGCGGGAAGTGACAGAAATCTCTAAGATTATGGATGTGCTGTTGCCACTAGGGATAAAACATTGGTGCTATGTTCGAGGATGTAGTTACTGATTACATTACGCGCAATACTTAATGCAATTGTATGTTGTTAGCAACTTAATACTGGAGGGGATTCGGATGATAACCTGAAGGTGGACTTTTTAGGCATAGATGCATGCTGGATAGCGGTCTATGTACTTTGTCGTAATGCCCAATTAAATCTCACTATACTCATCATAATATGTATGTGCATGGTCATGCCCTCTTTATTTGTCAATTGCCCAACTGTAATTTGTTCACCCAACATGCTGTTTATCTTATGGGAGAGACACCTCTAGTGAACTGTGGACCCCGGTCCAATTCTCTATCTTGAAATACAATCTCTTTAATCTTGTTCTACTGTTTTCTGCAAACAATCATCTTCCACACTATACATCTAATCCTTTGTTACAGCAAGCCGGTGAGATTGACAACCTCGCTGTTTCGTTGGGGCAAAGTCTTGGTTTGTGTTGTGCAGGTTCCACGTTGGCGCCGGAATCCCTGGTGTTGCGCCGCACTACATCTCGCCGCCATCAACCTTCAACGTGCTTCTTGACTCCTACTGGTTCGATAAACCTTGGTTTCTACTGAGGGAAACTTGCACTGTGCATCACACCTTCCTCTTGGGGTTCCCAACGGACGCGTGTCGAACGAAAAGACAATACGTCAACCACGCGCATCAAGCAAATTTCTGGCGCCGTTGCCGGGGAGATCAAGACACGCTGCAAGGGGAGTCTCCACATCCCAATCTCTTTACTTTGTTTTTGTCTTGCTTAGTTTTATTTACTACTTTGTTTGCTACACTAAATCAAAATACAAAAAAATTAGTTGCTAGTTTTACTTTATTTGCTATCTTGTTTTCTATATCAAAAACACACAAAAAATTAGTTACTCGCATTTACTTTATCTAGTTTGCTTTATTTACTACTGCTAAAATGAGTAATCCTGAAGTTGAAGTTCGTACGTTTAAGCAACGAGGGGGAGAATGTTTAAGAGATGCTTGGTATAGAATTAGTGATGCCCATAATAGGTGCACTAAGAAACACTCTACCACTATCTTACTCAGGAATTTTTATGTTGGTGTCTCTAGCTGGAATAGGTATGTTCTTGATTGTCTCGCAAAAGGTAATTTCCTAAGTACTCCTGCATTAGAAGCTAGCTGCATTATTGAGAGTCTATTTGGAATACCACCTGTTGATGAAGTTAAAACTGAAATCTCTCTTGAAGATGTTATGAAAAAATTGGAAACCATAGAGAAAAAATTTCCAAGTATTGAAACTAAATTGGAAATGTTACTTGATAAAACTGATGAACTTGATAAATCCTTAGGAGGAATTGATGAAAGAATTAGTGTCCTAGGAACTTGTGTTGTCCATGATAATCAAACCAATAGGATTGGCGAACTTGAAAAAGCTATGGGAACCTTGAGTTCAACTTTTTCTTCTCTTAAATATAAGGAGAAAGCTTATGTGGGTAAGGAGCAAAAGTTTATGTATGTCTCTAAAGTGCCTAAACCAAAGAAGTATTATTATAGGCCTAAAATTGACAAAGCCCTTAGTACCACTACGGATGGGGGAGCTTATGATAACGATGCTCCATCTCTCGATAATACTTGATACACACTTTCTGCGCCTAGCTGAAAGGCGTTAAAGAAAAGCGCTTATGGGAGACAACCCATGTTTTTACTACAGTACTTTGTTTTTATTTTGTGTCTTGGAAGTTGTTTACTACTGTAGCAACCTCTCCTTATCTTAGTTTAGTGTTTTGTTGTGCCAAGTAAAGTCTTTGATAGTAAAGTTCATACTAGATTTGGATTACTGCGCAAAAACAGATTTCTTTGCTGTCACGAATCTGGGCAAAATTCTCTGTAGGTAACTCAGAAAATTATGCCAATTTACGTGAGTGATCCTAAGATATGTACGCAACTTTCATTCAATTTGAGCATTTTCATTTTAGCAAGTCTGGTGCCTCAATAAAATTCGTCATTACGAACTGTTCTGTTTTGACAGATTCTGCCTTTTATTTCGCATTGCCTGTTTTGTTATGTTCGATGGATATTTTGATTCCATTGACTTTCAGTAGCTTTGTGCAATGTTCAGAAGTGTTAAGAATGATTATGTCACCTCTGAACATGTATATTTTAATTGTGCACTAACCCTCTAATGAGTTGTTCTAAGTTTGGTGTGGAGGAAGTTTTCAAGGATCAAGAGAGGGAGATGATACAACATGATCAAGGAGAGTGAAAGCTCTAAGCTTGGGGATGCCCCGGTGGTTCACCCCTGCATATATCAAGAAGACTCAAGCGTCTAAGCTTGGGGATGCCCAAGGCATCCTCTTCTTCATCGACAACATTATCAGGTTCCTCCCCTGAAACTATATTTTTATTCCATCACATCTTATGTGCTTTGCTTGGAGCGTCGGTTTGTTTTGTTTTTTGTTTTGTTTGAATAAAATGGATCCTAGCATTCTTTGTGTGGGAGAGATACACGCTCCGCTGTTGCATATGGACAAATATGTCCTTAGGCTTTACTCATAATATTCATGGCGAAGCTTCTTCTTCGTTAAATTGTTATATGGTTGGAATTGGAAAATGCTACATGTAGTAAATTGCTATAATGTCTTGGATAATGTGATACTTGGCAATTGTTGTGCTCATGTTTAAGCTCTTGCATCATATACTTTGCACCTATTAATGAAGAAATACATAGAGCATGCTAAAATTTGGTTTGCATATTTGGTCTCCCTAAGGTCTAGATAATTTCTAGTATTGAGTTTGAACAACAAGGAAGACGGTGTAGAGTCTTATAATGTTTACAATATGTCTTTTATGTGAGTTTTGCTGCACCGGTTCATCCTTGTGTTTGTTTCAAATAACCTTGCTAGCCTAAACCTTGTATCGAGAGGGAATACTTCTCATGCATCCAAAATACTTGAGCCAACCACTATGCCATTTGTGTCCACCATACCTACCTACTACATGGTATTTCTCCGCCATTCCAAAGTAAATTGCTTGAGTGCTACCTTTAAATTTCCATTCTTCACCTTTACAATATATAGCTCATGGGACAAATAGCTTAAAAACTATTGTGGTATTGAATATGTACTTATGCACTTTATCTCTTATTAAGTTGCTCGTTGTGCGATAACCATGTTCCTGGGGACGCCATCAACTACTCATTGTTGAATATCATGTGAGTTGCTATGCATGTTCGTCTTGTCTGAAGTAAGGGCGATCTACCACCTTATGGTTAGAGCGTGCATATTGTTAGAGAAGAACATTGAGCCGCTAACTAAAGCCATGATCCATGGTGGAAGTTTCAGTTTTGGACATATATCCTCAATCTCATATGAGAAAATTAATTGTTGCTACATGCTTATGCATAAAAGAGGAGTCCATTATCTGTTGTCTATGTTGTCCCGGTATGGATGTCTAAGTTGAGAATAATCAATAGCGAGAAATCCAATGCGAGCTTTCTCCTTAGACCTTTGTACGAGGCGGCATAGAGGTACCTTTGTGATACTTGGTTAAAACATGTGCATTGCGATAATCCCGGTAGTCCAAGCTAATTAGGACAAGGTGCGGGCACTATTAGTATACTATGCATGAGGCTTGCAACTTGTAAGATATAATTTACATGATACATATGCTTTATTACTACCGTTGACAAAATTGTTTCTTGTTTTCAAAATCAAAGCTCTAGCACAAATATAGCAATCGATGCTTTCCTCTTTGAAGGACCTTTCTTTTACTTTTATTGTAGAGTCAGTTCACCTATCTCTCTACCTCAAGAAGCAAACACTTGTGTGAACTGTGCATTGATTCCTACATACTTGCATATTGCACTTATTATATTACTCTATGTTGACAATATCCATGAGATATACATGTTATAAGTTGAAAGCAACCGCTGAAACTTAATCTTCCTTTGTGTTGCTTCAATACCTTTACTTTGAATTATTGCTTTATGAGTTAACTCTTATGCAAGACTTATTGATGCTTGCCTTGAAGTACTATTCATGAAAAGTCTTTGCTATATGATTCATTTGTTTACTCATGTCATTTACATTGTTTTGATCGCTGCATTCATTACATATGCTTTACAATAGTATGATCAAGGTTATGATGGCAAGTCACTCCAGAAATTATCTTTGTTTATCGTTTACCTGCTCGGGACGAGCAGGAACTAAGCTTGGGGATGCTGATACGTCTCCGACGTATCGATAATTTCTTATGTTCCATGCCACATTATTGATGATATCTACATGTTTTATGCACACTTTATGTCATATTCGTGCATTTTCTGGAACTAACCTATTAACAAGATGCCGAAGTGACAGTTGCTGTTTTTTGCTGTTTTTGGTTTCAGAAATCCTAGTAAGGAAATATTCTCGGAATTGGACGAAATCAACGCCCAGGGTCCTATTTTGCCACGAAGCTTCCATAAGACCGAAGAGTCAACGGAGTGGGGCCACGAGGTGGCCAGCGCGCCGCCCTGTCTCCTGGGCCCCTCGCGTCGCCCCCTGACCTACCCTTCCGCCTACTTAAAGCCTTCGTCGCGAAACCCCCAGTACCGAGAGCCACGATACGGAAAACCTTCCAGAGACGCCGCCGCCGCCAATCCCATCTCGGGGGATTCAGAAGATCGCCTCCGGCACCCTGCCGGAGAGGGGAATCATCTCCCGGAGGACTCTACGCCGCCATGGTCGCCTCCGGAGTGATGTGTGAGTAGTCTACCCCTGGACTATGGGTCCATAGCAGTAGCTAGATGGTTGTCTTCTCCTCATTGTGCTTAATTGTCGGGTCTTGTGAGCTACCGAACATGATCAAGATCATCTACCTGTAATTCTATATGTTGTGTTTGTTGGGATCCGATGAATAGAGAATACTATGTTATGTTGATTATCAATTTATATCTATGTGTTGTTTATGATCTTGCATGCTCTCCGTTATTAGTAGAGGCTCTGGCCAAGTTTTTACTCTTAACTCCAAGAGGGAGTATTTATGCTCGATAGTGGGTTCATGTCTCCGTGAATCTGGAGAAGTGACAAAAATCTCTAAGATTATGGATGTGCTGTTGCCACTAGGGATAAACATTGGTGCTATGTTCGAGGATGTAGTTACTGATTACATTACGCGCAATACTTAATGCAATTGTCTGTTATTAGCAACTTAATACTGGAGGGGGTTCGGATGATAACCTGAAGGTGGACTTTTTAGGCATAGATGCATGCTGGATAGCGGTCTATGTACTTTGTCGTAATGCCCAATTAAATCTCACTATACTCATCATAATATGTATGTGCATGGTCATGCCCTCTTTATTTGTCAATTGCCCAACTGTAATTTGTTCACCCAACATGATGTTTATCTTATGGGAGAGACACCTCTAGTGAACTGTGGACCCCGGTCCAATTCTCTATACTGAAATACAATCTACTGCAATACTGTTCTACTTTTTTCTGCAAACAATCATCTTCCACACTATACATCTAATCCTTTGTTACAGCAAGCCGGTGAGATTGACAACCTCGCTGTTTCGTTGGGGCAAAGTACTTGGTTTGTGTTGTGCAGGTTCCACGTTGGCACCGGAATCCCTGGTGTTGCGCCGCACTACATCTCGCCGCCATCAACCTTCAACGTGCTTCTTGACTCCTACTGGTTCGATAAACCTTGGTTTCTACTGAGGTAAACTTGCCGCTGTGCGCATCACACCTTCCTCTTGGGGTTCCCAACGGACGCGTGTCGAACGAAAAGACAATACGTCAACCACGCGCATCAAGGTGCTGCCCGATCGTGGCACCGTGATCAAGATCTTCTACGCGCTTTTGCAAGCGGCAAGTGATCGTCTACCGCAGCAATAAGAGCCTACTCTTATAGGTTTTGGAAATCTTCAAGGGTTAGTCTCGTTCATCCCCTCGTTGCTCCCATCTTCTAGATTGCATCTTGGCTTGGATTGCGTTCTCGCGGTAGGAAAATTTTTGTTTTCTATGCAACGAATCCCTACAGTGGTATCAGAGCCGTGTCTATGCATAGATGGTTGCACGAGTAGAACATAATGGTTTTGTGGGCGTTGATGCTCTTGTTATCTTTAGTTTGAGTACTTTGCATCTTTGTGGCATAGTGGGATGAAGCGGCTCAGACTAACTTTACATGACCGCATTCATGAGACTTGTTCCTCGTTCGACATGCAACTTGTATTGCATAAGAGGCTTTGCGAGTGTCTGTCTCTCCTACTATAGTGAAGATTCAATTTACTCTTCTATTGACAACACTAGTATCACCGTTGTGTTTCATGTTCGTAGGTAGATTAGATCTTACTCGAAAACCCTAAACCACGTAAAATATGCAAACCAAATTAGAGACGTCTAACTTGTTTTTGCAGGGGTTTGGTGATGTGATATGGCCATAATGTGATGATGAATATGTATGAGATGATCATTATTGTATTGTGGCAACCGGCAGGAGCCTTATGGTTGTCTTTAATTTTCATGTTGAGTAGTATTTCAAATTAGTTGTAATAGTTGCTACATGAGGTGAACAACCATGAAGACGGCGCCATGAACCTTGACGCTACGCCGACGATGATGGAGATCATGCCCGTTGATGATGGAGATCATGTCCGTGCTTTGGTGATGAAGATCGAAGGCGCAAAGACTAAAGGGCCATATCATATCACATATGAACTGCATGTGATGTTAATCCTTTATGCATCTTATTTTGCTTAGAACGCGGCGGTAGCATTATAAGATGATCCCTCACATTAATATCAAGATAATAAAGTGTTCTCCCCTCGTATGCACCGTTGCCAAAGTTCGTCGTTTCAAAGCATCTCGTGATGATCGGATGTGATAGATTCAACGTTCATATACAACGGGTGTAAGCCATGTTGCACACGCGGAATACTTGGGTTTGCTTGACAAGCCTAGCATGTACAGACATGGCCTCGGGACAACGGAAACCGAAAGGTTGAACACGAGTCATATGGATGATATGATCAACATGTTGATGTTCACTATTGAAGCTACATCATCTCACGTGATGATCGGTTTTGGTGTAGTGGATTTGGATCGTGTACCACTTAACAACTATGAGGGATGTTGTATTAAGTGGGAGTTCATTAGTAATTAGATTAAAACATGAACTAATTATCATAAACATAGTCTGAGTAGTATTTTGAATTAATTTTGTAGTATTGGCATCCGTTTTCTACCATGCGCTAGTCTTGTTATTGAGATAGAAATAATGTTAAAATCTGACAAGAAACTTTACGGATTGGTACCGTATTGTTAAAGAATCAAGAATTGATTAAGTCCTATTGCAAACTTTTAGTAAACCTCACATTGTTGATTCAAAGAGCTATGGTTTCAATTAGTACCTAAAGTTATCTTGTCTCCATGAAACTTGAAGTTCAAATCTGTTTGAAAAGTAAGGAGCTGAAAATTTAGTTTTCAGAAATAATCAAGGTATGAGATATATGTGATATCTAAGACCTTATTGCAAGATGATAGAATATAAATTTGGTGAGACTACATAAACTCATAAGTTTTATGGGAATGTATGAAGGTTGAAGACGCCAGGCGTCACAATCCTCCAACTATTGGGGCACTAATAATATTCGCATATCCATGAAGTTATCATCCTTAGTATGCACCGTTGCTAAGACTCGTCATTTCGAAGCATCACGTGATGATCGGGTGTGATAGATTCTACGTGTGCATACAACGGGTGCAAGCCAGATTTGCACATGCGAATACCAGGGTTAAAACTTTACGAGCCTAGCATGTACATACATGGTCTCAGAAATTCGTCATGATATGATGGATAAAATTATGAGTGAAATTGTTCATCATATTACAAAGCTACTAATAGTGAAATCTGAAACACTTGTCATATGATGATCAACTTCAAAGTAAGAACCTCAAGGTTATTGGTATTTGACCAACAAACCTAGAAGTTAATGATGTTAAAGTGTTTTTCTGAATAATGAGGAAAGCTAAAAGAGAAACTGCAAAAGATATTTTGGCAGAAATAAAAGAAAAGACTAGAAAGTCTAGCTCAGCTGTATATAAATGATATACATGTTATGGTTGTATTCCTAGTTAGTTCACACAATGAAATTCTTGGGTATTAGTACCATATTGGTTGGTATGAAGTGTCATACAAAAACAACGCAATACAAGAATACAATGGCCTAAGTGGCTGACAAGAAATATGATAGGAATGCACGTCTGGAACAAAAATAAAGTGTTATTATGTTCATCGTTGGCATTCTATCTAGCCCTTAGAATTTATAATAAAGAACTTAATAATTGTTATTTTGCTCTGGTCAAATGAAAACAATGAGTTGTTCAAATTATGACATTACTCCATGTACGATGGATAAGTTATTATAAATCTTAATGGTGAAACACACACACATAACACTGACGCTAAAATGCCATAAGGCAAAATGATTTGAATTCCACTTATTTGTGGAACCGCCATTTAGGTCATATTAGAAAGGAACGCATGAAGAAACTCCATGCAAATGGATTTTTGGAGTCATTTGATTTTTGAATCGTTTGGCGCTTGCAAATCTTTTCTAAAGAGAATGAGTAAAATACCGTTCATAGGCCAAGAGTTGAATGGGCAACTAACTTAGTGAAAACATACATGATGATGTATGTGGCTCACTGGGCATAGTTGTGCGCGGGAGATTCTTCTACTTCATGAAAACTTCCAACAATGAATTGAGTATATATATGTGGATATATTCGATAAGGAAGAAGTTTGAAACATTTGAATGGATTCAAATAAATTTCAGCATGAAGTGGAAATCATCGTAATAGAAAAGTCAAATATTTATGATTAGATCATTGGGAAATATTTGAATTACGAGTTTTAGCGAACATCTAAGAGAGTTATGAAATTGTTCTACAACTCACGTTTCTTGGAGTATCATAGTGATGATGAAGTATCCAAGAGATGTATCCAAACCTTGTTGGGTCAAAGATGAGATAAGATATTGACGCCATTATATTTTTGTGGATTATGCTTTTGTGACTACCGCTTTTACACTGAATAGAGCATCATCATGATCCATTGAAATGACACCATACGAGTTATGGCATGGGTATGAACCCTGATAGTCTTTTCTTAAATTTTGGTATGCATAGCATAAGTAAATAAGTTTACAACCAAAATCGGATAAATGTCTTTGTTGGTTATCCCAGAAATTTGATTGGGAATTCTTCCCACAAGACAAAGACAAAAGTGTTTGTCAATGTTTCTTATTTCCGAGAAATTGTTTCTAGCGAAGTATTTGAGTGGGAGGACAATAGAACTTGATAAGGTTTATGAACCTGAGCATAATGATCAGAGTAGCGCAACATCGGAAATGGTTCCGGAAGCGTCCACGACGATCATGGCTCCCATGACTACAAAGTGTTTTAGCCATGGAGATCGAAGTACATATTGAACCTTGTAGGTATGGTTTACTTTGTGATCAAATAAATGATTTGTGGACAAAGGATTGATTTTGAACAATGATAAACCAACTACAAACAAAGAAGTTATGATGGGCTCTAACTCCGTTAAAATGGCTATACGCCATGAAATCCAAGATAGATGAATACTTTTTGAAAGTAAATGGATCTATGAAATTGATGGACTTGGATGAAATATCCTTGAAGAAGCTCAACTTGTCGAAAAGTTGTTTACGACAAAGTTCAAAGAGTTGACTACGATAAGATTAGATCTTCCGTAGCAATGCTTATAGTGTATGTGGATTATTCTAGTAATCACTACATATTTATTTTATGAGATATGCTAGTAGGATGGCAAAATACACTACTTAACAGAAGTGTGTATTAAAGGTGTATACAAGATACAACCAATTGTTTTGCTAGTCCGTAGAATACTAGATAGGTATACGAATTTCAATTGGATGAAGTGAGTATCACGGAGTTGGAATCTTCACCAGATGAAATAGTCAAAGAGTTTTTGATTTCATCAGAGACGATGAAGAGGCTTGCATTTGCAAGAAATTAAGTGGGAGCGCTGAGATATATTTATAATACTTTATGTAGATGACATATAGTTGGTTATAAATGATGTAATTATATACTTGATTAAAAGGTTTCATTGAGAAATTAACTTCAATGAAAGGATATGGACTGAAACATATCTAGTGTCAAGATCTATGAAGATAGATTGAAACACAAAATAAGTTTAAGTCAAAGTACATAAAATGGATATTGAAATAGTTTAATATATAAATATTAAGAAAATGTTCTTATCATGTGAAGTTTTAACAAGACTTGAGTGTATCTGACACTCAATGAGTAAAAACACATGAGTGATTATAGATCACAAATAATATGTACACAATCAGATGTCATGTGCTCTTAAAAATGTTATGAGCATGTACCAGAATGATTCATGTGATGATCATTGAAAAACAGTAAGAATATTCTTGAGTACTTAAAAAGAACGAAGGATATATATATATAGTTTTGTATGGAGAAATGACAAACAAATCACTGTAAAGTGTTGCACCGATATTTGTTTTGTCACATATGAAAATAAAAATTTCAATCTCAAATTAGACTAAGTGTTGTTTAAAAGGTAGCAAAACATGATAAAGCACCGGAAGGCCAAGGTGTTATATCTTTACAAATGTAAACTAGATTATTGACTCTAGTGCAAGTGGGAGACTGTTGGAGATATGCCCAAGAGGCAATAATAAAAAGGTTATTATAATATATCTTTGTGTTTATGATAATGTTTACATACCATGCTATAATTGTATTAACCGAAACATTGATACATGTGTGTTATGTGAACAACAAGGAGTCCCTAGTAAGCCTCTTGTATAACTAGCTTGTTGATTAATAGATGATCATCGTTTCATGATCATGAACATTGGATGTTATTAATAACAAGGTTATATCATTATGTGAATGATATAATGGACACACCCAATTTAAGCGTAGCATAAGATCACGTCATTAAGTTATTTGCTACAAGCTTTCGATACATAGTTACCTAGTCCTTATGACCATGAGATCATGTAAATCACTTATACCGGAAAGGTTCTTTGATTACATCAAACGCCACTGCGTAAATGGGTGGTTATAAAGGTGGGATTAAGTATCTGGAAAGTATGAGTTGAGGCATATGGATCAACAGTGGGATTTCTCCATCCCGATGACGGATAGATATACTCTGGGCCCTCTCGGTGGAATGTCGTCTAATAGCTTGCAAGCATATGAATGGTTCATAAGAGACCACATACCACGGTACGAGTAAAGAGTACTTGTCATGAGACGAGGTTGAACGAGGTATAGAGATACCGATGATCAAACCTCGGACAAGTAAAATATCGCGTGACAAAGGGAATTAGTATCGTATGTGAATGGTTCATTCGATCACTAAAATCATCGTTGAATATGTGGGAGCCATTATGGATCTCCAGATCCCGCTATTGGTTATTGGTCGGAGAGAGTTCTCAACCATGTCTACATAGTTCGCGAACCGTTGGGTGACACACTTAAGGTTTGATGTCGTTTAAGTAGATATGGAATATGGAATGGAGTTCGAAGTTTTGTTCGGAGTCTCGGATGGGATCCAGGACATCACGAGGAGTTCCGGAATGGTCCGGAGAATAAGATTCATATATAGGAAGTCACTTTCCAAGTTTGGAAATGATCCGGTGAATTTATGGAAGGTGGTTTCTAGAATTATCCGGAAATAAATCACTATGGAAGGAGGAGTCCCGGAGGGATTCCACAAACCCTAACCAACCAACCAAGTGGGAGGGTGGAGTCCATGGTGGACTCCACCTCCTTGGCCGGCCAAGAAAAGGGGGAAGGGGAGAGTCCCTGTCCCTCTAGGTTTCGTCCATAAGGCAGTTTTTCTGTTGGGGTCTTATTCGAAGACTTTTGGCAAACCCTTGGGGTTCCACCTATATAATGAGGAGGAGAGGGAGGGGGCAGCCCATGGCTTGGCCGCACCACCCCTGCCCCCTTGAGGCCGGCGCCCATGGCACCCCCTCTCCCCAAACCCTAGCACCCCTCCTCCACTACTTCTCCCGCATATGCTTAGCGAAGCTCCGCCGGAGATCTCCATCGACACCGCCACCACGCCGTCGTGCTGCCGGGATTCCGAGGAGGATCTACTACTTCCGCTGCCCGCTGGAATGGGGAGAAGGACGTCGTCATCAACACCGAACGTGTGACCGAGTACGGAGGTGCTGCCCGATCGTGGCACCGTGATCAAGATCTTCTACGCGCTTTTGCAAGCGGCAAGTGATCGTCTACCGCAGCAATAAGAGCCTACTCTTATAGGTTTTGGAAATCTTCAAGGTTTAGTCTCGTTCATCCCCTCGTTGCTCCCATCTTCTAGATTGCATCTTGGCTTGGATTGCGTTCTCGCGGTAGGAAATTTTTTGTTTTCTATGCAACGAATCCCTACAGCGTTTACAAGTGCTTGAGGTTAACATAGGCACATCCCCTTGTTCTCCCCGCACCAGGTCTTGATGTCGGCCTTTTGCTTGATGACCAGAAGCTCCGCCACGAGCAGAGCAGAGATAGTGAAGCTCCATAGTGTGGGGGCTTGAGGCACCGACATATATAGCTTCCGTTCACGAGTATGGGAGTACGAAGATGTTAAAATTTATTGTTCCAATAACAAATTGGAGAAATAGAAATAGTTAGGAGTTTTTTTTCCTATGCAGAGAAGTACTTACCACACAATTGTGCCGCATCTCCCACTCTTGATGAGCACTTCATGTTACTTCTGATTGGACACCATTATCTCTCTCAACACAAGTCATCACAGAGATTGATTAATTGACATGGCATGCAGTATAAACAAATACATAATCAATAAGACATCATGATGTTCTCTATGCACAAATTCTCAATCACCTCCTCCTTTGATGTGCTGAACTGCATGCCATTTGATATTGAAACTGAACTAAAACATTGATCACACGATGGAACCATTAAGATTATCTAAAAACTTCAATAAAGTTTGCAGTTGATTATAAATGGCTATGTGATAGGTTTGGGATTTAGCGTGCAAACATGTGATCTAAAAAAGAGAGATACGCCCCTCTATATATCCAATATGTACGCATTATAAGCTTGATCGATCATCATGAGATTGGACTGTAAATGGTTTAGTTCTTCCTCCACATATCTACACATGCAGCTAATCCCAGATAATCCAAATAAAATTCTTTTAAGTTTAACACTGAACCATGCAGAAATCATTGATGGCATACCATACAACACCGAACGATTTTGTGCCTCGATGATGCGATTACTACGCCGTGGCGACCTCCTTCCGTCTGCGCCCCTTCGGCCAGCCACAGCCGCCGCGACGCCTTGGTCGTCCCCGTTGGCCACCAGGGCCAAGTCTGGAGCTCCGCTGCCTACCCTGCCCTGATCTCTGCTCTGCCCTCGGCTCGCTCTTCCTCTGCCTCGGCTACTTTCCGTAGTGCGGCTGGCCACGCGAGCGATCGCGGCCGATCGGCGTTCGCGTATGCTCCCGCAGTCCCACGCGCGTCCCTCATCTGTGCGGTGCTCTGGGGCCACCAGGAGGGGAGGCACCTGAGTGTCGAAGTACCAGCTGGATGCGTGAAGGGCTGGATGGATGACGAGGGGGATGGTGAGGCGGCGACGGTGCGATTGGATAGAGGGGGAGACTGGGAGAGAAGGAGGTGCACGCGAGGGAGGTCTTGCTTGGAAGGGGAGAGATGGTTGTGAGATACTCCATGGTCTGGCACACCATGACTAACCTGCACAGCACGTCCATGACAGGCATCACCCTGATGGCCTGATCGGCAACACCACGACCGACCTGCAGCACGTCCATGACCAGCAGCGTGTCTAAGCATCATGTGCATGACCGGCAGCACCATTGGGACAGATTAAGGAAAAAACTTTCTTAATTAATCTGTATTGATTACCGAATAATGTCGTGATATGATTAGCGCTAAAGAGGGGCTACTTACCTTGAATGTAGATCGGACGATTGGAAAGGTAGATTGGACGGATGGATTTTAAGCGGAGGTTTTGAGATTATACCGAACGGTCAGGATGTTCCTAATCTCTTTCACCAAACGCGTTGTATGACGACCAACTGAAATATAATAGTAAAGATAACGTTGTGCTTCGAAAACTCGAAGCTGTATTCAACAGTGGAGAGACTCAAGAAACGCACTAAGCCCAAGCAAAAATACACTCCTGAAACGCCAGCCCACTAAGGCCTTGTTTGGTACTAGTGTTTTAGTAGGGATTAGTGGGGATAATACTCTAGAGTATTGGGTGAATCACTTTTGTCACCCAATCCCCACAAAACCCCAACCCCAATCCACTAGGTAGGAGTAGAGTATTGGGGATTGAAAAAATTACACTAAAATTTGGGGAAAAGTGGGGATAAGTGGGAATTAAACTCGCTCATACTTTAGCACCAAACATGTATTGGGGATAAGTGGGGATTTGAAACTTGGAGCGGATTATCCCCGCTAACCCCACTAAAACTCTAGGACTGTACCAAACAAGGCCTAAGAAGGAGAAAGTGGCCCACGCCACCATCTCCATTTCCCCATCCACAGGGTCTGCAGCTGCCTCACACGCGCACGGTCGCACCTCAATCGCACCCGCACCTCACCAGGCAGAGACGCCACCAGCACACAAGAAGACGGCGGCGGGATGTTCCTCCGGCGGATCCTCAGCGGCGGGGGCGGGCTGGCGGCCCTGCGCTCCGCGCGGGCGGTGAAGCAAACGACGGGGATCGTGGGGCTCGACGTGGAGCCCGAGGCGCGGAAGGTGCTCATCGGGCTCTACACGCGCGCCCTCGACGAGATCAAGGCCGTCCCCGAGGACGAGGGCTACCGGAAGGCCGTCGAGTCATTCACCCGCCACCGCCTCCAGATCTGCCAGGAGGAGGAGGACTGGAAGCGCATCGAGGACCGCATCGGCTGCGGCCAGGTCGAGGAGCTCATCGAGGAGGCCCAGGACGAGCTCAAGCTCATCGGCAAGATGATCGGTTCGTAGCCCCCCTCTCTCTGCGAACCACCCCCATGTCAGCTCCCGTTTCCCTCTACGATCACCCCCTGTTTTGCCTCGATTAGTTGGGTTTATTTGATATGGAGGTCTGATCTATGTGGAATAATTAGGGTATTCGATGTGAGGGGCTACCTGCTACAGTTCTGTTCCATTCAACTTATACGTTTGACCTGATAGGCGATTTACCGATTCGTGCATTAGTACATTTATATAGCAATTGGTACGAGTTTCTACTCCCTCAGTTAGCACTGGTTAGTGTCTAGTAATTTTGGGATGAGCTATAGCTTATAGCGGATTACGCTGGTAGGACAAATGCCTGAAACTGCTACTAGGCTGTTTGCCCATTTGGTGCCAGTGATGTCTGCTCTTGAATACGGGGAAATGCTTTCATGAGTTGCCTGCTGCCTGTTCCTTTTGAGAAATGTCCTTACAGGTGTTCATTTAGTGCAAATGGTTAAGGTTGCATATCTGTAGGTAATGTTTGTTGTTTAAGTATAATGGATTGACAACCTTTGTCAGCAGATTAAGCTTTGTATGAAATTTTGTTGATGTCCATGACCAGCATTGGTCTATACAAGCCTGAATGTCAACTGCTGCATCCTAATTTTGCCATACTTCTGGTCTCACGGTGGATTGCTATACTGGAAAAATTGATTGATCTTGAATCCAGTTCGGGAGCTCAACGGGTGCCACATCAGGAAATGCTTAGTTTTCTTACTAGTGTCCTCTCATTAGTCATTAGAACAGTACATTGAAGTAATGCATTTGCTTTGTCGAATTTAGGTTAAGTGCATCTCCATCCCATTTTAAACTGAGATACTATGCAAAGAAATTGTGATTACTGTATACGCCTGATTTTGTCTAGCTAAGCCTAATATTGAAATGAGTCTGAAATCTGGCTATGTTGTTGGGTCGACTCTGAACTTGTTGTCGCCTGCTGTTCGCATATTTGCTCCAATTGTTTTGGAGTGATGGCACAGGAAGGGAGGAATCTGATGTCGTTACCATTGAAAAATAAGACATCAAATTATCCAGAAGCACCTCAACTTGTAGTTTTCGTAAGAAAGAGGTCCACATACCGAGTTATTATTCCCTTACAGGGAGATAGTTGTTCTGCCATAATTCCATTTGACCAACTTCATGGGCGCTTTTTTTGTCGAAAAAACGCAATGGGTCTTTGCGTTTTATTTCAATTAGAAGTTACTGTTTCTTTCAAGCCTCCTAAGAGCACCCACGGGCGCCAGGGATTTAATCACATCTGTTTTGCATAGTTCCCGGCCGTTTTCATTGCATCGACGCATACATAAGCCACCGACGCTTGGACAATACATGGAAATCAGAGTTAGCTGGCTGCCGGTGCTTAGTGTTTCCAGGAACTAACTCAATTAGCGTCTCAATTAGCACCAACGGATTGTGGGTGCTCTAAGATCATCCACAATGCGGCACTAATTCGCCGACGCTAGGAGTAAAATACTGGCCGTTTTGGTAGTTGCACCATCGTTCCTGGCTGTTTTTCTAGTGTAAGCGCAAAAACTGGAGCGGGACAGTTACACAATACCTGTAAAAATCAGGGCTCTCAGGCGGTGGGCGCTAGCTGCATTTTGGCAACTGACATGAACCCACAGATTTTTAAGCACCTCTGCATTGGCCATGCTCTAAGAGGAAGATATTACAACAGATATGCAGTTAGTGTTGTCCCAGATCATCGGCAGAGCTACCCTAAGTTCGGTGATGCCAGCTCTGGCCCAAAGCTTGGCTTCCTCTGTTCTGCGCGAGACCAGGGTGTTGATTGCTGGTTTTGCGTCATTGAATCCACAGTTGTTGCGCATCATCCAGGTGGTGAGCAGTGTTGCGGAAGCAAGGCCCTTATGCATGGGTTTATTAGGGTGTATTGCCAGGCCCTTATATTATGGGGGCTTTAGCAAGTGAGATAGGCTGACTAGATGCATTAAGCTCTTTATGGCACCGAATTTTCTTAGGTCCGAGTTACCTTCTCTGAATTTAGGAATTCCTATCTTGTACACATATGATTGCTTGTCTTATGCTAGTTCGTTTTGTCTGTGGGAGTGATCAGATCACACTGCGCAAACTAGATGGCAGATAGATATCCATGAGGTGTACTACCTCCGATCGGTTTTAATCGACGCGGGAGTGTGCCTACTTATATACTAGGGTTGTGTTAGCTCCGCGTCGATCTTTTCTGATCGGAGGGAGTAACAGATGATATTCCGTTTTAGTGTATTTGATGTTTAGAGCAAACATCATACTTGTGAATCTTTAATCTGGGGGACTGTCACCTTATATGCTTCATACCTAACACAGTAAAAGAACTGTTTCTTTCAGTGTGATAAATTGAAAAGCAACCTGTTGGTTGGTTATGTAAGATGTTTTGTTGAATGCAAGAACTGAAACATTTTCTCGCTAATCACTGATTTGCGAAGTTACTCACCGTGGATGCACTTCATTGATGCTTTTGTTGATTGCTGTTTTTTTTAGTACCGTGAGATGCTTTAGGCAATTATGTACACTATGCGAATCTCCAGTTGATACAAAAACTTTCATTATCAGTTCGTTTAATTACTATGTCGCAATGCATGGCAGAGTGGGATCCCTGGGGCGTTCCTGATGACTACGAATGTGAGGTTATTGAAGATGACACACCTATTCCCAAGCATGTTCCTCAGCACAAGCCTGTTGCACTTCCTGAGGAGTTCTTCAAGGCACTAGATGCCATGAAAGCAGATCCAGCTCTGAAGGGTGATTCTCCTCCACAAGTGAAGTCATGAAACTTGAGCTCTCTGAGATGCATGCACCTTTTGCAGTGTGTAGTGAGACTAGTTTCATGTGTCGTTTGACTGCAATATGCTTGATGTAGCAAGCAGAATAAATTTGTTTGTCAATGTGAATGTGAATGCGTTTTTAACGCATCACTTCAACACAGTAAAGCTTGTCTGATGAGTTAATTACTGCGAACATTGTTTATTGTTTTCTGTTAATTGATGTTGATGAAAGATTAAAAGCTCAAATGCTAGTTGGTTTTTTATTACCATTTCATGTTCTATAGAACCCAGCACTCCCTTGGTGACAGTGACTGGTGTTTGCCTGGAACCTATATTGGAAATTACTTCAGCATTTTAGAACCACCGGTTCTATAGATATTTAGCAGTTGTTCCTTTAGGTAGTAAACTTGTAATGGTACAGTATTTTTTCTCTGCATACACTAATTTCTTTTTCAAGAATTATAACTATTTAAGAAAAAAGGGTGTTCATCATCATGAAGTAAAGCCAGATCAAGTCAAAAATAATGCAATGTTCCCTAAAAGAAAACTCATGTAATGGTATAGTCAACACTGGAGCAAAATTAAGGAAATTATGTAATAGATCTATTAGACAATGAATCA
This sequence comes from Lolium perenne, assembly GCF_019359855.2. Taxonomy (NCBI): domain Eukaryota; kingdom Viridiplantae; phylum Streptophyta; class Magnoliopsida; order Poales; family Poaceae; genus Lolium; species Lolium perenne. The sequence continues at coordinate 282,061,820 of NC_067247.2, read as the reverse complement.
GTATTTGTTGCATTTGCCGGGCAATGTGGTTATTGTTAATGAACCTGGCAGGGCTTGCCAATGCTCAAGGACACGCAGGCTAGAGAGGTTTTCGACAGAATTGTGAAGATCGAGGTCAGTAATCGCTGGCTGATGGACATGGCAGAGGACAACTACGATGCCATGGATTTGATCAGACTATGGTCTGCCTTAGATCAGGCTGATAGCTTCACATGGTCTTGCTCACGGACAAGACTACATTCAGCAAAATCAACCTACCACAGACTTTGGCAGGGGGCGGAGATGTTTGCAGCTGCAAATTGTATTCGGAATGCAGGGTGCCTCTCAAGTGCCAAATCTTCATGTGGCTAGCAATCAAACACAGGCTTTGGACGACTGGCCGAAGGCAAGCCACGGTTTACACCTTATGTCTCCAGGAACCTGAATCTACCGAGCACATACTTGGCCGATTTTTTTTAATAATATGAATTAATTATTTATTTCTAGGAATAGTCCTCGTTTTCAACAAATTTCAAAAGTGTGACTCGGTCGGCCAGCAGCGGACCGACCGGAGTTTAGAAAACCGACTGGGAGTTCAGTGTCAGCACTAGTTGGTCGATAGTTGACCAATTGGTTTGCATGGTTTTGGTTTAAAGTTAGTAGGAGTGATATCCTCGGGCAGTTCTCGCGCCATTCTTTTGCCGCCACCGCTTTCCCACCATATGTTTCCGCCACCGTTTTTCCGCCATATGTTCCCGCCATGTTAGCCGGTTGACCAATTGGTCAGCTATCGATCAACTAGTGCTGTCGGTTTTCTAAACTCCGATCGGTCCACCTGAGTCACACTTTTGAAATTTGTTGAAAACGCGTGCTATTCCTAGAAATAAATAATTAATTTGTATTATTAAAAAAATCGCCCCACATTCTTGTGCAATGTGTCTTTGCCAGACAAGTGTAGCACTTGGAGTGCCGCAGCTTGAGGTTGTGGCACTGGTCTTGGATGATCACCTGAAGGATTGGTGGCTAAATACTCGCAACAACCTTGATGTGAGAAGAAAAAAGAAATTGGATGCCTGGACCACTCTGATATGCTGGAGCTTATGGAAGCAGCGCAATGCCAAGGTATTTGGCAACCTGACATGAGTATGCAATGAAGATGTATTTGCTGCCAGGATTGTGGAAAACATGAAGCTCTGGACAGAGTCACAGAACTAAGAGCATCTCCAGTCGTGTCCCCAAAACCATCCTCCAAAGCAATTTGGGGTGCGCCGGACAAAAAACCGTTCCAGCCGCGTCCCCCAAAGCCCATTTTTGTCCGGCGCGGTCCGATATAGTGTCCGGCGCTCCGAGCCCATCCCCGTCCCACAGGGGACGCACCGGGCACGCCGGACACAACGAAAAGCGAGGCGGGGAGTGGCGGGGCCGACCCGTCAGCGACTCATTCAAGCTGCTCCATATAAATTTCCTTCTTGACCATCTACTACAAATCCATCAGGCTGCTCCATATAAATTTCCTCTTCAAGCTCTCCATTTAGGAAAGCAGTCTTAACATCCATTTGATGAATGAGAAGACCATGTGAGGCAGCCAAGGATAGTAGCACTCGAATGGTGGTCAATCTGGCAACAGTGTTGGAGATATGCCCAAGAGGCAATAATAAATGGTTATTATAATATATCTTTGTGTTTATGATAATGTTTACATACCATGCTATAATTGTATTAACCGAAACATTGATACATGTGTGTTATGTGAACAACAAGGAGTCCCTAGTAAGCCTCTTGTATAACTAGCTTGTTGATTAATAGATGATCATGGTTTCGTGATCATGAACATTGGATGTTATTAATAACAAGGTTATGTCATTAATGAATGATGTAATGGACACACCAAATTAAGCGTAGCATAAGATCACGTCATTAAGTTCATTTGCTATAAGCTTTCGATACATAGTTACCTAGTCCTTTGATCATGAGATCATGTAAATCACTTATACCGGAAGGGTACTTTGATTACATCAAACGCCACTGCGTAAATGGGTGGTTATAAAGGTGGGATTAAGTATCTGGAAAGTATGAGTTGAGGCATATGGATCAACAGTGAGATTTGTCCATCCCGATGACGGATAGATATACTCTGGGCCCTCTCGGTGGAATGTCGTCTAATTAGCTTGCAAGCATATGAATGGTTCATAAAATACCACATACCACGGTACGAGTAAAGAGTACTTGTCAGGAGACGAGGTTGAACAAGGTATAGAGATACCGATGATCAAACCTCGGACAAGTAAAATATCGTGTGACAAAGGGAATCAGTATCGTATGTGAATGGTTCATTCGATCACTAAGTCATCGTTGAATATGTGGGAGCCATTGCGGATCTCCAGATCCCGCTATTGGTTATTGGTCGGAGAGAGGTCTCAACCATGTCCGCATAGTTCGCGAACCGTAGGGTGACACACTTAAGGTTTGATGTCGTTTAAGTAGATATGGAATATGGAATGGAGTTCGAAGTTTTGTTCGGAGTCTCGGATGGGATCCAGGACATCACGAGGAGTTCCGGAATGGTCCGGAGAATAAGATTCATATATAGGAAGTCATTTTATAAGTTTGAAAATTATCCGGTGCATTTATGGAAGGTTCTAGAAGGTTCTAGAAAAGTCCGGAAGAAATCACTATGGAAGGCGGAGTCCCTAAGGGACTCCACCAAGCTTGGCCGGCCAACCCTAAGGGGGTGGAGTCCCATGTGGACTCCACCATAGGTGGCCGGCCATCCCACCTAAAGGAAAGGTGGGAGTCCCACCTTGGGTAGGACTCCCCCCTTGAGTAGGTTTCCCACCTATGGGAGGTTTTGTTGTTGGGGTCTTATTCGAAGACTTGGACTACAACTCTTGGGGATTTCCACCTATATAATGAGGAGGAGAGGGAGGGGGCAGCCACTCTTGGCCGCACCATCAAAGGGTGCCCATGGCCGGCTCCCTAGCCACCCCCTCTCCCCAAACCCTAGCCTCTCCTCCTCTACATAATACTCCCACAGTGCATAGGCGAAGCCCTGCCGGAGTTCTCCACCACCACCGCCACCACGCCGTCGAGCTGCCGGGATTTCGAGGAGGATCTACTAATTCCGCTGCCCGCTGGAACGGGGAGAAGGACGTCGTCATCAACACCGAACGTGTGACCGAGTACGGAGGTGCTGCCCGATTGTGGCACCGTCAAGATCTTCTACGCGCTTTTGAAAGCGGCAAGTGATCATCTTCTGCAACAACGAGATCTAATCTCGTAGGCTTTGGAAATCTTCAAGGGTTAGTCTCGTTCATCCCCTCGTTGCTACCGTCTTCTAGATTGCATCTTGGCTTGGATTGCGTTCTCGCGGTAGGAAATTTTTTGTTTTCTATGCTACGAATCCCATCAATGGTATCAGAGCCGTGTCTATGCATAGATTGGTTGCACGAGTAGTACACAATTGTTTTGTGGGCGTTGATGCTTTGTTGTCTTTAGTTCCTGTACTTTGCATCTTGCGGCATGGTGGGATGAAGCGACTCGGGCTAACTTTACATGACCGCGTTCATGAGACTTGCTCCACGTTCGACATGTAACTTGTATTGCATAAGTGGCTTTGCGGGTGTCTGTCTCTCCCACCATAGTGAAGATTCAATTTACTCTTTCTATTGACAACATTAGTATCACCGTTGTGGTTCATGTTCGTAGGTAGATTGGATCTTACTCGAAAACCCTAAACCACGTAAAATATGCAAACCAAATTAGAGACGTCTAACTTATTTTTGCAGGGTTTGGTGATGTGATATGGCCATGATGTGATGATGAATATGTATGAGATGATCATTATTGTATTGTGGCAACCGGCAGGAGCCTTATGGTTGTCTTTAAATTTCATGTTGAGTAGTATTTCAAAGTAGTTGTAATAGTTGCTACATGAGGTGAACAACCATGAAGACGGCGCCATGGACCTTGACGCTTCATGACGATGATGGAGATCATGCCCGTTGATGATGGAGATCATGTCTGTGCTTTGGAGATGAAGATCGAAGGCGCAAAGACTAAAGGGCCATATCATATCACATATGAATTGCATGTGATGTTAATCCTTTATGCATCTTATTTTGCTTAGAACGCGACGGTAGCATTATAAGATGATCCCTCAAATTAATATCAAGATAATAAAGTGTTCTCCCCTCGTATGCACCGTTGATATAGTTCGTCGTTTCGAAGCATCTCGTGATGATCGGATGTGATAGACTCAACGTTCACATACAACGGGTGTAAGCCATGTTGCACACGCGGAATACCTGGGTTTGCTTGACGAGCCTAGCATGTACAGACATGGCCTCGGGACAACGGAAACCAAAAGGTTGAACACGAGTCATATGGATGATATGATCAACATGTTTATGTTCACCATTGAAGCTACATCATCTCACGTGATGATCGGTTTTGGTGTAGTGGATTTGGATCGTGTACCACTTAACAACTATGAGGGATGTTGTATTAAGTGGGAGTTCATTAGTAATTAGATTAAAACATGAACTAATTATCATGAACATAGTGTGAGTAGTATTTTGAATTAATTTTGTAGTATTGGCATCCGTTTTCTACCATGCTCTAGTCTTGAAATTGAGATAGAAATACTGTTAAGTCTGACAAGAAACTTTACGGACTGGTACCGTATTGTTAAAGAATCAAGAAATGATTAAGTCCTATTGCAAATTTTTAGTAAACCTCACATTGTTGATTCAAGGAGCTATGGTTTCAATTAGTACCTAAAGTCATCTTGTCTTCGTGAAACTTGAAGTTCAAATCTGTTTGAAAAGTAAGGAGCTGAAAATTTTGTTTTCAGAAATAAGCAAGGTATAAGATATATGTGATATCTAAGACCTTGTTGCAAGGTGATAGAATATAATTTGGTGAGACTACATAAACTCATAAGTTTTATGGGAATGTATGAAGGTTGAAGACGCCAGGCGTCCCAATCCTCCAACTATTGGGGCACTAATGATATTCGCATATTCATGAAGTGATCGTCCTTAGTATGCACCGTTGCTAAGACTCGTAGTTTCGAAGCATCACGTGATGATCGGGTGTTATAGATTCTACGTGTGCATACAATGGGTGCAAGCCAGATTTGCACATGCGAATACTGAGGTTAAACTTTACGAGCCTAGCATGTACAGACATGGTCTCGAAAAGTCGTCATGATATGATGGATAAAATTATGAGTGAAATTGTTCATCATATTAAAAGGTTACTAATAGTGAAATCCGGAACACTTGTCATATGATGATCAACTTCAAAGTAAGAACCTCAAGGTTATTGGTATTTGACCAACAAACCTAGAAGTTATTGATGTTGAAGTGTTTTTCTGAATAATGAGGAAAGCTAAAAGAGAAACTGTAATATCCCAGGTTTAGAGGCAACAAAATGAGAGAACACCAAAGTGTGCATTGCATTCATGCATAGAAAATCCGGGGAATTTTCGCGCTTTCAAATCAAACTTACCACAGTAACTGAAGTTTCACTTGACTTGCTGGAATTGAAGTAGATCATCAAGTCAAGCGCTATAAACTTCACTGTGATCTTTGTTAAAACCTTGTTTTGGGTAGAGATGATTTGATCTATGGATTAGATCAAATGGAATTAGTTTTACAACAACACATTCTTTAAGAATCAAACCCTAACTTATTAAACACTTAAAAGTTAACAACTACCTTTGTGTGTAATTTAATTCACTTCTAAACTTATTACCAAATAAGGTATACCACATGGTCTAAAGTGCATAAAAGCCACACATTCTTATTTAAATCATAAATTATTAAGTATATGGAATATCATAAAACTAAATCCATTTACATTACGATTTATAGTTCAAACTATTTGAATCAAACTGACTATGAGTATTTTGAAACTCATATGATCATGCCTGGATGAAATCAAACACCAACTATCCAAATTTGAGGAATAACCTTCAACCTTGATCTTTTGATCAATTTTATAATATAAATCCAATCCAATATGATATAGTGACTCATCCACAATAATAAAACCATCCACAAGATATTTAGTAACAAATGCCACTTGGCTATCCAAAAATAAATCATATGAGGGGATAAGGATCTTGCCACATAGGATGAAAATATCTACAAGACTTGCTTTCCAAGCTATGCCACCTCATGCTCAAAGGATTGCTATGGATGAGGGCATGACACCCAAGCACCTTACTCATCAAACCAACACAAGAGTCACCACCTATGTGTCATGATACTAGGGCTTGCCCAAGCCTATAAATAGAGCCACACCCTTCATCCATTTGGACATCTTGTACCATGCTACAAGGAAACCAAACACTTGAGACCTTCCATATGAATTAGCTAGGATCAAGATGAAGAAGCTAGGAGGTGGAGGCATACCACAAGAAGAAGGTTTATCAGATTTCCTGAAGAACAAGCTTCAGAAGATACCAAGGTAGAATTCCTAGGGAAAACATATATTTAGAGGATCATATCATCATCTCTTGAGTAGGACCTTAGGATATTCCAAGACATTGAGAAGTGAGAGAAGTTATAATACTAATCATAGCCATGTTCATACAAGAATACTAGAGTAGTACTAATCTTAGTTGTTTAAGACAACATTTGATCTTGGAGGTGAGAACCCTATTCCAATAGCAATACCTTAGGAAACCAATTCCATAATCATCAGAACTTGGTATTAATTATAAACCCTAAGAATCTAGGATGAGTGTGATGAGAAGAATATTAAAGAGGGATTAGTGAGGAATGAGTGGATCTTGTCTAATGCATGATTATACCTTGTAGATATAGATGATAAGTTAAACCCATATGTTTAATATATATCATCTACCACATGAAATAATAAGTATATCACTAGTAGTTAACCCCAGACCAAACCTCATGCCTTGTATGGAGGAGTAACCCCAGCCAATTTAGCATAACCTAGCTTATGTTCATATTCTAATCTTAGTTGTGTATCACCTTGGTAATCACTACTAAAATCCTAGACCACATTTGAATTTCAATCCAAGTATCACTTTAGATTACAAGTAAAACCCTGCCATGCCTCATGCCTATTTTATACTTCAATTAATGAAGCATCATCAAATTCTTAAACCCTAAGAACTATCATATACATAAAATCATGAACCAATTCCATACCCTTTGCCATTTGTTGAACTCTAGACATAATTCAACTATATGTGAGTAATCACTACGTTTAAGCAATAGAAAAATATAATATGTTCACCATGCACATGTTCTACATTTTAAAAGCATTTAAACAGATTTGATTTCTAAATTTAAAAGCACTTGAGATGAACCCTAAAATAATATCTATTTGAATCTTAACTTATACCTCATAAGAACCAAAATTAATCAATTATAGATGGTTGTTTAAAAACAAAACAAGACAGTGAGTATCATTATCAAATTGTTATGATATTCAAATAATTTAGAACCTGCAAAACCAAACAGAATTCAAATTTGAATTCAAATAGCAAATTCAAAACAGAAAAGAGTAAAGAGAGAAAAAGAAAAGGAGGCTTACCTGGTTTACACAGCCGTCAGCCAAAGACCGCAGCCCATGGACAGCCCAGCCTTGGCCCAGCACCGTAGCCCAGCACCAACCCACCTGACCACTTACCGTTTCGCCGCTGGCAGAAAACAAAAGGGGGCCGTCGTCTTCCTCCCCGGCATCGACAGCGCAGAGAGGAAGCTCCGCCACGTCCTCGACGAGGATAAGCTCGGCCCGGGTGCCGCAGAAGGTTCCAGAACTCCACTCTATACTCCTCGCGTCCGAGCCTATCCAAAACCATCAAGATTCACGCCCAGAACAACGATGACATTGTCGTCCTATCCCGACCACTGCCGCCGGCGAGATGACGCTTCTGACCACCTCGAGCCCTATAAGTATGTCTGGAGCACCGCCAGGAAACCCTAGCACCTCTCCACCTATCCATTTCTTCTCAGATCTCCTCTAGCCCTCGGTTTCTTCCTCTACTGGTCGCCGGTGACCATCATGGCGCCGTCAACTGGAGTCACCCCGGAGCTCACTAGTTGGTCGAGGAGATGCGCCTCGACGTCGCCGTTCTACTGGCAAAGCTACGCATCAAGGGGAGCTCGGAGCGACGCCAATTTTGGATTTTCCCCTTGCAGCAGATCGCCGGGAATGGCGAGGTCCTCATCGTCTCCGTCATCCATCATCTTCGCCGACCACACCATCATACTCAGGGTATGATTCCACGTCTGTAGAGCATACTCTCGCTTCCTAGAACCGTCTCTAGCTCGAAATCGATATTTGGCCGGAGCCCGCCGCCGCAGACGTGTTCACCGGCGATGCTCCGGTGACCATTGGATGGTGGCGTTCACGCTCGTTTGTTCAGCAGCAAACCCTGGTTCGAACGCGCTAGGTTAGGTAGTCTCTGGGGGTTCCTATCGTCGTTTCCGTAGCTCGCCGGAGCATCACCGGCGACCTCTCCGGCGAGAACGACGTGTCACCGCCACCTCAACTCTGTTGACTGGTCGTTGCCCGCGTGGCAACTGACTCAGTCAACAGGCCCACATGTCTGTGTCTGTGGGTAAAACTGAATCGGTATGTTTAGTAATTATCATTTGAATTAAAAAACCAGTAAATAGTGAAAACTTTGCAAAATCATAGAAAATTCATTTCAAATCAGAAAAATATGAATCATATATCAAAATGCTCACAAAAATAAACTCTATTCAAATAAATTATAAAACAAAAATGTGTGTCAAAATAAAAATTCACTTATTTTTATTCTTTATTAATTATGTCTTTCTAATTGTTTAAAATGCAAATTGAATTCAATAAATGATTAAGTTCCAAAAGTAAATAATAACTATTTAGGAACTAAATAAAATGTTAGGATTAATTTTCTCAATCATCTTGTCATTCATTTTAAATATTAGTGTTAATTCAGAAACCCTAATTTGCCTATTACTGTTTTCTATTTTCTTTAAATAGTAATAACTCAAGAAAATATTAAAAGCTAATATTATTTTGGTAGCCCAACAATTATTCACTTAAACCTCTTTAGTTAATAAGTTAAATACTTTAAACCTAATAACAAATTATTAAACCCTGAATCTTAATTAAACCAAAATAGGAGTTACTCTAATTATTAAATCTTGTGAAAATTAATAAAATATCAAACCATCACTAATGTTGTTTCAAAGTAATTAGTAACCACACCTATATTGCCAATCATCATTTTAGGAGTTGTACCATAATTTAGAAACCCTAGTTTCAATTGAGTAAGACCTTGATTCCATTATTTCATGTGATCATTCCACCTTAGAAGCAACTCTAAAACCCTAGTTATGTGTCACATGTGATCATGTGAGATTTACTTGACATATAGAACCCTAATAAGCAACAATTGAATGCATTCTTATGATCCACTAGCATAAAACCAAGTCACATGAGATTATCATTGCATGTCCCTATTCTTAATTAAAGCCTATATGATTCACTAGTGCCACCTAGGTATAAACCCTAGCTTGTTACCACATGTTAGCACCATTGATCATCAATCCTATATACCACACCATTAGGATCAACCTCAACCATCAAACCCTAGTAGAACTATAATGATGAACCCTAGTACCAATCTTGTGTAGTAATTCACAACACATGCTCCTATCCAACTAAACCCTACTTATAGAGTAATAAACCACTTAGTCTAAGAACCATTAGTGTTGCTTAGTAAAGCCATTGTGTAGCAATAGTAAATCCTAACTCATAGCATCGCCTTGACCATTATTCCTTGATATAATCCCTATGATCAACCTTAGTAACAAAACTACCCATACTTGTTGTATATAGATCCATCCAACTTAAGAATCTAACTAATTCCTATTAGTGAACTAAAGGAATCCAATAATAAACCCTAGAGTTACATAGCTCCTATGTATAGTACTTCATATTCTTATTTAACATGTTCTTCAAAAGTTATTCTTTTGAAGTACAAATGTCAATCAAACCTTAGAAGCCCTAATCCTTCTTTGAAATACTCATTATTTCTTAAATAATATGTTCTTCAAAAGTTATTCTTTTGAAGTATAATATAAGTAATCATCAACCATGTCCTGTAGAACTTAAAATTGACAACTGCTCTTTATATATTATTCCACCACTATTCCTTATGTGCATGATTATTATGATGTCTTATATCACTTGGTTATGATGCTAATATAACCAAACCCTAATAAGAACCTTGTTTGAGAACCATTTCTAAAAGTGCAACCAACCCTAAAGAAATCTTTACAACTCATACATCTGTTATCACCAGAATTTGACCGAGTCAGAGGTGGGCCGCGATCAAGATGGATTTGAAGAATATACATAGAAGAATTACGTGAATCGGCCTTACATGCAAAGTTTGGGCTAGTTGGCCCGTGTATCTGTAACATAGTAGGATACGTGTCGTTTAGGTAGAGTTTGTCTCGTGCACGGTGGGGATTATTCCCACGTTAGAAAGTCCCCTGGACTATAAATATGTATCTAGGGTTTATGGAATAAACAACAACCAACGTTCAACCAACAAATCAATCTCGGCGCATCGCCAACTCCTTCGTCTCGAGGGTTTCTACCGGTAAGCATCATGCTGCCTAGATCGCATCTTGCGATCTAGGCAGCACAAGCTTTATGTTGTTCATGCGTTGCTCGTACTGAAGCCTTTTTGATGGCGAGCAACGTAGTTATCTTAGATATGTTAGGGTTAGCATTGTTCTTCGTATAATATGCTATCGTAGTGCAACCCTTGCATATCTAGCCGCCCTCACACCTATCTTAGGTGTGGGGGCGGCACCCCGCTTGATCATTATTTAGTAGATCCGATCCGTTACGGTTGCTCCTTGTTCTTCAAGGATTAGTTTAATATCTGCAATAGTTAGGCCTTACAAAGGGTTGGAGGATCCAACAGCACGTAGGGTGTCGTTTGCTAGTCCTAGACAGGATGTTCCGGGGATCAACCTCGTGTTGGTTTTTAGGCCTTGTCTAGGATCGGCTTACGATCACCGTGCGTGGCCGCGAGGCCCAATCGTGAGTAGGATGATCCGATTATGCGGTGAAAACCCTAAATCGTCGTAGATCGCATTAGCTTTATCTTGATCAAGCAGGACCACCATATATTCGTGCACCTCGTACGAATCATGGGTGGATCGGATCTTTGAGCCGATTCACAGGATAACCTGAGAGCCGATCGAGGCTCGTATTTAATGTTTACGTGTATGCCATGCAGGAAACTAAGCGAGGCATCTCCATCACCTTCCTGACCAGGTATAGGTCAGGTGGCACGCCCTTGCATCAGCATCGGACGTGTGTACCAGAGGCTTTGCGGGCCGTCGCTCGGAGGGACCAGGGCCAGCCGCAGCCCTAAGTTGTTCCCGGCTCTACTGTGTTGCCCGTCGCTGCCCGCCGGTGGGTTTTGACCGCAACACATTCTGGCACGCCCGGTGGGACAAGCTTCGTCATCAACCACATCGCCATCTACCTCTGAGATGGCGGACGGCACTCCAGTCACGTACGAGGATCTGACCGACGAGCTCAAGAAGAAGTATGACGAGGTCAAAGCAATCCTCGAAGCCGACCTCATCGGCTCTTTCCACAAAACCCGTTCACATGGCATCAGGTGGAAGGGGTTCACGCCTGATGGTGCACTCGATGGGATAGACCTCTCTGCCCCGTTAGAAGAACGCACCAGGTCCCTGCGGCAGGAGATCAACTACTTGGTGGCTCACTCGCTACACCGCCACTCTGAGAACCTGGTAAACACGTTGGAGCGTGTCGCTCTTCGGGTGATCCAGGAGATCATGAGGCACCAGTACTCGCCGTCAGGATCAGCTCTCGGGACGCATCAAGGAGAGTTGCCACTCCAGTCCCGTCCACCGCTGCCATTTGCGTTGGCAGCACCAGAAGTGCCGAATTCACCGGCATTCGTCGTCTACAAGAAGGGTGGTTACCCTAGTGAGTGCAAGATCTTGCATGAGGCGCCTAAGGAGATCCCTCACGGGTACATGTGCACATACGTGCCGGGCTGCGATAGCGGGCGCTCACAAACCAGGCCGCGACATCAGGGACTTCTGGGAAAGCAGGAGGAACATCAGCAACAGATCTTGAGAAGCAGACGTGGCTAACTAAATATGCCACCCCGACGAACCTCCAGAGCTCAGCTCCTGCGGTTGGCTCGGAGCTGGAAAAGCAAGCATGGCTGGCTAAGTACGCCACCCCGGCGAATCTTTAGAGTTCAACTCCTGCAGCCAGCACAGCGGATCAGATCAGTACCATACTGAGAGACCAGTTCGGCATGGTGCCGAAAAGGAGGGCAATCGGCTATTCCAAGCCGTACCCCGACGAGTACGAGTTGATCCCGCTGCCACCTAAATATCGGCTCCCGATTTCTCCAAATTCGGTGGATCGAGATGGTTCCAGCTCCATCGAGCATGTGAGCCGATATTTGGCACAGCTAGGAATGGCCTCGGTGTCGGATCCACTACGCGTGAGGCTCTTCTCACGATCCCTCACGGGATCGGCTTTCGGGTGGTACACCTCGTTGCCACCGGACTCGATCCGGACTTGGAAGCGATTGGAAGAACAGTTCCATACGCGGTACCATTCGGAGGCTTCAGTGCGGCCTTGCCGATCTAGCACAAATACGTCGAAGCGTGGAGAAAGCGTGACGGAATACATCCAGCGCTTCAGGAATCTTAGGAACCGATGTTATTCGGTTCGTGTGGTGAAAAGGAAGCGATCGAGTTGGCGATGGCGGGCCTTGCAGCGCCGCTCAAGGACATGGCCTCCCAAAGCGAGACTACCCCTCATCGCACATGGTTCAGAAAGCTGTCGGCATATGAACAGCGCCACCGGACTTGTACCGGGACAAATTCAAGCGTGCGATAGTCCTGGTCGAGGCGAGAGGAAGACGAAGTTTCTGCGGGAGATCAAGAGATAACGGTGGCTGAATGGACTCGGGGGCAACCCCCGTGTCCTGCAAATGGGTTAAGCCACCAGGTCCGCCCAGGGGTTTTGATTTTGATGTGACCAAAACTGAGCAAATCTTCGACCTCCTGCTCAAGGAGAAGCAGTTGAAGATACCCGAAGGTCTCAAATTCCCCACGGTACAGGAGCTGAATGGAAAGCCATACTGCAAATGGCATAACTCGCTCTCCCATGCCACCAACGACTGCAGGGTGTGGCGTCAGCAGATCCAAATGGCGATAGAACAAGGACGACTGATTTTCAACCAGTACGCCATGAAGGTCGACACCCAACCCTTCCCCGCCGTTAACATGGTGGAATGCACTTACCCTGAAGGTTGCCAGCCAGGATCCTCGTTCAGCATCAACATGGTAGGACTTGGACACCACGCTGGCAAGGATGGAAACGAGGGCAGCTGCTCTCGTAGCAAGGACACAGAGGAGGCCGCTCCAGGCGATCGGCTCCGTCATGATGGCAAGCGCTATGTCACAGAGGGAGAAGTGAAGAACATGAGATATTAGCGACCCCTCTCTGATCACCTCCTCAACAAGTATGTGAGTCAGTATGACCGACGCCGACGATCCAGTGATGAAGATGAAAGAGATCGTCTGGCTAGAGAAGCCAGAAGACATCGTCGGCATGATCGCGATGAGGAGGAGTGCGAGCGCCGTGCCAAGGAAAAGAAAAGGGAGCAAGGCGACGAGGACAGGCACTGGGACTGTCCCTTCTTCAGACACTGCTGGGATTCAGGAATGAGCCGATTGCCCACAATCGGCAATTGCCCAGAATGCAACCAGAAGAAGAAGGAGGCAGCCAACGTGTCCGTATTCAAACGTCTAGGGCCTCTCCCAACACAAAGCAAACGCGCTGAGTCCCCTCGTTTGGAAGATCTCGAGGATTCAGAAGACGAGGGAGAAGAAGAAGACAGGTACCACCGGCCAAGGTGGTGCCCTGACGGACTCAGCCGTTCCCAAAAGCGCAGGGTTCAGCGATTGCGCGGCTTGGAGGAAGCCGAAAGGTTATACCTGCATACGCTAAGGAAGGCACGACCTGATCTGGCTGCGAAAGTTCAGCGAACCCTGGATGAAGAGGGTCGTCCACGGAAAATGGAGTGGCGCCCCAAGCAAAGGAGAGCCGATGATGATACATCGGCTGGCACAAACATGGTGTTCATCCTTCCTTCGGAGTTCAGTGCTCCAGGATTAGACGAGGCACCTGTGGCACAACTTGACTGTGGCCCACGGCCGGTTACCTTTGAGAAGCCACGAGAAAGAAGCTACAGACATCTGAAGGCCCTATACTTGCGAGGTTACATCGATGGGAGGCCTGTCAATAAGATGCTGGTGGACACCGGAGCGGCAGTCAACATTATGCCATACTCTATGCTACGTCGGTTGGGACGCTCTAGCTCGGATCTGATCAAGACCAACGTGACATTGAGCGATTTCAACGGCCAAGCATCTGACGCACAAGGTGTCCTGAACGTGGATCTGACCGTAGGAAGGAAAACTATCCCTACGACATTCTTTATCGTCGATAGCAAGAGCACCTATGCTGTTCTGCTAGGAAGAGATTGGATCCACGCCAACTGTTGCATTCCCTCCACGATGCACCAATGCATAATACAGTGGGATGGAGATGAGGTAGAGGTCGTCCAGGCCGATGACTCAGCCGAAATTTCAACGGCTGGCATGAACGCGTGGGAAGCAGCAGGCCAAGAACCACTCTCAGGTATCAATTTGGACGACTGCGAGCGCATCGACGTGACAAAGGGCAGGGTTAAGCTGGTTTTATCCACTGGCCTGACCATGTAACTGGAGCAGACCAATGAGCAAACGTGGCGAGGCTGGTCCTTGTGATCGGCCCAAAAAAAATCTATGAGGGAAAATTACAAGACCTTCATTGAGCGTTTCGATCAATATGGAGGCCGATTTTCAGCAATCGGCCAAAATTATCTTCACCACAGGTTTTGCTTACGTTCAGCATTGATCTATTGGGCAGCGGTCACGTCGGCGGATGAGAGTCAACACGAATCCTAGCGGAGCCGACGTGCAAATACAATGCCTTGGCTAACCACAAAGCCGATATCTGCAGTCACCTGGCAGATTCGGCTCGGGGGGATCTAATCAGATGAACAGGTGCAGATGAACCTGTGTGCAGTGAAACATTGGGGGCTGATAGGAAAAATCGGTCAGTAAATTTTTTTTTACAGCCGATGCGCAGCCATCGACTCTAGTGCAATTACAAGGTCTACCGGGTCTTCACCAAGTTTCTCCTCCAGTTTAGTTATGGGACCTCCTGCTTCTTCAGCTGCCTTGAGCCGATTCGGGTTCCTGAACTTTTTTGTCAAGGATTTTCAGCCCTTGGTGCTAGTTCAGCAGTGTTGACAGAAGAGGTATATCGGCTTTCGAAGGAAGAAAGGTGATTGGCTTTGGTGCATCCTCACTGACATTCTCGCCTCGAGTAAGGCTCGGGGGGCATAGGCCTGGTAGATGCTCTGTTTAAGAGCCGATTGAGGTACCATCGGCTGATCTTTCGTCGCAACCTTCTTCACAAAATGATGAGTGTTTGAAGAAGACCATTAGGTTTGGTTGGAAGAATTCAAAGGCTTTCCTAAAGACTCTACTTTATCCACCAGATCTCAAAATCATCAGTTGAAGAATTGAAGGGTGAATGTTAAAGGACCGATGCGTTGCTATCGGCTCATTACGCATTGGCTAAGGGGACAAATCGGCAAGATCAGTATGAGAGGAAATCGGCTAAATTAAGCTCAAAGGAAATCGGCAAAAATCAAATTGGGAGAAGTTCTTCATTGATAGGCAAGATTTCTTACGTAAAGAGCTGATTGCTCTCAAAAGGGAGTATTAGGGGATACATTGCCCCATCTACTACTACTGGTCCTATACTAAGGTCCTATCTACGGGCCGTCGCTGCCCTCGTCGTCGCCGTCGTCGCCGCTGTCGGCGCTACTCCCGGCGGGCTCGTCGTCGCTGCTCCAATGGCCGCCGACCGGGCCCTCATTGTCCTCGTCCTCTTCGTCAGCGTCGTCGTCGTCGCTGTCGAAGTCGCTGAGGTTCCCCGGCCAGGGGCAGAACCGTTTGGCCGGCGGCTCGTCGGAGGAGGTGTTGTCCTCCTCCGCCTCCTCCTCCTCCTTCTCCTCCTCCGCCTCCTCGGAAGAGGTGAAGTCGCAGGAGAAGCGATCGTCGTCGCTCTCCTCCTCCGTTTCCCCGTCGGCGAGGAAGCGGAGATCGCTTTCCCCATCGGTCAAGGACTTGTCGTCCTCAGACCAGACGGAGAAGTCATGGCTGGGCTCCTCCCCGGCCTCGATGGCGCGGCGAGTGTTGGCTGCGTGGACCTCCGCCGGGTTCGGCTCTGGCGTCGGCTCGCGGGAAGAGGAGGATTGGGTGGAAAGATCCGATGGGGCAGAGGAGGAAGAAGACATCGTGGCGCAGGAGGGCTTTTGAAGTGCTAATGCGAAGGGGATGCAGGAGTAAACTGTTCGGAGCGGTTAAATAAAGGGGGATATAGTGGAAATTCAATGCCACAGCAGTTTCCGAGGAAGTGGTGCCTAAAATAAAAAAAAACTGCCAGGTCACGCGGAGAAGTTGAGAAGGCAAGGCATCATGATGAAGGATACTGCGGCGGTTCTGCCACGACATGACCCGATGAAGAAAAGGCAGAGTGATTTTGGAATTACCAATTCCAAAACCAGGGGGGCATGTGTTATCACCAGAATTTGACCGAGTCAGAGGTGGGCCGCGATCAAGATGGATTTGAAGAATATACATAGAAAAATTACGTGAATCGGCCTTACATGCAAAGTTTGGGCTAGTTGGCCCGTGTATCTGTAACATAGTAGGATACGTGTCGTTTAGGTAGAGTTTGTCTCGTGCACGGTGGGGATTATTCCCACGTTAGAAAGTCCCCTGGACTATAAATATGTATCTAGGGTTTATGGAATAAACAACAACCAACGTTCAACCAACAAATCAATCTCGGCGCATCGCCAACTCCTTCGTCTCGAGGGTTTCTACCGGTAAGCATCATGCTGCCTAGATCGCATCTTGTGATCTAGGCAGCACAAGCTTTATGTTGTTCATGCGTTGCTCGTACTGAAGCCTTTTTGATGGCGAGCAACGTAGTTATCTTAGATATGTTAGGGTTAGCATTGTTCTTCGTATAATATGCTATCGTAGTGCAACCCTTGCATATCTAGCCGCCCTCACACCTATCTTAGGTGTGGGGGCGGCACCCCGCTTGATCATTATTTAGTAGATCCGATCCGTTACGGTTGCTCCTTGTTCTTCAAGGATTAGTTTAATATCTGCAATAGTTAGGCCTTACAAAGGGTTGGAGGATCCAGCGGCACGTAGGGTGTCGTTTGCTAGTCCTAGACAGGATGTTCCGGGGATCAACCTCGTGTCGGTTTTTAGGCCTTGTCGAGGATCGGCTTACGATC
Source organism: Lolium perenne (assembly GCF_019359855.2). NCBI lineage: Eukaryota > Viridiplantae > Streptophyta > Magnoliopsida > Poales > Poaceae > Lolium > Lolium perenne. Next base: position 282,044,359 of record NC_067247.2, on the reverse strand, counting down.
ACCGTGCGTGGCCGCGAGGCCCAATCGTGAGTAGGATGATCCGATTATGCGGTGAAAACCCTAAATCATCGTAGACCGCATTAGCTTTATCTTGATCAAGCAGGACCACCATATATTCGTGCACCTCGTACGAATCATGGGTGGATCGGCTCTTTGAGCCGATTCACAGGATAACCTGAGAGCCGATCGAGGCTCGTATTTAATGTTTACGTGTATGCCATGCAGGAAACTAAGCGAGGCATCTCCATCACCTTCCTGACCAGGTATAGGTCAGGTGGCACGCATGCTGCATCAGCATCGGACGTGTGTACCAGAGGCTTTGCGGGCCGTCGCTCGGAGGGACCAGGGCCAGCCGCAGCCCTAAGTTGTTCCCGGCTCTACTGTGTTGCCCGTCGCTGCCCGCCGGTGGGTTTTGACCGCAACAACATCCTAAATCATCGAGGTTAGGTTAAGCTCGGGACGATTGCATCTCATACTATGCATTATAGCATTATTGCCAGTTCTTTAAACATTGTCCTTACCGGACGATGATGGTATTTCAGCATTTGGAGTTCTCACGTATCGAAGCTTTTGCCTGCATAATCTTGCAGTCAAGAAAGGCAAGTTCATCGCTTGCTCATGTCATTTAATTATTTGTATCAAACTATATGCAAAGTACTATACTTATCACTCATGCATTGAAAAGCAAAGTATTATTTTACAATTATGAATATGACTATGTGGTGGGCAATGGAACCATGGTATGTGTTGATATGGTGGAGGTTCCATTGCATGGGTTATATCACCCTAGGATTAATTACCAATGCCGTCCAGTGATTCTAGCGCCGTACAAACCGCGTTGACCATGAGATCTATAATGGCTCTGGGGAAGCCAGCCGTATCTTTTCCCTTCTGCACGCCAACGGATTGGTAGAGCCGGTGGGGTGTTGGAGGCACTGCCGCAATAGGTTGGGATATCCTTTTAAATCCCCATCCATTAGTGATGATAAGCTCTACGATCTATGATGGATTGTCCGGAGTACACCGTGAGTAAAGCCGTATTATCGGGAGAAGTCTACTGGGGGTGTACGGTTGGACAAAAGGGTGGGTTTGCAGTCGCGGAGAAGGCGGTGTGGGCTTGGATTTTCATACCTGGCCTCACACCAAAGGAAGTGTGAACGGGGGCAAGTCCCTGCGGATGGCAAAAGGGGTGGAATCTCTTATGGGAAAAGTAACGCACCTCTGCAGAGTGTATCAAATTGTGGCTGTCACTCCCTGTTCCGGGAAGGAGCTATGACAGCAGCGAGGAAAGGAACTCCACGAAGTTCTAGTCAACTTTGTGAAGACGGACGGGCATAGTTTTCAGAATAAAATAAACCTTTTGAAGAAATGTTTATGAAAACTTGCATTGGCCTATGACTTTCTGGTCTATGGTTGTAGTTAGTGCATGATACACCTATTTCCTAATATGAACTTGCTGAGTACGCTCGTACTCATTCTATCTCGTTTGAACCCCCTTCTTAGATCAATGCACCGAAGGAGAAACTACCGTGGAACTCGAAGACAAAGGAGTCAACTGCAATAAGATGAAGAATCCAATCAAAGAAGTCAATGGAGTCAACTTCTGCCTCAGCTAAAATGGAAACCTAGTCTAGTAGTAGAAGGGAACCTTTCCCTAATCCTAGCACCTACGTAGCTAGAATTCTATAGCAAGCCAAGTAGCTCTTAAACTTGAGTTGACAATAAGATAGTCTACGAGTCGTTCTTCTGGAGCTTTATTTGAAGTTTTACCTCACTGTAAAGTAGGAGGCTGTGTGGATCTTATGTAAACAGTTCGTGTGTACTTCTATAGACATACCTTGGACTCGCATATGTTTCTGTTGTGCCACTCTGAGAGATGTAATATGAGTGGAACTGTGTTTCACTTGTGTTATGTCAACGACTTGTGTACTATACCATGCAGTGGTACGCTGGGTCATCACAGCTGGTATCAGAGCAAATGCTTTGACCCTAGGATTAAAACCCTTTAAAGGAGACCTATAGGTTTTGGTAGTGTCTATAGGAAGATGTCTTAGTTAAACCAACCATTCTTATGACTTGAGATGGGTATTCACTTGAGAATAATCCTGACGCACTTGAGTCAATCTTTCTTATCTATAATTCTTAAATAAAGTTAGTTAGTTATCTTGCTTCATTCCAAAATAGTAGAACACCTTTGAAGCTTAAGATAATGGGTGGTAGTAGACCACAATTGGTATACAATACATGGTAGTCCAAATAGAGGATACAACCATAAGGAAGATATCCTATTGGAAGAAGTATACCAAGGCAAGTTATAGTTAAGTAAGAGTCATTTAAAAAGTCAAATGACTGATGTTAAGTAATGTAGATAAGTAATATGAGGAAGTATATACCTATGATGAGTCAATCATAGGAGGTAAGGAAGAGTGATAGGAATCATATAAGTCTACTTTTCATGGTAGAGTTGGTAATCATATATGATTCACTTGAGAATCATGATGTGAGGGAGTAGAACATCATAAGTACGATAACAGAAGTATGATGAGGAGTAGGATTTAGGGAATAGTTCGAAAGCTTAGGCCTTAAAATCCTAATAACCGTACCAAGTATGTTAGAACCATAGTCCTTAATTTAAAGAAGGCTTATTTATAGCATATCACATAGAGAAATCCTAGAGTTATAGGTGGTATATTCTAAACAATCATGTGTTTAGAGTAGACATGTTAGAACTAATTGTATTATAGGAAGTAGTCCTCAATAGCACATATATATGGTATACTATTTTGCTAGTACTTCCAAAGAAAACTAGGTTAACTTCAACTAGCCCAGGCCATTTTGTTTCAAGTATGTCTCATTGCAAATGTGCAATTAAGATAAAGGTTGAGACAAATAGTAGAAATTCACGTATTCGTGCTAAGTATCACAACCTAAACCTATCTTATGTGGTGTTATATATTGCACATATGATCCTGATGTTTAGGGATGTCTTACCCAACTTTTATATTCAGGCATATAAAGATGTGTATTATGAACACAAAGCTGAATCTTCTGGGATTTTATTGGATTTTCATTGTTTGACTAGATCCATACATGAAGTTTGACTTTGATATGCAAATGCGTGTTGCAATATCAAGCTCTTACTTGATGTTATAGGTCTAGAGGGTAAAGGTATTCGTGTAAGGAAGTGACGAATTCTGAAGATTTTGAAGACAAGATGAAGGTTCACTGGAAGAAGGAAGTACAGTTGTGGGAAGCAACCACAATACTTTAAAGGAAAGACCAATCAAAACTCACTTCTATCCTTAAACAAGGAGTACTTCAACATGGAAGTACCATGGAAGTGAGAAAAATAGTGAATATGGAGCAGTAGAAGTAGAGCTGTATTCATTCTAAGAAGAAGGGAATGCAAGTGAAGTCACTTACAATACTGTTTTTATAGTGTCAACAAGTGGTTTTCTTGCAAAACCAACCCTGAAAGAAGGAAAATAGACAAGTGAAGTCGTAGCTGGTATAATAAGACCGCAGCTGATATAGGATAATCCTGAAGACAAAGTATGTGAAGTGAGGTATATCTTAACTAGAAGTATAAAAGTAGCCACAGCTGGTAGGTAGATGTTGACTAGAACCATAATATAGCCACAGCTGGTATCCAATAAGCCACATCGAGTGCTAGATAATCTGCAGCTGGTACCAGATAGCCCACAGCTGATATCAAGTAAGCCGTATCTCGTGTTAGATAGTCTGCAGCTGGTAACAAGTAGTCCACGACTTAATCGCTCTTTCATTCTAAAGGAAAGAGGGATTCCACACTGGTATCCCGTAGCTGGTAAATATTTAGTCGAAGGATTCATAATGGATACCCACAACTGTGTGGATACACCGCAAAGAATTCTTCGTGAGACTTTAGAAAGGTACAAAATATAAACCAGACTTAAACCAACTACCTAACCTTGGAGTTTAATGATCATAAGAAATGGAGTTTGAAGATCATTAGTAAACTCCAAGGGGGAGAGGAAGGTGGAATAAGAGGCATTAAGATAAGATTTGTAGTGTGATAAACGAAGAAAAAGGTCTGAACTGAGAGGAAGTTCAATCTTATTTTTATAAGGTTTTTGGGCAGTACCCATATAATAGTACCCTCAGGAGGATGTCAGACCGGAAGCCGAGGTTCATATCTCGAGGAAGTAAGAGTTAGATTCTACCTTGAGTGGGTAATTGTAATTACTCGAAACCAAGAGAACTCAAGTAAGTCTAAGAAAATGAAGTTGGATGAAGAAGATATCGGAGGACAATCGAAGCCTAAGAAAACAAAAGACCGAAGGGTTTAATCATACCAAAACATAAGCCTATTAGAAAGATTCCTTTCATGGAACCTAAAGAAAACAAAAGGAAGATAACTAGTATAAACTAGAAGCCATGATTGGATGGACTAAATGAGTCTAATCCATTCGTAGGACTAAACAACCAGAACCATGCCTATTGTAAATACCTTACTAAGTACCATTACTTTCGTTATGGTAGTAAGGGACAACAATACCTTACTTTAAACAAATCTTTTAGACTTAAGGTTTGTGCACCGCAGCTGGATTACCGCAGCTGGTAGAACCAAGCTTTGAGTACCCAGATAGGAAGCTATCACCATAACCTTTAGTAAAGTCCATTAGCATAAGAAGATGTCCTAATCCAAGAATCTTTGGAGAGTAAGCCTATAAGCTTAGAGTGTTGGAAGAAATCATAGAATTGAAGAAAGTATCAGTGCCAGACATCAGAAGACTTCATGAAGGATCGAGACAAGGGATATATTCAATTATATCTAATGAGATCACTAGGGAGTTTGAAAGGATTGTGATCTATTCAAGTCTGTTCCACATTCCGAAACATGAGAGCGTTCGAACTCGGGACGAAGTTCAGTTTAAGGGGGAGAGGCTGTAATATCCCAGGTTTAGAGGCAACAAAATGAGAGAACACCAAAGTGTGCATTGCATTCATGCATAGAAAATCCGAGGAATTTTCGCGCTTTCAAATAAAACTTACCACAGTAACTGAAGTTTCACTTGACTTGCTGGAATTGAAGTAGATCATCAAGTCAAGCACTATAAACTTCACTGTGATCTTTGTTAAAACCTTGTTTTGGGTAGAGATGATTTGATCTATGGATTAGATCAAATGGAATTAGTTTTACAACAACACATTCTTTAAGAATCAAACCCTAACTTATTAAACACTTAAAAGTTAACAACTACCTTTGTGTGTAATTTAATTCACTTCTAAACTTATTACCAAATAAGGTATACCACAGGGTCTAAAGTGCATAAAAGCCACACATTCTTATTTAAATCATAAATTATTAAGTATTTGGAATATCATAAAACTAAATCCATTTACATTACGATTTATAGTTCAAACTATTTGAATCAAACTGACTATGAGTATTTTGAAACTCATATGATCATGCTTGGATGAAATCAAACACCAACTATCCAAATTTGAGGAATAACCTTCAACCTTGATCTTTTGATCAATATTATAATATAAATCCAATCCAATATGATATAGTGACTCATCCACAATAATAAAACCATCCACAAGATATTTAGTAACAAATGCCACTTGGCTATCCAAAAATAAATCATATGAGGGGATAAGGATCTTGCCACATAGGATGAAAATATCTACAAGACTTGCTTTCCAAGCTATGCCACCTCATGCTCAAAGGATTGCTATGGATGAGGGCATGACACCCAAGCACCTTACTCATCAAACCAACACAAGAGTCACCACCTATGTGTCATGATACTAGGGCTTGCCCAAGCCTATAAATAGAGCCACACCCTTCATCCATTTGGACATCTTGTACCATGCTACAAGGAAACCAAACACTTGAGACCTTCCATATGAATTAGCTAGGATCAAGATGAAGAAGCTAGGAGGTGGAGGCATACCACAAGAAGAAGGTTTATCAGATTTCCTGAAGAACAAGCTTCAGAAGATACCAAGGTAGAATTCCTAGGGAAAACATATATTTAGAGGATCATATCATCATCTCTTGAGTAGGACCTTAGGATATTCCAAGACATTGAGAAGTGAGAGAAGTTATAATACTAATCATAGCCATGTTCATACAAGAATACTAGAGTAGTACTAATCTTAGTTGTTTAAGACAACATTTGATCTTGGAGGTGAGAACCCTATTCCAATAGCAATACCTTAGGAAACCAATTCCATAATCATCAGAACTTGGTATTAATTATAAACCCTAAGAATCTAGGATGAGTGTGATGAGAAGAATATTAAAGAGGGATTAGTGAGGAATGAGTGGATCTTGTCTAATGCATGATTATACCTTGTAGATATAGATGATAAGTTAAACCCATATGTTTAATATATATCATCTACCACATGAAATAATAAGTATATCACTAGTAGTTAACCCCAGACCAAACCTCATGCCTTGTATGGAGGAGTAACCCTAGCCAATTTAGCATAACCTAGCTTATGTTCATATTATAATCTTAGTTGTGTATCACCTTGGTAATCACTACTAAAATCCTAGACCACATTTGAATTTCAATCCAAGTATCACTTTAGATTACAAGTAAAACCCTGCCATGCCTCATGCCTATTTTATACTTCAATTAATGAAGCATCATCAAATTCTTAAACCCTAAGAACTATCATATACATAAAATCATGAACCAATTCCATACCCTTTGCCATTTGTTGAACTCTAGACATAATTCAACTATATGTGAGTAATCACTACGTTTAAGCAATAGAAAAATATAATATGTTCACCACGCACATGTTCTACATTTTAAAATCATTTAAACAAATTTGATGTCTAAATTTAAAAGCACTTGAGATGAACCCTAAAATAATATCTATTTGAATCTTAACTTATACCTCATAAGAACCAAAATTAATCAATTATAGATGGTTGTTTAAAAACAAAACAAGACAGTGAGTATCATTATCAAATTGTTATGATATTCAAATAATTTAGAACCTGCAAAACCAAACAGAATTCAAATTTGAATTCAAATAGCAAATTCAAAACAGAAAAGAGTAAAGAGAGAAAAAGAAAAGGAGGCTTACCTGGTTTACCTGGCCGTCCAGCCCAGCACCGCAGCCCATGGACAGCCCAGCCTTGGCCCAGCACCGTAGCCCAGCACCAACCCACCTGACCACTTACCGTTTCGCCGCTGGCAGAAAACAAAAGGGGGCCGTCGTCTTCCTCCCCGGCATCGACAGCGCAGAGAGGAAGCTCCGCCACGTCCTCGACGAGGATAAGCTCGGCCCGGGTGCCGCAGAAGGTTCCAGAACTCCACTCTATACTCCTCGCGTCCGAGCCTATCCAAAACCGTCAAGATTCACGCCCAGAACAACGACGACATTGTCGTCCTATCCCGACCACTGCCGCCGGCAAGATGACGCTTCTGACCACCTCGAGCCCTATAAGTATGTCTGGAGCACCGCCAGGAAACCCTAGCACCTCTCCACCTATCCATTTCTTCTCAGATCTCCTCTAGCCCTCGGTTTCTTCCTCTACTGGTCGCCGGTGACCATCATGGCGCCGTCAACTGGAGTCACCCCGGAGCTCACCAGTTGGTCGAGGAGATGCGCCTCGACGTCGCCGTTCTACTGGCAAAGCTACGCATCAAGGGGAGCTCGGAGCGACGCCAATTTTGGATTTTCCCCTTGCAGCAGATCGCCGGGAATGGCGAGGTCCTCGTCGTCTCCGTCATCCATCGTCTTCGCCGACCACACCATCGTACTCAGGGTATGATTCCGCGTACGCCAGAGCATACTCTCGCTTCCTAGAACCGTCTCTAGCTCGAAATCGATATTTGGCCGGAGCCCGCCGCCGCAGACGTGTTCACCGGTGATGCTCCGGTGACCATTGGATGGTGGCGTTCACGCTCGTTTGTTCAGCAGCAAATCCTGGTTCGAACTCGCTAGGTTAGGTAGTCTCTGGGGGTTCCTATCGTCGTTTCCGTAGCTCGCCGGACCATCACGGCGACCTCTCCGGCGAGAACGACGTGTCACCGCCACCTCAACTCTGTTGACTGGTCGTTGCCCGCGTGGCAACTGACTCAGTCAACAGGCCCACATGTCTGTGTCTGTGGGTAAAACTGAATCGGTATGTTTAGTAATTATCATTTGAATTAAAAAACCAGTAAATAGTGAAAACTTTGCAAAATCATAGAAAATTCATTTCAACTCAGAAAAATATGAATCATATATCAAAATGCTCACAAAAATAAACTCTATTCAAATAAATTATAAAACAAAAATGTGTGTCAAAATAAAAATTCACTTATTTTTATTCTTTATTAATTATGTCTTTCTAATTGTTTAAAATGCAAATTGAATTCAATAAATGATTAAGTTCCAAAAGTAAATAATAACTATTTAGTAACTAAATAAAATGTTAGGATTAATTTTCTCAATCATCTTGTCATTCATTTTAAATATTAGTGTTAATTCAGAAACCCTAATTTGCCTATTACTGTTTTCTATTTTCTTTAAATAGTAATAACTCAAGAAAATATTAAAAGCTAATATTATTTTGGTAGTCCAACAATTATTCACTTAAACCTATTTAGTTAATAAGTTAAATACTTTAAACCTAATAACAAATTATTAAACCCTGAATCTTAATTAAACCAAAATAGGAGTTACTCTAATTATTAAATCTTGTGAAAATTAATAAAATATCAAACCATCACTAATGTTGTTTCAAAGTAATTAGTAACCACACCTATATTGCCAATCATCATTTTAGGAGTTGTACCATAATTTAGAAACCCTAGTTTCAATTGAGTAAGACCTTGATTCCATTATTTCATGTGATCATTCCACCTTAGAAGCAACTCTAAAACCCTAGTTATGTGTCACATGTGATCATGTGAGATTTACTTGACATATAGAACCCTAATAAGCAACAATTGAATGCATTCTTATGATCCACTAGCATAAAACCAAGTCACATGAGATTATCATTGCATGTCCCTATTCTTAATTAAAGCCTATATGATTCACTAGTGCCACCTAGGTATAAACCCTAGCTTGTTACCACATGTTAGCACCATTGATCATCAATCCTATATACCACACCATTAGGATCAACCTCAACCATCAAACCCTAGTAGAACTATAATGATGAACCCTAGTACCAATCTTGTGTAGTAATTCACAACACATGCTCCTATCCAACTAAACCCTACTTATAGAGTAATAAATCACTTAGTCTAAGAACCATTAGTGTTGCTTAGTAAAGCCATTGTGTAGCAATAGTAAATCCTAACTCATAGCATCACCTTGACCATTATTCCTTGATATAATCCCTATGATCAACCTTAGTAACAAAACTACCCATACTTGTTGTATATAGATCCATCCAACTTAAGAATCTAACTAGTTCCTATTAGTGAACTAAAGGAATCCAATAATAAACCCTAGAGTTACATAGCTCCTATGCATAGTACTTCATATTCTTATTTAACATGTTCTTCAAAAGTTACTCTTTTGAAGTACAAATGTCAATCAAACCTTAGAAGCCCTAATCCTTCTTTGAAATACTCATTATTTCTTAAATAATATGTTCTTCAAAAGTTATTCTTTTGAAGTATAATATAAGTAATCATCAACCATGTCCTGTAGAACTTAAAATTGACAACTGCTCTTTATATATTATTCCACCACTATTCCTTATATGCATGATTATTATGATGTCTTATATCACTTGGTTATGATGCTAATATAACCAAACCCTAATAAGAACCTTGTTTGAGAACCATTCTAAAAGTGCAACCAACCCTAAAGAAATCTTTACAACTCATACATCCTAAATCATCGAGGTTAAGTTAAGCTCGGGACGATTGCATCTCATACTATGCATTATAGCATTATTGCCAGTTCTTTAAACATTGTCCTTACCGGACGATGATGGTATTTCAGCATTTGGAGTTCTCACGTATCGAAGCTTTTGCCTGCATAATCTTGCAGTCAAGAAAGGCAAGTTCATCGCTTGCTCATGTCATTTGATTATTTGTATCAAACTATATGCAAAGTACTATACTTATCACTCATGCATTGAAAAGCAAAGTATTATTTTACAATTATGAATATGACTATGTGGTGGGCAATGGAACCATGGTATGTGTTGATATGGTGGAGGTTCCATTGCATGGGTTATATCACCCTAGGATTAATTACCAATGCCGTCCAGTGATTCTAGCGCCGTACAAACCACGTTGACCATGAGATCTATAATGGCTCTGGGGAAGCCAGCCGTATCTTTTCCCTTCTGCACGCCAATGGATTGGTAGAGCCGGTGGGGTGTTGGAGGCACTGCCGCAATAGGTTGGGATATCTTTTAAATCCCCATCCATTAGTGATGATAAGCTCTACGATCTATGATGGATTGTCCGGAGTACACCGTGAGTAAAGCCGTATTATCGGGAGAAGTCTACTGGGGGTGTACGGTTGGACAAAAGGGTGGGTTTGCAGTCGCGGAGAAGGCGGTGTGGGCTTGGATTTTCATACCTGGCCTCACACCAAAGGAAGTGTGAACGGGGCAAGTCCTGCGGATGGCAAAAGGGTGGAATCTCTTATGGGAAAAGTAACGCACCTCTGCAGAGTGTATCAAATTGTGGCTGTCACTCCTGTTAGGAAGGGAACTATGACAGCAGGAAAGGAACTCCACGAAGTTCTAGTCAACCTGTGAAGACTGACGGGCATAGTTTTCAGAATAAAATAAACCTTTTGAAGAAATGTTTATGAAAACTTGCATTGGCCTATGACTTTCTGGTCTATGGTTGTAGTTAGTGCATGATACACCTATTTCCTAATATGAACTTGCTGAGTACGCTCGTACTCATTCTATCTCGTTTGAACCCCCTTCTTAGATCAATGCACCGAAGGAGAAACTACCGTGGAACTCGAAGACAAAGGAGTCAACTGCAACAAGATGAAGAATCCAATCAAAGAAGTCAATGGAGTCAACTTCTGCCTCAGCTAAAATGGAAACCTAGTCTAGTAGTAGAAGGGAACCTTTCCCTAATCCTAGCACCTATGTAGCTAGAATTCTATAGCAAGCCAAGTAGCTCTTAAACTTGAGTTGACAATAAGATAGTCTACGAGTCGTTCTTCTGGAGCTTTATTTGAAGTTTTACCTCACTGTAAAGTAGGAGGCTGTGAGGATCTTATGTAAACAGTTCGTGTGTACTTCTATAGACATACCTTGGACTCACATATGTTTCTGTTGTGCCACTCTGAGAGATGTAATATGAGTGGAACTGTGTTTCACTTGTGTTATGTCAACGACTTGTGTACTACACCATGCAGTGGTCTGTTTGGGTCATCACTGAGTATCAGAGCAAATGCTTTGACCCTAGGATTAAAACCCTTTAAAGGAGACCTATAGGTTTTGGTAGTGTCTATAGGAAGATGTCTTAGTTAAACCAACCATTCTTATGACTTGAGATGGGTATTCACTTGAGAATAATCCTGACGCACTTGAGTCAATCTTTCTTATCTATAATTCTTAAATAAAGTTAGTTAGTTATCTTACTTCATTCCAAAATAGTAGAACACCTTTGAAGCTTAAGATAATGGGTGGTAGTAGACCACAATTGGTATACAATACATGGTAGTCCAAATAGAGGATACAACCATAAGGAAGATATCCTATTGGAAGAAGTATACCAAGGCAAGTTATAGTTAAGTAAGAGTCATTTAAAAAGTCAAATGACTGATGTTAAGTAATGTAGATAAGTAATATGAGGAAGTATATACCTATGATGAGTCAATCATAGGAGGTAAGGAAGAGTGATAGGAATCATATAAGTCTACTTTTCATGGTAGAGTTGGTAATCATATATGATTCACTTGAGAATCATGATGTGAGGGAGTAGAACATCATAAGTACGATAACAGAAGTATGATGAGGAGTAGGATTTAGGGAATAGTTCGAAAGCTTAGGCCTTAAAATCCTAATAACCGTACCAAGTATGTTAGAACCATAGTCCTTAATTTAAAGAAGGCTTATTTATAGCATATCACATAGAGAAATCCTAGATTTATAGGTGGTATATTCTAAACAATCATGTGTTTAGAGTAGACATGTTAGAACTAATTGTATTATAGGAAGTAGTCCTCAATAGCACATATATATGGTATACTATTTTGCTAGTACTTCCAAAGAAAACTAGGTTAACTTCAACTAGCCCAGGCCATTTTGTTTCAAGTATGTCTCATTGCAAATGTGCAATTAAGATAAAGGTTGAGACAAATAGTAGAAATTCACGTATTCGTGCTAAGTATCACAACCTAAACCTATCTTATGTGGTGTTATATATTGCACATATGATCCTGATGTTTAGGGATGTCTTACCCAACTTTTATATTCAGGCATATAAAGATGTGTATTATGAACACAAAGCTGAATCTTCTGGGATTTTATTGGATTTTCATTGTTTGACTAGATCCATACATGAAGTTTGACTTTGATATGCAAATGCGTGTTGCAATATCAAGCTCTTACTTGATGTTATAGGTCTAGAGGGTAAAGGTATTCGTGTAAGGAAGTGACGAATTCTGAAGATTTTGAAGACAAGATGAAGGTTCACTGGAAGAAGGAAGTACAGTTGTGGGAAGCAACCACAATACTTTAAAGGAAAGACCAATCAAAACTCACTTCTATCCTTAAACAAGGAGTACTTCAACATGGAAGTACCATGGAAGTGAGAAAAATAGTGAATATGGAGCAGTAGAAGTAGAGCTGTATTCATTCTAAGAAGAAGGGAATGCAAGTGAAGTCACTTACAATACTGTTTTTATAGTGTCAACAAGTGGTTTTCTTGCAAAACCAACCCTGAAAGAAGGAAAATAGACAAGTGAAGTCGTAGCTGGTATAATAAGACCGCAGCTGATATAGGATAATCCTGAAGACAAAGTATGTGAAGTGAGGTATATCTTAACTAGAAGTATAAAAGTAGCCACAGCTGGTAGGTAGATGTTGACTAGAACCATAATATAGCCACAGCTGGTATCCAATAAGCCACATCGAGTGCTAGATAATCTGCAGCTGGTACCAGATAGCCCACAGCTGATATCAAGTAAGCCATATCTCGTGTTAGATAGTCTGCAGCTGGTAACAAGTAGTCCACAGCTTAATCGCTCTTTCATTCTAAAGGAAAGAGGGATTCCACAGCTGGTATCCCGTAGCTGGTAAATATTTAGTCGAAGGATTCATAATGGATACCCACAACTGTGTGGATACACCGCAAAGAATTCTTCGTGAGACTTTAGAAAGGTACAAAATATAAACCAGACTTAAACCAACTACCTAACCTTGGAGTTTAATGATCATAAGAAATGGAGTTTGAAGATCATTAGTAAACTCCAAGGGGGAGAGGAAGGTGGAATAAGAGGCATTAAGATAAGATTTGTAGTGTGATAAACGAAGAAAAAGGTCTGAACTGAGAGGAAGTTCAATCTTATTTTTATAAGGTTTTTGGGCAGTACCCATATAATAGTACCCTCAGGAGGATGTCAGACCGGAAGCCGAGGTTCATATCTCGAGGAAGTAAGAGTTAGATTCTACCTTGAGTGGGTAATTGTAATTACTCGAAACCAAGAGAACTCAAGTAAGTCTAAGAAAATGAAGTTGGATGAAGAAGATATCGGAGGACAATCGAAGCCTAAGAAAACAAAAGACCGAAGGGTTTAATCATACCAAAACATAAGCCTATTAGAAAGATTCCTTTCATGGAACCTAAAGAAAACAAAAGGAAGATAACTAGTATAAACTAGAAGCCATGATTGGATGGACTAAATGAGTCTAATCCATTCGTAGGACTAAACAACCAGAACCATGCCTATTGTAAATACCTTACTAAGTACCATTACTTTCGTTATGGTAGTAAGGGACAACAATACCTTACTTTAAACAAATCTTTTAGACTTAAGGTTTGTGCACCGCAGCTGGATTACCGCAGCTGGTAGAACCAAGCTTTGAGTACCCAGATAGGAAGCTATCACCATAACCTTTAGTAAAGTCCATTAGCATAAGAAGATGTCCTAATCCAAGAATCTTTGGAGAGTAAGCCTATAAGCTTAGAGTGTTGGAAGAAATCATAGAATTGAAGAAAGTATCAGTGCCAGACATCAGAAGACTTCATGAAGGATCGAGACAAGGGATATATTCAATTATATCTAATGAGATCACTAGGGAGTTTGAAAGGATTGTGATCTATTCAAGTCTGTTCCACATTCCGAAACATGAGAGCGTTCAAACTCGGGACGAAGTTCAGTTTAAGGGGGAGAGGCTGTAATATCCCAGGTTTAGAGGCAACAAAATGAGAGAACACCAAAGTGTGCATTGCATTCATGCATAGAAAATCCGAGGAATTTTCGCTTTCAAATAAAACTTACCACAAGAATCAAGTTTCACTTGACTTGCTGGAATTGAAGTAGATCATCAAGTCAAGCACTATAAACTTCACTGTGATCTTTGTTAAAACCTTGTTTTGGGTAGAGATGATTTGATCTATGGATTAGATCAAATGGAATTAGTTTTACAACAACACATTCTTTAAGAATCAAACCCTAACTTATTAAACACTTAAAAGTTAACAACTACCTTTGTGTGTAATTTAATTCACTTCTAAACTTATTACCAAATAAGGTATACCACAGGGTCTAAAGTGCATAAAAGCCACACATTCTTTTTTAAATCATAAATTATTAAGTATATGGAATATCATAAAACTAAATCCATTTACATTACGATTTATAGTTCAAACTATTTGAATCAAACTGACTATGAGTATTTTGAAACTCATATGATCATGCCTGGATGAAATCAAACACCAACTATCCAAATTTGAGGAATAACCTTCAATCTTGATCTTTTGATCAATATTATAATATAAATCCAATCCAATATGATATAGTGACTCATCCACAATAATAAAACCATCCACAAGATATTTAGTAACAAATGCCACTTGGCTATCCAAAAATAAATCATATGAGGGGATAAGGATCTTGCCACATAGGATGAAAATATCTACAAGACTTGCTTTCCAAGCTATGCCACCTCGTACTCAAAGGATTGCTATGGATGAGGGCATGACACCCAAGCACCTTACTCATCAAACCAACACAAGAGTCACCACCTATGTGTCATGATACTAGGGCTTGCCCAAGCCTATAAATAGAGCCACACCCTTCATCCATTTGGACATCTTGTACCATGCTACAAGGAAACCAAACACTTGAGACCTTCCATATGAATTAGCTAGGATCAAGATGAAGAAGCTAGGAGGTGGAGGCATACCACAAGAAGAAGGTTTATCAGATTTCCTGAAGAACAAGCTTCAGAAGATACCAAGGTAGAATTCCTAGGGAAAACATACATTTAGAGGATCATATCATCATCTCTTGAGTAGGACCTTAGGATATTCCAAGACATTGAGAAGTGAGAGAAGTTATAATACTAATCATAGCCATGTTCATACAAGAATACTAGAGTAGTACTAATCTTAGTTGTTTAAGACAACATTTGATCTTGGAGGTGAGAACCCTATTCCAATAGCAATACCTTAGGAAACCAATTCCATAATCATCAGAACTTGGTATTAATTATAAACCCTAAGAATCTAGGATGAGTGTGATGAGAAGAATATTAAAGAGGGATTAGTGAGGAATGAGTGGATCTTGTCTAATGCATGATTATACCTTGTAGATATAGATGATAAGTTAAACCCATATGTTTAATATATATCATCTACCACATGAAATAATAAGTATATCACTAGTAGTTAACCCCAGACCAAACCTCATGCCTTGTATGGAGGAGTAACCCTAGCCAATTTAGCATAACCTAGCTTATGTTCATATTCTAATCTTAGTTGTGTATCACCTTGGTAATCACTACTAAAATCCTAGACCACATTTGAATTTCAATCCAAGTATCACTTTAGATTACAAGTAAAACCCTGCCATGCCTCATGCCTATTTTATACTTCAATTAATGAAGCATCATCAAATTCTTAAACCCTAAGAACTATCATATACATAAAATCATGAACCAATTCCATACCCTTTGCCATTTGTTGAACCCTAGACATAATTCAACTATATGTGAGTAATCACTACGTTTAAGCAATAGAAAAATATAATATGTTCACCACGCACATGTTCTACATTTTAAAATCATTTAAACAGATTTGATGTCTAAATTTAAAAGCACTTGAGATGAACCCTAAAATAATATCTATTTGAATCTTAACTTATACCTCATAAGAACCAAAATTAATCAATTATAGATGGTTGTTTAAAAACAAAACAAGACAGTGAGTATCATTATCAAATTGTTATGATATTCAAATAATTTAGAACCTGCAAAACCAAACAGAATTCAAATTTGAATTCAAATAGCAAATTCAAAACAGAAAAGAGTAAAGAGAGAAAAAGAAAAGGAGGCTTACCTGGTTTACCTGGCCGTCCAGCCCAAAGACCGCAGCCCATGGACAGCCCGACCTTGGCCCAGCACCGTAGCCCAGCACCAACCCACCTGACCACTTACCGTTTCGCCGCTGGCAGAAAACAAAAGGGGGCCGTCGTCTTCGTCCCCGGCATCGACAGCGTAGAGAGGAAGCTCCGCCACGTCCTCGACGAGGATAAGCTCGGCCCGGGTGCCGCAGAAGGTTCCAGAACTCCACTCTATACTCCTCGCGTCCGAGCCTATCCAAAACCGTCAAGATTCACGCCCAGAACAACGACGACATTGTCGTCCTATCCCGACCACTGCCGCCGGCGAGATGACGCTTCTGACCACCTCGAGCCCTATAAGTATGTCTGGAGCACCGCCAGGAAACCCTAGCACCTCTCCACCTATCCATTTCTTCTCAGATCTCCTCTAGCCCTCGGTTTCTTCCTCTACTGGTCGCCGGTGACCATCATGGCACCGTCAACTGGAGTCACCCCGGAGCTCACCAGTTGGTCGAGGAGATGCGCCTCGACGTCGCCGTTCTACTGGCAAAGCTACGCATCAAGGGGAGCTCGGAGCGACGCCAATTTTGGATTTTCCCCTTGCAGCAGATCGCCGGGAATGGCGAGGTCCTCGTCGTCTCCGTCATCCATCGTCTTCGCCGACCACACCATCGTACTCAGGGTATGATTCCGCGTACTCAGAGCATACTCTCGCTTCCTAGAACCGTCTCTAGCTCGAAATCGATATTTGGCCGGAGCCCGCCGCCGCAGACGTGTTCACCGGCGA
The DNA here is from genome assembly GCF_019359855.2 of Lolium perenne. NCBI lineage: Eukaryota > Viridiplantae > Streptophyta > Magnoliopsida > Poales > Poaceae > Lolium > Lolium perenne. The sequence continues at coordinate 282,027,069 of NC_067247.2, read as the reverse complement.
TGCTCCGGTGACCATTGGATGGTGGCGTTCACGCTCGTTTGTTCAGCAGCAAACCCTGGTTCGAACTCGCTAGGTTAGGTAGTCTCTGGGGGTTCCTATCGTCGTTTCCGTAGCTCGCCGGAGCATCACCGGCGACCTCTCCGGCGAGAACGACGTGTCACCGCCACCTCAACTCTATTGACTGGTCGTTGCCCGCGTGGCAAGCGGCTCGATCAACGAGCCCACATGTCTCGTGTCTCTGTGGGTAAAACTGAATCGGTATGTTTAGTAATTATCATTTGAATTAAAAAACCAGTAAATAGTGAAAACTTTGCAAAATCATAGAAAATTCATTTCAACTCAGAAAAATATGAATCATATATCAAAATGCTCACAAAAATAAACTCTATTCAAATAAATTATAAAACAAAAATGTGTGTCAAAATAAAAATTCACTTATTTTTATTCTTTATTAATTATGTCTTTCTAATTGTTTAAAATGCAAATTGAATTCAATAAATGATTAAGTTCCAAAAGTAAATAATAACTATTTAGTAACTAAATAAAATGTTAGGATTAATTTTCTCAATCATCTTGTCATTCATTTTAAATATTAGTGTTAATTCAGAAACCCTAATTTGCCTATTACTGTTTTCTATTTTCTTTAAATAGTAATAACTCAAGAAAATATTAAAAGCTAATATTATTTTGGTAGCCCAACAATTATTCACTTAAACCTCTTTAGTTAATAAGTTAAATACTTTAAACCTAATAACAAATTATTAAACCCTGAATCTTAATTAAACCAAAATAGGAGTTACTCTAATTATTAAATCTTGTGAAAATTAATAAAATATCAAACCATCACTAATGTTGTTTCAAAGTAATTAGTAACCACACCTATATTGCCAATCATCATTTTAGGAGTTGTACCATAATTTAGAAACCCTAGTTTCAATTGAGTAAGACCTTGATTCCATTATTTCATGTGATCATTCCACCTTAGAAGCAACTCTAAAACCCTAGTTATGTGTCACATGTGATCATGTGAGATTTACTTGACATATAGAACCCTAATAAGCAACAATTGAATGCATTCTTATGATCCACTAGCATAAAACCAAGTCACATGAGATTATCATTGCATGTCCCTATTCTTAATTAAAGCCTATATGATTCACTAGTGCCACCTAGGTATAAACCCTAGCTTGTTACCACATGTTAGCACCATTGATCATCAATCCTATATACCACACCATTAGGATCAACCTCAACCATCAAACCCTAGTAGAACTATAATGATGAACCCTAGTACCAATCTTGTGTAGTAATTCACAACACATGCTCCTATCCAACTAAACCCTACTTATAGAGTAATAAATCACTTAGTCTAAGAACCATTAGTGTTGCTTAGTAAAGCCATTGTGTAGCAATAGTAAATCCTAACTCATAGCATCACCTTGACCATTATTCCTTGATATAATCCCTATGATCAACCTTAGTAACAAAACTACCCATACTTGTTGTATATAGATCCATCCAACTTAAGAATCTAACTAGTTCCTATTAGTGAACTAAAGGAATCCAATAATAAACCCTAGAGTTACATAGCTCCTATGTATAGTACTTCATATTCTTATTTAACATGTTCTTCAAAAGTTACTCTTTTGAAGTACAAATGTCAATCAAACCTTAGAAGCCCTAATCCTTCTTTGAAATACTCATTATTTCTTAAATAATATGTTCTTCAAAAGTTATTCTTTTGAAGTATAATATAAGTAATCATCAACCATGTCCTGTAGAACTTAAAATTGACAACTGCTCTTTATATATTATTCCACCACTATTCCTTATATGCATGATTATTATGATGTCTTATATCACTTGGTTATGATGCTAATATAACCAAACCCTAATAAGAACCTTGTTTGAGAACCATTCTAAAAGTGCAACCAACCCTAAAGAAATCTTTACAACTCATACATCCTAAATCATCGAGGTTAAGTTAAGCTCGGGACGATTGCATCTCATACTATGCATTATAGCATTATTGCCAGTTCTTTAAACATTGTCCTTACCGGACGATGATGGTATTTCAGCATTTGGAGTTCTCACGTATCGAAGCTTTTGCCTGCATAATCTTGCAGTCAAGAAAGGCAAGTTCATCGCTTGCTCATGTCATTTGATTATTTGTATCAAACTATATGCAAAGTACTATACTTATCACTCATGCATTGAAAAGCAAAGTATTATTTTACAATTATGAATATGACTATGTGGTGGGCAATGGAACCATGGTATGTGTTGATATGGTGGAGGTTCCATTGCATGGGTTATATCACCCTAGGATTAATTACCAATGCCGTCCAGTGATTCTAGCGCCGTACAAACCACGTTGACCATGAGATCTATAATGGCTCTGGGGAAGCCAGCCGTATCTTTTCCCTTCTGCACGCCAATGGATTGGTAGAGCCGGTGGGGTGTTGGAGGCACTTGCATAATAGGTTGGGATATCCTTTTAAATCCCCATCCATTAGTGATGATAAGCTCTACGATCTATGATGGATTGTCCGGAGTACACCGTGAGTAAAGCCGTATTATCGGGAGAAGTCTACTGGGGGTGTACGGTTGGACAAAAGGGTGGGTTTGCAGTCGCGGAGAAGGCGGTGTGGGCTTGGATTTTCATACCTGGCCTCACACCAAAGGAAGTGTGAACGGGGGCAAGTCCCTGCGGATGGCAAAAGGGGTGGAATCTCTTATGGGAAAAGTAACGCACCTCTGCAGAGTTTATCAAATTGTGGCTGTCACTCCCTGTTCCGGGAAGGGAACTGCGAACGCGGCAGGAAAGGAACTCCACGAAGTTCTAGTCAACCTGTGAAGACTGACGGGCATAGTTTTCAGAATAAAATAAACCTTTTGAAGAAATGTTTATGAAAACTTGCATTGGCCTATGACTTTCTGGTCTATGGTTGTAGTTAGTGCATGATACACCTATTTCCTAATATGAACTTGCTGAGTACGCTCGTACTCATTCGATCTCGTTTGAACCCCCTTCTTAGATCAATGCACCGAAGGAGAAACTACCGTGGAACTCGAAGACAAAGGAGTCAACTGCAACAAGATGAAGAATCCAATCAAAGAAGTCAATGGAGTCAACTTCTGCCTCAGCTAAAATGGAAACCTAGTCTAGTAGTAGAAGGGAACCTTTCCCTAATCCTAGCACCTATGTAGCTAGAATTCTATAGCAAGCCAAGTAGCTCTTAAACTTGAGTTGACAATAAGATAGTCTACGAGTCGTTCTTCTGGAGCTTTATTTGAAGTTTTACCTCACTGTAAAGTAGGAGGCTGTGAGGATCTTATGTAAACAGTTCGTGTGTACTTCTATAGACATACCTTGGACTCACATATGTTTCTGTTGTGCCACTCTGAGAGATGTAATATGAGTGGAACTGTGTTTCACTTGTGTTATGTCAACGACTTGTGTACTACACCATGCAGTGGTACGCTGGGTCATCACAGCTGGTATCAGAGCAAATGCTTTGACCCTAGGATTAAAACCCTTTAAAGGAGACCTATAGGTTTTGGTAGTGTCTATAGGAAGATGTCTTAGTTAAACCAACCATTCTTATGACTTGAGATGGGTATTCACTTGAGAATAATCCTGACGCACTTGAGTCAATCTTTCTTATCTATAATTCTTAAATAAAGTTAGTTAGTTATCTTACTTCATTCCAAAATAGTAGAACACCTTTGAAGCTTAAGATAATGGGTGGTAGTAGACCACAATTGGTATACAATACATGGTAGTCCAAATAGAGGATACAACCATAAGGAAGATATCCTATTGGAAGAAGTATACCAAGGCAAGTTATAGTTAAGTAAGAGTCATTTAAAAAGTCAAATGACTGATGTTAAGTAATGTAGATAAGTAATATGAGGAAGTATATACCTATGATGAGTCAATCATAGGAGGTAAGGAAGAGTGATAGGAATCATATAAGTCTACTTTTCATGGTAGAGTTGGTAATCATATATGATTCACTTGAGAATCATGATGTGAGGGAGTAGAACATCATAAGTACGATAACAGAAGTATGATGAGGAGTAGGATTTAGGGAATAGTTCGAAAGCTTAGGCCTTAAAATCCTAATAACCGTACCAAGTATGTTAGAACCATAGTCCTTAATTTAAAGAAGGCTTATTTATAGCATATCACATAGAGAAATCCTAGATTTATAGGTGGTATATTCTAAACAATCATGTGTTTAGAGTAGACATGTTAGAACTAATTGTATTATAGGAAGTAGTCCTCAATAGCACATATATATGGTATACTATTTTGCTAGTACTTCCAAAGAAAACTAGGTTAACTTCAACTAGCCCAGGCCATTTTGTTTCAAGTATGTCTCATTGCAAATGTGCAATTAAGATAAAGGTTGAGACAAATAGTAGAAATTCACGTATTCGTGCTAAGTATCACAACCTAAACCTATCTTATGTGGTGTTATATATTGCACATATGATCCTGATGTTTAGGGATGTCTTACCCAACTTTTATATTCAGGCATATAAAGATGTGTATTATGAACACAAAGCTGAATCTTCTGGGATTTTATTGGATTTTCATTGTTTGACTAGATCCATACATGAAGTTTGACTTTGATATGCAAATGCGTGTTGCAATATCAAGCTCTTACTTGATGTTATAGGTCTAGAGGGTAAAGGTATTCGTGTAAGGAAGTGACGAATTCTGAAGATTTTGAAGACAAGATGAAGGTTCACTGGAAGAAGGAAGTACAGTTGTGGGAAGCAACCACAATACTTTAAAGGAAAGACCAATCAAAACTCACTTCTATCCTTAAACAAGGAGTACTTCAACATGGAAGTACCATGGAAGTGAGAAAAATAGTGAATATGGAGCAGTAGAAGTAGAGCTGTATTCATTCTAAGAAGAAGGGAATGCAAGTGAAGTCACTTACAATACTGTTTTTATAGTGTCAACAAGTGGTTTTCTTGCAAAACCAACCCTGAAAGAAGGAAAATAGACAAGTGAAGTCGTAGCTGGTATAATAAGACCGCAGCTGATATAGGATAATCCTGAAGACAAAGTATGTGAAGTGAGGTATATCTTAACTAGAAGTATAAAAGTAGCCACAGCTGGTAGGTAGATGTTGACTAGAACCATAATATAGCCACAGCTGGTATCCAATAAGCCACATCGAGTGCTAGATAATCTGCAGCTGGTACCAGATAGCCCACAGCTGATATCAAGTAAGCCATATCTCGTGTTAGATAGTCTGCAGCTGGTAACAAGTAGTCCACAGCTTAATCGCTCTTTCATTCTAAAGGAAAGAGGGATTCCACAGCTGGTATCCCGTAGCTGGTAAATATTTAGTCGAAGGATTCATAATGGATACCCACAACTGTGTGGATACACCGCAAAGAATTCTTCGTGAGACTTTAGAAAGGTACAAAATATAAACCAGACTTAAACCAACTACCTAACCTTGGAGTTTAATGATCATAAGAAATGGAGTTTGAAGATCATTAGTAAACTCCAAGGGGGAGAGGAAGGTGGAATAAGAGGCATTAAGATAAGATTTGTAGTGTGATAAACGAAGAAAAAGGTCTGAACTGAGAGGAAGTTCAATCTTATTTTTATAAGGTTTTTGGGCAGTACCCATATAATAGTACCCTCAGGAGGATGTCAGACCGGAAGCCGAGGTTCATATCTCGAGGAAGTAAGAGTTAGATTCTACCTTGAGTGGGTAATTGTAATTACTCGAAACCAAGAGAACTCAAGTAAGTCTAAGAAAATGAAGTTGGATGAAGAAGATATCGGAGGACAATCGAAGCCTAAGAAAACAAAAGACCGAAGGGTTTAATCATACCAAAACATAAGCCTATTAGAAAGATTCCTTTCATGGAACCTAAAGAAAACAAAAGGAAGATAACTAGTATAAACTAGAAGCCATGATTGGATGGACTAAATGAGTCTAATCCATTCGTAGGACTAAACAACCAGAACCATGCCTATTGTAAATACCTTACTAAGTACCATTACTTTCGTTATGGTAGTAAGGGACAACAATACCTTACTTTAAACAAATCTTTTAGACTTAAGGTTTGTGCACCGCAGCTGGATTACCGCAGCTGGTAGAACCAAGCTTTGAGTACCCAGATAGGAAGCTATCACCATAACCTTTAGTAAAGTCCATTAGCATAAGAAGATGTCCTAATCCAAGAATCTTTGGAGAGTAAGCCTATAAGCTTAGAGTGTTGGAAGAAATCATAGAATTGAAGAAAGTATCACTGCCAGACATCAGAAGACTTCATGAAGGATCGAGACAAGGGATATATTCAATTATATCTAATGAGATCACTAGGGAGTTTGAAAGGATTGTGATCTATTCAAGTCTGTTCCACATTCCGAAACATGAGAGCGTTCGAACTCGGGACGAAGTTCAGTTTAAGGGGGAGAGGCTGTAATATCCCAGGTTTAGAGGCAACAAAATGAGAGAACACCAAAGTGTGCATTGCATTCATGCATAGAAAATCCGAGGAATTTTCGCGCTTTCAAATAAAACTTACCACAGTAACTGAAGTTTCACTTGACTTGCTGGAATTGAAGTAGATCATCAAGTCAAGCACTATAAACTTCACTGTGATCTTTGTTAAAACCTTGTTTTGGGTAGAGATGATTTGATCTATGGATTAGATCAAATGGAATTAGTTTTACAACAACACATTCTTTAAGAATCAAACCCTAACTTATTAAACACTTAAAAGTTAACAACTACCTTTGTGTGTAATTTAATTCACTTCTAAACTTATTACCAAATAAGGTATACCACAGGGTCTAAAGTGCATAAAAGCCACACATTCTTTTTTAAATCATAAATTATTAAGTATATGGAATATCATAAAACTAAATCCATTTACATTACGATTTATAGTTCAAACTATTTGAATCAAACTGACTATGAGTATTTTGAAACTCATATGATCATGCCTGGATGAAATCAAACACCAACTATCCAAATTTGAGGAATAACCTTCAATCTTGATCTTTTGATCAATATTATAATATAAATCCAATCCAATATGATATAGTGACTCATCCACAATAATAAAACCATCCACAAGATATTTAGTAACAAATGCCACTTGGCTATCCAAAAATAAATCATATGAGGGGATAAGGATCTTGCCACATAGGATGAAAATATCTACAAGACTTGCTTTCCAAGCTATGCCACCTCATACTCAAAGGATTGCTATGGATGAGGGCATGACACCCAAGCACCTTACTCATCAAACCAACACAAGAGTCACCACCTATGTGTCATGATACTAGGGCTTGCCCAAGCCTATAAATAGAGCCACACCCTTCATCCATTTGGACATCTTGTACCATGCTACAAGGAAACCAAACACTTGAGACCTTCCATATGAATTAGCTAGGATCAAGATGAAGAAGCTAGGAGGTGGAGGCATACCACAAGAAGAAGGTTTATCAGATTTCCTGAAGAACAAGCTTTAGAAGATACCAAGGTAGAATTCCTAGGGAAAACATACATTTAGAGGATCATATCATCATGTCTTGAGTAGGACCTTAGGATATTCCAAGACATTGAGAAGTGAGAGAAGTTATAATACTAATCATAGCCATGTTCATACAAGAATACTAGAGTAGTACTAATCTTAGTTGTTTAAGACAACATTTGATCTTGGAGGTGAGAACCCTATTCCAATAGCAATACCTTAGGAAACCAATTCCATAATCATCAGAACTTGGTATTAATTATAAACCCTAAGAATCTAGGATGAGTGTGATGAGAAGAATATTAAAGAGGGATTAGTGAGGAATGAGTGGATCTTGTCTAATGCATGATTATACCTTGTAGATATAGATGATAAGTTAAACCCATATGTTTAATATATATCATCTACCACATGAAATAATAAGTATATCACTAGTAGTTAACCCCAGACCAAACCTCATGCCTTGTATGGAGGAGTAACCCTAGCCAATTTAGCATAACCTAGCTTATGTTCATATTCTAATCTTAGTTGTGTATCACCTTGGTAATCACTACTAAAATCCTAGACCACATTTGAATTTCAATCCAAGTATCACTTTAGATTACAAGTAAAACCCTGCCATGCCTCATGCCTATTTTATACTTCAATTAATGAAGCATCATCAAATTCTTAAACCCTAAGAACTATCATATACATAAAATCATGAACCAATTCCATACCCTTTGCCATTTGTTGAACTCTAGACATAATTCAACTATATGTGAGTAATCACTACGTTTAAGCAATATAAAAATATAATATGTTCACCATGCACATGTTCTACATTTTAAAAGCATTTAAACAGATTTGATTTCTAAATTTAAAAGCACTTGAGATGAACCCTAAAATAATATCTATTTGAATCTTAACTTATACCTCATAAGAACCAAAATTAATCAATTATAGATGGTTGTTTAAAAACAAAACAAGACAGTGAGTATCATTATCAAATTGTTATGATATTCAAATAATTTAGAACCTGCAAAACCAAACAGAATTCAAATTTGAATTCAAATAGCAAATTCAAAACAGAAAAGAGTAAAGAGAGAAAAAGAAAAGGAGGCTTACCTGGTTTACCTGGCCGTCCAGCCCAGCACCGCAGCCCATGGACAGCCCAGCCTTGGCCCAGCACCGTAGCCCAGCACCAACCCACCTGACCACTTACCGTTTCGCCGCTGGCAGAAAACAAAAGGGGGCCGTCGTCTTCGTCCCCGGCATCGACAGCGTAGAGAGGAAGCTCCGCCACGTCCTCGACGAGGATAAGCTCGGCCCGGGTGCCGCAGAAGGTTCCAGAACTCCACTCTATACTCCTCGCGTCCGAGCCTATCCAAAACCGTCAAGATTCACGCCCAGAACAACGACGACATTGTCGTCCTATCCCGACCACTGCCGCCGGCGAGATGACGCTTCTGACCACCTCGAGCCCTATAAGTATGTCTGGAGCACCGCCAGGAAACCCTAGCACCTCTCCACCTATCCATTTCTTCTCAGATCTCCTCTAGCCCTCGGTTTCTTCCTCTACTGGTCGCCGGTGACCATCATGGCACCGTCAACTGGAGTCACCCCGGAGCTCACCAGTTGGTCGAGGAGATGCGCCTCGACGTCGCCGTTCTACTGGCAAAGCTACGCATCAAGGGGAGCTCGGAGCGACGCCAATTTTGGATTTTCCCCTTGCAGCAGATCGCCGGGAATGGCGAGGTCCTCGTCGTCTCCGTCATCCATCGTCTTCGCCGACCACACCATCGTACTCAGGGTATGATTCCGCGTCTGTAGAGCATACTCTCGCTTCCTAGAACCGTCTCTAGCTCGAAATCGATATTTGGCCGGAGCCCGCCGCCGCAGACGTGTTCACCGGCGATGCTCCGGTGACCATTGGATGGTGGTGTTCACGCTCGTTTGTTCAGCAGCGAACCCTGGTTCGAACTCGCTAGGTTAGGTAGTCTCTGGGGGTTCCTATCGTCGTTTCCGTAGCTCGCCGGAGCATCACCGGCGACCTCTCCGGCGAGAACGACGTGTCACCGCCACCTCAACTCTATTGACTGGTCGTTGCCCGCGTGGCAACTGACTCAGTCAACAGGCCCACATGTACGTATGCGTGGGTAAAACTGAATCGGTATGTTTAGTAATTATCATTTGAATTAAAAAACCAGTAAATAGTGAAAACTTTGCAAAATCATAGAAAATTCATTTCAACTCAGAAAAATATGAATCATATATCAAAATGCTCACAAAAATAAACTCTATTCAAATAAATTATAAAACAAAAATGTGTGTCAAAATAAAAATTCACTTATTTTTATTCTTTATTAATTATGTCTTTCTAATTGTTTAAAATGCAAATTGAATTCAATAAATGATTAAATTCCAAAAGTAAATAATAACTATTTAGTAACTAAATAAAATGTTAGGATTAATTTTCTCAATCATCTTGTCATTCATTTTAAATATTAGTGTTAATTCAGAAACCCTAATTTGCCTATTACTGTTTTCTATTTTCTTTAAATAGTAATAACTCAAGAAAATATTAAAAGCTAATATTATTTTGGTAGCCCAACAATTATTCACTTAAACCTCTTTAGTTAATAAGTTAAATACTTTAAACCTGATAACAAATTATTAAACCCTGAATCTTAATTAAACCAAAATAGGAGTTACTCTAATTATTAAATCTTGTGAAAATTAATAAAATATCAAACCATCACTAATGTTGTTTCAAAGTAATTAGTAACCACACCTATATTGCCAATCATCATTTTAGGAGTTGTACCATAATTTAGAAACCCTAGTTTCAATTGAGTAAGACCTTGATTCCATTATTTCATGTGATCATTCCACCTTAGAAGCAACTCTAAAACCCTAGTTATGTGTCACATGTGATCATGTGAGATTTACTTGACATATAGAACCCTAATAAGCAACAATTGAATGCATTCTTATGATCCACTAGCATAAAACCAAGTCACATGAGATTATCATTGCATGTCCCTATTCTTAATTAAAGCCTATATGATTCACTAGTGCCACCTAGGTATAAACCCTAGCTTGTTACCACATGTTAGCACCATTGATCATCAATCCTATATACCACACCATTAGGATCAACCTCAACCATCAAACCCTAGTAGAACTATAATGATGAACCCTAGTACCAATCTTGTGTAGTAATTCACAACACATGCTCCTATCCAACTAAACCCTACTTATAGAGTAATAAACCACTTAGTCTAAGAACCATTAGTGTTGCTTAGTGATACGTCCAAAACGTATCTACTTTCCCGAACACTTTTGCTATTGTTTTGCCTCTAATTTGTGTATTTTGGATACAACTAACACGGACTAACGCTGTTTTCAGCAGAACTGTTCTGGTGTCTCGTTTTTGTGCAGAAATCCAACTTTCAGGAAAATCCTCGGAATTTATGCAGAAGGCCCTATTTTCCCAGAATACTGACGGAGCCAGAAGGACAATTAAGGTGGAGGCCCGAGGGCCCCACACCATAAGGCGGCGCGGCCTAGGGGGGGCCCGCGCGGCCCTATGGTGTGGCCCCCTCGGCCGGCCTCCGACGCCCTCCTTCGGACTACTTATCGGCCTCGACCTAAAAACACACGGGGAGAAGTCGAAGTCGCCAGAAACCCTCCAGAACGCCGCCACATCGCGAAACTCCGTCTCGGGAGCCAGAAGTCTCCGTTCTGGCACTCCGCCGGGACGGGGAATTGGAGGAGATCATCACCATCATCACCGCCAACGCCTCTCCATCAACCAGCCATGTTTCCCCCATCCATGCGTGAGTAATTCCCCCGCTGTAGGCCGAAGGGGATGGTAGGGATTGGATGAGATTGGTCATGTAATAGCATAAGATTGTTAGGGCATAGTGCCTGGTGTCCGTAATTGGTACTTTGATGATGTTGTTGCAACTTGTTATGCTTAATGCTTGTCACTAGGGCCCGAGTGCCATGATCTCAGATCTGAACATGTTATTGTTTCATCATGATATTCATTGTTTATTGATCTTACCTGCAAGTTGTATACACATGTCGCTGTCCGGAACCAATGGCCCCGAAGTGACAGAAATCGGGACAACCGGAGGGGATGGTAGTGATGTGAGGATCACATGTGTTCACGGAGTGTTAATGCTTTGCTCTGGTACTCTATTAAAAGGAGTACCTTAATATCCAGTAGTTTCCCTTGAGGCCCGGCTGCCACCGGCTGGTAGGACAAAAGATGTTGTGCAAGTTTCTCATTGCGAGCACGTACGACTATAATTGGAACACATGCCTATTGATTGCTTTGTACTTGGACACCGTTTTATTATTATCTGCAAATGCCCTGCTATGATTGTTACATGAGTTTCTCTCATCCATGCAATGCCCGTCATCCGTCCCCGTGCCTACAGTATTTTAATCCTGCTGTTTACTATAATCACTACTGCTGTCTCTTTTACTCTGCTACTGTTATTTCACTACTGCTACTGCTATAAAACTGTTACTACTGATAAACTCTTGCGAGCAAGTCTGTTTCCAGGTGCAGCTGAATTGACAACTCCGCTGTTAAGGCTTCAAAGTGTTCTTTGTCTCCCCTTGTGTCGAATCAATAAATTGGGTTATACTACCCTCGAAGACTGCTGCGATCCCCTATACTTGTGGGTCATCAAGACTGTTTTCTGGCGCCGTTGCCGGGGAGCATAGCTTTATTTGGAAGTTCACTTGGATTGATATTGTTCGCTGCAAATTCTCCATCATGGGTAAACCTCGCGATACTAAGGTCGCCATATTACCATCCACTACAAGAAAAGGTACAACTCTTAGTACCTCTGCTGCTCTTGATTCACCATCTGTGATTGATAAACTTGTTTCACCGCCACATGCTTCACATGCGGGTACTTCTGCTGAATCTGAAAACTCTCATAATATTGATAATATTTCTGCTGTGCTTGATGATAGTGGTTCATTGGGATCTTTTCTAGATGCTACAATTGCTAGGTCTAGACAAATTGAAAATACTGAAACTCCTAATGAAAATGCTACTACACCTGTTAATTCACCTGAACTTGATTATTTTAGTGATGATCCTGATGAAGATTATGTGGAACTTAATGATGATTTTATTGAAAAATGCAATGCTACTACTGATGCAAGAAAAATTAAAAAGTTGCTTGCAGAACATGCTGTTAGATATAAACTGTCTCCTGATCCTAAATTTGCCACATCTCCTATAAACATTAAGGATAAAGATTATGATTTTTCTCTTGATCTATCTCATATAGCTATAGTTGAGAAAACACCCTTTTGTGGTACTGAAAAAGAAAGTGCTGTTGAACACATGATTGAGTTATCTACTCTAAGTAGCTTGTTTTCTGATGATGTTAAGAAGCGTACTTACTTTGTTGCTAAAATCTTTCCATTTTCATTAAAGGATGACGCTAAAACTTGGTATAATAGTTTGCCACCTGATTCTATTAAAAGTCCAAAAGAATTGCTTGATGTTTTCTTCCGTAAATACTTTCCTGCTAGTGCTCAACATATTGCTTTGCAGAGAATTTATAATTTTGACCAGGAAGATGGAGAGAAATTGCCTGAGGCTTGGGCGAGATTTTGCTCTCTTATTAGAGCTCGGCCTGACCATGATTTGGAAAAGCATGATTTACTTGATATATTTTATAGTGGACTAACCATTGAGTCTAGGGCATACCTGGATAGTTGTGCTGGTTGTGTTTTCAGGAAAAGAACTCAGACGATCTTTGAAGAATTATTGGCTAAAATAGGCCGGAATCATGATGATTGGACTACGCCTGAACCAACTCCAACGCCAATATTAAAGAAGAGGGGTTTAATTAAATTGAATGATGAAGATATGAGGGAAGCCAAGAAGTCTCTCAAGGAGAAAGGTATTAAATCTGAAGATGTGAAGAATCTTCCTCCCATAGAAGATATATGTGAGATAATTCCCCCTTCATCCATGATTGAGGTAAACTCCCTTCAACGCTTTACTAGGGAAGATATTCCGTATTCGAAACCTCCTGCACAATGCTTAGATGAGTTTGATAATTATATTGTTAAGCAAGAAAATTTTAATATGAGAGTAGAGAATCATTTAATGGAAAATTCTCGAGCTATTAGTGAATTGCATGATATTGTAGAGAGAACCTCCAATGATGTTAAGATGCTTGTTAAACATTTTCATATGGTTCAAACTCAAATTGATCAACTCACTAAAGTGCAAAATGACTTGTTGGGGAATAATTCTAAAGAAAAACATGCTTATGAAGTAACAACTAGAGGCGGTGTTTCTACTCAGGATCCTTTATATCCTGAGGGACATCCCAAAAGAGTTGAACAAGATTCTCAACGAACTAAAACTAGTGCTCCATCTAAGAAAAAGAAAAAGAAACATAAGAATGTTGTAGAATCCTCTGAACCTGTTAATGATCCTAATGGCATTTCTATTTCTGATGCTGAAACTGAAAGTGGTAATGAACATGATAAAGATAATGATAAGAATGATGCTTCTGATAAAGAAGATGTTGAAGAAGAACCTGAAAAGCATGCTAAAAATAAAAAGTACACTAAAGAAGATTTTATTGCTGAGAAACATGGTAATGAAAGAGAACCTTGGGTGCAAAAGCAAATGCCTTTTCCTGCTAAGAAACTAAAATCAAAGGAAGAAGAACACTATAATAAATTTTGCGATTGGATGAAACCTTTATTCTTGCAAATCCCTTTGACTGATGCTATTAAATTGCCTCCTTATTCAAAGTATATGAAAGATATTGTTACTAACAAAAGGAAAATCCCCAATGAGGAAATTTCCACTATGCTTGCTAATTACTCTTTCAATGGCAAAGTGCCAAAGAAGTTGGGCGACCCAGGTATACCTACTATTCCTTGTTCTATTAAGAATAATTATGTTAAAACTGCTCTATGTGACTTGGGAGCCGGTGTTAGTGTTATGCCTTTTTCTCTTTATAAGAGACTTTACTTAGACAAGTTGATACCTACTGACATATCTTTGCAAATGGCTGATAAATCTACTGCTATTCCTGTTGGTATATGTGAGGATGTTCCTGTTCAAGTTACTACTAACTGCTTGATATTAACTGATTTTGTTGTGTTGGAAATGCCTGAAGATGATAATATGTCTATTATTCTTGGGAGACCTTTTCTTAACACCGCAGGGGCTGTTATTGATTGCAATAAAGGAAAGGTTACTTTCAATGTTGATGATAGGGAGCATACCGTTTATTTTCCCAAGAGGATTGAGAAAGCGTGTGGAGTTAATACTATTTCTAATGTGAGAACTATCAAAGTGGGAACTATTGATTGTCCTATATATGAGCCTAAAGAAGAATATCAAACTCTCGTGATTGGATCCATATCAATACAATTCAAGGTAACATGATTGATTTGAGGTTTATTTCTTCTTATGCTATGTAAAATTTATTTGGTGGCAAGACCTGATCAACCTTGTTAACAAATACTTTTTTATATGCATAGAGGAGGTAAACAACATCTCTTTCTTCCTCCACTTGCTCTAGTTGCTGTAGCACTTTTAATTTGCAAAGTTCCTTAGTTAATTGGAGATTTCAAAATTTTCCTGGCCAGTAATAATAAACTTAATACCCAGAAATGTGTATTTTTCAAAGTTTTCAAAAATTCACAAAAACTATACCGTTGGTCCTATTTATCGACGAGGCACCTGGGAGCACCAGAGGATGACCTGTGGGGCACCACATGGTGCCATACCACAGGCCGGCGCGGCCAAGGAGGGGGGCACGCCACCCTGTGGTGTGGGCCCCTCCTTGCCCCACTATCTCATCTCTTTCTCCCAGCATCTCCTCTCTCCCGAAAAAAACTCAAACCAGCTTCCTCTCACTCGCGTTTTTGCTCAAGAACTCCAGATTTCTCGATCTCTTTGCTCAGCCCAGATTTCTGTCTGAAATTTGGCACATTTGCTCTTCGGTATGTGACTCCTCCGATTATCCAAGTAGAATTTTGTTTGGTTGAGTATATCTTGAATATTTTGCTGCTGTAGGTAACATGTTTAGTGAGCTTGCATGCTTGTTCTAAGTTGTATAAACTAGTTTTGATGCATGATTAGTACTCTAGAAAGTTCCTATAGTAGTTCCCCTTGATTATATGTCACCAAATCAAATTTTATATCACTTGTTGAAAATTTCAGAGAAGAGATGAAGAAGTTCAACTTTGGAGATTTGTTCAAGAAAGGAACAACCAGCATCGGGAGGCCTTCTAGGGCCGCCACCCGGCTTAGGCGATCATACAATGAGGATATCATCGCGCCTAGCTTCGCGCCCGAAGAGGACAACGGGGCTCCTAATGCTTCATCTTTTCCATGCCATGATTTTCTGAGAAATGCAGGGATATTGGATGATTTCTTCACCCTTGTCAATAGGGCGGGCTTAACCACCTACGTGGAAGACGAAAGAGAGCAATACTATATGCTCACCAAAAATTTTGTCGAGAGCTTCAGGTTCAACAACACGCAATACGAGCCAACAGTTGCATTCAAGATCTATGGTAATCCTGTTACTATGGAATTGGAAGATTTTTGTCGTGCATTGGATATTGCCCCTGTAGGTACAGCAAGTAGGATTGATGACAACCCCCGGGACTTGTTGGAGCTCTATCGAGGGATTACCGATGATGATTGTCGCACCATTCAGCGTGGCAAGATAAGGAACATTCAACTCCCCGCCATTAAGTATTTTGCATATTACATTGCTACTAGCATTCTTGGTAGGGAGAACACTAGCAATATTTCTAGTTACCATCTTGCTTTCTTGAATATTGCACTTACTGGTCGGACATCTTATCACCTTGGTTCTCTTATTGCTCGCCGCCTGTCTAATAGGGGGCCTATTTTTGGAGGAACTATTGCATTGCGCGTTTTAACATATTTAAGACTTCCTCTTGATCCTAATGATGTGCCATTGACCCCTAGGAGACTCGATATTGTTGCTATGAAGAGTCATCATTTTGTTACCACTGATTCTACTTTAGATAATATGGTCTATAGAATGTTGTTTGCTGATGGGGATGAGAAGGAAATCCCTCTTCCCCAACCAGGTTTGTTCAGTATTGACAGGCAATCATGGTCGTGCACTAAGGAGGAGGTGGACGAACATATGAAGATACAAGACTTCCATCAGCAGCATGACTCCGAGGACGCCGAGGCCTCCCATGACTACACCGTCACGTATCTGGGTGCTTCTTCTAGTACATGCCCGGAATATGATCCATCTTCGTCGTACTACGGAGATACTACCTCATGGTCTCGATGGGATTGAACTCCACTTAGGCCAAAAGCCTAAGCTTGGGGGGAGGTATACCGGCATCACTCATTCTTTGCATATTATGGTTGCTGGATACTTGTACATACTTGTTTAGTCTCTTTGAGTGGTTTTCTAATGAGAGGGAGATGATATTTGGGGAAGTGCTGCCTGAAAACAGATTCTGGACTGTTACTAGAAAATTCGTGCGCACAGCCAGAACGTTATTTTGAGCTGCCAATTTTTGTGCTGGTTCCCCAGGTTGTTATCTAACTTTCATTAGTTGAACACTTTTCGAGCTGAGCAACGTAAGATTTTTGTAAAAATCGATTTCTGTACTGCTGTCAGGTTTTGGCAGATTTCTGCCATCTCGCTTTTCTGTATTTCTTCTAGTTTGCTATTTCTTGTTTTTGCTTTGTTTCCTTTCCAAAACACAAAAAGACCAAAAATATTTCTGTTGTTTCTCTTCATAATTTGTTTGCTTTGGTTTCTTGCATTTGTTTCGCTTTATTTGCTATTGCTAGTTTGCTACGAGAAAACCCAAAAAGATTTTGCTTTGTTTGCTTGTTTCCTTTTGTTCTTGTTTCTAATTCGAAAACACCAAAAATATTTGCTGTTCTTCTTTGGTTTGTAAAGTTCATCTTGAGTTCAATGGTCTTCGGTGGCTGGAGCGTGGTTTTCATTTCATATTATCCAAGGTACACAAGTGAAAAGCAATAATGACGATCTACGACAATTGGATTGTGGTGAGAGGCTGGTATGAACTCTATTTGTTTTCATTTTTGTACATATACTCATCCATGTGAGCATGCTTAGTTGGTTCATGTGAGGTATATGTTATTTGAGAAAGTCTAGTAGTTCATGATCTCTCATGTTTAACTCCAATTTATTAATATGAGTAGCATGTCATGGATGTTTGCTTGCATTGTTTTATTCATAAGTAGGTATGGCATTGTGGTATCCTCCTCTGAATAATTCATTTATATCGACTTGGCACATGTTCACGCATGCATATGACTGAACAAAAAGTCAATTAAGCCTCGATGATCTATATTGCTTCAGAGTTCTTGTATCACTTTTATGCCTCCGTTAATTTATTTTGCCGCAAGCATGATTATGACAGTTACTGCTCTCTTGATTTGTCGCTCCCTAGTCTATTGCTAGCCTTCACTTGTACTGAGCGGGAACGCTGCTCGTGCTTCCAAACACCTGAAAACCAAGTTGTTCCAAAGTGTCCACCATAAATACCTATGCATGGCATTTCAAACCATTCCAAGTAAATTCTCATGCGCTACCTTTAAAACCTTCAAAATGCTTCCCAATTTGTGTTTATGTTTCATAGCTCATGAGGAAGTATGTGGTGTTTAGCTTTCAACCTTGTCATTTACTTTTGACGGACTCTCATATGGACTAGTGGCGCATCCGCTTATCCAATAATTTTGCAAAAAGAGCTGGCAACGGGATTCCCAGTCCCAAATTAATTAACTTAAATAGACACTCCTCCATGGTTTGTGATTGACGGACGGCACCCGAAGGATTCGGTTAGCCATGGCTTGTGTAAGCAAAGGTTGGGGGAGTGTCATCATCATAATAAAAGTAAAATGAAAAGGCACTCCTTCATGGTATGAGATTGTTGGCAGGCACCCGAGGATTCGGTTAGCCATGGTTTGTGTAAGAAAGGTTGGAAGGAGTGCCACATAAACATGCAAATAATTCATGGGAGCCGCTCTTGGAAGTCCGGTTGGCGAGGTAGTTAGTGTACCCATTACCATTCGTTGACAACGACAAACACCTCTCAAAATGATTTTACTCCTGATTTCAAAAATGAAAAGCTCTAGCGCATGTTAATCCCTGCTTCCCTCTGCGAAGGGTCAATCTTTTACTTCTATGTTGTGTCTCCATTATTTCTTTGAGCACTATCTTGAGAGCACAACTGTCATTCTTAGTATAATATGCTTATCTCAAAATATGATTGATTGTGGTATAACTTTGATGCTTTTATCTTTGACAATCACTACTTCTAATCTTTCTATGAACTCCAGAGGTGCCTGGGCATTTATGTTTTGCCGATCAAATACGGGCAAGCGAGATACCACTTTATCATACTCTCTTATGAACATTGCAATCCTGCTTATATACATGATTCATGATGCTTATTATTAATTGTTGGTACCTCTCCATGATTGACATAGCTGTTAGATGATCCTATTTGCATATATCTCATTATGAACTGCTTAAGTATTAGCCATAGCATGAGAATATATACATCATATGAGCAAATGTGTTCGTGAAAGTTCTTTTATCGCTCAGTTGTTAACTGAATTGCTTGAGGACAAGCAATAAGCTAAGCTTGGGGGGAGTTGATACGTCCAAAACGTATCTACTTTCCCGAACACTTTTGCTATTGTTTTGCCTCTAATTTGTGTATTTTGGATAGAACTAACACGGACTAACGCTGTTTTCAGCAGAACTGTTCTGGTGTCTCGTTTTTGTGCAGAAATCCAACTTTCGGGAAAATCCTCGGAATTTATGCAGAAGGCCCTATTTTCCCAGAATACTGACGGAGCCAGAAGGACAATTAAGGTGGAGGCCCGAGGGCCCCACACCATAAGGCGGCGCGGCCTAGGGGGGGCCGCGCGGCCCTATGGTGTGGCCCCCTCGGCCGGCCTCCGACGCCCTCCTTCGGACTACTTATCGGCCTCGACCTAAAAACACAAGGGGAGAAGTCGAAGTCGCCAGAAACCCTCCAGAACGCCGCCACATCGCGAAACTCCGTCTCGGGAGCCAGAAGTCTCCGTTCTGGCACTCCGCCGGGACGGGGAATTGGAGGAGATCATCGCCATCATCACCGCCAACGCCTCTCCATCAACCAGCCATGTTTCCCCCATCCATGCGTGAGTAATTCCCCCGCTGTAGGCCGAAGGGGATGGTAGGGATTGGATGAGATTGGTCATGTAATAGCATAAGATTGTTAGGGCATAGTGCCTGGTGTCCGTAATTGGTACTTTGATGATATTGTTGCAACTTGTTATGCTTAATGCTTGTCACTAGGGCCCGAGTGCCATGATCTCAGATCTGAACATGTTATTGTTTCATCATGATATTCATTGTTTATTGATCTTACCTGCAAGTTGTATACACATGTCGCTGTCCGGAACCAATGGCCCCGAAGTGACAGAAATCGGGACAACCGGAGGGGATGGTAGTGATGTGAGGATCACATGTGTTCACGGAGTGTTAATGCTTTGCTCCGGTACTCTATTAAAAGGAGTACCTTAATATCCAGTAGTTTCCCTTGAGGCCCGGCTGCCACCGGCTGGTAGGACAAAAGATGTTGTGCAAGTTTCTCATTGCGAGCACGTACGACTATAATTGGAACACATGCCTATTGATTGCTTTGTACTTGGACACCGTTTTATTATTATCTGCAAATGCCCTGCTATGATTGTTACATGAGTTTCTCTCATCCATGCAACGCCCGTCATCCGTCCCCGTGCCTACAGTATTTTAATCCTGCTATTTACTATAATCACTACTGCTGTCTCTTTTACTCTGCTACTGTTATTTCACTACTGCTACTGCTATAAAACTGTTACTACTGATAAACTCTTGCGAGCAAGTCTGTTTCCAGGTGCAGTTGAATTGACAACTCCGCTGTTAAGGCTTCCAAGTGTTCTTTGTCTCCCCTTGTGTCGAATCAATAAATTGGGTTATACTACCCTCGAAGACTGCTGCGATCCCCTATACTTGTGGGTCATCACTTAGTAAAGCCATTGTGTAGCAATAGTAAATCCTAACTCATAGCATCACCTTGACCATTATTCCTTGATATAATCCCTATGATCAACCTTAGTAACAAAACTACCCATACTTGTTGTATATAGATCCATCCAACTTAAGAATCTAACTAGTTCCTATTAGTGAACTAAAGGAATCCAATAATAAACCCTAGAGTTACATAGCTCCTATGTATAGTACTTCATATTCTTATTTAACATGTTCTTCAAAAGTTATTCTTTTGAAGTACAAATGTCAATCAAACCTTAGAAGCCCTAATCCTTCTTTGAAATACTCATTATTTCTTAAATAATATGTTCTTCAAAAGTTATTCTTTTGAAGTATAATATAAGTAATCATCAACCATGTCCTGTAGAACTTAAAATTGACAACTGCTCTTTATATATTATTCCACCACTATTCCTTATGTGCATGATTATTATGATGTCTTATATCACTTGGTTATGATGCTAATATAACCAAACCCTAATAAGAACCTTGTCTGAGAACCATTCTAAAAGTGCAACCAACCCTAAAGAAATCTTTACAACTCATACATCCTAAATCATCGAGGTTAGGTTAAGCTCGGGACGATTGCATCTCATACTATGCATTATAGCATTATTGCCAGTTCTTTAAACATTGTCCTTACCAGACGATGATGGTATTTCAGCATTTGGAGTTCTCACGTATCGAAGCTTTTGCCTGCATAATCTTGCAGTCAAGAAAGGCAAGTTCATCGCTTGCTCATGTCATTTGATTATTTGTATCAAACTATATGCAAAGTACTATACTTATCACTCATGCATTGAAAAGCAAAGTATTATTTTACAATTATGAATATGACTATGTGGTGGGCAATGGAACCATGGTATGTGTTGATATGGTGGAGGTTCCATTGCATGGGTTATATCACCCTAGGATTAATTACCAATGCCGTCCAGTGATTCTAGCGCCGTACAAACCGTGTTGACCATGAGATCTATAATGGCTCTGGGGAAGCCAGCCGTATCTTTTCCCTTCTGCACGCCAACGGATTGGTAGAGCCGGTGGGGTGTTGGAGGCACTGCCGCAATAGGTTGGGATATCCTTTTAAATCCCCATCCATTAGTGATGATAAGCTCTACGGCCTATGATGGATTGTCCGGAGTACACCGTGAGTAAAGCCGTATTATCGGGAGAAGTCTACTGGGGGTGTACGGTTGGACAAAAGGGTGGGTTTGCAGTCGCGGAGAAGGCGGTGTGGGCTTGGATTTTCATACTTGGCCTCACACCAAAGGAAGTGTGAACGGGTGCAAGTCCCTGCGGATGGCAAAAGGGGTGGAATCTCTTATGGGAAAAGTAACGCACCTCTGCAGAGTGTATCAAATTGTGGCTGTCACTCCCTGTTTCGGGAAGAGAACTGCGAACGCGGCAGGAAAGGAACTCCACGAAGTTCTAGTCAACCTGTGAAGACTGACGGGCATAGTTTTCAGAATAAAATAAACCTTTTGAAGAAATGTTTATGAAAACTTGCATTGGCCTATGACTTTTTGGTCTATGGTTGTAGTTAGTGCATGACTAGTAAAATTGCCCGTGCGTTGCACCGGGAGAAACAAATAATCAAACCACCAAAAAAATCAGTCTTCACACTAAGATTATATACTGCACTGACTTGTAATACCGCAGACCATAGCTTTAAAAACCGGACTGGTTCAGTGGTTCGACCGGAAAAAGCCTGAACTGATGCCATCATCGTTTTTAAGAGGCATCGGTCTAAATAGCAAAAAATCAGTAAAAAACAAATGTCACAAGAGGAATTGAACTCTAGACTTAAGTTAGAGAGAAATAGAACCACATAACACATAATACCACTTGAACTCACCATGTTTTTTCACTACATATTGGAATATACTCTATACATGTCATTTTTGGTCATTTTATTATAAAATTTTCTTAAATTTTAATTAAAAATAATGGTTTTTGTCGCTATCGAACCACATGAACCGATGGTCTAACCAGACCAGTGAACCAGTAGCCTCACCGGTCCGATTTTTAAAACTATGCCACAGACCGGTAACAATAGTGGACCCCATTCTTAATTTTTTTAAATGTGAATTTAAACAAATTTGCAGATAGTGCAAACATAATTTGTTCCTAATGGTTCCAAAAATTAGTACTAAAAACATGTATACGAGCACAAATTTTGCACGACAATCTAGTGAGCCGAGCACTGTAGCCCTACCCTTACTTGGGCATTTTCCTATTCCTCTATCATTGTATATGCGACGGAAATATGTCCATTTATATATCTATTTATACAGTTCTATAAATAAATTGAACTCGATTTTTATTAATATGGTGTAGTCTTTAATAACACTTTGTTTATTTCAATAATATATCAGAAATGCATTTTTTATCTAGGGTACACATGCTCTCTTTATAAAAAAACAAATTTCAAAATGTGAAAAGATTTAGTAATTTTTTTTGCATATATATCTCCATGTGTGCTTATGTAATCTTTTGCTAAAACCCGACATTTTTTGTGTTCCGTGTAAAAAGACAAAAAATCATCTCAAGAAATGCCTTATTTGCGCATCAATTGTCTTTTTAACATAGGCTGAACAAAAAGGTAAATATTCCTGAAACAACTTTATGAGCATGTATAATGTGGAGATGTACACAAAACATTTTGTTTTAGATTTTTTTATATTTAATGTTTAAACTAATTTTAAATAAAAGGAGCATATGCACCTAGGAGAAAAAAACGGAGCGTTCTATAATATATGTGTTTTTAACTATAAAATTTATATAACACAACAATCCACGGAAAACCACAAACATAGCTCGAGCTACATGTAGCTCGCTTTTTTACAAGAAATCAAAAATAATATTTTAAAGTTTCAAAAAAAATCTGAAATAAATCTTGATGTAGACAATCTTGTGTTATACCAGCATGCAAATTTGCAACTCGAAAGACCTTATATTCAAGGCTATGCAAAAATGACAAATTCTAATATCTGTAATACTGAATAGTACAATCTCTCACAATCTAAAAATCTATCAGATTTTATCATTTTTCTGCTGCCTCGAATATATGGTATGTGGGGTTCAAATTTTACACAATGATAGAACATTGCGTACATCTAGATTTTTTCTAAACTTAGAATGCCATTTTTTAAATTTTCAAAAAAATGAGCTATGTGTAGCCCATCCTACAAAAGTCCAAACTCTCCAATCCATACATCAAGAAAAAGGACATATAATGTATTGACATACTCTAGGTCTCCAAGTTTCTAATTGATACACATACACTCACACACTCAATTTATCTATAGTTTTTTATTTTATTTTTTATTTTAATCTAATCTATCCCATACTACTTCATCTTTATTGTCTAGAAATTAAGTGTTTCCCAAATAGCAAATGAGGAACAGCTAGGAAAAAAAACCAGGCTGCACTTTAGGGGTGCGACACTCCCCCGCTCTTAGTCTCACGAGCATTGCATCGATCTTCTAGAGCAGGTTCACAACAAAGGACACAAAATATCAGGATTTGTCTTTGCAAGCTCAGTTCGTTTTTGCAACAAAAGACAGAGAACAGACGAACCGAACTTTTGCTGTTGGTCCCAATCGAGGCGTGAGGTGGATTCCCCGGCCACGCACGATGAACAACCGGCGGAGTGCGGCAGACAAAAATCCGACGAGCCTGCGCCAGTCCGGAACAATTTAGTGCATGATACACCTATTTCCTAATATGAACTTGCTGAGTACGCTCGTACTCATTCTATCTTGTTTGAACCCCTTCTTAGATCAATGCACCGAAGGAGAAACTACCGTGGAACTCGAAGACAAAGGAGTCAACTGCAACAAGATGAAGAATCCAATCAAAGAAGTCAATGGAGTCAACTTCTGCCTCAGCTAAAATGGAAACCTAGTCTAGTAGTAGAAGGGAAATTTTCCCTAATCCTAGCACCTAAGTAGCTAGAATTCTATAGCAAGCCAAGTAGCTCTTAAACTTGAGTTGACAATAAGATAGTCTACGAGTCGTTCTTCTGGAGCTTTATTTGAAGTTTTACCTCACTGTAAAGTAGGAGGCTGTGTGGATCTTATGTAAACAGTTCGTGTGTACTTCTATAGACATACCTTGGACTCGCATATGTTTCTGTTGTACCACTCTGAGAGATGTAATATGAGTGGAACTGTGTTTCACTTGTGTTATGTCAACGACTTGTGTACTACACCATGCAGTGGTACGCTGGGTCATCACAGAAACTACAAAAGATTATTGGCAGAAAGAAAGAAAAGACTAGAAAGACTAGCTTAGGTGTATATAAATGATATACATGTTATGGATATATTCCTTGTTTGGTCACATAATGAAATTCTTGGGTATTTGTACCAGGTTGGTTGGTATGACATGTCATACAATACAACGCAATACAATAATACGATGGCCTAAGTGACTAATAAGGAATATGGTAATAATGCACGTCTGGAACATAATAAAGTGTTATCATGTTTGTCGTTGGCATTCTACCTAGCCCTTAGAATTTATAATAAAGAACTTAATAATTGTTATTTTGCTCTGGTCAAATGAAACCAATGAGTTGTTCAAATTATGACATTACTCAATGTATGATGGATAAGTTATTATAAATCTTAATGGTGAAACACACACACATAATACTGACGCTAAAATGCCATAAGGCAAATGATTTGAATTTCACTTATTTGTGGAACCGCCATTTAGGTCATGTTAGAAAGGAACACATGAAGGAACTCCATGCAAATGGATTTTTGGAGTCATTTGATTTTTGAATCGTTTGGCGCTTGCAAATCTTTTCTAAAGAGAATGACTAAAATACCGTTCATAGGCCAAGAGTTGAATGGGCAACTAACTTAGTGAAAACATACATGATGATATATGTGGTTCACTGGGCATAGTTGTGTGCGGGAGATTCTTCTACTTCATGAAAACTTCCAACAATGAATTGAGTATATATATGTGGATATATTCGATAAGGAAGAAGTTTGAAACATTTGAATAGATTCAAATAAATTTCAGCATGAAGTGGAAATCATCGTAATAGAAAAGTCAAATATCTATGATTGGATCATAGTGGAAATATTTGAATTACTAGTTTTAGCGAACATCTAAAAGAGTTATGAAATTGTTCTACAACTCACGTTTCTTGGAGTATCATAATGATGATATAGTATCCGAGAGATGTATCCAAACCTTGTTGGATTAATGATGAGATAAAATATCATGACGCCATTATATTTTTGTGGATTATGCTTTAGTGACTACCGCTTTTACACTGAATAGAGCATCATCATGATCCGTTGAAATGACAACATACGAGTTATGGCATGGGTATGAACCCTGATAGTCCTTTCTTAAATTTTGGTATGCATAGCATAAGTAAATAAGTTTACAACCAAAATCGGATGAATTTCTTTGTTGGTTATCCCAAAGTATTGATTGGGAATTCTTTCCACTATGGATACAAAGACAAAAATGTTTGTCGATGTTTCTTATTTATTTCCTAGAAATTGTTTCTAGCGAAGTATTAGAGTGGGAGGACAATAGAATTTGATAAGGTTTATGAACCTGAGCATAATGATCAGAGTAGCGCAGCATCGGAATTGGTTCCGGAAGTGGCCACGACGATCATGGCTCCCATGACAACAAAGTGTTTTAGCCATGGAGATCGAAGTACAACCTTGTAGGTATGGTTTACTTTGTGATCAAATAAATGATTTGTGGACAAAGGATTGATTTTGAACAATGATAAACCAACTACAAACAAAGAAGTTATGATGGGCCCTGACTCCGTTAAAATGGCTATACGCCATGAAATCCAAGATAGATGAATACTTATTGAAAGTAAATGGATCTATAAAATTGATGAAGCTTGACTTGTCGAAAAGTTGTTTACAACAAAGTTCAAAGAGTTGACTACGATAAGATTAGATCTTCCGTAGCAATGCTTATAGTCTATGTGGATTATTCTAGTAATCACTACATATTTCTTTTATGAGATATGCTAGTAGGATGGCAAAATACATTACTTATCAGAAGTGTGTATTAAAGGTGTATACAAGATACAACCAAGAGTTTTGCTGGTCCGTGGAATACTAGATAGGTATACAAACTTCAATTGGATGAAGTGAGTATCGCGGAGTTGGAATCTTCACCGGATGAAATAGTCAAAGAGTTTTTGATTTCATCAAAAACGATGAAGATGCTTGCATTTGCAAGAAATTCAGTGGGAGAGCTGAGACATATTTATAATACTTATGTAGATGACATATAGTTGGTTATAAATGATGTAATTATATACTTGATTAAAAGGTTTCATTGAGAAATTAACTTCAATGAAAGGATATGGACTGAAACATATTTAGTGTCAAGATCTATGAAGATAGATTGAAACACATAATAAGTTTAAGTCAAAGTACATAGAATGGATATTGAAGTAGTTCAATATAGAAATATTAAGAAAATGTTCTTGTCATGTGAAGGTTTAACAAGACTTGAGTGTATCTGACACTCGATGAGTAAAAACACATGAGTGATTTTAGATCACGAATAATATGTACAAAATCAGATATCCTATGCTCTAAAAAGTTAGGAGCATATACCAGAATGATTCATGTAATGATTATTGGACAACAGTAAGAATATCCTTGAGTACTTTAGAAGAACCAAGGATATATATATATATTTTTTATATGGGGTAATGATAAACAAATCGCTGTAAGGTGTTGCACCGATATTAGTTTGGTCACATATAAAAATAAAAATCTCTAATTAGGCTAAAGTGTTGTTTAAAAGGTAGCACAATGAGCTAGAAATTGTCTATACTAGATTTAGATGAGTTCTAAATATTGTGACGGATTCTACAAACGAAGGCAGAGTATGTCATTGTTTTTACAATGACTGAGGATGTTAAGTCAAGAAGTTCTTTGAGAATTTGGTGTAGTTCCGATAGTGTCAGAACTTTGAAGTTATATTGTGTGTGACAATATTAGTGACATATTTCAGACCGTGGAATTAAGGTTCCACCAGAAGACCAAACATATTTAATGCCGACTCATTTGGAAATGAGTGATGCGTTGAGATGCAAATGAATTACAAAATACATACGTTTCTGAGCGTGTCAGATCCGTTGACTAAAACCTCTCCCGTGAGCAAAACATGATAAAGCACCGGAAGGCCAAGGTGTTATATCTTTACAAATGTAAACTAGATTATTGACTCTAGTGCAAGTGGGAGACTGTTGGAGATATGCCCAAGAGGCAATAATAAATGGTTATTATAATATATATTTGTGTTTATGATAATGTTTACATACCATGCTATAATTGTATTAACCGAAACATTGATACATGTGTGTTATGTGAACAACAAGGTGTCCCTAGTAAGCCTCTTGTATAACTAGCTTGTTGATTAATAGATGATCATGGTTTCGTGATCATGAACATTGGATGTTATTAATAACAAGGTTATGTCATTAATGAATGATGTAATGGACACACCAAATTAAGCGTAGCATAAGATCACGTCATTAAGTTCATCTGCTATAGGCTTTCGATACATAGTTACCTAGTCCTTTGATCATGAGATCATGTAAATCACTTATACCGGAAGGGTACTTTGATTACATCAAACGCCACTGCGTAAACGGGTGGTTATAAAGGTGGGATTAAGTATCTGGAAAGTATGAGTTGAGGCATATGGATCAACAGTGAGATTTGTCCATCCCGATGACGGATAGATATACTCTGGGCCCTCTCGGTGGAATGTCGTCTAATTAGCTTGCAAGCATATGAATGGTTCATAAAAGACCACATACCACGGTACGAGTAAAGAGTACTTGTCAGGAGACGAGGTTGAACAAGGTATAGAGATACCGATGATCAAACCTCGGACAAGTAAAATATCGCGTGACAAAGGGAATCGGTATCATATGTGAATGGTTCATTCGATCACTAAGTCATTGTTGAATATGTGGGAGCCATTATGGATCTCCAGATCCCGCTATTGGTTATTGGTCGGAGAGAGGTCTCAACCATTTTCGCATAGTTCGCGAACCGTAGGGTGACACACTTAAGGTTTGATGTCGTTTAAGTAGATATGGAATATGGAATGGAGTTCGAAGTTTTGTTCGGAGTCTCGGATGGGATCCAGGACATCACGAGGAGTTCCGGAATGGTCCGGAGAATAAGATTCATATATAGGAAGTCATTTCATAAGTTTGAAAATTATCCGGTGCATTTATGGAAGGTTCTAGAAGGTTCTAGAAAAGTCCGGAAGAAATCACTATGGAAGGCGGAGTCCCGAAGGGACTCCACCAAGCTTGGCCGGCCAACCCTAAGGGGGTGGAGTCCCATGTGGACTCCACCATAGGTGGCCGGCCATCCCACCTAAAGGAAAGGTGGGAGTCCCACCTTGGGTAGGACTCCCCCCTTGAGTAGGTTTCCCACCTATGGGAGGTTTTGTTGTTGGGGTCTTATTCAAAGACTTGGACTACAACTCTTGGAGATTTCCACCTATATAATGAGGAGGAGAGGGAGGGGGCAGCCACTCTTGGCCGCACCATCAAAGGGTGCCCATGGCCGGCGCCCTAGCCACCCCCTCTCCCCAAACCCTAGCCTCTCCTCCTCTACATAATACTCCCGCAGTGCATAGGCGAAGCCCTGCCGGAGTTCTCCACCACCACCGCCACCACGCCGTCGTGCTGCTGGGATTCCCAGGAGGATCTACTACTTCCGCTGCCCGCTGGAACGGGGAGAAGGACGTCGTCATCAACACCGAACGTGTGACCGAGTACGGAGGTGCTGCCCGATTGTGGCACCGTCAAGATCTTCTACGCGCTTTTGAAAGCAGCAAGTGATCATCTTCTGCAACAACGAGATCTAATCTCGTAGGCTTTGGAAATCTTCAAGGGTTAGTCTCGTTCATCCCCTCGTTGCTACCGTCTTCTAGATTGCATCTTGGCTTGGATTGCGTTCTCGCGGTAGGAAATTTTTTGTTTTCTATGCAACGAATCCCATCAAACAGGTGAGTATGTATCAAAGAAATCTTCACCTTCTTTCTGGGTATAACCCTTGGCCACAAGACGTGCCTTGTACTTTTCAATAGTACCATCAGGTCTAAGCTTTTTCTTGAACACCCATTTACATCCTACGGGTTTGCACCCATAAGGACGATCAATAATTTCTCAAGTTCCATTGGCTAAGATGGAATCCATCTCGCTACGGACAGCTTCCTTCCAGTAGTCAGCATCCAGAGATGCATAGGCTTCTGAAATAGAAGTGGGAGTGTCGTCCACGAGGTACACAATGAAATCATGTCCAAAGGTCTTTGCAGTCCTCTGTCTCTTGCTCCTTTTGGGAGCTTCATTGTCATCCTCTACAGGATTTTCAAAGTGTTCTATAGCCATGGTAGGTTCAGGAAATAATTCCTGAGTAGATGAACTAGGCATCTCCTGAATTGATGAGCTAGACGTTTCTTTCATAGGAAATATGTCCTCAAAGAAAGACACATCATTCAACTCCATGATTGTTCCAACATGCATGTCGGATACCTCAGATTTTACTATCAAAAATCTGTAGCCAATGCTATGAAATGCATATCCCAGAAGAACACAATCCACGGTTTTTGGTCCAAGCTTGCGCTTCTTGGGTATCGGCACATTTACTTTCGCCATACAACCCCAAGTTCGTAGGTAAGAGAGTTTCAACCTTTTCCTTTTCCATTCCTCAAATGGAGTAATGGTTTTGTTCTTTGTGGGGAAACGGTTTAGGACATGCATGCAGTCAATATTGCCTGCTGATACGTCTCCGACGTATCGATAATTTCTTATGTTCCATGCCACATTATTGATGATATCTACATGTTTTATGCATACTTTATGTCATATTTATGCGTTTTCCGGAACTAACCTATTGACGAGATGCCGAAGGGCCAGTTGCTGTTTTCTGCTGTTTTTGGTTTCAGAAATCCTAGTAAGGAAATATTTTCGGAATCGGACGAAATCAACACCGAAGATCTTAGAATTCCCGGAAGCTTCCAGAGCACCGGAGAAGGGCCAGAGGGGTGCCAGGGGGGCCCCACCCCACAGGGCGGCGCGGCCCAAGGGGGGGCGCGCCCCCTATCATCTGGGCACCCTGTGGCCCCTCCAACTCCGACTCTCCGCCTATATAATCGTCCCTGACCTAAAAACATCGACCATTTCGACGAAACCAGAGAAAACCATCCAGAGCCGCCGCCATCGCGAAACTCCAATTCGGGGGACAGAACTCTCTGTTCCGGCACCCTGCCGGGACGGGGAATTGCCCCCGGAGCCATCTCCACCGCCATCTTCACCGCCATCGCTACCTCCATGATGAGGAGGGAGTAATTCACCCCCGAGGCTGAGGGCTCCGCTGTAGCTATGTGGTTCACCTCTCTCTCTTTGTGATCAAGTTGAATATCATCTATGTGCTACTCTAGTGATGTTATTAAAGTAGTCTATTCCTCCTCCGCGGTGTAATGGTGACAGTGTGTGCACCGCGTAGTACTTGGTTTATGCTATGATTGTGATCTCTTGTAGATTGTGAAGTTAACTATTGCTATGTTAGTATTGATATGATCTATGCCTCCTTCATAGTGTGATGGTGACAGTGTGCATGCTATGTTAGTTCTCGGTGTGATTGTGTTGATCTATCTTACACTCTAAGGTTATTTAAATATGAACATTGAATATTGTGGAGCTTGTTAACTCCGGCATTGAGGGTTCGTGTAATCCTACACAGTTAGTGGTGTTCATCATCCAACAAGAGGGTGTAGAGTAGTCCTATTATGTGATCTTTGTTGAGAGTGTCCACTAGTGAAAGCAGGATCCCTGGGCCTTGCTTCCAAGCATCGAATCTCCGTTTGTTTACTGTTTTGTTGAATGTTTACTCGCTGCCATATTTTACTCGGATTGCTATTATCACTCATACTCATCCATATTATTTGTATCTCACTATCTCTTCGCCGAACTAGTGCACCTATTGTATTAGGTGTGTTGGGGACACAAGAGACTTCTTGCTTTGTGGCTGCAGGGTTGCTTGAGAGGGATATCTTTGACCTCTTCCTCCCTGAGATCGATAAACCTTGGGTGATCCACTTAAGGGAAATTTGCTGCTGTTCTACAAACCTCTGCTCTTGGAGGCCCAACACTGTCTACAAGAATAGAAGCTCACGTAGACATCAAGCACTTTTCTGGCGCCGTTGCCGGGGAGGAAAGGTAAAAGACACTCATACTCTGGTTCCAGGTAACAGTACTTTTCTGGCGCCATTGTGTTTGTGCTCGAAGCTATTTCCTTTAGATCCTGCAATTTCATCTTTTTGTTTCTTGTTTACACTAGTTTGGCATAATGGACAACAATGAGCTTCTTACTTTATTTCCTGATTCAAGACATGGATGGTTTGATCCGAAAATTAAAAAACCCATGGAACATATTAGTATGAACGCAATCACTGCTAATGCTATGAATAAGTCTAAGCTTGGGGAAGCTAGTTTCTGTGATCTTTTTGGCTTCCCATCTTTAGGGGAGAAAATTTGTTCTGATAATGCTTTATCTCCCATATGCGATAACTCTAATAATGCTTGTGATACTTTAAATCCACCAACTGCAAGTACTTCTTTCAAGATACCCATGAAAATTATTGAACGTGTTATGGATAACCGCTATGAAGGGGATGGAACTGTCCATCCTAAAGATCATTTACTATTTTTGCATGAATTATGCGGGTTATTCAAGTGTGCAGGTATCTCTATGGATGGAGTGAAGAGGAAGCTATTCTCCGTTTCGCTGTCTGGTAAAGCGGCGCATTGGTATAAATTGTTGGAGAATAGTCATTCTCTTGGTTGGGAGGAAATTGCATCTCTCTCTTATTCTAAATTTTATCCTCCTCATGAAGTGCATATTGATAGGAATTATATTTATAACTTTTATCCTCGTGATGGAGAGAGTATTTCTCAAGCGCGGGGGAGATTGAAATCACTAATGCTCAAATGTCCCATTCATGAGCTTCCCCGTAATGTTATTGTTAACAATTTTTATGCGAGGCTTTCAGGACAACACAAGGACTATCTGGACGCATGTTCGGAGGGATCTTTCACAAGCAAGGAGGTTGAAGCTAGGTGGGATCTTCTTGATCGGATTAAGGAGAACGCTGAAGGATGGGAGAGCAATGAAGGTGAAGAGTCAGGTATAAATTATGATTATGAATGCATTGAAGCTTTTATGGATACCGATAAATTTCAAAATATGAGTGCTACTTATGGTCTTGACTCTCAAGTTGCTGCAAATCTTTATAAATCCTTTGCTTCTCATTTTGAATTGCCTAAGAAGAATTTTGATAAGTATCATGAACCTTTTAAAGAGGCTTGCATGAAGAATGAAATTGTTGTTAATTATTGCAATAAGCATGCTCAAACTCCTAAGAATGCTATTTCCTATAAGCATGTTAATTTTTGTGGAATGCATAGACCTTGTGGAATTAATCAAGCCAAAGATGAATATTGCATCCATCATATTAATGAAAAAACTAGAAAGTGGCTTAGGGCTCTAGATGATCTTGGTAAAAAAGTTTGTGCCCTCTATCCTTTTATTTGTGAAGTTTGCCATGAAGTGGGTCATTTTAATTTTCAATGCTCCTCCAATGATAATTTGAACCCAATGAGTGCTGCAAATTTGTATTGTGATGATGAAATTACTCCTAATCAGCATGATGAACTTACTTTATTTTTGGGGTGTGAAGAACTGTCGAGAAAAATCTCTTTGTTACATATGAGTGATCTTGATATTGATGATGTCCTGCATGGGTGTTTTTCTTATTGCATTGATAATAGCCATACAAATACTTACATACAAAATATTTTAGAAGATGACACCTTGCCAAAATATGATAGGACCACTATGTGTTTTGAACTAATTAATGGAAAGGAGGAATCCTCCCAAGTTTCTTCTATTGTTTCTAAAAGTAAATCAGGTTATGCGGACAAGCCACCCTTCAAGCCTCTTCCTCCTAAAGAAGGGAACGAGGAGAAGGAAGAGAAGAAGAAGAAGAAGAAGAAGGGAACGAAGAAGAAGAAGAAGGAGAATAAAAAGAAAGAGGTAACGGCGTATCCCCGCGTGAATGAGATAACGCTAGGTAACCGTAAGTATGTTGCTCCTAATAATTATTGTGATAATGAATCTGAATGCGATGATCTTCCTATGCCCTTTACATACATTAGCGATCATGATTTGAATGGGCACATTACTTTTGATATTGCAAATCTCTGGGAAACTAATTCTGAAAATGATGATGATAATAATTGCCATAGTGTCAGTGCTATCCATGCTTCCTCCCATAATGATATAGAAAGCTCTAAGCTTGGGGAAGAGGTGTTTGAAAATCCTTTTGCTACTGGTCATTATGTTCTCGATACATCTCCTTCTAATAACAATGATGGTATGGTCATAGATAAACCGACTGTGAAAGATAACTATTCTATTTCTTATGACGACACTGTGCCTCCGATCTTTGATGATTATTATAAAGAATGCTATGATATAGGTTATAACTATCCTTATGAAACTTGTCATGGTCATGATTGGATTACCAAAAACAATTCCCTTAATATGCAACTTGTTTACCATGTTCAAATTCTTGATAATAATCTTGCTCCAATTACTATTAATAAGAATAACTCTTCTTATGCCAAAATTAATGATACTTCTATGCATATGAACCATGATAAGAATGTTTTAAGTAATGGGTATATTGTGGATTTCATCAATGATGCTACTGAAAGTTATTATGTGAGAGGGAAATATGGTTATATGCATCTTAATAATATTAAGTTTCCCCTCTTTATGTTCAGAATCTTGAAGTTACTCGTGTTTTATCCTCTTATGCTTGTCACTTTGTTCTTCATGAATTCATTTGTGTACAAGATTCCTCTTCATAGGAAGCATGTTAGACTTAAATGTGTTTTGAATTTGCCTCTTGAAGCTCTCTTTTGCTTCAAATACTATTTCTTGCGAGTGGATCATTAAAACTGCTGAGCCCATCTTAATGGCTATAAAGAAAGAACTTCTTGGGAGATAACCCATGTGTTTATTTTACTACAGTACTTTTATTTTATATTTGTGTCTTGGAAGTTTTTTACTACTGTAGAAACCTCTCCTTATCTTAGTTTTGTGTTTTGTTGTGCCAAGTAAAGTCGTTGATAGTAAGGTTCATACTAGATTTGGATTACTGCGCAGAAACAGATTTCTTTGCTGTCACGAATCTGGGCAAAATTCTCTGTAGGTAACTCAGAAAATTATGCCAATTTACGTGAGTGATCCTCAGATATGTACGCAACTTTCATTCAATTTGAGCATTTTCATTTGAGCAAGTCTGGTGCCTCAATAAAATTCGTCTTTACGGACTGTTCTGTTTTGACAGATTCTGCCTTTTATTTCGCATTGCTTCTTTTGCTATGTGGGATGGATTTCTTTGTTCCATTGACTTCCAGTAGCTTTGAGCAATGTGTGAGTTTTTGATTATGCACTAACCCTCTAATGAGTTTGTTTCGAGTTTGGTGTGAAGGAAGTTTTCAAGGGTCAAGAGAGGAGGATGATATACTACGATCAAGAAGAGTGAAAAGTCTAAACTTGGGGATGCCCCGGTGGTTCATCCCTGCATATTTCAAGAAGACTCAAGCATCTAAGCTTGGGGATGCCCAAGGCATCCCCTTCTTCATCAACAAAATTATCAGGTTCCTTCTCTTGAAACTATATTTTTATTCGGTCACATCTTATGTGCTTTACTTGGAGCGTCTGTGTGTTTCTATTTTTGTTTTTGTTTGAATAAATGCTTGTGTGGGAGAGAGACACGCTCCACTGGTTCGTATGAACACATGTGTTCTTAGCTTTTAATGTTCATGGCGAAGGTTGAAACTGCTTCGTTAATTGTTATATGGTTGGAAACGGGAAATGCTACATGTAGTAATTGGTATGATGTCTTGAATAATGTGATACTTGGCAATTGTTGTGCTCATGTTTAAGCTCTTGCATCATATACTTTGCACCTATTAGTGAAGAAATACATAGAGCTTGTTAAAATTTGGTTTGCATGAGTGGTTTCTCTAGAGTCTAGATATTTTCTAGTGAGGTGTTTGAACAACAAGGAAGACGATGTATAGTCTTATAATGCTTGTAATATGTCTTTTATGTAAGTTTTGATGTACTAGTTTATGCTTGTGTTTGCTTCAAACAACCTTGCTAGCCTAAGCCTTGTATCGAGAGGGAATACTTCTCATGCATCCAAAATACTTGAGCCAACCACTATGCCATTTGTGTCCACCATACCTACCTACTACATTGTATTTCTCCGCCATTCCAAAGTAAATTGCTTGAAGTGCTACCTTTAAATTTCTATTCTCTACCTTTGCAATATATAGCTCATGGGACAAATAGCTTAAAAACTATTGTGGTATTGAATATGTACTTATGCACTTTATCTCTTATTAAGTTGCTTGTTGTGCGATAACCATGTTCCTGGGGACGCCATCAACTACTCTTTGTTGAATATCATGTGAGTTGCTATGCATGTCCGTCTTGTCTGAAGTAAGGGAGATTTACCACCTATAATGGTTAGAACGTGCATATTGTTAGAGAAGAACATTGGGCCGCTAACTAAAGCCATGAATCATGGTGGAAGTTTCAGTTTTGGACATATATCCTCAATCTCATATGAGAACATTAATTGTTGCTACATGCTTATGCATAAAAGAGGAGTCCATTATCTGTTGTCTATGTTGTCCCGGTATGGATGTCTAAGTTGAGAATAATCGAAAGCGAGAAATCCAATGCGAGCTTTCTCCTTAGACCTTTGTACAGGCGGCATAGAGGTACCCCTTTGTGACACTTGGTTAAAACATGTGCATTGCGATAATCCCGGTAATCCAAGCTAATTAGGACAAGGTGCGGGCACTATTAGTATACTATGCATGAGACTTGCAACTTGTAGGATATAATTTACATGACGCATATGCTTTATTATTACCGTTGACAAAATTGTTTCTTGTTTTCAAAACCAAAGCTCTAGCACAAATATAGCAATCAATGCTTCCCTCTGCGAAGGGCCATTCTTTTACTTTCATGTTGAGTCAGTTCACCCATTTCTCTCTATCTTAGAAGCAAACACTTGTGTGAACTGTGCATTGATTCCTACATACTTGCATATTGCACTTGTTATATTGCTTTGCATTGACAACTATCCATGAGATATACATGTTACAAGTTGAAAGCAGCCGCTGAAACTTAATCTTCCATTGTGTTGCTTCAATGCCTTTACTTTGAAATTATTGCTTTATGAGTTAACTCTTATGCAAGACTTATTGATGCTTGTCTTGAAGTACTATTCATGAAAAGTCTTTGCTTTATGATTCATTTGTTTACTCATGTCATTTACCATTGCTTTGATTGCTGCATTCATTACATGTGCTTACAATAGTATGATCAAGATTATGATGGCATGTCACTCCAGAAATTATCTTTGTTATCGTTCACCTGCTCGGGACGAGCAGAAACTAAGCTTGGGGATGCTGATACGTCTCCGACGTATCGATAATTTCTTATGTTCCATGCCACATTATTGATGATATCTACATGTTTTATGCATACTTTATGTCATATTTATGCGTTTTCCGGAACTAACCTATTGACGAGATGCCGAAGGGCCAGTTGCTGTTTTCTGCTGTTTTTGGTTTCAGAAATCCTAGTAAGGAAGTATTTTCGGAATCGGACGAAATCAACACCGAAGATCTTAGAATTCCCGGAAGCTTCCAGAGCACCGGAGAAGGGCCAGAGGGGTGCCAGGGGGCCCCACCCCACAGGGCAGCGCGGCCCAAGGGGGGGCGCGCCCCCTATCATCTGGGCACCCTGTGGCCCCTCCGACTCCGACTCTCCGCCTATATAATCGTCCCTGACCTAAAAACATCGACCAGTTCGACGAAACCACAGAAAACCATCCAGAGCCGCCGCCATCGCGAAACTCCAATTCGGGGGACAGAACTCTCTGTTCCGGCACCCTGCCGGGACGGGGAATTGCCCCCGGAGCCATCTCCACCGCCGTCTCCACCGCCATCTTCACCGCCATCGCTGCCTCCATGATGAGGAGGGAGTAATTCACCCCCGAGGCTGAGGGCTCCGCTGTAGCTATGTGGTTCATCTCTCTCTCTTTGTGATCAAGTTGAATATCATCTATGTGCTATTCTAGTAATGTTATTAAAGTAGTCTATTCCTCCTCCGCGGTGTAATGGTGACAGTGTGTGCACCGCGTAGTACTTGGTTTATGCTATGATTGTGATCTCTTGTAGATTGTGAAGTTAACTATTGCTATGTTAGTATTGATATGATCTATGCCTCCTTCATAGTGTGATGGTGACAGTGTGCATGCTATGTTAGTTCTCGGTGTGATTGTGTTGATCTATCTTACACTCTAAGGTTATTTAAATATGAACACTGAATATTGTGGAGCTTGTTAACTCCGGCATTGAGGGTTCGTGTAATCCTACACAGTTAGTGGTGTTCATCATCCAACAAGAGGGTGTAGAGTAGTCCTATTATGTGATCTTTGTTGAGAGTGTCCACTAGTGAAAGCAGGATCCCTGGGCCTTGCTTCCAAGCATCGAATCTCCGTTTGTTTACTGTTTTGTTGAATGTTTACTCGCTGCCATATTTTACTCGGATTGCTATTATCACTCATACTCATCCATATTATTTGTATCTCACTATCTCTTCGCCGAACTAGTGCACCTATTGTATTAGGTGTGTTGGGGACACAAGAGACTTCTTGCTTTGTGGCTGCAGGGTTGCTTGAGAGGGATATCTTTGACCTCTTCCTCCCTGAGATCGATAAACCTTGGGTGATCCACTTAAGGGAAATTTGCTGCTGTTCTACAAACCTCTGCTCTTGGAGGCCCAACACTGTCTACAAGAATAGAAGCTCACGTAGACATCACCTGCCCCCACCATGCCTTGGATAGACCCGATGTATCTAACATGGCGTTAACCAAATCAGTTAGAGTACGGTTCTTTCTTTCGGCCACCCTATTTGACTGAGGTGAGTAGGGAGGCGTCCTCTCATGTATAATACCATGTTCCGCACAAAAAGAATCAAACTCGTTGGAAAAATACTCTCCACCACGATCAGACCTTAGCCACTTGATCTTTCGATCAAGTTGTGATACGTCTCAAACGTATCTATAATTTCTTATGTTCCATGCTACTTTTATGATGATACTCACATGTATTATACACACTTTATGTCATTATTATGCATTTTCCGGCACTAACCTATTGACAAGATGCCGAAGATCCAGTTGCTGTTTTCTGCTTTTTTTGGTTTCAGAAATCCTACAAAGGAAATATTCTCGGAATTGGACGAAATCAACGCCCAGGGTCTTATTTTTCCACGAAGCTTCCAGAAGACCGAAAGGATTACGAAGTGGGGCGACGAGGCGCCGCCACACTAGGGCCGCGCGGCCAGGAGGGGGCCTGCGCCGCCCTGGCGTGTGGGGCCCTCACGCCGCCTCTAAACCTACCCTTCCGCCTACTTAAAGCCTTCGTCGCGAAAACCCCAGTACCGAGAGCCACGATACGGAAAACCTTCCAGAGACGCCGCCACCGCCAATCCCATCTCGGGGGATTCAGGAGATCGCCTCCGGCACCCTGCCGGAGAGGGGAATCATCTCCCGGAGGACTCTTCATCACCATGATCGCCTCCGAATTGATGTGTGAGTAGTTCACCCCTGGACTATGGGTCCATAGCAGTAGCTAGATGGTTGTCTTCTCCTCATTGTGCCATCATGTTAGATCTTGTGAGCTGCCTATCATGATCAAGATCATCTATTTGTAATGCTACATGTTGTGTTTGTTGGGATCCGATGAATATGGAATACTATGTTATGTTGATTATCAATCTATCATATATGTGTTGTTTATGATCTTGCATGCTCTCCGTTGCTAGTAGAGGCTCTGGCCAAGTTGATACTTGTAACTCCAAGAGGGAGTATTTATGCTCGATAGTGGGTTCATGCCTCCATTTAATCTGGGACAGTGACAGAAAGTTCTAAGGTTGTGGATGTGCTGTTGCCACTAGGGATAAAACATCAATGCTTTGTCTAAGGATATTTGTGTTGATTACATTACGCACCATACTTAATGCAATTGTCTGTTGTTTGCAACTTAATACTGGAAGGGGTGCGGATGCTAACCTGAAGGTGGACTTTTTAGGCATAGATGCATGCTGGATAGCGGTCTATGTACTTTGTCGTAATGCCCAATTGAATTTCACACTACTCATCATGATATGTATGTGCATTGTT
This sequence comes from Lolium perenne, assembly GCF_019359855.2. Taxonomy (NCBI): domain Eukaryota; kingdom Viridiplantae; phylum Streptophyta; class Magnoliopsida; order Poales; family Poaceae; genus Lolium; species Lolium perenne. The sequence goes on along the minus strand of NC_067247.2, from coordinate 281,987,061 downwards.
ATGCCCTCTTTATTTGTCAATTGCCCAACTATAATTTGTTCACCCAGCATGCTATATCTTATTGGAGAGACACCACTAGTGAACTGTGGACCCCGGTCCATTCTTTTACATCGAATACAATCTACTGCAAACATTGTTCTTTACTGTTCTTCGCAAACAAACATCATTTTCCACACTATACGTCTAATCCTTTGTTTACAGCAAGCCGGTGAGATAGACAAACTCACTGTTAAGTTGGGGCAAAGTATTTAGATTGTGTTGTGCAGGTTCCACGTTGGCGCCGGAATCCCTGGTGTTGCGCCGCACTACACTCCGCCACTATCAACCTTCACGTGCTTCTTGACTCCTACTTGTTCGATAACCTTGGTTTCTTACTGAGTGAAAACTTTCCGCTGCACGCATCACACCTTCCTCTTGGGGTTCCCAACGGGCGTGTGCTTTACGCGTCATCAAGACAGTTTTCTGGCGCCGTTGCCGGGGAGATCAAGACACGCTGCAAGGGGAGTCTCCCACTTCCAATCTCTTTACTTTGTTTTTATCTTGCTTTACTTTATTTTATCTACTGCTTTGTTTGTTCTCTATATAAAAAATACAAAAAAAATTAGTTACTTGCTTTACTTTATTTACTATCTTGTTTGCGTTCTCCATATTAAAAACACAAAAAAATTAGTTACTTGCATTTATTTTATCTAGTTTGCTTTATTTACTATTGCTAAAATGGGTATTCCTGAAAATACTAAGTTGTGTGACTTCACTAGCACAAATAATAATGATTTCCTATGCACACCTATTGCTCCACCTGCTTCTACAGTAGAATTTTTTGAAATTAAACCTGCTTTACTAAATCTTGTTATGAGAGAGCAATTTTCTGGTGTTAGTTCTGATGATGCTGCTGCTCATCTTAATAATTTTGTTGAACTATGTGAAATGCAAAAGTATAAGGATGTAGATGGTGACATTATAAAATTAAAATTGTTTCCTTTCTCATTAACAGGAAGAGCTAAAGATTGGTTGCTATCTTTGCCTAAGAATAGTATTGATTCATGGACTAAATGTAAGGATGCTTTCATTGGTAGATATTATCCTCCTGCTAAAATTATATCTTTGAGAAGTAGCATAATGAATTTTAAGCAATTGGATAATGAGCATGTTGCCCAAGCATGGGAAAGAATGAAATCTTTGGTTAAGAATTGCCCTACCCATGGACTGACTACTTGGATGATCATCCAAACCTTTTATGCAGGATTGAATTTTTCTTCGCGAAACTTATTGGATTCAGCTGCTGGAGGTACTTTTATGTCCATCACTCTAGGCGTCGCAACAAAGCTTCTTGATGATATGATGATTAATTACTCTGAATGGCACACAGAAAGAGCTCCACAAGGTAAGAAGGTAAATTCTGTTGAAGAAACCTCCTCCTTGAGTGATAAGATTGATGCTATTATGTCTATGCTTGTGAATGGTAGATCTAATGTTGATCCTAATAATGTTCCGTTAGCTTCATTGGTTGCCCAAGAAGAGCATGTTGATGTGAACTTCATTAAAAATAATAATTTCAACAACAATGCTTATAGGAATAATTCTGGTAACAACTATAGGCCTGTTGTCTGCCAAAACCCACCGACGAGCAGCGACGAGCAACACAAAGAGCCGGGAGGCTCCCAGAGCTGCTGGTGGGCCCTGGTCCCTCGGGCGATGGCCCGCAAAGATCCGGCACACGTCCTGGCTATTGCGAGGGCGTGCCACCTGACCTATACCTGGTCAGGAAGGTGATGGATTGCTTCAATTAGTTTCCTGCATGGCAGACACGTAAACATTAAATCTGAGCCCCGATCGGCTCTCAGGTTACCCTGTGAATCGGCTCAAAGAGCCGATTGACCCATGGTTCGCGTTGGATCTATGATAACATGGGGATCCTGCTTTATCAATACCAAGTTAAATCAATCTACGACAGTCTAGGGCTTTCACCGCATAATTGGAACGTCCTACGCGTAGTTGAGCCTGGCAGATACGAAAGATAACAGAAAACTAGTCCTAGAAGAGGCCTAAAAACCAACACAGAGTCGATTCCCGGAACAACTCCTCTTGGATCGGCAAACCATACCTTACGCACTACTGGATCATTCAACCCGTTTGCAAGGCCTAACCATGCGGATATCAAACTAATCCTTGGAGAACAAGGAACAACCATAACAGATCAAATCTACTAAATAAAGATAAAGCAAGATGCTGCCCTTACACCTAAGATAGGTGCCAAGGCAGCTAGATATTTAGGGGCAGCATAACTAAGCAAATATATCAGAAAAGTATCGATGTTAGCCCCAAAACATCTATGATAAAGGTATTACTCGCCATCAACAAAGCTTCAGTACGAGCAACACAAAACAACGAATAAACTGATACTGCCTAGATCGCAAGATGCGATCTGGGCAGCATGACGCTTACCCGGAAGAAACCCTCGAAACAAGGGGTGGCGATGCGCCTAGATTGTGTTTGTTGTCAACGTGATCGTCCTCCTTTCTCAATAACCCTAGGTACATATTTATAGTCCGTAGACTTTCTATCTTTGGAATAAACCTAACTGTGTACGAACCAAACTCTATCTCTTAATTCTAAACTGAAACGTAATCTACCATAATGTACAGATATACGGGCAATCTACCCCAAACTCTCGCACGAGGCCGATTCAGAAACACTTTATGTGCATATCCTCTAAGCCCATCTCAATCACGGCCCATCTCCTTATTTGGATAAAATCCGGCGATAACGCATGCCCCCTGGTTTTGGCAATAATAATTCCAAAACCACTCTATTTTCCTTCATCGGGTTACGCGTTGCAGAGTAGAACCGCTACAGTGCCCTTCCATCATGATGCCTTGCCTTCTCAACTTCTCCGTACTGCACAATTTGATAGTTTTGGCACCGCATCCTCGAAAACTACCACAGCATTGAATCATCTTCCACTATATCCCCTTTATTTAACCTCATCCGAGCAGTTCGCCTCCTCATCCTCTTGTTCTGCATTAGCAATCGAAACTCCCCTCCTCTGCAACCATGGACTCCTCCTCTGCCTCCTACTCTTCAGGTCTCTCCTTCCAATCCTCCTCCTCCCGTGAGCCAACGCCGGAGTACGACCCGATAGCGGCGTACGAGGCCCTCGCCCCACTACATTGGGACGAGGCAGATTGGGATTTCGCCGTCGGGTCAGAGGATGACAAATCCTTGACCGACGGGGAGGATAACCTCCAGTTCCTCGTTGACGGGGAGTTGGAGGAAGAGAGCGACGACGACGCCTTCTCCTGGGGCGAGAACATCTCCTCCGACGAAGAGGATGAAGCGGAGGACGACACCTCCTCTGACGAGTACCCGCCGACGAAGCTCTTCCGCGCCGGGTCGGAGGACGACGACGACGACGACGAAGAAGAAGCCCCTGCCGACGGCTTCAGCAGCAGCGACGAGGACATCGCCGGCAGCAGCGCCAATGGCAGCGAGGACGGCGACGACGAGGGCAGCGACGACGCCGACCCTAGATTAGGGACTGCTAGAATAGGGCTAGTAGTAGTACATTAGGTAGCAGATCTCCCTTTTGTGAGCAATCGGCTCTTATTGTAAAAAACCCTCTTCATCAATGAAGAATGCTTCTATGTCTGATTTTTCCGATTGTCAAAGTAGGTCAACGCACAAAGAGCCGATAGCAACGCATCGGTCTTTTACCATAAAACGTCAGTAAGGCCAGACTTAGTTACCTACTTAGACAGGTCCAAGCGGACATTCCTCAAATTCAAATGGTAACCTGCGACCCTCGTCCAAAGGACCAAACTCAGATCCCCAATCGCCCATCGAACAGATTCAACTCGCGGCAACGCGAATCCCAGATCCCCAACCGCACAGATTCATCTCCGTCAGCGAATCAGATGGCGGAATCGTCCAACGCCAACGCGACGGTCTCTGGCCTGAAGGTAATCTTTAACTGTCCCTCGCCATCCGAGAATAGTGTTAGAACTAATAGCAAACATCTGAATTAATGCCTTATTCCACCATTAATTTTAGGTATCAGACATTCTGTTGCCGCATCCTTCTCTTCCAAACTCTCTTTGTCTTGGCCCCCGTACTGTCGAGAGCCCTGCCCATCTGATTTCTTGCGAGGCCCGTAGGATCCCCTTCGTGAACCAGAATTTAGATCTAACTTCTTGGGCCGACTGCTTACGACCCTGGCCTAACCCTCCTGAAGATTGGGTTTCCTGGTACAGTAGAGTATCCAAAACTCACCAATCCAAATGGGAAACCACAGGAATAGCCGATGCTCTGTCCTTATCATTGTCTCCCCTTGAGAAGCATGAAAACCTTCTAAAAACCATCGGCTACTTCTGGTCTGATGCTCTAAACTGCTTCATGTTTGGCCACGGCCCCATGACACCAACTCTGCTAGATGTGGTAATGATCACTGGCCTAGACGTCACATCCCCCAACCCCTCTGCTTTTATGCTGCCAAGGGTTCCTTTCAAACTCTCTTCCAAAACAGAGTGCACAAACTGGGGTGCTTACCTTCGACGCCACATGAAAAATAAAGGCCCTGTAACAGAGAAAGAACACACAGCCTTCCTAAATTTCTGGTTGGAACACTTCATATTATGTGGCCCTTCACTTGCTCCGACCAAGAATTATCTTACCTTGGCCTATGAACTTGCCAGAGGCACCCAGCTTGGCATCGGCAAACTGTTCCTTGGAGAGGTCTATCGATATCTCCAACTAATGTCCGTCAAATTATCTTCCCAACAAACAGTCAAAACAGGAGGTCCCTAGTGGTTTATTCAGCTATGGGCTCAGCTGTATTTCCAGAACCATATCTCAAACTTCCCACTTTTGGCCACTTGCACCTTTCCAGATGCTAACGGGAAGTAGATCTGATGCACTAGCTACGGCCAAGCCTTGTATAGCCTTCCAGGTAGTAAACTGATCCCCAAGGAAGCATCAAAGTGGTTCAGCATTTTCTTCCAAGGCCTGGACAATCCTCTCTTCTTCCCTTACACTGAGTCTAAATTTTTTGAAAACCCAGTCTCCTTCAGGCTAGACAGCTTTGCCGATGACCCCAGCACCCGGCACTTGTATTCCACCATGATCCGTCCCTGCTTCCTTCCAGTTGGCATGAGCACATCAAACAGAATAATCAAACATGGTTATGAGTCCTATCAGCCGGTCGTAGCAGCCCGGCAGTTTGGTCTTGGGCAGGTGTCTCCCCATTTCTTCCTCCACCACTTAACACAGAGCAGAGCTGACTTGCCCGATCTCCTCACCGGTCAGAGGTGTTACTCTTTCTTTGATGCTCTAGCCATCCCAGTCCCTAACAACCTCTCTTTCACCTCGTCAACCGATGGTTTTGAGACCTAGTGGTCAATGTGGAAAACTCATGCCTTCAGGAGAGCTCTGGGACCGTTGCTGAAACAACTCGATGCTGAATATAATATCCCCGCAGAACAGGTACTACCACTCGCAAATTTTCTTGAAGTGGCTTACAATGATCTTTATAACCTTGCTCTGTCTCCTTGTAGCAACAAGATGGTCCAGAACCTACACATGATGACGGCTCCCCCTTTGAATTCTTCCCACCGGCTCCTGTGGTCCTCTTCTGCAAAAGCTCACCACCCTTGAAAAAGGTCGTGATGCAGAGCCAGCCGATTTCACCAAAATCGGCTTCCAAGAGCAAAGTATCTTCCGGGCCAGCTGCCCCCCGAGCCCCAACCAAGGCGAGAACGACGGTGAGGAAAGTAGCCGCCAGGAAAACTTTGAAGTGCCGGAGTCCTTCTCCAGGTCAAGAGAGCTTGCACGTACGTTGATCCATGCCTTGACTGATTTCATCTATCCTTATGGGCTTCTGCAAACATGCTTGTGCTTACTAACTCTTCTTTTATAGGCCTCCACCGAAGACAACTCCAGCGAGGAAACACAATCCAGTCGAGGGGATTCGAACTCGGGCAACTCTGGGAAAATCACCACGCACAGCCAGCCAGATTTGCCACCATCGGCTTCCAGGAAAAGGCCAGTTCCTGAACCTGTTGCCCCCCAAGCTCCAATCAAAGTGGGGTAGGGCGGTCAACGCACAAAGAGCCGATGCACCAAAAGGACTCGAAAGGAACCGCGAGCCCCTTCATCAAACCAAGAGGCTTCAAATGTAATTACCCTCCATACTCTCCCCGGCTCATCTTTCATGCTAATCCATTGCTGCTCGCATCGGCTAACCACCTCCTTTGCAGACTGATGACACTTCTAGTGGGGGAGTCGAGGAAGTACTGATGCCCTCCGCAAACCTGGATCCAGTAATCCCTAAAGGTGCCGTTGACAAGGTCGTCAATTTGGCCAAGCCCCCAGCAGAAACACAAGAGCCGATTACCTCATCATCGGCTGTCCCCCTGGTCTCAGGAGAGGTATACTCCTTTCGTTTGGCTTACCCTTCCTTTCTGCTGCATACTGACGCTGTTTCTGTTTGTCAGGGTTGTGGCCTCTTGGGCTTGCTAACGTTCGACCCTGAATCCATCGAACCAGCTCCTTCTACGGCATGCGATGAACCACGACCCAGCGCTGTCCTACGTCAATTTTAGCGTCTCAAAGCCCTGCTTTCCTCCCCGATTGAGACGTTGGTCGAAGACCCCGAGGAAGTGAAGAGCGTTCTTGAAGAAATCCAGCACCACCTCTCGGTAACGTTGCAGGTGAAACTTTGGCCAGTTGTGACTCTGTCTGCCTACAGGTCAAGGGTGAAGTTAGCTCGTCAGAGAATCGATCTACGCCACGCCCAACTTCCGTTGAAAGCCGATATTGCAGACAAATGTCAGCGGCTCAATGAGAAAAAGGCGGCCTTAGATGCCAAAACTGACACCTCTGTCAGCACCGCCGAGCTTGAGACCTTGCGAAAGGAATTGGAGGACCTTGAAGAGAGGGTCCGGGCAACTAAACAGCTTATTTACGATAAGGAAGCTCTTATTGCCCGCTCCCAAGAGGAAGCAGAAGACCTCAAAGCTCAACTGAAAACTGATCTGGCAGAAATACGTGCCCTGAACAAACAGCTAGTGACGGGCGAGGACGAAGATGATGAGGCCGAGATCGCCGAGGTGGATCGTGTCCGTGCTGATGCCCTCCGTGCCTTCGAGGCATTCCTTCAGTAGAGCCTATCCATGTAACCTGACACCTGCTCGTAACTGTTTGTACCTCTAGAGTCGATGGCTGCGCATCGGCTTTTTAGTCTAAAGTCGATGTCTGTGCATCGGCTGTGCTTTGTAACCTGATACCTGCTTTATATATTTTTTTACCGGCCAATTTCATGCATCGGCCCCCATATTTCACTGTCCGTCATCCCACATACTTGGGAAATATTTCTTGAGATGCTGACCATTGACAGCCACTGGGAACTTCACACCGCTCAGCTCCTCGAGCATGTATGCGTTACCCTTTAAAACTTGGTCGACCCTGTACGGCCCGTGCCAATTTGGAGACCATTTACCATACACTGCATCCTTAGTCCCCAATGGCAATACAGCTTCCCATACCAGATCACCAACGTGGAACTCCTTTGGTCTCACCTTCTTATTATATGCGCGAGCTACCTTGGCTTTGTTCTCTTTAATTTTCTCAAGCGACCACAGTCTAAGCTCCGTTAGATCCTCAATGCTATCACTCATCAGAGCTGCATATTCTTCAGTTGTTAAATCATTCTGAAACGTGATACGTCTCGACCCAGCCGTGATTTCCCAGGGCAATACGGCTTCTTGTCCATAGACCAGATGGTATGGCGAGGTTTTTATCGCTCCATGACATGACATGCGATAAGCCCACAAAGCCTCTGACAATACCTCGTGCCAACGTCTAGGGTGCTCATCGACTTTCCTCTTAATCAGCTTGATAAGGCTCTGGTTGGACGCTTCAGCTTGCCCATTTGCTTGAGCATAGTATGGAGACGATCGGATCAACTTAATTCCCATGTCCTCGCAGAACTTTCTAAACTCGCGAGAAATGAAGACCGAACCTCCATCGGTCGTGATAGTCTGGGGAATCCCGAATCTATGAATGACATGTTCTTTCACGAAATCGATAACATCTTTCGATGCCACTGACTTCATAGGGACGGCCTCCACCCATTTAGTGAAATAATCTGTAATGGCCAAAATCGACACGTGGCCTTTGCTCGATGGAGGATTGATTTTGCCAATCATATCCATGCCCCAACCTCGAAATGGCCAAGGCTTGATGATGGGGTTCATTGCTGATGCAGGTACCATCTGAATTTTCCCAAACTTCTGACACGCTTGACACCCTTTATAGTACTTAAAACAATCCTCAAGCATGGTGGGCCAATAAAACCCCGATCGCCTGATCAACCATTTCATCTTATAAGCCGATTGGTGAGTTCCACAGGCGCCCTCGTGTACCTCGTGTAAGAGCCGATTTGACTCGGCTGGTCCCAGACATCTGAGAAGCAACCCTTCCAAAGTCCTGTAGAACAAGTCATCCCCAATAAGGACATACTTCATGGCCTTGTACCTTATCCGTTTAGGTGCCCCCCGAGCCGGATCTTTCAAGTAATTGAAGATATCGGCTCTCCAGTCATCCGATTCCAGGAACTGTATCTGAACATCGGCTCCACCTTCTACGTCCTTGTAGCCTGACGCCATCTGTGCGAGATCGTTCGCCTCGGTATTTTGCGACCTCGGGATCTAATTGAAGTTTATGTACCTAAATTGTGCCATCAGCTCACGGCATTGCATCCATAATGGGAAGAGCGACTCGCTCTCACATTTGTATTCCTCCGTGAGTTGGGAAATCACCAATTTTGAGTCTCCAAAAAGTTCCACTGCTTCTGCCCCGGCTTCCATAAGCAACTCCATTCCCTTGCGTATTGCTTCATACTCAGCGACATTGTTGGTGCAAGGGGTAGGTAGCCTGATGGAGAAGGAATATGTTGCCCCCCGGGGCGAAACGAGTAGAATGCCGATGCCGCAACCATCATCACAAGCCGATCCATCGAAAAACATGGCCCATGCACGCACAGACAGTGCTGCTATATCAGTGTTGATTCGTTCAGCAATAAGATCGGCCAACGCCTGTCCCTTGACTGCTTTCGCAGGCTGATACCGGAGATCAAATTCCGATAATGCAAACATCCACTTACCGAGTCGGCCTTTCAACACAGGAGCCGACAGCATATGTTTGATGACATCTGATTTGCATATGATGACAATTTCCGCTGACAGCAAGATGTGACGAAGCTTGGTGCAGGTAAAGAAATAGGCAGAGGCACAACTTCTCGATCTCAGGGTACCTAGTCTCTGCATCCAACATCCTTCTGCTGAGGTAGAAAACGACTCTCTCCAGACCATCATAAACTTGCACCACCACTGAGGCGATGGAAGTGCTTGCTACTGACAAGTAAATATAGAATGGTCTGTCTTGCTGGGGCGGAACCAACACATGTGGCTTCGTTAGATACTCTTTAATCTCGTCAAACGCTCGCTATTGCTCTGCCCCCCAGCGAAACTCCTCATCAGATTTAATTTTTACCAATCCCATGAATGGCTCGATTCGTCCTGACAGATTGGAGATGAACCTTCTGACGAAGTTGATTTTGCCGATGAGACACTGGAGTTCCTTCTTCGTGGTAGGTGGCTTCATTGTTCGCACTGCCTCCTGACTTTTCAGGCCGATCTCAATTCCGCGTTCATGAACCAAGAAACCCAAGAATTGACCAGCCGTTACACCAAAAGCACACTTCTTTGGGTTCATTCTTAGCCCGAATTTTCTAGTTCGGTCCAGGATGCGTCACAAATCCTCCAAGTGTCCTTCTACTGAAACAGACTTGACTACCACGTCATCAATGTAAATTTCCACCAACTTGCCGATCAGATCATGAAAGATGTAATTCATGGCTCGCTGATATGTTGCGCCGGCATTTTTCAGTCCAAATGTCATGACTACATATTCAAACAAACCCACCGAACCTGGTACTCTGAATGCAGTCTTGTGTATATCTTCTGGAGCCATAAAAATTTGGTTATAATCGGCATTGCCATCCATGAAACTTAAAACCTTATGACCAGCAGCTGCATTGATCAATGTCTCTGCTACCGTCATTGGATACTCATCCTTTGGAGTGGCTCTATTGAGATCCCGAAAATCTATGGTGACGCGCCATCGGCCATCCTTTTTCTGTAGAGGTACGATACTAGAAATCCACTCAGCATACCTGCATGGCCTGATTAACCCAGCGTTCAACATTTTCTCGATCTCTTTCTTGACTTCTTCTAAAATTTCGGCCTTCATCTACCGTGCTCGCTGCTGGAACGGCCGAAATCCTTTCTTAAGAGGGAGCCGATGCTCAATGATGCTCCTGTCTAACCCGGGCATCTCTGTGTAATCCCAGGCAAAGCAATCTGGATATTCTTTCAACAGAGCTATCATCAGGCCCCTCAGATGCGGATCTAACTTTTTGCTGATAAATGTTGGTCGTGGCTTATCCCCAGGACCAATGTCAATCTCTTCTAGCTCATCAGCCGATGTAAATCCATATCCTAGCTTTCCGTCGCCTGCTAGATCGATGCTGAACACAGGCAAAACGTATGGTGAGAATAATTTTGGCCGATTGCTGGAATCGGCCCCCTTTTCGATTCCATTGCCCAATGAAGGTTTACAACTTATTTGTGCTCTACTACGGGAGGGAGTCTCCCTACTACGACTACGTGACATGCTTGAGGTGAGATGATTGCTTTTTTATTTTTTGGGGCCAATCGCAGGGATCGGCCTTGCCACGTACGTCCATTGACTTTGCTCTTGCTACTCTGTCAGGCCGGTGGATAAGACCAGCCTCACCCCGTTTTTTGTAGCTTCGATGCGCTCACAGCCATCCAAACTGACTCCAGAGATCGGCTCTTGGTCTGCTGCGTCCCAAATATTCATGCCAGCTATTGAGATCTCGATCGAGTCATCTGCATGAACGACCTCCACTTCATCTCCATCCCACTGTATCAGGCATTGGTGCATTGTGGATGGAATGCAGCAGTTGGCGTGAATCCAATCCCTCCCTAGCAGGACAGCGTAGGTGCTTTTGCTATCGACGATGAAGAATGATGTAGGGATGGTTTTTCGGCCCACGGTTAGATCCACGTTCAGAACGCCTTGCGTTTCTGATGCTTGGCCGTTGAAGTCGCTTAGTGTGACGTTGGTTTTGATCAGATCTGCATTAGAGCGTCCCAAACGCCGTAACATGGAGTATGGCATTATATTGGCTGCCGCTCCCGTGTCAACCAACATCTTGCTGATAGGCTGCCCGTTGATATAACCTTTTAGGTACAGGGCCTTCAAATGTTTGTAGCTCTTCTCTCGTGGCTTTTCAAAGATAACTGGCCGTGGGCCGCAGTCAAACTGTGCTACCGGCACTTCTTCGGTTCTGGGAGCACAAAACTCCGACGGAAGTATGAACACCATATTCGTGCCAGCCGATGCCTTTGCATCAGTTTTTATCTGTTTGGAGCGCCATTCTTTCTTCTATGGACGATTCTCCGTCTCCAAAGTTTGCTGAATTTTCACGACCAGATCGGGCCGCGCTTTCCTCGACGTGTGCAGGTATTGTGCCTCGGCTTCCTCCAAGCTACGTAGCCGCTGAACCCTACGCTTTTGGGAGTGACTGAGTCCATCAGGGCACCACCTTGGCCGGTGGTACCTATCTTCTTCTTCATCTTCTGACTCCTCGAAATCTTCCACTCGAGGTGACTCAGCTCGTCTGTTCTGAGATGGGAGAGGCCCTAGACGCTTGAACACTGAAACCTCACCTGTGTCCTCCTTCTGCTGTCTACATTCCGGGCAGTTGTCGATTGTAGGCAATCGGCTCATTCCTGAATCCCAGTAGTGCTTAAAGAAAGGACAATCCCAGTGTTTGTCCATGTCTTCCTGCTCTCTTGGCTTCTCCTTAGCGCGGTGCTCATATCCTTCGTCGTCTCTATCATACCGACGATATTTTCTGTTATCTGCATCAGATCGACGATATCTTTCGTCATCTATGTCATACCGCCGGCGTCGGTTGTACTGACGCTCATATTTGTTAAGGAGATGCGCGGAGAGCGGTCGTTGATACCGCACGTTTCTCACTTGTTCCTCGGTGATATACCGTCTGTCATCATATCGGGGCCGGTCGCGTGGGCCGGCCTCCTCCTTTTCCTTGCCACGGGAGTGATCGATTTCTTCTTTATCCCTGCCATGGTGGTATACAGGCTCTGCCATGTTAACATCGAATGAGAAATCTAGCTGACGCCTCGTGGAGTGATTGAGTTCCACCATGTTGACGCCAGGAAACGGTTGCGTGTCCACTTTCATGGCAAACTGACCAAAGATCAAACGGCCTTGTTCTATCGCCATTTGGATCTGCCGACGCAACTCTTTGCAGTCATTGGTGATATGGGTGAACGAGTGATGCCACTTGCAGTACGGTCTCCCGTTCATTTCTTGCGTCGTAGGGATCTTATGGCCTTCGGGTAACTTCAGCTGTTTTTCCTTAAGCAATAAATCGAATATCTGCTCAGCTTTGCTTACAACGAAGTCAAACCCTTTTGCAGGCCCTTGTTGTTTCACCCATTTGCAGGACACTAGATCTGCCCCCGAGCCCATTCAGCCACGGCTACTTCCTGCTCTTCTGCAGAGTCCCCAACTTCTTCTGTCTCGACCAGGCCTATCGGACGTTTGAACTTTTCTTGGTACAATTCTGGGTGGCGCTGCTCATACAATGTTAATTTCTGGGCCATCTGCGCCAGTGAATTGTATTCCACTTGGAAAGCCAGATCCTTGATCGGCGCTGCGAGGCCCAATGCTGCCAGATCGACTGCTTCTTTCTCAGTTAAACGAGCCGAATAACATCGGTTCTTGACAGTCCTGAAACGCTGAATGTATTCCGACACCATTTCTCCCCGCTTCTGCCGCACCTGCGCCAGATCGACAATGCCAGCCTCGGTAGCTTCTGAGTGATATTGAACATGAAACTGCTCTTCCAGTTGCTTCCACGTCCGGACTGAATCTGGTGGCAACGAGGTGTACCACCCAAAAGCTGGTCCTGTGAGAGACTGCGCAAAAAACCTTACACGTAACAGGTCTGATGCTGAAATCATGCCCAACTGTGCCAAATATCGGCTCACATGCTCAATTGAGCTAGACCCTTCTGATCCATTGAACTTTGAGAACTCAGGGAGCCGATACTTGGGCGGCAGCGGAATCAAATCATATTCGTTGGGGTACGGCTTGGAATAGCCGACTGTTCTCCTCTTTGGCAGGATGCCGAACTGGTCTCTCAAGATTGTACTGATTTGTTCCACGGTATGAGCTGCAGGGGTTGAGCTTTCATGACTCGTTCCGGTGGCATATTTAGCTAGCCATGCCTGTTTATCGGCGTCTGCCCCAGAAATCCCTCCTGCTGCAATCTGGTTCGTGCGCGCCAAGTTATTGCAGTCCGGCATGTATGTGCACACGTATCCATGTGGGATTTCTTTAGGCGGCTCATGCAGGAATTGGTAATCGCCAGGATGGCCTCCAATCTTGTAGACGACGTATGCCGGTGATCCCGGTGGCTCTGGAGCTGCAAGCGCGAATGGCAGCTGCGGTCTGGTTTGGAACGGTATTTCTCCCTGGTGAGTCCCTAGGGCAGGCCCTGACGGAGAGTACTTATGCTTCATGATTTCCTGAACCACGCGAACCGCAATGCGATCGAAAGCGTTCACCAGGCTCTCAGAATGACGGTGTAGAGAATGAGCCACCATGTAATTAACTTCCTGGCGCAGAGCTCTGGTGCGTTCCTCTGAAGGGATAGACAGATCTACTTCATCGAGAACGCCTTCGGGTGAGAACCCTTTCCACTTAATGCCATGTTTACGGGTCCTCTCGAAAGAGCCGATGAGATCGGCTTCGAAGACAGCTTTAATATCATCATATTTCTTCTTGTGCTCCTCAGGCAGATCTTCGTACGTGATTGGTGCGTCCGCCATCTTAGCTGCAGATGTTGACGCAGTTGTTGTAGAATGTCCCACCGGGCGTGCCAGAATGTGTTGTCTGCCAAAACCCACCGGCGAGCAGCGACGAGCAACACGAAGAGCCGGGAGGCTCCCAGAGCTGCTGGTGGGCCCTGGTCCCTCGGGCGATGGCCCGCAAAGATCCGGCACACGTCCTGGCTATTGCGAGGGCGTGCCACCTGACCTATACCTGGTCAGGAAGGTGATGGATTGCTTCAATTAGTTTCCTGCATGGCAGACACGTAAACATTAAATCTGAGCCCCGATCGGCTCTCAGGTTACCCTGTGAATCGGCTCAAAGAGCCGATAGACCCATGGTTCGCGTTGGATCTATGATAACATGGGGATCCTGCTTTATCAATACCAAGTTAAATCGATCTACGACAGTCTAGGGCTTTCACCGCATAATTGGAACGTCCTACGCGTAGTTGAGCCTGGCAGATACGAAAGATAACAGAAAACTAGTCCTAGAAGAGGCCTAAAAACCAACATAGAGTCGATTCCCGGAACAACTCCTCTTGGATCGGCAAACCATACCTTACGCACTACTGGATCGTTCAACCCGTTTGCAAGGCCTAACCATGTGGATATCAAACTAATCCTTGGAGAACAAGGAACAATCATAACAGATCAGATCTACTAAATAAAGATCAAGCAAGATGCTGCCCTTACACCTAAGATAGGTGCCAAGGCAGCTAGATATTTAGGGGCAGCATAACTAAGCAAATATATCAGAAAAGTATCGATGTTAGCCCCAAAACATCTATGATAAAGGTATTACTCGCCATCAACAAAGCTTCAGTACGAGCAACACAAAACAACGAATAAACTGATACTGCCTAGATCGCAAGATGCGATCTGGGCAGCATGACGCTTACCCGGAAGAAACCCTCGAAACAAGGGGTGGCGATGCGCCTAGATTGTGTTTGTTGTGAACGTGATCGTCCTCCTTTCTCAATAACCCTAGGTACATATTTATAGTCTGTAGACTTTCTATCTTTGGAATAAACCTAACTGTGTACGAACCAAACTCTATCTCTTAATTCTAAACTGAAACGTAATCTACCATAATGTACAGATATACGGGCAATCTAGCCCAAACTCTCGCACGAGGCCGATTCAGAAACACTTTATGTGCATATCCTCTAAGCCCATCTCAATCACGGCCCATCTCCTTATTTGGCTAAAATCCGGCGATAACAAGGCCATATTCTTCTAATAATGGTAATGGTTATGGTAATTCTTATGGGAATTCTTACAACAATAATAGAAATGTACCCTCTGGTCTTGAAGCCATGCTTAAAGAATTTATTAGTACACAAACTGCTTTTAACAAATATGTTGAAGAAAAGCTTGGTAAAATTGATATTCTTGCTTCTAAGGTTGATAGTCTTGCTGCTGATGTTGATCTTTTGAAATTGAAAGTTATGCCTAATGAAAATAAAGATATTAAGTCATTTGCTACAACAAACGCCATCCAAGTTAGAATTAATGAAAATATTAGATTGATGGCTGAATTGCGTGCTAGGTGGGAAAAAGAAGAAAATGCTAAAGAGAACAATGTAGCTAAAGTTTGGACTATTACCACCACTAGTAATGATAATGCTTCACATGTTGCTACACCTCCTGTCGTGGTATCGTCACGGCATATGCCATAGGGTGGCTAACGAAGGTGGTTCCTAGGAGATCTCAAGGCGGTATCCGGATGCGGGTATGGGGACGAGCGACACGGCGACGTACCCAGGTTCGAGGCCCTCCAATGGAGGTAACACCTCTACTCCTGCTAGTGATGTATATGATGATCACACAATACAAGGTTGCTCCTTGAGCTGTGTCCGGCTGCTCCTGGGAGGCTAAGGAAGACAAGAGTCTCTCTCACAGGGCAGCGCTAGGGGTGGAAGTGAGGTGAGAATGATCGATCCCCTGCACGAGAGGGGGTAGTGCGGCTTATATAGGCACCGGCACTTTACATATAAGGCCCTATAGTCTACTGGCCGGCTTGGCCGGCTCCGGCTTCCGCTCCTTCCCGAGGCAGTGACGTCAGGGGCCGTTGAGGCCTCATGGCCTGTCCCATCCGGCTGCCAAGGTCAGCGGTATGGAGAGGAGGTGTCCCTGTCGCCATCAGCCACTGTAGCCAGTACGGATCGACGTGGTCCATGATGGCCTGTCCGGCGCGTGGCACTATTGCTCCACAGTGCCCCGCGCTTTACGGAAGATGAAGTCAGCGTGGACTTTGGGAACCCGGATCACCAACCCGGTTCCTTCTAGTGCAAGACTCGCCAGCCTCGAGTCGGTCCGAGGTACAAACCCCCAGTCGGATATGGCTTGCAGAAGCCGGCCCAGCTACAGCATTGGCGGCCGTAGCCAAGCCGACTAGGACCTAGAGCCAGCCGGCTTCCGGACCAGTTGGCCACGGCGCCAGCCGGCTGCTCCTCAGCCGGCCTTTGCCGCGAGCCGGCCAGTGGCCAGCCGGCTGCTCCGCGTCCATTGCCCTACCCGGGGTCTTCCCCCCGACATTGGCCCCCGAAGCTGGCAAGGTCCTGCGTTAAGAAGGACCTAGGCAGGTTTTCCTGGCTTTTGATCTCTTGAATATATTTGACGGCACTTGGAGGGGCCGACTGAGAACTTCCATTCAGCCGGCTGCGCCCTCATCCGGCTCGTTCCGGCCGGCTGCTCCTAGCCGGCCACTATTTGCACTTATGCAGCTTTTGCTTTCTCACAAGTTTTGGCGATGTCTCCGCCTTGCTGGGCAAATTTTGGGCCGAGGTGAACTTAATGTCCGGCTCCGGCTTGCGGCGCGCCGGAGTCTCCGCCGCCTCGGGTCCTGCACCCGACTTGACCGGTCTGACGTCAGGGCTCTGCCGCCGGTTCGTCTGGTCACATCACTGTCTCCTCCGGATCCGGTGCGGTCGTGGGGGACGTGGTGTGGCAGTTTCTGGTAACCGCAGCGAACGTGGGAGGAGTTATGGCGCAGAAAATCCGGGCGACGTGGCCACGTCCGCTACTTGGAGGCCAGCCGTCCGCCCCGAGCGGCTATAAATGCCGAGCGGGGGGGGGGATCGAGGCGGCACTCCCGCACTCCTTCTTCTTCCTCGCGTCTTTGGTCCGCTCGTGCTCTCACTCCGCTCTTCCTCGCGCTCGAGCTCCTCGCTGCCCCGGCGAACATTTTTCACTGGCGAACTCCGGCGAGCACATCTCCGTCAAGCCGCCGCCGCCACTCCGTCGAGCCGGCGCCACGGGGCCTCGCGTTTCAACCGTGCGCCCTTCGCCGCCGCCGTCGCCGCCGGCCTCGCGAGGTTCCTCTTCTCCATTTCGCCTTTCGTGGTCCTCTTCTTCCTCTTCTTCGTCGATGGCCTCCGCCAGCGGATCTTGGAGGGGATCGTACATGAGGGACGATGACATCGAGCGCCTCGTGCGCCTCCGCCGGATCCCATCGATGGTGGCCACGAGGACGCCCGGCGCGGAGGTGTAGCCCAAGCCGGAGCCTGGCGAGCGCGTCGTCTTCGGCGCGCACCTCGACCGTGGGTTGGGCCTGCCGGTGTCCAACTTCTTCCGCCACTTCCTCGACTACTTCGGCTTGCAGCCGCACCACTTGCCGGCCAACGCCTGCGTCCTCCTCAGCTGCTACGTGGCCTTCATGGAGGCGTACGCCGGCTTGTGGCCAGACATAGATTTCTGGAGCCGGTTCTTCTTCATCAAGGCGCAGACCACCGACGGCCACCTACGGACCTGCGGCGCCGCCTCGATCTACTCTCGGCCGGGTACGCCCTTCCCCAAGATTCCAACCGTTGACTCGGTGAAGAATTGGCAGATGTCATTCTTCTACGTGCGCAACGAGAGCCCGCTCTTCGACCGGATCAACTTGTCGGAGTTCAATCCGGCTCCTCCAGTCGGCCGGATCAACTGGGGCTACAATGCCCGCACGACGGACCCGAACGCGGAGGTGAGCCAACTCTGGGATTTCCTGGGGGCGGCCGTCGGGAACGGGCTGACCGCCGAGGACCTCCTCTGCACCATCGCCGAGCGCCGGGTGCTGCCGCTCCAAATGCGCACCCACAAGATTGGGCACAAGTCCGGCCGGTTCGACCCGACCCGGACGTCCAAGGCGCCGCTCACCAAGGCCCAGGTGGCCCGCCGGGTGAACAACATCACCAAGGCGAACATGCCTGAGGACTGGAACTACGGGCTGGCGCCCCGCAACAGGGACCTGCCGCCCGAGCTGGTAAGCTTTATTGTTTGGGCCGGCTTCCGGCTTGCGGCTGCGAGGCCGACTTCTCTTTCTTTCTGCCGACTTCCGGCTTGCTGTTTGCTCATGTCTTCTGTTTTTCTAGCTCTTCGACCGCCAGAACGTCGAGGACGGCGACCTGGCGACAAGAAGGTGGACGCCGGATCACGCCGATCCGGCTGACCAAGCCGGCGACCAGGCCGGCGATGATGACCTGCTGCAGGCGCCTGACTTAGGCGGCCAGGGGGAGCTCAACCCGCCTCCTTCGCCAGAGCAGCAGGAGGACGACGAGCCGGCGACGTCCGCCACGGGGCCGATCCCTGCGGTGCCTCTGCGCGCGAGGCCGCCTAGCACCACGGCGACTTCGGCGCCCAAGGGGAAGAAGCGGGTCGGCGACCCCCGCTCCACCGTCGCCTTGGAGGCGAAGGCGAAGAAGCTCCACCGGCAGCAGCCGAAGAAGGTTCCGGAGCAGGCCGGGTGAGCTCTCTTTTTCTTTTGTTTGATTCCTTTTCTTTCCTTACTCTTTATGCTTATCTTTTTCTTATTTGTTTGGCTAGGGCCCCCATCAAGGTCCCAGTCGCTCGATGCTTGCTGTATAACCAAGTCGGAGTCGCCGAAGCAGAGTATGCGACGCACACCAATCTCCTTGGCCAGCTTCAGCCCATGAATGAGCACTTCATACTCCGCCACCTTGTTGGATGCGGCGAAGTGGATCTGCAGGACGTAGTCCAGCCGGTCTCCCTTGGGAGAGGTGATGACGATGCCGGCTCCCAGACCGTTGCGCATCTTCGAGCCGTCAAAGTGCATCTTCCAATGTGTGGAATCCAGCACAGGCGGCAAGTATTGCATCTCGGCCCAGTCGACGAAGAAGTCCGCGAGGATCTGCGACTTGATGGCTGTGCGCGGCTCGTAGAGGATGGTGTGGGCGGCTAGCTCTAGAGCCCACTTGGCAACCCGGCCGTTGGCGTCTTTGCTGCCAATGATTTCCGCCAAGGGCGCTGTGGCAACCACCTTGATGGGGTGCTCTTGGAAGTAATGCTTGAGCTTCTTGGCCGCCATGTATACGCCGTAGGTGACCTTCTGGTAGTGGGGGTAGTTTTGCTTCGACTGGGAGAGCACTTCGCTGAGGTAGTAGACTGGGCGCTGAACCAGCTGCTCCCTGCCGGGTTCTTTGCGCTCCACCACCAGGACAACGCTAACCACTCGGTTGGTGGCTGCGATGTACAACAGCATCGACTCCATTGAAGCCGGCGTTGCAAGGATTGGCGCGGTTGAGAGCATGCGCTTCAAGTCACGGAAGGCTTCATCCGCCTGCGGTGACCAGACGAACTTGTCCGCCTTCTTCATCAATTGGTACAGGGGCAGTGCCTTCTCCCCCAGCCGGCTGACGAAGCGTCTCAAGGAGGCCAGCCAGCCAGCGAACTTCTGGACGTCCTTGAGGCACTGCGGCAGTTCCATCTTCTCCAGGGCACTGATCTTCTCCGGGTTGGCTTTGATCCCTCGCTGAGAGACGAGGTAGCCAAGGAGCTGGCCAGACAGCACGCCGAATGTGCACTTGGCCGGGTTGAGCTTCATCCGGAATCTTCTCAGATTGGTGAAGGTTTCTCTCAGGTCATCAAGGAGGGTAGTCGTCTCCTTGGTCTTTACAACGACATCATCCACATATGCGTGAACGTTTCTGCCGATTTGATCCTGCAAGCATTTTTGCATGCACCTTTGGTAGGTGGCGCCTGCATTTTTCAAGCCGAACGGCATAGTCGTGTAGCAATAAGCCCCGTACGGGGTAATGAACGAAGTCTTTATTTGATCATCCGGATTCAAAGGAATCTGGTGGTAGCCTGAATAGGCATCTAGAAAAGACAACAGTTCACAGCCGGCAGTCGAGTCTATGACTTGATCTATGCGTGGCAGGGGGAAGGGGTCCTTCGGGCACGCCTTGTTCAGGCTGGTGTAGTCGATACACATGCGCCAGGAGCCGTTCTTCTTCAGGACCAGGACCGGGTTCGCCAACCAGTCCGGGTGCAGCACTTCCATGATGAAGCCGGCTGCCAGCAGCCGGGCGATTTCTTCACCGATGGCCTTCCTTCTTTCCTCGGCGAAGCGCCTGAGAGGCTACTTCACCGGCTTGGCTTCAGGCCGGACGTGGAGGTGGTGCTCAGCCAACTCCCTCGGTACACCCGGCATGTCTCTTGGAGTCCATGCGAAGATGTCCCGATTCTCACGGAGGAAGCTGGTGAGCTCGCTTTCCTATTTCCTGCTCAAGCCGGCACCAATGGTGACGTACTTGTCCGGCTGCGCCGGGTCCAGCAGGATCTTCTTGGTGTTGTCGGCCGGCTGGAAGTGAGTCGTCCCAGCCGGGTTGCCTGCAGCCGGCATGTCTGTCTGCGCGGCCTTGGCGAGGGCGACGTCGTCGTGGATGAGCTGCTTCTCGGTGGCGATGACCAGCGTCTGGGCCATCTTGGAGCTCTGCGTGGCGCAGTCCATGGAGCGGCGATAGTCGCCGGCTATGGTGATGACCCCCTTGGGGCCAGGCAGCTTCATCTTCAGGTACCCGTAGTGGGGCACCGCCATGAACTTGGTCAGGGCCGGCCTGCCCAGGAGCGCGTGGTAGGGACTGACGAGGTCCACCACCTCGAACTCGATCTTCTCGGTGCGGAAGTGATCTGGCTTCCCGAACATCACCTCCAGCGTGATCCGGCCAATCGGCTGGCAGCAGTGGCCCGGCACGATGCCATGGAAGACGGTGGGGGTGGGACGCAGCTCGGCTTCTTGGATGCCTAGCTTGCGGGCGGTGTCACGGTAGAGGATGTTGATGCTGCTGCCGCCGTCGATGAGGACGCGCGAAAAACGCACGCTGCGCCGAGTCGTGCCAATGGTGGGGTCGAGGACCATGGCGTAGCTGCCCGGCTTTGGCAGGACAGCCGGTGTGTCGCGGCGATCAAAAGTGATGGCCTGCTCTGACCAGTTTAGGTACTGGGGGACCGGCGGTATGACCGCGTTGACCTCGAGGGAACGGCTCTGCTGGCTCGTCTTGTCCTCGGGCTCGGAGGTGAAGATGATGTAGGTAGCATCTTCGGCCAGATATCGGCCATGGTGCACTTGGTTAGCCTCGTGGTGCTCGAGGTTGGCGTTTTCCGCGCCGGCTGCGCCACCCGGCCCGCCGGCTGGAGGAGGCGGGGGTGGAGGCGGGAGAGGTTCACCGCTTGTCAGCCGCTTCATGAAGTGGCAGTCGCGGGTGGTGTGGTTGGAGGGGTTCTTGCCGCTGTGGTACTTGCACGGCGAGTCGAGCATCTGCTCGAAGGTGTACTTCGGCTTCCACTGCCGATCTTGCTTCTGGCGGCGGCTGCCGCCTGCCGCGTTGTCTGCCACGGCGGCTACGTGGGTGGAGCTGTACCGGCGGTCCGGCTGGTCGCTGTGACGCTTGCCGCGGTAGTTGTCCCACCAGCTGCTATGGGAGGCGCCATCTGCCGGCTTGTGCTCAGCCGACTTGTGGTGGTCCCGCCTGGAGGGAGCCGCGGCTGGTTCAGCCGTCGCCTTGCCGGCTTCTTCAGCCAGCGCGTACTTGTCGGCGATGGCCATGAGGGCGGCCATGGACTTGGGCTCGCTGCGGCGCAGCTTGTGCCACAGCATGGTGTTGGGCCGGCAGCCACCCATAAAGAAGCTGATGGCCTGGATCTCGTGCACACCCTCGCAGGAGTTCCGCATCTCGCACCAGCGCGTCAGGTACGCGCGATCCGTCTCGTCCGGGCCCTGCTTGCACATCTCGAGCTGCTGGGGGCGACCCGGCCGGCGATAGGTGCCGGTGAAGTTGCTGATGAAGGCCTCCTCGAAATCAAGCCAGCCGTTGATGCTGCCGGCTGGCAAGTTGTTGAGCCAGGTGCGGGTGGAGCCGACCAGCATCAGGGGGGAGTAGCGCACCGCCCAGCGCTTGTTGCCTCTGGAGATGCCGACTGCGGTGGAGTAGTCCTGTAGCCAGTCCTCCGGCTTGGCGGTGCCGTCGTACTTGGGCGTGTCGCGGGGGAGCTGGAAGCCGTCGAGCATGGGCTCGTTGGCGATGCGGGGCCCGAAGCACTTGGGGCAAGCCGGCGCCTCCTCTTCCGCGATGCGGGACTCGACCAGCCGATCGAGGCGGTCTCTGGCGTCGACGGGCTCGATGCGGGGGCCCAGCCGGGAACGCGCCGGCTGCCGGGTGCCGGTTCGCTCTGGAGCCGGCCTGTGCTGGCGCCTTGGCGCCGCCAGCTCGGAGTCATGCTCCTCGTTCCGGTTTGGTGGTGGGCGGCTGCGGCCGCTGTGGCCGCCGTCCAGCCGGCTTGTCCGGCTTGAACCTGCGCGGGTGTCGCGGGAGTCTCTGTGCCGGCTTGGTGCGGGCGAGGCGGACTCGGCCGTGTCTCTGTGGGGGTCCTTGCTGGTGCCTGCAGCAGCGCAGACGGGAGGAGCTTTTGAAGCACCATACCTGGGGTCCTTGGTCTGCTCAGCTGCAGCCCGGCATAGGTCAGCTACGCGCTGCGTCTGGCGGCGCAGCTCTTCTCCTTCGAGGAGGGCTAGCTCCTTCGAAGCGGCTTCGGCTGCGAGGATGTTCTTGTCGGGGGTGTTGTGGACGGGCAGCTCCGCGGACGGAGCCGGCACTTCCGCGCCGTCGCGCTCGATCTCAGCGCCTAAGCCGCCTCCGCGCTTGCGGATCATGCCGGCTCGGCTGGGGTTGTTGCCGCCTGGCATGAAGCCATGGGCGTGCTCGAACTCACGCTGGGTGATGGCCAGCTGGCGCTTGGCTGCAGCCAGCTCTTCGGCCTGCTGGAGGAGGAGCTGGCGATGTGCTTCCAGGTCCGCCTCGACGGTGGCGGCGTCGCCGCCTGCGGTGAGCGGGGAGCTCAACTTCGTCCGGACTTCGTCCAGCCGGGATGGAGGTGGAGGCGCCTTTGGGCCCGAGCCGGAGGCGTTGGGGTCGGCGTTGCGCTCCAGGTTGGGGCCGCGGGTGCGCGGGTTCTTGGTGGGGAGCTCCTCGCCAGCCATCATGACTTGCACGACGGCGGGGCTGGCGGGAGCGCTGCTGCCGGCTCGCGGAGGAGGGCTTGCGCAGCGCAGCACCTGCCGCGGGTAGCGCGGCGGTGCGACGGTGGCGACGTAGACGTCGTGGCCGCCGAAGGAGATGACGCTGCCGCCGGCTGGGAAGGGCCGGTCGGCGAAGCAGCCAGCGTTGTCACTGACGCAGTCGAGGGAGCCGAATCTCCAGATCAAGCCTGAAGCGACTCGCTCGCCGGTGGTGATGGTGAGGCCCGTCCGGATGAAGACACCGGCCGAGGATGCTGAAGGCCCCACGGTGGGCGCCAAATGTCGTGGTATCGTCACGGCATATGCCATAGGGTGGCTAATGAAGGTGGTTCCTAGGAGATCTCAAGGCGGTATCCGGATGCGGGTATGGGGACGAGCGACACGGCGACGTACCCAGGTTCGAGGCCCTCCAATGGAGGTAACACCTCTACTCCTGCTAGTGATGTATATGATGATCACACAATACAAGGTTGCTCCTTGAGCTGTGTCCGGCTGCTCCTGGGAGGCTAAGGAAGACAAGAGTCTCTCTCACAGGGCAGCGCTAGGGGTGGAAGTGAGGTGAGAATGATCGATCCCCTGCACGAGAGGGGGTAGTGCGGCTTATATAGGCACCGGCACTTTACATATAAGGCCCTATAGTCTACTGGCCGGCTTGGCCGGCTTCGGCTTCCGCTCCTTCCCGAGGCAGTGACGTCAGGGGCCGTTGAGGCCTCATGGCCTGTCCCATCCGGCTGCCAAGGTCAGCGGTATGGAGAGGAGGTGTCCCTGTCGCCATCAGCCACTGTAGCCAGTACGGATCGACGTGGTCCATGATGGCCTGTCCGGCGCGTGGCACTATTGCTCCACAGTGCCCCGCGCTTTACGGAAGATGAAGTCAGCGTGGACTTTGGGAACCCGGATCACCAACCCGGTTCCTTCTAGTGCAAGACTCGCCAGCCTCGAGTCGGTCCGAGGTACAAACCCCCAGTCGGATATGGCTTGCAGAAGCCAGCCCAGCTACAGCATTGGCGGCCGTAGCCAAGCCGACTAGGACCTAGAGCCAGCCGGCTTCCGGACCAGCCGGCCACGGTGCCAGCCGGCTGCTCCTCAGCCGGCCTTTGCCGCGAGCCGGCCAGTGGCCAGCCGGCTGCTCTGCGTCCATTGCCCTACCCGGGGTCTTCCCCCCGACACCTCCTACTATCAATGGTAAAATAATTGGTGTTGGCAATGCTTCTACTCCTAATGCAAAGTGTGCAAAACTGACTGAAACTGTTAAAATTGCTGAAACTGCCTGTGATAAAACTGCTGAAATTTTTGAAAATATTGGGGACAATGATCTCATTGCTTTAGATCATAATGGTTTAGATTTTGATGATTTTCACATCTCTGGAGTTATAAAGTTCTTACAAAAACTTGCTAGAAGTCCTAATGCTAGTGCTATAAATTTGGCCTTTACAAAACATATTACAAATGCTCTCATAAAAGCTAGAGAAGAGAAACTAAAACTTGAAACTTCTATTCCTAGGAAGTTAGAAGATGGTTGGGAGCCCATCATTAAGATGAAGGTCAATGATTTTGATTGTAATGTTTTATGTGATCTTGGTGCAAGTATTTCCATTATGCCTAAGAAAATCTATAATATGCTTGACTTGCCACCATTGAAAAATTGTTATTTGGATGTTAATCTTGCTGATAATTCTACAAAGAAACCTTTAGGGAGGATTGATAATGTTCGCATTACGGTTAACAATAACCTTGTCCCCGTTGATTTTGTTGTCTTGGATATTGAATGCAATGCATCTTGTCCCATTGTTTTGGGAAGACCTTTTCTTCGAACTGTTGGTGCTATTATTGATATGAAGGAAGGCAATATTAAATATCAATTTCCTCTCAAGAAAGGTATGGAACACTTCCCTAGAAAGAGAATGAAGTTACCTATTGATTCTATTATTAGAACAAATTATGATGTTGATGCTTCATCTCTTGATAATACTTGATTCACACTTTCTGCGCCTAGCTGAAAGGCGTTAAAGAAAAGCGTTTATGGGAGACAACCTATTATTTTACTTCTGCACTTTTATTTTATATTTGAGTCTTAGAAGTTGTTACTACTGTAGCAACCTCTCCTTACCTTTATTTTATTGCATTGTTGTGCCAAGTAAAGTCTTTGATAGTAAAGATGATACTAGATTTGGATTACTGCGCAGAAACAGATTTCTTACTATCACGAATTTGATTAGTATTCTCTGTAGGTAACTCAGAAAAATCTACCAATTTACGTGAGTGATCCTCAGATATGTACGCAACTTTCATTCAATTTGAGTATTTTCATTTGAGCAAGTTAAGTGCCCCAGAAAAATTCGTCTTTACAGACTGTTCTGTTTTGACAGATTCTTCCTTTTATTTCGCATTGCCTGTTTTGCTATGTTTGATGGATTTCTTTGTTCCATTAACTTTCAGTAGCTTTGTGCAATGTCCAGAAGTGTTAAGAATGATTATGTAACCTCTGAATATGTGAATTTTTGATTATGCACTAACCCTCTAATGAGTTTGTTTTGAGTTTGGTGTGGAGGAAGTTTTCAAGGATCAAGAGAGGAGGATGATACAATAGGATCAAGAAGAGTAAAAACTCTAAGCTTGGGGATGCCCCCGTGGTTCATCCCTGCATATTTCGAGAAGATTCAAGCATCTAAGCTTGGGGATGCCCAAGGCATCCCCTTCTTCATCGACAAATTATCAGGTCACCTCTAGTGAAACTATATTTTTATTCCATCACATCTTATGTGCTTTACTTGGAGCGTCTTTATGTTCTTGTTTTTGTTTTGTTTGAATAAAATTGGATCCTAGCATTCATTGTGTGCGAGAGAGACACGCTCCGCTGTTGCATATGAACACATATGTTCTTAGCTTTATTCTTAATGTTCATGGCGAAGGTTGAAACTGCTTCGTTAATTGTTATATGGTTGGAAACAGAAAATGCTACATGTGGTAATTGGTATAATGTCTTGAATAATTTGATACTTGGCAATTGTTGTGCTCATATAGATCATGTTTAAGCTCTTGCATCATGTACTTTGCACCTATTAATGAAGAAATACTGTAGAGCTTGTTGACATTTGGTTTGCATGATTGGTCTCTCTAAAGTCTAGATATTTTCTGGTGAGGGTTTGAACAACAAGGAAGACAGTGTAGAGTCTTATAATGCTTGCAATATGTTCTTATGTAAGTTTTGTTGTACCGGTTCATACTTGTGTTTGCTTCAAACAACCTTGCTAGCCAAAACCTTGTATTGAGAGGGATTACTTCTCGTGCATCCAAAATCCTTGAGCCAAAAACTATGCCATTTGTGTCCACCATACCTACCTACTACATGGTAATTCTCTGCCATTCCAAAGTAAATTACTTGAGCGCTACCTTTAAAATTTCATTCCTTTGTCTTTGCAATATATAGCTCATGGGAAAAATAGCCTTAAAAACTATTGTGGTATTGAATATGTACTTATGTATCTTATTTCTTATAAGTTGCCTGTTGAGCGGTAACCATGTTTCTGGGGACGCCATCAACTATTACACCTTTGTTGAATATCATGTGAGTTGCTATGCATGTTCGTCTTGTCTGAAGTAAGGGTGATTTATCATGATCAAATGGTTTGAGTATGCATATTGTTAGAGAAGAACATTGGGCCGCTAACTAAAGCCATGATCCAGGGTGGAAGTTTCAGTTTGGACAACAATCCTCAATCTCTTATGAGAATATTATCTGTTGTTGAATGCTTATGCATTAAAGAGGAGTCCATTATCTGTTGTCTATGTTGTCCCGGTATGGATGTCTAAGTTGAGAATAATCAAAAGCGAGAAATCCAATGCGAGCTTTCTCCTTAGACCTTTGTACAGGCGGCATAGAGGTACCCCTTTGTGACACTTGGTTGAAACATATGTTATGCAATGACAATCCATGTAAATCCAAGCTAATTAGGACAAGGTGCGGGCAATATTGGTAATCTATGCATGAGGCTTGCAACTTATAGGATGTCTTATACATAACACATATGCTTTATTACTACCGTTGACAAAATTGTTTTTATGTTTTCAAAATAAAAGCTCTAGCACAAATATAGTAATCCATGCTTCCCTCTACGAAGGGCCTTTATTTTACTTTTATGTTGAGTCAGTTTACCTACTTCTTTCTATCTTAGAAGCAAACACTTGTGTTAATTGTGCATTGATTATTACATACTTGCTTATTTGCATTCATCATATTACTTTGTGTTGACAATTATCCATGAGATAAACATGTTGAAGTTGAAAGCAACTGCTGAAACTTATATCTTCCTTTGTGTTGCTTCAAAACTTTCTACTAAGAATCTATTGCTTTATGAGTTAACTCCTATGCAAGTCTTATTGATGCTTGTCTTGAAAGCACTATTCATGAAAAGTCTTTGCTATATGATTCAGTTGTTTATTCATTGTCTTTACCATTGCTTCGAATCACTGCATTCATCCATATGCTTTACAATAGTATTGATCAAGATTATGATAGCATGTCACTTCAGATATTATCTTTGTTATCGTTTACCTACTCGAGGGCGAGTAGGAACTAAGCTTGGGGATGCTTGATACGTCTCAAACGTATCTATAATTTCTTATGTTCCATGCTACTTTTATGATGATACTCACATGTTTTATACACACTTTATGTCATTATTATGCATTTTCCGGCACTAACCTATTGACAAGATGCCGAAGAGCCGATTCTTTGTTTTCTGCTGTTTTTGGTTTCAGAAATCCTACAAAGGAAATATTCTCAGAATTGGACGAAATCAACGCCCAGGGTCTTATTTTTCCACGAAGCTTCCAGAAGACCGAAAGGATTACGAAGTGGGGCGACGAGGCGCCGCCACACTAGGGCCACGCGGCCAGGAGGGGGCCCACGCCGCCATGGCGTGTGGGGCCTCGCGCCGCCTCTAAACCTACCCTTCCGCCTACTTAAAGCCTTCGTCGCGAAAACCCCAGTACCGAGAACCACGATACGAAAAACCTTCCAGAGACGCCGCCGCCGCCAATCCCATCTCGGGGGATTCAGGAGATCGCCTCCGGCACCCTGCTGGAGAGGGGAATCATCTCCCGGAGGACTCTTCATCACCATGATCGCCTCCGAATTGATGTGTGAGTAGTTCACCCCTGGACTATGGGTCCATAGCAGTAGCTAGATGGTTGTCTTCTCCTCATTGTGCCATCATGTTAGATCTTGTGAGCTGCCTATCATGATCAAGATCATCTATTTGTAATGCTACATGTTGTGTTTGTTGGGATCCGATGAATATGGAATACTATGTTATGTTGATTATCAATCTATCATATATGTGTTGTTTATGATCTTGCATGCTCTCCGTTGCTAGTAGAGGCTCTGGCCAAGTTGATACTTGTAACTCCAAGAGGGAGTATTTATGCTCGATAGTGGGTTCATGCCTCCATTTAATGCAGGACGGTGTAAAGTTCTAAGGTTGTGGATGTGCTGTTGCCACTAGGGATAAAACATCAATGCTTTGTCTATGGATATTTGTGTTGATTACATTACGCACCATACTTAATGCAATTGTCTGTTGTTTGCAACTTAATACTGGAAGGGGTGCGGATGCTAACCTGAAGGTGGACTTTTTAGGCATAGATGCATGCTGGATAGCGGTCTATGTACTTTGTCGTAATTCCCAATTGAATTTCACACTACTCATCATGATATGTATGTGCATTGTTATGCCCTCTTTATTTGTCAATTGCCCAACTGTAATTTGTTCACCCAGCATGCTATATCTTATTGGAGAGACACCACTAGTGAACTGTGGACCCCGGTCCATTCTTTTACATCGAATACAATCTACTGCAAACATTGTTCTTTACTGTTCTTCGCAAAAAACATCATTTTCCACACTATACATCTAATCCTTTGTTTACAGCAAGCCGGTGAGATTGACAACCTCACTGTTAAGTTGGGGCAAAGTATTTGGATTGTGTTGTGCAGGTTCCACGTTGGCGCCGGAATCCCTGGTGTTGCGCCGCACTACACTCCGCCACTATCAACCTTCACGTGCTTCTTGACTCCTACTGGTTCGATAACCTTGGTTTTTTACTGAGGGAAAACTTACCGCTGCACGCATCACACCTTCCTCTTGGGGTTCCCAACGGGCGTGTGCTTTACGCGTCATTAAGTTGGTTTTCTGCTTCAACTTTAAAGATTTTGAAGTGATTAAGAGCTTCATGTTTAGATTTCAGGAGATACACATAACAATATCGAGTAGAGTCATCAATTAAAGTCATGAAGTATCTTTTCCCTCCTTTTGTCAATTCACCATTCATTTCACAAAGATCCGAATGTATAAGCTCCAGCGGTGCCAAGTCTCTTGCCTCCGCAGTCTTGTGAGACTTACGTGGTTGCTTAGCTTGCACACATACTTGGCACTTGGATTTGTTGACAATAGCAAATTTCGGAATTATATTCATATTCGCTAGCCGCGTCATGCACCTAAAATTAATATGACAAAGTCGTGAATGCCAAATATCGGACTCACTATCATTGCAAACATGATTAACAATTTGAGTACATAAGTCTGACAAAGATAAGCGGAACAAGCCTCCGCACACATAACCCTTTCCAACAAATTGTCCACACTTGGAAATTACAACTTTATAGGAATCAAAGACCAACTTAAAACCATCTCGACATAAAAGCAATCCGCTAACGAGATTCTTATTAATGGAGGGAACGTGCTGCACATTCTTCAGCTGGATGGTCTTTTCCGAAGTAAACTTCTGATCCACCGTACCAACACCACGAACAGAAGCACGTGAGCCGTTTCCCATCAGCACGGAGGAAGTCCTTGCGACCTGATAAGAAGAAAACATAGAGACATCAGAACATATGTGTGTATTGGCTCCGGTGTCTATCCACCAATCAAGAGAATTACATACTGAAAGGACAGTAGGAGAAATACCGTACCCAACGTCCTTCATCTCAATATCAATACCAATAACAACATTTGCGGACTTGCCGCTGTTCCCATGCCGATCATGACGTTCTGGGCAATCAGGAGCCCAATGTCCAGGAGCGCCACAAACATGGCAGTTCTGTAGGGATTCGTTGCATAGAAAACAAAAAATTTCCTACCGCGAACACGCAATCCAAGCCAAGATGCAATCTAGAAGACGGTAGCAACGAGGGGTTTATCGAGTCTCACCCTTGAAGAGATTCCAAAGCCTACAAGATGAGGCTCTTGTTGCTGCGGTAGACGTTCACTTGCCGCTTGCAAAAGCGCGTAGAAGATCTTGATCACCGGCGCCACGAACGGGCAGCACCTCCGTACTCGGTCACACGTTCGGTTGTTGATGAAGACGACGTCCACCTCCCGTTCCAGCGGGCAGCGGAAGTAGTAGCTCCTCTTGAATCCGACAGCACGACGGCGTGGTGTCGGTGGTGGTGGAGAACTCCGGCGGAGCTTCGCTAAGCGTGCGGGAGCTTATGGAGGAGAGGGTGGCGGCTAGGGTTTGGGAGGGGGTGGCCGGCCACTCAAGGGGGGCGGCCAGGTTGTGGTCTTGGGGTGGCCGGCCCCCTCCCCTTGGCCCCTCATTATATAGGTGGAAGCCCCAAGTGTTGGACTACAAGTCTCCGAAAAAGACCCGAACCCAAAACCTTCCATGTGATAGGGAAACCTACCCAAGGTGGGAATCCCACTTGGGGTGGGATTCCCCCTTCCATGTGGGGGGTTGGCCGGCCCCCATAGGGGGAGTCCACTTGGGACTCCTCCCCCACTAGGGTTGGCCGGCCATGGAGGTGGAGTCCCTCCGGGACTCCACCTTCCTTGGTGGTTTCTTCCGGACTTTTCTAGAACCTTCTAGAACCTTCCATAGAACCTTCCGAATCATTTTAATTCACATAAAATGACATCCTATATATGAATCTTATTCTCCAGACCATTCCGGAACTCCTCGTGATGTCCGGGATCTCATCCGGGACTCCGAACAAATATTCGAACTCCATTCCATATTCAAGTTCTACCATTTCAACATCCAACTTTAAGTGTGTCACCCTACGGTTCGTGAACTATGCGGACATGGTTGAGTACTCACTCCGACCAATAACCAATAGCGGGATCTGGAGATCCATAATGGCTCCCACATATTCAACGATGACTTTAGTGATCGAATGAACCATTCACATACGATACCAATTCCCTTTGTCACGCGATATTTTACTTGTCCGAGGTTTGATCATCGGTATCACTCTATACCTTGTTCAACCTCGTCTCCTGACAAGTCTCTTTACTCGTACCGTGGTATGTGGTCTCTTATGAACTTATTCATATGCTTGCAAGACATTAGATGACATTCCACCGAGAGGGCCCAGAGTATATCTATCCGTCATCGGGATGGACAAATCCCACTGTTGATCCATATGCCTCAACTCATACTTTCCGGATACTTAATCCCACCTTTATAACCACCCATTTACGCAGTGGCGTTTGATGTAATCAAAGTACCTTTCCGGTATAAGTGATTTACATGATCTCATGGTCATAAGGACTAGGTAACTATGTATCGAAAGCTTATAGCAAATAACTTAATGACGTGATCTTATGCTACGCTTAATTGGGTGTGTCCATTACATCATTCATACAATGATATAACCTTGTTATTAATAACATCCAATGGTCATGATTATGAAACTAATCATCCATTAATCAACAAGCTAGTTAAGAGGCATACTAGAGACTCTTTGTTGTTTACATATCACACATGTATCAATGTTTCGGTTAATACAATTATAGCATGGTATATAAACATTTATCATAAACATAAAGATATATAATAACCACTTTTATTATTGCCTCTTGGGCATATCTCCTTCAGTCTCCCACTTGCACTAGAGTCAATAATGTAGTTTACATCTGTAAAGATATAACACCTTGGCCTTCCGGTGCTTTATCATGTTTTGCTCACGGGAGAGGTTTTAGTCAACGGATCTGACACGCTCAGAAACGTATGTATTTTGTAATTCATTTGCGTCTCAACGCATCACTCATTTCAAAATGAGTCAGCATTAAATATGTTTGGTCTTCTGGTGGAACCTTAATTCCGCGTTCTGAAATATGTCACTAATATTGTCACACACAATATAGCTTCAAAATTCTGACTCTATCGGAACTACACCAAGTTCTCAAAGAACCTCTTGACTTTAACATCCTTTGTCATTGTCAAAACAATGACATACTTTGCCTTCTTTTGTAGAATCCGTCACAATATTTAGAACTCTTCTAAATCTAGCATAGACAACTTCTAGCTCATTGTGCTACCTTTTAAACAACACTTAGTCTAATTTGAGATTGAAATTTTATTTTCATATGTAACAAAACAAATATCGGTGCAACACCTTACAGCGATTTGTTTGTTATTTCTCCATACAAAAATATATATATTCTTGGTTCTTCTTAAGTACTCAAGAATATTCTTACTGTTTTTCAATGATCATCATATGAATCATTCTGGTACATGCTCATAACACATTTAGAGCACAGGACATCTGATTGTATACATATTATTCGTGATCTATAATCACTCATGTGTTTTTACTCATTGAGTGTCAGATACACTCAAGTCTTGTTAAAACTTCACATGACAAGAACATTTTCTTAATATTTCTATATTGAACTATTTCAATATCCATTCTATGTACTTTGACTTAAACTTATTTTGTGTTTCAATCTATCTTCATAGATCTTGACACTAGATATGTTCCAGTCCATATCCTTTCATTGAAATTAATTCTCAATGAAACCTTTTTTTAATCAAGTATATAATTACATCATTTATAACCAACTATATGTCATCTACATAAAGTATTATAAATATGTCTCAGCGCTCCCACTTAATTTCTTGCAAATGCAAGCCTCTTAATCGTCTCTGATGAAAACAAAAACTCTTTGACTATTTCATCTGGTGAAGATTCCAACTCCGTGATACTTACTTCATCCAATTGAAGTTTGTATATCTATCTAGTATTCCACGGACTAGCAAAACTTTTGGTTGTATCTTGTATACACCTTTAATACACACTTCTTATAAGTAATGTATTTTGCCATCCTACTAGCATATCTCACAAAAGAAATATGTAGTGATTACTAGAATAATCCACATAGACTATAAGCATTGCTACAGAAGATCTAATCTTATCGTAGTCAACTCTTTGAACTTTGTCGTAAACAACTTTTCAACAAGTCAAGCTTCATCAATTTTTATAGATCCATTTACTTTCAAAAAGTATTCATCTATCTTGGATTTCATGGCGTATAGCCATTTTAATGGAGTCAGGGCCCATCATAACTTCTTTGGTTGTAGTTGGTTTATCATTGTTCAAAAACAATCCTTTGTCCACAAATCATTTATTTGATCACAAAGTAAACCATACCTACAAGGTTCAATATGTACTTCGATCTCCATGGCTAAAACACTTTGTAGTCATGGGAGCCATGATCGTCGTGGCCGCTTCTGAAACCAATTCCGATGTTGCGCTACTCTGATCATTATGCTCAGGTTCATAAACCTTATCAAATTATATTGTCCTCCCACTCAAATACTTCACTGGAAACAATTTCTCGGAAATAAGAAACATTGACAAACACTTTTGTCTTTGTCTCGTGGGAAGAATTCCCAATTAAATCTCTGGGATAACCAACAAAGACATTCATCCGATTTTGGTTGTAAACTTTTAGACCAAAATTTAAAGAAAAGAACTATTAGGGTTTATACCCATGCCATAACTCGTATGGTGTCATTTCAACGGATCATGATGATGCTCTATTCAATGTAAAAGCGGTAGTCTCTAAAGCATAATCCACACAAAAAAAAATGGCATCAATATTTTATCTCATCATTGATCCAACATGGTTTGGATACATCTCTCGGATACTCCATCATCATTATGATACTCCAAGAAACGTGAGTCGTAGAATAATTTCATAACTCTCTTAGATGTTCGCTAAAACTCGTAATTCAAATATTTCCACCATGATCCAATCATAGATATTTGATTTTTCTATTACGATGATTTCCACTTCATGCTGAAATTTATTTGAATCCATTCAAATGTTTCAAACTTCTTCCTTATCGAATATATCCACATATATATACTCAATTCATTGTTGAAAGTTTTCATGAAGTAGAAGAATCTCCCGCACACAACTATGCCCAGTGAACCACATATATCATCATGTATGTTTTCACTAAGTTAGTTGCCCGTTCAACTCTTGGCCTATGAACGGTATTTTAATCATTCTCTTTAGAAAAGATTTGCAAGCGCCAAATGATTCAAAAAATCAAATGACTCCAAAAATCCATTTGCATGGAGTTCCTTCATGCGTTCCTTTCTAACATGACCTTAATGGCGGTTCCACAAATAAGTGGAATTCAAATCATTTGCCTTATGGCATTTTAGCGTCAGTGTTATGTATGTGTGTTTCACCATTAAGATTTATAATAACTTATCCATCGTACATGGAGTAATGTCATAATTTGAACAACTCATTGTTTTCATTTGACCAGAGCAAAATAACAATTATTAAGTTCTTTATTATAAATTCTAAGGGCTAGATAGAATGCTAACGACGAACATAATAACACTTTATTTTGTTCCAGACGTGCATTCTTATCATATTCCTTGTCAGTCACTTAGGCCATTGTATTCTTGTATTGCGTTGTTTTGTATGACACTTCATACCAACCAATATAGTACTAATACCCAAGAATTTCATAGTGTGACTTAACTAGGAATACAACCATAACATGTATATCATTTATATACACCTGAGCTAGACTTTCTAGTCTTTTCTTTTCTTTTTGCTAAAATATCTTTTGCAGTTTCTCTTTTAGCTTTCCTCATTATTCAGAAAAACACTTCATCTTTAATAACTTCTAGGTTTGTTGGTAAAATACCAATAACCTTGAGGTTCTTACTTTGAAGTTGATCATCATATGACAAGTGTTCTAGATTTCACTATTAGTAACTTTGTAATACGATGAACAATTTCACTCATAATTTTATCCATCAATTCATGATGACTTTCTGAGACCATGTCTGTACATGCTAGACTCATAAAGTTTAACCTTAGTATTCGCATGTGCAAATCTGGCTTGCACCCATTGTATGCACACGTAGAATCTATAACACCCGATCATCACGTGATGCTTCGAAACGACGAGTCTTAGCAATGGTGCATACTAAGGACGATCACTTCATGGATATGCGAATATCGTTAGTTCCCCAATAGTTGGAGGATTGGAACACCTTGCGTCTTCAACCTTCGTACATTCCCATAAAACTTATGAGTTTATGTAGTTTCACCAAATTATATTCTATCATCTTGCAATAAGGTCTTATATATCACATATATCTCATACCTTGATTATTTCTGAAAACTAAATTTTCAGCTCCTTGCTTTTCAAACAGATTTGAACTTCAAGTTTCATGGAGACAAGATAACTTTAGGTACTAATTGAAACCATAGCTCTTTGAATCAACAATGTGAGGTTTACTAAAAGTTTGCAATAGGACTTTAATCAATTCTTGATTCTTTAACAATACGGTACCAATCTGTAAAGTTTCTTGTCAGATTTTAACAGTATTTCTATCTCAATAACAAGACTAGCGCATGGTAGAAAACGGATGCCAATACTACAAAATTAATTCAAAATACTACTCAGACTATGTTTATGATAATTAGTTCATGTTTTAATCTAATTACTAATGAACTCCCACTTAATACAACATCCCTCATAGTTGTTAAGTGGTACACGATCCACATCCACTACACCAAAGCCGATCATCACGTGAGATGATGTAGCTTCAATGGTGAACATCAACATGTTGATCATTGATACGTCTCCAATGTATCGATAATTTCTTATGTTCCATGCCACATTATTGATGTTATCTACATGTTTTATGCACACTTTATGTCATATTCGTGCATTTTCTGGAACTAACCTATTAACAAGATGCCGAAGTGCCGATTCTTTGTTTTCTGTTTTTGGTTTCAGTAAATCCTAGTAACGAAATATTCTCGGAATTGGACGAAATCAACGCCTGTGGTCCTATTTTGCCAC
Organism: Lolium perenne; assembly: GCF_019359855.2. NCBI lineage: Eukaryota > Viridiplantae > Streptophyta > Magnoliopsida > Poales > Poaceae > Lolium > Lolium perenne. The sequence goes on along the minus strand of NC_067247.2, from coordinate 281,950,629 downwards.
GAAGCTTCCAGAAGTCCGAAGAGGAGACGAAGAGGGGCCACGACGGGCCACACCCTAGGCGGCGGCCCCCCTTGGCCGCGCGGCCCTGTGGTGTGGGGCCCCCGTGCCGCCTCTTGACCTGCCCTTCCGCCTACAAATAGCCTCCGTTGCGAAACCCCCAGTACCGAGAGCCACGATACGGAAAACCTTCCAGAGACGCCGCCGCCGCCGATCCCATCTCGGGGGATCCAGGAGATCGCCTCCGGCACCCTGCCGGAGAGGGGATTCATCTCCCGGAGGACTCTACGCCGCCATGGTCGCCTCCAGAGTGATGTGTGAGTAGTCTACCCCTGGACTATGGGTCCATAGCAGTAGCTAGATGGTTGTCTTCTCCCCATTGTGCTATCATTGTCGGATCTTGTGAGCTGCCTAACATGATCAAGATCATCTATCTGTAATTCTATATGTTGCGTTTGTTGGGATCCGATGAATAGAGAATACTTGTTATGTTGATTATCAAAGTTATATCTATGTGTTGTTTATGATCTTGCATGCTCTCCGTTACTAGTAGATGCTCTGGCCAAGTAGATGCTTGTAACTCCAAGAGGGAGTATTTATGCTCGATAGTGGGTTCATGCCTGCATTGACACCGGGACAAGGATGTGAGAAAGTTCTAAGGTTGTGTTGTGCTGTTGCCACTAGGGATAAAACATTGATGCTATGTCTAAGGATGTAGTTGTTGATTACATTACGCACCATACTTAATGCAATTGTCTGTTGCTTTGCAACTTAATACTGGAGGGGGTTCGGATGATAACCTGAAGGTGGACTTTTTAGGCATAGATGCAGTTGGATGGCGGTCTATGTACTTTGTCGTAATGCCCAATTAAATCTCACTATACTCATCATGATATGTATGTGCATGGTCATGCCCTCTTTATTTGTCAATTGCCCAACTGTAATTTGTTCACCCAACATGTTGTTTATCTTATGGGAGAGACACCTCTAGTGAACTGTGGACCCCGGTCCAATTCTCTTTACTGAAATACAATCTACTGCAATATTGTTCTACTGTTTTCTGCAAACAATCATCTTCCACACAATACGGTTAATCCTTTGTTACAGCAAGCCGGTGAGATTGACAACCTCACTGTTTCGTTGGGGCAAAGTACTTTGGTTGTGTTGTGCAGGTTCCACGTTGGCGCCGGAATCCCTGGTGTTGCGCCGCACTACATTCCGCCGCCATCAACCTTCAACGTGCTTCTTGGCTCCTACTGATTCGATAACCTTGGTTTCATACTGAGGGAAACTTGCCGCTGTACGCATCACACCTTCCTCTTGGGGTTCCCAACGGACGCGTGTTGAACGCGTATCAATCATATCATCCATATGACTCGTGTTCAACCTTTCGGTTTCCGTTGTCCCGAGGCCATGTCTGTACATGCTAGGCTCGTCAAGCAAACCCAAGTATTCCGCGTGTGCAACATGGCTTACACCCGTTGTATATGAACGTTGAATCTATCACATCCGATCATCACGAGATGCTTTGAAACGACGAACTTTGGCAACGGTGCATACGAGGGAAGAACACTTTATTATCTTGATATTAATGTGAGGGATCATCTTATAATGCTACCGTCGCGATCTAAGCAAAATAAGATGCATAAAAGGATTAACATCACATGCAGTTCATATGTGATATGATATGGCCCTTTTATCTTTGCGCCTTTGATCTTCATCTCCAAAGCACGGACATGATCTCCATCATCAACGGGCATGATCTCCATCATCGTCGGCGTAGCGTCAAGGTTCATGACGCCGTCTTCATGGTTGTTCACCTCATGTAGCAACTATTACAACTACTTTGAAATACTACTCAACATGAAATTTAAAGACAACCATAAGGCTCCTGCCGGTTGCCACAATACAATAATGATCATCTCATACATATTCATCATCACATTATGGCCATATCACATCACCAAACCCTGCAAAAACAAGTTAGACGTCTCTAATTTGGTTTGCATATTTTACGTGGTTTAGGGTTTTTGAGAGAGATCTAATCTACCTATGAACATGAACCACAACGGTGATACTAGTGTTGTCAATAGAAGAGTAAATTGAATCTTTACTATAGTAGGAGAGACAGACACCCGCAAAGCCTCTTATGCAATACAAGTTGCATGTCGAACGAGGAACAAGTCTCATGAACGCGGTCATGTAAAGTTAGTCCGAGCCGCTTCATCCCACTATGCCACAAAGATGCAAAGTACTCAAACTAAAGACAACAAGAGCATCAACGCCCACAAAACCATTGTGTTCTACTCGTGCAACCATCTATGCATAGACACGGCTCTGATACCACTGTAGGGATTCGTTGCATAGAAAACAAAAATTTTCCTACCGCGAACACGCAATCCAAGCCAAGATGCAATCTAGAAGACGGTAGCAACGAGGGGTTTATCGAGTCTCACCCTTGAAGAGATTCCAAAGCCTACAAGATGAGGCTCTTGTTGCTGCGGTAGACGTTCACTTGCCGCTTGCAAAAGCGCGTAGAAGATCTTGATCACCGGCGCCACGAACGGGCAGCACCTCCGTACTCGGTCACACGTTCGGTTGTTGATGAAGATGACGTCCACCTCCCGTTCCAGCGGGCAGCGGAAGTAGTAGCTCCTCTTGAATCCGACAGCACGACGGCGTGGTGTCGGTGGTGGTGGAGAACTCCGGCGGAGCTTCGCTAAGCGTGCGGGAGCTTATGGAGGAGAGGGGGGCGGCTAGGGTTTGGGAGGGGGTGGCCGGCCACTCAAGGGGGGCGGCCAGGTTGTGGTCTTGGGGTGGCCGGCCCCCTCCCCTTGGCCCCTCATTATATAGGTGGAAGCCCCAAGTGTTGGACTACAAGTCTCCGAATAAGACCCGAACCCAAAACCTTCCATGTGATAGGGAAACCTACCCAAGGTGGGAATCCCACTTGGGGTGGGATTCCCCCCTTCCATGTGGGGGGTTGGTCGGCCCCCATAGGGGGAGTCCACTCCGGACTTTTCTAGAACCTTCTAGAACCTTCCATAGAACCTTCCGAATCATTTTAATTCACATAAAATGACATCCTATATATGAATCTTATTCTCCGGACCATTCCGGAACTCCTCGTGATGTCCGGGATCTCATCCGGGACTCCGAACAAATATTCGAACTCCATTCCATATTCAAGTTCTACCATTTCAACATCCAACTTTAAGTGTGTCACCCTACGATTCGTGAACTATGCGGACATGGTTGAGTACTCACTCCGACCAATAACCAATAGCGGGATCTGGAGATCCATAATGGCTCCCACATATTCAACGATGACTTTAGTGATCGAATGAACCATTCACATACGATACCAATTCCCTTTGTCACGCGATATTTTACTTGTCCGAGGTTTGATCATCGGTATCACTCTATACCTTGTTCAACCTCGTCTCCTGACAAGTACTCTTTACTCGTACCGTGGTATGTGGTCTCTTATGAACTTATTCATATGCTTGCAAGACATTAGACGACATTCCACCGAGAGGGCCCAGAGTATATCTATCCGTCATCGGGATGGACAAATCCCATTGTTGATCCATATGCCTCAACTCATACTTTCCGGATACTTAATCCCACCTTTATAACCACCCATTTACGCAGTGGCGTTTGATGTAATCAAAGTACCTTTCCGGTATAAGTGATTTACATGATCTCATGGTCATAAGGACTAGGTAACTATGTATCGAAAGCTTATAGCAAATAACTTAATGACGTGATCTTATGCTACGCTTAATTGGGTGTGTCCATTACATCATTCATACAATGATATAACCTTGTTATTAATAACATCCAATGTTCATGATTATGAAACTAATCATCCATTAATCAACAAGCTAGTTAAGAGGCATACTAGAGACTCTTTGTTGTTTACATATCACACATGTATCAATGTTTCGGTTAATACAATTATAGCATGGTATATAAACATTTATCATAAACATAAAGATATATAATAACCACTTTTATTATTGCCTCTTGGGCATATCTCCTTCAAGTTCCCTTTCTTCTTATAAGGAGTCTTTCTCTTGAAGTTGGTTGAGTTGGAGGCTTTGTTCTTCTCGTCAAACTTGCCTTTTCCATTGTTCTTATTCTTAGACTTGTGAGATTGGAAGTTTTTCTTCTATACCACATTGGCACTAGAGCCTCCCTCAAAACTGCGAACGCGTGTGTCCTTTGCTCTCGTCTTCTCTTCCACATGAAGCGAGCCAATGAGATCCTAAATGGAAAACTCTTGTCTCTTATGTTTCAGAGAAGTAGCAAAGTTCCTCCACGAAGGAGGAAGCTTGGCAATAATGCCACCGGCCACAAATTTGTCTAGTAAGGTACACTTAAACTTCTCGAGTTCTTTGGCAAGGGACTGAATCTCATGAGCCTGCTCAACCATGAAGCGCTCATCAGTCATCCTGTAGTCATAGTATTGCTCCATGACATACAATTCAGTGCCAGCGTCCGAGACCCCAAATTTGGCCTCGAGCGCATCCCACGCATCTTTATCATGGTCGAAAGCCATGTACGGGTCAACAATGTTGTCCCCAAGAATGCTGAACAAGGCCGCCTTAAACATGGCGTCGACCTTCTCAAACTTTTCCTGCTCCTCTGCAAAGAGAGGCCCCTCAGGTCTAGCATATGTGGCGCTAAAATAGCCTAGGTTTGTAAACCATAAAACTGCCTTTGTGCGCCACCTCTTGTAATGCATACCATCAAAGAGGGGAGGTCGAGTAGCGGCAGCAACGCTGCTTGAATTGATTTGCCTAAAATTAGGTTTTTGGATTGTTGAATATATAAGCAAATATCCATATGAAATAATCCGTACAAGTAATTGATAAATCATGACTATGAAAACAATATATAAATTTGTAGCAGCGTCGTTGTCGCCCATGTTGGAGTTGTCGAAGAAGTCGCTGAGGTCCGGGAAGAAGTTGTCGGTGTGGAGAAACTCGTCGTCCGATGACGACGTCGTGATGTCAGTAGTCGCGCCGGAGCGCTCCCCAAAAACCTGATTGCCCCTCACCCGTACAGGTTCACGAGAGGCAGGGTTCCGGAGGCCTACTATCCCGGCAGTCGGTGCACGCCGACGGACGGGATGAGGAAGACAAAGGCGGCGGCGCAATGAACTGGAAACAGGTAGTCGCGTATGCGTCTAGACCTGGCGGCTAGGGTTGCGCAGAGTCTTATGTAGTACGGTTCGGGAAGGTCGTGGGGCGCAGCCCACGTCCGAGTCGGCACAGCCACGATCCAGAAAAACCGGAAGGCAAAACGGCTGAGTAACGTGTCCATTAATGACTCGAAATTGATTACATAATTAATTTCCCAAACAACAAAAAGATAAGCTCGGCTCGGCGAGATTCCCGCAACCCGCTTCGCGTCGCGTCGCGTCGTGACGAGGCGGGCGGCGGAGGAGGAGGAGTGCGCGAGGGATCTTTCTCTTCTCACTCACTTACTAGGACTAGAACAGCCCACCTTATATACCACTCCAACTCTCTCCCAACTAGCAATGTGGAACTAAACTTTAGCCCCAACTAGTGCTGCCACTGATTATTGAAATGGGCATGTGAGTTTCAGAATTTGATAATGGGCCATCGCCAAAGGCTAAATGCCCAAAAATTCCAGCATGGGTGCAGTGGGAAACATAGTGGAGGTCAATGCTGCACTGGGATGGCGAGGATGGAGGTCGTACAAGCTGCTGTAGTGCGGAGACACGTTGGGGACTTGGTACTTTGAGGTGTTCCGCGAGCTTCTGGCGGAGTGGCGGGTGTATGGCGTCGTAGGGAGCCCACAGTCATCTACGACAGTTGCAGTGACACGCACGGCAACGAGCAATGGATCCTCATCTTCTTAATTTCTTTCTTGATATTAATCTACTAATTAGTTCGGTTCGTTCTCCTTAAGTTGCGCTGGTCCGACCGTGTTTGAGCAGCATTTGTTGGTGTGCCTGAGAAGAGTCTCAACGGAGAAGGACGTGCCGAAGGAACCCAACGCTTCACGCCCATTTGACGCTGGCGGCTGGTCTACATGGCCGCAAATTTCTGGCTTTGATCTTCCACTTCTTGGAGAGGATGTCTGGCACATCATCGATCTTCATGGATGAAGAAAAGAAGAGGGGATTTTCACCATCGGTGTAATTACATTATTAAGGTGGCATTAATGAAATATCTATAGATATAATTCTTTTATTTTTACTCTCTATCTTTTCATATAATATAATAGTAATCTATTTAGTACCATCTTTATCTTGGGGAAAATAGAGTTGATCAACTGGTTGGGATTATTGAGCTAAAAACCTTTATAACATTCGTTGGTTTTCTCCCCCGACCTTTATTCTTAAAACTTCACAATGACATTGGATCTTGGGTACTCCAACAAGGGAAGACGTCAAGTGAATGAATCCAAACTTAAGAAACATGCCATGGTGTATTCACAAAGCTCTTACTTGAATCGATTTGCTCGTCTCCCTGCAACATGGCTTAGGGTTGGTAGCTACGTATTGTAAATTGTTCTTAGAACAAATCTAAAAACCATGTTTGTATGATGTCTCTGCTTCAAATATAATCTCTACTCATAATTAGTTGGTACCTGACTTGATCACTTTCTTTACTTCAATTTTGAAATATGACTCTTATCAGGCCAAGTATAAGTCCTTGCATTCCTTTTTATGTGTTCTGCTGTGTACACATGTGCTCATGATCTTGTTACAAACTCATCAGACGAATCGTAAGAACTATGTGACTAAAGTCTAATTGTAGCTATTGATCAGGAACATTCTTGGTGCCAAAGTCTACCATGATTGGGACAATCGTCATCGTCTACTTATAGAATTTGGTTGTGTCTAGGTTTCGAAGGTTTGGACTGCTGAGCCAGATGAATACCTCTTGCCATTACTTTTGATTGAGTTTGTAGTTTGGTATCTGATTGTGAAATAAGTGTGGTTTCATGTTGTAGTTGTCGTCTCTACAGTTATTTGAACCAAAAATACTTATTGTCGTCAGATCTGAGAGTTCACTGAAGATTTATTGTCTCTCTCTGTGTGTAATATGGACGAATATATTCATCGATGCCGTAAAATTAATTTACTTTCTCCTATTTTATTTTCAGTATGTCATTTCTCAAATTCTTACTATTCTGAACTATATATTCAACTTGGCTGATGTTGTTGTTGTCGTGAAGTTGCCAGTATCTTACCATTTGTAACTATTCGAGTTAACTCATGTTGTGAATTTGACAATATTTGGTTAGCTTCTTACAACATGCCCATGTACTAGAATTAGATATGGGCTTCACCATCATGTTTTTCAATGTTGTGAACACCATTTTTTTCTACTGCAGGTAATAAGCAGACAAGGTGGTAAATTTTTGCATGGTATAATAATCGATATTTTCATTTCACAAAATGGAAATTTCAGATGATAAGCTTATACTCATTTAGATTTTTCTTTTTCTCTGGACCCATGTTACTTTAGATAATAGATAATGTGCATTGTTTTTTCTGGCACATATATGTTTCTCGGTGCATTGATTTAATCAACGGTTTTGCTATGTCTCAGTCAACTGAGATTTTCTTAAGTCTAAGTCACTTACAAAAATGTGCTTTGAGTTGCACTTTTCTTTTAAAAAAGTGCAATTGCACTTTTCTGACAGAAATGTGCAACTGAACCGAGTTGCACTTTTCTTTGAACCGTAGTTGCACTTTTCTGAGTTGACTGAGACTTAAGAAAATCTCAGTCAACTGAGACTTGAAGTCGTGAAACTTGAGCTCTCTGAGATGCATGCACCTTTTGCAGTGTGTAGTAAGACTAGTTTCATGTTTCCTTTGACTGCAATATGCTTGATGTAGCAAGCAGAATAAATTTGTTTGTCAATGTGAATGTGAATGCGTTTTTAACGCATCACTTCAACACAGTAAAGCTTGTCTGATGAGTTAATTACTGTGAACATTGTTTATTGTTTTCTGTTAATTGATGTCGATGAAAGATTAAAAGCTCAAATGCTAGTTGTTTTTTTTATTACCATTTCATGTTCTATAGAAGCCAGCACTCCCTTGGTGACAGCGACTGGTGATTGCCTGGAACCTATATTGGAAATTACTTCAGCATTTTAGAACCACCGGTTCTATAGATATTTAGCAGATGTTCCGTTAGGTAGTAAACTTGTAATGGTACAGTATTTTTTCTCTGCATACACTAATTTCTTTTTCAAGAATTATAACTATTTAAGAAAAAAAGGGTGTTCATCATCATGAAGTAAAGCCAGATCAAGTCAAAAATAATGCAATGTTTCCTAAACGAAAACTCATGTAATGGTATAGTCAACACTGGAGCAAAATTAAGGAAATTATGTAATAGATCTATTAGACAATGAATCAGCATTTGTTGCATTTGCCGGGCAATGTGGTTATTGTTAATGAACCTGGCAGGGCTTGCCAATGCTCAAGGACACGCAGGCTAGAGAGGTTTTCGACAGCCTTGTGAAGATCGAGGTCAGTAATCGCTGGCTGATGGACATGGCAGAGGACAACTACGATGCCATGGATTTGATCAGACTATGGTCTGCCCTTGAAAGGATTGAGCTGCGCTTAGACTACATTCAGCAAAATCAACCTACCACAGACTTTGGCAGGGGGCGGAGAGGTTTGCAGCTGCAAATTGTATTCGGAATGCAGGGTGCCTCTCAAGTGCCAAATCTTCATGTGGCTAGCAATCAAACACAGGCTTGGCCGAAGGCAAGCCACGGTTTACACCTTATGTCTCCAGGAACCTGAATCTACCGAGCACATTCTTGGCCGATTTTTTTTAAATAATATGAATTATTTATTTATTTCTAGGAATAGCCCGCTTTTTCAACAAATTTCAAAAGTGTGACTCGGTCTGCCAACAGCGAACCGATTGGAGTTTAGAAAACCGACTGGGAGTCGGCCGCCTGTCGCACTAGTTGGTCGATAGCTGACTAATTGGTTTGCATGGTTTTGGTTTAAAGTTAGTAGGAGTGATATCCCTGGGCAGTTCTCGCGCCATTCTTTTGCCGCCACTGCTTTCCCACTATATGTTCCCACCACCGCTTTTCCGTCATATGTTCCGCCACAGCACGCAGCAGAACTATGTTGGTATGCAGACTCCTCCACCTAAACCCACACAGGAGACGCAGTATGACCCCGAGTCCGGGTCCTGGATCCCTGCTTGCAACGCCAAGGCCCCGGACATGTTCGATTGGACACCCCGTGCTACGCCACCCCCATGACAGCCCAGACGCCGTCCCGACTCATGTATGACCTATGTATGAGACATTTATGTATGCATGACCTATGTATGAGACATTTATGTACGCATGACCTATGTATGAGAGATTTATGTATGCATGACCTATGTATGAGAGATTTATGTATGCATGACTTATTTATCAGACATACCTCAATTACATTTGTATTCTTAATTTCAAGTGAATGTCCCGCCAATATCTTTTCCACTTATCTCACGCCAAAATTTCCCGCTATTTTTCTGTCGCCCATTTTTCCCACCACTTTTCTTTCAGTCACATCTTCCCGCCACTAGTAGGAAACTAGCTATAGGCGGGAGGCTATTATGTGGCGCACCTGTTTTGCATGCGCCACAGAAATAATTCATGTGGCGTAGCGTATTTTTGTGGCGCACCACACTCACATGCGCCACAGAAATAAGGTGGGCCCCACCCCGACCAGGTCTAATAATTGGTTTCACAATTTCTGTGACGCACAGTACCACGTGCGTCAAAATAAGACATTCTATCTATCTAGTGAAACCATTTGCACAGGGGCGGGGAAGACTGCAACACAAACAGTAACATTAAACCATATAAATAAGCACATACAAATATGCCTAAATAAAATTCTGTCAAAACATATCGGCGGTCTGGTGGAACTTCGGGGTGGATCATGATCATAGTTCGCACACATGAAAAATTTCATGCCAAACTGATCAGAGAAATCCTCCGCCTGCTTAACCTTTGCAAAACGGCCGCACCAACACTGCTCCGCTGTCACACCCTGCGGCAAACTTGCAGCCTTAGCCTTCGTCGGCCTAGACTCCTGGTCAGAGCACGACACACTCATGGTAGCTAAGCGTGAGACGGCAGGAAAAAGAGGGATGGCGGAAACATATGGCGGGAGAGCGATGGCGGAAACATATGGCGAGAAAGCGGTGGCAGCAAAAGAATGACGCGAGAACTCCTACTAACCCTAAACCAAAACCATGTTAGCCGGTTGGGTACAGGCTGGTCGGTCTGTAGTTGACCAATTGGTCAGCTATCGACCAACTAGTGCTGTCGGTTTTCTAAACTCCGATCGGTCCGCTACTGACCGACCGAGTCACACTTTTGAAATTTATTGAAAACACGTGCTATTCCTAGAAATAAATAATTAATTTGTATTATTAAAAAAATCGCGTGCAATGTGTCTTTGCCAGACAAGTGTAGCACTTGGAGTGCCCCAGCTTGAGGTTGTGGCACTGGTCTTGGATGATCACCTGAAGGATTGGTGGCTAAATACTCGCAACAACCTTGATGGGAGAAGAAAAAAGAAATTGGATGCCTGGACCACTCTGATATGCTGGAGCTTATGGAAGCAGCGCAATGCCAAGGTATTTGGCAATCTGACATGAGTATGCAATGAAGATGTATTTGCTGCCAGGATTGTGGAGAACATGAAGCTCTGGACAGAGTCACAGAACTAACTCTCACACAACTGAATCTCTACCTGCCTTCAAAAGGACAACATGCACACACGCACAAAAATAAAATGTGAGAGGTGATGAAATCCTCCGACGCACGAGTGAAGCAAACAAAAACTGCCATGTGTTGGATATCCCGTCAAGGTAAATCACATTAACAGAACTTCTGAACCAAGTACACCATTCTTGTTCAAACGAACCCATTAACAGATAACTTAACCAATATCATTCTGAGGTGCACCACAAATTTCAGTTCAGTGGCGTTGAAGGACATGCTCTAGATAGTCCCAGCTACTACTACTGCCCTTCTAGGCTTAGCCCTAATGTCGCTATCGCTTCTCAAAAGCAGCATCTAGTCAAGTTCACTAGCTGTCTTAAACCCATCTTTACAGATAAAGATGACAGATTAACCAAACGGCACGGCTATACCTATGTTCAGGTGGTCAGTTCCACACCAGCACCAGCAAAAGGTGGATCTATCACATCCCAGTTACCCAGGTCCCAACCAAAACACATCGGATCACTTCTCCAAAAGCACCGGCACCTATCAGAATCCAGTGACTAAACGGCAGGGTTGGCAAGCTGAAGGATACCGTCAACCACTTCCATCTTGCCGTCGAGCTGCACCTTCTGCTCCACTTCGCCGAAGGGCCAGTAGAAGGCGGGCACCCCGACGCCGCCGTAGCTCGACAGCGGCAGAGCGTGCATGGGCGCAGCAGAGGGCGGGAGCTGCAGAAGGGTGTGGAGGAGGCAGGGGGACACGCCATTGCTCAGCTGCTGCGGGAATGGAGGTGCGGAGGTGGCGAAGGTGATCTGCTGGACCTGCTGCGCTTCTGGCGCTGCTGGCGGCTTGTAGTTGTAGCTGTTCAGCCGCCTCCCTGGCCCGTTGATCGGAAGGTCGCTGCGGGCGATCGCCTCCAGGTTGTACCGGCTCGGCTCGAAGTTGGTCACGGCGTTGTCGCCCCTGAACTTGAGCGCCGCGATGTCGTACGCCTCCGCCGCTTCTTCTTCAGTTGCTGAAAAGAGCAATTTGGTTAGTGCAAATGAGCAACTACAAGCCAGTCAATCATTTCAGCGTGCAGCAACAGCAACAGAGGGAAAGAGCTTGCATGATACAATAGTGTAATGGCCCTAAGAGTTATCTATACAACTGTAAAATACTATCGATCACCAGTACATAGCTAACCAACCAAGTAATAAACTGTTGCTGGCACTAATATTTAGCAATTAATATAATGAATTATTTGTGGAGAAAAAGCCATATCAACACTAGCGGTAGTACATCCAAAGTTCATGTCATGGCATCAGAAACGCCACGTTATCTACTAACGAAAAATAGTTCATACGACCATAGATCCCATGTATCAGCATTTCACATACCAAAAGTCCCAAGATACAAGTCCTTGTTGCCTGCAACACGACCAATTCTTGCCTGCCAGCGTCCATGTTGGTGGTGCCTGACAAAACATTTCAGTGACTAGGTTGAGCAGATTGTCACTGATACTGATCAGACTGAGGATTTCCTGTACTCGAAATAATTACCTTGTGACACCTCTGTAGATGGATGCACCTCTAGAAAAGCCACTGCTCTTCCTGCATATTTACACCAGATACTTGTAAGCACAAATATAGTGCCTGACAGGCAGACACGAGTACGAAGTTATAAACAGAGACCTCCTCAGTGAAGCTACAAGTTCCAGCCTGCTTATGTTTTGCATCTCCTCAATCTCCTTGATGTAGTTTTCTTTCTGAAAAGAGAATTTAGGTCCATCCAAAGAAAAGATGTTAATATACATATGAATGTGTCTTTAAAATAAAGCGATGAATATGCATGAAGCTCCACACAGAAGGGTACGCACATATTGCTGAGTTCAGAACAAGGCAAGTTTAACAAACAGTGAGAATTCACACAGGATTCTAACTACTTAAGAAATAATATTATTATATCATAAAAAATAAATTCAATAAACCAACAGAGTAAAACGGTGCAACTATAAAAATATGCAACTTTCGGGTAGGCAGAAAGGACCTAAATTTATGTCTTTCAGTCCGTACTAGAGCATGAGTTCAGGGATGTGATAGGACTAGATATATTTCAAAAAAAGTACAGGAGGCACATAAGTTCTTGTTAATATACATATTAGGAATCATAAGACTCGCGATATCTTTCTGAAGATTAAAATTAGCAGCATCTAAACTGAACCATGTAGGGAATCAGGAAAGGGTGACACTTACAGGGAAGTTGATGATAGCGTTAGCACCCCAGTATTTCAGCGCGGCAATATCATATGCCCTAGCAGCCCTATCTTCTTTTTCATAGCCACCTGCACATTACCATGCATTTCTTTCAAGTTTCTTCCAAATGTGGTGCTGAAAATGCAGTACAATAAGAAGCAGGAGGTTGACTGTTCATACCCAAGTAAACTGAAGCCCCACACAGTCGTCAGAATAGCAACAAGCACAACAATAGTAGACAATTGAAGGCAAGTTAGTTTAAACCAGTGGAGGAGAGAAAAACAGCACTGACTGCATAGACGAAAAATGTACAACTCTCCGTGTTATTCATTTAAGGAAAAACAATGCATAGTACTTAGTACCTAACTGAGCACAATATACACTAAGGTGCCCTTAGTGTTGCCGTCGATGCACACATTGATATACCATTGAATTAAAACCAAGTAGCAAACGTGAGCCGAAGGTGGTTAATTAGTTACAAATAGGCAGCATTTCTGTGTACTAGATATATTTTGGTTAACAGAAGCTTTTGCACGTGGCGATCTATGCCAAATTCAAAGAAGTACTGCATCGAGCTTACGGTTATAGTGATAAGCAAGGTATGCTACCTAGCAATAATCTAGAGCAGTGGCTTCTACAGACAACAAGGAATGCCACATAAATTTTCACTCATACTACTTAGTTAATTACAAACATACAATTCCCTAAATGCGGCATAGAGCTCCTACTTGAAGTTCATGCGTGGATTCTGGGTCTAGATATTCTGTTTTAAGTTAGAAACATAGTCACATAAGAAGATACACGTAACCAAAACATAGTACATAGATAGTCACATATGGGATATTTTGTGGCTAGGGCTAGTCAAGTGGGGAATTTTCCAGAGAAATGGGCTGCTCTAAAAAATTTGGATCAAATTGGCAGCATTTCTCTTAATTAGATATATATTTTGGTTAGTAGAAACTTTAGCACGTGGCAATCTATGCCAAATTCAAAGAAGAAGTAGTACACATGGAGCTTACGATTGTAGTGATAAGCAAGGCATGCTACTGCTAGCAATAATCTAGAGAGCAGTCGCTTCTCAAGACAACAAGGAATGCCACATAAATTTCCACTCATACTACTTAGTTAATTCCCAACATACTGTAGAATTTCCTGAATGCTGAACAGTGCTCCTAGCTACTTGAAGTGCATGCGTGTATTCTGGTTCTAGATAAGAACATGATGGAGTCATAATTCTGTTTGTTACTTGAGTATATAGAGCAAAGTATTGGTAAAAAGGAGCATGCACCGCACTAGCACACCTGCAAGCAACGGTAAGCAGAGATCTCTCACAGCACTGTTGTTGTGCTTTCCTACCGTAGACCTGTATGGTCGGCGACCTGGCTGCAGAGCGAAGAAGGCCGAATATGGAAATGCAGCAGGGTGCACCTGACAGGTTTTTCCTGGAATTTACAGAAGTGTACAAGTTTTTCACCTCTAGTAGTATCACTTCCTCTACCGATCGCCTGGAAACCTTTACTACGGCTAGCGCAAATTCAAGTATAGGCATGCATTGTACAAGTGTACGTATCACCCCCACCCTACGCACGTACATACAACAAAACTCTCCTGGTCATCAACGAAGCAGGAAGCAGGACACATGGAAATAGCAGCAGCAGCGGAAAGAAGCGAGTCATTCCAGAACCACTTTTGGCGGTTGTTGATACTGCTGCTTAGCTGTGTCCTACCACCACGCCATTGCGGCATTGCCAGCGTCGCAAAAGTGGTCAGACATGATCGACATGCAGGCCCATTTTCAAAATTCGAAACTCCCTCCGTGACCGTGCGTGGAAGAAGGAAGATGCAGACGAAAAGAAAACAGACTGGTGCTGGCAATGCAGATAAAAACAGGGAAAGGAAAACGGAAGCAAGACCCAATTTAAGCAGGAATGGGGTAGAAACAAAACCGGAAAAGGGCAAAAAAGCTGCACTGGCAAAGCTGGCGTAACCTGCCACCTACTACCCACGGAAGATTGACCAGTAATATCTTATAGGAACATTTACCCTGGTAAACTGTTTCTTTCTCTCACGTTTTATCGGTGATTAGTCCGAAGAAATGGAGGGAAATTACAGGTGAAACGATTTTCATCAGTCCAAAAAAAAAGAAAAAGGCGGTCAAAGAGGTGACCCACTGGCAGGGGTTCCGCGGATAACCCGGGGGCGAGTAGTCCACGTCGTCATCATCACGAACGGAGATGCTGTGTCACCTCACGCGCGCACGCAGCACGCCACGCGATCTCTCTTCCCCAAACGGCGGCAGGCATCCCATCCATCATTCCATCGTAGTATCTCCCTTTTACCCACCGTACACACAAGCCAAGATCCGCACCCGCACAGGGAACGCCGTCCCGTCGATGGGCCGGTAATCATCACCGTTGATGTTTGGATTAACGAGCAGATTATAACTACAGTACTCCTAATAACATGTCGGAGACGGGGTTAATATCTAGAGGTAATAATGAGTCACCTTGTCGTCCCTTGCGCTTCTGGCCTTCCCTCCGGCACGTGTTGTCCCACAGGTGCGCCTCGTACCGCCCCGTCCACCTGTGCCTGCCACCGCGCGCACGTGACACCACCAGTTAGCGGATTGCTAATCACGTGACGAAATAATTAAACTAATCACACTCACTAAGTACGCTTATGAGTCGCTAAGCGGAGGATGTAGTACCTGGTCACCCCGCGGTAGCGCGACGTCCTCTCGCCCATGCTCGGCATCAGCGGTAGCGACCGCGGCGCGGAGGAGGAGCTCCCGGTGGTGGCCACGGTCGACGTCGGCGCCGCGATGGCGAGGGCCTCCGGACCGAAGCCGGCGCTGCCGTGGACGTCGACGTTGTTGTAGGAGGAGAACGGCAGGAGGAAGGGGCGGTTCGGGTCGACGCCTGGCGGAGGAGGAGGAGGCGGGGCAGCGTTGAAGAAGTCGTCGGCGGAGAAGCCGTCGAAGGGGAAGAGCAGCGCGTCGGGCAGGCTCGCCGCCGTCATGGGCGTGAAGGCGAACGTGGTGGCGCCGTTCGTCGGCGGCGACATCGTCACCCACCCAACGACGTACGTAGCTAGGGGTTTGATGATGGGTTCTTTTCTGTGTAGAGAGAGAGGGAGGGAGACGACGTGAGGAAGAGCGGAAGATGGGCGGCGCTCCGTGGCCGGGGGCGGAGGAAAGGAGGAGAGGGCGAGGCCGAGGAGGCGGGGGTGTATTTATAGGGGAGGCGGGTGATGATGACGGGCGGGACTTCTCCCCCTCGTCCCGTCTCGTCTGGGCTGATCTTCCTTCCTTCCGGGCTCTCGAGGGTGGGATGGAGTAGGTGGGGCCATCCGCAGAGCTGTGCTGTGCACTTTTGTCCTCACCCGCAGCGGCAAGGGCGCCCGTCTTTTGTTCGCCGGCTCGGCCACTGGGTCTTCCGCGCGGCGGTCTCCAATTTTATATTTGAACCAGAAAATTGGCACCCTCCATGCTGGAGCGGATATGGATCAAAATTTTCATAAATCAACAACCCACGTCAGGAAATTCAAGAATGGGAGGAAACCTCCTCCACGTGTCTTCTCCTTCTCTCTCGCAAGAGGCTTACAGCTTAAGAAAGGAGACCTGTTTGGTTTGTTGGGTCAAACCCTTTTTTTTTGGATATGTCGGCTGCAAAGATGCAAAATGCATCATGGATACCAATCGAAAAAAAGTAAAATACCAATTTCTAACGTGGACCTGGAATTTCCAGGCGTGTAATTCTGAATTTAGACTATTCATATTGCGGAAAATCAAATATGGCAAGTCAAATAAAAGCTCGGTAACGTAAGAGTAACGCATCGCGTGTCCAACTGTTGGTCCTGTCCTGCCGTGGAGACGAGCATTTACGGAGTACGAGGGAGAGATAGCGAGCGAGAACAACGCACTAATAAAAGAGCGGAATTAGCTGCGAAAGGCAATTATTTCGTGTAATAAAAGCCGTGCGCCGAAAAGATAACGCATCGCTTGACTGGCAAAAGAACATCGGTAGCACGAAGTCCAAATTACTCGGCGTGTCTTACATCCTAAGAAATGGAGCAACAAGGCATGTTGTTTGTTAGTTGGGTCAAAGCGTTTTTTAGAAACTTCGGTACCAAATTTACATATTTCATGTAGGGCAATGGAAAAAAGAACCCCATTTGTAATGTGGGAATTCAATTTTCATGGGCGCCACTTTGAATTTAGACTATTAACACGACGAACGAAAAATTATGACTGTGTCATAAAAGCCCTGTAACGCGGAGGTAACGCATCAATTGTCCAGCAGAGAACATCGGTGCCACCTATTTCCCCTTAATTTTTGAGTGAGCTGTAGGTTCTTGTCTTGGTACGGCGATGCTTTTTTAGTGAGTATCAAGATAACTACAAACATGCACCAAAACATCAACTAGTACAATTGTGAAACTTTTTGTAGGCAAACTCCTTCAACATTGCAAATTAAACTATTTTAAGGAGCAATTTTCAATAAATATACATTATTAAACAGGAAAATTGGCATATATGCCATTTCAAATTGTAAAATCAACGCCTCCAAAGGCTAACCACGGTAGTGCAATACAAGTTTTCGCATAGATGGGTAATGCATATTGATAAGTTTTTATGTTTGTTTGGTTTGAGATAGCTTATCACGTGTACCACGGCGATATGCATCTTGACAAGTGAAAGGCATTAGTACCACTCAAATCCCCTCCCCCTCCCCCCACGGGTGAATGATATTTCCATGTATATCATTCTGAATGTATACGAAAGTAACTAAAGAGAGAAATCATGTACTGTCATAAAAGTTGTGCGACCAGACGATAACACACCGCTTGTCTAGAAAAGGAACATCAGTAGCACCAAGATATCGGTCCAAAGAGAACTAAAAAATATTCAATATGAGAGGAATCCTCTTCCACGTACCTTCTTCTCTAACTAAAGAAACAAAACAAAAATTACTCGGAGTGTCTCACATGCCAAGAAAGACAGTAAGGCATGTCGTTCATTTGTTGGGTCAAACTCTTTTCAGAAATTTAAGTTGCAAAGTTACATATTTGTGGTGACCCTGCATACCCACTGGTGGAAAAACAGGCTTCGGGTGAGCCCCATAAGTCGCGATGCTGCAGGAACCGCGACTAATGGTACCTTTAGTCGCGGTTCGGGAGGAGAACCGCGACCAAAGGTCTGGGCCCAGGGCGCTCGGTGGCCAGCCGGTGCACGTGGGGGGTCTTTAGTCGCGGTTGGCCAGGCCAACCGCGACTAAAGGTGCCCGAAGGCCTTTAGTCGCGGTTGGCCAGGCCAACCGGGACTAAAGCCCCTCCCCTATATATACCCATCCAGCAGCCAACACTTAGCCATTTGGTGCCATTCTCTTCACAAGCTTCACAAGTGGGTGTTAGGTTTGCTTTTGGTTCCTCTTATGCACATAAGGTGTTTGATGAAATGCCCCAAGAGCATGAAACAAACATGATATGAAGTGTTGGAGCCACACTTGAGCTTTCTCATTTATTTTTTCGTCCTCGATCGCGGTTAGCAACTTGAACCTTTGATGTGTCGTTGATAAAATGTGCATGTGTGTGTAGTTCATTGTTTAATTTATATTGTTTGTGGCTAGTTAGTTTAACAAATGCATGATGGTTAATTATATATTTTATATTATAATAATGCAGATGAATCGACAATGGATGTACGGTAACCGACTCTCCGGCGAGTTCAGTGCGGGTTTGAAAGATTTCCTCGTAGTGGCTAATGCGAACAAGCAGGGGGGTTTTGTTATCTGTCCATGTGTTAAATGTAAGAATCAGAATGGTTACTCTTCCTCAAGAGATGTTCACATGCACCTGCTTCGGCACGGTTTCATGCCAAGCTATAATTGTTGGACCAAGCATGGAGAAAGAGGGGTTATAATGGAAGAAGATGAAGAAGGGGATGATTTCATCGATGAAAGCTATCTTGCTCATTTCGGTGATACTTTCATGGAGGATGCTGAAGGTGAAGGGGAAGGTGAAGGGGAAGGTGAAGAAGAGGCACGTGATGATCCCGTTGATGATCTTGGTCGGACCATTGCTGATGCACGGAGACGCTGCGAAACTGAAAAAGAGAGGGAGAATTTGGATCGCATGTTAGAGGATCACAGGAAGGCGCTGTACCCCGGATGCGATGATGGTCTGAAAAAGCTGGGCTGCACACTGGATTTGCTGAGATGGAAGGCACAGGCAGATGTAGCCGACTCGGCATTTGAAAACTTGCTGAAAATGTTGAAGAATATGTTTCCAAAGAATAACGAGTTGCCCGCCACTACGTACGAAGCAAAGAAGGTTGTCTGCCCTCTAGGTTTAGAGGTTCTGAAGATACATGCATGCATCAACGATCGCATCCTCTACCGCGGTGAATACGAGAATTTGAATGAATGCCCGGTATGCACCGCATTGCGTTATAAGATCGAGGCGATGACCCTGGTGACGATGTTGAGGGCCAGAAACCCAGGAAGAGGGTTCCCGCCAAGGTGATGTGGTATGCTCCTATAATACCACGGTTGAAACGTCTGTTCAGGAACAAAGAGCATGCCAAGTTGTTGCGATGGCACAAAGAGGACCGTAAGTCGGACGGGGAGTTGAGACACCCCGCAGATGGAACGCAATGGAGAAAGATCGACAGAGAGTTCAAAGATTTTGCAGCTGACGCAAGGAACATAAGATTTGGTCTAAGTACGGATGGCATGAATCCTTTTGGCGAGCAGAGCTCCAGCCATAGCACTGGCCCGTGACTCTATGCATCTACAACCTTCCTCCTTGGTTGTGCATGAAGCGGAAGTTCATTATGATGCCGGTGCTCATCCAAGGTCCGAAGCAACCCGGCAACGACATCGATGTGTACCTAAGGCCATTAGTTGATGAACTTTTACAGCTGTGGGGCAGACCTGGTGTCCGTGTGTGGGATGAGCACAAAGAAGAGGAATTTGACCTACGAGCGTTGCTTTTCGTAACCATCAACGATTGGCCTGCTCTTAGTAACCTTTCGGGACTGTCAAATAAGGGATACAATGCATGCACGCACCGCTTACATGAGACGAAAGTGTACATTTGCCAAATTGTAAGAAGAACGTGTACCTTGGGCATCGTCGATTTCTTCCGAAAGGTCATCCAAGAAGAAAGAAAGGCAAGCATTACAACGGCAAGGCAGATCACCGGCCGAAGCCTGCGGAACACACTGGTCTTGAGGTATTTGATATGGTCAAGGATTCGAAAGTCATCTTTGGAAAGGGTCTGGCGGACAATCAGTTCCGAAGGGAGCTGACGGGCACGTAGCCATGTGGAAGAAGAAATCTATATTCGGGAGCTAGAATATTGGAAAGTCCTAGAAGTCCGCTCTGCAATCAACGTGATGCACGTTACGAAGAATATTTGCGTGAACATCCTAAGCTTCTTGGGCGTGTATGGGAAGTCAAATGATACAAAGGAAGCACGGCAGGACCAGCAAAGTTTGAAAGACCACGATGACCGGCATCCGGAACGGTTTCAAGGTCGTGCCGGCTACGCTCGACCAAAGAAGAGAAGGTCATCTTTTTTGAATGCCTGAGCAAGATGAAGGTCCCGTCGGGATTCTCGTCCAATATAAAGGGAATAATAAACATGGCGGAGAAAAAGTTCCAAAACCTGAAGTCTCACGATCGCCACGTGATTATGACGCAATTGCTTCCGATTGCTTTGAGGGGCTCCTGCCGGAAAATGTTCGATCGCCCATTGTGAAGCTATGTGCATTCCTCAATGCAATCTCTCGAAGGTAATCAATCCAGAAGTTCTACCACGGTTACTGAACGATGTGATCCAATGTCTTGTCGATTTCGAGTTGGTGTTCCCGCCATCCTTCTTCAATATTATGACGCACCTCCTGGTTCACCTAGTCGATGAGATTTCCATTCTCGGTCCTGTATTTCTACACAATATGTTCCCCTTCGAGAGGTTCATGGGAATATTAAAGAAATATGTTCGTAACCGTGCTAGGCCAGAAGGAAGCATCGCCAAGGGCTATGGAAATGAGGAGGTAATTGAGTTTTGTGTTGACTTTGTTCCTGACCTTAAGCCGATTGGTCTTCCTCGATCGCGGCACGAGGGGAGACTAAGTGGAAAAGGCACGATCGGAAGGAAATCAATGATATGTATGGACGGCCATTCTCCGATCAAGCACACCACACAGTTCTGACCAATTCCAGCTTGGTGGCTCCGTACTTTGAGAAACACAAGAATATTTTACGCTCGGACAACCCTGGGAAGCCTGAATCCTGGATTAGGAAGGCCCACATGGAGACTTTCGGCAGTTGGTTGAGAAAATATTTAATGAGTGACAATAAGGTTGTAGATCAGCTGTACATGTTGGCCAAGACACCATCTTCGACTATAACGACTTTCCAAGGGTACGAGATAAATGGGAATACATTTTACACGATCGCCCAAGATAAAAAGAGCACCAACCAAAACAGTGGTGTCCGCTTTGATGCAGCAACCGAGAATGGGCAAAAGGTCACATATTATGGTTACATAGAGGAGATATGGGAACTTGACTATGGACCCTCCTTTAGGGTCCCTTTGTTCCGGTGCAAATGGTTCAAGCTCACAGAGGTGGGGTAAAGGTGGACCAGCAATACGGAATGACAATGGTGGATTTCAACAATCTTGGTTATCTTGACGAACCATTCGTCCTAGCGAAAGATGTCGCTCAGATTTTCTATGTGAAGGACATGAGTAGCAAACCGAGGAAACGAAAAGATAAGAAAACGATCAGTACATCATGCGATGATCCAAAGCGCCACATTGTTCTTTCAGGGAAAAGAAACATCGTGGGAGTGGAGGACAAGACAGACATGTCAGAAGATTATAATATGTTTGCTGAAATTCCGCCCTTCAAAGTGAACACCGACCCAAGCATTAAGTTAAATGATGAGGATGCTCCATGGATACGGCACAATCGTAAGCAAGCAGGGACACAAGGGAAGAAATGATGTGTAATAATTTATTAATTGTACCAAACTTTGTTGAATGAATCATGTGAATTATATTACCCGTGATGTGTTTGGTGTCCATTTTCGAATGATTCAATTGACTCGAGATAGCACTGATGATACATGAAATTTGGAGTGACTAAGTCATACTCCTGCATGCATACATGAAATTTGGAGTGACTAAGTCATACTCCTTCATACAGGAAATTTGGAGTGACTAAGTCATACTCCTGCATACATGAAATTTGGAGTGATTTAGTCATACTCCTGCATACATGAAATTTGGAGTGATTTAGTCATACTCCTGCCTAGGCGTATAATATGCATACTCGTAGTCTTCATAGCCGCCGCCGTTGTACTGGTAGTCGTCGCCTTCTAAGTTGCCGGCGTCGTCGTCGCTGTCTTTGTCGTCATTGTCGTCGGGCGGCGCTCGTGGCTCGGGCGAGGGTAGCGCAGCGGGGATATCGCCGGCCGTGATGTAGTCCATGACGCTGCAGAGTCCGGCCGTACCACCATAGCCGACGGCCGGCCTCGTGGAAGTTTCCGGGAGGCGGACCGTCCTCCTCATACTCGGCGAGCGCCCTCTCACGCCGATTGATGAAGAAGGCGTCCCAAGTATGCTGGTTATCGGGATGCCAGCGGGGATTCATCCGCTGCTCCGGCGTGAGGTCGAGGTAGTAGTGGTTCGTGATGGCCGCCCGGCGCGCAGTACCCTGAAGGACGGGAGAGACCGGCACGCCGCCGGCGCTTAGGCTCCAGCCGGCAGGGACGCGGTAGCCCGGAGGGCAAGGGTAGTTCGAGGCGCAAAGCTCCTCCACCTGCTGGTAGGTTAGAGTGGGTGCGGCGGAAGCCATGAGAGAGTGATGAGAGATTGTAGAGATGTGATGCTGGCCAAGCCGGGCTACCTATATGTAGTGACAAATGGCGGGAAAAATGGGAGCGGGAAGACATGAGGCGGGAAGAAAGAGGCGGGGAGAAAGTGGCGGGAAGAAATTGGCGGGAAGAAAGAGGCCGGAAGAAATTGGCGGGAAACAATTGGCGGGAAGAAAGAGGCGGGAAGACAGGGAAGAAATGGCGGGAAGACGAGGAGGGAAGAGGGGGTCGGCGGAAAGAGGCGGGAAGAGGGGGCCAACGAACTTTTGAATTGAATTAATTTTATTTTTATGAATTTTTGATAATTTGTATTTTTAAGATTTTGAATTGAATTAGTTTTATTTTTCTGAATTTTTTGATATATTATATGTATTTTTAAGATTTTGAATTGAATTAGTTTTATTTTTCTGAATTTTTTGATATATTATTTGTATTTTTAAGATTTTTAAATGAATTAGTTTTATTTTTCTAAATTTTTTGATATATTATTTGTATTTTTAAGATTTTTAAATGAATTAGTTTTATTTTTCTAAATTTTTTGATATATTATTTGTATTTTTAAGATTTTTAAATGAATTAGTTTTAATTTTCTGAATTTATTGATATATTATATGTATTTTTCAGATTTTGAATTGAATTAGTTATATTTTTCTGAATTTATTGATATATTATATGTATTTCCAACATTTTGAAAATGAAAATAAATTTTGAAAAGGACCTTTAGTCGCGGTTGGCACTGGCCAACATGACTAAAGGTTAATTCAGCGAGAACGGCGGAATTCGGGCGAACGCCTTTGGTCGCGGTTGGTGTGGCCAACCGCGACTAAAAATACTTTAGTCGCGGTTGGCCACACCAACCGCGACCAAAGGTCGCTCCCTATATATAGCGCGCCGAACCGCCGCCGCCCATCTTCTTCTCCGCGCGGTTTCGTCGAATCTCTCCCGAAGTCGTCGCCGCTCACCGCCAACGTCGCTGCGCCACGCTGACGCCCTTAAAGCCGCCGACCGCCAGCGACGATCGGCGACCGCCGACGACGCCCGCCGCCCGCCCTTCGACGCTGACGCGCCGGCGTGTGTACGTCTCCTCGCGCGCGCCGTCGGCGCGTCGCTCTCGTCCCGCATGCATGCGCGCGCCCGCCCGCCCGCAGCGCGCCGCGCGCATGCAGCGCCGCCCGCGCTGCGGCCGTGCCAGCGCCCGCCGCCGCACTCGCCGCCTGCCGCCGCCCCGGCCGACCACACACGCGCACGTTACGAGAGAGGGAGAGAAAGAGAGATCGAGAGGGCGCCGCCGAATTTTTTTCTTTTTTTATGTTTTGTTTGTTATTTTTAATTTTAACTATGCTTAACAAAACTTTGTAATTAACTTCACAAAAACTTAAAACTTAAAACTTTGTAATTAACAAACTTAAAACTTAATAAAATTAACTTAACTAAAAAATTTACTTAACAAAAAATTAACTTAACTAAATTTTGACTTTAAAATTAAAACTTAACAATTTTGTCTACAAATTTTTGACTTAATAAATATGACTTAAATTTTACAAGAACTCAAAATAACTTAACATATTATTTGTATTTTTTCACTTTTAAAAGAACTCAAAATTTGACTTAAAAATTTGTCTTAAATTTTTTGACTTAACTAAAATTTGACTTAACCACCGCGCGAATACGGAGGGGGCCGGCAGCGCTCGTCGCCCCCTCCGTATACGCGTGGTGTTTTTTTGGGATCGAGAGGGGGCGGCGAGGGTTATGTGTCCTCGTCACCGCCACCGCCCTTTCGCCACCGGCCTTTCGCCACCACCACCGTTCTCTCGGTCACGCGATCACTGCGTCCCCCCTCTCGCCTCCCTCGTCGCCCTCTCTCTTTATATGTAGAAGAGATGTGATAATGCTGGCATATACACAATTAATTTGTTTTGACTACATGTTTTCAGGGATCGACATATGGCGGACGATAGAGCTGACCCGATTCTCGGACAACTATGATCCGGACGGCGAAGACCATATGTTCGGCATCATAAATGGCGATATTCCATTTGTGCCGACCGGAGAAGAAGAAGATGATATCTCTTCTTATCTGAACCTTGAGGGTGAAGATGAAGGGCGCCGTCAGCAAGATGATGCCGAAGAAACGTCGATAAACGACGATCTTCAATTGGAAGTAGCAACCACCTCCGGCGCCGAGGTATATATATATATACATATTGAGCGTCTGGTGATACAACTAACTGATTTGAATAAATGTGTGTGTACTAACGCGCGCGACTCTCTTTCTTATTTTAGCCCTCGGCCGGATCGTCGAAAAAATCGAGTACGTCGTCAAAGCGTGGCGCAACCAAGACGATGAAAGCAGGAGAAACATGCACCATCGATGTTGTCGACGAAGCAACCGGCAGGCCGCTGGAGCCCAGCAAGAACGCCACCAAGTTTGTCAGCCAATGCGGAGCCGTTGTTAGAGACAACGTCTCGATCACCCGCCAGGAGTGGAATGAGCCAAAGAAGGCACGTGTTGGTTTCACTTTTGTCGATAAGAGAGAAAAAAAAGATTGCTTCAACAAGCTTATGGAACATTTCGTTCTACCTCCGGAATACCGCAAATACGATGAGGAGGGTAACAAGATTGCGGAAAACAAGAAGAGGCGCAAGCTAGTCAAACGATTCGCTCTTTCTAGGATGGCCAACGCATTCCGGAAATACAAGCAAAATCTAGCCCATGACTTTGTCAACCAGGGCAAGACTCCGGATTTCAAAGGACAATATGAGAAAGCGCAACATGATTGGCCAGAATTTGTGAAGCAAAAGAAATCGGAGCAGTTCCTTGAACTATCGAAAAAAATAAGGAAAATGCGGCCAAGAAGGAGTACAATCATAAAATGGGGCCAGGAGGGTATCGCTTTTGGCAGCCTAAGTGGGAGAAGATGGAGAACGAGCTGAGGGCGCGAGGAATCCGTCCAGGTACGGAGGGATGGGACCCAAGGGCCAAAAGCTGGTGGTACGGGCATGGGGGATCGCTGAACCCGGAGACATGGGAGTGTGTTTATCAGGGCAAAATAATTACACCCACCCAAAAGCTTATTGAGGCAATGAGGGAGGCTCAAGAGGGGAGGATCAGGTTCAACAGAGAGAACGACGCCCTGACAAAAGCCCTCGGGAATCCTGAACACGGAGGACGTATACGAGGCATGGGGCCCATTCCGTGGAAAATAGGGTTCCCCGTAACGATGACCCGTACGGTTACAGAAGCCGTAAGAGAAAGATGGATCGGGATGCAGATGTTGTGGCGAAGTTGGTAACGGAAATGGATGTGATGAAGAAAACCGTGAGTGTACTAGTCGCCGAAAGAGATGCAGCTCGGGCGCAGCATGCTGAAGATCATCCAATGGATCTCGGAAGCCAGCAGCGGAGAAGAAGCAGCGTGGCTTCCACGGAGGCCTCACCGGCTGGTGCACCGACGATAGAAATTACTGCACCGGAGCCTCTGGTGGTCGAAATTACTGCACCGGAGCCTCCACGCTACCCCGTGGACGATATAAAGGAGATGAAAGCATGTCATCTGTATTATCCTATCGGGAACATGTCCATGAAGGTAGCCATCGGCAGTGCTTTGCCACCTGGAGCACTCCACCACAACAACCCCATTCAAGATGGCTATGCTCGTGTGACGGTGGAGGAGATAGTCCAAGGGTTTGAGGACCTGGACATTGACATTGCTACACCTGAAGGGGTGAAAAGACTTGGAGATGTCAAGCGCCAGTTCATTCTATGGCAGAAGAAGTTTATCAAGTTTCCAGGCGAGGCGCCAACAAGTCCACCCCCCTACGGTGGTGGTGGTGGCGGTGGCGGTGGCGGTGGCGGTGACGGCGGTGGTGGTGGTGCTTCACCTAATACACCTCCTTCACGTCAGCCGACGCCGCCCCCCAGTCCTCGTCCGGCGGGTAAGCAGACGCCGCCCCCTAGTCCTCGTCCGGCGGGTGATCAGCAGACACCGCCCCCCAATCCACCTCCGGCGAAGAAGCAGAAGCAGTCCTGGGTTATTAACCCGGACCCTTATGTACCTAAGAAAACAAAGATACCAGAGCCATCACTGAAGCCTCTCATCCCGAGGCCTTGGGAACTTAGTGTCGAGGAAAATGCAGCGGCCGTGGCTGCTCAGCATGAGAAATGGAAGGAGGAGTGCAAGAAGAAAAGAGAGGGCGAGCCCAAGCCAGTATATTCTGACAAGCAAAAGCAGTGGGCTAAGTCATTTTTGAACACACCGTCCCAAGCCGCGAAGAATCTGCCTGACGACTATTTACGTGAACTTCGTAGGCAAGCACTCGCGTTCAAGAGGAACCAAGAGTTGGCGGAGAAGAAAGCCTTGGAGGACGAGGCCGAGTCAAAATTAGAAAAGGGGAAAGAAGTTGCCCAGCTCGGGGAACAAAGTAAACAATCGATCGCCCCACTCATAGTGCAAGCCGCCGATCCGGATGCCCCCGATATCATAGCAGCTGCGGCAGCACATGGATTGACTGTAACGAGTGCCAGAGAACAAGCGGCCGAGTTAGGTATCACTCTTCGTGCACTGCTAGGCCTTGATGAGGCGCCAATGAAGGACGTAGTATTTACATATGTGAAGAATGGCCCTCTCGTCGAGCCTGCGCAGAAGAGGATCTACCTCGACAAATGAAAGGTCTGCTAAATTGGTACAAGGGTTACATAAAACATAAAAACGCCAAAGAGTATATCTATGCGGAAGTTAGATATGAGCATCACTTCAAACATTACGGGTACAAATTCATCTGAGTGAATTGTTCCGGCTGTTCAATCTGCGCGACCTCGACAAATCTATCATCGGTTGCTACGTTACGTAAGTGATTTATTAATTTCTACCCCATCTCGTTCATTGCCTGCACTGTCCTAACTATCTTGTTGTGTACGCTATTATGCAGAATGAAGAAGCGGGAAATGCGAATAAGGAACATCCATGATGTTGGGTTCATTGACCCACACATCGTTAATTCACATGTGTTAGAACACCACCCCGCCGACGTGGAGGATGACCTGTGGCGGTTTATTAGAAAACAGCAACAGAAAAGTGATATTCTATTTCCTTACCATTTTGGGTGAGTGTTTCTGTCTTGAGCACATTCTCTTTTGTTTACTCCATGCATGGTATGTGGCTAATCGATGAGTTATGCATGACTGTGCATGTATCGTGTCCGCAGGTTCCACTGGATTCTTATGGTAATTAAAGTTCAGACCTCCTCAGTTCTCGTCCACGACTCTCTGAATATGGATCCGGCGCTTTGGGGCGACATGAGAAAAATGATGCAAAAGTAATTATTTTCATTCATTTGCGCTCTATATCGATCGGCCTATTTCGTTCATCATTTCCTAATATCAAGTAACTAATTAATAACTCTCTTGTTTATTTAATTTTCTTTGCCTCGTAGGGTTTGGAGACGGTTCGTAGATACCAAGGTCGGTGAATTCAAAAAAGAGCTACATTTTAAAATGGCGCGGACGACCGGGGATATTCAGCCACCGGGGACCAATCTATGTGGATACTATGTTTGTGAGAGGATCCGGAGATACTGCAATGAGCGGGACCAGACGTGTGAGAACAACATCCCGAGGAATAACCTCCGGAAGACGCTTAGTCCAGAAGCTCGCTTCCGACCACTTCAAGAGGAACTAGCTGGATGGTTGGCGAGGGAAGTCATCGATCCTAGAGGAGAACACTATTACGATGACGTAGAACTTTATATGCACCAGAATTTGTAACTAACTTGTTCAAAATTGTATATGGTCATCCGATATTGAATATATATTGTATATGGTCATCCGATATTGAATAATATATTGTATATTCCTCTTGAATTCTTTTTGGTTCTAATTTCAAATTTGTTTGAAATTGTACATTCATATGCATGTATGTATACAGTACCGTAGAATATGTGAAACTCCTTCAAAATTAAAACCCAAAAGAAATAAAACAATACAAATTAAAAAGAAACCAGATTTAGGGGGAGGGGGGCTAAAACCCTAAACCACTGGAGGCCTTTAGTCGCGGTTGGCCAGAAGAACCGCGACTAAAGGTCCTCCGCCCTGGCGCTCGCCTGCGGCCCACGTGGACGGGCCTTTAGTCGCGGTTCGTAAGGAACCGCGACTAAAGGGGGGGGGCCTTTAGTCGCGCTGCTTTGGTCGCGGTTGGGCCACCGCGACTAATGGCAGTTGCCAACCGCGACCAAAGCCCTTTTTTCCACCAGTGACCACTGCATGTTGTAGTATGCCAGTCGTTGATATAACATTCGCGAAGTACCAATCCGCAGATATTACATCCCTCAGAGTAGTACAACAGAACATAGCAGGTCCATAACTCATTCATTTATTATTACAAGCCATACATACATGTCATCTTGGATTTCCTCTTGGGTCCTAAGAGGGATACTCCTGGGTTCGAGGTGAACCCGACTTAACTTACAATATAGAAGTCTTACTAAGTTATACATTTATTCTCAACGAGAAGTTAAATACTAAGTGTTCGCACTGCTCAGATACTACTACTATCAGATAGGTCTACGCTTGTTCTCCTCCGGAACCCTCGCCGGTTCCGTAGACGATGAGGTAGTCAACTCCTTCTATACCTCCAGAGAGGTCTGGTTCTTCATAGCAGATGTCTTCTTCTCCTTCGAGGTAGTCGTTGTCCTCCTCAAGTCGATTCAGACAATCAAAGCAGGGGATTTAAGAGTGGTATGAGTACGTACGAGCGTACTCAACAAGTTTATTATAGAAAAGAGGTGTTTAATGCACTAGCTACGATATCAGACCAGAAAGTCTAATACCAATGCAAGTTTTGATAATCATTTTTTCAAGAGGTTGCTTTTATTCAGAAGAACTATGTCTGTCAGCCTTCACCGGTTTACTAGAACTTCATGGAGTTCCTTTCCGGCAGCGTTCGCAGTTCCAAATCCCGGAACAGGGAGTGATAGGTCACGATTCATTACACTCTCCAGAGGTGTGTTGCTTTACCCATAAGAGATATTAACCTTGGTGCCAACCGGGCAGCTTTCCCGTCCACACTTCCTTTGGTGTGAGGCCCGATATAAGGTCTAGCCAATCATGTTCCTCCGCTACCTCGCACACCCACCCTTTGTTGCAAATCCGACCTTGGGTCCTCGCCGGGCTATATCACTAGGATATCTTCCGACCTCGACAACTACCAGGTCGCAACCATGGTCCTTTGCCGGCCAATGCAACCCATCATAGACCACATTACCGTGGGGAATTAGAATGGGATCCCCACCCCACCGCTTGTCCCTCGAGATCAAGTGTCTATGGTAAGCGCATCCGTTGATGTACGAGAGGTGGAAACACTTTTGACTACTCTGTCCCACTCCAGATCTTGTGGTTAACACGGGTACTACAGCACAAGAATCACTGGACGACATTTGTTGTTTAATCCTAGATGGATATAAACCCATTGCAATGGAACCTCCACCATGTCAACACAATCCATGGTTCCATTGCCAACCACATAGTCATATTCATAGTTATGAAAATAGTGGTTTTGCTTTTTATGCAAGAGTGATAAACATAGTACTTTGCAAGTAATTTGGTAAAAATACTCAAATGACATGCGATGAACTTGCCTGGAGACTGCAAAGTGTTGCAGTTCGAAGGTGTGGACTGACCCTTGTCCTCTGTTGCTGAAAAATAGCATCATTATCTGATAAGGGCAATGGTTAAAGAAGCAATTATGCATGATTCAGCTTTTAGGGTTTGTTTCCCCCCTTCCGGTGTCTTATCATTCATGTGAGAAGTAATTACTTAGAATAATTTGGAGATACTCTGTTTAGGATAAAGTACTACCTTGAAATATTGTCAAGGTGTTTTTAAAGTCCAAAAGGATTTATGGACTTATTTTATAATTAAAAATAGAGTGGGTTAGTTTTAATGAATTAAATATTCATCAAATTATGAATTATTCTTATTTGTCTCCAAAAATTCCTTTTTATATTTTATTCTGATAGAGAATTTTATGCTGAGTGATTTTCATATTTTGAATTATTTTTTTAGAGCTATATTTATTTTATGAAAATTCAGTGAAGTTGCACTTAAATTGGCATTTTTGAAATGTCAAAAATGCCCCTCGGGCCCACCTGTCAGGCGGCCGAGCTGGTTAGGTTGGACCAGCCCACTGGGCTCGGTCCAACCGACCCAGTCGCGTCGTCTTTCTTGCCTCTTCCTAACCCTAATCCCCTCTCTGCCTCTAGCGACACCGAAATCTCCTCCGCCGTCGCCGATTAAATCCGGCCGCCTCCGGCCGTCACCGGCGATGAGATGGTGCGGATCTGGACCGCCTCTCGATGGCGGACATGGTGGTCCGCATCGATCTGACGCCCCCGTCCTCGTTTGCACGCCACCGACCCTCCCGTGCGCCTAGGTTTTCGGCGTTCGCCGCCGCGCGCGTTGGAGATGCCGTGGACCTTCCTCCTGGTGTTCCTGGCGCTATGGCGCCGCTGTGAGCCTCGCCGTGGTGGTGCTGGAGCTGCGGCTCTGCCGCGGCCTGGCTTGGCTGGCGCCGCCGTTCGCCCGGCGTGTGCCGCCGTGGCCGTGTTCGCCGGCCCGCTTCACCTGTAAGTGCTCCACGCCTCCTCCTATCTCTCTCTGCTCTTCTTCTCTATCTACTAGCTTGAGCTGCGGCTGTTCCTCCTCCTGGAGAGATCAAGCCGTGCTGCTGCTTCTGCTCTACTGGCTACTGCTATTGTGCTTGCTGTTGATGTGCGTATGCTGCTGTGCTCTCTGCTGCTGCCATGGATTCTAGCTGCTGCTGCTCTACTTGCCCTGTCCTATGCCTTTGCTATGGCTGCTGCTGATCTGTGATTAGCCCTGCCTTGCTCTAGCCATGGTTGCTGCTGTCGTACTACCATGCTTATTTCTGTTATGATGTTCTACTGCTGCTGCTATATCTATGCTCACATGTGTGTTGTTATTGCTGCTGTGATGCTCCTAGCTCTGCTATGCTGTGCTAGCTGCTATTCTGTTACTGGGCATCCATGTGTAGTAGTGATTCTTGCTCCTGGCCTGATTACTGTGAGTAATCCTTGCTTTTAGCAAGTGCCAGTGCCCTTGGTGTGTTTGTTCATTGTGCTCAATTCATGGAAATGCTCCATTGAGCATGGTTGCTGGCTAGACAGCACCATCCCTTGATGGTGTGCTTCTGGATACAATTATATATGATTTATTTGCTTGTCTGTGATGCAATTCATTATGAGATGTGGCTGTTTAATTCATATAGTTAATGTATTGGTGCTGGGCTGAGCTGTAACATGCTCTGCTATGCTCTAGCAAGTTCCTGATGATCATATGATCATCAGTTGCTTGTAAAGGCTGTTGTTTTATGTCTGTGCCTCACTGCTGCTCTTTCTGGGGTCTGTGTGTCACACAGGCATGTGCTGGTGTGAGCTGGTGCTTGCTCAAGCATCCATTGATGCTTGCAATGATCATTTAGCTCATATGCAAGTGCTCTAGTTACTAGTTGCTTGTGTAATTCATTTATCTGTATAGCTTGCCATGATTTAATGGATAAATGAGGTGAACTGCATGGCAGTGGTGATCTTATTAACTGATGAGTTGTAGCTAGATGGATGCCAACCACTGGTTGGGTACCCTAGCCCTCCTTTGAACCCTCCTGGGTGATGATAGTTGTGCATGGCTTAATTATTTGGAATAGTTGTGTGGTTGAGGTGGCCTCAACAACAATTCCTTGTTGTTCAGGAAGCTCCCACCTCAGTTGGCTTGCTATTGGTGAATAACTGCTTACTGGTTGATCCTCTTCTGGATTTCCAGTAGCTTTTGATGCTGAAAATTTATATAGACAATTATTTGTCTATTAGTCTGATGGTGTAGCTGGCTGTAGGTGCTAGGTGATCTTGGCTAGCCTAATAGGCTCAAATCCATGCTGGATTTCTTTGGTTATACCACTGTTTTGGTATAACCAGTGTTCCCTTGGGTTGATTTCCTATTGGCTTTCCCTTTGTTTGCTTGCACCAAATGGCTAGATGGCCAGATGATGACACAAACAGGGTTTCTACCATTCTGTGCTCCTGTGATGCATGGCATGCTTATTTATGAGCAAAACATGATTTTGCTCAGGTTGATCTTTGTATACCTCACTCCAGCTCCTAGATAAAGGTGTTGGTGTAGAGGATTTCTTCTGGATGGTTGATTTGCTTGCCCTGCTCCTCCTGGCTAGCTTGGGCTTGATCTACTTTACCTTGAGCTTGCTTAACAGGCACAGTTCTTGGTGGAAACTGTGTGTGTACACTTTCTAAAGGTGTGCTGTTCTTGCTGTACTATCTGTTCTTACCCTGGTGAAGCTTCTGTCGATGGAGCTGCTAGGGTTTTGGTTTGGTGAAAAGGTTTTATCCCAAACCCACCTTGCTTCCATGGTCGACAACTCCACCAGTTCACTTTGGTGACCCTCCCCTGGCTATGTGTGTGTGTGGAGTGCATGCAACAATCTTGGTTTGCTGTTGAGCATGCACACCAGCAGTGTGAGCTGCCTGTGTGTGTGTGTGTGTGTGTGTGTTTGGGACTTGTGCATTGGAAAGGATCAGCTCGGCTGTTCCTTGATCATATCCTTTCCAGTTCATTATTTTTGCTAACCTGCCAAGTGGCAATGCCACTTGGCATAATGCTATGTTGGTTTTTTGTGTGTGTACGGGGATCAAGAAATGATCAAGATGAAGTTCAAGATCATATTGAACAAGCATTTCATGAAGATGAACTTGTGCAGTTTAGAACATTTCATTTGCTTGTAATTTTCCTTTTTCTTTTTCCCTTTATTCAATTTTTGTAATGTGTTGAAATTTCCATAATTCAATCTGGATATTGTAATTGACATTGTATCTTGTGTGATTATCAATAAAGCTCAAGTTTTCCTTAATGAGCTTTAAATAAATTTGATGTATTATTTATACAATTGTATTTCTATTTATTTGATAAATGATCTTAATTTGAATTATAACATGATCAAGTGATGTTTGAATTTTGAAATTCAAACATACTCAGTTGAATTCAATCATGCAACTTAAATTTTAGATGCACCATTCCCCTCTCTTCTCGAAAACCCTAATTGAGTGAAGTTATGTCCAAGTCTATCGCACTCTCGAAACCCTAATCCTGTAAGGTGACGAGGGAGAAACTTGTCCCCCTTCGATGCAGTTTTCTTTAAAAGCGCGAAATTTCCCCAGATTTTACGATGCAATGCACATCTCTTTCTAAAATCTACCCCTCGATCGTCTCTAAACCTGGGACATTACAATATTTCACCGAGGGTGATTAAAAAACACCCATTTATGATGCCGGAATGAAATTTTCATGCGTGGCATTTTAAGTTTAGACTATTACCACTATGAAAGAGCAATTACGGTCGTGATGTTCTTTTTTATCCGTGCCCACATCCCCACGGTGTCCGCCTTTTGTTCGCTGGCTCAAGCACTGCATATCCGCGCAGCGTCTCAATTTTATTTAAGATTTGTACCAGAATTGGCAGCGTCCATGCTGGAACGGATATGCTTCAAAATTCATAAACCAGCACTCCACGTATGGAATTGGAAATTCAAGAATGGGGAGACCTCGTCTATATGTCGTCTTCTCTCTCAGGAGAAACAAAATAAAACATTTGACATGTCTTACAGCTTAAGAAAGAGAGTAAGTAGGACAGGGTGTTTCAGCACCCAGGTGCTTATGCACTCTTTATTTAAAATGTATATTAAAAATATTTACAAATATTAAAAATACAAATAAATATGTTTTGTGTATACCTTGATATTTTACATGCTCACAAAGTTATTTCAGCAAAAACTGATATATTTTGTGCCTTGTACTAAAAAGATATTTTTTTTGTGCTAAAATAGTCTATTTCTAGAGGTGTTATTTGTCTTTTTTACACATGGTGTAGAAATCATCGGTTTTATGTGAAAATTTACGTGCATACATAGAACATGTCCCTCTACGTGCTAAATTGTTCCTATTTTTTTTTACATTTCTGAATATGTTTTATCGATACCGGCTATTTGTTCGTTCGGTCAGACCCTTTTTCCAGAAATATCTGCTGCAAAGTTAGATATTTTAACATCGGGTTAAGTGCACTTTCAGTCCATCAAATCTTGAAAATGCGTAAATTTAGTCCACTAACTCTGTTTTTGTCTAAACCTGCCCTTAAACTCTTAATTGAGTTTAATTTTGGTCCCTGGCAGCGATTTAATGATGGTTGACTGATTTTCGACTCTATTTGTTGCCACCGTGGATAAAATTGGCCGGTTTTAATCTATGTTGGATCATTTCTTCTCAGTCAACAAAATCCCATTGCCCTGACACACATGTGCGTCGCCTCCG
This sequence comes from Lolium perenne, assembly GCF_019359855.2. NCBI lineage: Eukaryota > Viridiplantae > Streptophyta > Magnoliopsida > Poales > Poaceae > Lolium > Lolium perenne. The sequence goes on along the minus strand of NC_067247.2, from coordinate 281,915,381 downwards.
CCTTTCTTGCTTGAAGGAGCCGTCCTCATCATTTTAGCCGCCTGCACCTTTCCTCTCGACGCAAAGGCTCTCGCATGTCCACCGCTTTTGCCTTTCCCTCCTGGCTTATCCGCATTCCTATTGTCAGGCCCCACCCCTAGGTGTTTGGGAGGGTTACATAATACGCCAAACGGATAATGATCACGATCTCGCTCGCCGACGTTTGTAGTGCTAATTGCATAACTGATCTCGAGGTGAGTTGGTCGTACGTGGACTAAACTTTTCCAAACCTGTTCATGGTGGCAAAAAAATGAGAGTCAAAAACCGGTCAACCATCGTTAAACCGCTTTTAGGGATTAAAGTTGAACTAAATTAAGAGTTTGAATACAGATTTAGACCAAACAGAGTTGAGGGACCAAACTTAGATTTTTGCATGACATGATGGACCAAAAATGCACTTTACCCTTTTAACATCAGTCGAAGAAAAAACATTTGTAATGCAGAACTAGAATTTTCATGCGTGCAATTTTGAATTTAGACTACTAATGTTGCGAAAGACCTATTACGACAGTGAAATAAAAGCCCCATAACGTAAGAGTGATACATCGTTTGTCCAACAAAGAACATATGTACCACTCAAATCTCCTTATTTCCCCCTTATTTCCGAGTGAATTGTTGGTCTTCTCTTACTGCGGCGACGAGCATTTACTGAGTAACATTTGACAACTAAAAGTATGCACTAAAAGATAAATGAGTAGAATTATGATTTTTTTCGTACTCCAACTCCTTCAAAGATGTAAAGTAAATTATTTTGAGGAATAACAACAAAGCATATTCATCATTCAGCAGGAAGAGTACCATATATGCCATTTCAAATTTGTACATTCAACTCTTGAAAGGGATAATTGCGATAATGCTAAAGTTTCCAGACATATGTCTATTGCATCTTGACTAGTGAAAAGGCATCGATACCACTCAAATCTCTCCCCACCCCTTTTCACGAGTGAATGGTATTTTCATGTGTGTCCATTTTAAATGTATAGATAGTAACCATAAGAGGCAATTATTTTATGTCATAATAGCCTTGTGACGGAACGATAACACACCATTTGGATGGCGAAAGAACATCAATAGTGCAAAGATCATTGTCAGAAGAAAACTCAAGAAAGGGATGGAACCTCGTCCACACGCAGCTCTAGATCATAAAAGCCATTTAAACAAAGGCAACGCATCACTTGTCTAGCAACCGGTACTATCACCCAAATCTCATTATTTTTCGAGTGAACTATTGGTTGTTTTCTTGGTGTGGCCACACTTATTTAGTGAGTATCAAGACAATGATAAGCATGCACCAAAACATCAAGGACTACTATTATGAAACTTTTGCTAGGCAAATTCCTTAAACATTGTACATTAAATTGTACGTCGGCGTACGATTCTGAATTACCAATTGTGTGCCACCTGCTTTGTAGTATCAAAATTTATTAACATGGTACTCTCAGTCCTCATTGGAACAAAAAAAAATTTAACTAAAAAGTTTTAGTAGCCCGTAAGGATTCGGGAAAGGATAATTTGACCTCGAAAGTTGTGCACACATTTAATGAGAACAAAATTGTATGCGAGTTTAGGAGTAAGGCACGCAGTTTTTCTACCGATGGCTATCTAGTATATCGCATACGCTTAAAATATTTAGACCGTTTGCGGTGTTCACGCGCTGCGGGCTGGCCTATACTACACCGACGTTAAACTTTTTCGGCGATCAGCGTTCGGCACATGGAAAGGGCCTTCCGTGTGATACAGGGGTTCTTAAAAGGCTCGATTTGTACTAGTGAAATTTTGTGTTTTTTCGCAAGCCACAGGACAAGTTAATTTTCTGAGAAACAATTTTGTGCAGACTTAACATGTGAAAAAATAAGTTGAATTTTCTTTTAACATCTTAAATATACGTCTAAAATGCATTTTAAATATGGGGCATATAATATGCACTCATGAGCTAAAACACCGCCCCCTATTTCAGAAATTGAGTTTTTATCATTCTTGGCAAGACGCAATCATAATTTTAGTTTTTTCATTTGATTGACAGAAATTTCCATTTTAGTATTGTTTTATTACAAAACTTTTTTGTTTTGCCATATTAACTTTTTTTGAAAGAAGGCAAAAGTTTTGCGTTAACTAAGAAGAATGTGCCAGTTAATAAGCCGAAAACCGGACGAAAACTATATAACAACATCAACATCATGGATTCATGGGGACACGCCCACTCACTCATAGGAACAAGCCCACTCAAGATCCAAGACAACAAGGACCAAGCTCAAGAAACCACTCCACTCCACCGAAATCAGACCTCTCGCTCCATTCCCAGAGAGAAGACGATATGACTGCTATTGGAAGAGCAGACACGAGATTCTCCAACATAGACGAAGAAACCAACCCCAAAGAAGCAGCACCAACGTGAAGTCAACGACCAACACCAAGGGCAAGCTCATCACGCACAAGACACAAGGTTGACGACCTCAACCTGTCAAACTTTTGGGGCCATCGCCGGACATCCAGCTGCTCCGCCAAGCATAGCAAACCACCAACACCACCTTCCGGGACCGCCATCCTGACGTGTCGATGCACGCGCTCAAGCCACTACACCGCACGATCCAACCACCTGCAGCCCAAGCTAGATAGGGAAAAGCACTTTTGTAGACCTCGGTCATCGCACCAACGTCTAGGGCCGCTACCTAGGCATAATAGTTAAACCACCTCCTCTTAAGAGCATCGACCGAGCCGAAAACCTCGCCATTGATAACCCCTAAGTGTAGGGGATCACCGTAGTACAGTTCGATAAGTATTCGAGTGTCGAAGCCACAAGGAGCTGAAGGTAAACTATCTATTCTCTAAAGCCCTAAACCCCACTTATATGGTCTTCTATGCAAAGCTAGGATCTATAGTGTGTGTGTGTGAAGTGATTTTTGCTATGAAACTATGAATGCAAAGAGCAAAACTAATGGAAGAAAAGTAAAGTAAAATGAGTTGAAGTGTAATAAAATGAAGTAACTCAAGGAAGTAAGTGTTCTGGCAAATTTTTATTTCATATGTGTGGTTGTCACAATTAGTGAATCTTAGTATAGTATTTTTAGTGTTTCTTCTAGAGAGGACCATAGATTGGTGTAGTCATAAACATGACCAAATACACCACTACTGATTGATCTCAAGGCCAATTAAGAACAAGCAAGGGAATTATTAAGACATAGACTCCGACCACCACCGATGTAAGTTTAAAGATCCCCATAGTTATACCCCCCGTTGATTAATCATGAATTAATACAACATGAATCTAAGAATTGGGACATGATTTCTATCAAGCTCCAATTGTCCCTCCTCATATCATCATGCAATGGTAAAAACCTCATGCATTCCCCAACATATGTGTGCACTCATATATCAGTACAAAATATGATCATAGAATATAACAAATACTTATATTCTCAGAGCGCGTCCGCCGTGGTAGAAACTCTGAATTCTGTAACTCGGAAGAGATTACGAAGGTAAGTCCCCAGGATCTATCATGTGTGGCGCGATATCGCACCCGAATGCGCTCTTCCACTTTATCCATCACTACAAGAAAAAGGTCATGTAGAGACGCTCACCATTAGACGCTTTCATTTCCGTCCCTACATCTGTAATCCGCCCCTCTATTAAGACTTTCATTGAGACGCTGCCTACATCGTCCTAAAGTTGAGCCTTTACACATTGTTATTACTAGAATTAATAAGAGAATTTCCTGGGTTGTTATATTTGCGTCATCCACGTTTTGCCTTTCTCACAGTTAGAACTTATCTATTCCCCACCCTGTGTAAAACCTAGGGCCGCCGCCACGCATCCGATCGCTTCCCAGACGAGGACACACGATCTCAATGGAATAATGGATCCATCCGGCTGCTGAACTCGGCCAGGATCTGGTGAGTTGTTTGCCCCTGGACTTCTATCTTTATTCTTGCCATTGGACGTGATTACTTGTTTCTTGCCGCTGGATTTGATCGACAGCTCCTTGTGGCTGGACTCGATCATCTGCTCCTTGCCACATAGTTCTTCCGCTTCTCCCATCTAGATCTCTGAAATATTTCCTTGTATATGTCGCAGATTAGTGTTCATATACCTGGATTTGCCTACTGATCATGGATAATTTTGTAGTTTTTGCAGAGGAGAATAAACGAGTCAACACCTGGAGGTCTTATTCATAACGGAGACTACCTTGCATCAACCTGCAGAAAATAATGTTTTTCTCTGACTTTATATTCACTTGCCTTTCTCGATCCGTTACAGAGTTGTGCACAGAACTGATGCTCGCCTTCTTGTTTTCCTTGCAGACATGAGATCATATTTTCTGTAGTACATATATGTCTTCTATCGGACTCGATCTCTAGGGTACATCTTTGTTGCTGCACACAGTGTTTAATTACTCTGATATCATAATCATATTATATTGTTGTCAAATATTTATAGTTTGCCGATTAATATTTGCTCCTGTAGTTGTGTGTTTGCAGGATTTAGTTTCTAAAGGTTACTCACGCAGCTCAGAATAGATATAGCAAAGGTTTGGAGAAGCAGTGAACCGGAGCGCTGTTAACTACAGAGATCTATTAGACTCACTCATCTAATTACTCAGGAGATTACACGCTGAGTTCTTGGAAATAGAGTTCCAGGAATTATTCAGTCACGTATACAAATTTTTATAAAGATGTATCTTTCACTTGTAATTGTAAAGCACAATTCCAATCAGATAATATAATTTATACTTTCTGGCAGTGCGCCGTGCTTTTATAATGTCTTCTGTTATTGGATTAACTGAATTTTGGTTTTTGTCATATGATGTGAACCAATGCTAGTTGATTGAAAAGTTGTAAAATAAAATAAATTTATTATGTATAACACAAAGCATCTCCATTTAATAATGCAAGAAGGCGACTCGATGCTGGGAGAGACAGTGTGTTATCCATCTAGAACGTGTCTCAATTAGCATATACACGTTTTTGATAGCGCCTCATTTTATTTTAGAGACGCTCGGTCATGCGTCTCAAGGGTGTTTGAGACGGTGCATAAGAAGACGTTTCCAGGACGCTTTATAATAGCATCTTTACAACTACATAAAGACGAATTAAAGCATCATTAGCTTACAAATTAGACGTCTCTACATGTATATTTTCTTGTAGTGCATATCAACAGATGCAAAGAAAAATCCTAACAGACGCGTTGGGTACTCGATAAAACATAAACCGGGATTTGGTTCACGATAAGTCCTTAAGCGGCGCGTGTCGAATTACGTCAGTATCCCGATTCCGAGTCCAGTGACTCGAGATTGAAGTAGGTTTTTGCGGGTTTGCCACAAGAGCAGTTAACCGGTACCTGATCCGTCAGATGAACCAGCCCCATCTACCGTCATCCCTATACAATATAGACATTGCGCAAAATATTTATGCTAATTCGAAAGTTTTATAAACATACGACTTGGTTCTACGATGGAGATTTTACTCGACTCTGCGAAACAAGCAAAATCTCGGGGGCTACTGACATAGGCATGCCAAATGGGTTTGCCGAATAAAGTATCCGAGGTTATCTGAAGGCCCACGTCCCGAAGTTCTGAAGGCCCAGAAGCCCATAGATCCCCGATAAGGAAAATAGAGTTGTATTAGGAATCGCAAAGCAAGATAGGAAAGGCCCGACGTGCCTCTCAACAGTTTGTAACTTGTACGACAAGGAAAGCCTCGGCTCCACCTCCTATATAAAGGGGAGCCAAGGGTGAAAGAAAGAATCAAATCCATTGTCAACACACACCATATTTTCTGAGTCGAGCACCTTTTCGGCTGAACCTTCGAGATCTATTTGCCCTCTACTTTCTACGAAACCTTAAGTCTACAATCTGTAGGCATTGACAAGTTAATCCCTTGTCACTTGGAGATCGGGGTTGTGGAGGGCGGTGGTGTGGACAGTTCCATAATTGGTGATAAGACGTAGGAGGGCAGTGGTGGTGGTGTTAAAAAATAGTGGCTTTGGGCGGGAAGGGTGTGCGGTATACGTTGAGATGGTGGCGGGGCAGTGGACGGGGGTGGCGGTGGTGGCGTTGTTGGTGTAGTTGATGCTGTCGCCATGAACAGCGGCGCCAGCTTGGCGATCTCAGCATGTATGTTGTCTAGGGCCTCCCGAGTGTCCAAGCGCTGCTCCTCGAGGCGGCGGGCGATGTTGAGGACCTCGCAGGGCATGTGATCTCGGATCACATCTTCGCCTGTGCCTGTTGTTCCTCGGCGGCGAGTTTGGCTGCTGCTTCCTGCTCCATGGCTAGTTTTTCTTGGGAACGGTACGGATGATGGAGGGTGGTATGGATGGATGGAGTGGGTGGGTGGAAGTGGCGGTGGTGGGGGGAAATTTGCGGTTAGGATTGGGAAGGTAGGCAGAGGCTCGGTAAAAAGGGATTAATTTGTCAATGCCTACAGATTGTAGACTTAGGGTTTCGTAGAAATTAAAGGGCAAGTAGATCTTGAAGGTTCAGCCGTGCTCGACTCAGAAATTACGGTGGTGTGTTGACAATAGATTCGATCATTTTCTCTTCCCTCGGCTACCCTTTATATAGGATGTTACAAAATGACGAGAGGCATACTGGGCCTTCCCTATTTTGCTACATTATTTCCTAATACAACCTCTATTTTCCGTATCCGAAGTTCTCTGGGCTTCTGGGCCTTCAAAGCTTTTGGTTCTTCGGGCTTCACATCCTCTCCAGATAACCCGGGTGTCTTATTCGGCATGCCTATTCAGCATACCTATGTCACTCGATGCTCTGATATCACGGTGTCAGGACCCGGTGATCTGTGACGAGGAAGAAGAAGATAGGAGCCTGTATGGCTCAGGATGAACAGGAAAATAAATTGCTAAAAGTAAAGACTAGAAAATAATTTGGTTTCTTATTTGCTTGATCCTCCCGACCTCCCCACCCGCTGTTTATAACACACAACAAGCTCAAGCAAGATTACAATACTGCCCTTGTTTGAACAGCAGATACAAACCCTAGGTTCAGGTTAAAAAGGTAAAACTGCTAAGGACTCCATATTCGATCTCAACCGCTGATCCTTGTCACCGATGATGAACATAAAACTGAAGAATGGGCTTTGATAGATCGCTGGCTTACTAGGGTCCTAACAGGGCTTCCCCCTCAAGTCAAGACTTCAAGGCTTGACGAAAGGAAATATAGCTTGAATGAACTTAGCATCTTCCCAAGTAGCCTCGTGTTCCGACATGTTTTCCCAGTGTATCAGCCATTGCGGCACAACAATGTCATACCCACCTATAGTGCGAGGTATCTACCGTCTTTGCAATACAGCTAGAGGTGTTGTTTTGGCTTTGCCTTCAGAAGTTACCAATGGAAGAGAAGCATTCGGAACAACTGTCTTACCCAGATGTTTTTTAGCTGATTGACATGGAAAACGTCATGGAGTCGTGTTCCCAGTGGTAGATGTAATTGGTATGCAACATGTCCCACTTTCTTCATGACACGGTATGGACCATACCATTTGGAGGTGAGCTTCAAGGAATTCCTCGGTCCTAGTGCAGTTTCGCGATAAGGTTGCATTTTCAAATATACCATGTCGCCTACTTCAAAACTGCGCTATGTCATGTTGAGGTCTGCAAACTTCTTCATCCTTTGATGTGCTTGTAGAAGGTTGTGTTGTAAGGTCTTGAGCATGTGATCCTTCTCAGCAATGGTGATTTGCATGTCCGCTTCCACATTGCAGGGAATAGAGATACTTTGGATATGTGGAGGAGCATATCATATAATGCTTGAAAAGGAGACTATTTGAGAGCAGCTACAGGTTTTGCCGAGCCATCATAGCAGTCTTTGCTAAAGACTATTTGAGAGCACCAAGATAAGATGATACAGCTCGGATCCTGCAAAAAAATGCAGCAAGAGGGTTTCCTGGGATGTTCGAAAGCATTGACTGTATGCACTGGGGCTGGAAGAACTGCCCTTTTGCTTGGCAGGGGATTTACAAGGGGCATACTGGTGAGTGCAATGTCATTCTTGAGGCGTTGGCAGATCATGACCTTTGGATTTGGCATAAATTTTTTAGCAGCATGAACAAACAATGATATCAACGTGTTGCAACGCTCTCTGGTGTTTGCCAGGCTAGCTGAAGGACAAGCTCCTGCCGTGAATTTTAGCTAAACTGCCACACATACAACAAGGGGTACTATCAAATTGATGGTATCTACCCGACGTATGTTACATTTGTGAAGACAATTCCCTCTCCAGCAAACGAGATGGAATCTTATTTTGCAACATGTCAGGAAGCAGCACACAAGAATGTTGAGCGTGCTTTTGGGGTGCTTCAGTAGCGTTTCGTTATTGTCAGGTACTCTGCTCTCACTTGATCTGAGTCTCAAATGTAGGAGGCGATGACCGACTGTGTGATCATGCACAACATGATCATTGAGAGCGAGCGCGACAAATCTGTGTAGGATGATCAACCATTTGATTATCAAGGGCCACTTGCTGAGGTAGAGCATGTACCTAAAAAATGTGCCGCTTTTCTTCATATGCATAATGAAATTCGAGATGCAGGTGTCATATACTACTTAAGGCTGATCTAGCTGCGCATTTGTGAGTGAGGAGAGGAGCCGCCAACAATGCATAATTTTATTTATATTTGTGTGATTGTATGATTTGTTTGGTTGTATGAATAATTTAAGTACTATTTATTTGACTGATTGTATGAATAATTTAAGTACTATTTTTTGATTGAATGGATAATTTAAGTTATATTTGTGTGATTGTATGAATTATTGAATATAGTATGAATAAAATGTGATTGATATATTGTTTCAAAATATTGTAAAAAGAAAAAAAATGGGAGCCACCGTTTGGGAGACGCTGGTGTGAGAACAGTGTCCCCAAAATAAAGGATACACTACTGATACCTCCCATACAGCAATACGACGATCCTGCCGGCAACTATATGAGACGCCGGTGAAGATGCGCCGGTGAAGATGCTCTAAGCAAACGGGTCCGGAGAGCTCAACAATGGTAACACACTCCGATCCTTGGCGCCTCGAGTCAACGCGACCCGTCCGGCCGGGCCCCAACACCATCGAACGGACATGGACTGATGGATGGATACTCAGCCCAGACTCCACAGTAGACCATGGCTTTTATTCTTCGCGAGACATCATTGTAATTTGAATTTAGACGTCGAGTCTCCTGTTACATCCAAGCAGCTACGTGACATCTCTGACAAGTACCAAACGCTTCTCGTATTTTTACTGTCATTGGGAACACTTGGAACACCTTTGGGTCTCTCAGCCGCAGTCTAGATGGATGGTACGGTATCTCTAATTGGGAGACCCAAATCGGTGCTGTCCATTTTGCCTGTGTTTGGGTAGGCGCGTGGACGCGTCGGCAGTTGTTGGTATCGGTCTGGTACTCTGGTTCTAGCGTTTTGGTCAAAGCATTTGGTATTTGGTTTTTAAACTTAATATAAGGCATATAAAATTATAAGAAAAATCTTATCTAAAGGTATAAACGTTGCATCCCCATGTGGCACTCTGAAGCTATCCACGACACGCAAGTGTCGCGCAAGGGTAGGGCGTTGGCCTCGTTTCGTTCCAAACTATTGGCCCACGTGTCGCTCTATGGTTGGCTCGGGTGAGGGAGTGCAAGAAAAAATATCGGGAGAAAGGGGAAAGAGGCCGTGACCCAGGCGAACCCTATCCATTCCCTCCGTGTTGCTGCCGCCTCTCCCTCTTCCTCCCTCTCTCTCTCTTCGTCAGCGCCGGCATGGCGCTGCGCCTTCCTGCCGCCGGGCTCCGCCACCTGCCCTTCTCCGCCTCTCAGTCCTCGTCTCCCCTCCTCGTCGGACCGGCCTCCCCCATGAAGTATGGGAGGTGCATCACGCGGAGAAGCTAGACCAGCAGCGGGGAGGAGATGAACTGGATATCCTCCCGGATGGGTCTCTCCTTTGTTCTCTAGTGCGAGGCCACCAAGGCCATCCTCGACAAGCGCGAGCACGGCAAGTACACCCGCTGCTTCCTCCGTTGCACCGTCCTTGAGGCCCTCCATGAGCTGGGAATCCGCCCTAAAGGTACGTCCTCCCTCCGCATCTTTTATTTGTAGCTTTCTTCCAGTGTATATATCACCACTGGATCTAATTGATTGTAGCCACTTCTTTCTACAGCTTCCCTTTAGATTTCTTTTGTCCTAATTTTCCTCCTCCCCTCTCTCTTTCACTCCTCACAATTTCTCATATTTATTTGTACAGATGGCTTTACATCTATGCCTATAAGGTGTTTGATAAATATCCAAGCAAACTGCAGGAAAGATGAATGCATTTTTATGCTCTGCTATCAATTAGATGTACAATATTTACCCCTCTCAGGTATTTGATTTTCATGTACGATATATGCTTCTCTTTATTATGTGAGTTGCATTGCAAGCTATCATTGATGAAATGTTTGAGTAAATTCCCAGAAAAATATATTTGTGAGTGATTGTTTTGGACACATCGGCTAATATTTCTCAGATTTGAGGCCCTTGTACAGGTCTCTCGATGCCTTGAGAAGTACCAGATAAGTGCAGTCGTTTATTGTGTTGATCAAGAACAGAGCAGGGGCGTTTAGAACATGTGTGCACAAATTACTGTCAGGTAACCTATTTGGATGAACCTGGTACTTTTCAGCAATATGAAATGCATAGCTGCATAGCTGCACTGCATCTTGATGAGCTGTAACATCCCAAATTTCAATAAAAAGAAAGTTAGAGAATTCCAGAGAGCAAAATTTCAAACCAACAAAAACTTTTTGAATTGCATATAGTGCCATGCATAGGACTTGTGCATTTGAGTGATATGCCATGATGAGTGTTATTATTTGTATGTGCTATACTCTAAAACCCTAATGTGATCATATGAAGATCATCAACCAAATAAATCAAAGAGGAAGAAAATCCAATAAATGCAAAACCCTAAAAACCCTCACATATACCCTATGGCATTTTTATAAATATTGACCCTAGACCAATTTGGTCTTCACCATTAGTTGAATAATGTTATTAAACACTTATTACAACTTTTGGAATCAAAGAATCACCATTCAAATAATTTCCAAACACAAAACTTGCTCACATAGGATAATGGTCAAATCTGCCCATTTTAGTCTGATCACTACTTTGAGCCATTACAATTCAATTTTCTCAAACTAAATCTTGCTAACTCTTTGCACCACTTCAAAGTCAACATCAAGGTGAACACTTTTTGTAAAGATCACCATGCCAAATTCTTTCTTGATCATTAGCTATGCTCATCCAAAGTTTCAACTTTTTAACATACTCAACAATCTCCCACTTATCAAATTTTGCAAAACTTTGAATTCAACAATTCCACCACCACCTCTCATCATCTCTGGTCATTTAGAACTCAACCAAACACACACAATTCAAATTGGTCAACCATGTGAATTAAATCAAAATTGGACAAAATTCACAAATTGCAAATATGGAACTATTTGACACTATTTGCTATAGTGATTCTACCCCATCTAACCTACCCCAACCTACACCATTTGGTCCCCTGGTCCCCTCTAACACTAAGTGCTGCATAGCAAGCCTAAGGAGAAGAGGAGGGCAGCTAGGGCATGGCCATGCCGGCCATGTCGCCACCCCGACTACCCTCCCCTCTCCTCCTTCACTCTCTGCCCTGGCCACCGTGCCACAGCTCGCCACCGCATCTCCTAGCACCGCCTAGCATCGCCACGGTCGAGGAGGAGCTCGACACTGGCCGGAGACAGCGCGCCCAGAACGCGCTCGCCATGCCGACGACGTCGCGCATGCACGTGCATGGACACGCCCTGGCCGCCGCTCGCCTGGCCACCTCGCACGCGCCCTGGACCACCTAGCTGCGAGTTGAGCATCTCCGCGTCGCCACGCAGCTCCCAGACATCACCACGACCACGACCCGTGCCCACCGCCGCCGGAGAAGGAGACCCCGATCCGCCGCGGACGCCGCCAGACATGGAAGCAACGCGAGCTATTCCGACGTCGCCCGACCGCGCTGGTGCCACCGTTCGCATCGCCAGGAACCGCAGAACAGCGCCACGCCCTCGCCTAGCTCGCTAGCTCGCCGGAGACGCCGCGCCCATGTCGACCACCACCCTGCCCCGCAACCCTCACACGATTCTATAAATAGGGAGTTCCCTGGACAGAACCAAGCACACCATCTCACTCCCCACCTCTCACTGCCTCTCAACCACCACTCCACCCATCGAATCCTCGCCGGAGCAAGCTCAATCGCAAGATCACCGCCGCGGAAGCTCTGCAGCAATCGCCGGCGAACCAGACCACCTCGAGCTCCGCCACTGCTACCAGCCGCTTCGCCGTCGTCCACAACTTCGTCACGCATATTGCCAACCCTAGCTGGAGCCACCGTAAGCCCTCCGACCTCCTACCTGAGCCGCCGGCGAACTTCTCTCTCGCCGGCGAGACGATGCACTGGAGCCGTTAGATCTTAATCTAATCCTACGCCCCTGGTTACTCCATACCGCTTCGGGCGTTATGAGCCGCTGACAGGTGGAGCCCCCTGTCAGGCAGCCCACGCGGGCACAGACGCGTGGTGGGCTGGCTTGGGCAGTTTTTAAACCTTTCGGCCCGTTAGCTTTTCCCGCCGGCCTGGTTAATTCAAATTTGATTTAAACAATTCCAAACATTTCCAATACTGCCCAAACTTTGAAATTCAATAGATTCAAATGGGCTCAACCAAATTTAATGAATTTTATGTTGTTGGAAAGCTAATGAAATTATATACAAAATGCCACTGGTCCCATGACCAGATTCATTGTAGAATTAATCTGGTAAAAAGAAGAAGGCAGGGAATTTTTCATATTCAAATAATTATTAAAAATCAACCAAAATAGATATTAAGTTAATTCCAACTCTAATAGCTCACATTTGACTTAAACTAATTGATTATGCAATAAAATGGTGGGGTCACTTTGCATGATCATGCCCTAGTTCAATTAATGGATAATATGGCTAGTTTAACTAGTTGATATTGTCCAAAACTATTAAGTAATTCATATGAAGTCTTATACTTCATTTAAATCTTGTCTCACATGAATTCATGGGATGTTTGGACCCCTGTCCCAAACTCTCTTATATGAATTACTTAGAGATTTAAATCATATGTAGTGTTATTAAAATGATATGAGGTGATCTACCTCATTTAAATCATTTTCTCAAATGATGATGATGAACATTTGACTTAGGTCAATATAAGTTCATATATGATTATTTGAGAAATTAAATCTTAAGAAGATTTCAATGAGAGGAAATTATTTCTCAAGAACCCTATGGAAACTATCATTTACATATTAAATACAAGGAAGTAATTTCTCCTCAAGCAACACAATCCATGCACCCTAATTAGATTATTTGTGTGCATAGAATAGTTTGTGTGTTTATATGTGATACATGGAATAGCCATTGAATTAGTGAGTAATTATACTCGTATTCAAATTTAGACGCTAGCACCGGAGAGTACGCCGAAGAAGAAGGTTGCTACCAAGAGGAGGAGGAGAATTTTGAGAACTACCAAGGCAAGCTAATATTCTTGCAAAGTGCAAAGCCCCCTTGGGGCAAGGCACCATGAATCTTACCTTTTCTTACATAAGCCTATCCCAAGTTTATACATTACAAGTTTTTACTTGTTTTCTCAAGAAGTTACTTTTATAGTTAACTTTGGTCAAAGTAAAGAAGTTTACTAGAGTAGTAAAGTTAGCCTCCATCAAGCAAAGCAAGATAGCACCCCTCATGATTTAGAGCTAGTGCTAATGAATAAAAATTGACTACTCTAGATGGGAACAATGTGACTTGAAATGAATTTGAAACCTTGGAATGATGATGCATTCCATTGAATGATTTTTGAAAGTGAATATGACCAAGAGAAGATGGTGATTTTTGATAAACATGATGTTGGTTTGAATGCGATACCTTTCCAATTATTAAGTACCCCCACAATACCTGATTATGGGTAGGGCTTAACTGGAAGTTTATGCATCTTAGTATAGGTTCCCTCTGAAGACACGTCATAGGGGTTACGCTTGAGGCTGCCTCCGTTGTTGAGAAATGATGTGAAATTGAGGTGAATTGTACGGCCAAGCCCTGTGCAGTTCCCAGGTTGACAGTTGGTCTTCACTGGGAGGCCAAGCTCATGGGGAGAGGTGCTCATACTAGGATTTATAAGTGAAAGGTTATGGTTGATGATCCGCGTACTGTGTTACGATGATTCGGGGTAATCCCGACGGATGAAATCAAATTTTGTGGCACAAGTGTGCAACCTCTGCAGAGTGTAAACCTATTCGAATAGCCGCGTCCACGGTTACGGACGGTTGGAAAGGCCATACAGTTTCCGATGTCATATCTTTGCAAATGATGTTGAAAGATGATGGTGAAATGACTTGTGGTGAATTGAATTGAAATCACCACTTGAATGGTGGGAATGACACTAATGTTCCCACTTGAGTTAGTTAGCATATGAACAAGCTTTTCTCAAATACTTGTGAACTAAAATTGGCTTTATGCAAATAAACTAGAGCTTAGCAAACCCTACTAGAAGGTCTAGCACTTACATTAGTATTAGTTTGCGAGTACTTAAAGTACTCACGGCTTTGTCCCTGGCTATTCAAATGGCCAGAGTATGAAGATGAACAAGGAGATGACCAGCAGGACGCCTACGACAACTAGGAGTCTTCCGACGTCAAGCGTTGGCCTGTGGACTAGAGAGTCCTTGTATCGTACGCTTCCGCTATGAACTATGAACTTGTGTTTGTTCATTGATCAATAGATCAACTATTCGTGTAATATGGATCATGTGATTCCAATTTGTAAGACTTATGGTTTGTAATGAATGATGACTGTGATACTTAACAATTATGCCTCGCAACAACAATATTCCTGGGATTGCGATGTATGACATAATAGGCATCCGGACTTAAAAATCCGGGTGTTGACAAGTTGGTATCAGAGCCATTGTTTGACCTTAGAAGACCTTAGTTGGAATGGGCGTTCTGAAAAACTTAACTTTGAAAATCAAATGAAAGAAAATATTTGTGAAAAATTACTTACGCTCTTGTCTTTGAGACTTTGCCAAAATTTGATGAATCATGTTCTATCTTATTTGAATCAACTTAAAATTTTGCCACACCTTGCACTCTCTAACTTACTCATCCAATTCTCTTTCAGATGGAGCCGAATGAACCCATCAACACCAAGTTTTACCAGCTTGGGAACAGAGGGAGCTTGATCTTCGAGCACGACCTCAACGCCCTTTCGGACTTCCTCGAGCGCCCACACCCTGAGTTCCACGGGGTTCAGCTGGACGACACGCCCGGAGGAGAGTTGCAGTGGGTGATCACTGCCGACTTGAGGGGCAAGATGAAGCCTCCCACCTCGGAGAGGATCCTCTTCTCCTTCCGCGAGAGCAACTGGCTCGACGGACTCGCACGTGGCCTTCAGGAGGCACTTGCGCGCCTCTGTGGACAGAACGTGGTGCGCATCCTTGCGTCGCGCTACGCACACCTTGTGAGGCGTGATGCTGCGGGAGTGCCCATGGAGCTGCAGCTGCACCCGGAGTTGAGGCACCATGCTGAGCACCTGGACTTCATGCTCTACCAGACTCAGAGGGACCTCGACGCCACTCGCGCTTACGCGAACCAGACCCATGCTCACATCACCAAGCAGGGTGAGGCGATCAAGCTACTCAACAACGACCGCAAGAGCCTTCGTCAGCAGCGTGCCAAGAAGGACGCTACGATTTGGCGCCTTCGCGCCAAGATAGCATCACTTGAGGCCACTGTCAAGGCCCAGGAGGATCAGATTCGTGAGCTGGAGGATGATGACGGAGGCATCGACATTCAGGGAGGAGGAGCCTTCCTGAGCGACGACGACGACTTTTAGGAGGACGAGAACACCGAGGAGGAGGACTACGAGTTCCTGGAGGCAGGACCTGATGACTACGTCCCGATCGATGTCGATGATGAGGAGTAGTTGCACTAGTCTCACTTATGTAGGTGTGAGTTGTATCCCGTCCCTTGTATCGTAGCATGAGAATGGTTCTTAAAACCATTGGAGTATGTGTTGTTAGTTTGTACTATGTGTTGAATGAATGAATGAATGTTATGTTTGTCATGAAAAGATTACAAGTTTTCAAATGTTTTCAAACTTAACCAAAATGAACCATAGAATGTTCCCTCTTATCTCATGATCTTCTATATCTTCAGATGGCCCCTCCCAATCGCACCAACGACGCGATGATGCAACTGCTGCAAACCCTGCTTGCCGACAGGGAGACTGAAAGAGCTGAACATCAAGCCAACATCGCCGCCTTGCAGAACATTGCCAATCAAGGCCCTGGAAATCATGACCACCCTGGATCCAAACTCAAGAACTTCCAGAACACCAATCCCCCGGTGTTTAGCAAGACCGAGGAGCCCCTCGACGCCGACGACTGGCTCCAGACTATGGAGAACAACCTGGAAGTAGCCGGAGTGGAAGCCAACGAGAAAGTCTTGTTTGCAACCCACTATCTCGCTGGACCAGCCCGCGCTTGGTGGACAAGCACCCGTGCCATGAACGGAGGTCAGTTCATGACTTGGGAGGATTTCAAGCTCAAGTTCAGCAAGTACCATGTACCCCCGGGTCTTATCAAAAAGATGAGGGATGAGTTCCGTGAACTGAAACAAGGTCGCATGACGGTGGTTGAGTACCGCGACAAGTTTCTTACCCTGTCGAGGTACGCCCCTGATGAGACCGACACTGTTGAGAAGAGGAAGGAGAGATTCCTGAACGGACTGCATGATGAGATGCAGACTGTCCTCGTCAACATCCCCTTCGCCGACCTCGAAGCCCTTGTTGACTCCGCCATCCAGATGGAGGGCAAGCTGAACCAAGCCAATGAGAACCGCAAGCGCCGCATGGCGAATCAAAGTGGATCAAGCCACCCCCAAAAGTATCGCCCTAGCTCAAGCGGAGGTTTCACTCCGAGAAACAATAAGCCACCGATGCAGAACTCGCGCCCCGGTTATCAGAACCGGAGTGGATGAAACTCCAAGCCAGGAGGCTACAACAACAACTACAACAACAACAACTACTACAACCGCGCTCCTCCGAGAGCCCCCAACAACAACAACAACAACACCAACACCGCGCCCAGAACCGGAAGCAACGCCGTCCCCGTTGCGAACAAGCAGGACAAGACCACCATTACTTGCTATGAGTGTGGTGTAGTGGGGCACTACTCCAACGAGTGTCCCAAGCGTCTTGCCAAGCTCGCCGGCAACACCGCTGCACCTGCTCAGCAGCAACGCCGTGTCTCCACCGGCAAGAAGTTCGCCCCCAACAACCCCAATAACCGCAACGGCCGCCTCTACCACATGAACGCCGAAGAAGCCCAGGAAGCACCAGATGTTGTACTGGGTATGTTTTCTGTCAACCACATCCCTGCCAGAGTGTTGTTTGATTCCGGAGCATCTCATTCTTTTGTCACCGAAGACTTTGCATCAACAAGTAAAATTCAACCCCTCAGTTTGAAGCATGTTATGATAGTTCAAATCCCCGGATCAACCACCAAAGCTAGAAAATTTTGCAAAAATGTACCTATCAAAATCCATGATGTAGATTTCTATGCCAATCTAATCATTCTGGGAACCAAAGGTTTGGAAGTCGTCCTAGGAATGAACTGGATGTCCAAGCACAATGGACTGATAGACTGTGCCAAGAAAGCCATAACCATGACTAGCAGCACCGGCATCGTAGTAGAGCACGTCTCTGAAAAACTACCCATAAAATTCACCTGCAACCAAAGTGTATCCAAGCCAACTCTGGATCAAATCAGGGTCGTTTGTCGCTACCCTGATGTGTTTCCGGATGATCTACCCGGTATGCCCCTGGATCGGGATATCGAGTTCATCATCGAGTTAATCCCCGGAACTGGACCCATAGCCCAGAGAGCCTACATCATGAATGCAACCGAGCTCGTGGAGCTGAAGAAGCAAATAGATGATATGTTGGCCAAAGGTCTGATTAGACCGAGTGCATCCCCCTGGAGATCCCCCGTCTTGTTTGTAGACAAGAAGGATGGTGCAAATCGTTTATGTACGGACTATCGTAAGCTTAACGATGTCACCATCAAAAACAAATACCCCCTACCCAAGATAGAAGACTTGTTTGATCAACTCACCGGAGCCAAAGTTTTCTCCAAGATCGACCTTAGAACTGGATACCATCAGCTAAAGATCCGAGCCACCGACATTCCAAAAACTGCCTTTACCACTAGATATGGGTTGTATGAGTACAACGTCATGTCATTTGGACTGACCAATGCCCCTGCTTATTTCATGAATCTCATGAATAAGATCTTCATGAACTTTTTGGACAAGTTTGTCATTGTCTTCATCGACGACATTCTCGTCTACTCCAAGTCCGAAGAGGAACATGAACAGCATTTGGAGACTGTCCTAGAAACCCTTAGACAGCACAAGTTGTATGCCAAGTTCAGCAAGTGTGAATTTTGGTTGGAAGAAGTTGGATTCCTGGGACACATCTTGTATGCAGGAGGAATTGCCGTAGATCCCGCCAAAATCAAAACTGTTATGGAATGGCAAGCCCCAACCACACAAACCGAGGTCCGCGCTTTTCTTGGATTAGCCGGATATTACCGCAGATTTGTAGAAGGTTTTTCGAGCATCGCTCGACCAATGACCCAACTGCTGAAGAAGGACAAGAAGTTTGAGTGGACAGACAAATATGAAGAGAGCTTTCAACAGCTCAAGAGTAGACTGACAACAGCGCCAATCCTGATCATGCCCGATATCGCAAAGCCCTTTGACGTATATTGCGACGCCTCCAAGACTGGTCTTGGATGTGTGCTTATGCAAGAAGGCAAGGTGGTATCCTACCTTTCAAGACAGCTAAAGCAACATGAACAGAACTACCCAACCCACGACCTCGAGCTTGCAGCCGTGGTCTTAGCCTTGAAGGTTTGGCGTCATTACCTCATGGGTAATCGATGCGAGATCTACTCCGACCACAAGAGCCTGAAATACATATTCACCCAGAAGGAGCTGAACATGAGACAACGCCGATGGATCGAATTGATCAAGGATTACGACATGGAGATTCACTACCACCCCGGCAAGGCCAATGTGGTAGCGGATGCTTTGAGTCGACTGCCGTGTCAGTTGAACTCCATGCTCGCAACTGAACAGCCCAGCTTGCATCAAGAGTTTGAACAGTTTAGACTTGAACTTGTTAGTGAAGGATTCCTAGCCAGCATAGAACTGCAACCCACCTTGGTTAGCCAGATCAAGGAAGCCCAGAAGAACAACGCTAGCATTGACGGAATCAAGAAACAGATAGCCGCAGGAAAAGCCCCCGGATTCACCGTAGACGAAGCCGGAGTTCTTTGGTACAAAGAACGTCTCTACGTACCATTGGACTCTGACTTGAAACAAGTCATCCTGCAAGAAGCCCACGACACCCTTTATTCAATCCACCCCGGAGGTACCAAGATGTACCAAGACCTGAAAGAGCAATTTTGGTGGCACGGAATGAAGAGAGAAATCGGCAGCTACATCGCCAAGTGTGACATCTGCCAAAGAGTCAAGGCAGAACATCAACGACCCGCCGGACTGTTACAACCCCTCCAGATTCCAGAATGGAAATGGGACTCCGTAGGAATGGACTTTATCACCGGACTGCCCAAATCCAGCAAAGGCAATGATTCCATATGGGTAGTCGTCGATAGATTGACCAAAGTCGCCCATTTCATCGCCGTCAAAACCACTTACCAAGGCCCAAAGTTAGCTGAACTATACATATCAAGAATAGTCGCCCTGCACGGAACCCCGAAATCAATAGTGTCAGATAGAGGATCACAGTTCACCTCCAGATTCTGGCAGAAAGTGCATGAAGGACTAGGCACCCGTCTGAATTTCAGCACCGCCTATCACCCTCAGACCGACGGACAGACTGAGAGAGTCAACCAGATACTGGAGGACATGCTGAGAGCATGTGTACTGGAATATGGATCTAAGTGGGAAGACTGCCTACCTTACGCAGAATTCTCTTACAACAACAGCTACCAAGCCAGCCTACAGATGGCCCCCTTCGAAGCCTTGTACGGAAGGAAATGCCGTACCCCCCTGAACTGATCGGAAGTCGGGGAAAGCCAAGTTTTTGGCCCAGATGTTCTTCGTGAAGCCGAAGAGAAAGTCCACAAGATTCGTGAGTATCTCAAGACTGCGCAATCAAGACAGAAGAGCTACGCCGACAAGAGACGTCGGGAGATGACCTTCGAGATCGGAGACTTTGTCTATCTCAAGGTATCCCCCTTGAAAGGAATGCAAAGGTTTCAGCTGAAAGGAAAGCTCGCACCCCGATATGTCGGACCTTTCAAAGTCCTCAGCCGCCGAGGTGAAGTATCTTATCAACTGGAGTTGCCTGAAGAAATGTCGGCTGTACACGACGTGTTTCACATATCACTCCTCCGGAAGTGCCTTGAAGTTCCCGAGAAGACCGAAGTGTTCAAGAACATCGATCACCGATCGGTGGATATCAACCAGGATCTGACTTACCGCGAAGTGCCGATTCGCATCCTGGAGGAAGCTTACCGAACCACCCGCACCCGAAGCATCAAGTTTCTGAAGATCCAATGGAGCAATCATACCGAGGATGAAGCCACATGGGAACGCGAAGACTTCATGAAGAAGGAGTACCCAGATCTCTTTAGTACCTAACTTTCTTTTCGATCTCGGGACGAGATCTTTTGTAAGGGGGAAGGGTTTGTAACATCCCAAATTTCAATAAAAAGAAAGTTAGAGAATTCCAGAGAGCAAAATTTCAAACCAACAAAAACTTTTTAAATTGCATATAGTGCCATGCATAGGACTTGTGCATTTGAGTGATATGCCATGATGAGTGTTATTATTTGTATGTGCTATACTCTAAAACCCTAATGTGATCATATGAAGATCACCAACCAAATAAATCAAAGAGGAAGAAAATCCAATAAATGCAAAACCCTAAAAACCCTCACATATGCCATATGGCATTTTTATAAATGTTGACCCTAGACCAATTTGGTCTTCACCATTAGTTGAATAATGTTATTAAACACTTATTACAACTTTTGGAATCAAAGAATCACCATTCAAATAATTTCCAAACACAAAACTTGCTCACATAGGATAATGGTCAAATCTGCCCATTTTAGTCTGATCACTACTTTGAGCCATTACAATTCAATTTTCTCAAACTAAATCTTGCTAACTCTTTGCACCACTTCAAAGTCAACATCAAGGTGAACACTTTTTGTAAAGATCACCATGCCAAATTCTTTCTTGATCATTAGCTATGCTCATCCAAAGTTTCAACTTTTTAACATACTCAACAATCTCCCACTTATCAAATTTTGCAAAACTTTGAATTCAACAATTCCACCACCACCTCTCATCATCTCTGGTCATTTAGAACTCAACCAAACACACACAATTCAAATTGGTCAACCATGTGAATTAAATCAAAATTGGACAAAATTCACAAATTGCAAATATGGAACTATTTGACACTATTTGTTATAGTGATTCTACCCCATCTAATCTACCCCAACCTACACCATTTGGTCCCCTGGTCCCCTCTAACACTAAGTGCTGCATAGCAAGCCTAAGGAGAAGAGGAGGGCAGCTAGGGCATGGCCATGCCGGCCATGTCGCCACCCCGACTACCCTCCCCTCTCCTCCTTCACTCTCTGCCCTGGCCACCGTGCCACAGCTCGCCACCGCATCTCCTAGCACCACCTAGCATCGCCACGGTCGAGGAGGAGCTCGACACTGGCCGGAGACAGCGCGCCCAGAATGCGCTCGCCATGCCGACGACGTCGCGCATGCACGTGCATGGACACGCCCTGGCCGCCGCTCGCCTGGCCACCTCGCACGCGCCCTGGACCACCTAGCTGCGAGTTGAGCATCGCCACGTCGCCACGCAGCTCCCAGACATCACCACGACCACGACCCGTGCCCACCGCCGCCGGAGAAGGAGACCCCGATCCGCCGCGGACGCCGCTAGACATGGAAGCAACGCGAGCTATTCCGACGTCGCCCGACCGCGCTGTCGCCACCGTTCGCATCGCCAGGAACCGCAGAATAGCGCCACGCCCTCGCCTAGCTCGCTAGCTCGCCGGAGACGCCGCGCCCATGTCGACCACCACCCTGCCCCGCAACCCTCACGCGATTCTATAAATAGGGAGTTCCCTGGACAGAACCAAGCACACCATCTCACTCCCCACCTCTCACTGCCTCTCAACCACCACTCCACCCATCGAATCCTCGCCGGAGCAAGCTCAATCGCAAGATCACCGCCGTGGAAGCTCTGCAGCAATCGCCGGCGAACCAGACCACCTCGAGCTCCGCCACTGCTACCAGCCGCTTCGCCGTCGTCCACAACTTCGTCACGCATATTGCCAACCCTAGCTGGAGCCACCGTAAGCCCTCCGACCCCCTACCTGAGCCGCCGGCGAACTTCTCTCGCCGGCGAGACGATGCACTGGAGCCGTTAGATCTTAATCTAATCCTACGCCCCTGGTTACTCCATACCGCTTCGGGCGTTATGAGCCGCTGACAGGTGGAGCCCCCTGTCAGGCAGCCCACGTGGGCACAGACGCGTGGTGGGCTGGCTTGGGCCATTTTTAAACCTTTCGGCCCGTTAGCTTTTCCCGCCGGCCTGGTTAATTCAAATTTGATTTAAACAATTCCAAACATTTTCGAATACTGCCCAAACTTTGAAATTCAATAGATTCAAATGGGCTCAACCAAATTTAATGAATTTTATGTTGTTGGAAAGCTAATGAAATTATCTACAAAATGCCACTGGTCCCATGACCAGATAAATTGTAGAATTAATCTGATAAAAAGAAGAAGGCAGGGACTTTTTCATATTCAAATAATTATTAAAAATCAACCAAAATAGATATTAAGTTAATTCCAACTCTAATAGCTCACATTTGACTTACACTAATTGATTATGCAATAAAATGGTGGGGTCACTTTGCATGATCATGCCCTAGTTCAATTAATGGATAATATGGCTAGTTTAACTAGTTGATATTGTCCAAAACTATTAATTAATTCATATGAAGTCTTATACTTCATTTAAATCTTGTCTCACATGAATTCATGGGATGTTTGGACCCCTGGCACAAACTCTCTTATATGAATTACTTAGAGATTTAAATCATATGTAGTGTTATTAAAATGATATGAGGTGATCTACCTCATTTAAATCATTTTCTCAAATGATGATGATGAACATTTGACTTAGGTCAATATAAGTTCATATATGATTATTTGAGAAATTAAATCTTAAGAAGATTTCAATGAGAGGAAATTATTTCTCAAGAACCCTATGTAAACTATCATTTACATATTAAATACAAGGAAGTAATTTCTCCTCAAGCAACACAATCCATGCACCCTAATTAGATTATTTGTGTGCATAGAATAGTTTGTGTGTTTATATGTGATACATGGAATAGCCATTGAATTAGTGAGTAATTATACTCGTATTCAAATTTAGACGCTAGCACCGGAGAGTACGCCGAAGAAGAAGGTTGCTACCAAGAGGAGGAGGAGGAGAATTTTGAGAACTACCAAGGCAAGCTAATATTCTTGCAAAGTGCAAAGCCCCCTTGGGGCAAGGCACCATGAATCTTACCTTTTCTTACATAAGCCTATCCCAAGTTTATACATTACAAGTTTTTACTTGTTTTCTCAAGAAGTTACTTTTATAGTTAACTTTGGTCAAAGTAAAGAAGTTTACTAGAGTAGTAAAGTTAGCCTCCATCAAGCAAAGCAAGATAGCACCCCTCATGATTTAGAGCTAGTGCTAATGAATAAAAATTGACTACTCTAGATGGGAACAATGTGACTTGAAATGAATTTGAAACCTTGGAATGATGATGCATTCCATTGAATGATTTTTGAAAGTGAATATGACCAAGAGAAGATGGTGATTTTTGATAAACATGATGTTGGTTTGAATGCGATACCTTTCCAATTATTAAGTACCCCCACAATACCTGATTATGGGTAGGGCTTAACTGGAAGTTTATGCATCTTAGTATGGGTTCCCTCTGAAGACACGTCATAGGGGTTACGCTTGAGGCTGCCTCCGTTGTTGAGAAATGATGTGAAATTGAGGTGAATTGTACGGCCAAGCCCTGTGCAGTTCCCAGGTTGACAGTTGGTCTTCACTGGGAGGCCAAGCTCATGGGGAGAGGTGCTCATACTAGGATATATAAGTGAAAGGTTATGGTTGATGATCCGTGTACTGTGTTACGATGATTCGGGGTAATCCCGACGGATGAAATCAAATGTTGTGGCACAAGTGTGCAACCTCTGCAGAGTGTAAACCTTTTCGAATAGCCGCGTCCACGGTTACGAACGGTTGGAAAGGCCATACAGTTTCCAATGTCATATCTTTGCAAATGATGTTGAAAGATGATAGTGAAATGACTTGTGGTGAATTGAATTGAAATCACCACTTGAATGGTGGGAATGACACTAATGTTCCCACTTGAGTTAGTTAGCATATGAACAAGCTTTTCTCAAATACTTGTGAACTAAAATTGGCTTCATGCAAATAAACTAGAGCTTAGCAAACCCTACTAGAAGGTCTAGCACTTACATTAGTATTAGTTTGCGAGTACTTAAAGTACTCACGGCTTTGTCCCTGGCTATTCAAATGGCCAGAGTATGAAGATGAACAAGGAGATGACCAGCAGGACGCCTACGACAACTAGGAGTCTTCCGACGTCAAGCGTTGGCCAGTGGACTAGAGAGTCCTTGTATCGTACGCTTCCGCTATGAACTATGAACTTGTGTTTGTTCGTTGATCAATAGATCAACTATTCGTGTAATATGGATCATGTGATTCCAATTTGTAAGTCTTATGGTTTGTAATGAATGATGACTGTGATACTTAACTATTATGCCTCGCAACAACAATATTCCTGGGATTGTGATGTATGACATAATAGGCATCCGGACTTAAAAATCCGGGTGTTGACATGAGCGAATCGATGATTTATGTTGAATGTATTGAAGATGGATAATGGTGCTAAGATGTTGTAAAAGAAAATTTGGTAATGTCCGAGCTGAAACTTTTTCATATCCTCTTTACAGGTTGAATAACTGTAGTCCCGCCAGTATCTTAACATAACTATTGATTCGGTTGTCAGGTGTACTTGCCTGTATCTAATAGTGATTTTCCCATTTTTTACTTTGTAGATTTTAGTTGAAAATTAGTTTATGCCAAGCTGCTACAATGTTTGATAAATTAAGATGTCAAGTTGTATTATATGGTCCCTGGTATATGCTGTCACCGCGATTGCCTTGCCTCTTCTAAATCCTTTTTATTTTCTATCATATGCTAACTTCTTTTCTTTTGCTACGATGAAAAGCTTGGAGAGAAAGAACGTTGTTGTAAGTATCTCTCTTTCTTGACATAGCATACTTACAACAAGACCGTTGCTATATAAATAACTGATTGTGCATCAGTTTCAGATGCATCGATTGTGGCAACCAAATAAATAACTACCCAACAAATCAAGTGTCCTTGCAATGCCCATGTATTACTATCACACAGCAGTTTTAGATGCATCAACTTGGTTGTGTAATCAGATGCATACGAATTTACATTTAGATATTTCACAGAACAATTTTGCATAGAAATTCTTTCACTTAGTCCTACATTCTACAATATTTATTAGAAGAAATACAATAAAAGTCGCAGCTCACTGCTCATTCCTTGCCCTGTAGTGGAAAGCATGAGAAGGAAAAGACAATGAAAAGCAACCAAGGAATTATTCGCGTGTGGTACATTGCCAGGTCAAACTCCAAGACTTACTACAACCAAATAAGAGAAATTTCTGGTAGCCACACTGACTCTGAATTCTTCTCATTGCAGTAAAATCCATAATTCTGTACTCAGCAACCAGTCATCCTGAGCCGAAGGTTAGAAGTATATATAATAAGAATCACACTAGGAGATACAATTATATTCGCCCTTGGAAGCAACATGTAATATTACTATAGAAAAATGGTGTTAAATTCCATACTCAGCAACCAGTCATTCTCATGCAATAGCATCTTCCGATCAGGTATCTCGATTTCCCAATTTTTTTTGATCTAATAATCTTCTCCATGTCAAATTATTTAATGCCTTCGTTTGGATTAGCTTGTTCGGTGAATTGTTACTAATCTGACCTGTAAATCTTGACCGAGACTCTCTGTGTAAGTTCTTGGATCAGAACCTACACTCTCTTAGATTTTTTATCTGAAACATGATAGATCATAAGAAAATTGTAGAAAGTAAGTGAAATTTAAAATGATTGTCTTCTGTAAATCCCTGGGCACGTGTCAATGATGCACTATTCCAATGCAAGCATCTGGTACCATCCTCCATGCACAGTTTTCTCTCTAATTTAGTTGTTTTTACTACACAGTAGTGACATCAAAGTAATAATTACATTCCACTTCTTAATATATTGTTCGTCAACCTAATAAGATACTTAATTTAGATGTACATACTGGTCGTTTTGATGGGTAAACAAGCAGAGAAACAAAACACTATTCCAAAGCAAGCATCTGCTACAATACCATCCTCCATGCACAGTTTTCTCTCTAATTTGGTTGCTTTTTACTACACAGTAGTGACATCAAAGTAATAATTCCATTCCACTTCTTAATATATTATTTGTCAACCTAATAAGATACTTAATTTAGATCTACATGCTGGTCGTTTTGATGGGTAAACAAGCAGAGAAACAAAACATGGCGTTTCTACAATAGTTAGTGGAATGGTTATATGTAGCGTGATTTTTTTTTTTGGTATGAGCACATCTTCCTTTGCATCGATAGGATATTTAAAATACTTTAAAATCTCCAGCTTGTGGCATTTAGTTGATAACTTCAGATCTATAGATGAGAATAACACTTAATGAGAACTTCAGCTATATTTTTAACATATTGCCTTGTCTTTGCTTGGTCTGCTAACATGTGCTATTCATAGTTCCTTTCTTGCTTCCAAAAAATAATATTGCGAAGATACTATGCTAAGCTTTTGTGCTACAACAGAGTTAATGATTGAAAGCTAGGTTTAGTTTGTATAGCTATTAGCATTGTTTTAGACAACCTGATTCAAACACTTTTTATTTGCATCTGTTTCCCCACTAATTCCTTTTCGTTTTCATTGGTAGGTGTCGTGCAACCCATCATGTGAAATACCACTTTATTTGCACATCTAATACAACTTATCCTGGCCGGACCAGTGAATTCTTTCAAATTTCTGTTGCAACGTACACGTGAGAGGGTGAAGAGGACCCTTTTTTCACTGCCCAAACTACCGTTGAAATCGACTCACCCTTTGAGGGATATTATTACTACTCCACCATCACCAGGTCCAGGTTTGATGAGCTCAACATGGAACTCTTCAGGAAGTGCATGGAGCCTGTTGAGAAGTGTTGAGAAGTGCCCGAGAGATGCAAAGATGGACAAGAGCAGGTCTTTTCCACATACTCTGACAATCATCCCCACGGGCTGATCCAGGTGTTTGAGACTGAGATGACAAGGACCAGGTACAACAACAAACTTGGCAAGTTTAAGCTCTCTGGCATCCCAGATGCACCTAGGGGTGTTCCTCAGAGCAGTGTCTGCTTTGACATTGATGCCAAAGGTATGCTGAATGTCTTTGCTGAGGACCGGACAACTGGCCAGAAGAACAAGATCAACATCACCAACTACAAGGGAAGGCTGGGCAAGGACGACATTGAGAGTCCAAGATGGTGGGAAGTACATGTCTGAGGACGAGGAGCACAAAAAGAAGTTGATGCCAAGAACTCCCTAGAGAACTATGGCTACAACATGAGGAGATTGCTTCCAAGCTGCCAGCGGACGACAAGAAGAAGATTGAGGAGGTTGTTGACCAGACGATCACATAGATGGACAACAAGAAGCTCGCCGAGGTTGATAGTTTTAGGAGAAGAAGAGTATATTGCCCTCGAAATATATGTGATACTCAGAAGAAACAATTTTGAAACCTAATTTATTGTACATTTAATTACAAAATAGCCAAGCGGCCATCAAAATATTTTCGTTGCAACAGATCCAATTTTGTAGTCCAGCTTATTTTCATGCATGATAAATATGACGGTTTCTAAATCATTTACCAAGTGCGAGAGTCAGGGAGCCCGCAAATACATGCCTGTTTATCAGCTTCGTTACAATATTCTTGGTACTTTTGAACAACATAGATAACAAAGTTTTACTTGTCTTCTATCCTTTTTCGGTGTCTTTGTTTTGTAAATCCTACAAAATGTATTTTCATTTACCCGTCATAAATTTCATCGTTGCTATATAAGTTGTGCCTTGGTTCATATTTTACGGGATCGTACGCCAAGGCGCACAATTAAATATAGTATTTACGAATTGGAGACTCCCAATAAGGCTCCACGTTAATCCTCCAGTTAAAAACAAACTAATCCGTCCGATGTAATTCACTAATATTAACAGTTGTTCGATAAGACGACCCTACCGAAGTAGCAAACATCAATCCCGATCTCGCCTGATTATACCTACGCATGGACATCTTGGACATAATCCTCCCGTGCGCCGCCATCAGGAATTTCTGGTGGCGAGCCGACCTAGGAGAGAGGCCACACCGAGAGAAACTAGAGGCGGCAGCGAGGCGACATATAAGAGAAAGGACAAGGATGCTTCCACGGGGGACATGGCGGCCATGGATGAGAACAGCATGATGGGAAGGCCGGCATATGGGCCAGAGTTTCATGTAAACACAACTCGATTACTCGACCTAAGTAAGATCAACGAGTAGGAAAACTCCATGCGAAGAGCTTGGCCAAAATCGCTCCGCCCAGGACAGTTCTATCCCTTATGATGTAGCCCCGCTCACCGACGACACTACACCAAGACCAACAAGTCCCCCCAGGTGGACCAATGACGCGGGCTCGAGTCAAAGCGCTACATGATAAGGTGAACTCGCTCCTCACTACCCTCGATCTCGGTACCCCATTGGATGGATTGCTACCTCATGTCGACACTCTTTGTGTTATTAGGTACGAGGTGCATCAAGGCCCCGGAGAGGAGGACACACCATGGTCAAGAGGAGGAGAGGAGCGGCTGGATGTGAAGATGGGCATGGAGCTGGACTCGACGTCATCCGAAGCGCGCGAAGGAAGGAAGGGAGTCAGCCGGCCTAGGACCCAGCCGACCGGATCCATGACCGGGCCACCCGGTCCCAGGCCCGGCCGACTAGATTCCCAACCGGCCAGCCGGTCCAAACCAGACCCCAGACTGGTGCCAACCGGACGCATTACTGAGGCACTTCCGGTCACCGCCCGACGCTGGACTCGGTCTGGACCGGTCGCTCTGGCCCCTGGTCCGGTCTGACCGGGCTCCTGACCGGATTCGTCGACCTGTCTCTACCAAATCCGCTTAAGTCGTTCACTTATGTACCTTTCCGACCCGCAGGCCATGTAGACCTATATAAGTACCCAGGACACCCCCTTTTACTCTTTAGACATAATCTAAGCTTAAAACTACTTTTGAGCTTTGTCTCCCTAGGGTTAGATCCCCTTTGTATCAAGGCTACTCTTGTTGAGGATTTGGATATTTGTGAGTGAGATTCAAGTGTGCTCCACTCTCTCTCTCTCTCACCGGTCTCTGTCTCCAACCCCGATCTCTCACACGGAATTCTACCTCGTGTCTCTTCCGGGTGATTCTATTGGCATGGTCCATCGAGCCACGAGAGTAAGATTCTATTGTATCGGGTTGGTGTGAGTGTGTTTGTTCTTCGTGTTCTTCGAGTTCTTCGTTTTCTCCCTCTTTTCCCCTTTTGATTTTGGGTCAATCGCGAGATCGGGCCACAACCTAGGTCTTAGACCTCATCATATGGTATCAGCAGCTTTCGGTTACCGCGATTTTGACCCCCCACCCACCGAATTTCGTCTCTAGAAAAATTTTCCAAAAAAATCCCAAAAAAATATAGCCCTAAATTGCCTTTGGATGGATCTACGATTTTGTTGCGTTTTGAGTGGGTTTGTTCCGTGGATTTGGTGTTTTTAGTGTTGATCTACTATTTCCCCCACCTTTTAGCCTCCAATCCCTTCGTTTCCCTTCGATTTGACCTTTTGGTTTTGGTTTGGGGAAGAACAGGAGAGAGAAACATGACAGCCGGTTGAGAAAACCGGTTGACCGGCCCCCCTGACCGGACTGTCCGGCCCAGACACCGGTCGACCGGCCCCCAGACCGGACCGGCCGGCCCAGCAGCCGGTCCGACCGGCCCCCTGATCGGGCGCCAATCCGCATCGGCCCGACTTCGCTTTTCGATTTCCACCACCACCACCACCATCGCAAGTATAACTTGCATTACCCTTGTAGCCCCTCTTCCTTTTGCGACCTCTCCTATCGAGCATTGCTTTTCAAGTGTTGCGAGACATTGCACGTGGCCCCGATTGTGAGGTGTGTGTAGTGTGGAGTCAAGCTTCTAAGCAAGTACTCGTGTGTGGGAAAATAGCAAAAGCGAAGCTAACGCTAACATAGTGAAAGAAAAAAAGAAAGAAAACAAAACGCATAAAAAGAGTGAAAGTGCCGTTATAGATACAAAAGAGTGCAAGTGCCACCAAATACAAAAAGAGAAAAAGCTTTTAAGCAATAGAGAGAAAAGAGAAGAGAGGCCGCGTGTGAATCTTGTTGTCTCTCCGTTTGCAACCAAATCTTTGCCTCTCCTTGTGTTAGTGTGACACCGAGCACCCTTGCTTACGGGTTTTTACGTTTTTCCGCTCACTTTTTGGTTGCACTAACCCCATTTATCTCGGGTGTGAGTTCCACATCTTTTCCGTGTTTATAGTGATCTTCACTTTGACACTTGATTTTTGGACCTTACCCACTTTTAACAACATACTCAATTTTGGATTTCATCTTTTGGTTTTCACCATTCTCACCCACCACTAAATTTGCTAGCCTTTGCGTGTGGCTTTGCGTGTGTACCCGATACATTTGGTCTTGCTCTTGGTTTGGTTGACCGCCTCAATACTATCTCACCAAGGTAAGAGTGCGAGGTAGTCTTCTTCCACTAACATACACAACATAGTTCTTGTCTTTCTATCATGGATAGGCACGGAAACGAAGCAAGGGAGGATGAAGTCCTACGCAACACCGAGAGGTTGGCTACCCAACACAACCTATGGACGCAACGCCAAGAGTTTAAGAAGCAACTCACCTTATTCGAGACACGCATCGACGAGCAATATGAGGAGGTGACTTACAACTTCAACATCGTCAACCAAGACATGACCCTACTTCGCGAAGCTACGGACAACTTGCATGGCCAAGTGGCGGCCAATGATGCGAACATGGAGCGGTGCATGGATAGCGTCGAGCGCGCCATCAACAACTTGGGTCGTCATCACCGACACCTCTCTACTTCATCATCGGCAAGCTCGTCACAAGATTACTACTCCCATGATCGCCATACGTCCTCAAGCTCCAACTCAAGGCATGGAGAACATCATCGACCTCGTCGCTCGCATGCTAGTCCTGAAGACTCTCGCTCCAACTCTAGGCGAGGAGAATTCCATCGCCATGCTCGCCCCCATGAACGTCCTCCACAAGAACAAGTTCTACACCAAGATCGTCATCAAGCGGATCGACATACCCGCCATGGGCGTGACGACCAACCCCATCACAATGTCATCCACAACATGGAGCCGGTACCTCATCGTGAGCCACATGTTGATGCCCAAGACCAAGGTCATCAAGATCAACCTCGGCGTGATTTCCGAAATCATCCTCACCATAACCAACATGGAAGAGGAGACCCGTAGCATGCTCAAGATGAATTGGCCCTCAATGGACATCGTCAACAACCTCAACAACCTCGTCAAGATGTTCAACAACATCATCATCGTGAACCAAGTGAAGCTAGTGTTCAATTTCAATGCCAACCCAATGCTATGGTTGGTCGTGGAAGACCTCCTCTACCACCTCAAGCCGCAAGAGATTAAGGCATCCGTCCTCGCCGAAGGAATTTGGAAGATGAAGAGAACATGTTTGGAAAGCTCAAGTTCAACATGCCCAAGTTCAAAGGTGAAGACGATGCCGAGGCCTACCTCTCATGGGCACTCAAGGTTGACAAGATCTTCCACATCCACAACTACTCAGGTGCCAAGAAAGTGGCCATTGCGTCTCTTGAGTTTGAGGATTATGCCAACATTTGGTGGGAGCAAGTCCTCACTCTAAGGGAAGAAAAAGGTGAACCCCCAATTGACACTTGGGAAGAGATGAAGGAAGAGATGCAAGCTCGCTTTGTACCAACACACTACATGACCGACCTCTTCAACAAACTACAAAAATTGAAGCAAGGCACCAAGACCGTTGAGGAGTTCTTCAAGGAGATGGAGTTAACTATGATGCGAGCCAACATCCAAGAATCCGAGAGCCAAACCATAGCTCGATTCTTCAATGGCCTCAACTATCCCATCAAGAGAATTGTGGAGTTCCAACAATATTCCAACATGGTTGAGTTGGTTCACCAAGCTTCCAAGGCCGAGCGCCAACTGTATGAGGACATCAAGTACTCCAAGTCCAAGTCATACTTCGCCTCCAAGATCGCTACATCAACTCCTACAACAAGTGTCAAGCCCGCCGTGTCCTCTACACCATCCAAGCAACCGACTATCCAAAGTCGCATGAAGCAAACGGTGTCCTCGACCGCCTCCTCCAAGGCCTCTACGGGACCCTCTAATGTCACTTCTTTCAAGTGTGGCACCCAAGGCCACAAGTCCTTTGAGTGCAAGAATACCAAGGTCATGATCACTATGGAGAATGGTGACATAGAGACGCTAAGTGAAGGTGAATATGAAGCTCTTGTACAAGCCACCGTTGCCAATGAAGAAGATTATGATGAAGAAAGTGGAGAAGACCCTCTCTTATGTGTGCATGACCCAAGCCCTTCACTTGTGGTCACAAGGGTGCTAACAACTCAACCTCAAGCTATGGAAGACCAAAGTTGCAACATCTTTCAAACCCGCGCCAGTATTGGTGGCAAGTCGATCAAGGTCATCATCGATGGAGGAAGTTGCCACAACCTCGCAAGCACCGAGTTGTGTGAGAAGCTCAATCTCACACTTCACAAGCACCCTCATCCTTACCATGTCCAATGGTTGAGCGACAAGGGCAATGTCAAGATACAACATACCGTCACCGTCAACTTCAAGATTGGACCCTATGAAGACACTATTGAGTGTGACGTGGTGCCCATGACGGTGTGCCACATGTTGCTTGGCCGCCCTTGGCAATTTGACAAGAAGGCTATACATGATGGACACTCCAATGCATACACCTTCAAGGTCAAGGATAAGAAGTTTGAGCTACGCCCAATGACTCCTAGCCAAATCATCGCGGACAATGCGAAGGCTTTAGCGAGGGCACAACATCACAACCACCATAGTGAGTTGAGAGGAGAGGGAGCGACCCACCAAAAGGAGAGTGAGCGCCACAAGCCATACATGAGTGAGATAAAGAGTGTCCTCCTAGCCACCAAAAGTGAGTGGAGAGAAGTGCAAGAGAACCCATCCACCATACTGCACTATGTGCTCATTTGCAAGGTACCATCATCGGCGACTAACGACTTAACCAACATTCCTTCGTCTTTGTTGTCTCTTCTGAAGGAGTTTCAAGATGTCTTCCCCGACGAGCTTCCTCATGGGCTTCCACCACTTCGAGGCATAGAGCACCGCATTGACCTCATACCCGGCGCTCCGCTCCCAAACCGCGCCGCCTACCGCACCAACCCCGAAGACACCAAGGAGATTCAACGTCAAATACAAGATCTCCTCGCTAAAGGGTACGTCCGTGAAAGCCTTAGTCCTTGTGTGGTTTCCGTGATTCTTGTGCCTAAACCGGATGAGACGCAACGAATGTGTATGGATTGTCGCCCCATCAATGCCATTACCGTTCGATACCGCCATCCCATTACGCGTTTAGATGACATGCTTGATGAGTTAAGTGGTGCCACAATTTTCTCTAAAGTCGATTTGCGTAGTGGCTACCACCAAATCCGCATGGCAATTAGTGATGAATGGAAGACGGCATTCAAGACCAAGTTTGGTCTCTATGAATGGCTTGTCATGCCATTTGGTCTTTCCAATGCTCCATCAACTTTTATGCGACTCATGAATCACATCTTGAGACCTCTCATTGGCAAGAGTGTGGTTGTCTATTTCGATGATATTCTCATTTATAGCAAAAATCTCGAGGACCATGTGCAACATGTGAGAGAAGTCTTATGCATCTTGCGTCATGAGAAGCTTTATGCAAACCTCCCCAAATGCACATTTTCCCAAAACAAACTGGTTTTCCTTGGATTTGTGGTTTCCGCCAATGGCATTGAAGTCGATTCTTCGAAGGTTGACGCCATACATAATTGGCCCACGCCTACCACCGTTGGTCAAGTTCAAAGTTTCCATGGACTTGCCGGTTTCTACCGCCGCTTTGTGAAAGATTTTAGCACCATTGCTTGCCCTTTGAATGAGCTTACCAAAAAGAATGTTCCGTTTGTGTGGGGTAAAGCTCAACAAAATGCTTTTGATGAATTGAAGAAACGCCTTACCGAAGCTCCCCTTCTCGTCCTTCCAAACTTTGCAAAAACCTTTGAAATTGAGTGTGATGCAAGTGGACTTGGTATTGGTGGCGTTCTTATGCAAGATGGAAAACCCATGGCATACTATAGTGAGAAGTTGGATGGTGCATGCCTCAACTATCCTATTTATGACAAGGAACTTTATGCTTTGGTTCGTGTTCTTGAAATTTGGCAACACTATCTTTGGCCAAAAGAGTTTATCATTCATTCCGACCATGATTATTTAAAGTATTTGAAAAGCCAACACAATTTGAACAAACGACATGCAAAATGGGTTGAGTTCATTGAGTCCTTTCCATATGCAATCAAATACAAGAAGGGCAAGGACAATGTAGTGGCAGATGCTCTTTCCCGCAAAAACACCCTTTTTCTTACTCGTTTGGATTTTCATGTCTTGGGACTTGAGGAGATCAAAGAACTCTATCCTTCCGATTCTTTCTTTGCACCAATATTTGAGAAGTGTTCCGTTGAACGAGGATTTGATGATTTCTACTTGCATGATGGCTACTTGTTTAAAGCTAACAAGATTTGCATACCCGAGTCTTCTCTTCAAAAGTTGCTTTTGCAAGAGTCACATGGAGGTGGCCTCATGGGACACTTTGGACGTGACAAGACACTCTCGATGCTATCCACTCATTACTATTGGCCAAAGATGAAGCGAGATGTGGAGCGCCTATGCAACCGTTGCACTACATGCCTTCAAGCTAAGTCCACCACCAACCCTTATGGTCTTTACACACCATTACCTATTCCATATGCACCATGGTCCGATATAAGCATGGATTTCGTCCTAGGATTACCACGAACAAAACATGGGCATGATTCGATCTTTGTGGTAGTGGATAGGTTCTCTAAAATGGCTCATTTCATACCATGCCATAAGACCGATGATGCTTCACACATTGCTTCGTTGTTTTTCAGGGAAATTGTTCGCCTACACGGAATACCGGCAAGCATTGTGTCGGATCGAGACGTCAAATTTATGAGCTATCTATGAAAGTCGCTCATGGCAAAGTTTGGAGTGAAGCTATTGTTCTCATCATCCTCCCACCCGCAAACGGACGGACAAACGGAAGTGGTCAATCGAAGCCTCTCAACTCTTCTACGCATACTAGTGAAGAAAAACTTGAAGTCATCGGAAGAGTGCCTTCCGCACGCGGAGTTCGCCTACAATCGAGCCACACACTCTACAACATCACGGAGTCCCTTCATGATCGTCTACGGCTTCGACCCTTGATGACCCACAAGTATAGGGG
Organism: Lolium perenne; assembly: GCF_019359855.2. Lineage (NCBI taxonomy): Eukaryota > Viridiplantae > Streptophyta > Magnoliopsida > Poales > Poaceae > Lolium > Lolium perenne. The sequence continues at coordinate 281,879,357 of NC_067247.2, read as the reverse complement.
GTGTATCGTAGTACTTTCGATAAATAAGAGTGTCGAACCCAACGAGGAGTAGAAGGTGTTGACAAGCAGTTTCGATGAAGGATTCACTGTAAATGCTCACAGACAAGTATTCAGGGGGTTTTGATATAGCAGATAAATAAAGTACAAGTAAGTAAAATGCGAGAGTAATAATTGCAGCGAGTGGCCCAATCCTTTTTAGCACAAAGGACAAGCCGGTTTGTTTACTTATGATGACCAAACGTTCTTGAGGACACACGGGAATTTAGTCTAGTGCTTTCACTTCATATAGTTGATTAATCTTCATTGTTTTGATAAGTGTTGTGTGGGTGAACCTATGCTAATGCACCGCCCTTCCTAGGACTAATACATACTTGTGATTATACCCCTTGCAAGCATCCGCAAATACAAGAAAGTAATTAAGATAAATCTAACCACAGCCTTAAACTCTGAGATCCTGCTATCCCTCCTGCATCGATATACCAACGGGGGTTCAGGTTGCTGTCACTCTGGCAACCCCTCAATTAGCAAACGAATACAAGATGTATTCCCCTAGGCCCATAAAGGTGAAGTATCATGTAGTCGACGTTCACATGACACCACTAGAAGAATAACACCACAACTTAAATATCAAACCATTGAATATTACTCAACATAATTCACTACTAACATTTAGACTTCACCCATGTCCTCAAGAACTAAACGAACTACTCACGAGACATCATATGCACATAATCAGAGGTGATATGATGATGAATAACAATCTGAACATAAACCTTGGTTCAATGGTTTCACTCAATAGCATCAATAACAAGGAGTAATCAATACCGGGAGAGTTTCCCCTATCAAACAATCAAGATTCAACCCTAGATGTTACAGCGGTGACGAGGTGCAGCGGTGGAGATGATGGTGACGGCGGTGGAGATGATGGTGATGATGATCCCAATGAAGTCCAGCTCGATGACGGTGATGATGGCGTCGATTTCCCCCTCCGGGAGGGAATTTCCCCGGTGGATTTCAGCCTGCCGGAGAGCTCTTTTCTCTCTGGTGTTTTCCGTCCCGCAGAGGCGGCTGTGTCTCCTCGCGATTATTCCCAGCACCTTAGGTTTTCGGGTAGATGAAGTACGCGAAAGAGAGGCGGCCGAGAGGGGCTGTGAGCCCCCTCCCCACAAGGCGGCGCGGCCAGGGCAGGGCCCGCGCCGGCCTATGGGGGGCCCATGGCGGCCCTCCTCGGTCCCTCCTTTTGGCTGGCTCAATCTTCTGGAAAAATAAGATATTCGGTGTAATTTCCGTCAATTGTTGATCTTCAGAAATATTGCATTCCGACGGTGCTTTTTCCAGCAGAATCCTGACTCCGGTGAATGATTCTCCAATAATCATGAAACATGCAAAATAGGTGAAATAACATAAGTATCATCTCTAAATATGAAATATATCAATGAATAATAGTAAATTATGATATAAAATAGTGATGCAAAATGGACGTATCAACTCCCCCAAGCTTAGACTTCGCTTGTCCCCAAGCGAAACTGAACTCAGTAAACAAGACCACATGTTTATGGAGTGAAGAGTCGATAAATAAAATACGGACAAGAAGCATCATATTGATTCACACAAGACATTCTAGTGAACAACTTCCTCATATAATTCAACTTGAAACAAGTAGAGGGAAATCACAAATAAAGGTACATAGGAAATCATAATTGGTGATGGAAAACTTCGTTCTTGATCAGAGAACAATTAACAGATTGTACTTATCTGTCGAGCAGCGCTCTTATATTAAAGCTTATACGGCAAAACTTGCATACTCAATCATAATAATCTCCTCATAATCATTGATAACCTTCAAAGCTATATTCATTCGGATAAAACTTGTACTAAACAAGGAAGAATAAAAGGCATGATTAAGTAGATCACAATATAAATGGTTTGATCACAACAACTCAATTGCTTGCTTAAGATAGAGGGAAATAGGTTTACTGACTCAACATAAAGTAAAAGATAGGCCCTTCGCAGAGGGAAGCAGGGATTAAATCATGTGCTAGAGCTTTTTCAGTTTTGAAATCATATAGAGAGCATAAAAGTAAAGTTTGAGAGGTGTTTGTTGTTGTTACCGAGTGGTAGTGGGTACTCTAACCCCCTTGCCAAACAGACTTCCAAAGAGCGGCTCCCATGAAGGACGTTATCTCTACCAGTAAGGTAGATCATCCTTCTTCTCTTTTTGTTTGCACATGTACTTTTAGTTTTTTTAAGGATGACACTCCTCCCAACCTTTGCTTTCTCAAGCCATGGCTAACCGAATCCTCGGGTGCCTTCCAACATTTCACATTCCATGGAGGAGTGTATTGCAAAATTAAGTTGCTTACTGATTAATCAGGGCGAAACATGTGAAGAGAATTATTAATGAAAGTTAATTAATTGGGGCTGGGAACCCCGTTGCCAGCTCTTTTTGCAAAATTATAGGATAAGCGGATGTGCCACTAGTCCATTGGTAAAAGTCTGCCCAACAAGGTTGAAAGATAAAACACCACATACTTCCTCATGAGCTATAAAACATTGACACAAATAAGGGATGATAACTTTTGAATTGTTTAAAGGTAGCACATGAAGTATTTACTTGGAATGGCAGAAAATACCACATAGTAGGTAGTTATGGTGGACACTGATGGCATAGGTTTGGGTTAAGGTTTGGATGTACGAGAAGCATTCCCTCTCAGTACAGGTCTTTGGCTAGCAAGGTTGATTAGCAAGCATAAGAGTTGAGGGAAACAAACAAATATACATGTGATAGAAACAATCATGCATCTTCCTTGTAAGCACAAACAATTTTAACTTCAGAATACTAAGCTAAGAGCTAACAAGAAAGAAAGATAATGAAATAACATATCTACATGTATTTCCTCTTTTCTACTTAAACTCAAAGTGTTGTTGCTATTGACCAATGCTAAGTTTGCCAAAACCAAATAGATTTACTCAATGCTCCCAAAGTGATACCAATACTAACAACAAGATCAATCATATAATAGAGATTGCAAACTAAAATAAGATGTGTAATATGTAAATGATAAAACTTCTCATTAATATTCCATAACGATAACTCACACCAAGGGATACATAGATAACCAACTAAAAGAGAGATACTTCCATACTGCAACCCATCTTATATGATAACTTCCCTACTCATGATATGACACTACTTGATAGTAAAAAGGTAAAAGATAGTGATGATGTGATACCGCGGCACTCCCCCCAAGCTTGGAACAAACCAAGGGGGTGCCAATACCAATGATGAATTACTCCTTCGGTGGTGGTGATGAATTCTTCCCATCATCAGACTTCCAAGGAAGAGGCTCTCCATCAACAAACGACATCTTGGTCTCAGGAATCCTGAAACTAGCAGCATAGCTTATGTGTTTAAACCTGTTTTCATACTCACAATTTTGATTTTGAACATCATAGAGTTGAGCTTGGAGTTTGTTGGTAGTGTCGTGAAGCGAGAGGATATCGTCCCACAGCTTTGCAGTCTCCTTCTTGTGTCCATCAATAAGTTCAGACACAATTTTGTGGAAGATGTCCACTTCACGCTCAGCCATCTTCTTGTAGTTGAAGACCTCTTGTTCTAGTTTCTCCATCCTGTCCTCCAAACTTCCTTCTCCTTTAGGACCCTGGACATCTTCAATCTGCAACTCTCCATCTACGAGCAACAATTCTTTGGGGTGCATCTTCAGCTCGTTCATGTATGGGTTGACGACGTCCTCAAAGAAGCTGTCCTTCGGAGTTCCCGACGAAGACATGCTGGCTCTAGACCCGAAGCAGATCCTGGCAGAAAACAGCTCGAATCAAAACACGACGAGAAAACGATATACGGACCTCCAGGGGTCCGGGGGATTATATAGCAGAAATTTTCACGACGGAAGGAAAGTACCAGGTCGAACCAGAGTTGGAGAGGGACACCGAGGGGCCGTCCTCATAGGGCGGCGCGGCCAGGGTAGGGCCCGCGCCGGCCTATGGGGGCACGCCCTCGTGCGTCTCCTCCTCTCTGTTTCGATCTCGTAATTTTTCATATTTCCCAAAAATAGCATAAACATTGTTCGGAAAGTTAAACGCGGACTTTTTATTACCAGAACTGTTACCTATTCGAAATTGAACTCTACAGAACTGTCAATTTGACCTTTGATGAAAGCTTCCAGAGTCACCACTCGAATAACATCAACATCTTCATTATAAGAATCTCCAGAAATATAATGCTTGAGTCTTTGTCCATTCACCACTTGTGTGGCATCGCCTTGCAGAGAACTAATTTTAATTGCCCCTGAACGATACACCTCCACAATGACATATGGTCCTTCCCATTTTGAGAGCAATTTCCCTGCAAAAAATCTGAGACGAGACCGATACAATAGGACTTTATCCCCAACATTAAATTCTCTTTTGATAATTCTTCTATCATGCCATTTCTTAACTTTCTCTTTAAAGAGTTTAGCATTTTCATAAGCTTCACTTCTCCATTCATCTAGAGAACTCAATTGTAGCAATCTCTTCTTACCGGCAAGTTTAGGATCTTTATTTAGTTCTCTTACAACCCAATAAGCTTTGTGCTCTAGTTCTAAAGGTAAATGACAAGCTTTCCCATAAACCATTTTATAAGGTGACATACCCATGGGGTTTTTGTGGTGACCCGGCATACCACTGCATGGTGTAGTATGCAAGTCTGATATAACACCAATGAAACACCGTTCCACTAGTATTATATCGCTCAGAGTGGTACAACAGAAACATATGCGGGTCCAAGGCATGTCTATAGAATTACAACAATGACTCTGTTACATAAGATCATCACAGCCTCCTACTTTACAATGAGGTAAAACTGCAAATAAACTCCAGAAGAACGACTCGTAGTCTAGTCTTATCACGAACTCTATTTGTAGAGTATTTAACTAACTCTAGAGGCTGTGAATGGATTCTAGCTAAATAGGAGCTAGGTTTAGGAAACTAGTTCCTTTCTATTGCTAAGCTAGGTTTGATCCTTGTTGGAGGTAGTGTTTGACTCTTCTGTCAGGTTCCTGTCCCTTGAAGTATTTGTTGATCCCTCGGTCTTCGAGTTGCACTGTAGATCCTCCTTCGATGCCTCCATATCTAAGCAGGGGATTTAAGAGTGGGATGAGTACGAGCATACTCAACAAGTTCATTATAGGAAAGAGGTGTTTAATGCACTAGCTACGGCATTAGACCAGAAAGTCTAATACCAATGCAAGTTTTCATAACCATTTCTTCAAAAGGTTGCTTTTATTCAGAAGAACTATGTCCGTCAGCCTTCACCGGTTTACTAGAACTTCATGGAGCTCCTTTCCGGCCGCGTTCGCAGTTCCATATCCCGGAACAGGGAGTGACAGGTCACGATTCATTACACTCTGCAGAGGTGTGTTGCTTTACCCATAAGAGATCTTAACCTTGGTGCCAACCGAGCCGCGAGCTCGTCCACACTTCCTATGGTGTGAGGCCCGGTATAAGGTCATAGCCAATCATATTCCTCCGCTACCTCGCACACCCACCCTTTGTTGCAAACCCCGACCCTGGGTCCTCGCCGGTCCCATTATTCCCGTAATTTCAGGGTGGACCCCGACCACGACGATAGTCTGGGATTGAACCAAACTCCTTCGCCGGTAGCTGCAACCCATCATAGACCACATTACCGTGGGGAATTAGAAGGGGATCCCCACCCACCAATTGTTCCGCAAGCAGCAACCGTCTACGGTAAGCAACAGCTATACCGTGGGGAATTAGAAGGGGCTCCCCACCCACCAATTGCTCCGCAAGATACAACCGTCTACGGTAAGCGAATCCGTTGATGTACAAGAGGTGGAAATACGGTTGACTATTCCATCCCACTCCAGATCTTATGGTTAACACGGGTATTACGGCACAAGAATCACTGGCGACATTTGTTGTTTAATCCTAGATGGATATAAACCCTTGCAATGGAACCTCCACCATATCAACACAATCCATGGTTCCATTGCCAACCACATAGTCATATTCATAGTTATGAAAATAGTGGTTTTGATTTTTATGCAATAGTGATAACCATAGTATTTTGCAAGTAATTTGATAGAAATACTCAAATGACATGAGCAAGTGATGAACTTGCCTTTCTTGACTGCAAGATTATGCAGGCAAGGTCTTCGATACGCAATAACTCCAAATTCTGAAATAGCATCATCGTCCAGTAAGGACGATGTTTAAAAGATTGGCAAGAATGCAATAATGCATAAGAATGAGATGCAATCGCTCTAAGCGTGACCTAACCCCGATGATTTAGGATCAGTGAGTTGTAATGATTGGTTTAGGGTGTGTTGCACTTTTTTGAGTGATTCACATACAAGGTTCTTATTCAGGTGTGATTACTTGGTACTATAGACAGGTAGATCATAAAGCATAATAATCAATTGAGTACACAAAGAATGATAATTGGCATAATGTTATCAAGTAAAGAACAGTGGTTAGTTTTTAACACTATATGGCATGGTTAATGATTAATTATCATATACTTCAAAAGAATAACTTTTGAAGAACATGTTCTTAATAAAGAACAAGTATGATAATTAGGTTGGTGGGTTCTATGGTTAACTATGGTTCCAATTGGTTCTGGAGTAGATATTAGATGGATCACAACATAGTTGGATTCATCAATAGCTAGAACTTGTAGGGTTGAGTTAAGCCTAAGCATCTTGAGCAATTTATTATAAATAGTTGCTATCAAGGTTGGTATACCTTGCTGGTGATAGCTGGTTATTGGCTATAGGTCCTATTAGGCAGGATTGATGATGATTCCTTATTTTCTTCAAAAGAATAACTTTTGAAGAACATACTTCTTAAATAATAAGAAGTATATCAATTAGGGTTGAGGTTGTCTAGGTTTGCTATTGGATCTACTAAGTAAGGAATGGTTGGTTCCTAAATAGGATGGTTCATAAGCATCTCACACTAGTAGGGTTTAGTGGAACAGGGTTATGTAAAGTAAAATAGTAGGTGTGGTTGATGTTAGGGTTCATCACAATGGTGTGATGCTAAATAGGAATGAATAAGGATGATGGCTTTGGTAATAGGATCTAGGGTTTACACTTGGTTAGCCCTACTTAATTATCTAGGTCTGATGAAGATGAACACATGGGATGCTAATTAGTAGTGATAGGGTTCCCATATTTTATGTGGATTTGAACTAGTATTTAGTTGCTAGATATGAATCTATGTTTACTGGTGAAGTAACATGATCACATGTTACTTAGGTTTAGGTTTGGGAACAATTTAGGGTTCATAAGAAGTAATGGATCTAGGGTCTAAATGGCATTAGGGTTTTAGGATTACACATGAAATGATGAGGTTATCACTTTGTTTCTAATGGAACTAGGGTTTCCTAATTACCCTATAATTCTTGGATTAATAACTTCATTAATAAAGTTGAAGTTATTAATAACTTTGAAATTAAAATAATATTGGATTTGTCCTTTTATTATTTTTAAAGAATTAATAATTAAGGTAATTTATTAATTAGGGTTTAAAATCCTCCTAATAAGGATTTAATAAGATAATAGAAAAGGAAAATTAATTTTAATGATTTCCTTAATTACTTACTGGTTTTTATTTATTTTATGAAGTTTTCCTAATTCTTGAATTTTAATTGAATTTAGAATTAAAATTAAAGGCTTAAATAACAAGTATTAAATAATTGATTTTCTATTAAAAATAAAAAATTTATTTTATATTTTTATTGGATAGGGTTTATCTTTATAAGAATTTTGATATCTTATATTTATTTTTCTGAATTAATATGATTTTTCTATAATTATATTCAGTTGCAGCAATTTTCTGGAATTGAAATTAACTAACAATGCTAGATCTACCCGGTTAAACTACCCATCTAGTCACTGACCAGTGGGCCAGAGGTCCACGTGGACTGCCACGTGAGCGTGGACTGGTCAAAATTGAAACCATGTCCACGAGCTCACAGTGACCGGCGGGAAACGGCGATCGCCGTCGATCCAAGGCTCGCGCGAACGGGATTCTCGTATCACTTGAACGAGCACTTCACCGCGAGCATATCGGTACCAGCGCCGCCCCTATTAGGTCGCCGGAGCAAGTTCAACGGCGAGGTTCTGCGGCGGCGGACACGGGCGAGCGGCGCGGCAACTCTACGAGACGTAATCGAGCTTGGCGAGCACGCTATGAGGTTCAGCAGCTCACCCGAAGCGTTTTGGTGTGGTCGGCGAAGCTTGGGGAGGTCTCTGTCGACGGCGAACGACGTCGACTGGTGGTCACCGGCGCGGACTTGATGTCGCAATTCGACGAATTCGAGGCTTCCCGGCTTGCGCGCGTCGACGAGGAGGTTGCTAGGCACGAGGCGAAGCTCCAGGGCTTCACGGCAGTGCTCGGGAGGACTCCTAACGGCGGCGATGAGAATGGCTGGTGCGGCCAGGGTTTCGGTGTGGGGAAGAATTGGAGCAGAGGAGGAAGAAAACGAGGGCCACGGGTCATCGTGGAGCTTAAATACTGCGACGAGATGCGCCTCGTCACGAATTCGGACGAGGAGAGAGCGCCAGCGCGAGGGAGGAGACAAGCACGTCATCGTGCTGTCGTCCAGGCGCCCTGAGAGGATGAGGACGACGCCTCCAGATCTTTTTTAGACGAAGGGTTAAGTGGGCTGGGCCAGGCCGATCTGATGGGCTGCTGCTGGGCCAGTTACTGGGCTGCTGCGGGATGGTGAGGTCCAGGTAAGTTTTTCCCTTCTTTTCTTTTCTATTTTTATTTTCTGTTTTCTATTTTATTGTTTGAATTCAAATTTGAATTCAGGTTATACTTGCAGGTTCTAAATTATCTGAGTCTCCATAAGATTTGAGAACAATGCTTATAGCATAATTGTTTTGCTCAACAATAATTATTACTTGATTATGTTGGGATTGTTGTGAGAGTTATGCCAAATTAAAAATAAGCATGGTTTGGGTAATTATTTCAATTCCCTTTTCAATTTGGGAACTAGATCTATTTAGATGATTTGAAGTTTATAACATGTGCAGGGTGAGCACATTTTTTTAGGGTTTTCTAATACTTAGCAATACTGAAGGTTCACGTATATTTTGATTAAGGCTAGTTTTTAAGATGAATGGTAATGAGGAGGAATTGGACCATGATTTTTATGTGAAGAATTATTTCTAAGATGTTGTAGGGTTTATCCTATTTCAAGGTTGGCATTATCATCATATTTTAATAGCACCATGAATTACCTAAAGTAGAGATTACCCTCATTATGGTTTGGTCTTGATTATAATGTTAAGTGGTTGAGAACCATCCATGGTTTAACTAAAGGTTTTAGACCAGGTTTACCTTATACTCCATAATTAAGTATTGGTTTTAAATAGTGAACAATTCTAGGGTTCTCATTATACTCACATAATGGCCATTGGTTTGCATCTCAATTATGCCTAGGTTCATGTTATGATCACCATAGTGATACATAACTAGGGTTGAGGTTCAATTCTAGGTTGTGAGATGAGATGACACCATATTGCATGTGCTAGGGTTAATCTCCCCTAACCATTATAAGGTGGTTGTTTATTTAACATTTTATGTTCTCCTCTAGTAACTATGATATTGAGAATTGGTTTTATCTTCTATTAATTGGCTTCTATTATTAACCTTAATTTATCATTTAAGTAACTACATTGGTTATAGTTCTTTTTATAGTTAACTTTGGTCATATAGATATATGGTTTCTCACCATATAAAGCATAGAGTTTAACTCTAAGGTTTTCTTAGGTGGTGTAACTTCTGAAGTATGGATATGGTAGGATTCTACTTATGATCACCAAGTGGTTCACAAGTAAAGGTTGGGATATAAGCCTAGGATTGCTTACTAGTTACCCCCTTATAATTTCATGTGGTGAATGATATCTACTTATCCTATTAGGGTTTAACTTATCCTCGCATCTCTCCAAAGCATGATTATACATTTTATATGATCATCTTGTTCTTAATATCTTAACCTCAGGTTCTCTAGGGTTTATGATCATTACACAATTTATAATGATCAAGGTTGGACTTCCTAAGGTATCTCTAATGAATTTGGTTTCTCACTCTCAAGATTAAGTGTTGTCTTGATCAACTAAATATAGAATTTCTTTTATAGTTTCTTGAATAGACATAATTATGGTTGTCTCAATAATTTATATCCCAGGAGATTGCCTGAGATAATTACTTAGGGTTTTACTCAAGGAATGATGGTTTAACCATTTGGATATTTGAATAAATCTCTCCCTTGAATCCAAGTGTTTTCTCAACTAACTTGTGTGTAACACCAGATCTTGAGCTCTCTTATATAGTCATAGATTATTTTAGGGTTTAGGGTGTACTCACAATATCTCAATAGGTATCAAGTCTAAAACTCCACTTGGCTATCTTGGTTGAATTAATCTCTTCCTTACTTTATCAATTCATGGGTATGGTATTATTTCATGTGATATTAGGTTATCTCACCACTCCAAGGGAAATGGTTTACAACCTAATACTTTAGTTCAAAGGTTGTCCTTTGTTCATTACTAGGTAAAGCTAGGTTTAGAATAAATGGTCTCTCTCATATGGGAAGGCTTGAATAATACTCTAGGTTTCCTCTTGAAGATGATGATTTGAATACTTGGATGCATATCCAAGGTTTAACTCAAGGTTTGTTAATGCTTCTCTAATAATTATAATAGAACTCTCACCTCTCTAGGTTTGATTCTTAACTATTTGGAATAGAGAAGAATATATACTTCTTGAGTGGATCTCCTTGTTATAATTCCAATGTTGAAGTGGAATGAATACCATGAGGTTTCATGGTAGGATCATGGATTAGTTTTAAGACATGGAGAAGATAGTCAAGAATGGTTTCTCCATTTTATTGTTTCTTGGTTTGTAATTGAATAGATGTTCATATGCTATGGCAAGAATTACCATATTATAATCTTTGATAAGATCAAGCAATTGATCATTGAGTAGAGTGTTGTTGTGTTGATTATTAGTTCCATTTTATCTAACCCCTTAGATCAAATCATCTCTACCCAAAACAAGGTTTTAGCAAAGTCACATTGAGGTTTATAGCGCTTGACTTGATGAGCTACTTCAATTCCACCAAGGTCAAGTGAAACTTCAGTTACTGTGACTGTTTTACTTTAAAGCGCAAAAATTCCCCAGATTTTCTATGCATGAATGCAATGCACACATCTGTTTCCTCTATTTTTGTAACCCCAATACCTGGGATATTACAGTCTCTACCCCTTAAACTAAACTTCGTCCTCGAAGTTTGATCTCTCTCACGTTTCCGAAGTGTGGATCTGACTTGTGCAGACTACAACTTTTCTCGAACTCCATGGTGATGTCACTGGATATAATTGAATATATCCCTTGTCCAGATTCTTCCTGGAATCCATTATAGGTTTTGTCTCTGAACCATGGTTCTTACTTTGATTCTTTGATTTCTTCCAACTCTATAAGCTTGTTTCCTTTCTCATTGAAGATTCAATGATTAGGACTTCTTCTTGTCCTGACAGTCTTAATTGAGGACTAATTGGATAACATTCTCCTATTTGATAAAATAGGTCTTTGTTTTCCCTTACTACCAAAACTGCAATAATGGTGCTTAATAAGGTACTAACCATGGAATTGGTCATGATGGTTTCTTTTCCTAAGAATGGATTAGACTCATTTAGTCCATCCAATCATGGTTTATAGTTTATACCTATAACCATTTTGGGTTATTTAGGTTCCATGAAAGGAATATTTCAAATAGACTTTAGTTTTGGTATGGTCAATCTACTTCATTCCTTGACCTTCTTGAACTATATTTGGTCTATGGTATTTTCTTCGTCGAACTTCTTTATGCTTGATTTACTTGAGCTTTCGTACTTCTGAGTAAATATTACTCACTTTCTCAAGTTATAGTCCACTTCTTACTTCCTCGAGGTATGAACCTCGGCTTCTGGTCTGACATCCTTCTGAAAGTAGTGTTCAACAATCTTATGAAAATAAGATCGAACTTCCTCTCAGTTCAGACCTTGTGCTTCTATCAAGCTTAAAGTATTGAGTTATTGTATATCTAACTCAATCTTTACTCTACCTCTTAGAGTTTTCTTATGGTCTTCAACTCCTTTTCTTCCAACCATTGGTCTAAGTATAGCTTATGGTTTATATTCTTCTAAGGTCTCGTGAAGAATATCTGTGGTGTATCCACTCAATTGTGGACACCAATGTGAATCCTTCGACTAAATGATTATAGGTCACTGTTATTTGGCTAACAAAATTTTATTTGTTCATAACTTCTTGGTACAATTAATCCAATGGTGGACTACTTGATACCAATTGTGGCTATTTGTTATCTAAAAATGGATTCTATTTAGATTCTGATCAACTGAACGAGACATCCTCTACTTTATCTCGCAGTATTGATACTATACCAATTGTGGTCTTCTGATATCAACTATGGTGTTCTTATATCTGCTATGGTTTCATAGGTCATCTTTCTTTCTTCAGGGTTTATTGTTGCAAGAAAACCACTAGCTGACACTATGATTATAGTATTCTAAGTGATTTCCCATGCATTCCCTCTTCTATTTTCATTATGGATCTGCTTGAGCTTCACCATAATCTCCAGATTTCTCACCTTTCATGCTTCTTATGTACTAAAGTACTCCTTTGTTGAGGTAAAGCATGAGTTTTGATTGGTACTTCTTTCAGAGTATTGTGGTTACTTCCCACAACTTTACTTCATTTCTCCGATGAACCTTCATCTTGTCTTCGAAATCTTCCAGAATTTGTCGCTTCCTCACACGAATATTATTACCCTCTAGATCTATAGCATCAAGTCAGAACTTGATATTGCAACATGCATTTGCATATCAAAGTCGAACTTCATGTATGGATCTAGTCAATCAATGAAAATCCAATAAAATCCAAGAAGATTCAGCTTTGTACATATAATACACACCATCATAAGCCTGAATATAATAGTTAAGTAAGACATCTCTAAACATCAGGCTCTGATGTGTAGTATATAACACCACATAAGATAGGTTTATATCGTGATACTTAGCACGAATATATGGGATTCTACTATTTGTCTCAACCTTTACCTTAATTGCACAATTGCAATGAGATAAGCTTGAAACAAAGTGGTCTAGGATAGTTGAAATTAACCTAATTTTCTTTGAAAGTACGAACTTAGCTTCCATTTTAGTTGAGGACTATTTCACATGGTATATCTGGGTTCTAACATTGCTACTCTTAACTCATAACAATTGGAATATTGCTCCGATACTTCAAAGTGTTTCTACCATAAACATATGGTCTTGATGTGCTTGGCACACTTCCCATTGTTTTGAAACACAATTCTTGCACTATTGTTGAACAACTGGATTCTTATTATTCTCCTCCTAACTGTTTATGATGTTCTATTCCATCACATAATGATTCTCAAGTGAATCATATATGATTAGCAACTCTACCATGTAGGTAGACATATATTATTCCTATCACTCTTCCTTATCTCCCATGATTGACTCATCATGGTCTATACTACCTCATATCACTTGTTTTTATCACTTACTATCAGTGGTTTCACATGTCTAGATAATTTTACTTACTCATTACTTATCTGGGTCTACATCTTCTATTAGGATATCTTAATTAACTTCATCACTTGATATAACCCCTATTACAGTTCTGGATAACTCTTACTTAACCATAACCTGTGTTGGTACACATCTTCCAATAGGATATCTTCCTTATGGTTGTATCCTCTCTTCGGACTACCATGTATTGTATACCAACTGTGATCTACTCATATATTGTTTTAGGGACTTAATGGTGTGCTCTATGTTTTGGATTAGCTAACTAACTTCACTTAGGAAAGATAGGTAGGAAATGTTGACTCAAGTGTGTCAGGATTATTCTCAAGTGAATATCCATCTCAAGTCATAAGAAGTATTTGGTTTACCTAGGAAAACTTCCTATAGACACTACCAATCCTATAGGTCTCCTTTAAAGGGTTTTAATCCTAGGGTCAAAGCATTTGCTCTGATACCAGCTGTGGTGACCCGGCATACCACTGCATGGTGTAGTATGCAAGTCTGATATAACACCAATGAAACACCGTTCCACTAGTATTATATCGCTCAGAGTGGTACAACAGAAACATATGCGGGTCCAAGGCATGTCTATAGAATTACAACAATGACTCTGTTACATAAGATCATCACAGCCTCCTACTTTACAATGAGGTAAAACTGCAAATAAACTCCAGAAGAACGACTCGTAGTCTAGTCTTATCACGAACTCTATTTGTAGAGTATTTAACTAACTCTAGAGGCTGTGAATGGATTCTAGCTAAATAGGAGCTAGGTTTAGGAAACTAGTTCCTTTCTATTGCTAAGCTAGGTTTGATCCTTGTTGGAGGTAGTGTTTGACTCTTCTGTCAGGTTCCTGTCCCTTGAAGTATTTGTTGATCCCTCGGTCTTCGAGTTGCACTGTAGATCCTCCTTCGATGCCTCCATATCTAAGCAGGGGATTTAAGAGTGGGATGAGTACGAGCATACTCAACAAGTTCATTATAGGAAAGAGGTGTTTAATGCACTAGCTACGGCATTAGACCAGAAAGTCTAATACCAATGCAAGTTTTCATAACCATTTCTTCAAAAGGTTGCTTTTATTCAGAAGAACTATGTCCGTCAGCCTTCACCGGTTTACTAGAACTTCATGGAGCTCCTTTCCGGCGCGTTCGCAGTTCCATATCCCGGAACAGGGAGTGACAGGTCACGATTCATTACACTCTGCAGAGGTGTGTTGCTTTACCCATAAGAGATCTTAACCTTGGTGCCAACCGAGCCGCGAGCTCGTCCACACTTCCTATGGTGTGAGGCCCGGTATAAGGTCATAGCCAATCATATTCCTCCGCTACCTCGCACACCCACCCTTTGTTGCAAACCCCGACCCTGGGTCCTCGCCGGTCCCATTATTCCCGTAATTTCAGGGTGGACCCCGACCACGACGACAGTCTGGGATTGAACCAAACTCCTTCGCCGGTAGCTGCAACCCATCATAGACCACATTACCGTGGGGAATTAGAAGGGGATCCCCACCCACCAATTGTTCCGCAAGCAGCAACCGTCTACGGTAAGCAACAGCTATACCGTGGGGAATTAGAAGGGGCTCCCCACCCACCAATTGCTCTGCAAGATACAACCGTCTACGGTAAGCGAATCCGTTGATGTACAAGAGGTGGAAATACGGTTGACTATTCCGTCCCACTCCAGATCTTATGGTTAACACGGGTATTACGGCACAAGAATCACTGGCGACATTTGTTGTTTAATCCTAGATGGATATAAACCCTTGCAATGGAACCTCCACCATATCAACACAATCCATGGTTCCATTGCCAACCACATAGTCATATTCATAGTTATGAAAATAGTGGTTTTGATTTTTATGCAATAGTGATAACCATAGTATTTTGCAAGTAATTTGATAGAAATACTCAAATGACATGAGCAAGTGATGAACTTGCCTTTCTTGACTGCAAGATTATGCAGGCAAGGTCTTCGATACGCAATAACTCCAAATTCTGAAATAGCATCATCGTCCGGTAAGGACGATGTTTAAAAGATTGGCAAGGATGCAATAATGCATAAGAATGAGATGCAATCGCTCTAAGCGTGACCTAACCCCGATGATTTAGGATCAGTGAGTTGTAATGATTGGTTTAGGGTGTGTTGCACTTTTAGAGTGATTCACATACAAGGTTCTTATTCAGGTGTGATTACTTGGTACTATAGACAGGTAGATCATAAAGCATAATAATCAATTGAGTACACAAAGAATGATAATTGGCATAATGTTATCAAGTAAAGAACGTTGGTTAGTTTTTAACACTATATGGCATGGTTAATGATTAATTATCATATACTTCAAAAGAATAACTTTTGAAGAACATGTTCTTAATAAAGAACAAGTATGATAATTAGGTTGGTGGGTTCTATGGTTAACTATGGTTCCAATTGGTTCTGGAGTAGATATTAGATGGATCACAACATAGTTGGATTCATCAATAGCTAGAACTTGTAGGGTTGAGTTAAGCCTAAGCATCTTGAGCAATTTATTATAAATAGTTGCTATCAAGGTTGGTATACCTTGCTGGTGATAGCTGGTTATTGGCTATAGGTCCTATTAGGCAGGATTGATGATGATTCCTTATTTTCTTCAAAAGAATAACTTTTGAAGAACATACTTCTTAAATAATAAGAAGTATATCAATTAGGGTTGAGGTTGTCTAGGTTTGCTATTGGATCTACTAAGTAAGGAATGGTTGGTTCCTAAATAGGATGGTTCATAAGCATCTCACACTAGTAGGGTTTAGTGGAACAGGTTATGTAAAGTAAAATAGTAGGTGTGGTTGATGTTAGGGTTCATCACAATGGTGTGATGCTAAATAGGAATGAATAAGGATGATGGCTTTGGTAATAGGATCTAGGGTTTACACTTGGTTAGCCCTACTTAATTATCTAGGTCTGATGAAGATGAACACATGGGATGCTAATTAGTAGTGATAGGGTTCCCATATTTTATGTGGATTTGAACTAGTATTTAGTTGCTAGATATGAATCTATGTTTACTGGTGAAGTAACATGATCACATGTTACTTAGGTTTAGGTTTGGGAACAATTTAGGGTTCATAAGAAGTAATGGATCTAGGGTCTAAATGGCATTAGGGTTTTAGGATTACACCTGAAATGATGAGGTTATCACTTTGTTTCTAATGGAACTAGGGTTTCCTAATTACCCTATAATTCTTGGATTAATAACTTCATTAATAAAGTTGAAGTTATTAATAACTTTGAAATTAAAATAATATTGGATTTGTCCTTTTATTATTTTTAAAGAATTAATAATTAAAGTAATTTATTAATTAGGGTTTAAAATCCTCCTAATAAGGATTTAATAAGATAATAGAAAAGGAAAATTAATTTTAATGATTTCCTTAATTACTTACTGGTTTTTATTTATTTTATGAAGTTTTCCTAATTCTTGAATTTTAATTGAATTTAGAATTAAAATTAAAGGCTTAAATAACAAGTATTAAATAATTGATTTTCTATTAAAAATAAAAAATTTATTTTATATTTTTATTGGATAGGGTTTATCTTTATAAGAATTTTGATATCTTATATTTATTTTTCTGAATTAATATGATTTTTCTATAATTATATTCAGTTGCAGCAATTTTCTGGAATTGAAATTAACTAACAATGCTAGATCTACCCGGTTAAACTACCCATCTAGTCACTGACCAGTGGGCCAGAGGTCCACGTGGACTGCCACGTGAGCGTGGACTGGTCAAAATTGAAACCATGTCCACGAGCTCACAGTGACCGGCGGGAAACGGCGATCGCCGTCGATCCAAGGCTCGCGCGAACGGGATTCTCGTATCACTTGAACGAGCACTTCACCGCGAGCATATCGGTACCAGCGCCGCCCCTATTAGGTCGCCGGAGCAAGTTCAACGGTGAGGTTCTGCGGCGGCGGACACGGGCGAGCGGCGCGGCGACTCTACGAGACGTAATCGAGCTAGGCGAGCACGCTATGAGGTTCAGCAGCTCACCCGAAGCGTTTTGGTGTGGTCGGCGAAGCTTGGGGAGGTCTTTGTCGACGGCGAACGACGTCGACTGGTGGTCACCGGCGCGGACTTGATGTCACAATTCGACGAATTCGAGGCTTCCCGGCTTGCGCGCGTCGACGAGGAGGTTGCTAGGCACGAGGCGTAGCTCCAGGGCTTCACGGCGGTGCTCGGGAGGACTCCTAACGGCGGCGATGAGAATGGCTGGTGCGGCCAGGGTTTCGGTGTGGGGAAGAATTGGAGCAGAGGAGGAAGAAAACGAGGGCCACGGGTCATCGTGGAGCTTAAATACTGCGAGGAGATGCGCCTCGTCACGAATTCGGACGAGGAGAGAGCGCCAGCGCGAGGGAGGAGACGAGCACGTCGTCGTGCTGTCGTCCAGGCGCCCTGAGAGGATGAGGACGACGCCTCTAGATCTTTTTTAGACGAAGGGTTAAGTGGGCTGGGCCAGGCCAATCTGATGGGCTGCTGCTGGGCCAGTTACTGGGCTGCTGCGGGATGGTGAGGTCCAGGTAAGTTTTTCCCTTCTTTTTCTTTTCTGTTTTTATTTTCTGTTTTCTATTTTATTGTTTGAATTCAAATTTGAATTCAGGTTATACTTGCAGGTTCTAAATTATCCGAGTCTCCATAAGATTTGAGAACAATGCTTATAGCATAATTGTTTTGCTCAACAATAATTATTACTTGATTATGTTGGGATTGTTGTGAGAGTTATGCCAAATTAAAAATAAGCATGGTTTGGGTAATTATTTCAATTCCCTTTTCAATTTGGGAACTAGATCTATTTAGATGATTTGAAGTTTATAACATGTGCAGGGTGAGCACATTTTTTTAGGGTTTTCTAATACTTAGCAATACTGAAGGTTCACATATATTTTGATTAAGGCTAGTTTTTAAGATGAATGGTAATGAGGAGGAATTGGACCATGATTTTTATGTGAAGAATTATTTCTAAGATGTTGTAGGGTTTATCCTATTTCAAGGTTGGCATTATCATCATATTTTAATAGCACCATGAATTACCTAAAGTAGAGATTACCCTCATTATGGTTTGGTCTTGATTATAATGTTAAGTGGTTGAGAACCATCCATGGTTTAACTAAAGGTTTTAGACCAGGTTTACCTTATACTCCATAATTAAGTATTGGTTTTAAATAGTGAACAATTCTAGGGTTCTCATTATACTCACATAATGGCCATTGGTTTGCATCTCAATTATGCCTAGGTTCATGTTATGATCACCATAGTGATACATAACTAGGGTTGAGGTTCAATTCTAGGTTGTGAGATGAGATGACACCATATTGCATGTGCTAGGGTTAATCTCCCCTAACCATTATAAGGTGGTTGTTTATTTAACATTTTATGTTCTCCTCTAGTAACTATGATATTGAGAATTGGTTTTATCTTCTATTAATTGGCTTCTATTATTAACCTTAATTTATCATTTAAGTAACTACATTGGTTATAGTTCTTTTTATAGTTAACTTTGGTCATATAGATATATGGTTTCTCACCATATAAAGCATAGAGTTTAACTCTAAGGTTTTCTTAGGTGGTGTAACTTCTGAAGTATGGATATGGTAGGATTCTACTTATGATCACCAAGTGGTTCACAAGTAAAGGTTGGGATATAAGCCTAGGATTGCTTACTAGTTACCCCCTTATAATTTCATGTGGTGAATGATATCTACTTATCCTATTAGGGTTTAACTTATCCTCGCATCTCTCCAAAGCATGATTATACATTTTATATGATCATCTTGTTCTTAATATCTTAACCTCAGGTTCTCTAGGGTTTATGATCATTACACAATTTATAATGATCAAGGTTGGACTTCCTAAGGTATCTCTGATGAATTTGGTTTCTCACTCTCAAGATTAAGTGTTGTCTTGATCAACTAAATATAGAATTTCTTTTATAGTTTCTTGAATAGACATAATTATGGTTGTCTCAATAATTTATATCCCAGGAGATTGCCTGAGATAATTACTTAGGGTTTTACTCAAGGAATGATGGTTTAACCATTTGGATATTGAATAAATCTCTCCCCTGAATCCAAGTGTTTTCTCAACTAACTTGTGTGTAACACCAGATCTTGAGCTCTCTTATATAGTCATAGATTATTTTAGGGTTTAGGGTGTACTCACAATATCTCAATAGGTATCAAGTCTAAAACTCCACTTGGCTATCTTGGTTGAATTAATCTCTTCCTTACTTTATCAATTCATGGGTATGGTATTATTTCATGTGATATTAGGTTATCTCACCACTCCAAGGGAAATGGTTTACAACCTAATACTTTAGTTCAAAGGTTGTCCTTTGTTCATTACTAGGTAAAGCTAGGTTTAGAATAAATGGTCTCTCTCATATGGGAAGGCTTGAATAATACTCTAGGGTTCCTCTTGAAGATGATGATTTGAATACTTGGATGCATATCCAAGGTTTAACTCAAGGTTTGTTAATGCTTCTCTAATAATTATAATAGAACTCTCACCTCTCTAGGTTTGATTCTTAACTATTTGGAATAGAGAAGAATATATACTTCTTGAGTGGATCTCCTTGTTATAATTCCAATGTTGAAGTGGAATGAATACCATGAGGTTTCATGGTAGGATCATGGATTAGTTTTAAGACATGGAGAAGATAGTCAAGAATGGTTTCTCCATTTTATTGTTTCTTGGTTTGTAATTGAATAGATGTTCATATGCTATGGCAAGAATTACCATATTATAATCTTTGATAAGATCAAGCAATTGATCATTGAGTAGAGTGTTGTTGTGTTGATTATTAGTTCCATTTGATCTAACCCCTTAGATCAAACATCTCTACCCAAAACAAGGTTTTAGCAAAGTCACATTGAGGTTTATAGCGCTTGACTTGATGAGCTACTTCAATTCCACCAAGGTCAAGTGAAACTTCAGTTACTGTGACTGTTTTACTTTAAAGCGCGAAAATTCCCCAGATTTTCTATGCATGAATGCAATGCACACATCTGTTTCCTCTATTTTTGTAACCCCAATACCTGGGATATTACAATTTTTTATAAGCAGTTCTATAAGCCCATAGTGCTTCCTTCAATTTACTAGCCCAATTCTTTCTAGATTTATTAACAGTCTTTTGCAAGATAGATTTAATCTCTCTATTTGATAATTCTACTTGCCCACTAGTTTGAGGGTGATAAGCGGAAGCGATCCTATGATTAATACCATATTTAGCAAGAGTTTTTCTAAAACCACCATGAATAAAATGAGAACCTCCATCAGTCATAAGATATCTAGGAACTCCAAATCTAGGAAAAATAATATCTAAAAGCATTCTTAAAGAGGTCTCACCATCAGCACTTTTTGTGGGTATGGCTTCCACCCATTTAGTAACATAATCAACAGCGACAAGTATATGAGTGTTATCTTCTGAAGAAGGGAAATGACCCATGAAGTCAAATCCCCAGCAATCGAATGGTTCAATAACAAGAGTATAATTCATAGGCATTTCATTGCGTCTAGAGATATTACCAACCCGTTGACATTCATCACAAGATAAAATAAACCTTCTTGCATCTTTGAAGAGAGTTGGCCAATAGAAACCTGATTGTAGAACCTTTTGCGCGGTTCTATCTCCGGCGTGATGTCCTCCATAAACACTACCATGACACTTACTCAATATCTCTTGTTGTTCATATTCGGGAACACATCTTCACATAATACCATCCACTCCTTTATATAAGTGTGGGTCATCCCAAAAATAATGCCTCAAGTCATAAAAGAATTTCCTCCTTTGCTGAGCTGAAAAGGTTGGAGGCAAGTACTTGGAAACAATAAAGTTAGCATAATCAGCGTACCAAGGACTATCTCGCGAGCTCACCTTTATTACAGCCAATTGTTCATTTGGAAAACTATCATTAACAGGAACAGGATCATAAGCAATATTTTCCAATCTAGACAAACTATCAGCAACAGGAATATCAGCACCTTTCCTATCTATAATATGCAAATCAAATTCTTGCAAAAGAAGCACCCATCTAATAAGCCTTGGCTTAGCATCTTTCTTTTCCATAAGGTACCTAATTGCAGCATGATCAGTATGAATTGTGACTTTTGAATCAACAATATAAGATCTAAACTTGTCACAAGCAAAAACTACAGCTAATAACTCTTTTTCAGTTGTAGCATAATTTCTTTGAGCAACATCAAGAGTTTTGCTAGCATAATGAATAACATTCAATTTTTTATCTACTCGCTGCCCAAGGACAGCACCTACAGCAAAATCACTAGCATCACACATGATTTCAAAAGGTAAGTTCCAATCATGAGGTTCAACTACAGGAGTAGTTGTTAAGGCTTTCTTTAGAGTGTCAAAAGCTTCCTTACAATCATCATCAAAAACAAAAGGTACATCTTTTTGAAGAAGATTAGTAAGAGGCTTTGAAATCTTAGAAAAGTCTTTAATAAATCTCCTATAAAACCCAGCATGACCAAGAACACTACGAATACCTTTAACATCCCTAGGATAGGGCATCTTCTCAATTGCTTCAACTTTAGCTCTATCGACTTCAATACCTCTCTCGGAAATTTTATGTCCCAATACAATTCCTTCATTAACCATAAAGTGGCATTTCTCCTAATTAAGAACAAGGTTAGTTTCTTCACATCTCTGCAAAACTCTATCAAGGTTTTGCAAGCTATTATCGAAAGAATTCCCATAGACAGAAAAATAATCCATGAATACCTCTACAATCTTCTCACAAAAGCCATGAAAAATAGCAGACATGCATCTTTGAAAAGTAGCAGGAGCATTACATAAACCAAAAGGCATACGTCTATAAGCATAAGTTCCATAGGGACAAGTGAAAGTGGTTTTCTCTTGATCTTTAGTTTTAACAGCAATTTGTGTAAACCCAGAATAACCATCAAGAAAGCAAAAATGAGTATTTTTAGACAACCTTTCTAACATTTGATCAATAAAAGGTAAAGGGTAATGATCTTTCTTAGTAACTTTATTAACTTTTCGATAATCAATGCACATTCTATACCCTACAACTACTCTTTGAGGGATGATCTCATCATTATCATTAGGCACAACAGTTATTCCTCCTTTCTTAGGAACACAATGCACAGGACTAACCCATCTACTATCAGCAATAGGATATATAATACCAGCTTCAAGAAGTTTTAATACCTCATTCCTTACCACATCCTTCATCTTAGGAATTAGACGACGCTGATGCTCAACAACAGGCTTTGCATCATCTTCCATGTTGATGGCATGTTGGCAAATAGAGGGAGAAATCCCCTTCAAGTCATCAAGAGCGTAGCCAATAGCTCATCGGTGTTTCTTCAATATTTCCAATAACCTTTCTTCCTCAAACTCTGAAAGCTTAGAACTAATAATAACAGGATATATTTTCTTATCATCAATATGAGCATACTTAAGATTATCAGGCAACCGTTTTAAATCAAAAACATGATCTTCCTTTGGTGGTGGTGTTGTACCTAGATCTTCAACCGATAAGGCATGTTTAAGAATAGGTTGTCGAAGGAAAATTTCATCAAGCTCATTCCTTTCTTCCCTAAAGACTCCACTCTCACTATCCTCCAAATGTTGCTGCAAAGGATTATTAGGAGCAAGAGCAATAGACGCACACTGTTCAACTCTAAAATCATTATTAGGCAAATCAGCTTTATAAGGAGTTTTGGCAAATTTAGAGAAATTAAACTCATAAGATTCACCAGCAAATTTAGTTACAATTTCTCCTTCTTGCAATCTATAACAACTCCACAAGTATTTAGAAAAGGTCTACCAAAAATAATAGGACAAGACTTACTAGCAGCAGAACCAAGTACCAAAAAGTCAGCAGGATATTTAATCTTACCACATAGAACTTCCACATCTCGAACAATACCAATAGGAGAGATAGTTTCTCTATTAGCTAGCCGAATAACCACATCAATATCTTCAAGTTCACAAGAACCAATTTCAGGCATGATTTCCGTGTAAAGCTCATAAGGAATGGCACTAATACTTGCACCAATGTCGCATAAACCATAATAACAATGATCACCAATTATAACAGAGAGCATAGGAACACTGGCTTTCCTAGACTTATTAGGATGCGAAACAATATTAGAAGCATCTTCACAGAAAATAATATGACCATCTTCTACATTTTCAGTCACAAGATCTTTAACTATTGCAATAGCAGGTTCAACCTTTATTTGCTCTTCAGGTTCTATAGGTTTCTTTGCACTTTTATTAACCGCACTAGTTATAATAGAATACTCCTTCATTTTAGCAGGGAAAGGAGTTTTTTCAATATAAGCTTCAGGAAGAATATGATCAACATTTTCAATTACAACACATTTATTTATAGATGAATCAGTTTTATCTTTGTACGGTTCATGATACTTATCAAAATTCTTCCTAGGCAATTCAAAATGAGAGGCAAAAGCTTTATAAAAATTTGCAACAACTTGAGGGTCAAGACCATAAGTAGCACTCATATTACGAAATTTATCAGTATCCATAAAAGTTTCAATGCATTCATAATCATAATTTATACCTGACTCTCTATCTTTATCGTTCTCCCATCCTTCCGTATTCTCCTGAATCCGATCAAGAAGGTCCCATTTAAACTCTTCTTTGTTGCGTGTAAATGATCCAGAACAAGTAGTATCCAGCAAGGTTTTATCTTGAAAAGAAAGTCTTGCATAGAAATTATCAATGATGATATTACCAGGAAGCTCATGAATGGGGCATTTGAGCATTAAAGACTTCAATCTCCCCCATGCTTGGGCAATACTCTCTCCATCATGAGGCCAGAAATTATATATGTGGTTCCAGTCTTTGTGAACTTCACTTGGAGGATAGAATTTAGAATAAAATAGAGGCACAATATCCTTCCAATCAAGAGAATCTCCATTCTTCAGCAATTTATACCAATGCGCCGCTTTACCAGACAGCGATATAGAGAATAGTTTCTTCCTAACTTCATCCATAGCAATACATGCACACTTGAATAACCCACATAATTCATGTAAAAACAGTAAATGATCTCCAGGATAGATAGTTCCATCCCATTCATAGCGGTTATCCACAACACGTTCAATAATTTTCATAGGTATTTTATATGGAACCTCTTTCTCACCTGGCGCCTCATCCACTACCTTTGCAGTAGTAGTAAATTTTCCAAATAGAAATTCAAGAGAAGATCTCTCCATAATGAATTATAGTAGCAGGCAGAAATAAAATCAGCACGTACAGTAAAGGTTTCCCTTACCAATTCCACTTACCAATAGCGCTTCACTCCCCGGCAACGGTGCCAGAAAATAGTCTTGATGACCCACAAGTATAGGGGGTGTATCGTAGTACTTTCGATAAATAAGAGTGTCGAACCCAACGAGGAGCAGAAGGTGTTGACAAGCAGTTTCGATGAAGGATTCACTGTAAATGCTCACAGACAAGTATTTAGGGGGTTTTGATATAGCAGATAAATAAAGTACAAGTAAGTAAAATGCGAGAGTAATAATTGCAGCGAGTGGACCAATCCTTTTTAGCACAAAGGACAAGCCGGTTTGTTTACTTATGATGACCAAACGTTCTTGAGGACACACGGGAATTCAGTCTAGTGCTTTCGCTTCACAGTAGTTGATTAATCTTCATTGTTTTGATAAGTGTTGTGTGGGTGAACCTATGCTAATGCACTGCCCTTCCTAGGACTAATACATACTTGTGATTATACCCCTTGCAAGCATCTGCAAATACAAGAAAGTAATTATGATAAATCTAACCACAGCCTTAAACTCTGAGATCCTGCTATCCCTCCTGCATCGATATACCAACGGGGGTTCAGGTTGCTGTCACTCCGGCAACCCCTCAATTAGCAAACGAATACAAGATGTATTCCCCTAGGCCCATAAAGGTGAAGTATCATGTAGTCGACGTTCACATGACACCACTATAAGAATAACACCACAACTTAAATATCAAACCATTGAATATTACTCAACATAATTCACTACTAACATTTAGACTTCACCCATGTCCTCAAGAACTAAACGAACTACTCACGAGACATCATATGGAACATAATCAGAGGTGATATGATGATGAATAACAATCTAAACATAAACCTTGGTTCAATAGTTTCACTCAATAGCATCAATAACAAGGAGTAATCAATACCGGGAGAGTTTCCCCTATCAAACAATCAAGATTCAACCCTAGATGTTACAGCGGTGACGAGATGCAGCGGTGGAGATGATGGTGACGGCGGTGGAGATGATGATGATGATGGTCCCAATGAAGTCCAGCTCGATGACGGTGACGATGGCGTCGATTTCCCCCTCCGGGAGGGAATTTCCCCGGTGGATTTAAGCCTGCCGGAGAGCTCTTTTCTCTCTGGTGTTTTCCGCCCCGCAGAGGCGGCTGTGTCTCCTCGCGATTATTCCCAGCACCTTAGGTTTTCGGGTAGATGAAGTACGCGAAAGAGAGGCGGCCGAGAGGGGCTGTGGGCCCCCTCCCCACAAGGTGGCGCGGCCAGGGGAGGGCCCGCGCCGGCCTATGGGGGGCCCATGGCGGCCCTCCTCGGTCCCTCCTTTTGGCTGGCTCAATCTTCTAGAAAAATAAGATCTTCGGTGTAATTTTCGTCAATTGTTGATCTTCAGAAATATTGCATTCCGATGGTGCTTTTTCCAGCAGAATCCTGACTCCGGTGAATGATTCTCCAATAATCATGAAACATGAAAATAGGTGAAATAACATAAGTATCATCTCTAAATATGAAATATATCAATGAGTAACAGTAAATTATGATATAAAATAGTGATGCAAAATGGACGTATCAACCCTCCCACGGCACTCGACATCCTACCACTTCCCCTTCATGGGAGGACAAACATGGACTTTGACAAGCACACCGCCGCCATGAAGAAACTACATGAAGAAAGAAGAGCAACCATCCACGAACATGTGCTTCGTCAAGCTACCCGCCTCAACGACAAGAAGAAGGAAAGGATATTTCAAGAAGGAGACCTCGTTTGGATTCACCTTCGCAAAGAGCGGTTCCCTCATGAACGCAACTCAAAGCTAAAACCAAGAGGAGATGGCCCCTTCAAGGTCCTCAAACGCATCAACAACAACGCCTACGTCATTGACATCCCGACCTCCAAGTACTTGGTGAGCAACACGTTCAACATCTCGGACTTATCGCCCTACCATGGAGATGAGGAGGAACACGAGTCGAGGACGACTCCTTCCCAAGGGGGGAGATGATGTAGCCCCGCTCACCGACGACACTACACCAAGACCAACAAGTCCCCCCAAGTGGACCAATGACGCGGGCTCGAGTCAAAGTGCTACATGATAAGGTGAACTCACTCCTCACTACCCTCGATCTCGGTACCCCATTGGATGGATTGCTACCTCATGCCGACACTCTTTGTGTTATTAGGTACGAGGTGCATCAAGGCCCCGGAGAGGAGGACACACCATGGTCAAGAGGAGGAGAGGAGCGGCTGGACGTGAAGATGGGCATGGAGCTGGACTCGACGTCATCCGAAGCGCGCGAAGGAAGGAAGGGAGCCAGCCGGCCCAGGACCCGGCCGACCGGATCCATGACCGGGCCACCCGGTCCCAGGCCCGGCCGACTGGATTCCCAACCGGCCAGCCGGTCCAAACCGGACCCCAGACCGGTGCCAACCGGACGCATTACTGAGGCACTTCCGGTCACCACCCGGCGCTGGACTCGGTCTGGACCGGTCGCTCCGGCCCCTGGTCCGGTCTGACCGAGCTCCTGACCGGATTCGTCGACCTGTCTCTACCAAATGCGCTTAAGTCGTTCACTTATGTACCTTTCCGACCTGCGGGCCATGTAGACCTATATAAGTACCCAGGACACCCCCTTTTACTCTTTAGACATAATCTAAGCTTAAAACTACTTTTGAGCTTTGTCTCCCTAGGGTTAGATCCCCTTTGTATCAAGGCTACTCTTGTTGAGGATTTGGATATTTGTGAGTGAGATTCAAGTGTGCTCCACTCTCTCTCTCTCTCTCACCGGTCTCCGTCTCCAACCCCGATTTCTCACACGGAATTCTACCTCGTGTCTCTTCCGGGTGATTCTATTGGCGTGGTCCATCGAGCCATGAGAGTAAGATTTAATTGTATCGGGTTGGTGTGAGTGTGTTTGTTCTTCGTGTTCTTCGCGTTCTTCGTTTTCTCCCTCTTTTCCCCTTTTGATTTTGGGTCAATCGCGAGATCGGGCCACAACCTAGGTCTTAGACCTCATCACCTTATGTCTGATCCTGCTGCATGTATTTTCATGGTTTGTGATTCCTTGATTAAAGATCGTTGTTTGTTCTCCTGATTTGTAAAACAATCTGTGAATCAATTGGTCGTTGATGGTTGAAGCAGCAGATGAGGTTCTGGGTTATGAATGCACCTTCAATTGAGGCAGATGAACAAGTCGTAATGATGAGTGAGGCTGCATATTAGACGAACTACACTACTGCACAGGCAAGTAACTCCTCACCCTTAAATTCGATGCTCTATTTTGCAGTTCGTTGTATTCATCAGCAAAACTGATGATAATTTGGCTTATGTCTCATGTATAAGCAAAGAAGATACCCAGTTTCGTAGGTCTACCATTTTTTTAGCCAAAATAATCAAGATTTGTTCTGCGTGGCTTCAAACGGAGCCACCAAATCCTAGATGTAGGTTCACGTTCCATGCATAAGCAAGTCAAACACGCACTAAAGGTTCACTTTCACGCTAGCCGACAGGCTTTAGAGATGTTCTTTCATGTTATCTTATATATCCAATATTTAGTAACTGGAGTGTTAGCCAACGAAGAAATATGTTTTTCATAGAGATGATTTGCAGATTCTGTGTTTCTTTTCTTATGCACGCTAAATCTGACCCTCCTGCCTCTCTGCATTAAGCGGAAGCCATGCTGCCCAGATTATGGATAATTTGTACATTTGACATTTAACATAGATCGTTTTACTAGGTTTGTTCAACTAATGAACATAAAGTGTATAATCGTTTGCATGTAAATCGGTATATGGAAATTTAGTGTTGTTCCTATAAAAAACCTAGGATGGCTGCAAAAATAAATTTATATGATTTTTTCTTACAAGTGTAACGATGCAATTAATCTAAATTTTCTATGCAGGTTCGGTATTCAGCGTTAGAGCGACCCCTTATAGAAAATTTAATATGGAATTTAAAACTATGGTCTATGGAAGTATCCTTTCGCATGACTTTCGTAAGCTACAACTTTTTTTTGTCTAGATTTCTGATGGACACATATTGTTAGTTAAAATCCACTTTCATAAAAATAGTGAATTGGTCCCTCCTATGGTGCAAATTCAATGCAATAACTTAAGTATCGCTCCCAAGCGCAAATAGAATTTAGGATCTTCATCAACATGCAGAATAGCATAAATATTTATCACACTGAAAGTTTTTCTATAATGTTCTTGCAGGTACAACACAAAGTCTCCACTTCTATAGGTAGGTTCTCGATACACCTTTATTTTCAGCTAATGCATGTAGAAATATATTGTACATAAGGATATAGGAGAAATTAATCACGTGTGCTTCTCACAGAAGTATTGATAAGGTTGAGGTGGTGTAGCTGAGAAAGGTTGCATATGTTTTTACATAAGAAAAGCATGCTGCATCTAATCTTTCGCTCGGTGACCCACATTGTCGGAGAGTTCACCCAAGAACTCTACAGCAAACGTCTACGTGAGCTTTGCCTCACATGAACTGCATCTGGTGTATAATTATTTAATATAAAGAATTTGGTGTGTCCGGATCAAAATCATCACATTTTTCACATATCTACTTAAACCTTCTATTTATGCAGCTCCATTCTCTTGCAAAACTGGCAGAGAAAGGCATGATGATGTCCTTTCTGTGATGTAACCGGGCTGCTGTCTCGGATGGACTAATACAACTTTGATGTTCTCTGTTATATGCCAAACAAAAAAGGTTGATAATTTGGAATTGAGGCGCGGAGCTTGCTGGCGATTTCTCCAGTTGTATTCAAATATGGATGGTATTTTCTTCTGTTGTTATCATATGTTCTTACTATATGCATGGCCCCCAATTCTGACTACCATTTTATTATTTTTCCCAGACCTTATCATATACGCTCCGGTGAATTAAAAGAGTGATTAATGGCAATGAAATATAGAGGAAAGATCCAACAAAGTAAGAGTTGAACTGAAGATGGAAAAAATTCGCATTAAGAGTTGAGTATACGCAAGCCAATTTTAGAACTAAATAACTTAATTTCTTTTGAAGTATGACGCATAAGGTTTTAGCACCGTGCGATGCACGGGTTGATGACTAGTATAAATAATTTAAATTATCTAGATTTATTATATAAAATTATCTTCCACCTATTAAATTACAAAGTGCTTGTTCAAATAAAATGTAAAATGATACAAATGGTTTAGACATTATTTTTTTGGGATTTTTATCATTGTTGTTGTTTGCAATATTGTTGCCAACATGCGCTCACGTGTGCTCAACCAAATCAGCCTGGAGCTGGTTGTGAACCATTTGGTCCCGAATTTCGTGACGCACATGGAGGATATCCTTAAATGAAGCCGGACCACCTTGAGGAGCTACCAACTCTCCCTGGCCTTCCCAATCATTATCAAACAGTGAATCATCCCGCTTCACCTCAACAATCATGTTGTGCATTGTTACACCAGCGGTCATCACCCCCCCACATGGTTTGCACACTCCATGCT
This sequence comes from Lolium perenne, assembly GCF_019359855.2. Lineage (NCBI taxonomy): Eukaryota > Viridiplantae > Streptophyta > Magnoliopsida > Poales > Poaceae > Lolium > Lolium perenne. The sequence continues at coordinate 281,848,903 of NC_067247.2, read as the reverse complement.
CTAGCAGGATACATGGTTTGCACACTCCATGCTCTAGCAGGATGCCTGACGATAGCCTAACGAGTTTGAAGGATACCAAACGCCCGCTCGACATCTTTCTCGGCTGCCTCTTGCTCTTTGGCAAACCTTGCCTCCTGCTCTAAATTGGAACGAAGGATTGTCTTCAGGAGCGTAGCCCAAGGTGGATAGATACCATCAGCAATGTAGTACCCCTTGTTGTAGTGGTGACCATTGATCTCAAAATCCACATCAGGGACTGACCATCAAACACCGGAGAGCGCTGCAGCATATTTATGTCATTGTGTGAGCCGACCATTCCGAAAAATGAGTGCCAAATCCATGTTTCATGTGAAAGAACGAATTCAAGAATCACTGTGCACCCCTCAGAACGGCCCTTGTATGACCCCTGCCAACCAAAGGGGAAGTTCTTCCACTCTCGGTGCATGCAATCTTTGCTGCCAAGCATCCCAGGAAACCCCTGGAATCGTTGATTGACAACATACGGGTTGTGTACTCTGCAGTAGTCTGCCGCAGAAACTCTTAACCAAACACAGCGATCATTGTTCTACAGAACATGTACATCGCTTCCAAACATATGGACTCGCTCATCCGGACGTACTCATCTACGTAGTCAGCAACAACACCATATGATAGCAACCTAATCATTGCCGTGCATTTATGATATGAAGATAGGTCTACCATGCCAACTGCATCATGTTTGGCGATGAAGTAATCGTCGTAGACCTTGACGCCATCCATTATCCGGTTGAACAATGGTCTAGACATCCGAAAACGACAGTGAAACATCTGCGGCGTGAACAATGCCTTGTTGTAGTGGAAGTAGTCGTAGAAGAGCATGTCGTGGCCGCGTTCTCTTTTGCGATCCAAGGCCGGCACGCGTCCCGACAAGGACCCCCGGTACACGGGGATCTGGGCGACATTGTGCTCGTGGATGAGCAACGTAGCCTCCGTGAGAAAGTCATCATCGGACTCGTCGTCTGAGGACGTATCGATGACGTTCTTTTAGAAGAACTCGTCGCCGCCATCCACCATGATCTAGAAGTGAAATGGGACAAATTAGTTGACCCATTTCATCGAATACCTCGCGAGCGGGGGTAATCCAATGCCTCCATAGGGACCTGCAGGCAATGGTCGTCCCGGCCGACTTGCAGCCCGGAAACACGGTGAATGAGAGCTCACCTCTTTCGGCAACAGCAAAGCTGATGACGGCGGGAGGACTTGCGATGGCGAGAGGACTACAACGTCGGTGGTGACATCCTCTGACGCTGCATCGAGGCTATGAAAGCACATGAAAAACCATCGGGCCGCGCCTATGCTGTCGCACCGCCTGTCGGCGTCTCCACGTCGGTGGCCTGCGTCGATAGCGGTCGCAAATCGGCAGTGGTGGGGTGGCGGCGCAGTGGGGGGGGGGGGGGAAGTTGCCCGCGAGGGGGTTGTGGTTTGGAATGCATACAAGCGGGCCAGGGGAGGACAAAGGGAGAACGCGAGAGGCCAACTTTGGGTCGTCCCGGACGCCGCGGTCATCCGTTTTTGGGATGTGTCCGCGCGCAGGGCCAATATTTTGTCTGGTTCAACCCATCCGGACGCGCGGACGCAGGATGGGTCGCCCCATTGGAGATGGCCTTAGAGCATCTCCACTGGCGCTTTTTTAAATAGGCGCACCGGCAGTGCTCTATCGGAGGCGTCGGTGGACGTTCCTCCTGTGTGATCGGGTTCCCACACTGGCGTCCCCCAAACCGGCGCCAGTAAAATCTTTTATTTTGCTTTTGTAATATTTTGAAACAATATTTCACACATAAAATTATTTATACAATATTTTGACATAGTTTAACTCAAAAACAAAGAAAATGATTCGTACAATAATTTAATTTAGGGATTTCTATTTTCGTGCCCGTGGTTCGTTAGTTGTGCTCAGTTTTCCCCAGCCTCTTAACTTTTCCTCAGTTTTCTCCTCCCCCTAGTTTGAAACCCCTCGGACGGGAGGGTTGCCGTCAAGTCAGAGGCCTTACCGTTACCGTTAATCTGACTGGTGGGGCTGCACAGAGGGCAGTTCCTCTCTGACCGTCTCGTGCTGACGGGTAGCCATCCATTTGTCGCTGACGCGTGGGCCGTTTTATTTCCTGATTGTATACGTGGTGCTGCCAATGACAAATGGGTCCGCTTTATAGGGCTGCCGCAGCCAATGACCAGTGGGGTCGTCTATTTTTCAGGAAAAAACATATATAACCGCTCTGTGGGGCTGTCGCAGCCAATGACCAGTGGGGTCGTCTATTTTTCAGGAAAAGACATATATTACCGCTCTGTGGGGCTGCCGCAGCCAAGGACCAGTGGGATCTTCTATTTATTTAGAGAAAATCATATATTCCCACTCTGTGGGGCCTCCGCAGCCAATGACCGCTGGGGTCGTCTATTTATTTAGAGAATATCATATAGAGCCGCTCTGTGGGGCCGCCTCAGCCAATGGCAGGTGACTATTTTCGCAGCTTAATCTAAAGTGAATCTTATGCTAAACATGGTGCTTCCCGACGGTGACCTAGCAGTGGCGGCGAGCATAGCCATTCTGACCATGCCGATATTAGCATCGTTTGGAGGCTGTGGTGCTCGAATCATGGTGGAAATTGCGATATAATTTTTTAAATGCATAATATATAGGAAAATAGCTAGATCTCTAAATTGATGCATATGAAGCTACATATATATTCTTGGTCATAATCCCCTTATATAAAGGGGATGGATGCATGGCTTCACGTCGTCGTCGCTTTCATCGTCAGTATCCTCGTCGTCTGAGTAGTAGTACTTCCTGCACATTGTTTCATCGAACACCTTCACTGTGAGCACATCATCGCCTTCATATTTGAAGTGTACGAAGCAGCCGAAATCCACACCGTGCGCGATGGCGAAATTCTCCTAGCCCTTGTCGAGGTACATCCGGCCTTGACCGTCAAATAGGACCTCCACGGTCCAGAGACGAGGACCACAGTCAGCTGCTCGCAGATACACCTTAGCTGGCTCATGGCCGTCAAGATAGTCCGCAAACTTTTTTGGGAGTGCCTGCAAAGAGATCGAGCGCCGATCGTTTGAAATTAAAGGTTTTTTTAGAACATGCCCATAATTAATCACATGCATCATATATGTGGGAACGCGTACGTACCTTCTTGACCAAAGGGTCTTCATAGACGACGATGAAGAACTCCTCTATGATTAATGGCAGTGTTGACGGTGGTGGTGGCAATGATGATGATCCACCACCCCGGCCGCCCCTTCCCCTTCCCCCTCCGGTCCGCATCCGAGACGTGGAAGCCATGGCAATGGATCAAGTGTATGTGAACGAAGAAGAGAGAGGCAGAACCTATTGACACAAGGGATGGCCGTTGTGGGTGTTTATAAGGGAGAGATGACCGTTGTAGGGGTTTACACAATAAATTAAGGAGGAGGTGACCGTTGTGGGGGTTTACACAATAAATTAAGGAGGACATGATCGTTGTGGGGGTAGTCATCTATGTTTTGTGTTTAGTCAAACTTTTTAAACTTTGACCACATATATAGGAAAAAGTAGTAGCATTTATGACACTAATTTAGTATCCCGAGATTCGTTTTGAAATGTAGTTTCAAATTATACCAAAATCTCATCATATATTTGACTTAGTACAAAAGCTAAAAGTACACTTATTTGTGGACGGAGGGAGTATATCTCAACAAAAAAGTAATGCGGACTATCTTGACGAAATGGAACTTCGTGATATAGTTTATCATTTTACTGTGAAAAGTAATGCCTAAAAGAAATGGTAATTCATGATAGTTTATCATTTTACCGTAATGGCTACAAGAAATCGGTGATTGTTCATCATTTTTTGCGCGGAAAGTAATGGCTACAAGAAATGGGTGATGGTGTATCATTTTTTGCGTGGAAAGTAATGGCTACAACAAATTGGTGATGGTGTATCATTTTTTGCGTGAAAAGTAATGGCTACAACAAATGGGTGATGGTGTATCATTTTTTGCGTGAATAGTACAAATCGGTGATGGTTTATCATTTTTTGCGTGAAAAATAATGCCTAAAAGAGTTTATAATTTAGCTCGTGAAAAATAATACATAAAACCAAACTTTAGCGTACTGGGTAACCGCCCTTTAGCATACATAGAGGGTAGAAGCTAACCGCCGACAGAGAGAGAGAAAGGGTGGTGGCCCCGACCAGAGAGAGATAGGGGTTATCCTACCCGTTAAATCATACGATCAACGGTCGGCGGGCACGATCCGCGTGACATGGGCTAGACCAATCAGGGCAATGTTGGGCGTCTGTGAGAATTTGTGAAGGAAGAGGGCAAAACTGACTAGTATCAAGAAACCAAGGGTAACTGAGTAGTAAACAGACTAAGGGATTCAAATATGAGATTTAAAAAATGAAAAATGCGTGTTTCGTGCAATGAAACCCATCTTGGCCTACCTCAAACTATTTGCAATACAAATATACATGAGTGTGAAAATTATGGCCTCATTCAGACAAAGTATGTTTTGGGGAAAGCTGTTTTGGGTAGGGCTTATTGTGGAAAACCATGCACCTTCATAGCTACTAGGTGATTTGAGAAGTGGCAATTTGTGGTAAAACTTGATTTATCTATGATTTGAGAAGTGGCAATTTGTGGTAAAGACTCCATGAGTAAGTGCCACTCTTTTTCGGAATTTTTTGCACATTAAATAACTCATTTAACTGGTTAATCCCATTTGTTGACTCTCTGTTGACCAGCCACTTGAGGGTAAAACTGAGTATATTGCACTAGCCAGTATTAGCACTCAAGGGGAAAACTGAGCACACAAAAAATGCTAGTATATGACTCGAGGGTATACCTGAGTATATCTAAATTTCCAGGGTTAGACTCCAGGACGCGTGTTGCGGTGCAGAAGTGGAAGACGTGCCATTGTTGACGCGTGTCGCGGTGCAAACGTGCACTAGTGGCCGCGTAGGACGCGGGTCACATTTAGGACGCGTAAGCGCCTCTCTCCCTCCCTCTGCACACAGTGCGTCTCATTCTCGCTCACGTCCCATCAACTTCTCCAAATCGAAGGAAAAACCCCAACCGCCGTACGAGCCCTGCTGGCGATGGAGAAGAAGAATGCGTCGGCGGCCATCGCCCCCGAGCCCGTCGCCTCCGAGCCCGTCGCCTCAGAGCCCGTCGCCGCCGAGGGCGGCGCATCCAAGCGTGGCGCCTCCGTGAGCTGGGCCTCTCTCATGGGTGACGGACCACTTCACAAGATCGGTGAATGCTTACTGGCGAATGAGGAGTACGTGGACGCCTACTCTGCTATGAGGCAAGTCTGTAGAAATTGGCTCTCAGGTTTACCTGAGCCCAACGTGCACCTGCACGAATGGATCATGGTAGACCACGCCCTTCCACGCACCGCTGAGTTCACCTTCCTCCAACTCGGCACATCCCGCTACGTCACCATAGATCTATCGGAAGTTCGTGCAAGGTTCAAATTCCTCCAAATTCCTCCATATCTATAGGTTTAATCTATTCTTATTTTCAATCTTAGTGCTGAATGTTATCTTCATCAATATATTTTAGATACTACTTCGTCAGCTTTTGCCGTGGCGTCATCGTGCTTGCCCAGAAGAACCCGCCGCACAAGATACGGCTTCTGAACCCACTCACAAAGGCATCGAACACTATGTTTGAGGCGCAGATGCCATTTGTTTTTCTGAATTCAGTCGCTATAATCGAATCCCCGACTATGGTCTTCGTTGCCGCACATTACCCGCCGGAAATTGGTTGGGTCGATGAGAGCACTCCAACTAAGGATATATATGAAGATTGGGGAGAAGAAAGATTTTCGATCGAGAACCATTGTCTGCGTTGCATTACCCCGTTCAATGGTGAACTGTATGCAATAGCTGCGGACAATTTTGAGTCCGGAAGAATAGTGTGCACCAATTTACAGTTGCAGCAGCGCGCGAGCACTGTTAAGATGGAGACACTAATTTCATTTCCACAACTTGGAAATGAGAAGTTCTACCTTGTGAAGTCGGATGGTGATCTGCTGCTTGTGTTGTTGGTCAACCTGGCTTTGGCGGGCAAACCATTGGTGTACCGTGCGGACACTCAGAGCCGCTCTCTCCATCCGATCAGTAACATTGGCAGTAATGCCTTCTTCGTGAATTATATTCGGTGTATCTCCGCCGACACCAGAGTGCACCCGACACTTCGACCTGGCTGCATCTACTACACGGATTTGGGTTATATCAGATAGTACTCTCATGATACAAAGGCCTGGGATGAGTGGCCACTACGTGTGGATAGAATAGGAAACTACGGTATGACAAATGAACACAGACCATACCGTCTGGAGGATGTATTGGCCGCACACTGCAGGCGGAAGGAGTTCAATGAATATTTTCTTGGGGTAATGCACGAATGGAGCGACGAAGAAATATATGAGGAATGAGGAACCTTCTAGTTGGCCATACATTGCGTGCGTCTTGTATTTTTTTCAGCTTAGTTTGTCGTGAACATTAACAACGTTATTGGCTGCTTTTGGCTGCTGTATGCAGTTTATGTATTATACTTAGTTTTCTAATTATGCTGCTGTGAATTTATCATATACTAGCTTCTAGATTTGCTGCCATATTGGGCAAAAAACGAGGGCCAAAAGGCAGAAATAGAAGCTTCTCTAGATTTGATACTAATTTGGTGAAAAAGACAGAGAGAGAAAGAGGGGAAAAGGTGCTCTTAAAAGGGAAAATGCCAATTTGGGCCGAGAGAGACAAAACCCAGCTCCTGCTCACGTGCAACCAAACGCTATCTCGTCCTGTCCCACGCGGTCCCTTTCTACCAGCCCCACGTGACGCGGACCCACACGATGCGGCCCCACACGTCAGCACGGAACGGTCAACTAAACGGGAATCCTGCCGTCTGAGCTGCTTCTGCGGGTTTCAAACAAGGACTTGGAGAAAACTGAGGAAAAACTAAGGAGCTGGGGAAAACTGAGCACAACTAAGGAACCGAGGGCACGAAAATAGAAATCCCTTTAATTTAAATCATGCATTGTTGGCTGCTCCTCTCCTCGCCCACAAATGCGCAGCCAGATCTTCCTGAATTTGAGCCTAAACACTTCCATCGGGGATTTCTTGGTGCATGTGAATGAAAGCAGCAATTTTTTGGGGTACATGCTTTACTTCAACAAGAGGCACCCGATAATAAAATGGTTGATCATCATGCACATGTTCGTCGCGATCGCTCTCAATGATTATATATGTTGTGCATTGTCACACATGCGTTCATCACCTCCCACATCTGAGACTCGGACCAAGTGAAAGTAGGGTACCTGAAAACAGCAAAAACACTACTTACGCACCCCAAAATCATGTTCAACATCCTTGTGAGCTGCTTCTTGGCATGTCGCAAAATAAGCGTCCATCTCCGAAGTTGTCGGGATTGTCTTCACGAATGTAGCATATGTTGGATAGATACCATAATCTAGATAGTACCCCTTGTTGTATGCGTGGCCGTACCTCAAAGTTCACGGCAGCAACTTCTCCCTCGGCTAGCCTGGAAAACACTAGAGAGCGTTGCAGCACGTTGATATCATTATTTGTTCCTACCATGCCAAAGAAAGCATGCCAAATCTAGAGTTCATAGTCTGCCGCCGCCCTAGGAATGACACTGCAATCACCGGTATGCTCCTTGTAGATCCTTTGCCAAGCAAAAGGGCAATTCTTTCAACCCCAATGCATACAGTCGATGCTTCCGAGCATCCCAGGAAACCCTTGAGCTGCATTTTGTTCCAGAATCCGAGTTGTATCATATGCCCTTAGTGCTCTCAAATAGTCCCCACCAAACACCTCTATGACGGCTTGGCAAAACCTGTAGAAAGTATTTGAACATGTCGACTCCGCCATGCGCAGGTAGTCATTCTGTATTTAGAGGAGCTCCGTATGCAAGACATCGCATTGCAATAGTGCATTTCTGGATTGAAGAGAAGCCCCAACCTGTGCAATCTTCCTTACTCATGAAGTAGTCGTCATACTCCATGACGCCGAAGACAAACTTCATGAACAGATCCTTGTTCATCCTAAACCGGCACCAAATTTCCTTCGGCGTATTAGTAGCATCGTCGGCAAACTAGTCGCACTCAATCAACATGGCACCATCTTGACGATGTCGGTTGACGTTCTTCCTCTTACCTGGACTTGAACCGCCACGTCGAGACAGGGCCAGCAAGGGATGTCGAAAGCGTAGGAGGCTCGTAAGAATATGTTGCTGCCCCCGCTAGACAGCGGTTGTGTTATCCTCCTCCATGAATAGCTACACCAACATTTCATCGTCGGGGTCCATCGCTGAAATCCGACGAACACCTTGCGGGCGGGGTGGTTGGGTGTTTCGGCCGCGGTGGCAGTGACCTCTATTCCGGTTGAAAGAGCGATGGCCGATCGAGGGAGTGGAGGCGGTGTCGATGGCCGGCGGTTTCTGGATAGGCAGGGTGCAAGGCAAGCATGGGGATGTGATGGCGCGGGTGGCGATGGAAATCCATATTGGTGGGAGTGATACATTGCAAATGTATTTGTAATTTTTGATGATCCATGGTTGTTTTGCACCAATTGATATAAGTTTTGTTTACACTTCGTGGAATTTTTATGCATTTTCTGGAACTAACCTATTAACAAGACGCCACAGTGCCAGGTCATGTTTTCTGATGTTTTCGTATTTCAGAAAAGTTGTTCTAGAAATATTCTCGAAATTGGACGAAACAAAAGCCAAAGTTCCTATTTTGCTGTCACGAAGGAGTCCAAAGGGGAGACAGAGAAGAGCCGGGAGGTTCCCACACCACCCATAGGTACGGGGCCCTTCGTCGCGCCTAGGCATGGTGTGGGCCCCCTGGGCCCCCACCGACATCACCATTTCCCCTATAAATTGACATCCTCGGGAAAAACCTAAAGACCCGAGCCTCCATCCACGAAAAGTTCTACAGCCGCCGCCATCGTCGACCCTAGTTCGGGAGGCTTCTGAAGCTCTTCCCGGCACCCTGCCAGAGAGGGAGATCATCAGCGGAGGCCTCTTCATCACCATGCCCGCCTCCGAAGTGATGCATTTGTAGTTCATGTTTGGACTACGAGTGGTATGTGGTGACCCAGCATACCACTGCATGGTGTAGTACGCAAGTCGTTGACATAATACAAGTGAAACACCGTTCCACTCACATTACATCCCAACAGAAACATATGCGAGTCCAAGGCATGTCTATAGAAGGATACACGAACTGTTTACAGAAGATCAACACAGCCTCCTACTTTACAGTGAGGCAAAACTTCAAATAAAGCTCCAGAAGAACGACTCATAGTCTAACTTATTGCTAATTCTAGCTCTAGAGATACTTGGCTTGCTATAGAACTCTAGCTACTTAGGTGCTAGGATTAGGGAAAGGATCCCTTCTATTACTAGTCTAAGTTTCCACTCTAGCTGATGTAGAAGTTGACTCCACTGACTTCTTTGATTGGATTCTTTATCCTGTTCCAGTAGACTCCTTTGTCTTCGAGTTCCACGGTAGTTTCTCCTCCGGTGCCTCCATAACTAAGCAGGGGATTCAAAGAGGGATGAGTATGAGCGTACTCAACAAGTTCATTATAGGAAATAGGCGTATCATGAACTAGCTACAGCCACAGACCAGAAAGTCATAGGCGTATGCAAGTTTTCATAATCATTTCTTCAAACGGTTTATTTTATTCTGAAAACTATGCCCGGCAGTCTTCACAGGTTGACCAGAACTTCACGGAGTTCCTTTCCTGCCGCGTTCGTAGTTCCCTTCCTGGAACAGGGAGTGAGAAGCCACAATTTGATACACTTTGAAGAGGTGCGTTACTTTTCCCATAAGAGAACTTATCCTTGATACCAACCGGGACGCGTTTCTCGTCCACACTTCCTTGGTGTGGGGCCAGGTGTAAGATCCAAGCCAATCACTGCCTTCTCCGTGACCCTGCATACCCACCCTTTTGTAAGTCTGTCCTGCTCTTTATCTATAGGTAGACTGACCGAGCCATTTGTTCACCCCTTTACCATTAAGGTAGACCGTTCCGAACAATTTACATGCCCTGTCATGTACTCTATATATAGACCAACCCAGACAACCCTTACAATCCATCATAGGCCTTTAACAAGTCTGCCATCTCCTGTATCTATTGGTAGACCGTTCTGGACCAATGTCCTCACCTTTACCAAATAGATAGACTGGTATAGGCAACCCTTATCACTAGTCCATTGATATGCGAGAGGGAAAAGATACAGCTGACTTCCCCAGAGCCATTATAGATCTTATGGTTAACGCGATATGTACGGTGCTCGAATCACTAGATGGCATTGGTGATTGGTCCTAGATGAATAGAACCCTTGCAATGGAACCTCCGCCATCAACACATACCATGGTTCCATTACCCACCACATAGTCATATTTATAATTGTAAAGTAATGTTTTGATTTTCAATGCAGGAGTGATAAGTATAGTACTTTGCATATAATTTGATAAAAATAATCAAATGACATGAGCAAGTGATGAACTTGCCTTTCTTGACTGCAAGATTATGCAGGCAAAAGCTTCGATACGTGATAACTCCAAATGCTGAAATACCATCATCGTCTGGTAAGGACAATGTTTAAAGAACTGGCAAAGATGCTATAATGCATAGTATGAGATGCAATCGTCCCGAGCATAACCTAACCCCGATGATTTATGATTGGGTGAGTTGTATAGATTTCTTTAGGGTGTGTTGCACTTTTAGAATGGTTCTCAAACAAGGTTCTTATTAGGGTTTGGTTATATTGATATCATAAACAAGTGATATAATGCATCATAACAAGCATACGCACAAAGAATAGTGGTCTCATACATGTAAAGAGTAGTTGTTAGTTTTAAGTCTTATAGTGCATGGTTGACGATTACTTGTTATATTTCAAAAGAATAACTTTTGAAGAACAGGTTAATTAAGAACTAATAAGTATTTCCAATAAGAACTATTTACTTATATGGTTTACTTGTGTATTTACTTCAAAAGAATAAATTTTGAAAAACATGTTACATAAGAACAAGAACTACTATAAATAGGAGCTAGGTTCTTATAGGGTTTACTAAGATTCACTATCAGGTTTATTTAATTCACTAATAGGGACTGTTTGGTTCTTAAGTTGAATGGGTCCATATGCAGCAAGTATTGACATGTTTAATACGATGGTTTATTATAGGTTATCATATCAAAGGATGTTTATCAAGGTGATGCCTTGATTTAAACATTAGGGTTTACTGTACCTTATCATTTGCGTCACTAAGTAATCAATAATGGGTTTCTAAACTAGGTGGTTTATTATTGCCCAAGTAGGGTTTAGTTGAATAAAAGCATGTAAAGTGAATTTCTATCCAAGATTGGTATTATGGTTGATCACCATGGTTGTACTAGGGTATGATGCTTTCGGTTGATTCCAATGGTGTGGTACTAATAATGGTGATCAATGGTGTTAATATGTGAGTAACAAGTTATGGTTTGCCCCTAAGTGGTACTAGTGGATCATATAAGGTTTATATTCAAGAATAAAGATATGAAATGATGACTTCATGTGAGTTGGTTTTGTTTTAGTGGATCATGAGCATGCATTCATTTGTTGTTTATTAAGGTTCTATAAGTAAAGGTGAAGTTCATATGATCACATGCGATAAACCCCTAGGGTTTTAGGATTGAACCTAATTTTAGGATGTTCACATACAATAATGAGATCAAGTTCCTACTTATATTAGAACTAGGTTTCTAATTTATGATACAATTCCTAAAATAATAATTGGTAATAGAGTTGAAGTTATTAAGCAATTTAAATTAAGATTAATAATGGGCTTAACATTTTATTCTTTAAAAGATTTAATAATTAAGGTAAATAATATTTAGGGTTTAACTCAGGAATTAGGGCTTTAAAGTTGCTTTTAAATTTTAAAATAATACCTTGTTGACTAGAAAGGTTCAAGTAAATACATAACCTGTGACTATAAAAATAATATTAGCTTTTAACATTTTCTTGCTTTATTATTATTTAAAGAAAAATAGTAAATGGTAATTTGCAAATTAGGGTTTAAGAAATACCACTAATATTTAAATTCATGATAATATGATAAAGAGTTAATTCACTTACTGATTAGATATTTTTTTTATTTTTGAAACTAAACTATTTAATAAATTTTATTTGAATTACGGATAAAAGAAAAGGCATAATTAATAAAGGTTAAAACAATTGAATTTTTATTTTGACAAAAAAAATTATATTATAATTATATTGAATAGAATTTATTTTTGTGAGCATTTTGATATCTTATTTATATTTTTCTGAGCTAAAATGAATTTTATTTATTTCTGCAAAGTTTGAGTTATTTTCTGGATTTTGAATTAGATGGAAAATGCTAAACGTACCGATTCATACCCTAGCCCTAGGGACAGACATGTGGGGCTGTTAACTAGGTCAGCTGCCGCGAGGGCAATGACCAGTCAACAGATGCTGAGGTGGCAGGGACACGTCGCTCTCGCTGGAGAGAACGCTGGCGAGCGACGACGACTATACAGAGCACTAGAGACAGTGATTCAAAGTGTGTTAGAACCGCGACTCGATGCTCATTATGTGAGCATCAACGCCACCACCGATATGTCACCGGAGGAACTTCGGCGAACTCGACTACGGTGGCGGGCTCCGGCCAAAATGCTAGAATAGGCTACAAACAACTGGAAGATGCAATTTATGGGTCCAAGGGTGCGCAATCTCACCCTGAAGCTGATGGTGTGGTCGGCTCCGTCGATTGTCGTCGGAGTAGAGCTACGATTCGCCATTACCGATGATCAGCTGGAGAAGAAATCCATCAAATTCATTTCACTCCGACCTCCCCTTGTTGCAGTACTCCACCAGGATGATCTACGAGGTCAGGCGCATCGATTGAGCTACACCATGGGCTCCCGGATGACCTCAATCGACGACACTATGAGAAACGCTAGTGACAACTCTCAGATGATTGGGAGAGTTTTAGAGGGACGGAGGATAATGGAGAGGGTGGCGAAGGTAGCTAGGGTTCCAGCGCTTCTCCCCGCGTATTTATAGAGCTTGAGGCGGTCGACATCGACGGCACGCCTACGGCGATCGGCCAGGATGCATGACGACGGCGGTGTATGCACTAGCCGTGAATCTTGATGCTTTTGGATCAAAAGGACGCGAGAGTGGTTGGGCATGGTTCTGAGTTTGTCTGCGGCATCCGGGGCATGGTTATCGTCGACGAGATCATGGCCTACTGGCCCCACCGCGCTGTCGCCTGGAGAGAAGAAGACAACGCCTCTGTTCTCCTTCATGTTTTATTTCCATCGACGAAATGGTATGTGGCCTCGGGCTGGGCTGCTTTGGTCGTTGCTGGGCCAACGACGTGGGTTGTTGCGGCATGGACAGGTAAGTCTCCTTTTTCTTTTATCTATTTTCTTTTTCTGTTTAATTTTCTATTTTCTATTTTGTTGTTTGAATTAAAATTTCATTTCTGTTTTGTTTTGCAGGTTTCTAAACTTTTGAATGTTAATAGAACTTGATAAAAATGATTACTGCATAATTATGTTGTTCAAATAAATATTTAAGGTTTGATTAGATTGGTATTTTGTGAGGTTCAATCAAATTTAAAATAGACATGCATTTATGTATTCCTTTTAATTCCTTTTATTATTATTATTATTTCGGAACCAAATTTGTTTAAGTGATTTGAAATTTATAACATTTGCATGATGAACATATGATTAGGGTTTGTTAATGTACTTAACAATATTGATTGTTCATATGTATTTTAAATATGGCTAGAATTTAGAATAATGGTATAATGAAGATGGTTTTATGGTCATGATTTCATGTGTCAGGTTATTTCTAGGGATTTAAGAAGATGGTTGAATAAACTCTATATTTAATAATCTTGCTTGTCAAATTCTAGCTTGAATTACTTAAAATAAATCCTAAGCTCATCATGGTTAATTCACTTGATGTCGGGGGATGACCCCCGGTAGGCCAAGACTATGGCAAATATTCCATGATAAACCATTTGTTTACCGGATTAGAGATTAATCCGGATCCTGCGAGTTAAGTTTAATAATGCTAAACTGGTACAATCTAGTATCCTAGGAGGGGTATGCCGGAGTACGGGGAGTAGGAGAGTTTTAGCTACCAAGGCAAAGATGCCGGAGCACACAGGTAAAGGTACCGGAGATACTGTATAGGCTCAACTGTAGCATGTCGACACTCCAGTCAAAGATTCCCTCAAGGACTAAAGGACAAGATGTGCGAAGCACTTCAGCTTTAATCGAAGCCCTGACTCCAAAGCAGAGGATGACGTAAAAGAAACCGGACGAGGTCATCAGCCTCTGATTCTTAGGTCACCAAAGATGCCATTAGGGTTTCTTCCCTTGTAAGCCACCTCTCCCCTATATAAGGAGAGGAGGGGCACCCCTGCGGGGGACGGTTCAGGGGATAATCGCTCTAGGGTTCGGTAGAAGTTCTCACCTTGTAGTCCGTACCTTCTTCAACCTCGGGCCGTTTTGGCCAAGTTCTTGAGGATCAATACAATCTTGAGTTCAATCTCTCTCTTTTCCTCTTAACCTTCCCCTCACACGGATCCTCAAGCGTACATCCGGCCCCAAGTTAAGCCATCCTATGGCATATGATGTTCTACCACGATGACAGTTGGCGCCCACCGTGGGGCCAGCAGCTGCGCTTGCTGGAGTTCATATCCGGGTGGGTCTCCTCACCGTCTCCGGTGAGCGCGTGGTGTCCGGCCTCGTCCAGCGCCTCGGCTCGCTGGATTTTGTCAATGACAACGCCGGTTGCTTCGCCAACGGCGGGCGCTTCCCCAAGAACGGCCGCATCATCGAGTTCGGCTCGCACCGCGTCTACCTCGGCACTGTGCCGAAGCCCCGGTACCGTCGCTGGTGCTGGTGGCGCCGGATCCACCAAGATCTACAGCTGCCTGCGGAACATGCACCGACCGCCCATTGGTAGCGTCGAGGTGATGATGGCTGATAACCCACAAGTATAGGGGATCGCAGCAGTCTTCGCGGGAAGTAAATCCCAATTTATTGATTCGACACAAGGGGAGACAAAGAATACTTGAAAGCCTTAACAGCGGAGTTGTCAATTCAGCTACACCTGGAAACAGACTTGCTCGCAAGAGTTTATCAGTAGTAACAGTTTTATAGCAGTAGCAGTAGTGAAATAACAGCAGCAGAGTAACAGAGATAGCAGTAGTGATTATAGTAAACAGCAGGATTAAAATACTGTAGGCACGGGGACGGATAACGGGCGTTGCATGGATGAGAGAAACTCATGTAACAATCATAGCAGGGCATTTGCAGATAATAATAAAACGGTGTCTAAGTACAAAGCAATCAATAGGCATGTGTTCCATATATAGTCGTACATGCTCGCAATGAGAAACTTGCACAACATCTTTTGTCCTACCAGCCGGTGGCAGCCGGGCCTCGAGGGATTCTACTGGATATTAAGGTACTCCTTTTAATAGAGTACCGGAGCAAAGCATTAACACTCCGTGAACACATGTGATCCTCACATCACTACCATCCCCTCCGGTTGTCCCGATTTCTGTCACTTCGGGGCCATTGGTTCCGGACAGCGACATGTGTATACAACTTGCAGGTAAGATCATAAACAATGAATATCATGATGAAACAATAACATGTTCAGATCTGAGATCATGACACTCGGGCCCTAGTGACAAGCATTAAGCATAACAAGTTGCAACAATATCATCAAAGTACCAATTACGGACACTAGGCACTATGCCCTAACAATCTTATGCTATTACATGATCAATCTCATCCAATCCCTACCATCCCCTTCAGCCTACAGCGGGGGAATTACTCACACATGGATGGGGGAAACATGGCTGGTTGATGAAGAGGCGTCGGTGGTGATGATGGCGATGATCTCCTCCAATTCCCCGTCCCGGCGGAGTGCCAGAACGGAGACTTCTGGCTCCCGAGACGGAGTTTCGCGATGTGGCGGCGTTCTGGAGGGTTTCTGGCGACTTCGACTTCTCTCCGTGCGTTTTTAGGTCGAAGGCAATAAGTAGTCCGAAGGAGGGCGTCGGGGGCCGACCGAGGCCGCCACACACTAGGGCCGCGCGGGCCCCTCCTGGGCCGCGCCGGCCTAGTGTGTGGGGCCCTCGGGCCCCCACCTGGCTTGCCCTTCTGGCTCCGTGTGGTGACCCTGCATACCACTGCATGTTGTAGTATGCCAGTCGTTGATATAACATTCACGAAGTACCATTCCGCAAATATTACATCCCTCAGAGTAGTACAACAGAACATAGCAGGTCCATAACTCATTCATTTATTATTACAAGCATAATACACATATCGTCTCGGAGCTCCTCTTGGGTCCTAAGAGGGATACTCCTGGGTTCGAGGCGAACCCAACTTAGCTTACAATATAGAAGTCTCATTAAGTTATACATTTATTCTCTCGAGCAGCTAAGTATTAAGAGTTCGGGCTGCTCGGCTACTACTACTACTCGATGCTTCTAGGCTTGATCTCCTCCGGAAGCCTCCCCGGTTCCGTAGACTATGAGGTAGTCTACGCCTTCAATACCTCCAGAGAGGTCTGGTTCTTCATAGCCGATGATCTCGACTCCTTCAGGGTTGTCGTAGTCCTCCTCCAGACGATTCAGACAATCTAAGCAAGGGATTTAAGATTGGGATGAGTATGAGCATACTCAACAAGTTCATTATAGATAAGAGGTGTTGAATGCACTAGCTACGATATTAGACCAGAAAGTCTAATACCAATGCAGGTTTTGATAAACATTTCTTCAAGAGATTGCTTTTATTTCAAAGAGCTATGTCCGTCAGCCTTCACCGGTTTACTAGAACTTCATGGAGCTCCTTTCCGGCCGCGTTCGCAGTTCCATATCCCGGAACAGGGAGTGACAGTCACGGTTCTTTACACTCTGCAGAGGTGTGTTGCTTTACCCATAAGAGATCTTAACCTTGGTGCCAACCGGGCAGCTTTCCCGTCCACACTTCCTTCGGTGTTAGGCCCGGTATAAGGTCTAGCCAATCATGTTCCTCCGCTACCTCGAACACCCACCCTTTGTTGCATGCCCCGACCCTGGGTCCACGCCGGTCCCATTATTCCCGTAGATTTCAGGGTGGACCCCGACCACGACATCAATGCAGGGCTCTACCATACATTCCTACGCCGGTAGCTGCAACCCATCATAGACCACAATACCGTGGGGACTTAAGGCTTCCCCAGCCTACCGCTTGTTCTTCAGGCGACAAGTGTCTACGGACAATGCCGTGGGGACTTAAGGCTTCCCCAGCCTACCGCTCGCCCCCGACAGATACAAGTGTCTACGGTAAAGCGCATCCGTTGATGAACGAGAGGTGGAAACACTTTTGACTACTCCGTCCCACTCCGGATCTTATGGTTAACACGGGTATTACGGCACAAGAATCACTGGACGACATTTGTTTTTTAATCCTAGATGGATATAAACCCTTGCAATGGAACCTCCACCATATCCACACAATCCATGGTTCCATTGCCCACCACATAGTCATATTCATAGTTATGAAAATAGTGGTTTTGGTTTTTATGCAATAGTGATAATCATAGTACTTTGCAAGTAATTTGATAAAGATACTCAAATGGTATGAGCAAGCGATGAACTTGCCTGAACACTGCAAAGTTTTGCAGTTGGATGGTGTGGACTGACCCTGATGACCCACAAGTATAGGGGGTGTATCGTAGTATCTTCGATAAGAAAGAGTGTCGAACCCAACGAGGAGCAGAAGGTGTTGACAAGCAGTTTTGATGAAGGATTCACTGTAAATGCTCACAGACAAGTATTCAGGGGGTTTTGATGTAACAGATGAATAAAGTACGAGTAAGTAAAGTGCGAGAGTAACAATTGCAGCGAGTGGCCCAATCCTTTTTAGCACAAAGGACAAGCCGGTTTGTTTACTTATAATGACCAAACGTTCTCGAGGACACACGGGATTTTAGTCTAGTGCTTTCGCTACATACGGCTAATTAATCTTCATTGTTTTGATAAGTGTTGTGTGGGTGAACCTGTGCTAATGTACCGCCCTTCCTAGGACTAATACATACTTGTGATTATACCCCTTGCAAGCATCCGCAACTACAAGAAAGTAATTAAGATAAATCTAACCACAGCCTTAAACTCTGAGATCCTGCTATCCCTCCTGCATCGATATACCAACGGGGGCTTAGGTTTCTGTCACTCCGGCAACCCCGCAATTGGCAAACAAGTACAAGATGCATTCCCCTAGGCCCATAAAGGTGAAGTGTCGTGTAGTCGACGTTCACACGACACCACTAGAAGAATAACACCACAACTTAAATATCATAACATTGAATATTACTCAACCATACTTCACTACTAACATTTAGACTTCACCCATGTCCTCAAGAACTAAACGAACTACTCACGAGACATCATATGGAACATGATCAGAGGTGATATGATGACAAATAACAATCTGAACATAAACCTTGGTTCAACGATTTCACTCAATAGCATCAATAACAAGTAGAAATCAATACCGGGAGAGTTTCCCCTATCAAACAATCAAGATCAAACCCAAATTGCTACGACGGTGACGATGTCCAGCGGTGGAGACGGCGGTGATGAGGGTGGAGATGATGATGATGGTGATGGAGATGATGTCCAGCTCGATGACGGTGACGATGGCGTCGATTTCCCCCTCCCGGAGGGAATTTCCCCGGCGGATCTCAGCCCGCCGGAGAGCTCTTTTCTCTCTGGTGTTCTCCGCCCCGCAGAGGCGGTCAGAACTCTTCGCGAGGTACCCTCTGTGGCTTAGGTCTTCGGGACGAAGGATTTCGCGAAGAAAAGGAGGCGAGAGGGGCTGTGGGCCCCCCTCCTCACTGGGCGGCGCGGCCAGGCCTTGGGCCGCGCCGGCCCATGGTGTGGGCCCACCTCGGGTCCCCTCGGCTCCTCCTTCTGGCTTCCTTCGTCATCTGGAAAAATAGGATTTTTGGTATAATTTCCATCAGCTGTTGATCTTCCGAAATATTGCATTCTGACGGTGCTTTTTCCAGCAGAATCCTGGCTCCGGTGCTCGATCCTCCAATAATCATGAAACATGCAAAATAGATGAAATAACATAAGTATTATGTCCAAATATGAAATATATCAATGAATAACAGCAAATTATGATACAAAATAGTGATGCAAATTGGACGTATCAACTCCCCCCGAGCTTAGACTTCGCTTGTCCCCAAGCGAAACTGAACTCGGTAAACAGGACCACATGTTTATATAGTGAAGAGTCGATAAATAAAATACGGACAAGAAGCATCATATTCATTCACACAAGACATTCTAGTAAACAACTTCCTCATATAACTCAACTTGAAACAAGTATAAGGTAATCACAACTAAAGGTGCATAAGAAATCATAGTTGGTAATGGCAAACTTCGTTCTTGGTCAGAGAACAATTAACAGGTTATTCTTATCTATTGAGTAGCGCTCTCATGTTAAAGTTTATATTGCACAACTTGCATATTCAATCATAATAGTCTCCTCATGATCATTGATAACTTGCAAAGCTATATTCATTCAGATAAAACTTGTACTAAACAAGGAAGAATAAAAGACATGATATAGCAAATCACAGTATAATGGTTTGATCACAACTACTCAAATGCTTGCTTGAGATGGAGGGAAATAGGTTTACTGACTCAACATAAAGTAAAAGACAGGCCCTTCGCAGAGGGAAGCAGGGATTAAATCATGTGCTAGAGCTTTTTCAGTTTTGAAATCATATAAAGAGAATAAAAGTAATATTTTGAGAGGTGTTTGTTGTTGTCAACGACTGGTAGCGGGTACTCTAACCCCCTTGCCAGACAACCTTCAAAGAGCGGCTCCCATTTTATTTTTATTTTGTGTGGCACTCCTTCCAACCTTTCTTTCACAAACCATGGCTAACCGAATCCTCGGGTGCCTGCCAACAATCTCATACCATGAAGGAGTGCCTTTTTATTTTAGTTTTATTATGATGACACTCCCCCCAACCTTTGCTTACACAAGCCACGGCTAACCGAATCCTTCGGGTGCCGTCCATCAATCACATACCATGGAGGAGTGTCTATTTAGATTAATTTGGGACTGGGAATCCCATTGCCAGCTCTTTTTGCAAAATTATTGGATAAGCGGATGAAGCCACTAGTCCATTGGTAAAGTTGCCCAACAAGATTGAAAGATAAAACACCACATACTTCCTCATGAGCTATAAAACATTGACACAAATAAGAGATAGTAAATTTTCAATTGTTTAAAGGTAGCACACGAAGTATTTACTTGGAATGGCAGAAAATACCATGTAGTAGGTAGATATGGTGGACACAAATGGCATAGGTTTGGGTTAAGGTTTGGATGCACGAGAATTGTTCCCTCTCAGCACAGGTCTTTGGCTAGCAAGGTTAATTAGCAAGCATAAGAGTTGAAGGAAACAAACAAATATACATGTGATAGAAACAATCATGCATCTTCCTTGCAAGCACAAACAGTTTTAACTTCAGAATAATAAGCTATGAGCTAACAAGAAAGAAAGATAATGAAACAACTACATGTATTTCTCTTTTCTACTTAAACCTCAAAGTGTTGTTGCTATTGACCAATGCTAAGTTTGCCAAAACCAAATAGATTTATTCAATGCTCCCAAAGTGATACCAATACTAAAATCAAGATCAATCATATAATAGAGATTACAAACTAAAATAAGATGTGCAATATGTAAATGATAAGACTTCTCATTAATATTCCATAACGATAACTCACACCAAGGGATACATAGACAATCAACCAAAGGAGATATACTTCCAAACTGCAACCCATCTTATATGATAACTTCCCTACTCATGATATGACACTACTTGACAGTAAAAAGTAAAAGGTAGTGATAATGTGATACCGCGGCACTCCCCCAAGCTTGGAACAAACCAAGGGGATGCCAATACCGATGATGAATTACTCCTTCGGCGATGGTGGTGATGAATTCCCGTCATCAGACTTCCAAGGAAGAGGCTCTCCATCAACAAACGACATCTTGGTCTCGGGAATCCTGAAACTAGCAGCATGGCTTATGTGTTTAAACCTGATTTCATACTCACGATTCGATTACGAACGTCATAGAGTTGAGCTTGGAGTTTGTTGGTGGTGTCGTGAAGTGAGAGGATGTCGCCCCATAGCTTTGCAGTTTCCTTCTCTTGCTCAGCAATGAGTTCAGACACAATCTTGTGGAAGATATCCACCTCACGCTCGACCATCTTCTTGTATTTGAAGACCTCTTGTTCTAGCTTCTCCATCCTGTCTTCCAAGCTTCCTTCTCCTTTAGGACCCTGAACATCCTTGATCTGCAGTTCTCCCTCGACGAGCATCAACTCCTTGGGGTGCATCCTCAGCTCCTCCATGTACAAGTTGTCAACATCCTTGCAGGAGCTGTCCTTCGGAGTTTCCGACGAAGACATGATGGCTCTAGATCTGAAGCAATTCCTGGCAGAAACAGCTCGAAACAAAACACGTCGAGAAAACGATATACGGACCTCCAGGGGTCCGGGAGATTATATAGCAAAAATTTCACGACAAAAGGAAAGTACCAGGTCGAACCAGAGTCGGAAAGGGGCGACGAGGCGGCCAGCTCATAGGGCGGCGCGGGCCAAGGCCAGGCCGCGCCGGCCTATGGGGGCACGCCCTCGTGCGTCTCCTCCACTCCATTTCGATCTCGTAATTTTTCATATTTTCCAAAAACAGCAAAAATATTGTTCGGAAAGTAAATTGCGAACTTTTTATTACCAGTACTGTTACCTATTCAAAGTCGAGTTCTGGCGGACTGTCAATTTGTCCTTTGATGAAAGCCTCCGGTGTTTCCACTCGAATAATATCAACATCAGCATTATAAGAATCACCTGAGATATAATGCTTGAGTCTTTGTCCATTCACCACTTGCGTGGCATTTCCTTGGAGAGAGCTAATTTTAATTGCTCCTGAACGATACACCTCCTCAACAACATATGGTCCTTCCCACTTCGAGAGTAATTTCCCTGCAAAGAATCTGAGACGAGACCGATACAATAGGACTTTATCCCCAATATTAAATTCTCTTTTGATAATCCTTCTATCATGCCATTTCTTAACTTTCTCTTTAAAGAGTTTAGCATTTTCATAGGCTTCACTTCTCCATTCATCTAAAGAACTTAATTGCAACAACCTCTTATTACCGGCAAGTTTAGGATCTTTATTTAATTCTCTAACAGCCCAATAAGCTTTGTGCTCTAGTTCTAAAGGTAAATGACAAGCTTTCCCATAAACCATTTTATAAGGTGACATTCCCATGGGATTTTTATAAGCAGTTCTATAAGCCCATAGTGCATCCTTCAATTTACTAGCCCAGTTCTTTCTAGTTTTATTAACAGTCTTTTCCAAGATAGATTTAATCTCTCTATTTGATAATTCTACTTGCCCACTAGTTTGAGGATGATAAGCGGAAGCAATTCTATGATTAATACCATATTTAGCAAGAGTTTTTCTAAAACCACCATGAATAAAATGAGACCCTCCATCAGTCATAATAAATCTAGGAACTCCAAATCTAGGAAAAATAATATCTAAAAGCATTCTTAAAGAGGTCTCACCATCAGCACTTTTTGTAGGTATGGCTTCCACCCATTTAGTAACATAATCAACAGCAACAAGTATATGAGTGTTACCTTCTGAAGAGGGAAAAGGTCCCATGAAGTCAAATCCCCAACAATCGAACGGTTCAATAACAAGAGTATAATTCATAGGCATTTCATTGCGTCTGGAGATATTACCAACCCTTTGGCATTCATCACAAGATAAAATAAACTTTCTTGCATCTTTGAAGAGAGTTGGCCAATAAAAACCTGATTGCAGAACCTTTTGCGCGGTTCTTTCTCCAGCGTGATGTCCTCCATAAGCACTACCATGACATTTACTCAATATCTTTTGTTGTTCATATTCGGGAACACATCTTCGCAGAATACCATCCACTCCTTCTTTATATAAGTGTGGGTCATCCCAGAAATAATGCCTCAAGTCATAAAAGAATTTCCTCCTTTGCTGAGCTGAAAAGGTTGGAGGCAAGTACTTGGAAACAATAAAGTTAGCATAATCAGCATACCAAGGACTGTCTCGTGAGCTCACCTTTATTGCAGTCAATTGTTCATTTGGAAAACTATCATTAACAGGAACAGGATCATAAGCAATATTTTCCAATCTAGACAAATTATCAGCAACAGGATTATCAGCACCTTTCCTATCTACAATATGTAAATCAAATTCTTGCAATAGAAGTACCCATCTAATAAGCCTTGGCTTAGCATCTTTATTTTGCATAAGGTACTGATTGCAGCATGATCAGTATGAATAGTAACTTTTGAATCAACAATATAAGATCTAAACTTATCACAAGCAAAAACTACAGCTAGCAATTCCTTTTCAGTAGTAGCATAATTTCTTTGAGCAGCATCAAGAGTTTTACTAGCATAATGAATAACATTCAATTTTTTATTTACTCGTTGTCCAAGAACAGTGCCTACAGCAAAATCACTAGCATCACACATAATTTCAAATGGTAAATTCCAATCAGGGGGTTCAACTATAGGAGCAGTTGTTAAGGCTTTCTTTAGAGTTTCAAAAGCTTCCTTACAATCATCATCAAAAACAAAAGGTACATCTTTTTGAAGAAGATTAGTAAGAGGCTTTGAAATCTTGGAGAAATCTTTAATAAACCTCCTATAAAACCCAGCATGACCAAGAACACTACGAATACCTTTAACATCCCTAGGATAGGGCATCTTCTCAATTGCTTCAACTTTAGCTCTATCAACTTCAATACCTCTCTCGGAAATTTTATGTCCCAATACAATTCCTTCATTAACCATAAAGTGGCATTTCTCCCAATTAAGAACAAGGTTAGTTTCTTCACATCTCTGCAAAACTTTATCAAGGTTCCGCAAGCAATTATCAAAAGAATTCCCATAGACAGAAAAATCGTCCATGAATACCTCTACAATACTCTCGCAAAAGCCATGAAAAATAGCAGACATGCATCTTTGAAAAGTAGCAGGAGCATTACATAAACCAAAAGGCATACGTCTATAAGCATAAGTTCCATAGGGACAAGTGAAAGTGGTTTTCTCTTGATCCTTAGTTTTAACAGCAATTTGTGAAAACCCAGAATAACCATCAAGAAAACAAAAATGAGTATTTTTAGATAACCTTTCTAACATTTGATCAATAAAAGGCAAAGGGTAATGATCTTTTTTAGTAACCTTATTAAGTTTTCGATAATCAATGCACATTCTATACCCTACAACTACTCTTTGAGGTATGAGCTCATCATTATCGTTAGGCACAACAGTCATTCCTCCTTTCTTAGGAACACAATGCACAGGACTAACCCATCTACTATCAGCAATAGGATATATAATACCAGCTTCAAGAAGTCTCAATACCTCATTTCTTACCACGTCCTTCATCTTAGGAATTAGACGACGCTGAGGTTCAACAACAGGCTTTGCATCATCTTCCATATTAATGGCGTGTTGGCAAATAGTAGGAGAAATCCCCTTCAAGTCATCAAGAGTGTATCCAATAGCTCCTCGGTGCTTCTTCAATATTTCCAATAACCTTTCTTCTTCAAACTCTGTAAGCTTAGAACTAATAATAACAGGATATATTTTCTTATCATCAATATAAGATTATCTGGCAAAGGTTTTAAATCAAAGACATGATCTTCCTTTGGTGGTGGTGTTGTACCCAGATCTTCCACCGGTAAATCGTGCTTAAGAATAGGTTGGCGAAGAAAAATTTCATCAATCTCATCTCTTTCTTTCCTAAAAACTTCACTCTCGCTATTCTCCAAATGTTGCTGCAAAGAATTATTAGGAACAAGAACAATAGATGCGCACTGTTCCATTTTAAAATCATTATTAGGCAAATCAGCTTTATAAGGAGTTTTGGTAAATTTAGAGAAGTTAAACTCATAAGATTCACCAGCAAATTTAGTCAAAATTTTCTATTTCTTGCAATCTATAATAGCTCCACAAGTATTTAGAAAAGGTCTACCAAAAATGATAGGACAATAATCACTAGCAGCAGAACCAAGTACCAAAAAGTCAGCAGGGTATTTAATCTTACCACATAGAACTTCCACATCTCGAACAATACCAATTGGAGCGATAGTTTCTCTATTAGCCAGCTGAATAACCACATCAATATCTTCAAGTTCACAAGAACCAATTTCGTGCATAATCTCCGTGTAAAGCTCATAAGGAATAGCACTAATACTTGCACCAATATCACATAAACCATAATAGCAATGATCACCAATTCTAACAGATAGCATAGGAACACTAGCTTGCTTGGGTTTATTAGGATGTGAAACAATGTTAGAAGCATCTTCACAGAAAATAATATGACCTTCCTCCAAATTTTCATTCACAAGATCTTTAACTATTGCAATAGCAGGTTCAACTTTTATTTGTTCTTCAGGTTCTATAGGTTTCTTTTCACTTTTATGAACCGCACTATTTATAACAGAGTATTCCTTCATTTTAGCAGGGAAAGGAGTTTTTTCAATATAAGCTTCAGGAATAACATGATCAACAGTTTCAACTACAACGCATTTATTAATAGATGAATCAATTTTATCTTTATACGGTTCATGATACTTATCAAAATTCTTCTTATGCAATTCATAATGAGAGGCAAAAGCTTTATAAAGATTTGCAGCAACTTGAGAATCAAGACCATAAGTAGCACTCATATTACGAAATTTATCAGTATCCATAAAAACTTCAATGCATTTATAATCATAATTTATACCTGATTCTCTATCTTTGTCATTCTCCCATCCTTCAGTATTTTCCTGGATCCGATTAAGAAGGTCCCTTTTAAACTCTTCCTTGTTGCGCGTGAATGATCCAGAACAAGAAGTATCCAGCAAGGTCTTGTCTTCAAAAGAAAGTCTTGCATAGAAATTATCAATAATAACATTACCAGGAAGCTCATGAATGGGGCATTTGAGCATTAAAGACTTCAATCTCCCCCACGCTTGGGCAATAATCTCTCCATCATGAGGCCAAAAATTATATATGCGATTCCGATCCTTGTGAATTTCACTTGGAGGATAGAACTTAGAATAAAACCGGGGCACAATATCATTCCATTCAAGAGAATCCCCATTATCCAGTAATTTATACCAATGCGCCGCTTTACCAGACAGCGATATAGAGAATAGTTTCTTCCTCACTTCATCCATAGCAATACCTGCACCCTTGAATAAACCGCATAATTCATGCAAGAACAGTAAATGATCTCCAGGATGGACAGTTCCATCCCCTGTGTAACGGTTACCCACTATGCGTTCAATAATTTTCATAGGTATTTTGTATGGTATCTCTTCCTCACCTGGCGCCTCATCCACTACCTTTGCAGTAGTAGCAGATTTCCCAAATAAACATTCAAAAGGAGATCTCTCCATAATGAATTATGGCAGCAGGTAGAAATGAAATCAGCACAAACAGTAGAAGTTTCCCTTACCAATTCCACTTACCAATAGCGCTTAGCTCCCCGGCAACGGCGCCAGAAAATAGTCTTGATGACCCACAAGTATAGGGGGTGTATCGTAGTATCTTCGATAAGAAAGAGTGTCGAACCCAACGAGGAGCAGAAGGTGTTGACAAGTAGTTTCGATGAAGGATTCACTGTAAATGCTCACAGACAAGTATTCAGGGGGTTTTGATGTAACAGATGAATAAAGTACGAGTAAGTAAAGTGCGAGAGTAACAATTACAGCGAGTGGCCCAATCCTTTTTAGCACAAAGGACAAGCCGGTTTGTTTACTTATAATGACCAAACGTTCTCGAGGACACACGGGATTTTAGTCTAGTGCTTTCGCTACATACGGCTAATTAATCTTCATTGTTTTGATAAGTGTTGTGTGGGTGAACCTGTGCTAATGTACCGCCCTTCCTAGGACTAATACATACTTGTGATTATACCCCTTGCAAGCATCCGCAACTACAAGAAAGTAATTAAGATAAATCTAACCACAGCCTTAAACTCTGAGATCCTGCTATCCCTCCTGCATCGATATACCAACGGGGGCTTAGGTTTCTGTCACTCCGGCAACCCCGCAATTGGCAAACGAGTACAAGATGCATTCCCCTAGGCCCATAAAGGTGAAGTGTCGTGTAGTCGACGTTCACACGACACCACTAGAAGAATAACACCACAACTTAAATATCATAACATTGAATATTACTCAACCATACTTCACTACTAACATTTAGACTTCACCCATGTCCTCAAGAACTAAACGAACTACTCACGAGACATCATATGGAACATGATCAGAGGTGATATGATGACAAATAACAATCTGAACATAAACCTTGGTTCAACGATTTCACTCAATAGCATCAATAACAAGTAGAAATCAATACCGGGAGAGTTTCCCCTATCAAACAATCAAGATCAAACCCAAATTGCTACGACGGTGACGATGTCCAGCGGTGGAGACGGCGGTGATGAGGGTGGAGATGATGATGATGGTGATGGAGATGATGTCCAGCTCGATGACGGTGACGATGGCGTCGATTTCCCCCTTCCGGAGGGAATTTCCCCGGCGGATCTCAGCCCGCCGGAGAGCTCTTTTCTCTCTGGTGTTCTCCGCCCCGCAGAGGCGGCTGTAACTCTTCGCGAGGTACCCTCTGTGGCTTAGGTCTTCGGGACGAAGGATTTCGCGAAGAAAAGGAGGCGGGAGGGGCTGTGGGCCCCCTCCTCACTGGGCGGCACGGCCAGGCCTTGGGCCGCGCCGGCCCATGGTGTGGGCCCACCTCGGGTCCCCTCGGCTCCCCCTTCTGGCTTCCTTCGTCATTTGGAAAAATAGGATTTTTGGTATATTTTCCATCAGCTGTTGATCTTCCGAAATATTGCATTCTGACGGTGCTTTTTCCAGCAGAATCCTGGCTCCGGTGCTCGATCCTCCAATAATCATGAAACATGCAAAATAGATGAAATAACATAAGTATTATGTCCAAATATGAAATATATCAATGAATAACAGCAAATTATGATACAAAATAGTGATGCAAATTGGACGTATCAGACCCTTGTCCTCTGTTTCTGAAAAATAGCATCATTGTCCGATAAGGGCAATGGTTAAAGAAGTAATTATGCATGATTCAGCTTTTAGGGTTGTTTCCCCCCTTCCGGTGTTTTTATCATTTCATGTGAGAGGTAAATACTAAGAATGATTTAGGGATACTTTGTTTAGGGTAAAATACTACCTTGAAATGTTGTCAAGGTGTTTTTAAAGTCCCAAAGCATTTATGGACTTATTTTCATTATTGAAAACATAAGGTGTGATTTAAATGATTATTTTAATCATCAAATTTGGACTTAATCTTGTTTGTCTCCAAAAATTCCTTTTCATATTTTATTATGATAGAGAATTTTATCTTGAGTAGTTTTCATATTTTTAATTATTTTTTTAGAGCTATTTATCATTTTCTATGCATTTTCAAAGTTTCTGTTTTAATTGGAATTGTGAAAAGTCTAAAATGCCCCTGGGCCCACTTGTCAGGGTGGCCCAACGGTTTAACCCTAACCCGAGCCGCTCGTCTGGCTCGGTCGGACGCACCCGTCCCCTTCCTCTCGCGCACGCGCTAACCCTAACCCCTCTGAGCTCTGGCGACTCCCGCGTCGCCGCCGCCTTCGCCGATTTTCTCCGGCCAACTCCGGCCATCGCCGGCGGTGAGATAGGGCGCATCTGAACCGCCGTTCGACGGCGCTTCAGATCCACCGCGTCGATTTGTTCCTCGTCGCCTCTTCGTTTCGCCCCCAACCCCTCTGCTCGCCAGGCCGTGGTGATCTGTGGCGGGTCGTCGCCCGCCGACGACCCTGGCGCCGTGGCGCGGCCGTGTGCCTCGCCGTGGTGGTTGCGCTGGAGCCGCTGTGCTCGGCGAACGGCTGGCTTGGCCATGGCTTGGCACTGCCGTGGCCAGGCTGTGCCGCCGTGCCGCCACGGTGACGCCGTAGTGCTCTGCTCCAGGTATGTTCGCCTCCGTCTTCTTCCTTCTCTCCTCCTCCTCTTTGTCTAGCTCTGGCTACTGGCCTTGCTTCCCCTAGTGGAGATGCTGGCCATGCCGTGATGCTGCTGATGTGCCATGCTAGGGCTTGGTATGCTACTGCGCTACTGCTGCTGTGCTATGATGTTGCCATGAATCCAAGCTGTTGTGCTGTGCTACTGCTATGCGTATGCTGCTGTTGTGCATCTGCCATGGATCCTAGCTGCTGTGCTGTGCTGTTCTGCTCTATAACTTGTTGTTGCAACTCATGAGCTCTTGCTCATGAGCATGATGTGTTGCTATGCTTATTTAACTATTCCTGCTGTTGCTATATGACTCCTGCCTCTCCTGTGTATGCAATTCCTTGCCCCTGGCCTGATGACTGTGTGTCATCCTTGCAATTTGCAAGAGCTAGTGCTTCAGTTGTGCTATTCTCTGTGCTATAATTCCTGGGACTGCCCATTGGGCATTGTTGTTGGCTGAACAGCACCATCCAGTGATGGTGTGCTTCTGGATACAATTGTATTTATCTCATTAGCTTATCTGTGATGCAATTCATTAAGAAATGTGACTGTTTAATTAATATAGTCATGGAGTTGATGCTAGAGTTGGTTCTAGCATGCTGTAGCATGCTTTAGCAAGCTTCTGATGATCTTATGATCATCAGTTGCTTGTAAAAGCTGCTCTTTGGTGTATGTGCCTCACTGCTGCTCAATCTGTGCTGTGTGTGTGTCACACAGACTTGTTCTGGTGTGTGCTGGTGCTTGCTCAAGCATCTGTTGTTGCTTGCAGTGATCTTCTGGATCATGTGCAAGTGTTCCAGTTACTGGTGATTTGTGAATTTCATTTATCTGTATAGCTTGTCCTTGTTTATTGGATAAATGAGATGAACTGCTTGCAGTGATGACTCTTATGGATGATTTTGATATAGCTAGAGGGATGCCAACATCTGTTGGGTACCCTAGCTCATGCTGAACCCACTTGGGTGATGATGTGAGGGCTGGAAATGTTGGTTGTGGGTTGAGGTGGCCATGTGCCCATTTGGTGCTGTCATGGTAGCTCCCCCCTTCTCTGTGGCTTGCTGTGATGAATAGATGCTCACTGGTTGATCCAAATCTGGACTTCCAGTGGCTCTTTGCTGTTGAGAAAATATCTAGACAAGAATTTGTCTATAGTCTGATGGCCTAGCTAGCTGTAGGTGTTAAGTGTGTAGGGCTAGGCTAGCTGTGATTTCATTCTATGCTGGATTTCTTTAGTTGTGCACTGATTTGCATAACTGATGTTCCCTGTGGATGATTTCCTATTGGCCATACCCTTATTTGCTTGCACCATATGGCTGTGTAGCCAGGTGATGACACAAACAGGGTTCTACCCTTTTCTGTTGCTGTGATGGATGCGTGTGCTTGATTAGTATGAGCAAAACCTTGCTTGCTCATGATTTACTGGTATACCTCACTCCAGCTCCTAGAATTGAGTGTTGGTGTAGAGGATTGCTTCAGTGATTGCTTGATTTGCTTGTCCAGCTCCTCCTAGCAAGCTTGTGGTGCTGGATTTAAATGTTGTGGTTGTTTGAGCAGGTTGAACAGCAGTGGCTGTTCCTCCTGTTCTTGAGTTCTTGGTTTTCTGATGAACTTACCCAGTGCAATCCTGTCGATGGAATGACTAGGGTTTACTGTGGAGGCTTTATATGATCTCCTTCTCCTTCTCTGGCCGACAACAAGGCCTGGCAGCCTGTTGGTGACTCACCAGCTGTGTGTGTGTGCTGTGCTTCATGCACACAGCCCTATGAGCAGGCTGTGTGTGTGTGTAGCTTGATACTATGCACTTGGCTTGGGGTCTTGGTTGTGAGATGGATCAGCTCGGCAGCTTTGGTCATATCCTCTCCTGATTCATTATTTTTGCTAACCTGCCAAGTGGCAATGCCACTTGGCATAATCCTTGGTTTTGTTGTGTTTGTGTGCAGGGAGCAAAGTGATGATCCAATGATCATGAAGATCATCAAGTACAAGACTAAATGAAGTTTAGCTTGTAGTGTTAGGATAGATCATTGAATTGTAATTTCCTTTTCTTTTCTTTTTCTATTTTTTTGTCCAATTCTTTTAATATGTTGTAATATTCCTTTATTTCATTTGTGAATAATGTAAAGACATTGTATAATGTGTGTTAATCAATAAAGCTCAAGTTTTTCTCTAATGAGCTTGTCTTCTTATTTGTATTGTTCATAATGTATATTATTTATATTTGACTAGATGAATTTCCTCATAATTGAACTATGGTTATTTATTTAATGTTTGAATTTGAAATTCAAATTCAAATTTGGTTTGAATTCAATCATACAACTTAATTTAGAATTCAATCATGCAACTTAAGATTGTGATGCATCTTCTCTTCTCTCTTCTCAAATCCCTAATCTAGTTAAGTAAGAACAAGTTCATCGCACTCTCGAAACCCTAACCCTGTAGGATGTCGAGAGAGAAACCTGTTCCCTTCGATTTAGTTTTGTTTTAAAAGCGCGAAATTTCCCCGTAATTTACAATGCAATGCACATCCCTTTCTAAAATCTACCCCTCGATTGTCTCTAAACCTGGGACATTACAGCCTTTCCCCCTTAAAGAAAACTTCGTCCCGAAGTTGTGGTTGTAATACCTGAAGAGTTCGGGGTATGTTTTCCTCAGGTCTTCTTCCTTTTCCCAGGTGGCTTCCCTCTCGGGATGATGCTTCCATTGTATCTTGCAGTACTTTATAGCTCGATTTCTGAGTTGTTTCCAGTTCTCCTCGAGAATCTTCGCTGGCTTCTCGATGTAAGTCAAATCTGGTTGTAACTCGAGCTCTTCATGTGATACTGGTTCATCTGGGGTCTTTAAACACTTTCTGAGTTGCGACACATGGAATACGTTGTGAACCTGAGATAACCTTCCCGGTAGTTCCAATTCAAAGGCTAACCCTCGGTTTTGACTCAGAATCTTGAAAGGTCCGATGTACCTAGGGCTTAACTTTCCCTTTACTCCAAATCTCTGAAGTCCTTTCATCGGGCTCACTTTGAGATATACCATGTCTCCAACTTGTGGCTCCCATGTCCTTCTCTTCTGATCGGCATAACTTTTCTGTCGGCTTTGGGCGATCTTGAGCCTATCTCTTATAATGTCAATAATTTGTTGCTTTTCCTTGACATAATCAGGATTGAACTCTTTGCTTGCTCCAGCTTCATACCAGCATATAGGTGATCTACACTTTCTTCCATACAGAGCTTCGAACGGTGCCATCTTGATGCTGCTTTGGTAGCTGTTATTGTATGAAAACTCTGCTAATGGCAAGTGCTCCTCCCATGATCCTCCGAAGTCTAGGGCACAAGCCCTAAGCATATCCTCTAAGATCTGGTTAGTTCTCTCGGTTTGTCCACCTGTCTGGGGATGATAGGCGGTACTATAGTCCAACTTGGATCCTAAAGCTTCGTGTAGTTGCTTCCAAAATGCTGACGTGAACACGGATCCTCGATCCAACACGATCTTCTTGGGCACTCCGTGTTTACTCACGATCTCTTTGATGTAAAGATCGATGAGTTTCTCTCCTTTATCCTGCTGGTTCACCGCTAAGAAGTGTGCACTTTTCGTCAACCGGTCCACGATTACCCATATCATGTCCTTCTTTTTATTGGTCATGGGTAGTCCGGTGATGAAATCCATCCCTATCTCCTCCCATTTCCATTCTGGAATGGGTAAAGGTTGTAACTTTCCTGCCGGACTCTGGTGTTCAGCTTTCACCCTTTGGCAGGTATGGCATTCCACCACATATTGTGCTATTTCTCTCTTCATATTGTTCCACCAGAATAGCTCCTTTAGATCCATGTACATCTTTGTACTTCCCGGATGAATGGAGTATGGTGTTTGATGGGCTTCACGGAGTATTACTTCCTTGATTTCAGCAATATCCGGAACACAAATCCTCTTCTGTAACCATAATGATCCCGATTCTCCTCGGTGAAATTCTGATGGTCTTCCCTCATCTATCCTTCTCATCTCCTCTACGATGAATGGATCATCCAACTGACCCATCATTATTTCATTCTTTAGGTTAACATTTAGCTCATTAGCTACTTGTAAAGCCGATAGTCCTTCATGAGCTTCCTTCTCCCAAAGTTGTATTTGGGCTTGGCTTATTTCCTTCCTCAATTCGGGTGATATCTCTTGTTCCACTCCTCTGGTGCTCTTCCTACTCAAGGCATCTGCTACAACATTGGCCTTTCATGGAGTATAATTGATGGTCAAATCGTAATCCTTGACCAGTTCAAGCTATCTTTTCTGCCTCATATTGAGTTCCTTCTGAGTGAAGAAGTATTTGAGACTCTTGTGATCCGTATAGAGCTCACACTTGGCTCCATAGAGAAAATGTCTCCATGTTTTAAGTGCAAATACAACTGCTGCTAATTCCATGTCATGTGTTGGATAGTTCACTTCATGAGGTCTGAGTTGCCTCGATCCATAAGATATTACCTTCCGATCTTGCATGAGTACGCAACCCAATCCATGCTTGGATGCGTCACAGTACACGGTGTAATCCTTGCCAACTTCAGGAACTGCTAACACCGGTGCCGTGGTGAGTTTCTCCTTCAGAGTTTGAAAACTCTTCTCACACTCCTCTGACCACACGAATGGTGTGTTCTTTCTTAACAGCTTTGTCATTGGTCCTGCTATCTTGGAGAATCCTTCAATGAATCTCCGATAATATCCTGCCATTCCTAGGAATCCTCGGATTTCCTTGACAGTCTTGGGTGCTTCCCATTCTAGAACTGCTGCTACCTTGCTCGGGTTAACAGCTATTCCATCTTTGCTAATGACATGACCAAGAAATTGCACTTGATCCAACCAAAATTCACACTTGCTAAACTTGGCATAGAGTTGATGTTCTCGTAGTGTTTGCAACACTAACCTCAGATGTTCAGCATGTTCGGCCTTGTCTTTGGAATAGATCAAGATATCATCAATGAATACGATGACAAACTTATCTAGATATGGCATGAAAATCTTATTCATGAGATTCATGAAAATTGCTGGGGCATTGGTTAATCCAAAAGGCACTACAAGGTATTCATGATGTCCATACCTTGAAACAAAGGCAGTTTTCGGAACGTCTTCCTTCTTGATCTTTATCTGGTGATAACCGGATCTTAGATCAATTTTGGAAAAGACTCCCGCGCCTCTAACTTGATCGAATCGATCTTGTATTCTTGGAAGTGGATACTTGTTCTTGATTGTCACATTGTTCAAATTCCTGTAGTCTCCGCACATCCTTCTACCACCATCTCTTTTATCCACGAAGATCACGGGTGATCCCCATGGTGACACACTTTCTTGTATAAATCCTTGCTGTTCCAAGTCATCCAATTGCTCCTTAAGTTCTTTCAACTCCTTAGGCCCCATTTTATATGGTGCTTTTGCAATCGGAGCTGTTCCTGGAATTAGGTCGATAGTGAATTCTATCTCCCTATCTGGTGGCATTCTAGGTAATTCCTTAGGAAACACATCCTGGAATTCATTTACTACAGCTATATCTTCCAATTTCACCTCCTTCATGCTGTTCAGCTGTAGCTCGACCTCGATCTGGGTATGCTTGTCTCCTTGGTAGATCATTCTACTTCCATCGGGGCTTTTCAAAGATACAGTCTTGTTCACACAGTCGATCAATGCTCCGTTAGCTTCTAACCAGTTCATACCAAGAATGACATCAATGTCCTTCATCGGTAAAATGAACAGGTCTGCGTCAAACTCGCATTTATTGATCATGATGACTTGTTTTTGTTTGGTATGGGTTACTACTATCGTTCCCCCCGAAGAAAGTATGGTTATGGGTGTATCTAACTTAGTGCAACTAATCTCATGTTTGATGATGAATTGCTGAAAAATGAATGATGTAGTTGCACCAGTATCAAAAAGTACTTTGCCAGGATGAGTGAGTATCTGGAGCGTACCTATCACTGCCTGATCGGAGTTAACCACCTCCTCCAGGCTGGTGCAGTTCAATTTGCCGAAGGGTTTCTTGTTCTTCCAATTCCCTCTGTTGTTTCCTCCACGGCTTCCTCCTCCTCTTGACTGACCTCCTCCAGTATTTCTCTTGGGGCAGTCCTTCAGCATGTGCCCCTCCTGGCGACAACCAAAGCATATTATCCTTGGCTTCTTGCAATCCTTGGCAAAATGCCCTGGAAGTCCACAGCTTCGGCAAGTCACTTGATTTGCAGTCTGAAACGCTTGGTTCCTTCTGCTACTGTAGTAGTTGCTGTTGTTGTTGTTGTTGTTGTTGTTGTTGTTGTTGTACCTTGGCTTGAAACTCAAGCTAGTATTGGGCTTGTTACTGACAAACCTCTTAGGCTCAAACTTGGCCTTCTTCCTCTTCTCCTCTTGCAGCTGTTTAAAGTCATCTTCAAGAGTGATGGCTGCATCCACCAACTCTTGGAACTCAGTCGCTCTCATCATACGGAGCTGTACCTTGAACTGGGGACTTAACCCCCGCAAGAACCTCTTCTTTTTCTTGTCCTCGGTGTTGACTTCTTCAACAGCGTACCGGGACAGCTTTGAGAATTCCCTGACATAAATCAGGATGGCCTTATCCTTCTGCTCGAGACTTTCGAATTCTCGACGATTCAGTTCCACAATGCTTTCAGGGACATTGGATTCCCTGAACTTCCTCGCAAACTCCTCCCAAGTAAACACTTTTCCAGCCGGATAAACGGCTACGATGTTGTCCCACCATGATGCGGCAGGTCCACACAACAAGTGTGTAGCATAACAAACCTTCTCCTGGTCGTTGCAACCAACAGTATTGAGCTTTCGCTCGGTGTCCATAAGCCAATCCTCCGCGTCCATTGGCTCGGGCGCGTATGCGAAAGATATCGGCTTAGTGTTCTGGAAGTCTGATAAAGTGACTCCCTGATTCTCGGGTCTCTCTACCCGGTTCTGTTGCAGCAGCTCCTGGAAGAATTTATTCTGCTGCTCCAACGTGATACGTTGCCTCTCTTCCATCATCTGCATATACTGAACGAAGTTCTGCTGCGTCATGGGTGGTGGTGGTGGAAACTGATTCCTGGCTGCTTCATCAGCCTCTTCCTTCTGTTTCGCCTCGCGCTCCATGCGCTGTGCTTCCGTCTCCTCTCCTACCGGTCCCGACATAACCCCCTAGTTCTGCAACACAAGATGATACTCATAATTACTCCATGCGCAAGTTTTCTGAGCTCAACTTTGTGCACAGAACTAGTCACGCAATGGAAATCAAGAAGCAAATCCAAATCATACAAAACATATACCATGTATATACATACTTAAGTGGTCTTATTACAATACTCAAGTCGAGGTGAGTATGCAAACTCACTTATTAAAGTATATGTACAAATTTCTACAATTATTACACACTACAATACACGTGGTACTTGTGTATTGTAGTCCCGCCTTCCTTGGTGGACTCTAGTCGATCTTCACTCCCGGTACATCCCAGGCTTCCATCCGGTCGAACGTGTCGTCCTCCTGACAGAACCTGGAACATAAGGTCTCCCCGTCGGCTGGTAGTCAGAATCAGATGATGATCCTAAGGAGAAATCAGTGTTCACAAACTGGTCATTAAGTGCATCATAGTCCACCCATTGGGTGTACTCCCCTGTAGCTCCACCATAGGTGTTTCCAACATTCGTATCCGACTCAACCTGTGTCGGATACCCTCCAACTTCTTCTCCATTCCACGGATACCTCTGGTTCTGGGTTGTGGCGTCCTCATTCATCTCTCCGTCATAATACACTGAAGTACTATGAGTTCCAGTATCAGACCCCCAACGCCAACCTGTGGAGTTTTCTATAGGAGTCTCGGAACGCTGATTGTTTCCGGATTCCTCTCCACCCTCATATCCCCTATAGGAACTACTGAGATAGTTCCCAGGTGTAACGGGTGTAGTTTCACGCTCAAGAGGATCAATACTAATGTAGTCACCAGCTGAATAAACTGGTGTGTGAACCACATCCTCCATGGTTTCCTTCCCCTTGGTCTCCTCCTTGGGTTCAGTGAACTCCTCTAGCATTGTATCAATTGCTCCCGTCAAATGACGGTTCAACTGAAAGAACAATGATAGTAAGTTGCGGCTATTGTCCATGTATTTTGCAGCTTCTGCTGGTTTGCGTTTTGCATATTTGAAGTGGTTGAGCATGGGATCATCTTCCTCCTCCATATGAGGAATGTGGGTGAATTCGGAACCCATAAGCTCTTTCGTCTTATGCTCCCAAATATCGGTTATGGCTCTCATAACGGCTATATGGTAGGTTGTGTTGATAGTTCTGGCTTCACCTGCTGGCATTACTACGCTCATTCCCAAAGATTCGGGAAGTCATAGCCCTACCCTACACTTTGCCAATACAGTACCATCATAGTACATGTATTTCTTTACTTGGATCTGGGGATCACACCCAAATTCAAGTAACATCGCGCGTAGAATATCTGCAAGTCCTCCTTCATATTCACTCAGTGTGGAATCCATCACTTTCACGTTTCGTCCCGGACGTGAACTTGCCATTGTTGGCTGTAGAAATAGAAAGAATATAAGATTAGTAATAATGCATCATAATAGAGATAATAAAGAATTATCGCACTAAAAGATATGATTGTTGTATTCTCAATTGAATATACACCATATTTTTAGAGAATTCTTTACTAGTCCTATTTGACTCCTAACGTTCGGTCCCATTTACTAGGTTCCAACCTAAGGTCAAAGCTTTTGCTCTGATACCAACTGTGGTGACCCTGCATACCACTGCATGTTGTAGTATGCCAGTCGTTGATATAACATTCACGAAGTACCATTCCGCAAATATTACATCCCTCAGAGTAGTACAACAGAACATAGCAGGTCCATAACTCATTCATTTATTATTACAAGCATAATACACATATCGTCTCGGAGCTCCTCTTGGGTCCTAAGAGGGATACTCCTGGGTTCGAGGCGAACCCAACTTAGCTTACAATATAGAAGTCTCATTAATTTATACATTTATTCTCTCGAGCAGCTAAGTATTAAGAGTTCGGGCTGCTCGGCTGCTACTACTACTCGATGCTTCTAGGCTTGATCTCCTCCGGAAGCCTCCCCGGTTCCGTAGACTATGAGGTAGTCTACGCCTTCAATACCTCCAGAGAGGTCTGGTTCTTCATAGCCGATGATCTCGGCTCCTTCAGGGTTGTCGTAGTCCAATCCTGCATTTATCTGCATAATCTAAGCAAGGGATTTAAGATTGGGATGAGTACGAGCGTACTCAACAAGTTCATTATAGATAAGAGGTGTTTAATGCACTAGCTACGATATTAGACCAGAAAGTCTAATACCAATGCAGGTTTTGATAAACATTTCTTCAAGAGATTGCTTTTATTTCAAAGAGCTATGTCCATCAGCCTTCACCGGTTTACTAGAACTTCATGGAGCTCCTTTCCGGCCGCGTTCGCAGTTCCATATCCCGGAACAGGGAGTGACAGTCACGGTTCTTTACACTCTGCAGAGGTGTGTTGCTTTACCCATAAGAGATCTTAACCTTGGTGCCAACCGGGCAGCTTTCCCGTCCACACTTCCTTCGGTGTGAGGCCCGGTATAAGGTCTAGCCAATCATGTTCCTCCGCTACCTCGAACACCCACCCTTTGTTGCATGCCCCGACCCTGGGTCCATGCCGGTCCCATTATTCCCGTAGATTTCAGGGTGGACCCCGACCACGACATCAATGCAGGGCTCTACCATACATTCCTACGCCGGTAGCTGCAACCCATCATAGACCACAATACCGTGGGGACTTAAGGCTTCCCCAGCCTACCGCTTGTTCTTCGGGCGACAAGTGTCTACGGACAATGCCGTGGGGACTTAAGGCTTCCCCAGCCTACCGCTCGCCCCCGACAGATACAAGTGTCTATGGTAAAGCGCATACGTTGATGAACGAGAGGTGGAAACACTTTTGACTACTCCGTCCCACTCCGAATCTTATGGTTAACACGGGTATTACGGCACAAGAATCACTGGATGACATTTGTTGTTTAATCCTAGATGGATATAAACCCTTGCAATGGAACCTCCACCATATCCACACAATCCATGGTTCCATTGCCCACCACATAGTCATATTCATAGTTATGAAAATAGTGGTTTTGGTTTTTATGCAATAGTGATAATCATAGTACTTTGCAAGTAATTTGATAAAGATACTCAAATGGTATGAGCAAGCGATGAACTTGCCTGAACACTGCAAAGTTTTGCAGTTGGATGGTGTGGACTAACCCTTGTCCTCTGTTTCATAGCATCATTGTCCGATAAGGGCAATGGTTAAAGAAGTAATTATGCATGATTCAGCTTTTAGGGTTGTTTCCCCCCTTCCGGTGTTTTTATCATTTCATGTGAGAGGTAAATACTAAGAATGATTTAGGG
This sequence comes from Lolium perenne, assembly GCF_019359855.2. Lineage (NCBI taxonomy): Eukaryota > Viridiplantae > Streptophyta > Magnoliopsida > Poales > Poaceae > Lolium > Lolium perenne. The sequence continues at coordinate 281,809,255 of NC_067247.2, read as the reverse complement.
ATACTTTGTTTAGGGTAAAATACTACCTTGAAATGTTGTCAAGGTGTTTTTAAAGTCCCAAAGCATTTATGGACTTATTTTCATTATTGAAAATATAAGGTGTGATTTAAATGATTATTTTAATCATCAAATTTGGACTTAATCTTGTTTGTCTCCAAAAATTCCTTTTCATATTTTATTATGATAGAGAATTTTATCCTGAGTAGTTTTCATATTTTTAATTATTTTTTTAGAGCTATTTATCATTTTCTATGCATTTTCAAAGTTTCTGTTTTAATTGGAATTGTGAAAAGTCTAAAATGCCCCTGGGCCCACTAGTCAGGGTGGCCCAGCGGTTTAACCCTAACCCGAGCCGCTCGTCCGGCTCGGTCGGACGCACCCGTCCCCTTCCTCTCGCGCACGCGCTAACCCTAACCCCTCTGAGCTCTGGCGACTCCCGCGTCGCCGCCGCCTTCGCCGATTTTCTCCGGCCAACTCCGTCCATCGCCGGCGGTGAGATGGGGCGCATCTGAACCGCCGTTCGATGGCGCTTCAGATCCACCGCGTCGATCTGTTCCTCGTCGCATCTTCATTTCGCCCCCAACCCCTCTGCTCGCCAGGCCGTGGTGATCTGCGGCGGTTCGTCGCTCGCCGACGACCCTAGCGCCGTGGCGCGGCCGTGTGCCTCACCGTGGTGGTTGCGCTGGAGCCGCTGTGCTCAGCGAACGCCTGGCTTGGCGCTGCCGTGGCCAGGCTGTGCCGCCGTGCCGCCACGGTGACGCCGTAGTGCTCTGCTCCAGGTATGTTCGCCTCCGTCTTCTTCCTTCTCTCCTCCTCCTCTTTGTCTAGCTCTGGCTACTGGCCTTGCTTCCCCTAGTGGAGATGCTGGCCATGCCGTGATGCTGCTGATGTGCCGTGCTAGGGCTTGGTATGCTGCTGCGCTACTGCTGCTGTGCTATGATGTTGCCATGAATCCAAGCTGTTGTGCTGTGCTACTGCTATACGTATGCTGCTGCTGTGCATCTGCCATGGATCCTAGCTGCTGTGCTGTGCTGTTCTGCTCTATAACTTGTTGTTGCAACTCATGAGCTCTTGCTCATGAGCATGCTGTGTTTCTATGCTTATTTAACTATTCCTGCTGTTGCTATATGACTCCTGCCTCTCCTGTGTATGCAATTCCTTGCCCCTGGCCTGATGACTGTGTGTCATCCTTGCAATTTGCAAGAGCTAGTGCTTCAGTTGTGCTATTCTCTGTGCTATAATTCCTGGGACTGCCCATTGGGCATTGTTGTTGGCTGAACAACACCATCCAGTGATGGTGTGCTTCTGGATACAATTGTATTTATCTCATTAGCTTATCTGTGATGCAATTCATTAAGAAATGTGACTGTTTAATTAATATAGTCATGGAATTGATGCTAGAGTTGGTCCTAGCATGCTGTAGCATGCTCTAGCAAGCTTCTGATGATCTTATGATCATCAGTTGCTTGTAAAAGCTGCTCTTTGGTGTATGTGCCTCACTGCTGCTCAATCTGTGCTGTGTGTGTGTCACACAGACTTGTTCTGGTGTGTGCTGGTGCTTGCTCAAGCATCTGTTGTTGCTTAGAGTGATCTTCTGGATCATGTGCAAGTGTTCCAGTTACTGGTGATTTGTGAATTTCATTTATCTGTATAGCTTGTCCTTGTTTATTGGATAAATGAGATGAATTGCTTGCAGTGATGACTCTTATGGATGAATTTGATATAGCTAGAGGGATGCCAACATCTGTTGGGTACCCTAGCTCATGCTGAACCCACTTGGGTGATGATGTGAGGGCTGGAAATGTTGGTTGTGGGTTGAGGTGGCCCTGACAGCCATTTGGTGCTGTCATGGTAGCTCCCCCCTTCTCTGTGGCTTGCTGTGATGAATAGATGCTCACTGGTTGATCCAAATCTGGACTTCCAGTGGCTCTTTGCTGTTGAGAAAATATCTAGACAAGAATTTGTCTATAGTCTGATGGCCTAGCTAGCTGTAGGTGTTAAGTGTGTAGGGCTAGGCTAGCTGTGATTTCATTCTATGCTGGATTTCTTTAGTTGTGCACTGATTTGCATAACTGATGTTCCCTGTGGATGATTTCCTATTGGCCTTACCCTTATTTGCTTGCACCATATGGCTGTGTAGCCAGGTGATGACACAAACAGGGTTCTACCCTTTTCTGTTGCTGTGATGGATGCATGTGCTTGATTAGTATGAGCAAAACCTTGCTTGCTCATGATTTACTGGTATAGCTCCTAGAATTGAGTGTTGGTGTAGAGGATTGCTTCAGTGATTGCTTGATTTGCTTGTCCAGCTCCTCCTAGCAAGCTTGTGGTGCTGGATTTAAATGTTGTGGCTGTTTGAGCAGGTTGAACAGCAGTGGATGTTCCTCCTGTTCTTGAGTTCTTGGTTTTCTAATGAACTTACCCAGTGCAATCCTGTCGATTGAATGACTAGGGTTTACTGTGGAGGCTTTATATGATCTCCTTCTCCTTCTCTGGTCGACAACAAGGCCTGGCAGCCTGTTGGTGACTCACCAGCTATGTGTGTGTGCTGTGCTTCATGCACACAGCCCTGTGAGCAGGCTGTGTGTGTGTGTAGCTTGATACTATGCACTTGGCTTGGGGTCTTGGTTGTGAGATGGATCAGCTCGGCAGCTTTGGTCATATCCTCTCCTGATTCATTATTTTTGCTAACCTGCCAAGTGGCAATGCCACTTGGCATAATCCTTGGTTTTGTTGTGTTTGTGTGCAGGGAGCAAAGTGATGATCCAATGATCATGAAGATCATCAAGTACAAGACTAAATGAAGTTTAGCTTGTAGTGTTAGGATAGATCATTGAATTGTAATTTCCTTTTCTTTTCTTTTTCTATTTTTTTGTCCAATTCTTTTAATATGTTGTAATATTCCTTTATTTCATTTGTGAATAATGTAAAGACATTGTATAATGTGTGTTAATCAATAAAGCTCAAGTTTTTCTCTAATGAGCTTGTCTTCTTATTTGTATTGTTCATAATGTATATTATTTATATTTGTGTGATGACCCAGCGTACCACTGCATGGTGTAGTACACAAGTCGTTGACATAACACAAGTGAAACACCGTTCCACTCATATTACATCTCTCAGAGTGGTACAACAGAAACATATGCGAGTCCAAGGTATGTCTATAGAAGTACACACGAACTGTTTACATAAGATCCACACAGCCTCCTACTTTACAGTGAGGTAAAACTTCAAATAAAGCTCCAGAAGAACGACTCGTAGTCTATCTTATAGCTAACTCAAGTTTAAGAGCTAATTGGCTTGCTATAGAACTCTAGCTACTTAGGTGCTAGGATTAGGGAAAGGTTTCCTTTTATTACTAATCTAAGTTTCCACTTTAGCTGATGTAGAAGTTGACTCCATTGGCTTCTTTGATTGAATTCTGCATCTTGTTGCAGTTGACTCCTTTGTCTTCGAGTTCCATGGTAGTTTCTCCTTCGGTGCCTTGATCTAAGAAGGGGGTTCAAATGGGATAGAATGAGTACGAGCGTACTCAGCAAGTTCATATTAGGAAATAGGTGTATCATGCACTAACTACAGCCATAGACCAGAAAGTCATAGGCCAATGCAAGTTTTCATAAACATTTCTTCAAAAGGTTTATTTTATTCTGAAAACTATGCCCGTCAGTCTTCACAGGTTGAACAGAACTTCGTGGAGTTCCTTTCCTGCCGCGTTCAGCCTCCCTTCCCGGAACAAGGAGTGACAGCCACAATTTGATACACTCTGCAGAGGTGCGTTACTTTTCCCACAAGAGATCTCACCCTTTTTGCCATCCGCAGGGACTTGCCCCCGTTCACACTTCCTTTGGTGTGAGGCCAGGTATAAAGATCCAAGCCCACACCGCCTTCTCCGCGACTGCAAACCCACCCTTTTGTCCAACCGTACACCCCCAGTAGACTTCCCCCGATAATACGGCTTTACTCACGGTGTACTCCGGACAATCCTTCATAGATCGTAGAGCCATCATCACTAATGGATGGGGATTTAAAAGGCTATCCCAACCATTTAGTAGTGCCTCCAACACCCCGCCGGCTCTACCAATCCGTTGGCGTGCAGAAGGGAAAAGATACGGCTGGCTTCCCCAGAGCCATTATAGATCTCATGGTCAACGCGGTTTGTACGGCGCTAGAATCACTGGATGACATTGGTAATTAATCCTAGGGTGATATAACCCATGCAATGGAACCTCCACCATATCAACACATACCATGGTTCCATTGCCCACCACATAGTCATATTCATAATTGTAAAATAATACTTTGCTTTTTAATGCAAGAGTGATAAGTATAGTACTTTGCATATAATTTGATACAAATAATCAAATGACATGAGCAAGCGATGAACTTGCCTTTCTTGACTGCAAGATTATGCAGGCAAAAGCTTCGATACGTGAGAACTCCAAATGCTGAAATACCATCATCGTCCGGTAAGGACAATGTTTAAAGAACTGGCAAAGATGCTATAATGCATAGTATGAGATGCAATCGTCCCGAGCGTAACTTAACCTCGATGATTAAGGATGTATGAGTTGTAAAGATTTCTTTAGGGTTGGTGGCACTTTTAGGATGGTTCTCAAACAAGGTTCTTATTAGGGTTTGGTTATATTAGCATCATAACCAAGTGATATAAGGCATCATAACAATCATACACATAAGAATAGTGATGGAATAGTATGTAAAGAACAGTTGTCAATTTTAAGTGCTACAGGTCATGGTTGATGATTACTTATACTATACTTCAAAAGAATAACTTTTGAAGAACATGTTTAAGAAATATTTAGTATTTCAAAGAAGGATTAGGGCTTCTAAGGTTTGATTGACATTTGTACTTCAAAAGAATAACTTTTGAAGAACAGGTTAAATAGAACATGAACTACTATACATAGGTGTTATGGATTTCTAGGGTTTACTATTGGATTCATTTAGTTCACTAATAGGAACTAGTTGGGTTCTTAAGTTGAATGGGTTTCTATATAGCAAGTATTAGCAGGTTTATTATGATGGTTGATTATGGTATCATATCAAAGGATGGTTATTGAGATGGTTCCATAGGTTTGCTATTAGGTTTACTATGGCTTCACATTTGCTTTACTAAATAATCTATAACTAGCTACGTGGCCCGCGCATTTGCGCGGCTAGGTTGTTGTATTACATATAGAGGATTGTTATTAATACTTGAGATATGTAGTAATCACAAATATTAAGATATTTTTATTGTCTACATTTTTTTGTCAAGCAATATCTTACGAATCTTTTTCACAAATATTTAGACACTAAAAGCAAAATATTTTTATAATGCTTTCTAAAATTACAGATAAATACAGTTAGATTATTTAAATCCAACAAACATAGTTATTACAGATTTTGTATGGATTCCGTACCAAGACCAGTTCAATATCATCTTTTTCATTTGTTATACATAATTTTATGTATCAAAAATCTAATAAGTATTTTTTTACATACATAGGTTTGAATGATAATTTATATGTTGATCAAATTCATGACAACATTGTATCGTTAATTCAGTTTCATAAGTGTGTTTCATAGGAAATAATTCAAAATTTAGCTATTTATTATGGATGTCCACATGGAGTTTGTATAAACATTAATCTCCAATTCTTGTAAGTCCACTTTGGCAAGCTTCAAACCATACGACTCTAGCTAGCTTTCAGTTGTGACACTTTTTATAGCATCGGTGGATGATTCTCTTGAACAGTTCGTTATCTTCTTAAGTAAATGCTAGAGTTATATCCAAGTTTTCCATGTGTCCAAATTGCATAATCATGATAAATACATATAAATAGAATATGCATCATTTGTCCAAACAAACAATTGAGCACATACAAAACTTTGGTGAATTAATAACTCAATAACTCTAAGCAAATTGCAACTGTTACCTGCAAATGCCATTCCAGAAATTTAGTTTATGGATGAATACACTTAGATGGTAGGTTCTGTATCGGTGACTAATTCCATCAATCAGTTTGTTTTTTCTTAATCCAAGTATGGCAAAGCGTAAAACCATGGAAACTGAGTTCACCCAGTACAAAATATTGAAAATATGTCCAGTTCTCAGGAAAAGACATTGAGAAGTAATGAGTACCAGTCTAGCAGAACATGATTGGTGGGCACATACACAAAAAATTCAATACGATCCACAATGAGGGAAGGAAGAGATGATGTCAAATTGTCACTTTTATCACTGGGAGTCTAGCCAGCACACAACATTGAATGATGCCTCTATAGGCCTTCTAACCTGCCATCGGCCGCTGGATATCCTCTCGTTCTTGAAGTGATTTATTATGAGAATGATGCTTATGCGAGGGAGACGATAAAATTGTTGGGAGGAGACTGCCGTAGTTCCCAATTGAAATAACGGGTGCCATATATTCATGTCATTTTTTCAAACTTCCATTGTGCATCTGCTTCTCCACTGCATCAACCGCACACACATGTTTTGATCAAGGGTGCATCACGCCACCTTCAAATCTTGCTCCTCATATCATAACAAATCTTCCATAGCTGCAGAGTATCACCCGATGTGAGCATCATTAATTGATATATGTGTATGCGCCACTTTTTAGAAGGTTTATATCCATATCTGATCATATAGAGAGAACCTAATTATACATAGGGAGATATTATAATAATTTTTTTCATATCTCAATTAAATAAGAACAATCTAAAATATATGTAGCTATCCTAGAAAGAATAAATCAACATATAATAAACAAATAATAAAGATGTAAATGGGAAACATATAGATTTATGTTTAGAAAGAACATTACATTATATCAGCCATTGAATGGTTATGCCAAATGAAGAGTTTTACATGGACATATCATGAACTTAAGGCTATTTATAGATCTTTGGGGATTGATCACCGTGAAATAAAGTTGACAAATAAAATCAGGGGATAGGGACTCATGGATAACTAAGTGCTCTAACCATGCAAGGACGAAGGTGGAAACATATACACTATGCTTATATATGTTGGGAAGGATCCATATAGTACACCTGATTAAATAGCCAAATTAAGATAGATGTTAATCTTGAAACTGGATGAATTAAAGTAAGGCGGCAATACTTCACGAAGCATTCGCATTGCACATCAATGTTGCTTAGAAATATATTTATTAACTAATAGTAACGTGCGAAGTTTTTTCTGAGTAATGTCTGAAATTACATTGTGCTATAAGCATCATTATGAAAAAGGAACTAACATGCGGAGGTAAATGTAGATGACCATGTGCAAAACTAAAATATATATGTAGGGAAACTTAGAATATAGGATCTACATACAAAAAGAGCAAACTTGGGTAATCCTAGAGAAACGACCGTAACTTGGAGGCATAAATAAATATGGTACATGCAGAAACAAATGTATTAATTTTTATTTCTTTTGAGTAGGCAGCATGAATTTTATATGCAATACATAATAACTACTGGACGTTGTCTGCTATTTCGTTTCACATCATTAAGGCAAAAATGCAACATAATCTACATGATTGCCTCAAAGAAATTATATGTTCTATTTAGAAATCTATATGCCCTAAAATCTAACTTTTATTAAAGTAACTCGAGATTTTCCTAGCATAAACGTCCTCAAGTCACTAACTTGGATAGAAACAGAAAATAAATTTGCAGTTCATGCCTTGCAGAAACATCAGCTGATTCTCCATAATTAGCACATTTCATTCTATTTTTTAACTATCATCACATCTGACTCAGTTGCTTGGGTTTTATATCTAGACTACATCAACTTGCTTGAAAAAAAGGCTTTGATGTTGTTGTTGTTATTGCATCACATCTGACTCAACTGTAAAGACAACCTTGAATTTTAATAACACTGTAGTATCGCAAAATGTACAAATCCATATAAGTTCGCTTCTTTTGTCAGATACAAAAACTAAACTTTCTTCTACCGTCTCACATTACTAAGTTTCCTTCGGCAACCAAAATTGAAAGATAATCATTTTTAAATTCTCCGTAAGATTGATTCCACAACAGAGTATAATTGATGACTTCTTATGAGTGATATTGACCCAAAGTATCTGGGACAATTGGAAGGAGGCGAGTAGTTTCCCTACTTGCAGATAGTAATGCCATCCCCTTACGTTGCCCTGTGCCAACATATTCCGCCTGTGATTCTTTGACCATCAAACTAAGCGCTATCCATCCAGTGCATCATACAGCGTCAGTCGCTAACGTCGACCAGATAAGGGCAGTCTACTGCCGTGGCGTGAAAGGAGTACTCTGCAGGACATTGGCAACGGCTGATTTGACCACCAAACTGACCACCATCCATCTGATGCATCTTACAGCGTTCATGGCCAACTTCGACTGGAGAAGGCAAGTCTGCTTCCGTGAGACGAAGTTAGGAGTACTCTGCAGGACATCAACAATGGCTGATCTGGAAGAACGGTGGCGGAGGCATTATAGACGTGCCTACCAATTTAATTTACAGCTCACATAATGTGCTTTCCCATTGAACATAAACTTCAGAAGTTGATATATACCATGAAGAGCCAACTTTATCCGTTCACCAAACAGGCAACTATCTCAGTGGAACTCAGTGTGATATAGGAATTATTAAGATGTCATATTAGGCCATGAAAGAGAAAATGCAAGAGATACCTTGACAATTATAGAGGAGGGCCGCCGTATTCTACAAAAAATACTTCTAGATCTCCCATCTGGGAAACATTGCCACGGTCTCTTGACTTCTCTCCATAACAGCCATCAGCCATCGTTTCCATAATCATCTCAAACTGAATAGACCCACAAATTCGGTGTATCTTGCCGATATGCTTGAAGTTTTGCAGCCCAGGAAAGATGCCTAGTCTGAAAAAATATAATGATAACTGGAGATGTAAAGATTGTAAGAGAATACCAGGATACCTGATGCATGCTTCCACGCTAGGTTACGACAGCAGCGGGCAATCCGTTGAGGACTCTGCTAGCTACTATAATTATCTATAAATTAGTCAATCCCATGTGATGCAGGCTATATCTCTAACAAATCCATCATCAAGCGGTGGGGCTGCACATTCGTGGTGGATGCACACTGGCATGTAAATCTTTAAGGGTGCAATCGATGAGAAATCGGCAAATCGGCGCGGCCAGGAACCGTGTTATGTCTGGGTGGAATTCATCTGCCCCGTACTTCCATGATGATTGACCACACGTGTAGATGAGTACGAACAGCCAGTTGAAATTGTGAGCACAAACAGAATTTCTCAGCTGCAACCAAGATCAATCGAAATTTGTGTCAATCCTTGGTGGCTATCGGTAGAACACAGAAGAAGGGACTCGGCCAAACCTACATCATATTATGGTGCTATCTCTTCACCGGGATGGCGCCAATGGTAAACCAATCAGCACAAGTACATAGAGTACGCTGGCAGGAAGAGAGGTCGAGGCATAGCAATCCACGAACGGAGAGAAGGAGACGCTACGGAAGATCCAGAAAAGCCTTGAACAGCGGTGGCGGCAATGTCCATAGGAGAGGCGGCGAGACATCAGACTTTTAATTGGTTTGATAATAGGGTTAGGTTAGACGTGGGGAGAAAGACAATATTGGGCATCTCAAAATCAACACCGGCCAGACGTATTAAGTTAATCTTGGCCATTGTTATTAATTCGATCATGCCTAGCTAATCTACACCATTGGTTGTTTGTTGTTTTAATAATATAATAGATAGATGGTTTCTAGCTAAGTGGTTTATCATTTACTAAGTAGGGTTTAGTTGAATAGGAGCATGTGATGTGCATTACTACATAAGGTTGATACTAAGGTTCATAATTATGGTTCTACTAAATGATGATGGTTGAGGTTGATCCTAATGGTATGGTATATAGTAATAGGGATCAATGGTACTAATTCAATTAACAAGTTAGGGTTTATACTTAGGTGGCACTAGTGGATCATATAGGTTTTAATTAAGAATAGGGACATGGAACGATAATCTCATGTGACTTGGTTTTTATGCTAATGGATCATAAGCATGCATTCAATTGTTTCTTATTAGGGTTCTATATGTTAGGTGAATCTCACATGATCACATGTGACACAAAATTAGGGTTTTAGAGTTGTTTCTAAAGTGTAATGATCACATGGATTAAATCCCTAGGGTTTTAGGTTTGCAACTACTATGGATGAACACATGAAATAATGAGATCAATGTCTTACTTAAATTAAAACTAGGGTTCTAAATTATGGTACAACTCCTAAAATGATAATTGGTAATAGAGTTGTGGTTACTAATTACTTTGAATCAAAATTAGGAATGGTTTAACATTTTATTAATTTTCCACAAGAATTAATAATTAGGGTAACTCCTATTTTGGTTTAATTAAGAATCAGGGTTTAATAATTGTTATTAGGGTTTAAAATAATTAACTTGTTAACTAAAGATGTTTAAGTAAATAATTGTTGAGCTACCAAAATGATATTGGCTTTTAATATTTTCTTGCTTTATTACTATTTAAAGAAAATGATAAATGGTAATTTGCAAATTAGGGTTTATGAATTACCACTAATAATTAAGTTAATGCAAATATGATAAATAAAATTAATCTTAACATTTTACTTAGTTACTGAATAGTTAAAATTTAATTTTGAAATTTCACTAATTATTGATTTCAAATGGTATTTTTAAATAATTGACATGGCATAATTAATAAGGTTAAAAATAAATGGATTTTTATTTTGACACACATTTTTGTTTTATATTTTATTTGAATAGAGTTTATTTTTGTGAGCATTTTGATATATCATTTATCTTTTTCTGAGTTGAAATAAATTTTGTATGATTTTGCAAAGTTTCAACTATTTACTGGTTTTTAATTCAAATGATAATTACTACACATACCGATTCGAACTGTACCCACAGTCACTGACTGGTGGGCCTGTGGACTGAGTCAATTGCCACACGGGCAACGACCAGTCAACAGAGATGAGGTGGCGGTGACACGTCGATCTCGCCGGAGGGGACGCCGGCGATGCTCCGGCGAGCAATAGATCGACCGCTAGAGACCCCCAGAGACTACCTAACATGTTTCGTTCGAACCAGGGTTTGATGCTGAGCAAGCGAGCAACAACGCCACCACCCAAAGTTCACCGGAGCATCGCCGGTGAACTCGTCTGCGGCGGCGCTGCTCGGCCAAAATGCCAATCGGGGCTAGGATGCATGCTAGGAAGCGAGATCTGGCTCTACAGACGCGCAAACTCACCCTGGATATGATGGCGTGGTCGACGGTGACGATGGACGACGGAGACGGCGAGGACTTCGCCATTCCCGACGATCTGCTGCAAGGGGAAAACCCAAAATTGGCGTCGCTCCGAGCTCCCCTTGATGCATAGCTTTGCCAGAAGAACGACAACGTCGAGGCGCATCTCCTCGACCAAACGGTGAGCTCCAGGGTGGCCTCAATCGACGGCTAGCCGGAGAAGGACTGTCGGTGAGTTTGGTTGATTGAGAGAGATAGAGATGGGCTGAGAGGAAATGGAAGGGCGGCGAAGAACAAGGAGATCACGTCGATTCTTCAGCTCCTATTTATAGCTCTAGGCGAGGTCCGTTTGGTAAGTTCACCGGCGGCAGTGGTCGGGATAGGACGATGATGTCATCGCTGTTCTGGGCGTGAATCTTGACGATTTTGGATAGGCTCGGAAGCGAGGGTTATAGGGTGGAGTTCTAGAAACTTCTGCGGCGCCCGGGTCAAGCTTATCCTCGTCGAGGACGTGGCGGAGCTTCCTCTCTGCGCTGTCGATGCCGGGGAGGAAGACAACGACCCCCTTTTGTTTTCTGCCAGCGGTGAAACGGTAAGTGGTCAGGTGGTTTGGTGCTGGGCTGCGGTGCTGGGCCAAGGCTGGGCTGTCCATGGGCTGCGGTGCTGGGCTGGACGGCCAGGTAAGCCTCTCTCTCTATTTTCTGTTTTATTTTCTATTTTCTATTTATATTTTCTGTTTTGTGTTTTGTTATTTGAATTCAAATTTGAATTCAGTTGCTTTTTGCAGGTTCTAAATTATTTGAGTATCAAGATAACTTAATACTATTACTTGCTGCATAGTTTTGTGGTGTAACAAATATATGATTAACTTGGGGGTTCTTATGAGGTGTATTTAAGATTTAAAATAGATATGAACTTAGGGTTCATATCAATTGCTTTTTAATTTGAGAGTCAAATCTGTTAAAATGCTTTGAAATTAAGAACATGTGCATGGTTATCATATTCTATTTTTTCTAAGGCTTAACCATAGTGATTACTCACATAATTTAATTATGGCTAAGGTTTAACAAATGGTAAAAGGAATGGGATTAGTTCATGATTTTATGTGTATGATGGTTCTTAGGGTTTAAGAACATGGTTGAATAAACTTTACACTCACCAAGTGACATTTAGGCATTAAGTATATATGGCTTGATTTATAATTGGGATTCATGATACACAAGTTAGGACATAATATTCTATGTGGTGTGAATTCTACTTGAAAGGTTTAGGGTTTTGCATAAGCTTCACTAAATTGAAGTATAAATAGGCATGAGGTATGGCAGGGTTCTAATTATAATCCAAATTAATCCATGGGTTGGAATTCAAATGTAGTTTAGGGTTTAAGTAGTGATCACCAATGTGATACACAACTAGGATTAGAATATGAGCATAAGCTTTGGTTATATTTCACTAATGAACATGGCTCTCATCTACAAGATTAAAGATTGGTTTAAACAAGTAAGATGTAATACTACTCTAGTATTCTCTAGGATAGACATGGCTATGGTTAGCATCTATAATCTCTCTCACTTCTAAATGTCTTGTAATAGCCTAAGGTTCTACTCAGGAGATGATGATATGATCCTCTAAATAAATGGTTTGCCTAGGAATTCTACCTTCTAATCTTTTGTAGCTTGTTCTTCAGGAATTCTGATAAACCTGCATCTTGTGGTATGCCTCCACCTCCTAGCTTCTTCATCTTGATCCTAGCTAATTCACATGGAATGGCTCTATGTGTTTGTTCCCATGTATCATGGTACTTGATGAGCAAATGGATGAAGGGTGTGGCTCTATTTATAGGCTTGAGCAAGCTCTAGTATCATGACACATAGGTGGTGACTCTTGTGTTCGTTTGATGAGTAAGGTGCTTGGGTGTCATGCCCTCATCCAAAGTAATCCTTTGAGCATGAGGTGGCATAGCTTGGAAAGCAAGTCATGTAGATATTTTCATCCTATGTGGCAAGATCATTATCCTCTCATATGATTTATTTTTGGATAGCCAAGTGGCATTTGTTACTAAATATATTGTGGATGGTTTTATTATTGTGGATGAGTCACTATATCATATTGGATTGGATTTATATTATAATATTGATCAAAAGATCAAGGTTGAAGGTTATTCCTCAAATTTGGATAGTTGGTGTTTGATTTCACCAAGGCATGATCATATGAGTTTCAAAATACTCATAGTTAGTTTTATTCAAATAGTTTTAACTATAATTCGTAATGTAAACGGATTTAGTTTTATGATATTACATGTACTTATTAAGTTATGATTTAAATAATAATGTGTGGCTTTTCTGCACTTTAGACCCCGTGGTTTACCTTATTTTGTAATAATTTTAGAAGTGAATTAATTTACACACAAAGGTAGTTGCTAACTTTTAAGTGTTAATAAGTTAGGCTTCGATTCTTAAAGAATGTGTTGATATAAATCTAATTATATTTGATCTAATCCATAGATCAAATCATCTCTACCCAAAACAAGGTTTTAGCAAAGATCACAGTGAAGTTTATAGCGCTTGACTTGATGATCTACTTCAATTCCAGCAAGTCAAGTGAAACTTCAGTTACTGTGGTAAGTTTTATTTGAAAGCGCAAAAATTCCCCGGATTTTCTATGCATGAATGCAATGCACACTTTGGTGTTCTCTCATTTTGTAGCCTCTAAACCTAGGATATTACAATTTGACTAGATGAATTTCCTCATAATTGAATTATGGTTATTTATTTAATGTTTGAATTTGAAATTCAAATTCAAATTTGGTTTGAATTCAATCATACAACTTAATTTAGAATTCAATCATGCAACTTAAGATTGTGATGCATCTTCTCTTCTCTCTTCTCAAATCCCTAATCTAGTTAAGTAAGAACAAGTTCATCGCACTCTCGAAACCCTAACCCTGTAGGATGTCGAGAGAGAAACCTGTTCCCCTTCGATTCAGTTTTGTTTTAAAAGCGCGAAATTTCCCCGTAATTTACAATGCAATGCACATCCCTTTCTAAAATCTACCCCTCGATTGTCTCTAAACCTTGGACATTACACTCCGCCAATATTCTGGGAAAATAGGACCTTCTGCATAAATTCCGAGGATTTTCCTGAAAGTTGGATTTCTGCACAAAAATGAGACACCAGAATATTTCTGCTGAAAACAGCGTTAGTCCGTGTTAGTTGCATCCAAAATACACAAATTAGAGGCAAAACAATAGCAAAAGTGTTCGGGAAAGTAGATACGTTTTGGACGTATCAACTCCCCCCAAGCTTAGCTTATTGCTTGTCCTCAAGCAATTCAGTTAACAACTGAGCGATAAAAGAACTTTCACGAACACATTTGCTCATATGATGTATATATTCTCATAATATGGCTAACACTTAGGCAGTTCATAATGAGATGCATACAAATAAGATCATCTAACAGCTATGTCAATCATGGAGAGGTACCAACAATTAATAATAAGCATCATGAATCATGTTTATAAGCAGGATTGCAATGTTCATAAAAGAGTATGATAAAGTGGTATCTCGCTTGCCCATGTTTGATCAGCAAAACATAAATGCTCAGGCACCTCTGAAGTTCATAGACAGACTAGAAGTAGTGATTGTCAAAGATAAAAGCATCAAAGTTATACCACAATCAATCATATTTTGAGACAAGCATATTATACTAAGAATGACAGTTGTGCTCTCAAGATAGTGCTCAAAGAAAGAATGGAGACACAACACAAAAGTAAAAGATTGACCCTTCGCAGAGGGAAGCAGGGATTAACATGCGCTAGAGCTTTTCATTTCTAAAACAGGAGTAAAATTATTTTGAGAGGTGTTTGTTGTTGTCAACGAATGGTAATGGGTACACCAACTACCTCGCCAACCGGACTTCCAAGAGCGGCTCCCATGAATTATTTTTATGTTTATGTGGCACTCCTTCCAACCTTTCTTTCACAAACCATGGCTAACCGAATCCTCGGGTGCCTGCCAACAATCTCATACCATGAAGGAGTGCCTTTTTATTTTAGTTTTATTATGATGACACTCCCCCAACCTTTGCTTACACAAGCCATGGCTAACCGAATCCTTCGGGTGCCGTCCAACAATCACATACCATGGAGGAGTGTCTATTTAGGTTAATTAATTTGGGACTGGGAACCCCATTGCCAGCTCTTTTTGGAAAATTATCAGATAAGCGGATGTGCCACTAGTCCATAATGAAAGTCCGTCAAGAGTAAATGACAAGGTTGAAAGTTAAACACCACATACTTCCTCATGAGCTATGAAACATTAACACAAGTTGAGAAGCATTTTGAAGGTTTTAAAGGTAGCGCATGAGAATTTACTTGGAATGGTTTGAAATGCCATGCATAGGTATTTATGGTGGACACTTTGGAACAACTTGGTTTTCAGGTGTTTGGAAGCACGAGCAGCGTTCCTGCTCAGTACAAGTGAAGGCTAGCAATAGACTGGGGAGCGACAAATCAAGAGAGCAGTAACTGTCATAATCATGCTTGCGGCAAAATAAATTAACGGAGGCATAAAAGTGATACAAGAACTCTGAAGCAATGTAAATCATAGAGGCTTAATTGACTTTTGTTCAGTCATATGCATGCGTGAGCATGTGCCAAGTCGATATAAATGAATTATTCAGAGGAGGATACCACAATGCCATACCTACTTATGAATAAAACAATGCAAGCAAACGTCCATGACATGCTACTCATATTAATAAATTGGAGCTAAACATGAGAGATCATGAACTACTAGACTTTCTCAAATGACATATACCTCACATGAACCAACTAAGCATGCTCACATGGATGAGTATATGTACAAAAATGAAAACAAATAGAGTTCATACCAGCCTCTCACCACAATCCAATCGTTGTAGGTCGTCATTATTGCCTTTCACTTGTGTAGCTTGGATAATATGAAATGAAAACCACGCTCCAGCCACCGAAGACCATTGAACTCAAGATGAACTTTACAAACCAAAGAAGAACAGCAAATATTTTTGGTGTTTTCGAATTGGAAACAAGAACAAAAGGAAACAAGCAAACAAAGCAAAATCTTTTTGGATTTTCTTATAGCAAACCAACGATAGCAAATAAAGCAAAATAAATGCAAGAAACCAAAGTAAACAAATGATGGAGAGAAACAACAGAAATATTTTTGGTCTTTTTGTGTTTTAGGAAAGAAACAAAGCGAAAACTAGAAAATGGAAACTAGAAAAGTCACATAAACACAAAGCAGCAGAAATTCGTCAAACTTGACAGCAGTACAGTACTCGATTTTTAAGAAATTCTTCCACTGCTCAAATCGAAAAGTGTTCAACTAATGAAAGTTAGATAACAACTTGGGGAGCATGCACAAAAATTGACTTCGCAAAATATCGTTCTGGCTATTTTTGAGAATTTTTTCGGTAACAGTCCAGAATCTGTTTTCAGGCAGCACTTCCCCAAATATCATCTCCCTCTCATTAGAAAACCACTCAAACAAACTAAACAAGTATATACAAGTATCCAGCAACCATAATATGCAAAGAATGAGTGATGCCGGTATACCTCCCCCCAAGCTTAGGCTTTTGGCCTAAGTGGAGTTCAACCCCAGCGAGGGTCGCTGTTCCTCGCCGATGGATAGTGCATGGCGTAGTCATAGTAAGGTCCCTGTGCAGAAGAAAAGCGTGGAGGCTCCACATGCCCAAAATGTTGATGCGAGGAACTTGCTGCATCGGATGATGAGTCGAGGTATTCCTCGGCCTCCGTGTTGTCTTTTGCATGATGGCCTCTTCCCTCTATGTGTGCATTCAGTGCACCTTCTGTGACTGACCAATCCTCCCTGGAATCAAGGTTAAATAGAACAGGCACAGGCAATCTTACTAGTTTTTCAGTTTTCTTAGTTATTCTCCAAGCTTTCTTATAAAATGTCATCTTATAAAACAGGTTACCCAAATTAGATGAATCAGAAACAAATTCATGTTTAATCATGGAGACTATGTCAAGTTTTTCTATGGAAAGTTGAATATCAAGATGGTGAGGTTCTACTCTATGCAAAGCTAGTAAACGAGAGGCGATGAGACCTCCACAAATTCCGCCCTTCTCACGGTTGGTAGCAAGTCTATAAGCTATCAATGCCCCCAAATTATAAGTCTTACTACCTTGCAGTGCAGCAGCTAGAAAAGCTAAATCCTGGATAGATAGTTTACTACCATTCTTTCTAGCAAGAACGCATTTAGTAATGAAATAAGCAAAGTAGCGGATAGCTGGGAGTTGAATGCTAGTGATTTTACCATCATCCTCTGAGAAACTCCTTCCATGACAAATCATCTAGAAGAGGCTTAAGAGCTCTCGCGGCGATCCCCTTATCTTCTCGCATGATCTCCATTGCGGTACTCTAATTGCTGTACAAAAATCATTGAATGGCAAGTTGACAGTTTTATTATAAATCTTATACTGAACCATGGAGTTAGATTGCGACCAATTGAACTTAAAATCCTGCACAACAGACATAGTCAATTTTGCATATTGGCATGGTTCTTCATCAACAAGATCATTCAACCCTGCACGAGAAATTAGATTCTGAACATCTTCCAATATTCCTGCACTTCTCATGAAATCTGTGCACGGGTAGTAAGAGGGGTATACTCCCTCTTCGCGGTTCACTCTCATGACTTGTTGCACCTCCAATTCTTGTTGGTTTAGTTGATATCTATTCCACTCCATTTTATGAAATTTTTCAACAAACAATATAAAATTTGATTTGGTGACATATAATCAAGGGGAACTACTATAGGAACTTGCTAGAGTACTAATCATGCATCAAAACTAGTTTATACAACTTAGAACAAGCATGCAAGCTCACTAAACATGTTTCCTACAGCAGCAAAATATTCAAGATATACTCAACCAAACAAAATTCTACTTGGATAATCGGAGGAGTCACATACCGGAGAGCAAATGTGCCAAATTCCAGACAGAAATCTGGGCTGAGCAAAGAGATTGAAAAATCCTGAGCTCTTGAGCAAAAACGCGAGTGAGAGAGAGCTGGTGTCGATTTTTTCGGGAGAGAGAAGAGTCTGGGAGGAAGAGATGCTAAAGTGGGGCAAAGGGGGACCCACACACCAGGGTGGCGCGCCCCCCTTGCTGGCCGCGCCGGCCTGTGGGGTGCCGCCCTGGGGTGCCCCACTGATCATCCCTAGGTGCTCCCAGGTGCATTTTCGAAAAATAGGACCAACGGTATAATTTTTGTGAATTTTTGAAAACTTTGAAAAATGCACATTTCTGGGTATTAAGTTTATTATTACTGGCCAGGAAAAATTTTGAAATCTCTAATTCACTAAGGAACTTTGCAAATCAAAAGAGCTACAGCAAGTAAAGCAAGTGGAGGGAGAAAGAGATGTTGTTTACCTCCTCTATGCATATAAAAAGTATTTGCTAACAAGGTTGATCAAGTCTTGCCACCAAATAAATTTTACATAGCATATGAAGAAATAAACCTCAAATCAATCATGTTACCTTGAATTGTATTGATATGGATCCAATCATAAGACTTTGATATCCTTCTTTAGGCTCATATATAGGACAATCGATAGTTCCAATTTTGATAGTTCTCACATTAGAAATAGTATTGACTCCACATACTTTATCAATCCTCTTGGGGAAATAGACGGTATGCTCCTTATCATCAACATTGAAAGTAACCTTTCCTTTATTGCAATCAATAACAGCCCCTGCGGTGTTAAGAAAAGTTCTCCCAAGAATAATAGACATATTATCATCTTCAGGCATTTCCAACACAACAAAATCAGTTAATATCAAGCAGTTATTAGTAACTTGAACAGGAACATCCTCACATATACCAACATGAATAGCAGTAGATTTATCAGCCATTTGAAAGATATATCAGTAGGTATCAACTTATCTAAATAAAGTCTCTTATAAAGAGAAAAAGGCATAACACTAACACCGGCTCCCAAGTCACATAGAGCAGTTTTAACATAATTATTCTTAATAGAACAAGGAATAGTAGGTATACCTGGGTCGCCCAACTTCTTTGGAACCTTGCCATTGAAAGAGTAATTAGCAAGCATAGTGGAAATCTCCTCATTGGGGATTTTCCTTTTGTTAACAATATCTTTCATATACTTTGAATAAGGAGGCAATTTAATAGCATCAGTCAAAGGGATTTGCAAGAATAAAGGTTTCATCCAATCACAAAATTTATTATAGTGTTCTTCTTCCTTTGATTTTAGTTTCTTAGCAGGAAAAGGCATTTGCTTTTGCACCCAAAGTTCTCTTTCATTACCATGTTTCTTAGCAATAAAATCTTCTTTAGTATACTTTTTATTTTTAGCATGCTTTTCAGGTTCATCTTCAACTTCTTCTTTATCAGAAGCGTCATTCTTATCATTATCATTATCATTATTATGTTCATTACCACTTTCAGTTTCAGCATCGGAAATAGAAATACTATTAGGATCATTAACAGGTTCAGAGGATTCTACAACATTTTTATGTTTATTCTTCTTCTTTTTCTTAGAAGGAGCACTAGGTTCAATGCGTTGAGAATCTTGTTCAATTCTTTTGGGGTGCCCTTCAGGATATAGAGGATCCTGGGTAGAGACACCACCTCTAGTTGTTACTTCATAAGCATGTTTCTCTTTAGAATTATTTTTTAGAAAGTCACTTTGCACTTTAGTGAGTTGATCAATTTGAGTTTGAACCATTTGAAAATGTTTAACAAGCATCTTAACATCATTGGAGGTTCTCTCCACAATATCATGCAAATTGCTAATAGCTTGAGAATTTTCCATTAGATGATTCTCTACTCTCATATTAAAATTTTCTTGCTTAACAATATAATTATCAAACTCATCTAAGCATTGAGCAGGAGGTTTCGAATACGGAATATCTTCCCTAGTAAAGCGTTGAAGGGAGTTTACCTCGATCATGGATGAAGGGGGAATTATCTCACATATGTCTTCTATGGGAGGTAGATTCTTCACATCTTCGGATTTAATACCTTTCTCCTTGAGAGACTTCTTAGCTTCCCTCATATCTTCATCATTCTATTCAATTAAACCCCTCTTCTTCAATATTGGCGTTGGAGTTGGTTCAGGTGTATTCCAATCATCATGATTCCGGCTTATTCTAGCCAATAATTCTTCAGCTTCGTCTGGAGTTCTTTTCCTGAAAACACAACCAGCACAACTATCCAAATATGCTCTAGACTCAATGGTTAGTCCACTATAAAATATATCAAGTAGATCATTCTTTTCTAAATCATGTCCAGGTCGAGCTCTGATAAGAGAACAAAATCTTGCCCAAGCCTTAGGCAATTTCTCTTCATCTCCCTGGTCAAATCTATAAATTTTTTGTAAAGCAATATGTTGAGCACTAGCAGGAAAGTACTTTCGAAAGAAAACATCACGCAGCTCAGTTGGACTTTTAATAGAACCAGGAGGCAAATTATTATACCAAGTTTTAGCATCATCCTTTAATGAGAAAGGAAAAAATTTAGCGACAAAGTAAGTACGCATCTTGACATCATCAGAAAACAAGCTACTCATAGAAGAAAGTTCAATCATGTGTTCTACAGCACTTTCTTTTTCAGTACCACAAAAGGGTGCTTTCTCTACAATAGCTATATGAGATAGATCAAGAGAAAAATCATAATGTTTATCCTTAATGCATATAGGAGATGTGGCAAATTCAGGATCAGGAGATAACTTATGTCTAACAGTATATTGTGTGAGAAACTTTTTAATTTTTCTTGCATCAGCAGTAGCATTGCATCTATTAATAAAATCATCATTAAGCTCCACATAATCTTCATCAGGATCATCACTAGAATAATCAAGTTCAGGTGAATTAACAGGTGTAGTAGCATTAGGAGTTTCAGCATTTTCAATTTGTCTAGACCTAGCAATTGTAGCATCTAGAAAGGATCCCAATGAACCACTATCATCAAGCACAGCAGAAACATTATCAATATTATGAGAATTTTTAGATTCAGCAGAAGTACCAGCAAGTGAAGCTTGCGGCGGTGAAACAAGTTGACTTATCACAGATGGTGAATCAAGAGTAGCAGAGGTACTCAGAGTTGTACCTTTTCTTGTAGTGGATGGTAATATAGCGACTTTAGGATCGCGAGTTTTACCCATGATGGAGAATTTGCAGCGAAAAATATCAATCCAAGTGAACTTCCAAATAAAGCTATGCTCCCCAAGATGCGCCTTAAAAACAGTCTTGATAACCCACAAGTATAGGGGATCGCAACAGTCTTCGCGGGAAGTAAATCCCAATTTATTGATTCGACACAAGGGGAGACAAAGAATACTTGAAAGCCTTAACAGCGGAGTTGTCAATTCAGCTGCACCTGGAAACAGACTTGCTCGCAAGAGTTTATCAGTAGTAACAGTTTTATAGCAGTAGCAGTAGTGAAATAACAGCAGCAGAGTAACAGAGACAGCAGTAGTGATTATAGTAAACAGCAGGATTAAAATACTGTAGGCACGGGGACGGATAATGGGCGTTGCATGGATGAGAGAAACTCATGTAACAATCATAGCAGGGCATTTGCAGATAATAATAAAACGGTGTCTAAGTACAAAGCAATCAATAGGCATGTGTTCCATATATAGTCGTACGTGCTCGCAATGAGAAACTTGCACAACATCTTTTGTCCTACTAGCCGGTGGCAGCCGGGCCTCGAGGGAATCTACTGGATATTAAGGTACTCCTTTTAATAGAGTACCGGAGCAAAGCATTAACACTCCGTGAACACATGTGATCCTCACATCACTACCATCCCCTCCGGTTGTCCCGATTTCTGTCACTTCGGGGCCATTGGTTCCGGACAGCGACATGTGTATACAACTTGCAGGTAAGATCATAAACAATGAATATCATGATGAAACAATAACATGTTCAGATCTGAGATCATGGCACTCGGGCCCTAGTGACAAGCATTAAGCATAACAAGTTGCAACAATATCATCAAAGTACCAATTACGGACACTAGGCACTATGCCCGAACAATCTTATGCTATTACATGACCAATCTCATCCAATCCCTACCATCCCCTTCAGCCTACAGCGGGGGAATAACTCACACATGGATGGGGGAAACATGCCTGGTTGATGAAGAGGCGTCGGTGGTGATGATGGCGATGATCTCCTCCAATTCCCCGTCCCGGCGGAGTGCCAGAACGGAGACTTCTGGCTCCCGAGACGGAGTTTCGCGATGTGGCGGCGTTCTGGAGTGTTTCTGGCGACTTCGACTTCTCTCCGTGCGTTTTTAGGTCAAAGGGAATAAGTAGTCCGAAGGAGGGCGTCGGGGGCCGACCGAGGCCGCCACACACTAGGGCCGCGTGGGCCCCTCCTGGGCCGCGCCGGCCTAGTGTGTGGGGCCCTCGGGCCCCCACCTGGCTTGCCCTTCTGGCTCCGCCAATATTCTGGGAAAATAGGACCTTCTGCATAAATTCCGAGGATTTTCCTGAAAGTTGGATTTCTGCACAAAAACGAGACACCAGAATAGTTCTGCTGAAAATAGCGTTAGTCCGTGTTAGTTGCATCCAAAATACACAAATTAGAGGCAAAACAATAGCAAAAGTGTTTAGGAAAGTAGATACGTTTTGGACGTATCAATGGCCGACGCAGGTGGCGCTAGCAAAGGAGCGACGGAAGAGGGCTCTGGGCAAAACAAGTCCGGCCGCAACAGCAGGAAGGAGTTCAATGGACTTGTGTTGTGTGGTATTCGTAGGGCAATAATCATGCTCCGCCTCCGGCACCGCAGGGCCGGAATGTTTACCACGATCCGGACTTGTGTTGTGTGGTATTCGTAACCAAGCAGAGAGATCAGCAAAGTATGCATCGCCGTTCAATGGAAGTGAACACGGTGATATCGGCATTGCCGAAATACATGTTGTGGTCAGATCAAGAAATCACTTGGTCGTTTAAAGATCACCTGAAAGTGATGCCAAATCCGGGCGGATATGCTCTGGTGGTGGATCCAGTCATGCACGGGCCATCGTTGCGAGTCCGGTTCAGCAAGGTGCTGGTGGACAATGGTAGCAGCATCAACATCATGTACCGTCACACCATGCATACGCTAGGCATAACTCAAAACATGCTGGAGCCAACTCACACGACTGTCCACGACATAGTTCCGGGATTGTCCTGTTCGCCAATGGGAAAATTCTGGGTTGATGTGCTGTTCGGCGGCTGTGACAATTGCCGTGTTGAGAACATTTTGTTCGAAGTGGTGGATCTCGATAGCCCTTATCATGCTCTGATTGGGAGACTGGCATTGGCTAAGTTCATGGCCTCAACTCATACGGATTACCTGAAGATGAAGATGCCGGTGCCTAATGGTCCCTTAACCGTGGTGGAGAATGACAAAGTGTCACTGGAAACTGCCTCTGCCGGATCAAATCTGGCCGAATCGCTGGTCATAGCGGAAGAAAAAAGGAGGATTCAAACCGCGGTTGCACTGGCTCAATCATCCCAGCTGAACTTAGCAGCAATGAGCGGCCAGCTTGGCGGCCCGGCTTTCAAGCCGATGAAGGAAACAAAGGACATCGTGCTTGATACGGCTTACCCAGAGCGCACTGTCCGCATTGGTGCCGGCCTGAGTGAAGCATAGGAAAGCGTGCTCGTCAACTTCCTCCGTGAGAATCGGAACATCTTTGCTTGGTCTACTGATGACTTGGTGGGTGTGCCGAGGGAGTTGGCTAAGCACTCTGTGAACGTCCGGAAGGATGCTAAGCTGGTGAAGCAACCTTTACGTCGGTTTGCTGAAGACAGGAGAAAGATCATCGGAGAGGAAGTAACCAAACTACTGGTGTCCGATTTCATTGTGGAAGTGCTACATACCGAGTGGCTGGCCAATCCGGTGCTGGTCGAGAAGAAGGAAGAAGACCCGAAGGCACCCAACGATTGGCGCATGTGCATTGACTACAGCCACCTGAACAAGGCGTGCCCAAAAGATCCATTCCCACTGCCTCGAATTGATCAGGTGATTGATTCTACTGCTAGATGTGAACTGTTGTCTTTTCTGGATGCTTATTCCGTTTTCCACCAAATTCCACTGAAAAAGGAGGATCAAATAAATACTGATTTCATTACCCCGCACGGGGCTTATTGCTATGTCACTATGCCTTTTGGTTTGAGAAACACCGGCACAACATACAAGCGTTGTATGAAAAAATGCCTTCACGATCAAATCGGTAAAAATGTGCAAGTCTGTATCAATGACGTCGTGATAAAAACAAAGGTAAAAGATACTTTGATCGATGATCTGAGACAAATGTTTGATAACTTACGAAGGTTCCGGATGAAACTTAACCCGGAAAAATGCATCTTCGGCGTTCCTGCCAGAAAGCTGTTAGGTTTCCTAGTCTCAAGCCGCGGTACAGAGGTTAATCCGGTAAAGATTCGGGCCATCGAAAGAATGGAGTTACCTCAATGCCTCAAAGATGTGCAAAAATTTACCGGATGCTTGGCATCTTTAATCCGTTTCATAATCATGCTGGGAGAAAAATCTTTACCATTGTATGCCCTAATGAAAAAATCGGACACTTTCGTCTAGACCTCATAGGTAGACGCGACATTCAAGGAGTTAAAGAAAATGTTAGCTACCGCTCCGGTATTGGCTTCACCTTTAGAAAGGGAACCCATGTTGCTTTACATGGCGGCAACAAACCGGGTCGTAAGTGTTGTGGTTGTGGTAGAAAGAGAAGAGGAAGGAAAAACCGTGCAGAGACCGGTATACTACCTGAACGAGGTGCTCTCCCTCTCAAAGCAAAACTACCCGTACTTCCATAAAATGACCTACGGCGTGTTCATGGCCGCCACTAAGCTCAAGCACTACTTCGAAGAGGATCCGATGAAGATGGTGTGCGAGGCACCTATCTTGGAAATCATTGGCAATAAATATGCCAGCGTCCGAATCGATAAATGGGCAATCCAGCTATCGCCTTACGTACCCTCCTACGCAAGAAGAGATGCCATAAAATCACAAGCATTGGTGGATTTCCTGGTTGATTGGGCTGAAATGCAATACAAGCCACCCAAACCAGAAGTGGATTATTGGAGGATGCACTTTGACGGATCAAAACTCAAAGAAAGTCTCGGTGCAGGAGTGGTTCTCACCTCACCAAAAGGAGATAACTTGAGATATGTGCTGTAAGGATGGAAATTTATGCCCATGGGTAGTACCCATACCCTACCCGTTAAGTCATGGGTAGGGCACGGATATAGCTTTGTACCCGCGGGTATACCCATACCCTGTCTGTTTATTGTCAATTTCTTATGTTACACGTCTACTTTTGTTGACATATGAGTTAATATATGAGAATGAGGTTTATATTTTTTTTAATTGTTATGTACTCAACTACCTATTATCGAGCTGAGATAATTCATTTTTTAATCTAATTTATTATCGGTACCCACTAGGTAAAATTGCGAGAAACTTGTGTACAATTTAACTTACCAACCGGGTACCTAGTGGGTACGGGTACCCGCCGGATATGGGTATGGGTAAAGTTTTATACCCATGGGAACGGGTATGGGTAGAAGTTTGTACACATCGACTATACGGGTATGGGTATGGTATTTCTCTACCCTGCCCATTGCCATCCTTAATGTGCTGTAAATACACTTCAAGGCATCAAACAATGTCACTGAGTACGAGGCTTTAGTCCACAGACTCAAGGTCGCAAAAGAAGTCAGAGTGCGCCATATCATTTTTTACGGTGATTCGGATCAGGTAGTACAGCAGTGTTTCGGAGATTGGGATGCAAAAGATGCCAACATGG
This sequence comes from Lolium perenne, assembly GCF_019359855.2. Classification (NCBI taxonomy): domain Eukaryota; kingdom Viridiplantae; phylum Streptophyta; class Magnoliopsida; order Poales; family Poaceae; genus Lolium; species Lolium perenne. The sequence continues at coordinate 281,783,136 of NC_067247.2, read as the reverse complement.
CCACATACCGGTTGTATGTGCAGCAGATTGCCGGATTCTTTGAAGGATGCGAGTTTCACCATGTGCCGCGAGCGGGAAATGAAGCCGCAGATACATTGTCCATGCTGGGCTCATCCAGGCAAGAAATTCCTTCCGGAATAGCTTTGGCTCACCTCCGGTAACCCTCGATCAAACCTAGTCCGGAATCTGAATCAATATTCGTACCAGAGTCACATGTTGTGCCAATGGACATTTACGAGGTAAACCCGGGAACTACTCCCTCTATCTCGGGGACTGCTCCATCTAACCCGGGGACTTCAGGGTCGAAACCGGAAGAAAACATGCGGGTGAATTGCATGGAGATCCATGTACCGATCTTCGTGGTTCGGGAAGCACCAACCTGGGTAAAACCTACTCCCTCCGTCCCAAAGAATAGGGCGTAATATTTTTTCAAAATTTCCTCAAAGCTTAAGGCGTGGGGTGTCTTCTGTCCCGTTTCAACTAAACTGCCCTCACAACCATTTTAATTGATCCTTAAACGGGAAATGAAGCAGTAATCATGGGGCTGCCATTGGATATGCATGCGCATGCGGGGAAACGATTAGAAAATCGGGAGATTAGCAATTAATGGGGCGCTGCAATTGGACCATGCATGGAGCACATGCATCTTTTGAGATAACCCAGGAGCCATGCGCATTAACTTAGAGGACCAAAATTAAGGGACAGACGTTTTTATTAGGGGTAAGTTTGGAAACTTTTGTCGCTACTGTTTTTTCTTAATCGTCGTGCAGAATAATTTACACCCTATTCTTTGGGATGGAGGGAGTATTAAGGAATTCCTAGTCAACGGTGGTTTGCCAGCTGATGAAACCGAATCAAGAAGAATCCAAAGGAGATCCAAAGTGTACACCATCATCAATGGTGAGATGTACAAGAGAAGCGTTACCGGTGTCCTCCAACGGTGCGTGGAACCAGAAGAAGGAAAAGAGATGCTCCGAGAGATCCACCAAGAGGAATGTGGGCACCATGCCTCATCCAGGGCGCTGGTGGCAAAAGTATTCCGCCATGGGTTCTACTGGCCCACAGCTTTGGAAGACGCTGAGGACTTGGTCCGGAGGTGCAATGGGTGCCAGAGGTACAGCAAGCAAAATCATACCCCAACATCTGGTTTGAAAACAATCCCGATAAATTGGCCATTCTCTGTTTGGTGCCTGGACATGGTTGGACCATTCAAAACGGCAAGAAGAAACATGATTCACATCTTGGTCATGGTGGATAAGTTTACCAAGTGGCTCGAGGTTAAACCAATCCGTAAGTGCGATGGGCACACAACCGTGAAATTCCTGAAAGATATCATCTTACGGTATGGTTACCCGTGCAACATTATCACGGATAACGGAACCAACTTTCCTCAAGGAGAGTTCAAGTGGTTCTGTGACAATAACTATATCTGGCTGGATGTGGCCTCAGTGGCACACACGCAGGAAAATGGGCAAGTGGAAAGGACGAACGCGCTCGTGCTGTCCGGTATCAAACTGCGGCTTATCGAGCCACTCGAAAAAACGCCAGGATGTTGGCTTGATGAATTACCATCAGTGTTGTGGAGTCTAAGGACCACACGAAACCGGACAATCGGTTGTACACCATTTTTCATGGTATATGGAGCAGAAGCGGTCATGCCAACCGACATAATCCATGACTCACCACGAGTCCAACTCTATACCGAGGAAGAGGTCAAAGAGGCTCGAGAAAATGATGTCGACTTGCTCGAAGAACAAAGAGAGCTGGCATTGGCAAGATCGGCCATATACCAACAAAACCTCAGACGCTATCATAGCCGGAAGGTAAACCCAAGGGTATTCCAAGAAGGAGACCTAGTGTTACGTCTAGTGCAACGCACTGAAGGACGGCACAAACTTTCACCTCCATGGGAGGGACCCTTCATTGTGAGCAAGGCTTTACACAATGATGCCTACTACCTGATAGACGCACATGATCCCAAGGAAGGAAAGAAGGACAGGTCAGGAGAAGAAACCAAACGCCCATAGAACATAGCTCTACTTCGCCCTTTCTATTTCTGAAGATGTAATGTAAGGGGTTCTTTTTGTACCTTATTTGTTATCAATAACATGCCGGCAGCTCGAATATATCTCGGGGACTGCCTCTACCGGAATCATATGCAATGTGTTTATTTTTTCCATATACCGGTTTGTTTTTTAGAGATTTTCTTTTCCGGTTTAGTAATGTGTTTAACCTAAAGGTGAATCTTTGACTTAGCTGCTGTCCTCAACCCGGCTTCATGGCAAGCAAGATAAACCGAAAGGATTTGAGCACATGAAAAACAAGAAAGAAACCGAAAACAAACAATCCGGATTTTTTTTAACTAACCCCGGTTATACCTTTTTTGTGAAAATTTCGAGTTTTTTCTCTAAGTTCGAGAAAGTGTTTGCTTGAAAAAAGAACTTTGGGCCTCATACGTGAAACACTCAAAAGAGGTAGACAGAGCCAAAGTAAAAGAACTAAGCATGCATTGGATTGAACTCGGGAATAAATCCGGAGTCTTCACCATACAAATCGGAAAGCAAACGAAACGGAAGGTTTCCATCAAACCAAACTTATTGGTTCAGCTGACAAGGGATTAACTTATCAATGCCTACAAATTGTAGACTAGGGTTTTAGTCGGAAGTAGAGGGCAAGTAGATCTCGAAGGTTTCAGCCGAAAAGTGCTCGACGATGTGGAAACTAGGGTTGCGTGGAACAATGAATCGATGCTTTCTTTGTCCCTTGACTCCCCCTTATATAGGAGGTGGAGCCGAGGGATTCGTAATACACAAGTTACAGAGTCCGGGAGGGTTTCGTACCCATCCCGCAAGATTACAAGTAATATTTCCTAATACAACTCTAGCTTTCCTTAATAATAACTTGGGCTTCCGATTCTTCTTATTCTTCGAGTCGTGGGCCTTCAGTAGACCCTGGGTACCATCTTCGGCAGGCCCATTGGGGATGCCTATGTCAGTAGCCCCCGAGATTTTGTTTGAATTGAAGAATCAGGGAAAATCTCCAACTTTAATCATTCAATAACTCTGTCGAACTTATCACATATCTTTGGATATGCAATTATATATTGTACAGGGATAATGGTAGTTGGGGCTAGTTCATCTGACGGATCAGGTACTAGTTAACTGCTCTAGTGGCAATCCACAAAAACCTACTTCAAGATCACGTCCCTGGACATGATCTCAGGATACTGGTGTAAACTTCGACAGGTGCCGCTTAAGGTCTTACCATTCTGTCGAGTCCCAGTCATATTTTATCGGGTACCTAACGCGTCCGTTAGGATTTTTCTTCGTATCTGTTGATACGGAAAAAAGTAGCAAACCGACGTCAAAGACGGTGCCGCGCCGCTGATACGTCTCCAACGTATCGATAATTTATTATGTTCCATGCTTGTTTTATGATGATTCACACATGTTTTATACATACTTTATGTCATATTTATGCATTTTCCGGCACTAACCTATTAACAAGATGCCGAAGAGCTAGTTGCTGTTTTCTGCTGTTTTTGGTTTCAGAAATCCTAGCAAGGAAATATTCTCGGAATTGGATGAAATCAACGCCCAGGATCTTATTTTTCCACGAAGCTTCCAGAAGTCCGAAAGGGAAACGAAGTGGGGCGACGAGGCGGCGACACGCCAGGGCGGTGCGGCCCACCCCCTGGCCGCGCGGCCCTATTGTGTGGGCCCCTCGCGTCGCCCCTAAACCTACCCCTCCGTCTATAAGAAGCCTTCGTCGATAATAACTCCAGTACCGAGAGCCACGATACGGAAAACCTTCCAGAGACGCCGCCGCCACCAATCCCATCTCGGGGGATTCAGGAGATCGCCTCCGGCACCCTGCCGGAGAGGGGAATCATCTCCCGGAGGACTCTTCACCGCCATGGTCGCCTCCGGAGTGATGTGTGAGTAGTTCACCCCTGTACTATGGGTCCATAGCAGTAGCTAGATGGTTGTCTTCTCCTCATTGTGCTATCATTGTCGGATCTTGTGAGCTGCCTAACATGATCAAGATCATCTATTTGTAATGCTACATGTTGCGTTTGTTGGGATCCGATGAATATGGAATGCTATGTTATGTTGATTATCAATCTATCATCTATGTGTTGTTTATGATCGTGCATGCTCTCCGTTATTAGTAGAGGCTCTGGCCAAGTCGTTACTTGTAACTCCAAGAGGGAGTATTTATGCTCGATAGTGGGTTCATGCCTCCATTAAATCTGGGACAAGGATGTAAAGTTCTAAGGTTGTGGATGTGTTGTTGCCACTAGGGATAAAACATCAATGCTATGTCTAAGGATATTTGTGTTGATTACATTACGCACCATACTTAATGCAATTGTCTGTTGTTTGCAACTTAATACTGGAAGGGGTTCGGATGATAACCTGAAGGTGGACTTTTTAGGCATATATGCATGCTGGATAGCGGTCTATGTACTTTGTCGTAATGCCCAATTGAATTTCACACTACTCATCATAACATGTATGTGCATTGTCATGCTATCTTTATTTGTCAATTGCCCAACTGTAATTGTTCACCCAACATGCTATTTCTTATGGGAGAGACACCACTAGTGAACTGTGGACCCCGGTCCATTCTTTTACATCGAATACAATCTACTGCAATACTCGTTCTACTGTTCTCTGCAAACATCATCATCCACACTATACATCTAATCCTTTGTTACAGCAAGCCGGTGAGATTGACAACCTCACTGTCACATTGGGGCAAAGTAATTTGGTTGTGTTGTGCAGGTTCCACGTTGGCGCCGGAATCTCTGGTGTTGCGCCGCACTACACTCCGCCGCCATCAACCTTCAACGTGCTTCTTGGCTCCTACTGGTTCGATAAACCTTGGTTTCTTACTGAGGGAAAACTTGCTGCTGTACGCATCACATCTTCCTCTTGGGGTTCCCAACGGACGCGTGCTGTACGCGTATCAAGCTCTTTTTCTGGCGCCGTTGCCGGGGACGAGAAGGAAAACTACACCACAGAGATTTCTAACTCCCACGTCAACTGCGCGCCAGCAGCTCTTTTTCTGGCGCCGTTGCTGGGGAGATCAAGACACGCTGCAAGGGGAGTCTCCACTTCCAATCTCTTTACTTTGTTTTTGTCTTGCTTTATTTTATTTACTTCTTTGTTTGCTGCATTATATCAAAATACAAAAAAAAATTAGTTACTTGCTTTACTATCTTGTTTGCGTTCTCCATATTAAAAACACAAAAAAATTAGTTACTTGCATTTACTTTACTTATTTCATCATGTTTCCTCCTAAGTTTACTCTAAAAGATATACATGTAGGAGAAGGGTCTATCATTGGAAGAGATAATATAGAAGCATTTTTCACCCATGTTAGCATGGATGAAGATTTTGAAGATATACCATTATTAAAAGCTGCTCGTACTTATGAAAGTGCCTCTGCCTATTTAGTACACATGTTGGAAACTAGATTTATTAGTCTCAATCCCATGATACAACACATGTTTCTTACACTTTCTGATATGGAGAGGGGAGAAAAGATAGATTTTGTTTTAAAAGCCCTTGATAGAGAATTTAAAGATATAGCTAAAGAAGCTAGAAAAGTTTTTATTAAGCATAAGAGGCTTGGTTTGTTCACCGATTTTAAAAGAACACTTGAAAAGATGGACATGGATAGAATAAGGTACACTAATAATGTTAATGATGAGGGGGATATTAAAACATCAATACCTTGCAAGCTCTTAGGAATGTGCGAGGCACTAGAAAAGAATTTTGATTGGATTGTTCCTGAAAATTTGTTTGATGAGAATAGCAAGCCTAAGAGTAATGAAAAAGGAGCCTCTGAAACTTACATAGATAAGATACAATGCATAGTTGAGAAAACCCCAAACCCCGCTGTTGATGCTTCATCTCTTGATAATACCTGATTCACACTTTCTGCGCCTAGCTGAAAGGCGTTAAAGAAAAGCGCTTATGGGAGACAACCCATGATTTTACTTCTGCACTTTTGTTTTATATTTGAGTCTTGGAAGTTGTTACTACTGTAGCAACCTCTCCTTATCTTTATTTTATTGCATTGTTGTGCCAAGTAAAGTCTTTGATAGTAAGGTTCATACTAGATTTGGATTACTGCGAAGAAACAGATTTCTTGCTGTCATGAATTTGAGCAGTGTTCTCTGTAGGTAACTCAGAAAAATCTTCCAATTTATGTGAGTAATCCTCAGATATGTACGCAACTTTCATTCAATTTGAGCATTTTCATTTGAGCAAGCCTGCTGCACCTAAAAAAATCGTCTTTACGGACTGTTCTGTTTTGACAGATTCTGCCTTTTATTTCGCATTGCCTGTTTTGCTATGTCTGATGGATTTCTTTATTCCATTAACTTTCAGTAGCTTTGTGCAATGTCCAGAAGTGTTAAGAATTTTTATGTCACCTCTGAACATGTGAATTTTGATCATGCACTAACCCTCTAATGAGTTGTTTTGAGTTTGGTGTGGAGGAAGTTTTCAAGGATCAGGAGAGGAGGATGATACAATATGATCAAGGAGAGTGAAAGCTCTAAGCTTGGGGATGCCCCGGTGGTTCATATCTGCATATTTCAAGAAGACTCAAGCATCTAAGCTTGGGGATGCCCAAGGCATCCCCTTCTTCATCGACAACATTATCAGGTTCCTCTAGTGAAACTATATTTTTATTCTGTCACATCTTATGTGCTTTACTTGGAGCGTCTGTTTGCTTTTGTTTTGTTTTGTTTGAATAAAGTTGGATCCTATCAATCATTGTGTGGGAGAGAGATACGCTCCGCTGTTGCATATGGACAAATATGTCCTTAGCTTTACTCATAATGTTCATGGCGAAGGTTGAAACTGCTTCGTTAGTTGTTATATGGTTGGAAACAGGAAATGTTGCAAGTGGTAGTGTATACTTAAATACTTGTAGATCATTGAGCTTTGATGATCTGATTCCTTGCAAATGTTTTGAGGTATTTAGATGGTGAGGCTTGCTGGATAAATAAGTTAAAATTAGTAGTGGATTGTTGTCTTTAAGCTTGTGCCGTACTACAAACTCTATTTAAATAGTTGAAGGTGTAGTTGGACTTGATAGCTTTCCATGTCTGAGAGTTCATCGTAATAACTAAGTTGTGCTGAAGGTCGAGGGAGCTAGCGGGGTACTTGTGCCATCGTGAACGGCCCTCCTTGGAGTAAATTTTAATCATGCTCTTAATGTTGAACCTGCTAGATGTTTGCGATAAGCTTGTGAGTTCTTTTGGACTAATGTTAAGCTATGGTTTTTGGCACTTCCACCATCTAAATTTGCTAGCCTCTTCGGTACTGTACATTGCCTTTGGCTCACATTGAGAATTGTGCATACTTCGCCAGTACATCCAAACCCGTGGGAGGACTTTCTCTTGTTCTCCTACACATAAGCCCATACATCTCCTCAAAACAGCCACCATACCTACCTACCACAGCATTTCCATAGCTGTTCCGAGATATATTGCCATGCAACTTCCATTTTACATTACATGCCATGTTGTCATTTATTATTTATATATTGCTTTGCATGATCATATACAGCTGATGTGTGGTTTACCCATGTTACGCTAGATCATTGCACATCCTGCTACACAGGCAGAGGCATACAGTTCTATACATAATGTTTCATTCATTATGAGTTATTTGTACCAAAAAGTGTGTTGTCAAATTTGGATGTTGCCCCTAAAAGTGAAAAAAGCCATGGAGGCCATCAAAAAGAGAAAAAGAAAAGAAAGAAAAAAAATAGAAAGAAAAAGAAAAAAGAAAAAAAGAAGAAGAAAAAAAAGAGAATAAAGAAAAAGGGGGCAGCATTACTATCTTTTATCCACACTTGTGCTCATGTTTTAGCACCCACATTATTCATAGTCATCATTTGTGCTCATGTTTAGCACCTACACTTCATATGAGAGAGTTTTCATGTTTTACTAGTATAACTATGTGGGGAATTTACACTATAGAACTTGGGTTGTATATTCCAATGATGAGCCTCCTCAAAAGTGCTCTAGGTCTTCGTGAGCAACCAAGTTGGATGCACCCCCACTAGTTCCATTGTAGAGCTTTCATACACATATAGCTCTATGTGCATCCGTTGCATGGCAATCACTACTCCTTGCATAGCTTCGATCATAAGGCTGCCTCTTGTCTAATGATCATTTATAGATTTGTAAGACTTTCTTCCATTTGGCCTTCCAAACCCCCATTAACGTTCTTTATGCCATAACATCCTGGTGCTAATACCAAATGCTTGCGCTCACCGGTTGAGTAGACTTCGAAATAGTTGATTCATGACGTTCATGTTTATGTTTACTTGACTGAATCCTTCTTATGTTGTGAAAATTTACTTGATGCTTGGAATGAAGGATAGAACTTCTGCGCTGGATACTTAACACATCTTTAATGAACTTTGTACGGTTTCATGTCTTTAAAGCAATAGTTCATGAAAACTTCTAGCTTGTTTAACTCTTTCATTATCATCTCTTATATCAATATAGATATTTGCTTTGAATGATTTGATCTCAGCTCATGTGCTTTACAATAGTATTGATCAAGACTATGAGATCATGTCACTTCAGAAATTATCTTTGTTATCGTTTACCTACTCGGGACGAGTAGGAACTAAGCTTGGGGATGCTGATACGTCTCCAACGTATCGATAATTTCTTATGTTCCATGCTTGTTTTATGATGATACACACATGTTTTATACATACTTTATGTCATATTTATGCATTTTCCGGCACTAACCTATTAACAAGATGCCGAAGAGCCAGTTGTTGTTTTCTGCTGTTTTTGGTTTCAGAAATCCTAGTAAGGAAATATTCTCGGAATTGGACGAAATCAACGCCCAGGATCTTATTTTTCCACGAAGCTTCCAGAAGTCCGAAAGGGAAACAAAGTGGGGCGACGAGGCGGCGACACGCCAGGGTGGCGCGGCCCACCCCCTGGCCGCGCGGCCCTGTTGTGTGGCCCCTCGCGTCGCCCCTAAACCTACCTCTCCGTCTATAAGAAGCCTTCGTCGATAATAACTCCAGTACCGAGAGCCACGATACGGAAAACCTTCCAGAGACGCCGCCGCCGCCAATCCCATCTCGGGGGATTCAGGAGATCGCCTCCGGCACCCTGCCGGAGAGGGGAATCATCTCCCGGAGGACTCTTCACCGCCATGGTCGCCTCCGGAGTGATGTGTGAGTAGTTCACCCCTGGACTATGGGTCCATAGCAGTAGCTAGATGGTTGTCTTCTCCTCATTGTGCTATCATTGTCGGATCTTGTGAGCTGCCTAACATGATCAAGATCATCTATTTGTAATGCTACATGTTGCGTTTATTGGGATCCGATGAATATGGAATGCTATGTTATGTTGATTATCAATCTATCATCTATGTGTTGTTTATGATCTTGCATGCTCTCCGTTATTAGTAGAGGCTCTGGCCAAGTCGTTACTTGTAACTCCAAGAGGGAGTATTTATGCTCGATAGTGGGTTCATGCCTCCATTAAATCTGGGACAGTGACAGAAAGTTCTAAGGTTGTGGATGTGTTGTTGCCACTAGGGATAAAACATCAATGCTATGTCTAAGGATATTTGTGTTGATTACATTACGCACCATACTTAATGCAATTGTCTGTTGTTTGCAACTTAATACTAGAAGGGGTTCGGATGATAACCTGAAGGTGGACTTTTTAGGCATAGATGCATGCTGGATAGCGGTCTATGTACTTTGTCGTAATGCCCAATTGAATTTCACACTACTCATCATAACATGTATGTGCATTGTCATGCTATCTTTATTTGTCAATTGCCCAACTGTAATTTGTTCACCCAACATGCTATTTCTTATGAGAGAGACACCACTAGTGAAATGTGGACCCCGGTCCATTCTTTTACATCGAATACAATCTACTGCAATACTCGTTCTACTGTTCTCTGCAAACATCATCATCCACACTATGCATCTAATCCTTTGTTACAGCAAGCCGGTGAGATTGACAACCTCACTGTCACGTTGGGGCAAAGTAATTTGGTTGTGTTGTGCAGGTTCCACGTTGGCGCCGAAATCCCTGGTGTTGCGCCGCACTACACTCCGCCGCCATCAACCTTCAACGTGCTTCTTGGATCCTACTGGTTCGATAAACCTTGGTTTCTTACTGAGGGAAAACTTGTTGCTGTACGCATCACACCTTCCTCTTGGGGTTCCCAACGGATGCGTGCTGTACGTGTATCAGCCGCTCAGAACGGATCTGGGGTCTTACCTTCGCAATAACTTGCGGCATTCAGAGATTGTTCGCAACTTTGGCGCTCTGAGAATATATTGTCGAGTGCTTTTTCGGCTGTTGGAATAGCACATTTTATTGAGTCAACAGATGACTTATATTGCCTTCCCGATGGGAGTATATGCAGAGTTATTTTCATAACTCGAAATATGCTCACTTTTTCTTCTTCTCTATTTTTTATAATTTCACCGGGCACGCGAACAGCGTTCCCGATGGGAGTAGCCCCCGAGGCTACAGCCAAGGACTTGTGCTTGGTTGTAGGCTCAACGCCTTATGTTGCTATATTTTTCTTCTTTCTCGAGGTTTCCATATCTATCGGGTGCGCGACCAGCGCTCCCGATGGGAGTAGCCCCCGAGGCTGTGAGCAAATGCTTGTATTTGATCATAGGCTCTCGCCATTTCTATTTTGTCATACTTGAGTTTTTCATTTTTCCAAAGTAGCCCCCGAGCATTTGATCAAAAACTTGTATTTGACCAAAGTCTCTCGAAATAATCAATAATCTTCTGCTGCCGCCATTCTTATGAAGCTTCAAAGCCGATATTTTCTCTTGCCAAGGTGACATCATTGCTGACGATAGCCATGATCACTGTATCGGGAAGACGCGAGAACTGCTCTCTCTCTGTCTTGCGGGCCCAAATTTCTTATCAAGTTGACACGTCGTGCAAGTGGGGGACACACGTCCTCCACTTTTCCTGGCGCACGTACTGTAGGGCATGTTCCTTCCCTTCACAGTGAAATTACATTGTTACCTCTTATCCACATGTACATCATCTATCCCACAATTTCTCCATCCAACGGTGCGTCGATTCACCGCACCTCTACTTAAGGTCATCGTCTTCCTCCGTTCGCACTATGCTCGCGCCGCACCCCTGCTTTCCTCTGCGAAAATCCTCCATTGCACCCATCACCTCTTGAGCTCAACCACGCTCACGCCTTTCTCCTACACTTTTTTTGATGCCACCGCGCGCGCGGCTCACCAGGCACAGCACGCCCGAGTCGAAGATGGCGACAGCGGATCTGGGGAGCACTGAGTGGGAAAGATCTAAGATCTCCGCCCAAGACATCAACTTGCTGAAGAAACTTGGGATCAGCAAGAAGAAGGAGTCACTGCTCTTCCCCAGCGAGGAGAGCTATCCCTCTCCTCCAATCCAGTATCGGGTCAGTTTTGTTGACCATCTCATCCGCGGTCTTTCTTCTCCCATTCACGATTTTCTGCGTGGGCTGCTTTTTGTTTACGGATTGCAACTTCACCATCTTACTCCCAACTCCATCCTCCACATCTCAATTTTTATCACTCTTTGCGAATCCTTCCTTGGAGTCCAGCCTAACTGGGTGATACGTCCAAAACATATCTACTTTCCTGAACACTTTTGCTATTGTTTTGCCTCTAATTTGTGTATTTTGGATACAACTAACACGGACTAACGCTGTTTTTAGCAGAATTGCTCTGGTGTCTTGTTTTTGTGCAAAAATTCAACTTTCGGGAAAATCCTCGGAATTTATACCAAAGGGCCTATTTTACCAGAAGACTCTCGGAGCCAGAAGGGCAAGCCAAGTGGAGGCCCGAGGGCCCCACACAACAGGCCGGCGCGGCCCAGGGGGGGCGCGCTGCCCTAGTGTGTGGCCCCCTCGGCTGGCCTCCGACGCCCCCCTCTGGACTATAAAAAGGTTTCGATCTAAAAAACGCGAGGAGGAAGTGGAAGTCGCCAGAAACCCTCCAGTACGCCACCACATCGCGAAACTCCATCTCGGGGACCAGAAACTCCGTTCTGGCACTCCGCCGGGACGGGGAATTGGAGGAGATCATCGCAATCATCACCACCGACGCCTCTCCATCGACCAGCAATGTTTCCCCCATACATGTGTGAGTAATTCCCCCGCTGTAGGCTGAAGGGGATGGTAGGGATTGGATGAGATTGGTCATGTAATAGCATAAGATTGTTAGGGCATAGTGCCTAGTGTCCGTAATTGGTACTTTGATGATATTGTTGCAACTTGTTGTGCTTAATGCTTGTCACTAGGGCCTGAGTGCCATGATCTCAGATCTGAACATGTTATTGTTTCATGATGATATGCATTGTTTTATGATCTTACCTGCAAGTTGTATACACATGTCGCTGTCCGGAACCCGAGGCCCCGAAGTGACAGAAATCGGGACAACCGGAGGGGAAGGCGGGGATGTGAGGATCACATGTGTTCACGGAGTGTTAATGCTTTGCTCCGGTACTCTATTAAAAGGAGTACCTTAATATCCAGTAGATTCCCTAGAGGCCCGGCTGCCACCGGCTAGTAGGACAAAAGATGTTGTGCAAGTTTCTCATTGCAAGCACGTACGACTATATACGGAACACATGCCTATGGATTGCTTAGTACTTGGACACCATTTTATTATTATCTGCAAATGCCCTGCTTTGATTGTTACATGAGTTTCTCTCATCCATGTAACTCCCATCATCCATCCCTGTGCCTACAGTATTTTAATCCTGCTGTTTACTACAATCACTACTGCTGTATCTGTTACTCTTCTGTTGTTATTTCACTACTGCTACTGCTATAAAACTGTTACTACTGATAAACTCTTGCGAGCAAGTCTGTTTCCAGGTGCAGCTGAATTGACAACTCCGCTGTTAAGGCTTTCAAGTATTCTTTGTCTCCCCTTGTGTCGAATCAATAAATTGGGTTTTACTTCCCGCGAAGACTATTGCGATCCCCTATACTTGTGGGTTATCAAGGCTGTTTTCTGGCACCGTTGCCGGGGAGCATAGCTTTATTTGGAAGTTCACTTGGATTGATATTGTTCGCTGCAAATTCTCCATAATGGGTAAACCTCGCGATTCTAAAGTCGCCATATTACCATCCACTACAAGAAAAGGTACAACTCTGAGTACCTCTGCTACTCTTGATTCACCATCTGTGATAAGTCAACTTGTTTCACCGCCACAAGCTTCACTTGCTGGTACTTCTGCTGAATCTGAAAATTCTCATAATATTGATAATGTTTCTGATGTGCTTGATGATAGTGGTTCATTGGGATCCTTTCTAGATGCTACAATTGCTAGGTCTAGACAAATTGAAAATGCTGAAACTCCTAATGAAAATGCTGCTACACCTGTTAATTCACCTGAACTTGATTATTCTAGTGATGATCCTGATGAGGATTATGTGGAGCTTAATGATGATTTTATTAATAGATGCAATGCTACTGCTGATGCAAGAAAAATTAATAAGTTTCTCGCACAATATACTGTTAGACATAAGCTATCTCCTGATCCTAAATTTGCCACATCTCCTATATGCATTACGGATAAAGATTATGATTTTTCTCTCGATCTATCTCATATAGCTATTGTTGAGAAAACACCCTTTTGTGGTACTGAAAAGGAAAGTGCTGTAGAACACATGAATGAACTTTCTTCTATGAGTAGCTTGTTTTCTGATGATGTTAAGATGCGCACTTATTTCGTTGCTAAAAATTTTCCTTTCTCATTAAAGGATGATGCTAAAACTTGGTATAATAATTTGCCTCCTGGTTCTATTAAAAGTCCAGGTGATTTGCTTGATGTTTTCTTTCGGAAATACTTTCCTGCTAGTGCTCAACATGCTGCTTTACAGAAAATTTATAGCTTTGACCAGGAAGATGGAGAGAAATTGCCTGAAGCATGGGCAAGATTTTGCTCTCTTATCAGGGCTCGACCTAGACATGATTTACCTGAAGCATGGGCAAAATTTATAGCTTTGATTTTAATTTCTTAGCATGGAAAAGCATGATTTACTTGATATATTCTATAGTGGACTAACCGTTGAGTCTAGAGCATATTTGGATAGTTGTGCTGGTTGTGTTTTCAGGAAAAGAACTCGAGACGAAGCTGAAGAATTATTGGCTAAAATAGGCCGGAATCATGATGATTGGACTACACTTGAACCAACTCCGACGCCAATATTGAAGAAGAGGGGTTTAATTAAATTGAATGATGAAGATATGAGGGAAGCCAAGAAGTCTCTCAAGGAGAAAAGTATTAAATCCGAAGATGTGAAGAATCTACCTCCCATAGAAAATATATGTGAGATAATTCCCCCTTCATCCATGATTGAGGTAAACTCCCTTCAACGCTTTACAAGGGAAGATATTCCGTATTCGAAACCTCCTGCTCAATGCTTAGATGAGTTTGATAATTATATTGTTAAGCAAGAAAATTTTAATATGAGAGTAGAGAATCATCTAATGGAAAATTCTCAAGCTATTAGCAATTTGCATGATATTGTGGAGAGAACCTCCAATGATGTTAAGATGCTTGTTAAACATTTTCAAATGGTTCAAACTCAAATTGATCAACTCACTAAAGTGCAAAATGACTTGTTAAAAAATAATTCTAAAGAGAAACATGCTTATGAAGTAACAACTATAGGCGGTGTCTCTACCCAGGATCCTCTATATCCTGAAGGGCATCCCAAAAGAGTTGAACAAGATTCTCAACGAATTGAAACTAGTGCCCCTTCTAAGAAAAAGAAGAAGAAACATAAAAATGTTGTAGAATCCTCTGAATCTGTTAATGAACCTAATAGTATTTCTATTTCCGATGCTGAAACTGAAAGTGGTAATGAACATGATAATGATAATGATAAGAATGATGTTTCTGATAAAGAAGAAGTTGAGGATGAACCTGAAAATCATGCTAAGAATAAAAAGTATACTAAAGAAGATTTTATTGCTAAGAAACATGGTAATGAAAGGGAACCTTGGGTGCAAAAGCAAATGCCTTTTCCTGCTAAGAAATTAAAATCAAAGGAAGAAGAACACTATAATAAATTTTGCGATTGGATGAAACCTTTATTCTTGCAAATCCCTTTGACTGATGCTATTAAATTGCCTCCTTATTCAAAGTATATGAAAGATATTGTCACTAACAAAAGGAAAATCCCCAATGAGGAGATTTCCACTATGCTTGCTAATTACTCGTTCAATGGCAAGGTTCCAAAGAAGTTGGGTGACCCAGGTATACCGACAATTCCTTGTTCTATTAAGAATAATTATGTTAGAACTGCTCTATGTGATTTGGGAGCAGGTGTTAGTGTTATGCCTTTTTCTCTTTATAAGAGACTTTATTTAGATAAGTTGATACCTACTGATATATCTTTGCAAATGGCTGATAAATCTACTGCTATTCCTGTTGGTATATGTGAGGATGTTCCTATTCAAGTTACTAATAACTGCTTGATATTAACTGATTTTGTTGTGTTGGAAATGCCTGAAGATGATAATATGTCTATTATTCTTGGGAGACCTTTTCTTAACACAGCAGGGGCTGTTATTGATTGCAATAAAGGAAAGGTTACTTTCAATGTTGATGACAAGGAGCATACCGTTTATTTTCCCAAGAGGATTGATAAAGTATTTGGAGTTAATACTATTTCTAATGTGAGAACTATCAAAGTTGGAACTATTGATTGTCCTATATATGAGCCTAAAGAAGGTTATCAAAATCTTATGATTGGATCCATATCAATACAATTCAAGGTAACATGATTGATTTGAGGTTTATTTCTTCTTATGCTATGTAAAATTTATTTGGTGGCAAGACTTGATCAACCTTGTTAACAAATACTTTTTATATGCATAGAGGAGGTAAACAACATTTCTTTCTTCCTCCACTTGCTCTACTTGCTGTAGCACTTTTGATTTGCAAAGTTCCTTAGTTGTATAGAGATTTCAAAATCTTTTTCTGTCCAGTAACAATAAACTTAATACCTAGAAATGTGCATTTTTTAAAGTTTTCAAAAATTCACAAAAATTATACCGTTGGTCCTATTTTTCGAAGACGCACCTGGGAGCACCTGGGGATGACCAGTGGGGCACCCCAGGGTGGCACCCCACAGGCCGGCGCGGCCTGGAAGGGGGGCGCGCCACCCTGGTGTGTGGGCTCCCCCTTGCCCCACTTCCTTATCTCTTCCTCCCACACTCTTCTCTCTCCCGAAAAAACTCGCACCAGTTTCCTCTCACTCGCGTTTCTGCTCAAGAACTCAAGATTTCTCGATCTATTTGCTCAGCCCAGATTTCTGTCTGAAATTTGGCACATTTGCTCTCCGGTATGTGACTCCTCCGATTATCCAAGTAGAATTTTGTTTGGTTGAGTATATCTTGAATATTTTGCTGTTGTAGGTAACATGTTTAGTGAGCTTGCATGCTTGTTCTAAGATGTATAAACTAGTTTTGATGCATGATTAGTACTCTAGCAAGTTCCTATAGTAGTTTCCCTCAATTATATGTCACCAAATCAAATTTTATAATGATTGTTGAAAATTTCAGAAAATGGAGTGGAATAGACATCAACTAAACCAACAAGAATTGGAGGTGCAACAAGTCATGAGAGTGAACCGTGAAGAGGGAGTATACCCCTCTTACTACCCATGCACAGATTTCATGAGAAGTGCAGGAATCTTGGGAGATGTTCAGAATCTAATTTCTCGTGCAGGGTTGAATGATTTTGTTGACGGAGAACCATGCCAATATGCAAAATTGACTATGTCTGTTGTGCAGGATTTTAAGTTCAATTGGTCGCAATCTAACCCAATGGTTCAGTACAAAATTTATAATAAAACTGTCAACTTGCCATTCGATGATTTTTGTACAGTGATTAGAGTGCCGCAATGGGGATCATGCGAGAAGATAAGGGGATCGCCGCGAGAGCTCTTAAACCTCTTCGAGATGATTTGTCATGGAAGGAGCTTCTCAGAGGATGGTGGTAAAATCAGTAGCATTCAACTCCCAGCTATACGCTACTTTGCTTATTTCATTACTAAGTGCGTTCTTGCTAGAAAGAATGGTAGTAAATTATCTATCCAGGATTTAGCTTTCCTAGCTGCTGAACTGCGAAGTAATAGGGCTTATAATTTGGGTGCATTGATAGCCTATAGACTTGCTACTAACCGTGAGAAGGGCGGAGTTTGTGGAGGTCTCATCGCCTCTCGTTTACTAGCTTTTCATGGTGTAGAACCTCACCATCTTGATATTCAACTTCCCATAGAGAAACTTGACATAGTCTCCATGATTAAACATGAATTTGTTTCTGATTCATCTAACTTGAGTAACCTATCTTACAAGATAACATTTTACAAGAAGACTTGGAGAACAACTAAGAAAACTGAAAAACTAGTAGGATTGCATGCACCTGTTCTATTTAACCTTGATTCCAGGGAGGATTGGTCAGTCACGGAAGGTGCATTGAATGCATACATGGAGGGAGGAGGTCATCATGCAAGAGACAACATGGAGGAGGCCGAGGAACACCTCGACTCGTCATCCGATGCAGCAAGTTCTTCGCATCAACATTTTGGGCATGTGGAGCCTCCACGCTTTTCTTCTGCATCGGGACCTCACTATGACTATGCCATGTATGATCCACCGGCGTGGAACAGCGACCCTCGCTGGGGTTGAACTCCACTTAGGCCAAAAGCCTAAGCTTGGGGGGAGGTATACCGGCATCACTCATTCTTTGCATATTATGGTTGCTGGATACTTGTATATACTTGTTTAGTTTCTTTGAGTGGTTTTCTAATGAGAGGGAGATGATATTTGGGGAAGTGCTGCCTGAAAACAGATTCTGGACTGTTACCGAAAAAATTCTCAAAAATAGCCATAACATTATTTTGCGAAGCCAATTTTTATGCAAGTTCCCCAGGTTGTTATCTAACTTTCATTAGTTGAACGCTTTTCGATTTGAGCAGCGGAAGAATTTCTTAAAAATCGGTTACTGTACTGCTGTCAAGTTTGACGAATTCCTGCTGCTTTGTGTTTATGTGACTCTTCTAGTTTCCATTTTCTTGTTTGTGCTTTGTTTCTTTCCTAAAACACAAAAAGACCAAAAATATTTCTATTGTTTCTCTTCACCATTTGTTTATTTTGGTTTCTTGTATTTATTTTGCTTTATTTGCTATCGTTGGTTTGCTATAAGAAAATCCAAAAAGATTTTGTTTTGTTTGCTTGTTTTCTTTTGTTCTTGTTTCCAATTCGAAAACACCAAAAATATTTGCTGTTCTTATTTGGTTTTGTAAAGTTCATTATGAGTTCAATGGTCTTCGGTGGCTGGAGCGTGGTTTTCATTTCATATTATCCAAGCTACACAAGTGAAAGGCAATAATGACGATCTACGACAATTCGACTGTGGTGAGAGGCTGGTATGAACTCTATTTGTTTTCATTTTTGTACATATACTCATCCATGTGAGCATGCTTAGTTGGTTCATGTGAGGTATATGTCATATAAGAAAGTCTAGTAGTTCATGATCTCTCATGTTTAGCTCCAATTTATTAATATGAGTAGCATGTCATGGATGTTTGCTTGCATTGTTTTATTCATAGATAGGCATGACATTGTGGTATCCTCCTCTGAATAATTCATTTGAATAGACTTGGCACATGCTCACGCATGCATATGACTGAACAAAAGTCAATTAAGCCTCTATGATTTACATTGTTTCAGAGTTCTTGTATCACTTTTATGCCTCCGTTAATTTATTTTGCCGCAAGCATGATTATGACAGTGACTGCTCTCTTGATTGGTCGCTCCCTAGTCTATTGCTAGCCTTCACTTGTACTGAGCGGGAACGCTGCTCGTGCTTCCAAACCCCTGAAAACCAAGTTGTTCCAAAGTGTCCACCATAAATACCTATGCATGGCATTTCAAACCATTCCAAGTAAATTCTCATGCGCTACCTTTAAAACCTTAAAAATGCTTCTCAATTTGTGTTAATGTTTTATAGCTCATGAGGAAGTATGTGGTGTTTATATTTCAACCTTGTCATTTACTTTTGACGGACTTTCATAATAAGAGCTGGCAACGGGGTGCCCAGCCCCAACTAATAACTTCATTAATAATTCTCTTCACATGTTTTGCTCTGATTCATCAGTAAGCAACTTAATTTTGCAAATAGACACTCCTCCATGGTATGAGATTGATGGAAGGCACCCGAGGATTCGGTTAGCCATGGCTTGTATAAGCAAAGGTTGGGGGGAGTGTCGCCCATAATAAAAACTAAAGTACATGTGTAGACAAAAGAGAAGAGGGATGATCTACCTTGCTGGTAGAAATAACGTCCTTCATGGGAGCCGCTCTTGAAAGTCTGGTTGGCGAGGTAGTTGGTGTACCCATTACCATTCGTTGACAACAACAAACACCTCTCAAAATGATTTTACTCCTGTTTTAAAAACGAAAAGCTCTAGCGCATGTTAATCCCTGCTTCCCTCTGCGAAGGGTCAATCTTTTACTTTTATGTTGTGTCTCCATCCTTTCTTTGAGCACTTTCTCGAGAGCACAACTGTCATTCTTAGTTTAACATGCTTGTCCCAAAATATGATTGACTGTGGTATAACTTTGATGCTTTTATCTTTGACAATCTCTATTTCTAGTCTTTCTATGAACCTCGGAGGTGCCTGGGCATTTATGTTTTGCTGTTCAAATTCGGGCAAGCGAGATACCACTTTATCATACCCTTTTATGAACATTGCAATCCTGCTTATAGACATGATTCATGATGCTTATTATTAATTGTTGGTACCTTTCCATGATTGACATAGCTATTACATGATCTTGTTTGCATGTACCTTATTATGAATTGCCTAAGTGTTAGCCATATCATGAGAATATTTACATCATATGAGCAAATGTGTTCGTGAAAGTTCTTTTATCGCACTCAGTTGTTAACTGAATTGCTTGAGGACAAGCAATAAGCTAAGCTTGGGGGGAGTTGATACGTCCAAAACGTATCTACTTTCCCGAACACTTTTGCTATTGTTTTGCCTCTAATTTGTGTATTTTGGATACAACTAACACGGACTAACGATGTTTTCAGCAGAATTGCTCTGGTGTCTTGTTTTTGTGCAGAAATTCAACTTTCGGGAAAATCCTCGGAATTTATACCAAAGGGCCTATTTTACCAGAAGACTCTCGGAGCCAGAAGGGCAAGCCAGGTGGAGGCCCGAGGGCCCCACACACCAGGCCGGCGCGGCCCAGGGGGGCGCGCCGCCCTAGTGTGTGGCCCCCTCGGCTGGCCTCCGACGCCCCCCTCTGGACTATAAAAAGGTTTCGATCTAAAAAACGCGACGAGGAAGTGGAAGTCGCCAGAAACCCTCCAGTACGCCGCCACATCGCGAAACTCCATCTCGGGGACCAGAAACTCCGTTCTGGCACTCCGCCGGGACGGGGAATTGGAGGAGATCATCGCCATCATCACCACCGACGCCTCTCCATCAACCAGCAATGTTTCCCCCATACATGTGTGAGTAATTCCCCCGCTGTAGGCTGAATGGGATGGTAGGGATTGGATGAGATTGGTCATGTAATAGCATAAGATTGTTAGGGCATAGTGCCTAGTGTCCGTAATTGGTACTTTGATGATATTGTCGCAACTTGTTGTGCTTAATGCTTGTCACTAGGGCCCGAGTGCCATGATCTCAGATCTGAACATGTTATTGTTTCATGATGATATGCATTGTTTTATGATCTTACCTGCAAGTTGTATACACATGTCGCTGTCCGGAACCCGAGGCTCCGAAGTGACAGAAATCGGGACAACCAGAGGGGAAGGCGGGGATGTGAGGATCACATGTGTTCACGGAGTGTTAATGCTTTGCTCCGGTACTCTACTAAAAGGAGTCCCTTAATATCCAGTAGATTCCCTAGAGGCCCGGCTGCCACCGGCTGGTAGGACAAAAGATGTTGTGCAAGTTTCTCATTGCGAGCACGTACGACTATATACGGAACACATGCCTATGGATTGCTTAGTACTTGGACACCGTTTTATTATTATCTGCAAATGCCCTGCTTTGATTGTTACATGAGTTTCTCTCATCCATGCAACGCCCGTCATCCATCCATGTGCCTACAGTATTTTAATCCAGCTGTTTACTACAATCACTACTGTTGTCTCTGTTACTCTGTTGCTGTTATTTCACTACTGCTACTGCTATAAAACTGTTACTACTGATAAACTCTTGCGAGCAAGTCTGTTTCCAGGTGCAGCTGAATTGACAACTCCGCTGTTAAGGCTTTCAAGTATTCTTTGTCTCCCCTTGTGTCGAATCAATAAATTGGGTTTTACTTCCCGCAAAGACTATTGCGATCCCCTATACTTGTGGGTTATCACTGGGCTCTATGGAAGCGCATTTTCCTCCTTCGCCGTAATGGCTCTCCCAACGTTGCCTACAACATAGGCGGCGTTGTTATCTGCGTCCGCCCTGATGTCGAATACTTCAATGTCAAATTCCCTGACTCAGTTCAAGGGTGGCGCAAAAAATGGTTGTACATCCATGAGGAAAGCCACAACTCGGCGGAACACAACATTCCCCCTTTTGATGGCAACGAAAAGATCTGTCGCCGCCGGTCTTGGGATGCAGAGGCTAGCGACGAAGAAAAAGCGGTGACAGAGGCGCTGATGACACGCATCCACGAGCTTTAGAATACCCGCGGACAAGAACTGTCGGGTATCCAAACCACAACATATTTCCTTAGGATTAGGGTGCAGCCTCTGCAAGCTCGCAAAAATTCCCTTTGGATGTATGCTGGTGAAGAAGACGTCGACATGCTCTCCAAGGACCTTCCTGTGAAGGACTTGGAGAAACTGATCCGAAGAATTTCATTGCTTAGCAAGAAGGATACTATTCCATCATCTTGCCGTGTTGAGCCATATAATAGCATCAACGCCCTCCCCGAGGTAATATTTTTATCGTCTGCTTATTTGCTCAATTCTCTTCTCTTTCTTTTGACTGCTATTTCTTCGACTGCTGTTAGTGATACAAATTCCTGTCGATGCTTTCTCTATTTTTTGTCCAGAACCACAAAACTGCGTCGCCTCTTCCTCCCCTTCCCAAAGGTGGAGAAGTCGAAGAGCACGCAGTCATTTCTGAAGACACCCAGGTTCCTCCTCATCCTGAGAGCGAAGTCGCGGTTTCGCACAAACCCGCAGCTTCCTCTGAAAAGGAATATGAATCCGAGTCTACCACATCGACACACTCCCTCCCCTCCGCTGTTTCTCCAAGGAACAAGAGAAAAAGGGACGAAGTTGCCGATTCTGGCACCTCCAAAGCCGGCGCATCTCCTGCCGAAGAAGTTGGTCCTTCTGAAAAAAGGACAACTTTCAACCCTTACGAGGATGCCCTTGTCAGCTCGTGAGTTCTTACTGCTCTTTGTTGTTTGCTCTCGATGTTTTTGTCTATATTGCTTCTTATATTGTCGCCCTTTATTGTAGTGGTGACGAGGATGAAGATCCACCTATTGACGCGACTGCTCGAACGAGTACATCGCGTACTTTAGTTGTTTCTGAAGCTCATCCTGACGGGGATGAAACCTCGCCTCCTCAGCAAGATAACGAGCATCCAACTCCAGCTGCAAGCCCCCGTGCCCCTTTGCCAAAGAAGGCTAGGGTCGAGCCGACCAAGGAGCCTACTTTGCTACTTGGTAGCTCCACGACTCCTTCAATGGATGATGTAAGTTATTCACTTCTTCTTTTATGTTCCCGAATATTTCAATGTTGTCGATTCTTCTCTGTTTTTTTGCTTCTTTCCTTTTGCTGTCGAACTTTTTACTTCCTATATTGATGTTTCTTTCTTTATCTTTCTTTGCAGCCCTTGATGAAGGAGTTTATCCGTCTCGGTACCCAATTCATCGGGTACCGTGACCATGCTAAAAAGCTCGAAGGTACTTTTTTTACTGCTGCCTCTTCTGTTGAATAGATCCCCTTATTATTTTGTCATGACATTTTACTGTCATTTATTTTGCCAGAGACTCTTGCTGAAGCCAACAAGCGCGCTGATTCTCTTGCTCTTAAATTGGAGCAAAGTGAAAAGGCTCGTAAAAAAGCTGAAGCAGATGCTACCGCTGTCGAAGATCTTCGACAAAGACTGCATGACGCGTAAACTTTTTTGAGCGACAACATAGCTGAGCAGGCTGCTCGTGAAAAAGAAATCCTCAGTCGCAGAGTCGATGTTTTGTTCATAAGTACTCAAATCCTTGCTATTTCTTCGGTTTTTCATGCTTTTCCTAGCGCACTTTTTGATGTGCTTCCTTTTGCTTGTTTTTAGGGAAAACGCATCAGGATTTTGACTTCGAAAGTCCTGAAGGTGACCGGCTTCTTGACGCGCTTTCCCTCCTTGAATTTCATGGAGAGGAAGCACGCGAAGGCCTTGCTGACGCCGAAGCAGGTCTGTTGAAGCTTTTCCCCTACTTCTTTGCTAAGAAAGAAGAGCCCAAGACTTTTAATGCTCTCGCCAAATGCTTCAATTCGAAGGAAGATCTTGGGCTCAATCTTCGACAAGAAGGCCAAAAGATTGGTGTTGAAGGCACCATTGCTTTGGTTGCTGACAGCCAACAAGACGTCGACTGGGCTAAAGTTGGCGATATAAAGGAGATGGAAACGAAGAAATGGCAATCTTTGATTAAGGCTGCTAAGCCAAACTCAAAGCCAATCCTTGCCTTCCTTGGATGCAAGCCAACTCCCGCTCCCAGTTCGTCGAAGCCGGAGGTCAAGTAGACCACTTTATCTCTCTTTTGTTTTCTCTTTTCTTTTGATGCTGTCGCCAGAGTAGCTTTGGCAACAACTATCCCACTAGTTCAGTAGGGAACCCTCCTTTTGTAATAGCCATGTAAATACTTTGAAAATTAATGGAAATCTATTTTGCTTGATGATTGATGTCGAAACTTTTTATTTCCAGTTGATATTTGATAACTACACTTCAACTCCTCGTCCTTCCGATGCTTTTCCTGCTTCCTCCTACTCGAAGAAAACGCCTGTTGGTGATGAATTTATTGAAGATTCCTCGAGTAAGGGTTCAGCACAGGACTTGGAAGAACTCCGTCAACAGCTTCAATATATGAAGAAACAGGCACTTATAATAATGGACCAGTCTCGAAAATCATTAAAAAAGGAGAAAGTTGCGCTACAGCAGGCTCAGGAGGCCATAGCTGCCAAAGAAACCGCCGTTGCTGAAGCTGCGCAGGCTACCTCCCGAGAGAATTTTATGCTCGAGTTGATGACTGAAGCAAGTTTGGAATTAACAGGTATACTTCTGAAACCAAAACTTCCTCCGTTTTTTCCTTGTTTTCTCCTTTGTAATTCCTGTGTTGTCACCAAATAGGTTCCTTTCTAGACGCTATTGTCGAAGACCAACGGGTGGACACAAGGACAAATTTCCTTGTTAATCTGTCACTTGATCGTGGCTCTCTTTTCTGGGCTACTCCGGAATGCACCCGACAAATTGTCAGATTCCAGGACCGCTCTTGTCAAGTTCGTGAGTTCCTCGATTTCTGTACAAGAACCTTGCCTCTAGTTTATAGTACCATGTTTCCTCGTAACAAAATACCGGACACTCTTCCTGCTCTGATGGAGAAGTTCCGGGATGCCCATCGTATCCATAATTGTGTGCGGGCTCAGTTATCTGTTGGGGCAAGATTTGCCATGATTATGATTCAAATCTGCTACCCGAAATTAGATCTGACAAAAATTGTCACCAAGTGTCTGGCCAAGCAAACGAAGCGGAAGAGGAACATCGACAAAATCAATGATACTGTAACTCCTGTAGCCGAAGAAATGATGGATGAACTTCTTCGGATGGACTCGGAATTCTTTGTAAAAGGTAGCTATGCTGAACATAAGACTGGTGCTGCAAACAACGAAAGGTGTAACCATAGATGATATACTAGGTAGCAACTGAGTTGTACTATATTGCGGGAATTCATATATATTTTGTGTCGATGAGGTTGTCCATATTGTACTATTCTTGATGATGAGGTTGTCTATATTGTATGATGTAATCTATATTGTAAAGCCCCCGAGCCTTTGGCCGGAGCTTGAGCTATGTTTTATGCCCCGATGAATTTACTATTTTGCGAGAGTATATATTTTGTCGCCATGGATTATGAGCCCCCGAGCCTGTCGATGAAAAAAGATGTATATCACCAATATCTTTTACTATATTGCAGCACCGCGAGCCCGCCTCATTAAAAACCTTTTAGCCCCACTCGGTGCCCTGAAAGGAAAAGAGTGCGTCTAAAAACTCGCGGGCGTTTCAGTACATTGTATTTTTACAAGGAGGACTATATTTCGACTCTAAGCATAAAAACGCCTGAGTTGTGCCACGTTCCAAGGATTTGGCTCGGCAGCTCCTGACTTCTTGTCCTTTATCATGTACGCTCCTCCTTCGATGACTTCTGTGACGATGTAGGGTCCAAGCCACGGCGACTTGAGTTTTTCATGGCTTTTTTGATTGAGCCGTAGAACTAAGTCACCGATTGATGACCCACAAGTATAGGGGATCGCGATAGTCTTCGAGGGAAGTAAAACCCAAATTTATTGATTCGACACAAGGGGAGGTAAAGAATACTTATAAGCCTTAACAACTGAGTTGTCAATTCAGCTGCACCTGGAAAAGCACTAGTAACAGGGATGATGTGAAAGTAGCAGTAATATGAGAGCAGTAGTAACAGTAACACAACAGCAGTAATAGCAATATGAGAGCAATGGCACCAGAAAATAGTTGATACTACTTCCAATGACATATAGAACGAGTATGTAATGATGAGAGATGGACCGGGGTTCCCAGCGATCTACACTAGTGGTAACTCTCCAATAAGTGACAAGTGTTGGGTGAACAAATTACAGTTGGGCAATTGATAGGAATCAAAGCATTAAGACAGAACATCCAGATTATTAATTATGTAGGCATGTTTTCCATATATAGTCGTACGTGCTCGCAATGAGAAACTTGCACAACATCTTTTGTCCTACCAGCCGGTGGCAGCCGGGCCTCAAGGGAATCTACTGGATATTATGGTACTCCTTTTAATAGAGCACCGGAGCAAAGCATTAACACTTGATGAAAACATGTGATCCTCACATCACCGCCATCCCCTCCGGTTGTCCCGATTCTTGTCACTTCGGGGCCTTTGGTTCCGGACAGCGACATGTGCATACAACTTGTAGATACAATCTAAGCAATAATTATAGAGCTTAAATCTAAGATCATGCCACTCGGGCCCTAGTGACAAGCATTAAGCATAACAAGATTGCAGCAACAATAACTTCACAAACTTTATAGATAGACTAATCATAATGTATCATCCATCGGATCCCAACAAACACAACACCGATTACATCAGATGGATCTCAATCATGTAAGGCAGCTCATGAGACCATTGTATTGAAGTACATGGAGGAGAGAATACCAACTAGCTACTGCTAGAACCCGTAGTCCATGGGGGAACTACTCACGGAGCATGATGGAGGCGGTGGCGTCGATGGAGATGGCTTCCGGGGGCACTTCCTCGTCCCGGCAGGGTGCCGGAACAGAGAGTTCTGTCCCTCGAATTGGAGTTTCGCGACGGTGGCGGCGCCCCTGGAATCTTTCTGGAGTTTCGTCAATTGGTATCGAGTTTTTAGGTCGAAAGGGCTTATATAGGCGAAGAGGCGGCGCAGGAGGGGCACCAGGGCGCCCTCCCCATAGGCCGGCGCGGCCAGGGGCCTGCCCGCGCGGCCATGTGGTGTGGGGCCCCTGGGCCTCCTCTCCGGGTCTCCTTCGGTGTCCTGGTCCGTCTCGGTGAATTATGATGTTTGGTCTTCGTTTCGTCGAATTCCGAGAATATTGCCCGAACAGCCTTTCTGGAACCAAAAACAGCAGAAAACAGGAACTGACACTGTGGCATCTTGTTAATAGGTTAGTTCCGGAAAACGCATAAAAACATTATAAAGTGCAAGCAAAACATGTAAGTATTGTCATAAAACAAGCATGGAACATCAGAAATTATGGATACGTTGGAGACGTATCAGCATCCCCAAGCTTAGTTCCTACTCGTCCTCGAGTAGGTAAACGATAAAAAGAATAATTTCTGTAGTGACATGCTACTTACATAACCTTGATCATACTATTACAAAGCATATGAAATGAATGAAGTGACTCAAGGCAATAATCTATAGTTGCTAACAAATAGATAACATATACCAAAAAAATTCATGAAGAGTACTTTCAAGACAAGCATCAAAAGCCTTGCATAAGAGGTAACTCATAAAGCAATAAATTCAAAGTAAAGGCATCGAAGCAACACAAAGGAAGATATAAGTTTCAGCAGTTGCTTTCAACTTTCAACATGCATATCTCATGGATAATTGTCAACATAAAGTAATATGATGAATGCAAATAAGCAAGTATGTAAGAATCAATGCACAGTTGACACAAGTGTTTGCTTCTAAGATGGAAGGAAGTAGGTAAACTGACTCAACATAAAGTAAAAGAAAGGCCTTCGCAGAGGGAAGCATTGATTGCTATTTTTGTGCTAGAGCTTTGGTTTTGAAAACATAAAGAGAGCATAAAAGTAAAGTTTTGAGAGGTGTTTGTTGTTGTCAACGAATGGTAGTGGGCACTCTAACCCCCTTGCCAGACAAACCTTCAAAGAGCAGCTCCCATTTTATTTTATTTTTGGGTGGCACTCCTTCCAACCTTTCTTTCACAAACCATGGCTAACCGAATCCTCGGGTGCCTGCCAACAATCTCATACCATGAAGGAGTGCCCTTTTATTTTAGTTTTATTATGATGACACTCCTCCCCACCTTTGCTTTCTCAAGCCATGGCTAACCGAATCCTTCGGGTGCCATCCAACAATCACATACCATGGAGGAGTGTCTATTTAGGTTAATTAATTTGGGACTGGGAATCCCATTGCCAGCTCTTTTTGCAAAATTATTGGATAAGCGGATGAAGCCACTAGTCCATTGGTGAAAGTTGCCCAACAAGATTGAAAGATAAACACCACATACTTCCTCATGAGCTATAAAACATTGACACAAATCAGAGGTGATAAATTTTGAATTGTTTAAAGGTAGCACTCAAGCAATTTACTTTGGAATGGCAGGAAATACCACATAGTAGGTAGGTATGGTGGACACAAATGGCATAGTGGTTGGCTCAAGGATTTTGGATGCATGAGAAGTATTCCCTCTCGATACAAGGCTTAGGCTAGCAAGGCTATTTGAAGCAAACACAAGCATGAACCGGTATAGCAAAACTCACATAAGAACATATTGCAAGCATTATAATACTCTACACTGTCTTCCTTGTTGCTCAAACACTTTTACCAGAAAATATCTAGACCTTAAGAGAGACCAATCATGCAAACCAATTTTAACAAGCTCTACAGTAGTTCTCCACTAATAGGTTTAAACTACATGAAAAAACTTAATCATGATCTACTTGAGAGCTCAAAACAATTGCCAAGTGTCAAATTATTCAAGACATTACGAGGCATTTTCTGTTTCCAACCAAATAACCACAAGTATTGTAGCTTCCAACTTTTATCATTGAACATTAAAAGTAAAACGAAGAACAAGTGTTCATATGAAAAAGCGGAGCGTGTATCTCTCCCACACAAGGATTGCTAGGATCCGAATTTATTCAAACAAAAACAAAAATAAAACATACAGACGCTCCAAGTAAAGTGCATATGATGTGACCGAAATAAAAATATAGTTTCAATAGAAGAAACCTGATAAGTTGATGAAGAAGGGGATGCCTTGGGCATCACCAAGCTTAGACGCTTGAGTCTTCTTGAAATATGCAGGGATGAACCACGGGGGCATCCCCAAGCTTAGACTTTTCACTCTTCTTGATCATATATCATTCTCCTCTCTTGACCCTTGAAAACTTCCTTCACACCAAACTTCTCATAAACTTCATTAGAGGGGTTAGTACTCAAAAAAATTGAATCCACCTTGGTCCTGTAGTGGCACATTGCAAGAACTCAATAAAACATTAGCTACAGCTCTCCACGTCTAGAAAACCTCGCTTAAAGTCCACAAGAGACAATGCAAAAAACAGAGACAGAATCTGCCAAAACAGAACAGCCAGTAAAGACGAATTTCTAATAAATACTTCCGTTGCTCAAATCAGAAAACTCAAAACTAATGAAAATTGCGTACATATCTGAGGAACACGCACGTAAATTGGCATATTTTTCTGAGTTACCTACAGAGAAAACAGCCCAGATTCGTGACAGATAGAAATCTGTTTCTGCGCAGAAATCCAAATCTAGTATCAACCTTCGATTAGAGGCTTCACTTGGCACAACAAAACACAAAACTAAGATAAGGAGAGGTTGCTACAGTAGTAAACAACTTCCAAGACACAAATATAAAACAAAGTACTGTAGCAAAATAACACATGGGTTATCTCCCAAGAAGTTCTTTCTTTACAGCCATTAAGATGGGCTCAGCAGTTTTAATGATGCACTCACAAGAAATAGTATTTGAAACAAAAGAGAGCATCAAGAGGCAAATACATAACACATTTAAGTCTAACATGCTTCCTATGCAAAGGAATCTTGTACACAAATAAATTCATGAAGAACGAAGTAGCAAGCACAAGAAGATAAAACAAGAGTAACTTCAAATTTTTAAGCATATAGAGAGGTGTTTTAGTACCATGCGAATTTCTACAACCATATTTTCCTCTCTCATAATAATTTTCAGTAGCTTCATGAATAAACTCAACAATATAACTATCACATGCAGCATACTTTTCATGATCCACAAACATATAATTTTTATCAAGTTCCAGAATAGTGGAATTAAAACTTTCAAACTTTCTTTTATTAATAATATAACAAGGTAGTTGATCAATCTCAAGAGATATGGGACTCATAGAATAAGTCAAGAACTCTCCAATCCCATTTTCATTAGTAGTACAATTAATAGTATCAAGTAACATAGGACCATCATCTAGAGCTTTATCATAAACATTTG
The DNA here is from genome assembly GCF_019359855.2 of Lolium perenne. Taxonomy (NCBI): domain Eukaryota; kingdom Viridiplantae; phylum Streptophyta; class Magnoliopsida; order Poales; family Poaceae; genus Lolium; species Lolium perenne. The sequence goes on along the minus strand of NC_067247.2, from coordinate 281,753,041 downwards.
CTAAGCAAAATTCTTTAGTACCATGCATTTCGACATCAGGCACAAACAAAGCATTATCATAAGATTTATCAAAGTAGCATGGATTATCATAAATAACAGTAGCATAATTATTCTCGCAAGTTTTACTCATAGGTACTATTTCAAGAGAATCCACAGGAACATAACATTCAACCTCTTTCGGTAAGCATGGAGGACAATCAAATAGTGTAAGAGATAAAGAGTTACTCTCATTAGAAGGTTGGCATGGGTAGCTAATCCATTCTTCCTCCTTTTGTTCGTCGCTCTCCTCTTCTTTTTCATCCAATGAGCTTTCAGGTTCATCAATTTCCTCCTCTTTTTCATCCAATGAGCTTTCAGGTTCATCAATTTCTTCTTCCACCGGTTCCTGCAAATTGTGAGTGCATTCTTGTGCATTAATGAGTCTCTCTTTATAGTCAATGATATAAGGATTATCACTGAAGCATTCTATGCAACAATTAAGGATAGAAGAGACATAATCTTTAAGGTCCTTACAAACAACACAAGTTTCATAATTCTTAACCATGAAGGATTCTATCTCAGAGGCTCCCATAAATAAGACAAATTGTTCTACCTCTTCGAACCCATAATGAATATAGCAATTCCGATTATAGTTCTTAATTAAAAATTCCTCACTAAAGCCACATTGAAATTTAAGATGTTTAGTATCTGTTGAGAGCAACAGTTTATATCATGGCGTTTAAGCAAGATTTTAGCAATTGTATTCACTTTTTCTATCATAGCACTCATTACTTCACCAGCTCTTGATTTTCTATAATTATTATAACATTCTATAAGCTCCAAGTAAGTTGTTGGTTCTCCCACAACAGCAGTTTTTAATTTTTAGGTTTTTCAAATTTTTATGGATTTTTGGGTATATGAGAAAAGTAAAACAAGACAAAAAGAAACTAAGCAAAAGTAAACTAGGCAAAATAAAACAAGACAGAAATAAACTAAGCACAAATAAACTAGATAAAAGTAAACTAAGCAAAACAAAATAAAATAAAATAAAAACAGAGAGAGAGGTAGAGTGTACTCCCCAGGTGAACTTATGAGTAGAGCTATGCCTCCCCGGCAACGGCGCCAGAAAACAGTCTTGATGACCCACAAGTATAGGGGATCGCGATAGTCTTCGAGGGAAGTAAAACCCAAATTTATTGATTCGACACAAGGGGAGATAAAGAATACTTATAAGCCTTAACAACTGAGTTGTCAATTCTGCTGCACCTGGAAAAGCACTAGTAACAGGGGTGATGTGAAAGTAGCAGTAATATGAGAGCAGTAGTAACAGTAACACAGCAGCAGTAATAGCAATATGAGAGCAATGGCACCAGAAAATAGTTGATACTACTTCTAATGACATATAGAACGAGTATGTAATGATGAGAGATGGACCAGGGTTCCCAGCGATCTACACTAGTGGTAACTCTCCAATAAGTGACAAGTGTTGGGTGAACAAATTACAGTTGGGCAATTGATAGGAATCAAAGCATTAAGACAGAACATCCAGATTATTAATTATGTAGGCATGTTTTCCATATATAGTCGTACGTGCTCGCAATGAGAAACTTGCACAACATCTTTTGTCCTACCAGCCGGTGGCAGCCGGGCCTCAAGGGAATCTACTGGATATTAAGGTACTCCTTTTAATAGAGCACCGGAGCAAAGCATTAACACTTGATGAAAACATGTGATCCTCACATCACCGCCATCCCCTCCGGTTGTCCCGATTCTTGTCACTTCGGGGCCTTTGGTTCCGGACAGCGACATGTGCATACAACTTGTAGATACAATCTAAGCAATAATTATAGAGCTTAAATCTAAGATCATGCCACTCGGGCCCTAGTGACAAGCATTAAGCATAACAAGATTGCAGCAACAATAACTTCACAAACTTTATAGATAGACTAATCATAATGTATCATCCATCGGATCCCAACAAACACAACACCGATTACATCAGATGGATCTCAATCATGTAAGGCAGCTCATGAGACCATTGTATTGAAGTACATGGAGGAGAGAATACCAACTAGCTAATGCTAGAACCCGTAGTCCATGGGGGAACTACTCACGGAGCATGATGGAGGCGGTGGCGTCGATGGAGATGGCTTCCGGGGGCACTTCCCCGTCCCGGCAGGGTGCCGGAACAGAGAGTTCTGTCCCCCGAATTGGAGTTTCGCGACGGTGGCGGCGCCCCTGGAGTCTTTCTGGAGTTTCGTCAATTGGTATCGAGTTTTTAGGTCGAAAGGGCTTATATAGGCGAAGAGGCGGCGCAGGAGGGGCACCAGGGCGCCCTCCCCATAGGCCGGCGCGGCCAGGGGCCTGCCCGCGCGGCCATGTGGTGTGGGGCCCCTGGGCCTCCTCTCCGGGTCTCCTTCGGTGTCCTGGTCCGTCTCGGTGAATTATGATGTTTGGTCTTCGTTTCGTCGAATTCCGAGAATATTGCCCGAACAGCCTTTCTGGAACCAAAAACAGCAGAAAACAGGAACTGACACTGTGGCATCTTGTTAATAGGTTAGTTCCGGAAAACGCATAAAAACATTATAAAGTGCAAGCAAAACATGTAAGTATTGTCATAAAACAAGCATGGAACATCAGAAATTATGGATACGTTGGAGACGTATCACCGACCTGAAAGGATCTTGGTCGCAAACGTCGACTATGGTAGTTTTTCAAGTCCTGCTGGTACTTAGTGACCCGTGATAATACTTCGTCTCGAGCTTCGTCAAGTGCATCGACATCATCTTCCAATGCTTTTCTGGAAGCTTCCTCATCGTATTCCGTGACTCTCGGAGAATCATGCTCTATTTCTATCGGCAGTACTGCTTTAGCTCCATGGACCAGAAAAAACGGAGTCTCCTGTGTCGCTGTATTTGGTGTTGTTCGAATACTCCATAACACACTCGGTAACTCCTCTGGCCAAGTATGTCGAGCTTTTTCCAGTGGTCCTAATAAGCGCTTCTTGATACCATTGCAGATGATACCATTGGCTTTTTCGACTTGACCATTGGTCTGCGGGTGCGCAACTGACGCAAAGTGCAATTTGATGCCCACTTCTGCACAGTATGCCTTGAACTCCTTGGATGTGAAATTACTGCCATTGTCCGTGACGATGCTATGAGGTACTCCAAACCGAAAAACAATGCTTTTCACGAACTTGATTGCCGACGCTCCGTCTGGAGAATTTATCGGCTTTGCTTCTATCCACTTGGTGAATTTGTCGACAGCGACGAGCATACACTCGTATCCTCCTGGCAAAGCCTTGTGTAACTTTCCCACCATATCGAGACCCCATTGAGCAAAGGGCCAAGACAATGGTATTGGCATCAACTCTGCTATCGGAGAATGAGGCTTTGCGGCAAATCTCTGGCAAGCATCGCAAGTTCGCACTATCTCCTTCGCATCCTCGATTGTTGTCAACCAATAAAATCCTGCTCTGAAAACCTTGGCCGCAATAGCTCGACTGCTTGCGTGATGACCACATATTCCTTCATGTACGTCCTTCAGAATTATCCTTCCTTCTTCGGGTGTGACGCACCTTTGTAACACACCCGAAATACTTCGCTTGTACAACTCCCCTTTGACCACAGTAAAGGCTTTAGATCGTCGAATAACTCGCCTCGCTTCAACTGGATCGTCGGGTATTTCTTTCCTTAGGATGTATGATATGTACGCTTGCATCCATGGAATTTGCACCATCATTACTAGGTCTTGTTCCTCTTCTTCTTCTAATGTTTCTTTTGGAGCCCCCTAGGGTTTTTCATCCTTCTGCTTCTTCTGTGCCTTCTTTGGCTTTGTAGATCTCTCGGCTATCTCTTCCCAGAACACGCCTGGTGGAATTGCGAGGCACTGCGACCCGATGTTTGCAAGAACATCAGCTTCGTCATTGCTCAGCCTGCTGATGTGATTTACTTCGCATCCATCAAACAGCTTCTCTAGCTCGTTGTACACTTCTTTGTATGCTCTCATACTATCATTGACTGCATCACATTGGTTCATGACTTGCTGAGCTACCAATTGCGAGTCGCCAAATATCTTTAGTCGAGTTGAACCACAAGCCTTCGCCATCTTCATCCCGTGTATAAGAGCTTTGTATTCTGCCTCAGTGTTAGACGCGTTTGGAAACTTCATCCGTAAGACATACTTTAATTTGTCGCCTTCAGGTGATATTAGTATCACGCCTGCTCCAGCTCCCTCTAATCTCTTGGACCCGTCGAAGTTCATAATCCAGGTTCTCGATAAATCCGGGGGTCCTGTATTTTGTAAATCCATCCACTCTGCGATGAAGTCTGGCAAGATTTGCGACTTTATTGCTTTTCTTTTTTCATATGTGATGTCCCGAGGGGAAAGCTCTATTCCCCAAAGGGAGACACGACCTGTAGCCTCTGGATTGTTTAGTATATTGGATAAAGGCACCTCGTTGACCACTATTATCGGGTGTGCCGAAAAATAGTGCCGCAATTTTCTTGCAGTCGTCAACACTCCATATGCTAGCTTCTGGTACTGTGGATACCGCTGTTTTGAAGGCGATAAAACTTCACTGATGAAATATACCAGCCTCTGTACTCCATGGAGTTTTCCTTCTTCCTCTCTTTCGACTACAAGCGCTGTGCTGACCACCTGAGGTGTGGCTGACCACCTGAGGTGTGGCTGCAATGTATAACAAGAGGGGTTCCTTCTCCTTAGGCGCCACCAAGATTGGTGGTGTCGAAATTGTGCGCTTGAGGTCCTCAAAAGCTCTATCTGCTTCTTCGTTCCACTGGAACTTCTCTCCTTGCTTGATCCAAGCATAGAACGGTAACGCCTTTTCTCCCAGCGTGGCGACGAATCTGCTTAAAGCTGCGACTCGCCCAGTTAACTGCTGTATTTCTTTCAACTTTGTTGGCTTCCTCATTGTTACGATAGCTTGAATTTTTTCCGGATTAGCCTTGATCCCTCTTGCTGAGACTAGGAACCCGAGAAGTTCTCCCGCAGGGACGCCGAAAGAACACTTCGTCGGGTTCAGCTTGAGGCAGAACTTGTCAAGGTTGTCGGAGGTTTCTTTTAAGTCCTCGATCAATGGTGTCCCCTTTTTTGATGTTATGACCACATCGTCCATGTACACTTGTACGTTTTTCCCAATCTGTGTTGCCAGGCATTTCTGCATCATCCGCTGATATGTTGCTCCCACGTTTTTCAGATCAAAAGGCATTGTTTTGTAGCAAAACACGCTGTAAGGTGTAATGAACGCTGTCTTGACCTCATCTTCTTCTTTTAGCCTGATCTGGTTATAACCAGAATATGCGTCCAGGAAGGAAAGACGTTCACATCCTGTCGTGGAGTCGATGATTTGATCGATCCTTGGGAGGGGAAAGTGATCCTTTGGACAGTGTTTATTGAGACACGTAAAGTTGACACACATGCGAAGGACTTTCGTGTTTTTCTTCGGGACCAGCACTGGGTTAGCTACCCAAGTGGCCTATGTATGCAGCTCTTTTATAAAACTAGCTTCTCTGAGTCGATCAATCTCTGATAGCATAGCTTTGCGTTTTGATTCCGAAAAACGCCGGAAATGTTGTTTGATTGGCCTCGCTATTGGATCCAAGTTTAGGTGGTGCTCGGAAAGTTCCCTGGGTACTCCTGGCATGTCAGCTGGACACCATGCAAATATTTTCCAATTCTCACGGAGGAACTCGACGAGCGCGCTTTCCTATGCGAGGTCCATGTCTGTCGCGATGGACGTTGTTTTCTTTGGATCTGTCGGGTGAATCTGCACCTCCTTGGAATCTTTGGTAGTGTTAAAGGTTGGCTCCCTGAGAGGCCTTCCTACATCTGGCAACACATCATAATCAGTCGTAAGCCTTGACGCCATGTACTCTGCTTGCATCCCGAGGGTTTCTGACAGTCGATGAAAATCTTTGTCGCATTTATCGGCTAACGCAAAACTTCCTTTGACTGTAATTGGTCCCTTAGGTCCAGGTAACCTCCATAACAAGTACGTGTAGTGTGGTACCGCCATAAACCTGGCATACGCTGGTCATTCCAACAAAGCGTGATACTGTGACGGGAAATCCACGACTTCAAACTCCAGCCTTTCTATTCTATAATTTTCTCGGGTCCCAAACTGAACGTCGAGATTGATCTTCCCCAACGGATAACTCGGCTTCTCTGGCGTGATACCATGGAAACGCGTGTCAGTTGGTTTCAGATTTGCTAGGATATGTTCATCTTCCTTAGTGTATCTGCGTACATAAGGTTTAAACTGATGCCTCCATCTATGAATACTCGAGATACGTCGAAACCTGCAATCACTGCTGGTAAAATAAGTGCTGACTGCCCTGGTCGAGGGACTTGCTGCGGGTGATCCGCTATTGTGAAGCCAATGTCCTGTCCCGACCAATTGAGGTACTCAATCGTTGGTGGAGGCATCTTCTCTGCCATGAACACTTGTCGCAAGATTACTTTTCGAGCTCTATTGGACGGCCTAGCCTTCTGAATCATCGAGACCGCACTGTTGGAGTTGGGATCGACATATGGAGGTGGGTGTGGTGCTGCCGCTATTCTGAGCTGATGCTGATTTTCGTCCGTAATTGCGAGAGGAGGTGGCAAGTGAATCTCGCTCCTGGGCCCTTGGGGATTTCTATTTGTTGCTTGAGCATTGGCTTGCCCCGCAAACCTCAACATTGCTTGAAAATTTCGATAGTCCTTCTGCAGATGTCCTGACTGCCTCTTCCCATTGCTGTCGAGATAAAAATGCATCTGACACGGCCCGTTCATCATATCCTCGGGAGACACGAAAGGTCTTTGGAACCTTGGCCCGCTATTTTGCCTGTTATTTCGGGAGTCATCTCTATTGTCGCCTCACTGCTCGCTGCTCCTTTGATATTCATCTCTATTGCCTCCTCCATTATTTCCTCGGAAACCAGCCGATATTTGGCCAGTGGCATCATAACTCGAGAACTGCCGAGAAAATCGTCGTCTATTTTGGAAATTTCGACTGCGGTCCTCTTCAGGCGACCTGTGCCGCTTATTGTGAACAGCATCTTCTCCATCTGCCCACCTGTTTGCTATCTCCATCAATGCTGATACTGTCCTTGGTTTGGTTCTCCCCAAATCTTCGACAAAGTCTCCTCGTCGAATTCCTGCTACGATCGCATCTATCGCTCTCTCGTCAGATATGTTCTCTGCCGAGTTTTTTAATGATGTTCCACCTTTGGATGTACTTTCTCATTGATTCATCATGCTTTTGTCGACACGCTCTCAACTCTTCTAGTGACGCGGGTTTTTTGCAGGTGGATTGGAAGTTCTTGACGAACACATCCTCAAAGCTGTCCCAACTGTCGATGGAACCCGTAGGAAGCTTCTTTATCCAAGATCGCGCGGCTCCACTCAGATGTACTTGGATGCTCTACATGGCTGTTGCTCTGGTTCCTCCTATTAGCTTCACCGTCTCGAGATAATCAACTAGCCAATCCTCTGGATCTTGCAGGCCGTCGAATTTTTTGAAATTATCGGGTAATTTAAACCCTGAAGGAACTCGAGTTTTCCGGACCCTCCTTGTAAAGCACGGCAGTCCACATATATCCTCATCATCTATCTCTGGGGAGTGCCGATGTTCCCTTCTACTGTGTCGTGCTCTGTCCACCCATGTCTGTGTTGCTGTGTCTCTTGCTCCACTTGTCCTCTCGGGACCTGGTGCTGCTGCAGCAGGTCGTGGACTATTTTGCCTCGCTGATCCTTCGGGAGGCGAAGTTACAAACGCCGTTCCCATGGCTCCAACTCCTGCCATGGCCATATTGTACAATGCTTCTCTTGGATCTCCGGGAGGTGGCTTGGATGCGAGGATAAAGGCTTGCGTCGCCATATACCCAGCTTCCGGTGTTTTAGGGATAATATTCCCCCTCGTATCTATCGACATAAAGGACATATCGAGGTTTTGAACCAGATTCTCCCTATCAGCCTCATGTATGTTTTGCAGCCGAGATCTTGCTCTATTTCGAGCTTCTCTGTGACTATCTCCCGAAGTTCCTGAATGTCGGCTTAACTCCGCCATTCGCCTGCTTGACGCGGAAGCTGCCTCCCTTCTTCTATTCAGAGCAGCTATCTGTTTTTCCAATTCTCTTCCAACGCGGGCGAGTCTATATTGGTACGCTTGCAATTCTTCCGACGTAGCAGTTGTAGTCATTGGTTCTGTACCATCCATAGCTCTTGCGGATCTATCCCATGCTTCTTGTGGAAGTTGAACCCTTAAACGTGGTGTAGGTCCGACATATTTAGTGCCTAAACCTCGCCTAAGGTCAGCGGGATCGACGTATGGATTTCCCAAATCGTCGAAAGCCTCTGATGTCTCCTCCTGATCGCGACTTGGTTCTCCGATGGCATAAATCTGATGATATTTTGGATTTTGAACCATGTTGGGTTTGGTGAAACCATCATAGAGATTGGTGAAGACCTTTCCAACAGTAGTGGATCTGTCGATGAAGTTGAAGCTGTCGATGTTGCTCGAATCATTGCTTATATCGGAGTCCGCAGATGACTCGAAGGACATGTCGCTGAAGATCTTGGCAAGTTTTTCACTTGCCCTGGTGCTGATGAAGCATGGCAACGAAGTCTCCTCGTCGTCTGACTCGATTGACGATGCTGAACTCGAAAAATCGGGATCGACCGCTGATAATACCGACGAGATCAGAATTTCGAGACGATACGCTCCTTCTTTCTCGACGCGAAAGTGGAACCTTCCGAACGTCATCTCCATAGGCTCCTCCAGATACGCATATGCATCCAAACGGGAGGGCGGGTGAGGAACAAAATCGACTAGACCAGTTTTGATCTGTTTACCTCTGTGCATCGCGTTGCTTGCAGTTGACGAAGTCGACGATTTTGAACGTGCCATCGAGATCAGATCCTTGACGTCTCTAATTCCCACAGATGGCGCCAATTGACAAGGGATTAACTTATCAATGCCTACAAATTGTAGACTAGCGTTTTAGTCGGAAGTAGAGGGCAAGTAGATCTCGAAGGTTTCAGCCGAAAAGTGCTCGACGATGTGGAAACTAGGGTTGCGTGGAACAATGAATCGATGCTTTCTTTGTCCCTCGACTCCCCCTTATATAGGAGGTGGAGCCGAGGGATTCGTAATACACAAGTTACAGAGTCCGGGAGGGTTTCGTACCCATCCCGCAAGATTACAAGTAATATTTCCTAATACAACTCTAGCTTTCCTTAATAATAACTTGGGCTTCCGATTCTTCTTATTCTTCGAGTCGTGGGCCTTCAGCAGACCATGGGTACCATCTTCGGCAGGCCCATTGGGGATGCCTATGTCATCAGCATAGAAAACTTAAAAGAGGTTCAAACAGGCAAACCTAGCAAACTAAAGAGTTTAACGCACCGAAAGGACTCAAGTGTATTACATCATGCCACCCGACATACCGGGGGATTTCACAAATTGTTTATGATGAGACATGACTCAAGTTTTTCATTCATAAAGCGAAGATGAGCTCTCCGGGGCTTGGCCTGTGGGGGCAGTTTCAGTGTTGGTAGCAGCGGTTTCTTCTGGAGCATCTCCCTCAAGCTCTTCTTCTTCCTCACCATCTGCGGCATCTTCAGCTTCGTCTTCGCTGAGCTCGTACGCGAGATCGGCGGGAGCCGGTATGAAAGTGCTTGTAGAAGCGTAGCTGGCAATGCGGTAAGCCCGGTCGCGGCGTGTGGCAGTCTTTGCTGGATCTATATCGGTGGGAGCGTCACCACACATGGTGTTGAGGGTACCCAAATCCAAGGACTCGCACCACGAGCAGACGAACCGCAGAGCGGTGTCAGCTCCAGCCCGTGCAGTGGAACGCCGCCATTCGCTCAACCGCTTGCTGGCATCCAGAAGCCGGTCGGCGAGAGAGCTGACATTGTCCGGAACGGGCTCACCAGGCCAGAGGCACTTGAAGAGCTTGAGCGCGGCCTCCGGCAGCTGAGCAAGATGTCGATCGACGATTTTCATGTGCATGATGCGGGAGGAGAAAGCGGTCAAGTAATCGTGTGTGGTCCAGGGGGAGCCGACATCGGAGACCGGAGCATCGACATGGACTTTGGCAACGGCCACTTCGGCACGTACCTGAGAGTCCGGGAAGATTTCGGCAGAAAAAGCAAAAGAGGCCGGTGTAAGAACAAACCGGTAAGAAAAGAAAGCTTCTAAGCAAAGGCAAGATGCATACTCTGGACTTTCTCATCCAGCTCCTTGATGAACTAGGCGATCGAGTCCTGGACCACCGCAAGCTCCTCGCTCCGCTCCTTCTCAAGCTGCCATAGCTTCCGCTCCTCCTTCAGCTCCTGGCGCAGCTGCTCCTTAGCCTCCTCCACCTCCGCTTTGCCGGCTGCAACGGCGACCTTCAGGGCTCCAGCGTGTTGCACTCCGGCGTGGAACTACTGCTCCTTGATCTTGGAGGTTTCGGCTCGTTGGGCCTGCAGCTCGCGCTGGTGCTGGAGGGACAGCTCTTCCTTTTCAGCTGAAATCCGGCATGAATTGAGTTAGTGAAATAAAACAACAGAGGAAAATAAACCGACGGAAGCGGCTTACCTTTAAGTGCAGCAACTTGGCTGGTGAGCTCATCAAGGGAAGCTTCCGGAAGCACAGCTGCGCAAAAGAAAAAGTTTAGTAAAATTCTACGGAGGCAAAACCGGTACAAAAGAAGCCCGTGAGCTCAAACAAACCTTGGCACTGGCTATGAGTAAGATGGAGCGCGGCGAAGGCCTCAGTGAGATCGCGGTGCTCCCACAGCTGATCTTCAAAGAGCTTCTTACGCGAGTCCAACGTACCTTGAAACAAGTTAAATGAAACCGTAAGGAATGCCGGTTTCCTAGAAGGTTTTGCGTGCTTAACCCAAAGCTGGGGAATTCCTATGCCAGTTTTTGAGCAGTTTCGCGCTAAGTACTACGTGCTTAACCTAAAACTCGGGGACTATGAGGAAATATATCTACAAGATCTAAGTTGAAAACAATTCGGTATGAGGATAAAATTCAAATCCGGGAGAAAAACTTACCATCACGTTCTTGTCAACGTCGTGCCAGGCATTGTCGAACTCGTGCATGTTGCGCTTGAGCCGGGCCAAATGTTGCACCATATTCTGGGGGCCATGGGTGTCCACCACAACCTGCCCGTCCTTGATGCCAAGTGTGCCTTCAGTCATATCGGAGATGTTCCAGGCATCGACATACTTCTGGAGCGCGCCCAAATTGTCCGCACCGCGGTTCAGCTCGATGATCTGGCCCGTTTGGGCCAACCACTGACAACGAACGCGGCTCGCCCAGCATGAAGTGCGAGGGTTTGTGAGGCGGTGGGCTAAGCCGCTGCAGCTTGGACTGCGCCGGAGAGCTGCTCCGCAGTAATGTTGGCAACCTTCCGGGAGAACTTCTTGCCGGAAGGGCCATAGGGAGGCTTGCTAGAAGGTGCCAACAGCGGCGCAGCCACGCCCTTGGCCGGGGAAGACAGTTTCGGTGGTGCAGAAGAAGAAGTCTTGGAAGAGGAGGCAGTTGGTGCTTTGCGTGTTTTCTCAAGGACGGCTGGAACCAAAGGTTCCGACCACCCGGTTTGTTCTGAACCGCGCCCATGTTGCTGGCGTCGGGGTCTTCAAAGTCCGGAGGGGAAGTAAAATCCTCCTCGGCGCGGTGATCTTCAGGTTGAGGGGCCGCGTTCCCCGCACTTGTTGTATGTCCTCCAGGGGAGGAAGGAGTTTTGCTGGCACCAGAGTGTGCCAGACTTTTCCGAGGAGCATCTTGGTTGCTGCCGGTATCCTTGGGGGCTTCCGGCTTCATGCCAGATGCACTCCTGGTGAGTTTAAGGGCATGTCTGAAAGTTGAGAAAGGATAGAAGTTAGCCACAAGAGCTGCAAAAAGTGAAGATATAAACCGAAAAGGTGCGTTGAATAAATTTACCCGGAGGAGGTATGAATGTAGTTCTTCTTCTTCCGGGGAGGCCCGGAGCTTAAGGTCTTTTGGCGCTTGGAAGCTGGCGCACTGCTTGAACCGGTTTCGGGGGCGGGGTCCTTCCAGGATCGCGAGCCCGGGGGATCCCCGACCTCGGCATCAAGCGGAGTCACATGCTCCAGCATCTATTGGTCCCGGTCAGCTGAAATCGACATCGCAGGAAGATCATAAGATAAGGGAAGTGGGTCAAGTACCTCAAGAGTTACGCAATCATCTTCCTTGTTGCCGAAATCACCGGCCCGGGTTCTTGAAGGGCGAGGTGCAGACGTGTTACCCGAACGCGAGGTATGGGTGGCGCCCATCTCGTGCGTGTTCCCGATCTTGAAAGGATCCGGGTCCACGTCGTCCTCATGAGTGCGCTTGGGGGCGAACGACTCCGGCTCCTCGGCGCTGATGCGGGGAAAGTTCTTCAACACAAAAGATAAACAAGTAAGATCAGGAAGTTCATTGTTCCGGAAAAGTTGGGGCGGCGGCAGGCATATGCGGAGTGAGGCTCCAAGCCCCATTTCCAGTCAACCGGCATCTTTTTCTTACAAAGTTGTTTGGCCTTGGAGACCACGTCGGCTTTGGAAAGCCGGAAAGTAGTGATCCGAGTGTGATCAAACCTCCCGATCATATGGCAGATTTTGTGGGCACGACGCTGCAACGGGAGAACCCAGTGTGCAACAAAAGTACACACTATATCATCCGCTGAGAGATCAGTGTCCTTCTTTAGCTTCTTGATATACCGGACAATCCGGTTGGTCTCGTCGTGGTTGCTCTGGGGGGTTGTACTGCCAGTTGGTTCTGGAGGGAGCGCCGGGGACATATGCCGGGTGGTTGATAAATTCAACCGGCCCAGAGTTCCTGACATAGAAGAAGGTTTGCTTCCACTTCCGGCAGGACTCTAAGTCGGAGAGTCTATAATAAACGCTCCCCTGGCGAGGTGTGAGAGTGCACGCCCCGCACTGCACTACCGATTTGGGGAGAGGGAGATCTGGATCCTGGATCGAGTTGATCCGGAGGTTGTAGAATCGAGCGAAGGTTTCAACGGTATGCCAGAGGCCGATGAAACCTTCCATAAAACATACAAAGGAAGAAAGATAGAAAACAGCGTTGCCGAGGAGATGGTGGAGCTGAAGCTTATAGAAGTTAAGGAAGCGACCGAAGAAGTACGATGCCGGAAGACCGAAACCGTGCTCAAAATGGGCGGTGAAAACTACCACTTCGCCTGGATTGGGCACAGGCTCGCGCTCCTCGCCCGAAATCCGGCAAAGCACCTCTTCCGGTATCATCCGAGACCAGTACAACCAATCAATATATGCCTGGCTCACATCAGAGCCTCTCCAGGCGCCACGCGTGTACGCCGCGAGGCTTGGGCTGGCACCTTGATCCGGTCCACCGACTTCTTCCTCCATCTGGTCAAGTTCTTCTTCCCGCGCTGCGTACTCTTGATCTACAGCTTCTTCTTCGCCCAGAGAGATCTCGGGCTCCCCGCTAAACTGAGTGCTACCGGAAAGCTCCATGTCGGATTCTTTGGAAGCCATTTGTCTAAGTTACTGGAGCTACCTAACAACAAGATTCCGAACCACTACTCGCTTGCAAAGATCTAGACACAAGAGAAAAAGAAAAGAGAAGAAAAGAAAAGAGGTAAATATATCTACCACGGTGGTGATGAACACGAAGAACAGAGAGGAAGAGTAAGGCCACAGATCAAGGTGCACTAACCTTAGATGGGCGGCGGAAGATCCTCGCGGTGGTGCGGCAAGAGTTCGCCGGAGGAAAGCGTTTCGGCGACGAGCGGTGGCGCAGAGCTCCGAGAGGCAGAGCGTCGAAGATGGCGAGGATGAGAGAAGTGCAGTGCAGTCTCCGCGGAAGTTATCCGGGGAAGTACCATCGGCGGCGAGCAGCGGCACATGAGCTTAGAGCGCGGTTCTTTGCAAAGAGCTCTGAGGATTGAGAATGGCGAAAGTGGGAGCATAAGGGGGAAGACGCTGAACCGTCGCCCCTATATAAGCGAAGGAGTTAGTGGGCCGGAAACCGCTCGGCCCACGTCTCTTCAGCTGGTGGGCCGCCACGTGGCGCTGAGATACACGCGATTCTCGAGCGACCACACGGGAGGCCACACGGATCAAATGCGGCGCATTAAATGTGCGTGGGAGACGAGGGATTTGACCCTCGCTGACACTGCCATGTCAGTTACAGTGTGCATGTCACTGACACGCACAAAAATCGAGATATTCTCGACTTCGCCGAGGAGAACATAATGACGAAGAAACCGTCGGAAAGAAGCCGGAAGGGTTTCAAGGAATCCGGTTTATCGATATGAATCTGATATGACATCAGGTAAGAGTAAATGGAAACTAGAATGACTAATCCGGTACGTTTGGTATAGGAACCTGGCATGGTCCATCAGATAAATCCGCTGGACCACACCATCTTCGGGGACTAATGTTGGGGGGATGGCCCCCGGTAGGCCAAGACTATGGAAAATATGCCATGATAAACCATTTCTATACCGGATTAGTGATTAATCCGGATCTTGAGAGTTAAGTTTAATAATGCTAAACTGGTACAATCCGGTCCCAGGAGGGGTATGCCGGAGTACAGGGAGCAGGACAGTTTTAGCTACCAAGGCAAAGATGTCGGAGCGCACATGTAAAGGTACCGGAGATCCTGTATAGGCTCAACTATAGCATGTCGACACTCCGGCCAAAGATTCCCTCAAGGACTAAAGGACAAGATGAGCGAAGCACTTCAGCTTTAATCGAAGCCCTGACTACAAAGTAGAGGATGACGTAAAAGAAACCGGACGAGGTCATCAGCCTCTGATTAAATACAGAAGCGTCGTCACTGGAGCCAAAGAAGCTTTATAAAGTAGCTTAGGTCATCAAAGATGCCATTAGGGTTTCTTCCCTTGTAATCCACCTCTCCCCTATATAAGGAGAGGAGGGGCACCCCTGCGGGGGATAGTTCATAACCGATCTAGGGTTTGGTAGAGGTTCTCACCTTGTAGTTTGTACCTTCTTCAACCTCTGGCCGTTTTGGCCAAGTTCTTGAGGATCAATACAATGTTGAGTTCAATCTCTCTCTTTTCCTCTTAACCTTCCCCTCACCCGGATCCTCGAGCGTACATCCGGCCCCAACTTAAGCCATCTTATGGCATCTGTCGTTCTACCATGATGACACTTGCTAATGTGATGATCCAAACTATAATATATAATTCCTATTTGGTCAACTAAATAAATTACTTTGAATGCAAAATAGAATTAGATATTGGTTTCACTCTAATCACTTAAATAGCATTTAAGCTTAAGTATAACTGGCTTGGTTTATACTTGTGATCCATGATACACAAGTTAGGACATATTATTTTAGGTGGAGTGGATCCCATGTGAAATGGTTTAGGGTTTTGGTGATGCTTCACTAATTGAAGTATAAATGGGAATGAGGTATGGCAGGGTTCTACTTATAATCCCAAGTGATACATGTATTTAAACTCAAATGTGGTCTAGGGTTTTAGTGGTGACCACCCAAGTGATACACAACCAAGAATTAGGACCAGGGCATAAGCTATGGTTAAATTTTATTGACTAGGGTTACTCTTCCTCACCTTGATAGGATTCTTGTATCAAGACAATACTAGGGTTGTCTCAAGTATTGGGATAAGCAAGGTTTAGGTACAATGCCATTACTCCTCCACTGAAGGTATGAATAATGGTCTAGGATTAATTACTAGTGATCTACCTATCATTTCATGTGATGGATGATATCTGCTCATCAAATAAAGTTTAACTTATCTTCTATATCTACAAAGCATCATCATGCATTAGACATGATCAACTTATTCCTCACTAACCTCTCTTTATTATTCCTCACATAACACTCCTCCTAGATTCTTAGGGTTTATGATCACTACCAAGTTGTGATGATTATGGAATTGGTTTACTAAGGTATTGTTATTGGAATAGGGTTCTCACATCCAAGATCAACTACTCTAGTATTCTTGTATGGGCATGGCTATGGTTAGTA
This sequence comes from Lolium perenne, assembly GCF_019359855.2. Taxonomy (NCBI): domain Eukaryota; kingdom Viridiplantae; phylum Streptophyta; class Magnoliopsida; order Poales; family Poaceae; genus Lolium; species Lolium perenne. Next base: position 281,737,057 of record NC_067247.2, on the reverse strand, counting down.
TTATCACTTCTCTCACTTCTCAATACCTTGACACATCCTATGGCTCTACTCAAAATATGATGATATGATCTTGTAACTATATGGTTTGCCTAGGAATTCTACCTTGGTATCTTATGTAGCTTGTTCTTCTGGAAATCTGATAAACCTGCATCTTGTGGTATGCCTCCACCTCCTAGCTTCTTCATCCCGACCCTAGATAATGTAAGGAGTAGCTCTATGTGTTTGTTTCCTTGTATCATGCTACAAGATGATCAAATGGATGAAGGTTGTGGCTCCTTTTATAGGCTTGGGCAAGCTCTAGTATCATGACACATAGGTGGGTGACTCTTTTTTTGGTTTGATTAGTAAGGTGCTTGGTTTTCATGCCCTCATCCATATCAATCATTTGAGCATGAGGTGGCAAATCTTGGGATGCAAGTCATGTAGATATTTTCATCCTATGTGGCATGATCATTATCCTCTCATATGATTTATTTTTGGACAGCCAAGTAGCATTTGTTAGTAAATATCTTGTGAATGCTTTCATACTTGTGAATAATGCACCATATCATGTATGATTGGATTTATGTTATAATATTGGTCAAAAGGTCAAGGTTGAGGGTTATTTCTCAATTTTGGATAGTTGGTGTTTGAATTCACCAAGGCATGATCATATGCTTTTCAAAGTACTCGTAGTTAGTTTTATTCAAATAGTTTGAACAATAATTCATAATGTAAACGGATTTAGTTTTATGATATTACATATATTTAATAAGTTATGATTTAAATAAGAATGTGTGGCTTTTATGCACTTTAGACCTTGTGGTTTACCTTATTTGGTAATAAGTTTAGAGGTGAATCAAGTTACACACAAAGGTAGTTGCTAACTTTTAAGTGTTAATCCGTTGGGGTTTGATTCTTAAAGAATGTGTTGTTGTAAGGAATACCATGTTATGATCCTTTATAAGATTTGGTATTTGATCCTCACTTAAAGTGTTGTGTAATAGTTCTAGTTCCTTTTGATCTAACCTATGTATCAAATTATGTCTACCCAAAACAAGGGTTTATCAAAGGTCACATTGAGGTTTATAGCGCTTGACTTGATGAGGTACTTCAATTCAATCAAGTCAAGTGAAACTTCAGTTACTGTGACAAGTTTATTTGAAATCACGAAAATTCCCTCGATTATCTATGCATGAAAGGACTGCACACTTTGGTGTTCTCTCATTTGTAGCCTCTAAACATGGGATATTACACCATAGAAGTAGCTAGATGGTTGTCTTCTCCTCCTTATGCTTCATGTTTAGATCTTGTGAGCTGCCTAACATGATCAAGATCATCTTTATGTAATGCTACATGTTGTGTTTTCTAGGATCCATTGGATATTGAGTACTATGATTGAGTTGATTATAGATCTATTTTATATATTATTTGTGATCTTGCATGCTCTCAGTTGCTAGTAGATGCTCTGCCCAAGTATGTGCTTGTGACTCCAAGTGGGAGTATTTATGCTCGATAGTGGGTTCATGCCTCAAGAAATCTGGGAGAGTGACAATAACTCCTAAGGTCGTAGAAGTGTTGTTGCTACTAGAGAGAAAACGACAATGCTTTATCCAAGGATAATTTTATTGTTTACTTTACACACTTTACTTAATGCAACAATATGTTGCTTGCAACTTAATACCCAAAGTTGTTCGGATGATATCCTGAGGGTGGGTTATTAGTCATAGATGCAGTTGGATTATGGTCTATAAATCTTGTTGTAATGCCCAAATGAATCTCATAGTAATCATATTATCATGTATGGTCTTTATTCTTTCAATTGCCCAGCTGTAATTTTTTTACCCAACATGTTATTTATCTTTATGGAGAGACACCTCTAGTGAACTGTGGACCCCGATCCTTTCTTTTACACTGATAAAACCATCTAATACAAATACATGTTTTGTTTCCTTACTGCAAGCACTGTTCTCTTTATTTCACCGCAAAAAACATCTCTTTCCACACTATACGGCTAATCCTTTGTGTTTCAGCAAAACCAGTGAGATTAACAACCTCACTGTAAGATGGGGCAAACTAGTTTGGTTCTGTTGTGTGCAGGTTCCACGTTGTTGCTGACACCGCTAGTGCGCCCTGCCAAAGTCAGCCAGCAACAACCTTCAGAAGTGATTTCTTTCTCCTACTGGTCGATTAAACCTTGGTTTTTTTCTGAAGTTGTGCTCATCATACCTTCCTCTTAGAGTTTCCCAACTGCATTACTCTGCACAACACCAAGCTTTTCTGGCGTCATTGCCGGGGAGAAAGAGAATTTCTGCAAGGGGGATTTCTCATCTCCAATCTCTTTACTTTTCGCTTAGTTTATTTTACTTTGTCTTGTTTGCTTCTTTTTACCAAGAACACAAAAAAATTAGTTTCTATTATAGTTTTTATTTCTGTTGCTCTGTTTTAATCTTGCTAAAATGAGTAATCCCGAGAACAATGATTTCATTGGTACACCTATTGCTCCACCTGCTCCTGAAGCAGCTTTCTATGAAATTAAACCTGTTTTGTTAAATCTTGTTATGAGAGAGCAATTTTCTAGTGTTAGTACTGATGATGTTGTTTCTCACCTTAATAATTTTGTTGAACTTTGTGAGATGCAAACGTATAAGGATGTAGATGGAGATATTATTAAACTGAAATTGTTTCCTTTCTCTTTGAGAGGGAAAGCTAAACATTTGTTGCTATCTTTGCCTACAAATAGTATTGATTCTTGAGTTAAATGCAAAGATGCTTTCATTGGAAAATATTATCCTCCTGCTAATATTATATCCTTGAGAAGTGAAATAATGAAATTTGAACAATTTATAACGAACATGTTGCTCAAACTTGGGAAAGAATAAAATCTGTGGTAAAGAACTGTCCCACTCCTGGACTCGCTACTTGGATGATCATCCAAACTTTTTATGCATGACTGAATTTTTCTTCAAGAAAACTTCTGGATTCATCTGCTGGAGGTACCTTCACTACAAGAAAACCCCTCCTACAGCAACGCATTTATGTGTATCTAAATTCCCATCTGGGCATTGCAAGTGACTTTACCAACGGATAAAATTGCGTTGCGTTTTTGGGTGTTGCAAGGATATAATGCAACGCATATACGTGCGTTGGTAACCTATGAGACAAGCGTTGCAAATAGCAACATGTTTCAAGCATCAGCCGTATGCGTTGGAAGAGAGATCCTACACGGATTGAAAATTATATTTCAATAAATACAATTGTTTGGTTTCGATGGTCTGAGATCTCCTCAATATGGTAGATTTTTCCTCACATATGGGAATACAGTATGTACGTGAATACCACAGGACACAAATTGTAGAATATAAATGCATTGCATGACAAGGAATTCATGATTTATTATTTGAATCACCATCTCATACATGAAAATTATGTAAAGAGTAGACAATATATATCTTGCTTCATAATATAATAATCTACCTAGTCCTACATACAGAGTAGAGTTACATTCTTGCGTCAAATCACTGTAATCTACCAAGTCCTATATATCCGTTCTAATATTTGCCTAACATGCATCTTCAGAGCTGATATCCTAATAGAGGAAGTCTTGGCGATGTATGAACCTGACAAAAAAATCATTTGAGTCTGTAAGTGACAAAAGACAACATTGGGGAAAGTGAACTATAAAGTATCACGTAAGAAATTGTTGCTATTATGTGCATCTGAAATAGCTCATCAGACCAACGAGTCACAGTGGTTACCACACATATGGTAATGCAAACAGAAATCTGGATAAGAAATAACCATGACAAGATCTGAAATAATACTTTAATAAACTATATTGCCAATCTAACAGCAGATCGAACTATTTAATTAACTAAATGTTAGAATGGTCAATCACAGCATCACAAAGTTAAACAATTAATCTGAAGGGTATAAGCAGAAGTACATAGTGGTGGGTTCAGGAAACTGAAGTTTTGGAGGGGTGCATACAATTAAAATCTAAATTCTTTCAAGGGGAAAATACAAATCTACTGAAAAAACAACGTGTAATAAAATAAAAGTATTAAAAAGACGTAGCTAAACTACTTACATGGACTCCTATTGCTTGAAAATCTATATTATCGGTTTTCACACTGCGGTCCCAATTCCAAGTCAGCGGTATATCATCTGAAGCAATATAATATGAAGCAAAAAAAATCTAAAAGTTATCACAAGTGTGCTGATAGTCATAGCTTATAATAAGTAGTAGTTGAACAAATAACACAAGGGACAAATTAACACTTATTGATCATTAAAAGGGACTAACTACAATTTCTAATTTCAGCCAATTATGTTAAGTGTTATACGTCATATTCTGTAAGTGGCACACACAAAAACAACCAGCAGCTAAGCAGAATATTTTAGTTCAGGCATGAACCAGTTTACGAAATACATAAATATACTGTACTGTAGTACTGTGAGTCTATAACGAGAGTTAAATTTAAAATGGGAACAACAAAAGCTTCTGCTTCACTAAGATATCATCATTTCCCTTGTGGTAAATAGAATATCTGCACCGGCCTTGAGAACTTTTTCAATTTGAGATTTTTCTTATGTCAGATTCTCTGCCAGAAAAAAAAGTAATATTAGGTATACAAGAAATGAGAAACAAAACGGATACTGAAATGTTCCAGAGATACCAGAAAAAGAGTAATACTGAATTTACAGGAAAAATGCATATACCTCTCGAGTACAGATCTTCTCTGGTTCCCATGGATTTGATAGAAGGACCTGAACAACCAATTTTCATTTTCTTATTTTAATGTAAAATAATGACAAGCAGTAGAAGCTTTGAGCTGTGCGAACGGCCTGAATTCAACTCACACCTATTCAGCAGGTAACTTTAATAAGCACTTTTACCAGGAGCTTTAAAATATTAGTACTATGGAGAAGAAACAAATCTACAAGAGATGCGATATAAATCTACGTAAGAGGAGGAATTAATACAGGCAGGTGGTTCCGCTGCTGGTTGCTGCTGCTAATGCGCGACAGCTTGAGGCATCTTGGTGTGGTATCTCGCGCCACTGCTGCCTCTAGGCCATCAGACTTGTCAACGATGCACACATTCCTACAAAAATTGTGAACACGAGTCAAGCCAAAGGGGAAAGGAGACATGAATCTGACAGGGGAAAGAGAAATTGAGCTCTAACCTCTGTTGTGAACTTGCGCCGCCGCACCCACCAGTGCTCCGACTCGCCGCCGTAACTTTTTCGACAAACCTCCGGGTCGTGCAATAGCCATCTTGGATGCACAAACGTTTTTTGGATATCTCATAGTTGGAGGCAGATACATCACCGGCCAGGGAGGCGGCTAGGTCTAGGAGAAGCGAGAAGTGGGACTGCGGGATTAGGTGCTGGGTTGTTCGTGGCTAGTGGGGTTAAGGCAAGGTAGTCGTGCTTAGTGGGCTGGGCTCGATTTTCTTTGCGTGCAATCTGTAATGGACAACGGATGTATGTGCAACGCATACACGCGTATCTACAATAAAATTTTGCAACGAATATAAATGGCGTTGCGGAGTATGTATTGCTATAAGAGGGTTCTTCTTGTAGTGCTTTATGTCCATCACTTTGGGGGATGCAACAAAGCTCCTTGATGATATGATGATAAATTATTCTGAATGGCACACTGAGAGGGCTCCACAAGGTAATAAGGTAAATTATGTTGAAGAAACCTCTTCCTTGAGTGATAGGATTAATACCATTATGTCTATGCTTGTTAATGGTAAAGCTCCCGTTGATCCAAATAATATTCCTTTAGCCTCTTTGGTTGCTCAAGAAGAGCATGTTGATGTGAACTTCATTAAAAACAATAATTTTAACAACAATGCTTATAGGAATAATTTTGGTAGTAACAATTATAGGGTATATCCTTCTAATAATGATAATGGTTGTGGAAATTCTTATGGTAATTCCTACAACAACAATTGAAGTGCTCCCTCTGATCTTGAATTCATGCTTAAAGACTTTATTAGTAACAAACTGCTTTAATAAATCTGCTGAGGAAACGTTTGGTAAAATATATGTTCTCGCTTCTAAAGTTGATAGCCTTGCTATTGATGCTGAACTTCTTAAACTAAAGGTTGTGCCTCATGATGTTAAAGAAATCAAGACTTTGAATGCCATTCAAGTTAGAATTGATGACATTGTTAGGATGTTGGCTGAATTGCATGCTAGGTGGGAAAGAGATGATGAAATTGCTAGAAATAATAGTATGACTAAAGTTTGTACCATTACCACCACTAGTAGTGCTGAAGTCTCAAATGTTAGAAAACCTCCTACTATTATGGTAAAATAATTGGTGTAGGAAAAGTACCCACTCCTTCTACAAAATTGTCTAGAACCACTGAAACTATTTCTGATAAGAGTGTTGAAATTTTTCAAAGTATGGGAGACAATAGTCCTCTTACCTTTGATAATAATTACTTTGATTTTGATGGTTGAAATATCTCTGAAGAAGTTATGTTCCTTCAAAATCTTGCTAGAAGTCCTAATGCTAGTGCTATAAATATGGCTTTTACAAAACATATTACAAATGCTCTCACGCAAATTAGAGAAGAGAAGTTAAAACATGAAGCTTCTATTCCTAGGAAGTTAGAAGATGGTTGGGATCCCATCATTAAGATGAAAGTGAATGACTTTGATTGCAATGCTTTATGTGATCTTGGTGCGAGCATCTCTGTTATGCGTAGAAAAATTTATGATATGCTTTATTTGCCACCTTTGAAACAATGTTATTTGGATGTTCATTTTGCTGATATTGCTAAGAATAAACCTTTGGGGAGAGTTAGTAATGTTTTTATTATGGTTAATAGTAACCGTGTCCCCGTTGATTTTGTTATTTTGGATATTGAATGCAATACTTCTTGTCATATTGTTTTGGGAAGACCTTTTCTTAGAACTGTTGGTGCTGCTATTGATATGAGAGATGGGATTATCAAATATCAATTCCCACTCAAGAAAGGTATGGAACACTTCCCTAGAAAGAGAAATAAGCTACCTTTTTATTCTATTATTAGGACAAATTATGATGATGATGTTTCTTCACTTGGAAATACTTGATTTCAAGCTTTCTGCGCCTAGCTGAAAGGCGTTAAAGAAAAGCACTCTTGGGAGATGACCCATGTTTTATTTCTGTATTTTTTCTTTTGTTGAGTCTTGGAAGTTGTTACCTCTGTAATAACCTCTCCTTATCCTTTTTATTTTGTTTTTGTGCCAAGGATAGCCTCTAATAGGAAGAATGTAAGATTTGGGGAAGTTGTTGTCCCGAAACATATTTTGTGATGGCATAAAAAAAATTATTCTCAGCCAGAAGGTCGGATTGATCTGAAAATTTTTGAGCGCCTGCCTCGGGTTATTATCTAACTTGTATTAGTTTTGCACTTTTCGATTTGAGCAACAGAGGATTTCAAAAAAAAATCAATCTTTACCTGTTGTTCTGTTTTGACAGATTTCTGCCACTATTTGCATTTGCCTCTCAATATTTTTCTTTTTGAGTTCTTTAGAGAGAAAGAGATTTTAAAAGATGTTGCTACAGTAGCTAATTTTTAATGTATAATTGACTTATGTTATAACTGAACCAAAGTGGATTTTTTATTTTATTTGCATTGATGTTGCTAATGAAAATTGTGTGAACTTTTGTATGAAGGAAGTTTTCAAGTGCAGGGAGAGAAGAATGATGTGATGAGATGAAGGATGGAAAAAATCTCAAGCTTGGGGATGCCCGTGTCAGTCCAAGAAATATCCTAGAGTTACAAGCGTCAAAGCTTGGGGATGCCCAAGGCATTCCCTTCTTCATCAACAAAAATATCACGTCATCTTTCAAGACACTATATTTTTATTGCTTCATATGCTATGTGTTGTTCTTGGAGCGTCTTTATTTTTGTTTTTAGTTTTTTTTGTTTGATGTAGAATATGGTTGATCCCAACATACTTGTTTAGGAGAATGACACACTCTGTTTTCGTTGCATAGAACACTCTAGTTTTCACTCTTATTTTTCTGCGAGTGTTCTCTTTTGCTAGTACTGCGTTTAGCTCTTATTTTCCACTCGTATTTTGTTCAGAGATTGTTAGTTTTATTTAGTCAGGTATGATTAGCTCTCAATTATTTATTGATTATTATCTATGAGAGTTGTTTCAAATAAATCGATTGGTGTTGGAGAAGAGTAAAATATTTCATGTTTATAGTGGTACAACAGGAAGCTTGTTTAGGCCGTGGCTTAGAATTTAGCATCTCATGTTAGATGTTATTTTCATTATATGCTTAGTATTTACTATTGTAGCATTACTTTTCTCAAATAGCTGAGAGTTCTTAATGTGACATTGAAAGAATCATGTTTTGTTTCCATCATACAAAAGCATAATATTGTGGTATTCTCCTTTGATGCTTTATTTGGGTTGACTTAGCACATGCTTACACCATATTATGACTAAAAACCATACACCTCAAGCCTCTATGGTCATTTAGTTTCTGACTTGTAATATCACTTTATGCTTTGATTAAAAATGTTTTGTCGCTATGCATGATTATGGCCATTATTGTTCTCTTAGTTGGTCGCTCCCAGTCTTTTGCTAGCCTTCACATGTACTGGGTATGAGCTCTACTCGTGCATCCAACTTCCAAGAAACCAACGTTTGCCAATTGTGTCCATCATACCTACCTATATGTGGTATTTCATCGCCACTCCAAAGTAAATTTCTTATGTGCTACCTTTAAAACCTTCAAAAATTATTACTTGTTTTGTGTTCATGTTTTAGCTCATGAGGAAGTATTGAATGCTTTATTGTATTTTCATGACTTCACACCTTGACTAGCATGAATAATTTGCTAGTCCTTAATATTGCAAAAAAAAGCAAGGCAACTGGGTGCCCAGCCCACACACAAAAAAACAAATAAAGATTCGCACACTATGTACTGGAGAGATCCTAAATAATGGTTTGCAAAAGGAGAACTATATGGGATCCGCTCTTGAAGTCACTATATGAAAGGATGATAAACCATTTGATATCAGTCGTTGACATAGACATACATACCTCACAAAATAAATTTTCAACACCTCTATTTTATTCAAAATAAAAAGCCCTAGCACATGAGTAATCTCTGCTTCCCTCTGCGAAGGGCATTTCTTTTACTTATATGTTGAGTCTTCATCTTCTAACTTTATGCACCAGTTGAGAGAGCATAGTTGTCATTCTGAGTATAATGTGCATAGTCCCAAGATTTATTATTGATTGATTCATAATTATGTTATTGCTTGTTATCAAATTATTTGTATCTAGTCACCCTTTTGAACTTTAAAGGTGTCCTATGCATTTATGTTTTGCTATTCCATGAAGGACAAGCTGAATACCACTTTCCTATGTTTTCTCTATGCTCAAAAACAAACAGTTGCTTTCAGTGCACTATTATTCATGATCTTTTATTTGAGTTACTTTTTATGTTGTAACATAGTTGCTAAGTTCTATTGTTAGAATTATATCTATCATGCCTATGTTTAGAGTACTTTGATCTCAGCTTACAATGCTTTTACAATAACTTGATCAAGATTGTGTTGGCTGCATGTCACCTCAAAAATTATTTTTGTTATCACTTACCTACTCGATGACGAGCAGAAGTTAAGCTTGGGGATGCTGATACGTTGTAAACGTATCTATAATTTTTGATGCTCCATGCTTGTTTAACACCAATTGATATATGTTTTGCTTACACTTCGTGGCATTTTTATGCAATTTCTGGAACTAACCTATTGATAAGATGCCACAGTGTCATTTCCTATTTTCTGTTGTTTTTGTAATTCAGAAAAGTTGTTCTGGAAATATTCTCGGAATTGGATGAAACAAAAGCCGAAGTTCCTATTTTATTGTCACAACGACGGAGTCCAAACGGGAGACAGAGAAGAGTCGGGAGACGGCCACACCACCCCTAGGTGCGGCCCCCTGGCTGCGCCTAGGCATGGTGTGGGCCCCCAAGCGTCCACCGACATCGCCCTTTCGCCTATAAATTGATATCCTCAGGAAAAAACCTAAAGACCCGAGCCTCCATCCACGAAAAGTTCTGTAGCCGCCACCATCCTTGACCCTTGTTCGGGAGGGTTCTGAAGCTCTTCCCGGCACCCTGCCGGAGAGGGAGATCATCTGGAGGCCTCTTCATCACCATGCCCGCCTCCGAAGTGATGCGTGAGTAGTTCATCTTTGGACTATGGGTCCATAGCAGTAGCTAGATGGTTGTCTTCTCCTCCTTGTGCTTCATGTTTAGATCTTGTGAGCTGCCTAAAATGATCAAGATCATCTTTATGTAATGCTACGTGTTGTGTTTGTTGGGATCCGATGAATATTGAGTACTCTGATTGAGTTGATTATAGATCTGTTTTATATGTTATTTCTGATCTTGCATGCTCTCCGTTGCTAGTAGATGCTCTGGCCAAGTATGTGCTTGTGACTCCAAGAGGGAGTATTTATGCTCGATAGTGGGTTCATGCCTCTAGAAATCAAGGAGGGTGACAATAAGTCCTAAGGTTATAGATGTGATGTTGCTACTAGGGAGAAAACAACAATGCTTTATCCAAGGATAGTTTTATTGTTTACTTTACACACTTCACTTAATGCAATAATCTGTTGCTTGCAACTTAATACCCAAAGTTGTCCGGATGATATCGTGAGGGTGGATTATTAGTCATAGATGCAGTTGGATTACGGTCTATGAATCTTGTTGTAATGCCCAAATGAATCTCATAGTAATTATCTTGTCATGTATGGTCTTTATTCTATCAATTGCCAGCTATAATTTGTTTACTCAACATGTTATTTATCTTTATCGAGAGACACCTCTAGTGAACTATGGACCCTGGTCCTTTTTTTACACTAATAAAAACATCTACTACAAATACATCTTCTGTTTCCTTACTGCAAGCACTGTTCTCTTTATTTCACCGCAAACAAACATCTCTTTCCACATTATATGTCTAATCCTTTGTTTTCAGCAAAACCAGTGGGATTGACAACCTCACTGTAAGTCGGGGCAAAGTAGTTTGGTTGTGTTGTGTGCAGGTTCAACGTTGTTGTTGACACCGGTAGTGCGCCCTACCGAAGTCAGCCAGCAACAACCTCCAGAACTGATTTCTTTCTCCTACTGGTTGATTCAACCTTGGTTTCTTTCTGAGGGAAAACTTGTTGTTGTGCTCATCATACCTTCCTCCTGGGGTTTCCCAACCGCATTACTCTGCACAACACCAGGGAGTCGGCTCGGGCGGGGTTGGGAGGAGGGGAAACTGGCGCGTCTGGCTGGCATAAGGGCCCCGTAGGTGCTTTCCTACATGCATGAGAATAACGGCGCCCCCGATTCGCACCATTTCAAAGGGGCCAACACGGGGTTGCCGATGCTTCTGTTGGGCTCGACATCGTGCTGACGCTTTATTGGGCACGTTAGTGTGAGCCCAAAAAAGCGATGGACCCCCAAATCTCTATTGGGGCCGCTATCGGGGATGCAGTGGAGATCCTCTTATCCCATTCAAAACGAGATCTAGATCATGTTGTTTTGTTTGGATGCTTCTGATGGTTTTTATCTGAGTGGTTGTGGATGTTTGGTTGCACAGTTTGTATCCCACATAGCAAACCAAAAGCAAGCAATATTTGTTTGGATGCCAGTTGAATACTGAGTATGGTAAGTTCTTCTCGTATATGGTAAAGTACCATACACAAGCTGGCATCGATCACGAGCAGCCAAAAACCCTCCAGGGTCATCCGCGCGGTTGACTCCGGATCGGAGGCTCCGCGATCTCCTCCTCGGGCACCCTCAGATCCCGCCCCTCCCATCCATCATCGCCTCCATTATCGCAGTGGTGAAGGGACCCTCCTGTCATAGATGGGAGGGTGGGGAGGCGCATCCCGACGACCCATCCCTTCGCACGGAGCGACGGTGGTTTGGGGGCGCAGGTGGCAGCGCTGATTTGAGCACGTGTTGGTGTAGAGGCAACGGGGCGAGGCGACGGAGCCGTCCATGGTAGCGCGGTGGTGTGGCGAGGCGCGGCAGCGTGGTAGAACCCGACGAGGCTCGCGCGGGGCCAATATAGGCCCGTTTCGGGCTTGCATGCGGCGTAGCTCCTCAGCCTGCTCTACGTCCGAGGACCGCGAACTTCTCATGTTCGGCTTCCCGATGTCTCACCTCGTCCTTGGCATGTCGGCTGGTGATGTTGGGGCTATTGGCGCGGCTTTGAATAAAGGTGGTTGTCCTAGGGTTCCAACTCACGTCAAGATGATGATCTGCCGGATGTGAGTCACCAGATTTTGCTGGAGTGTCGTGTTCCAAAGGCTTTGCCTGCGAACTCTATTGGACGATTTATTCCTAGAAATTGCTGGATCGTGTGGGATTCGGTCATGCGCACCCATGTTTTCTCTAGATTTTTGGTTTCACAGAGAGCGTTGCAAAGCTCTACTGGTTGTTACCACCATGGAGCACGCTTTCTTGTTCCATGGTGAAGTCAGCCGGCGAGGAATGTCATCGAGGTCGGGATCTAAAGACCAGCCATGGTGGTTTCAGTCTTTGTGGTGACGAGGAATTGGCTTGGTGATTTGTCACTTGGAGCAGAGGCATCATAAGTAGGGGCGTCAACACAAGAGAATTTCAAGGTCTTACCTCTCGGTTGAAAATCCAAGGTCTCGCCTTAATTGGTTATGCCTGGCAATGATCTTGTTGAAGGCATTGTTTGCGAGCAGGACTTTCCCCAAGGTGAAAACCTAAGATCTTTGATCAATGGCGTTTGTGCAGAGTTTCCTTCTTGAAAGTGTCGCTTTTGGAGGATCTTGACTTCTTGTGATTATTAAACGTAACATAACTTGTAACATAGTTTGTAGGTAGATAAGCTCGAATCCTAACTAGTTTGTTAGGTTGTTACGTTGTGCTTATCCCTGTACTTGTAACGCAAGACATATTGATATAAATAGATTGAGGAGGCCGGCCGGTTTGAGCTGTGCTACTCCATCCCCAAAAAAACCCTATCTCTTGTTTGTTTTATATGGTATCAGAGCCACGAAGGTTCACCTCACGCGCCGCCGTCGCTGCATAGTCCATGCTTCCCGACGCTGCCTCGATCGTCCTTCATCAACATGCGACGATGGCTTCTTCATCAACTGGCGCCGCACCGATCAGCCTCACCAATCTCATCACTGTGAAGCTCAACGAGGACAACTATATGTTCTGGCGCGCGCAGATCCTTCCTTTGCTTCGCAGCCATGGACTCATGTCCTTCATCACCCCTGGCGTTGCCGCACCACCGGCAGAGATCGCCAATCCTCAGGCGGGGGAAGCCGGAGCTCCGGCAAAGATCCCAAATCCCGAGTACACGGCCTGGTACAAGCAGGATCAGGCCATCCTGACAGCTTTCCTGTCATCGCTCACCCCAGAGGTGTTTGGCGTCGTCGTCCTGGCTACCACTGCCGAGGAGGCGTGGAGCACTCTCGCTGGCAGCTTTGCCAGCCAGTCCACTGCGAGGGTCATGCAGCTACGTGCTCAGCTCCAGGCGACCAAGAAGCTGGATGCGCCGGCATCGGCGTACTTCAACTGCATCAAGTCTCTCTCCGACACCCTCACATCCATCGGGCAACCACTGCGCCCCGAGGAATTCATCTCGTTCCTGCTGAACGGGCTGGATCAGGACTACGACCCCTTCGTCGATCGTGTATCGGCATCCACCGTGCCAATGCCAGTGCGCGACGTGTATGCGCAACTCCTCAACACCGAGCAGCGCATTGAGACGCGCAAGGCCGAGCTTCGCAATGACACCATCCACGCCAACTTTGGCGGGCGTGGTGGGCCTCGCCAACAGGACAGGAGCTTCTTCAAGCCTGTCTCTCCGCCACCATCGATGCTTCCCACGCCCAGCTTCGTGCGTGATGGTGGTGGCCAGCAGCAGCAGTACGAGCAGTCCGAGCGCACCCGCCCGCTGTGCCAGCTCTGCGGCAAGGTTGGTCACATCGCCTCCAGATGCTTCAAGCGCTTCAAGAAAGATTTTCTTGGCGTCGGCAACGACGGTCGTCAGCCTCAAGGACGCCAAGCTGCTGCAGCCACCCACGGTGGCAATGGTGGAGCCCACACCAATCAAGCTGGTGGACACACTCCATCTTACACCGTCGATCCAGGGTGGTATGCCGATTCAGGTGCCACCGACCACCTCACCTCCGAGCTCGACAAGCTCTCTGTGAAGGAGCGCTATGGAGGAAAGGACAAGGTGCATACAGCGGATGGTTCAGGTATGCATATTCATCATGTTGGTCACTCCACAATTCCAAATTCTACTCGATCCTTGCAACTTCGTGATGTTCTTCATGTCCCGTCTGTCACTAGAAATCTTTTGTCCGTTCCCAAATTTACAAGAGATAATAACGTCTTCTTTGAATTCCATCCTTGGTATTTTTTTGTTAAGGATCGAGCCACGAGGGAAATTCTACTTAGAGGAGGCGTCCATGGTGGCCTGTATCGCATTGATGATCCTTTCATTAAACAAGTTTTCAGCGGTCTCAAAGTGTCACGGGAGAAGTGACATGCGCGTCTAGGCCATCCAGCAACACCCATAGTTCGACATGTTCTTCATAGGAATAAATTGCCATTAGATGGTTCCACAAATAATGTAATCTGTGATTCTTGCCAACAAGGCAAAAGTCATCAATTGCCTTTCTCAAATTCCGATCGTGTAATCTCCAAACCTCTTGAGTTTATTTATTCAGATGTGTGGGGCCCTGCCCAAACATCCACTAGTGGTCATAGCTACTATGTTAGTTTCATTGATGGTTATTCTCGATTTACTTGGATATATCTCCTCAAGCACAAGTCAGATGTGTTTCATATTTTCCTTGCCTTTCAAACACATGTTGAACGACTATTGAATCACAAAATTATTCATGTGCAATCAGATTGGGGAGGTGAATATCTCAAGTTAAATAAATTCTTTGATGACATAGGCATCTCACATAGAGTCTCATGCCCCCATACACATCAACAAAACGGTCGTGCTGAGCGCAAGCATAGACATCTAGTTGAAACAGGTCTCACATTGCTTGCTCATGCCTCAATGCCTTTTCGATTTTGGAGTGACGCTTTTATCACGGCTAGCTTCCTTATAAATCGAACTCCGAGTCGTGTCATCAATATGCAAACTCCTCTAGAAAGGCTCCTTGGAGAAAAACCCGACTACACATTCCTAAAGGTTTTCGGGTGTGCCTGTTGGCCTCACCTTCGTCCTTACAACAATAGGAAACTAGAGTTTCGATCCAAGAAATGTGTTTTCCTCGGCTACAGTCCACTTCATAGAGGGTACAAGTGTTTACATGTGCCAACTAACCGGGTGTATATCTCTAGAGATGTTATTTTCGATGAAAACGTGTTCCCCTTCTCGAATCTTCCTACACTCTCCTCGGAGTCCACCTTACATCAATCCACACCAACACGTGACCAACTGAATGAAGTTGCATATTCTCCACTTTTGCTTCCTAATCATGGTGCAGGCGTTGGAAGAGGGGCACGGCTTGAAGAGATTCCAGATGATCAAGCCACTGCTGATGTTGATCACGGAAACCATGCAGAGTCGGGCGACGGTCACGTCGATCACCATGCAAATGACGACCCTGAGGCCATGCAGCCCAGTCCCGCACGGAGCCCATCGTCTCCGTCTGCTGGGCCGTCGCACACGGCCCACGACACATCGCCAGGCACAGACTCTCCTGGTGTCTCTGCATCAACAGAGCCTGCTCCAGCGGCAGCTCCTCGAGGTGTTACAACACGACTGCAGCAGGGTATACGGCGTCCTCGCAAGCGTACAGATGGAACGGTGGCGTGGATGACCACCTGTTTCACTCAGGCTGCTGCTGATTCTGTTCCCAAAGATCTTCACCATGCAATGACAAGTCCTCAATGGAGTGAAGCAATGCGCCAAGAATTCGATGCACTGCAAAAGAATGGCACATGGCGACTAGTTCCTCGTCGCCCTGGTCTCAATGTCATCGACTCCAAGTGGGTGTTTAAGGTGAAGCATCGAGCAGATGGCACAGTTGAAAGATACAAGGCGAGATTGGTCGCCAAAGGGTTTAAACAACGGTACGGTGTGGATTATGCTGACACTTTCAGTCCTGTCGTAAAGCCAACCACCATCAGATTGTTGCTCTCTCTTGCTGTCTCTCAGAAGTGGCATCTTCGTCAGTTAGACATCCAAAATGCTTTCCTTAATGGTGTCCTAGATGAAGAAGTGTATATGAGGCAGCCTCCGGGCTTTGAAGATGCAAGCAATCCAAGTCACCTGTGTAGGCTAGTGAAAGCCATCTATGGACTCAAACAAGCTCCACGGGCCTGGCATGCCCGATTGTCAACTGTTCTTGGCAAACTGGGGTTCAAGGCATCAGCAGCTGACACTTCCCTATTCATTCTTCAGAGTACTACTGTTACAGTCTATCTACTCATTTATGTGGATGATATAATTGTGGTTAGCTCCTCAGCATCAGCCAGCAGTCATCTAGTTGCTAGCCTTCGGTCAGAATTTGCAGTAAAAGATCTTGGTCCTCTGCATTTTTTCCTTGGAATTGAGGTGGTTCAGCAGCCGTCAGGAGGACTTGTTCTGACTCAACGCAAATATGCGTTTGAACTATTGCAACGGGCAGGCATGCTCAAGTGTCAGCCAGCAACCACGCCTATGTCAGCAAGTGATCCCCTGAGTTCATCGTCTGGTGTTTCACTGTTGTCTGATGAAGCTACTCGGTATCGCGGCATTGTGGGCGGGTTACAGTATCTCACAATTACTCGACCAGATTTATCTTATGCAGTTAATCGGGTTTGTCAATTCCTTCATGATCCGCATGATTCTCACTGGGCTGCTGTCAAACGGATCTTAAGGTATATCAAGCTGACTGGTCATCATGGGTTGCACATTCGTCTTGCAACAGATATGTTGCTCTCTGCTTTTTCGGACGCTGATTGGGCTGGTGATTCTGATGATCGGCGATCAACCGGGGGCTATGCTCTCTTCTTTGGTGGGAACTTGATCGCCTGGAGTGCGCGAAAGCAAGCCACCGTGTCCAGGTCCAGCACTGAATCAGAGTACAAAGCCCTTGCCAACGCCACGGCTGAGTTGATATGGATTCAGTCTGTTCTTCAGGAAATTGGAGTTAATCTGCGTCGTCCTCCTGTTCTGTGGTGTGACAACCTTGGAGCGACTTACCTATCATCCAATCCTGTGTTTCACGCTCGAACAAAACACATTGAAGTGGATTTCCATTTTGTTCGAGAGAGAGTGTCCAAGAAGCTTTTACAGATCCGGTTCATTTCATCAAAGGATCACATAGCTGATATCTTCACGAAGCCTCTCCCATTGCCAGCGTTTCAGGCTTGTCGACGCAATCTCAACCTTATTGAAAGTGGCTGAGATTGAGGGAGGGTATTAAACGTAACATAACTTGTAACATAGTTTGTAGGTAGATAAGCTCGAATCCTAACTAGTTTGTTAGGTTGTTACGTTGTGCTTATCCCTGTACTTGTAACGCAAGACATATTGATATAAATAGATTGAGGAGGCCGGCCGGTTTGAGCTGTGCTACTCCATCCCCAAAAAAACCCTATCTCTTGTTTGTTTTATAGTGATGTCTTGGCGGTGTTAGTACCGCTGGCTCGAGAAATAAATAAATGTAGCATGATTTTTCTTTTACTGTAATTCTTCTTATTTTTTGGTTGTGTGCATCCGTAATACCGCTGGAGCATAGCGTTGTTGGGATGGATGTATTTGGTATCTTTACTATATTAATATATTCCTTTTATACAAAAAAATACACAAGTGAACATGGGCGTACCCAGGTTAATCTAGCAGGTGTCGCGGGATATCAGGTAAAATCCCTTTTCTTCGATGTATTATATAGATTTATAGTGTATGACACCCCCAACCATATCGTGAAGATCTTGTGTGATTGACACTTGGTTGATTTTGCTCTGGGTCCGCCCCTGCAAGTGAATAGCACAGAACTAGACATTCGAATTCAAGCATACTGGTTAACAAGTAAGCAGAGTACCATAGTTAATATCAACACGATTGATAACAAGTTCAGACACGACCGACATAAAACAAGTTTAGGCTTGACGCTACCATAGCTGACCACCATCATTGTTCCTCTTTTATA
This sequence comes from Lolium perenne, assembly GCF_019359855.2. Taxonomy (NCBI): domain Eukaryota; kingdom Viridiplantae; phylum Streptophyta; class Magnoliopsida; order Poales; family Poaceae; genus Lolium; species Lolium perenne. The sequence goes on along the minus strand of NC_067247.2, from coordinate 281,718,896 downwards.
ACCCTCCTGGTGGTATCTCCATGTCCGGGCACTTGGTTATCGCCTCACAGCAAGAGTAGTCGAAGATGACCACTCGCTAGTTGCCCGAAACTTCCTTGTGTAAGATGGGGAAGTAGCGAACACTTAGATTTTGGGCAATGGAAAAGGATGCCCAACTCTAATTGATGCTGACATTCTCACCGTCGAACTTGGTCTTCATGGCCTAATTGCATCCACTGTTGCTGAATAGGGTGATCGTGGGATGGATCTTTGCGAACCATGCATGGTGCGAAAGCCTTAGGGATTCTGCAGGTGTCCATGGTAGGCGGCAAGATCACACAGACGAAGTGCTCCGAACACTCCTATTCATGGAAGTGGCCGACGTTGGCTGGACTTCCTCGAGGTATCTTGCTTGACCCCTCGCTTCTAACCTTCGTGGGTGCTACGAGGTCCATCATAGCCTACAAAAAAGAATCAATAGCCTCAGACATGGTGCACAACATTAGTAGAGCTGGACTTACAGAACCAGAAGGATTGCACGTATACAATGAGCTTGTGTAGAGTTTATGTCCTATGACATGACCTACCATTTGGAAGTGGCATATATTCGTCATTGACTAACAAGAACAACAATAATGAACGCCTCACCCAAGCCAGTGAGATGAATCTGCATCCACAAAGCAGGACACAAAAGCAATGTTTTTCTATATATGACTAGCTAGATGTCAGTTTTTAATCATTGGCATAATGTAACAACTGACAAGTGGGAAGCACATTGTTAAAAAGGCCTCTAATTAATGATCACAATGTGTACCAAAATTGATGTTATCCAAAAAAAAGTAGTATGCACAAGGAGGATTGTTTGTGCAATGTACATCCTCCTTGTGCATACTGCTTTGTTGGATAGCATCATAATTGCACCATAAGGGTGACAAATTTCAATCAATGGCCAAGAAGCATCCATTAAGAACATAGGGAGCCTCAGAGAAAGTGGTATCCACAAGCTAAGAGATGTCTTGCACAACCCTAGGTATTGCAAATCATCCTTAGACAAATTGTGATAGTGAATATAATCATCGTCCATTGTAAAAATAACACAAACACAATGAACATATTTACGCCCTCATACTATCATTGTACACAAAGATTTCAAAGGTGGAGTTAGTGAACATAGTTATGCTAACCATGTGTGTTATTACAATGTACATGGTTCGGTAATTCCATCCCAAGATCATTGCATCCTAGTTTAATCATCAGCCATAGAAACTAAACAACATCACCGTCGTAAATAAAATGGGCCTCATACTTCTTGGACACATAAATCACATGGACATTGTGAGTGAACCTTGTACACTGCTAACCATGACTGTTAGTACAATGGACATGGTTCACTCACTCCTTCTCTGGAGTTTGATGTCATGTTTTTAACCATCGGTCAATTGTAAACATTGCAGGCCTCATATCAAATTTGCAATAATCTATGAGATTATCAAGCATTTATCAAGTACTAAGCGAAACCACTTCGGGAAGAGCGCATCACTTGGTAAATGTTGATCATCTTAATGCATACGTGAACGTCTAATGCTAAAATCATCGTCCTATGTGACATGAAATTAGTACTAGCCTCGATTGATCGAGAATGGGTAGTGTAAAAACCATATCCCCTTGCCTCATTTATAGTAATCCCATCTCAAGCTAATCTGCAACCGATCTAAAAAGAATCAACTATGCATGCTAGCAAAAACAACAAAATCGAAGCAAGGATTAGCCATGATCCTCAAAAGTGTACCAGATTGTCCTAAGTCGCAAGAACCCGTAACTAATATGAAAATTTAACCTTGCCCAATTGGTTACCCTAATAGATTTACTGTGCTTGTCATTGAACCCTACAACAGTGTGCATAACCCTGCATATCCATGAAAAATGAGCGTCGGAGGAGATGGTAGATGCTTACCGCAGCTGGAGATGGCCGATGCAAGGTCGAGGTCGAGGTTGTCGTGTTGGTGCCAGTCGCACTCGTGGTCGGTGTTGCCTTCCTCTCCGCGTCTGGTTCTGGTCTTCCTTGTCGTGGCGATGCGGTGGATTCGTCGATGGTAGTGCAACCGGCGACGTTCGATGTGACATATGGGGTGAGAGTGGAGAGGGCAAGAGAGAGGAAGGAGTGGGGCGGTGAGGGGATTTATGGTGTGTGTTCCCAAAGGGATGCGGTCTCACCCTTTCCTTCCCCACGTGTGCAACCAAGCGACAAGAACGGACTAGGCTCCAGGGGAATGGCCGATTCGAAAGTAGCTCCTCGGCAAGGCCCAAGGGTAATTTTAGAATCGGCCATGCCACGGCACGAAGGGAACACACGCAACCAAGCATCCCCTTTTTGTCTCCACAAGTGCAGGAAAAATGGCATGCGGCCAACCAAACGTGCCCTTGTTGTGTGTTGTAGTCTTCCAAGCACCACTCCTAGCGTCAAGTGCACATCATGAAACGCGCATTGTCTTAAGTCATATTAAATGGAGGCCGCATTTTACACACCAAAATTGTTTGTTTCGGTCTGTGACCCGTGGACCGACTAGAGGGGCCATGTCCATTTATGGCTGCCAATGGTCCACCATGTTGATCTAACAATGGATTAATGGCATCCAACGTTGCTAACTGAAGGTTAATGGTGGTCCCACCGTTTTCTGCCTCTGCCACCATTTCCCGCAACCTTCTACCGCCTGCGTGCACCATTTCCCGCATGCAACACTATTTTCCCACTGCGTTCTCACGTCTGGCCCCGCCTTTTCCCATCTAGGACACTGCGGATACAAACTTAGCCGACGCGGTCGTGACCAAGCAACACAACCACAGTCATGACTCGCCGCCATCCCACCACTTGGGCCGAGATTAGCCAGGACACGGCCGAACGGTACCCTCCTAGTGCAACGGCACGCGGCGAAGAGGCCACGAAGGACTGGGATGATGATGAAGGTGGAGACGACTCGGAGGAGAAAGCCCTTCGGACACCAATGAGTGCAGAACTTACCGAACTCTTCGAGTCCTTCCAGCTGCACGACAATGTGCTCTAGAGGCCTCCAGCACGGCTATCAATGTGAGCATCATCCAGCTAACTGTCCAAATGGAAACCATGGAGAAATGGGGCTGTTGGTTGATGTATACGCATGCTTCTATTTTTGTAGACAGTGTTGGGCCTCCAAGTGCAGAGGTTTGTAGAACAGCAGCAAGTTTCCCTTAAATGGATCACCCAAGGTTTATCGAACTCAGGGACGAAGAGGTCAAAGATATCCCTCTCAATCAACCCTGCAATTACAATACAAGAAGTCTCTTGTGTCCCCAACACACCCAATACACTTGTCAGGTATATAGGTGCACTAGTTAGGCGAGGAGATAGTGAAATACACGTAATATGAATGATTGTAAGTGGTAATTGCAACCTGAAATAAAAATGGTAGCAAGCAAACATGTAGCGGAACTGGTTGTAAACGGTGTTTCAATGCTTAGAAAAAAGTCCTAGGGATCATACTTTCACTAGTGGACACTCTCAACAATGATGCCATAATTTAATATATAGATATTATCACTTCAACTATTCTACTCTGATTCACTCTCCGGTTTGATAATAAACACAAATTCACTGTGTAGGACTGCATAAGCATTCCTTAAAGTTCGCATTTCCAATCTATGGACACCCCACGCTGTCACTTTGAGCATACAATGATGGTACTAACTAGACACTACAATTCATAAGTGTTTTTGTAAATTAAGCTTAAGAAATAAACACAGTGTCCACACTCACCTTCACACCATTGGACAAGATGTCCCCAGAAAATCACATAATAAAACCACTTGAGTAGCACAATAGTTGAAGAATAACATCTACTTATTCAACTAGATTACAAAGCTCATGATGACATAAAGATCATACATGGATAGATAGATAGACCACATAGCTACCGGTAAAGCTCTCAGCCTCAGGGGAGAACTACTCACTCCTCATCATGGGAGTTAGCAACGACGATGAAGATGGCGGTGGAGTCGATGGAGATGGCTCCGGGGGCAATTCCCTGTCCCGGCAGGGTGCCGGAACAGAGACTTATGTCCCCCGGATCTTGTCTTCGGCGGCGGCGGAGCTACGGAACTTTTCGTGGATGGAGGCTTGTTTTTTGGGGTTTTCGCATCGGGAGGCATTTATAGGTGGAAGGGCGAGGTCGGTGGAGGCCAGGGGGCCCAGACCACCCCTAGGCGCAGCCAAGTCCTGGGTCGCGCCTAGGCCTGGTTTGGCCGCCATATGGCACCTTCTCGTCTCTCCTTTGGACTTCGTCTTCGTTACGGAAAAATAAGATCTTCGGCTTTTGTTTCGTCTAATTCCGAGAATATTTGTTGTACAACTTTTCTGAAATACAAAACAGTAGAAAACAAGGAACTGGCACTGTAGCATCTTGTCAACAGGTTAGTGCCGGAAAATCTATAAAAGTGCAATGATGTGTAAGCAAAACATATACAAATTGGTGTAAAACAAGCATGGATCGAGCATCAAAAATTAAAGTAACGTTTGTGATGTATCAAGCATCCCCAAGCTTAAGTCATGCTCGTCCTCGAGTAGGTAAGTGATAACAAAAATAATTTTTGAGGTGACATGAAGCCAACACAATCTTGAGTAAGTTTTTTTAAAGCATTGTGAGCTGGGATCAAAGTACTCTAAACATAGGCATGATAGATATAATTCTAACAATAGAACTTAGCAACTATGTTATAACATGAAAAGTAACTCAAACAAAGGATCATGAATAATTGTGCATTGAAAGCAACTGTTTGTTTATGAGCATAGAGAAAACATAGTAAAGTGATACTCAACTTGTCCTTTATGAAGTAGCAAAACATAAATGCCAGGACAACTTTAAAGTTTAAAGGGTGACTAGATACAAGTAATTTAAGAACAAGCAATAGCATAATCATGAATCAATCAATAATAGGACTATGCACATTATACTCAGAATGACAACTATGCTCTCTTAATTGTTACATAAAGAAGAAGATGAAGACTCAACATAAAAGTAAAATAAAGTGTCCTTCAAAGAAGTAAGAAAGATTAACAAGTTTTATAAACCTTCCAAAAAGTATGGTACTCATTAACTTTGAGATCTCATTACCCCTATCATAAGCATCTTGAAGGGTTAAAGTTAATGTAAGGGCAAATATGAGTTATATGTTTGACAAATAACAAGTTGAAAATATTATGCCCCTTGAATACATGTACCTAAACCTCATGTTACTCAACTTAGGTCCCAAATAAGTTCTTGTCATTGTAAGTAACATGTATCATTGAGAACGCCAACGGGGTACCTCCTGCCCCATGATATAGAAGTACTCCTTCCGATATAGGAGCAATCCCATACCAAATTGACAAGACAAACAGATAATGAGCATCTCAGCAATCCTTTTATTTACTATGGGCATAGCTTTTTATTGAAGATGCATCATAGAATGCTCACTATAGTTTGCTGTAAATTTCCACCATGAATGATGCATGGCTTAAGTTGGCCGCCCAGACATTTCTCTAACATATATACAAACTCCATGGACTTACAAGTTTCCATTTTATTTCACACTGCTAGGCATCCATAAACAAAAGAACATGATATCAAATAAATGGTAATAAGTGAAATGTTGAAAGCGTGTCCCACGAAAGCATGGTTGTGCTTACAACTCGTAATTTTCAATCATATAATCTTCATAAGATAGTCACAATGGTCCAAGTTTATTAAGTGCAAGAAAGTAAATGTGCCATCAAATTCGTGAGAGCTTTACTAACTAATTTTCTCATGATAAAATTTAATTCGGAAGATAAATAAAAACATGATGAATATACTTTGAATAGCAATAATGCTAGTAGGTAGATATGGTGGACACAGTTGGCAAAATTTAGTTTTTTGTGGTTGGATGCACGAATAGAGCTCATACTTAGTACATACGAAGGCTAGCAAAAGACTGGGAGCAACCAACTAAGAGAGCAATAATGGTTATAATCATGCATAGCGACAAAACATTATTAATCAAAGCATAAAGTGATATTACAAGTCAACAAATAAATGATCATAGAGGCTTTAGTTGACTGGTTTGTAGTCATAACATGGTATAAGCATTTTCCAAGTCAACTCAATAAAGCATCAAAGGAGAATACAACAATATTATGTTTTTTATGATGGAAACAAAACATGATTCTTTCAATGGCACATTATGCACTCTCAGCTATTTGAGACAAGTCATGCTACAACAATTACTACTAAGCATATGATAAGAATAACATCCAACATGACATGCCAAAATCTATGCCATAGTCTAAACAAGCTTTCTTTTGCATCACTATAAGCATGAAACATTTTACTCGTCTCCAACACCAATAAACTTATTTGAAACAACTCTCATAGCTAATAATCAGTATGGACCAGTGAGCTAATCATACATAAATAAATAAAACTAATCAAGTTATGAACAAAATAAGAATAGAAAACCAAGAGCTAAACGCAGTACTAGAGAACTAGAACACCCGCAGAACAATAAGAGCGAAAACTAGAGTGTTCTATGCAATTAAAATGGAGCGTGTCTCTCTCCAAAACAAATATGCTGGGATCCAACCATATGCTACAGCAAACAAAACTAAACAAAACTAAAATCAAAATAAATATGCTCCAAGAACAACACATATCATATGAAGCAATAAAAATATAGCGCATAGAAAGATGACATGTTGCTTTGTTGATGAAGAGGGGATGCCTTGGGCATCCCCAAGCTTTGACGCTTGTACCTCTTGGATATTTCTTGGGGTGGAAGGGGCATCCCCAAGCTTGAGCTTTTGTCCATTCTTCATCTCATTACATCATCTGTCTCTCCCTACACTTGAAAACTCTCTTCATACAAAACTTCACACAATTCTTATTAGCAGCATTAGTGCAATCAAAATAACAAATCCACTTGGGTTCAGTTCTGACATATATTAAACATCCATTAAAACATTACCTACTGTAGCAACTTCTTCAAAAAGCTCTTTCTCTCAAAATAACTCAAAAATAAAAAGATTGAGAGGCAAATACAAATAGTGGTAGAAATCTGTCAAAACAGAACAGCAGGTAAAGATCGATTTTTTCGAAAATCTTCTGTTGCTCAGATCGAAAAGTGTTCAACTAACAAAAGTTAGATAATAACCTGGGGCATATGCTGGCAGCTCAAAATTCCGCCCTGGCTGTGAATACGAATTTTTATGGTGACAACACATAATCTATTGGGATTTCTATTTTCGTGCCCTCGGTTCCTTAGTTGTGCTCAGTTTTCCCCAGCCCCTTAGTTTTTCCTCAGTTTTACCCTAGCCTTTGTCTGAAGACCCGCAGAAGGAGCTCAGACGGAAGGAATCCGTTTATTTGGACGTTCTGTGCTGACGTGTTGCGCCGCGTCGTCTGTGGGGCCGCGTCGTGTGGGGCCGCGTCGCGTGGGGCTGGTAGAAAGGGACCGCGTGGGACAGGACGAGAAGCGTTTGGTTGCACGTGAGCAGGAGCTGGGTTTTGTCTCTCTCGGCCCAAATTGGCATTTTTAAAAGCACCTTTTCCCCTCTTTCTCTCTCTGTCTTTTTCACCAAATTAGTATCAAATCTAGAGAAGCTTCTATTTCTGTCTTTCTTCAATATGGCAGCAAATCTAGTAGCAAATCTCTGGGGTTATTTATGCCTTTTGGCCCTCGTTTTTTGCCCAATATGGCAGCAAATCTAGTAGCAAATCTAGAAGCTATTATATGATAAATTCACAGCAGCATAATCAGAAAACTAAGTATAATACATAGGTAAACTGCATACAGCAGCCAAAAGCAGCCAATAACATTGTTAATGTTCACGACAAACTAAGCTGCAAAAATATACAAGATCACGCACGCAATGTATGGACAACAAGAAGATTAGGATGAATGAATTTGTTCTTCATTCCTCCTCATATATTTCTCCGTCGCTCCATTCGTGCAATTCCCCAAGGAAATATTCATTGAACTCCTTCCGTCTGCAGTGTGAGGCCAATACATCCTCCAAACGGTATGGCCTGTGTTCATTTCTCAAACCGTAGAGTCCTATTCTATCCACACGTAGTGGCCACTCATCCCAGGCATTTGTATCATGAGAGTACGCTCTGATATAACCCAAATCCGTGTAGTAGATGCTGCCAGGTTGAAGTGTCGGGTACACTCTGGTGTCGACGGAGATACACCGGATAAAATTCACGAAGAAGGCATTACTGCCAATGTTAGTGACCGGATGGAGAGAGCGGCTCTGAGTGTCCACACGGTACACCAATGGTTTGCCCGCCAAAGCCGCGCTGACCAACAACACAAGCAGCAGATCACCATCCGACTTCACAAGGTAGAACTTCTGACGTCCAAGTTCTGGAAATGTATTTAGTGTATCCATCTTGACAGTGCTCGCGCTGCTGCAATCGTATATTGGTGCACACTATTCTTCCGATCTCAAAATTGTCCGAAGCTACTGCATACAGTTCACCATTGAACGGGGTAATGCAACGGAAAACATGGTTCTTGATCGAAAATCTTCCTTCTCCCCAATCCCCATCTTCATTTATATCCTTAGTTGGAGTGCTCTCATCGACCCAACCAATTTCCGGCGGGTAATGTGTGGCAACGAAGACCATAGTCGGGGATTTGATAACAGCGACTGATTTCAGAAAAACAGATGGCATCTGCGCCTCAAACATCGTGTTCGATTTCTTTGTGAGTGGGTTCAGCAGCCGTATCTTGTGCGGCGGGTTCTTACAGGCAAGCACGATGACGCCACGGGAAAAGCCGACGAAGTAGAATCTAAAATATATTGAAAAGATAACATTCAGCACTAAGATTGAAAATAAGATCTATGGTGACGCCACGGGAAAAGCCGAGGAATTTGAACCTTGCACGAACTGCAGATAGATCTATGGTGACGTAGCGGGATGTGCCGAGATGGAGGAAGGTGAACTCAGCGGCGCGTGGAAGGGCGTGGTGTAGCATGATCCATTCGTGCAGGTGCACGTCGGGATCGAGTAAACCTGAGCGCCAATTTCTACAGACTTTCCTCATAGCAGAGTAGCTGTCCACGTACTCCTCTTTCGCCAATAAGCATTCGCCGATCTTGTGAAGTGGTCCGTCAGCCGTGAGACCGGCCCAGTTCACGGAGGCGCCGCGCTGGATGCGCCGCCCTCGGATGCGCCGCCCTCGGAGGCGACGGGCTCGGCGGCGACGGGCTCGGCGGCGACGGGCTCGGCGGCGACGGGCTCGGAGGCGACGGGCTCGGAGGCGACGGGCTCGGAGGCGACGGGCTCGGGGCGATGGCCGCCGGCGCATTCTTCTTCTCCATCACCGGCGGGGAGGGCTCGTACGGCGGTTGGGGTTTTTGGAGAAGTTGATGGGACGTGAAGGGGTGGTTTCGTGCGTGAGCGATAATGAGACGTGCGTGTGCGAGGAGGGAGGGAGAGAGGGGCTTACGCGTCCTAAATGCGACCCGCGTCAACAATGGCACGTCTTCCACGTCTGCACCGCGACACGCGTCAACAATGGCACGTCTTCCACTTCTGCACCGCAACACGCGTCCTCGAGTCTAACCCTGGAAATTTAGATATACTCATGTATACCCTCGAGTCATATACTAGCATTTTTTGTATGCTCAGTTTTCACCTTGAGTGCTAATACTGGCTAGTGCAATATACTCAGTTTTACCCTCAAGTGGCTGGTCAACAGAGAGTCAACAAATGGGATTAACTAGTTAAATGAGTTATTTAATGTGCAAAAAATTCCGAAAAGGAGTGGCACTTACTCATGGAGTCTTTACCACAAATTTCCACTTCTCAAATCATAGATAAATCGTAGATAAATCAAGTTTCACCACAAATTGCCACTTCTCAAATCACCTAGTAGCTATGAAGGTGCATGGTTTTCCATAATAAGCCCTACCCAAAACAGCTTTCCCCAAAACATACTTTGTCCGAATGAGACCATAATTTTCACACTCATGTAGATTTGTATTGCAAATAGTTTGAGGTAGGCCAAGATGGGTTTCATTGTACAAAACACGCATTTTCCATTTTTTAAATCTCATATTTGAATCCCTTAGTCTGTTTACTACTCACTTGCCCTTGGTTTCTTGATACTACTCGGTTTGCCCTCTCCCTTCACAAACTCTCACAGACGCCCAACATTGCCCTGATTGGTCTAGCCCATGTCACGCGGATCGTGCCCGACGACCGTTGATCGTATGATCTAACGGGCAGGATAACCCCTATCTCTCTCTCTGGTCGGGGCCACCACCCTCTCTCTCTCTGTCGTCGGTTAGCTTCACGCAAAGTTTGGTTTTCTGCATTATTTTTCACGAGCTAAATTATAAACTCTTTTTAGGCATTACTTTTCACGCAAAAAATGATAAACCATCACCGATTTGTTGTAGCCATTACTTTTCACGCACAAAAATGATACACCATCACCCATTTCGTGTACCCATTACTTTTCACGCAAAAAATGATAAACCATCACCGATTTTGTTGTAGCCATTACTTTTCACGCACAAAAATGATAAACCATCACCGATTTGTTGTAGCCATTACTTTTCACGCACAAAAATGATACACCATCACCCATTTCGTGTAGCCATTACTTTTCACGCAAAAATGATACACCATCACCCATTTCTTGTACCCATTACTTTTCACGCAAAAAACGATAAACCATCACCGATTTCTTGTAGCCATTACTTTTCACGCACAAAAATGATACACCATCACCCATTTCGTGTACCCATTACTTTTCACGCAAAAAAATGATAAACCATCACCGATTTTGTTGTAGCCATTACTTTTCACGCACAAAAATGATAAACCATCACCGATTTGTTGTAGCCATTACTTTTCACGCACAAAAATGATACACCATCACCCATTTCGTGTAGCCATTACTTTTCACGCAAAAAATGATACACCATCACCCATTTCTTGTACCCATTACTTTTCACGCAAAAAAGATAAACCATCACCGATTTCTTGTAGCCATTACTTTCCTTTTAGGCATTACTTTTCACGGTAAAATGATAAACTATACCCCCACAACGGTCGACTCCTCCTTAATTTATTGTGTATAAACCCCCACAACGGTCATCTCCTCCTTATTTTATTGTGTAAACCCTACAACGGTCATCTCTCCCTTATAAACACCCACACGGCCATCCCTTGTGTCAATAGGTTCTGCCTCTCTCTTCTTTTCGTTCACATACACTTTATCCATTGCCATGGCTTCCACGTCTCGGACGCGGACCGGAAGGGGAAGGGGAAGGGGAAGGGGAAGTGGATCATCATCATTGCCACCACCACCGTCAACACTGCCATTGATCATAGAGGAGTTCTTCATCGTCGTCTATGAAGACCCTTTGGTCAAGAAGGTACGTACGCGTTCCCACATATATGATGCATGTGATTAATTATGGGCATGTTCTAAAAAACCTTTAATTTCAAGGGTTCCCTAATTTCAAACGATCGGCGCTCGATCTCTTTGCAGGAACTCCCAAAACAATTTGCGGACTATCTTGACGGCAAGGAGCCAGCTAAGGTGTATCTGCGAGCAGCCGATCATGTCCTCGTCTCTGGACCGTGGAGGTCCTATTTGACGGACAAGGCCGGATGTACCTCGACAAGGGCTGGGAGAAATTCGCCATCGCGCACGGTGTGGATTTCGGCTGGTTCGTACACTTCAAATATGAAGGCGATGATGTGCTCACAGTGAAGGTGTTCGACGGAACAATGTGCAGGAGGTACTACTACTCAGACGACGAAGATACTGACGATGAAAGCGACGACGACGTGAAGCCATGCATCCATCCCCTTTAGATAATTAAGGGGATTATGACCAAGAATATATATGTAGCTTCATATGCATCGATTTAGAGATCTAGCTATTTTCTATATATTATGCATGTAAAAAATAATATCGCATTTCCACTATTATTCGAGCACCACATCCTCCAAACGATGCCGATGCCGATGCCGATATCGGCATGGTCAGAACGGCTATGCTCGCCGCCACTGCTAGGTCAACGTCGGGATACACAATGTTTAGCATAAGAGTCACTTTAGATTAAGCTGCGAAAATGGGCTGAGGCGACCCCTACAGAGCGGCTCTATATTATATTCTCTAAATAAAATAGACGACCACAGCGGTCATTGGCTGCGGAGGCCCCACAGAGCGGCAATATATAATTTTCTATAAATAAATAGACTACCCACTGGTCATTGGCTGCGGCAGCCCCATAGAGCGGCCCCATTTGCCATTGGCAGCACCGCGTATACAATCAGGAAATAAAACAGCCCACGCGTCAGCGGTAGATAGATCCACCCGTCAGCACGAGACGGTCAGCGAGGAACTGACCTCACAGTAACGGTAAGGCCTCTGACCTGACGGCAACCCGCGTCTTCGAGGGGTTTCAAACTAGAGGGAGGGGAAAACTGAGGAAAAACTAACGAGCTGGGGAAAACTGAGTACAACTAACGAAGCAGGGGCACGAAAATAGAAATCCCTAATCTATTTCAGGACAGCAACTTCCCCAAATCTTACTTTCTTCCTATTGGAGGCTATTCTTGGCACAAAAACAAAATAAAAAATGATAAGAAGGGGTTATTATAGAGGTAATAACTTCCAAGACACAACAAAAGAAAAATTACAGCAATAAAACATGGGTTATCTCCCAAGAGTGCTTTTTTAACGCCTTTTAGCTAGGCTTGATAGTTTGACAAGATACTCATATAAGAAATATGAATTGACATAAAAGAGAGCATCAAGAAGCAAATATAAAGCAAATTTAATTCTAACCCACTTCCTATGCATAGGAATCTTGTACACAAATAAATCCACGAATAACAAAGTGACAAGCATAGGAAGATAAAATAAGAGTAACTTCAAAACTTTCAGCATACAGAAAAGTGTTTTAGTACCATGAAAACTTCTACAACCATATTTTCTTCTCTCATAATAACTTTCAGTAGAATCATGAATAAACTCAACAATATAACTATCACATAAAACATTCTTATCATTAGCCACATGCATAAAATAATTACTACTCGCCACATGAGCATAGTCATTCTGATTAATTGTAGTAGGAGCAAAGTCAACAAAATAGCTATCATTATTATTCTCATCACCATAAGCATCAAATATAGGAGGCATACTGTAATCATAGTTAGTTTTCTCCTCAATAGTAGGTGGACTGAAAATAACATAATCATCATTGTAATCATCATATATTGGAGGCATAGTATGATCATAGCAAATTTCCTCCTCTAAAGTTGGGGAACTAAAAAGATCACTTTCATAAAAACTAGCTTCCCAGCTTAGACTTTTCCATAGCATAGAAATAATGGTGTTCAAAGAATTCATACTAATAACATTGCTAATAGCATGCAAGTAAAGTTCCATAGGTTTTTAATTTTTCTCTTCAAACACCTCATGTCCTAACTCAAGATAAATACTATAAAGCTCTCTAATTTTGTTGTTGTTTTCCATTAAGCCTAACTAGTGAAGTAAAAACAAGAAACAAGAGAATCTAAAGAAAATAACTTGAGCACTCACCAGCAACTAGAAAACTTAGTAGCGAGAGGATGTGAGTACCTTTTACCTTACCTTCCCGGCAACGGCATCAGAAAAGAGCTTGATGTCTACGCACACTTCTATTCTTGTAGACAGTGTTGGGCCTCCAAGTGCAGAGGTTTGTAGAACAGCAGCAGGTTTCCCTTAAGTGGATCACCCAAGGTTTACCAAACTCAGGGAAGTAGAGGTCAAAGATATCCCTCTCAAGCAACCCTGCAATTACGATACAAGAAGTCTCTTGTGTCCCCAACACACCCAATACACTTGTCAGGTGTATAGGTGCACTAGTTTGGCGAAGAGATAGTGAAATACAAGTAATATGGATGATTGTAAGTGGTAATTGCAATCTTAAATAAAAATGGAAACAAACAAACATGTAGCGGAACTAGTTGTAAATGGTGTTTCAATGCTTAGAAACAAGGCCTAGGGATCATACTTTCACTAGTGGACACTCTCAAAAATGATGCCATAATTGAATACATAGATATTATCACTTCACTATGCTACTCTGACCCACTCTCTGGTTTGATAATAAACAAAAATTCACTGTGTATGGCTGCATACACATTCCTTAAAGTTCGCATTCCCAATCTATGGACACCCCACGCTGTCACTTTGAGCATGCAAAGATGGTACTAACTAGACACCATAATTCATAACTATTTCTGTAAATTAAGCTTAAGAAATAAACACGGTGTGCACACTGTCACCTTCACACTGTTGGACAAGATGTCCCCAGAGATCACATAATAAAACCATTTGAGTAGCACAATAGTTGAAGAATAACATCTATTTATTCAACTAGATTACAAAGCTCATGATCACATAAAGATCATACATGGAGAGATAGATAAACCACATAGCTACCGGTAAAGCCCTCAGCCTTGGGGGAGAACTACTCACTCCTCAGCATGGGAGTCAGCAACGGCGATGAAGATGACGGTGGAGTCGATGGAGATGGCTCTGGGGAAATTTCCTGTCCCAGCAGGGTGCCGGAACAGAGACTCTTCTGTCCCCCGGATCTTGTCTTCGGCGGTGGCGGAGCTACAGAACTTTTCGTGGATGGAGGCTTGTTTTTTAGGGTTTTTCGCGTCGGGAGGCATTTATAGGCGGAAGGCCGAGGTCGGTGGAGGCCAGGAGACCCTAGACCACCCCTAGGCGCGGCTAGGGCCTGGGCCACGCCTAGGCCTGGTTTGGCCGCCCTCTGGCGACTCCTCGTCTCTCCTCTGGACTTCGTCTTTGTAAGGGGAAAATAAGATCTTCGGCTTTTGTTTCATCCAATTCCGAGAATATTTCCTGTAATTTTTTTTCTGAAATACAAAATAGCAGAAAACAGGGAATTGACACTGTGGCATCTTGTCAAAAGGTTAGTGCTGGAAAATGTATAAAAGTGCAATGAAGTGTAAGAAAAACATATATAAATTGGTGTAAAACAAGCATGGAGCATCAAAAATTCTAGATACGTTTGCGACGTATCACTGGTTCATGGCGAAAGAGCGCCGAGCCTAGGTAGATCTGCAGGCTCACTGAGTGCCATAAGCAAGCACTCGCTAGCAGGCTACCCTACAATCCATGATGGAGGGAGAAGAGGCTGCAACCCACTACTAGTGTGATGCCTTCGTTGCCATGAACACATCTAGGGTTGTCGAGTGGCTACGGGAGGATACCACAGCATTGGTGGATCGACAGGTGCCTAAGGCTTCTAAAATCAAAGCATATGCTAAACCGGAAGCGCAACCTTGACGAAGGCAGAGGAATGAGATGTCGGCGTTTAGATTCCTGGTTGTAAATGTATATGTAGGTGGGGGGTCTGTGACCATGAGTCGATGGGGCAACAACCTCATGCAGACAAGAGATATACATGTCCAGGCCTCGGCTCTAGTTCACCGGTAAAAATCCAACGTCGTGGTGGTGTTTATGGGATATATATGTATGAGGTGCTAGTGGTGCCGACTTCTGGTGAGAAATCGGCTAAAGCATGCTCTTCCCTGTCGGGTAAGAACTGGCTATAAACTAGGATGAACTTGTCATCTTGTTATCTCCGACGACGAGAGTAGATGGGTTTGAGCTTGCTTGCTCAATCCCACCAGTGTTTCTAGGGTTTGGCTTTGAGTTGCCTTGGTTGGGTTGTGTTTTGTCTAGGATAGTTTTGACCTTGGCTTTGCTTGATCTCTCCCCCTATGGTAGAAGATCATATTTACTCTATGAGGGAGCAGTCTCACTCGTGAAGGAGAGGAGGACACATCCCTATCGTACCAAGACCCATGGGGCAGGTATGTGCCCCATGCCTCGGATGGGATGGTTGTGCTTCAGCGCGTCATGGCCTGGCCATGCTAATGCAGAGTAGGCGTCATGGTTATGGGAAATTTCATCTTTTTCTCCATCAGCAAGCGTGTTAAATGCTTATATGTCTGGTGTTTTCCAACAAATAGGGAGGTTGACCGGTTTCTACAGTATCCCTAGACAATTGTGCTGGTGCTTCTGACCCATTCTTACCTCGGCTTCTCAGGTGTGTCGATCTGATCCCCGCGCCCTCGATCAGGCCACGGTTTCTCGATGTCTCAGGAACGAGGTAGAAGTGGAGTGATACACACAAATCTCCAATGTGATGGGAAGAGCGGTCCAGATGGAAGCGATTTCCCCCTGCGGTCCTTGCCTCCCATTTTCGCATGAAGCTCGCCTTAAATTTGAGCATCCCCTGCTGACGCGTCGTAGCATTGGAGCCTAGACTGGTGGTCAGAGACAAGTTTTGCATGTTCCAAGGCTTATGATGCCTTATACCTTTGTTTGGTAGACTCCATATACGGGGCAAAATTCACCAAGTGTATGCGAAAAAAAGGAAGGTAATTTGAACTAAGTTACCACATACATTGGCCGCCCTGGAGTTGGGATCGTTCCATTGGGCTTACTTCTAGTGGGAGGATTGCACGGAGGGACCTCGCAACCCTGTCCCAGCCTATGCTCTGATACCTATTCATGGCAGGCACAAAATTGATTACCCGGTAGACCCGGTCATATGGTACGAGGGGGTTCCGCACGAGAAGGACGCCCCATGCGGTTTTTTCTTGACGCTACATTCATCTTGAGTTGCTCTCGCTCTTGTTCATGGATCCAACTCCTCGCGAATTTTTCTCGCCAGTTGTGCAAGTTGTTTTGCATTTCATTCAAGGGCAGAGATAACATAGCTGAGGCACAAAATCTACACTCGATGACTTTTCGATGATGCAGTTTAACTTGAATGGGTTTTTGTGATCTAGGATCCCAACCCCAAGTATTTGTGTACATCCCCTTGCCCCCCTCCTCACATAGACACACACCCCAATCCATCGTAGCCCTGGAGCGTAGATCGGCAACCGAGGAGAAGAAAATCATATTCAAGTACCTTTCTCTACTTAGGTTGATTAGGTGGGACGGAAATACCTATAAAAGAGACAAACTCGTGAATTGAAGGGTTGAGTCTAATTTAGAGTTATCTTCCCCTGGCTAACATACACTAGGTGCAAAGCTCGATACCACCCAATTGTTGGTGAAGGGTGAACCGGATGCTTGGCCACAGGAGGGCACCCATGACCCGACGCTTCTTCTTGTGCTTCCCCCTTTCCCTTAGGGGGGCACACGGATAATGAGGGAGCAATGTCGAGGTGCGTCCTGCTCCCCTCCCATGGCTGTCCCCGGGAAAGCCTTCTTAGAGCACCTCCAGCCGTCTCCCCGACTAAGCCCCCGGCAGGTGATTTTTTCATTCGGACGTTGTTATTCGGCCCAGCCGTGCCCTCCTTCCTCGTTTTCCCCCGCAATAGGACTTTATCCATTTGCAGAGCCCATGCCATTCCCGGCCCCCCGGGGTGCGCCCGGGGACTCCGGACGAGAGAAAAGCAGGGATGGGCCCGCTTTGTCGGCGAGAGAACACACGAACCCCACTGATGACCCACAAGTATAGAGGGTGTATCGTAGTATCTTTGATAAGTAAGAATGTCGATCCCAACGAGGAGCAGAAGGTGTTGACAAGCAGTTTCGATGAAGGATTCACTGTAAATGCTCACAGACAAGTATTCAGGGGGTTTTGATGTAACAGATGAATAAAGTACGAGTAAGTAAAGTGCGAGAGTAATAATTGCAGCGAGTGGCCCAATCCTTTTTAGCACAAAGGACAAGCCGGTTTGTTTACTTATAATGACCAAACGTTCTCGAGGACACACGGGATTTTAGTCTAGTGCTTTCGCTACATACGGCTAATTAATCTTCATTGTTTTGATAAGTGTTGTGTGGGTGAACCTGTGCTAATGTACCGCCCTTCCTAGGACTAATACATACTTGTGATTATACCCCTTGCAAGCATCCGCAACTACAAGAAAGTAATTAAGATAAATCTAACCACAGCCTTAAACTCTGAGATCCTGCTATCCCTCCTGCATCGATATACCAATGGGGGCTCAGGTTTCTGTCACTCCGGCAACCCCGCAATTGGCAAACGAGTACATGATGCATTCCCCTAGGCCCATAAAGGTGAAGTGTCGTGTAGTCGACGTTCACACGACACCACTAGAAGAATAACACCACAACTTAAATATCATAACATTGAATATTACTCAACCATACTTCACTACTAACATTTAGACTTCACCCATGTCCTCAAGAACTAAACGAAATACTCACGAGACATCATATGGAACATGATCAGAGGTGATATGATGATGAATAACAATCTGAACATAAACCTTGGTTCAACGGTTTCACTCAATAGCATCAATAACTAGTAGAAATCAACACCGGGAGAGTTTCCCCTATCAAACAATCAAGATCAAACCCAAATTGTTACAGTGGTGACGATGTGCAGCGGTGGAGGCAGCGGTGATGATGATGGAGATGATGATGATGGTGATGGAGATGATGTCCAACTCGATGGCGGTGACGATGGCGTCGATTTCCCCCTCCGGGAGGGAATTTCCCTGGCGGATCTCACCCTGCCGGAGAGCTCTTTTCTCTCTGGTGTTCTCCGCCTCGCAGAGGCGGCTGTGACTCTTCGCGACCTATCCCCTGGAGCTTAGGTTTTCGGGACGAAGACGTTCGCGAAGAAAAGGAGGCGAGAGGGGGTTGTGGGCCCCCTCCTCACAGGGCGGCGCGGCCAGGCCTTGGGCCGCGCCGGCCTATGAGGTGCGCCCACCTCGGGTCCCCTCGGCTCCCCCTTCTGGCTCCCTTCGTCATCTGGAAAAATAGGATTTTTCATATAATTTCCGTCAACTGTTGATCTTCCGAAATATTGCATTCTGACGGCGCTTTTTCCAGCAGAATCCTGACTCCGGTGTGCGATCCTCCAATAATCATGAATCATGCAAAATAGATGAAATAACATAAGTATTATCCCCAAATATGAAATATATCAATGAATAACAGCAAATTATGATATAAAATAGTGATGCGAATTGGACGTATCAACTCCCCCCAAGCTTAGACTTCGCTTGTCCCCAAGCGAAACTGAACTCGGTAAACAGGACCACATGTTTATGGAGTGAAGAGTCGATAAATAAAATACGGACAAGAAGCATCATATTCATTCACACAAGACATTCTAGTAAACAACTTCCTCATATAATTCAACTTGAAACAAGTATAAGGTAATCACAAATAAAGGTGCATAAGAAATCATAGTTGGTGATGGCAAACTTCGTTCTTGGTCAAAGAACAGTTAACAGGTTATACTTATCTATCGAGCAGCGCTCTTATGTTAAAGTTCATATGGCACAACTTGCATATTCAATCATAATAATCTCCTCATGATCATTGATAACTTTCAAAGCTATATTCATTCAGATAAAACTTGTACTAAACAAGGAAAAGTAAAAGACATGATGAGGTAAATCACAATATAATGGTTTGATCACAACAACTCAAATGCTTGCTTAAGATGGAGGGAAATAGGTTTACTGACTCAACATAAAGTAAAAGACAGGCCCTTCGCAGAGGGAAGCAGGGATTAAATCATGTGCTAGAGCTTTTTCAGTTTTGAAATCATATAAAGCGAATGAAAGTAACATTTTGAGAGGTGTTTGTTGTTGTCAACGACTGGTAGCGGGTACTCTAACCCCCTTGCCAGACAAACCTTCAAAGAGTGGCTCCCATTTTATTTTTGTGTGGCACTCCTTCCAACCTTTCTTTCACAAACCATGGCTAACCGAATCCTCGGGTGCCTGCCAACAATCTCATACCATGAAGGAGTGCCTTTTTATTTTAGTTTTATTATGATGACACTCCCCCCAACCTTTGCTTACACAAGCCATGGCTAACCGAATCCTTCGGGTGCCGTCCATCAATCACATACCATGGAGGAGTGTCTATTTAGGTTAATTAATTTGGGACTGGGAATCCCATTGCCAGCTCTTTTTGCAAAGTTATTGGATAAGTGGATGAAGCCACTAGTCCACTGGTGAAAGTTGCCCAACAAGGTTGAAAGATAAAACACTACATACTTCCTCATGAGCTATAAAACATTGACACAAATAAGAGATAGTAAATTTTGAATTGTTTAAAGGTAGCACACGAAGTATTTACTTGGAATGGCAGGAAATACCATGTAGTAGGTAGTTATGGTGGACACAAATGACATAGGTTTTGGGTTAAGGTTTGGATGCACGAGAAGTATTCCCTCTCAGTACAGGTCTTTGGCTAGCAAGGTTAATTACCAAGCATAAGAGTCGAGGGAAACAAACAAATATACATGTGATAGAAACAATCATGCAGCTTCCTTGTAAGCACAAACAATTTTAACTTCAGAATAGTAAGCTATGAGCTAACAAGAAAGAAAGATAATGAAACAACTACATGTATTTCTCTTTTCTACTTAAACCTCAAAGTGTTGTTGCTATTGACCAATGCTAAGTTTGCCAAAACCAAATAGATTTATTCAGTGCTCCCAAAGTGATACCAATACTAATAACAAGATCAATAATATAATAAGGATTGCAAACTAAAATAAGATGTGCAATATGTAAATGATAAGACTTCTCATTAATATTCCATAACGATAACTCACACCAAGGGATACATAGACAACCAACTAAAGGAGAGATACTTCCACACTGCAACCCATCTTATATGATAACTTCCCTACTCATGATATGACACTACTTGACAGTAAAAAGGTAAAAGGTAGTGATGATGTGATACCGCGGCACTCCCCCAAGCTTGGAACAAACCAAGGGGATGCCAATACCGATGATGAATTACTCCTTCGGCGATGGTGGTAATGAATTCTTGACAAGCTTCTCAACAAGCTCCTGAAGCTCATCAATCTTGTACATGAGGTTGCGGATCATCTCCGAATTGTGCTCGACACGGTTAACAAGTATGTCCGACGGCGAGTCCCAACTCTTGGAGTTATTTCCCCACTCTTCACCCTCAGGCTTCATCCTTCCTGCAGTGTTAGAACGATCTATATCCCAATTGCTAGGCAATGCTGCCTTGGGAGTCCTTTCAATTTGACTATTGAAAATTAGATTGCGGAAGGGATGGTGAGTGCCTGAAGAAGATGTCTTTGGAGCTAGGTAATGACGTGGAACCCTTCCTCCGGTGCGAATTCTTGTGCTCTTGTTTGCACTAAAAGGGTTATCCACCACCTCGATGCTTGCGATGGTAGCACGCGGGTATGCGCGCGAGTCTTCCTCCACCTCTTCTTCATCCTCTTCCTTGACGCTCTTGTCCACCTCTTTCCACTCGGGATCTTGAATATCTTCATCCGAAAGCTCCTTGCCCTTGTTCTTGGAGACCATGGTGCTTCTAGACTGAAAATAGATCCTGGCAGAAACAGCTCAAAACAAAACACGTCGAGAAAACGATATACGGACCTCCAGGGGTCCGGGGGATTATATAACAAGAATTTTTATGTCATATGGAAAATACCAGGTCGAACCAGAGTCAGAAAGGGGCGACGAGGCGGCCAGCTCATAGGGCGGCGTGGGCCAAGGCCTGGCCGCGCCGGCCTATGGGGGCACGCCCTCGTGCATCTCCTCCACTCCGTTTAGATCTCTTAATTTTTCATATTTTCCAAAAATAGCAAAAACATTGTTCGGAAAGTAAATTGCGAACTTTTTATTACCAGTACTGTTACCTATTCAAAGTCGAGTTCTGGCGGACTGTCAATTTGTCCTTTGATGAAAGCCTCCGGTGTTTCCACTCGAATAACATCAACATCTACATTGTAAGAATCACCTGAGATATAATGCTTGAATCTTTGTCCATTCACCACTTGTGTGGCATTGCCTTGGAGAGAGCTAATTTTAATTGCTCCTGAACGATACACCTCCTCAACAACATATGGTCCTTCCCATTTCGAGAGTAATTTCACTGCAAAGAATCTGAGACGAGACCGATACAATAGGACTTTGTCCCCAATATTAAATTCTCTTTTGATAATCCTTCTATCATGCCATTTTTTAAGAGTTTAGCATTTTCATAAGCTTCACTTCTCCATTCATCTAGAGAACTCAATTGCAGCAACCTCTTATTACCAGCTAGTTTAGGATCTTTATTTAATTCTCTAACAGCCCAATAAGCTTTGTGCTCTAGTTCTAAAGGTAAATGACAAGCTTTTCCATAAACCATTTTATAAGGTGACATTCCCATGAGATTTTTATAAGCATTTCTATAAGCCCATAGTGCTTCCTTCAATTTACTAGCCCAATTCTTCCTAGTTTTATTAACAGTCTTTTGCAAGATAGATTTAATTTCTCTAATTGATAGTTCTACTTGCCCACTAGTTTGGGGATGATAAGCGGAAGCAATTCTATGATTAATACCATATTTAGCAAGAGTTTTTCTAAAACCACCATGAATAAAATGAGAACCTCCATCAGTCATAATATATCTAGGAACTCCAAATCGAGGAAAAATAATATCTAAAAGCATTCTTAAAGAGGTCTCACCATCAGCACTTTTTGTAGGTATGGCTTCCACCCATTTAGTAACATAATCAACAGCAACAAGTATATGAGTGTTACCTTCTGAAGAGGGAAAAGGTCCCATGAAGTCAAATCCCCAACAATCGAACGGTTCAATAACAAGAGTATAATTCATAGGCATTTCATTGCGTCTAGAGATATTACCAGCCCTTTGACATTCATCACAAGATAAGATAGACTTCCTTGCATCTTTGAAGAGAGTTGGCCAATAAAAACCTGATTGTATAACCTTTTGCGCGGTTCTATCTCCGGCGTGATGTCCTCCATAAGCACTACCATGACATTTACTCAATATCTCTTGCTGTTCATATTCGGGAACACATCTTCGCAGAATACCATCCACTCCTTCTTTATATAAGTGTGGGTCATCCCAGAAATAATGCCTCAAGTCATAAAAGAATTTCCTCCTTTG
Organism: Lolium perenne; assembly: GCF_019359855.2. NCBI lineage: Eukaryota > Viridiplantae > Streptophyta > Magnoliopsida > Poales > Poaceae > Lolium > Lolium perenne. Next base: position 281,695,913 of record NC_067247.2, on the reverse strand, counting down.
CTGGGCTGAAAAGGTTGGAGGCAAGTACTTGGAAACAATAAAGTTAGCATAATCAGCATACCAAGGACTGTCTCGCGAGCTCACCTTTATTACAGCCAATTGTTCATTTGGAAAACTATCATTAACAGGAACAGGATCATAAGCAATATTTTCCAATCTAGACAAATTATCAGCAACAGGATTATCAGCACCTTTCCTATCTACAATATGTAAATCAAATTCTTGCAACAGAAGTACCCATCTAATAAGCCTTGGCTTAGCATCTTTCTTTTGCATAAGGTATCTGATTGCAGCATGATCAGTATGAATAGTAACTTTTGAATCAACAATATAAGATCTAAACTTATCGCAAGCAAAGACTACAGCTAACAATTCTTTTTCAGTAGTAGCATAATTTCTTTGAGCAGCATCAAGGGTTTTACTAGCATAATGAATAACATTCAATTTTTTATTTACTCGCTGTCCAAGAACAGCGCCTACAGCAAAATCACTAGCATCACACATAATTTCAAATGGTAAGTTCCAATCAGGAGGTTCAACTATAGGAGCAGTTGTTAAGGCTTTCTTTAGAGTTTCAAAAGCTTCTTTACAATCATCATCAAAAACAAAAGGTACATCTTTTTGAAGAAGATTAGTAAAAGGCTTTGAAATCTTGGAGAAGTCTTTAATAAACCTCCTACAAAACCCAGCATGACCAAGAACACTACGAATACCTTTAACATCCCTGGGATAGGGCATCTTCTCAATTGCTTCAACTTTAGCTCTATCGACTTCAATACCTCTCTCGGAAATTTTATGTCCCAATACAATTCCTTCATTAACCATAAAGTGGCATTTCTCCCAATTAAGAACAAGGTTAGTTTCTTCACATCTCTGCAAAACTTTATCGAGGTTCCGCAAGCAATTATCAAAAGAATTTCCATAGAGAGAAAAATCATCCATGAATACCTCTACAATACTCTCGCAAAAGCCATGAAAAATAGCAGACATGCATCTTTGAAAAGTAGCAGGAGCATTACATAAACCAAAAGGCATACGTCTATAAGCATAAGTTCCATAGGGACAAGTGAAAGTGGTTTTCTCTTGATCCTTAGTTTTAACAGCAATTTGTGAAAATCCAGAATAACCATCAAGAAAGCAAAAATGAGTATTTTTGGATAACCTTTCTAACATTTGATCAATAAAAGGCAAAGGGTAATGATCTTTCTTAGTAACTTTATTAACTTTACGATAATCAATGCACATTCTATACCCTACAACTACTCTTTGAGGTATGAGCTCATCATTATCATTAGGCACAACAGTCATTCCTCCTTTATTAGGAACACGATGCACAGGACTAACCCATCTACTATCAGCAATAGGATATATAATACCAGCTTCAAGAAGTCTTAATACCTCATTTCTTACCACATCCTTCATCTTAGGAATTAGACGACGCTGAGGTTCAACAACAGGCTTCGCATCATCTTCCATATTAATGGCGTGTTGGCAAATAGAGGGAGAAATCTCCTTCAAGTCATCAAGAGTGTAGCCAATAGCTCCTCGGTGTTTCTTCAATATTTCCAATAACCTTTCTTCTTCAAACTCTGAAAGCTTAGAACTAATAATAACAGGATATATTTTCTTATCATTAATATGAGCATATTTAAGATTATCAGGCAATGGTTTTAAATCAAAGACAGGATCTTCCTTTGGTGGCGGTGTTGTACCCAGATCTTCTACCGGTAAATCATGCTTAAGAATAGGTTGACGAAGGAAAATTTCATCAAGCTCACCTCTTTCTTCCCTAAAAACTTCACTCTCACTATTCTCCAAATGTTGCTGTAAAGGATTATTAGGAGCAAGAGCAATAGATGCACACTGTTCAACTCTAAAATCATTATTAGGCAAATCAGCTTTATAAGGAGTTTTGGTAAATTTAGAGAAGTTAAACTCATAAGATTCACCAGCAAATTTAGTCAAAATTTTCTCTTTCTTGCAATCTATAATAGCTCCACAAGTATTTAGAAAAGGTCTACCAAAAATGATAGGACAATATTTACTAGCAGCAGAACCAAGTACCAAAAAGTCAGCAGGATATTTAATCTTACCACATAAAACTTCCACATCTCGAACGATACCAATTGGAGAGATAGTTTCTCTATTAGCCAGCCGAATAACCACATCAATATCTTCAAGTTCACAAGAACCAATTTCGTGCATAATCTCCGTGTAAAGCTCATAAGGAATAGCACTAATACTTGCACCAATATCACATAAACCATAATAACAATGATCTCCAATTCTAACAGATAACACAGGAACACTAGCTTTCTTAGACTTATTAGGATGTGAAACAATATTAGAAGCATCTTCACAGAAAATAATATAACCATCCTCCACATTTTCAGTCACAAGATCTTTAACTATTGCAACAGCAGGTTCAACTTTTATTTGTTCTTCAGGTTCTATAGGTTTCTTTTCACTTTTATGAACCGCACTATTTATAACAGAGTACTCCTTCATTTTAGCAGGGAAAGGAGTTTTTTCAATATAAGCTTCAGGAATAACATGATCAACAGTTTCAACTACAACACATTTATTTATAGATGAATCAATTTTATCTTTATACGGTTCATGATACTTATCAAAATTCTTCTTAGGCAGTTCATAATGAGAGGCAAAAGCTTTATAAAGATTTGCAGCAACTTGAGAATCAAGACCATAAGTAGCACTCATATTACGAAATTTATCAGTATCCATAAAAGCTTCAATGCATTTATAATCATAATTTATACCTGATTCTCTATCTTTGTCGTTCTCCCATCCTTCAGTATTTTCCTGGATCTGATTAAGAAGGTCCCTTTTAAAGTCTTCCTTGTTGCGCGTAAATGATCCAGAACAAGAAGTATCCAGCAAGGTCTTGTCTTCAAAAGAAAGTCTTGCATAGAAATTGTCAATAATAACATTGCCAGGAAGCTCATGAATGGGGCATTTGAGCATTAAAGACTTCAACCTCCCCCACACTTGGGCAATACTCTCTCCATCATGAGGCCAAAAATTATATATGCGGTTCCGGTCTTTGTGAATTTCACTTGGAGGATAGAACTTAGAATAAAACCGGGGCACAATATCATTCCATTCAAGAGAATCCCCATTATCTAGTAATTTATACCAATGCGCCGCTTTACCAGACAGCGATATAGAGAATAGTTTCTTCCTCACTTCATCCATAGCAATACCTGCACACTTGAATAAACCGCATAATTCATGTAAGAACAGTAAATGATCTCCAGGGTGGACAGTTCCATCCCCTGTATAACGGTTATCCACTACACGTTCCATAATTTTCATAGGTATTTTGTATGGTATCTCTTCCTCACCTGGCGCCTCATCCACTACCTTTGCAGTAGTAGTAGATTTTCCAAATAAAAACTCAAGAGAAGATCTCTCCATAATGAATTATGGCAGCAGGCAGAAATAAAATCAGCACAATCAGTAGAAATTTCCCTTACCAATTCCACTTACCAATAGCGCTTCACTCCCCGGCAACGGCGCCAGAAAATAGTCTTGATGACCCACAAGTATAGGGGGTGTATCGTAGTATCTTCGATAAGTAAGAATGTCGATCCCAACGAGGAGCAGAAGGTGTTGACAAGCAGTTTCGATGAAGGATTCACTGTAAATGCTCACAGACAAGTATTCAGGGGGTTTTGATGTAACAGATGAATAAAGTACGAGTAAGTAAAGTGCGAGAGTAATAATTGCAGCGAGTGGCCCAATACTTTTTAGCACAAAGGACAAGCCAGTTTGTTTACTTATAATGATCAAACGTTCTCGAGGACACACGGGATTTTAGTCTAGTGCTTTCGCTACATACGGCTAATTAATCTTCATTGTTTTGATAAGTGTTGTGTGGGTGAACCTGTGCTAATGTACCGCCCTTCCTAGGACTAATACATACTTGTGATTATACCCCTTGCAAGCATCCGCAACTACAAGAAAGTAATTAAGATAAATCTAACCACAACCTTAAACTCTGAGATCCTGCTATCCCTCCTGCATCGATATACCAACGGGGGCTCAGGTTTCTGTCACTCCGGCAACCCCGCAATTGGCAAACGAGTACAAGATGCATTCCCCTAGGCCCATAAAGGTGAAGTGTCGTGTAGTCGACGTTCACACGACACCACTAGAAGAATAACACCACAACTTAAATATCATAACATTGAATATTACTCAACCATACTTCACTACTAACATTTAGACTTCACCCATGTCCTCAAGAACTAAACGAACTACTCACGAGACATCATATGGAACATGATCAGAGGTGATATGATGATGAATAACAATCTGAACATAAACCTTGGTTCAACGGTTTCACTCAATAGCATCAATAACTAGTAGAAATCAACACCGGGAGAGTTTCCCCTATCAAACAATCAAGATCAAACCCAAATTGTTACAGCGGTGACGATGTGCAGGGGTGGAGGCGGCGGTGATGATGATGGAGATGATGATGATGGTGATGGAGATGATGTCCAACTCGATGGCGGTGACGATGGCGTCGATTTCCCCCTCCGGGAGGGAATTTCCCCGGTGGATCTCAGCCTGCCGGAGAGCTCTTTTCTCTCTGGTGTTCTCCGCCTCGCAGAGGCGGCTGTGACTCTTCGCGACCTATCCCCTGGAGTTTAGGTTTTCGGGACGAAGACGTTCGCGAAGAAAAGGAGGCGAGAGGGGGCTGTGGGCCCCCTCCTCACAGGGCGGCGCGGCCAGGCCTTGGGCCGCGCCGGCCTATGAGGTGGGCCCACCTCGGGTCCCCTCGGCTCCCCCTTCTGGCTCCCTTCGTCATCTGGAAAAATAGGATTTTTCATATAATTTCCGTCAACTGTTGATCTTCCGAAATATTGCATTCTGACGGCGCTTTTTCCAGCAGAATCCTGACTCCGGTGCGCGATCCTCCAATAATCATGAATCATGCAAAATAGATGAAATAACATAAGTATTATCCCCAAATATGAAATATATCAATGAATAACAGCAAATTATGATATAAAATAGTGATGCGAATTGGACGTATCACCCACCACTTTCGCGTCGCAAATCCCCCCTCTCCTCTCGTTGCTCTGTCGCCGTCGGCACCACCCCTTGCCTATCCACCGGCCGGCTTCCTGAACTCCGCCGTCCCTCCATCCAGCAGCCTATATTCCACCGTCCATCATGTCATCTGCGTATATTCCACCATTGAGCAACTCCCTCGCGTCGCTCCTCGTCGACACGCCTGGCAGGTGTTCGTCCATTTTCTTGGCCGGACATGGACTCCGACGACGAGGACGAGCAGATGTTCGTCGAGCTTTTTGAAGAAGAGATGGCCGCCACCGTCCAAGACGAGGAGCACATGTTGATCCTAGCTTGCCTGTCGGGCTTGTACGTCGAGAAGGCCATTAGTCGTCGTGGTGGGTCGGCACCAGGTCATCGGAAGTGCAATCTGAGGCAGTGAATGGAGGGCTACTGCATGCTCTACGCCGACTACTTCGCCGACATGCCATTGCACGGTGAGGCTGTTTTTAGGCGTCGTTTCAGGATGAGCCGGAAGCTCTTCCAGAGAATTGTGTATGCCCTTCGATAGTACAACTCCTATTTCAGATGCAAGTTGGATTACACCGGCCTGGCAGGGGTTTCCGTCCTCCAAAAGTGCACGGTGTCTATGCGGATGATGGCATATGGAGCTCCTGGTGATTCTTCCGATGACTATCTTCGGATGGAGAAGTCCAATGCACTTGATTGTTTCTACCGGTTCTGCAGGGTGGTGATAGCAGTGTTCGGGGACATCTACTTGATATCACCCACTGTCGAAGAAACTACTCAGATCCTCGCTTTCAATGAAGCTCGAGGATTTCCAGAGATGCTTGGAAGCATTGACTGCATGCATTGCAAATGGAAGAACTGTCTGTTTGCCTAGCAGGAAATGTACAAGGGTCACAAAGGCTGCATTGTGATACTTGAGGTAGTGGCTACCCATGATCTCTGGATTTGGCACTCCTTCTTTGGTATGCCGGGATCCAATAATGACATTAACGTCTTGCAGTGCTCGCCGATCTTCTCCAAGCTTGTTGAGGGTCATGCTCCCCCGGTTATCTTTGTGATCAATGGTCGGTAGTACAACAAGGGATACTATCTTGTAGACAGTATCTATCCAAAGTGGGCAACATTTGGCAAGACTATCTCAAGCCCCGTACTCCCGAAGGAGGTGGAGTTTGTCAAGGAACAAAAAGGTTGCTGAAAGGACGTCGAGCGTGCATTTGGTGTCCTCCAGCAGAGATTTGCTGTAGTCCGGTTCCCCGCTTTGACTTGGTCCAAAGATCAGATGTGGGAGGTGATGAACTATTTTGTGTGCTTACACAACATGATTATCCAGAATGAGCGAAAGTACCCGGTCCCTCTGAGCGAACAAGATGCACTATATGACAGAGATGGTCCTCTTGCACCATATGATTCGAGACTCCACAATGCATCAACAACTGCAGGACGATCTAGTGGAGCACATATGGAGGCTTCGAGGCAACACCAACTAGTTTTCATTTGATTTGTTTGAAAACTTGTCAAATTATTTGCTTGTTTTCTTGAACTGTAACGTATATTTGTAAAAATAAGCCAAATGTTGGCAAAATTTGTCAAATTTTCCGAACTGTGACGTTTATTTGTGAAATTAAAGAAAAAAACACAAATCACCGGGCGTCTATCTTGAGAGACGGCTGGAACTTCGGCGCTCCCCGCGCCAAAGTTTCATCCAATCCGGCACTATTTAGCGCCGGATTTGGCCGTGGGGACCGCCAACGGCTGGAGTTGCTCTTACCATTGCTTTGTTCTTCTTGTCAGCGGACCTTGGCCATGCTTGTTGGCTGATCATGAAGACGATGCTGCTTGACTTCTTCTTGCTCCATCGCCTTCCCTTTGTCCTCCATCTCGACTTCTACGTAGGTCTTGGGCCATCTTCCCCCAACCAGCGTGGTCCTCTTGAGGGAGCATGTCTCCCTGAACGAGAGCAAGGGCATTAGGGGAGAGCCCCCATGTCCGCCCTTAGCCATGACGCCTTTCGGTTGGATGGTTTCCGTGATAAGTGCTGGAGGAAAGCCCCCATGAGGTTACGCCACCCCGTTATGTTGGCCCTAGGTCGGTTGTGTATCCAGGCCAGAGCCACCTCTGTGAGGCAGTGAGGCAGATACCTGATAGCCCATTTATCCGGCACACCGGTTTGCTGACAATCAGCGAGGTACTTCCTCAACCATTCTCCGAGTTACCCTTCGACATACTAATTAACTATAGGCGAGATGAAGGGCTATAGGAAGTCTGCTCTATGGTAGCTTCTCCAAACAACTTTGGCCTTGTGAATTCGAGGTAGGGGTTGTCGAGGTCCTCGACGCACCTTTGGTACCTTACCCCTTTTAGGTGCGTGTAGGCTTTAGACATCTTGCGCACCTCTTCGATAATCTAGCGGTCTAGATGGGCCAGCCGGTAAGCCGGCCCTTCGTCCTGAGTGCCGGAAATAAACTCGTCCATAGTGGGAAGGCGATACTTAAGGCGATTGTCGGATAAATCTTAATACCATGCTCCACGCGGCATGCAAAGGAATCCGGGGTGGACAATTGATCCATCAAAATTGCGGCATGCGGCATCATGGTGCACATTAGGATACACTGCCCACATCAATGTTGAATCATTTTTACCTTGACTATGATATTGTACACGTGTGCTTCACTTTATCTTTTCAATCCCATCCACTAACGCTCATCTACAGGAGGAAATCTCAAGCCTGGGCCTATCTTCAATAATCAATACACAACACTACACAAGAACATGCTGGTAACACAACAATTAAACAAATACTAGAAGTCTCGTCTGAATAATCTTAAACCAAAAGTGATCTCCCCGTGGATTCGATAAACTTAGGGTCTCCAAGGAAAAAAGCTTTAGTACTACAATGTGGTAATCCGGATCAAGCTATCAACCCTTTTTGCTGGCGTCATTTTCGGGGAAGCAATCGCTACCCCTAGTGAGGTCATTAGGGATTTGTTTTGCTAGTTTAGTTATTGTTTTCTTAGTGTTCGTAAAAACAAACCCAAAAATATATGTTTACTTTCTTAGGTTATTTCACATTTATTAATTAATATTCTAAAACCCATTAAAAAGTGGTACTATGGTAGCTAAAAAGCTTGCAGAGTTTGCAACTCCCAATGATAATTATTTGAATGATAATTAATTGCGTGCATCCATCACTCAACCCAAAGTAGATGCGGATAATTATGATATTAAACCTCATTTATTAATTAGCATTGGTACAACAAAACCAATTTGCAGGTTCAGCTGTCGAGGCCGCGGGCATGCATTTAAATATATTTACTAAGATATGCGATATGGTCTGTATTAAAGATGTTAATCTAAATCTGGTTAACTTGCGCATTTTTCCTTTTTAACAGAGAGGGAAGGCTAAATAATGGTTATTGTCGCTCCCTACTGGAACTATTACTTCTTGGGAAAACTGTTGCAACATGTTCATGACTAAGTTTTTCCCACCTGCGGAAACCATGGAACTCCGTTCTAATATTACAGGCTTTAGGAAGGAAGACCACAAGCCACTAGCGCTTGCATGGAAAATGATGAAGGAGTCAATAAGAAACCGTACCAACCATGGAATGGAGGAATGGCTCATCTTATATCTATTTTATAATGCATTAAATCCTATGTCTAAGTCTATGTTGGACAGTGCAACAGCAGGAACCTTTATGGGGAAGGACATTGACGTCGCTATAAAGCTCCTCAATGATATGCAAGATAACCACTCTCAATGGAATGTGGAGCGATCCGCTTTCATAAGGTGAACTTAGTCGCCGATGAGAAGAATGGAGTCTTGGCCACAAAGGTAGATGAGGTCATTTGCATGATATAAGGTAAGTAAGGTAAATTCATCTATGATTTTAAGGTTGAGCACGCAATAACTCTTAGCCTGCATAGATGAATAAAGGTTACAATTCCAATTTCCAAAAACCATATCCTAATCATGCAGGAGAATCTAATAATTATAATGAAGTATATGACAATGGCAATGGTTATCATCAATCACTAGAAGATTCTCTTAAGTCTTTTATGCAAGCTTAAACTGAGCAAAATAATCTTCTAATCAAAATGACGGAAAACCATGAAGACGTAGTACGACAACTATCTAAACAAGTGGTTGTTATAAAAATTGATATACATGAACTTCAAGAAAGAACTAAAATTTTAGAGGCTCAACTTAATAAAATTGCTGAAAGCCAAACACTAATTCTCGCCCAATTGCGGGAAAACTAGAGCCTAACCATGTTGCAGATCTAAAGATGGCAAGAAGCAGCACCGATGGAGATGAACTTGAGGAACTGGACTATGGTAACGCTCCTTCACCCTACTACATTGTGGAAGATCCCATGAAGATGATCAGTGTGAAAAAAACCCGGTATTGAAAGAGGTAATGACGCAATGTACCAAGTTTTTATTAATCATGCAGCTGAGAAGGTACATGAGCTCGAAAATGAATATAAGAAGCTATCTGAGACATATTCGAACCAACTATTAAAATAAGCCTAGGAACTAATGAAATTGTTGCACTATGTGATTTAGGTGCCAATGTTTCTACAATTTCTAAAACACTATTTCATATACTTGATCTTCATTCATTTATGAATATGGAACTTAAGCTTCATCTAGATGATTCAACTTATAAGAAAGCCCTGGGAATCAAACAAAACATAGTTTTAAAGATTAAAGATTGGGATGCACTCATTGATCTCGTAACAGTGGATATGCCAGAAGACAATGTGGCGCATATCATTCTTGGTTGGGCACTTGTAAGAACCGTTAAAGCTTTGATAAATCATCATGAAGGGAATGTAAGGTTTGAATTTACTTCTCATGCACCATTCATTGCTCATTTCCCTAGGAAGTAGAACAAAGCCAACATAGACAAAATTATCACCCTCAAAGCAAACTACTTCGGGGTAAGAGTAACCCTTGCAAAGAAAAGTTAGTCTTCATTTAAGTCGAGCTAAACGACCTAAAACAAAGCGCTTCTTGGGAGGCAACCCATGATAAATAGTATGGAAGAGCAAGTTTTACTCTCTTTTTTTGTTGACAAATGTGTTCAAAGTTTGAACAACGGAGAGGACAAGAATAAGGCAATCATATCCATAGCAATATTCATTGAAAATTATTATTGTATTGGTGTAGTAGATGTTTTCATTTCGCCGTACCCAAACTAACATGAATAGGTTCACACAAAAAAATCTGAGGAAAACAAGTCTACGTATGGTCACATACTTTGTAACGAGACCAGAACGTACCTAGACATTGACTGACGCAACAATTTTCGTTGCCGAACTAGACGTTTTAATGGTCGGTGGTACAGGCAGCCCTAACGTACCACACGACCATACCATGGGGTACAAAATCGATCGTGGAAACAAAAGTTTTAACGAGCACGGGTACAGTCAGCCCTAACCATACCATGTGCATGTACCACATCAACAGAAAAAATACTGGGAAGATAACGAGCATTGAAACGGGCATTCCTAGCCATACCATATGTCCGTACCAGGTCCGCGTCCACTCTATTTGCTTGGGAAGAGGTTACCCGAAATCACAAACACTCCATTTTATTTCATCTTCCTCAAACTCTCCAAATCCATCTTGAAGATCTCTTTACTTGCTTGATTTCTTATCAAGTTTTCTTGCACCAATGATCTACTGTATGTTTCTCCTTCAATCCACCAATTAAAATACTTGCCGAATATCTCTATATTTCCAACCTTAGTTCATAGATTAATATGAATCGTTTTTCTTATTGAGCATGTTTTGTAGTGTTATTTTGAGGAGATCTTCATGCCTAACTTGTAGAGGACCAATTACTACTCTAATCTATTGGAACCAAAGTGATAAAATTTTCTAACTTTACCATTGATATATATGAACACGAGGGGTATCTCTGGTGAGACCTTTCGACATTGGTGCCTCCACCATAATTTTAGAGGCATCCGCATGAGCGCTCAACTCTAGTGACCCCATCAGATCCTAAACCTAGTACTACACAAATCCCACCCGTGTGGGACTCTATCCCGGTGTCACTTTGGGTGCAACCCTCGCGATTCTTTTAGTCATATCACATCTGACTAAGTCTTGTTTCCCCATAAGTATGTGAGCCTGTAGGTTCATAAATCACTCGTACACAAGCAGAGGTACTTCTCTGAGTTCATGTCATGTCTCTAAGTCGCCACTTGCTTTCATGAACACTTTGACCTGAAGTTGATAACTACTAGTGGCTTCTAGCGAAACATGCCAACTCCCGAGTGATGTAAAGTAATCACAAAGAACCATGACGATGTCTTATATCGAGCATTCTCTGTGCCTCACAATATACCTTGTCAAACAATAGGCGAGTGTTTGTCACCCCTTTAATAACTTCAACTTTATTGTTACTCGTGTGATATAGATTAATTAAACTAGCTGGTAGTTTGAGTCCTTGATTAACTCGTAACCGAGTCGTATATCCTTGCTTCCTGAATTAAATAACTCGAGAGGGCCAGAGAATATCTCTTTGAGTGATAGAAACTTCCATCTTCGTCAGCCATGCCTCTCAGCTCACTTCGCAGCTAACCAAAAATCTACATTTGTAAGTTACAAATTGTAAATACCTAGTTGCGAGCATTTGATAGACCATAAGTAGGTCAACCCAAAACTAGGGTCACGTGATGTCCTCGGGTCTAAAACATGACACATAGATTGTTTGATACTAACAAATGAAACCTTGCTCGTTGCGTCTCAAAATGGACTGCCCGACTCGGTAACTCCTTTAACATAGTCATTATTATTGAATTGGAATCGGCATGCTCATGATTTGTGAAACCAAGTCATTAGTCGAACGGTACACTAGTCAAGGATATTAAAGTTTAAAGAAATCTAGCAAAATTTAGCTTTCATCTGAAGTATGTGATGGAAAAAAAAAAGTAAGTATACAAGTAATCGTAAATCCTTACAACACGGAGAAAACATACAAAGAGTGGAAGCACATGATTACAAAAGAGAAACCCTTAGAGCATAAAATAAGAAGAATAAGACGAGTTAAGGCTGAAAGAAATGGAAATATTTTTTTGTCTTAACAAAATAATATTTCTATGACATGTGAGCACATTTTATCCTACTAAATGCGCACCGAAGAACATATTTCTATCAGACTACAAAAGCTTCTCATAGGATTTGAAAATTAATCCTACAATTGGTAAATAATTTTCCGTACTTTTCTCCAAACCTGAAGTATGCAACTAGGTCTTGAGTAGGTATTAGCCAAATGCTTGAGCTGCTACCGAAGTTCTTCGTGTAGGTAGAGCTGTTAAACTCTAAGATCGTCTAGTCTAACTTTGTGAAAAATAAGATATAATCTAATAATAAATAGTAATTGGAACAATTAGTGTTATTGTGTTTACTTCATAAATGTATGATAATTGTGGTAAATATATTTTTAAAAACTAAGAGGTAATCTCATGAGGATGCATCGGCCGCCGCGATCTCAGATCTTCATTCTTTATAAGAGTAAAAATAAAGATAAGAGGTGATCTTATGAGGATGCATCGGCCGCCGCGATCTCAGATCTTCATTCTTCCTAAGAGTACAAATAAAGATATAGCTAATATAAAAGGATCGGCAACGTAGCCTAGAGGTGCCCGAGTTCAATCTATAAGATTTACATGATCCATCTTATTAATTTGAAGTGCAATATGTGTGCGTATGGGATTCCAGCGAGCGCGTTCGCCATGTGGGAACGGTGACGTCTGCAAGTAGACACGTGCGCGTAGATGGAAGGTTGTTATGTGTACCTTGTACACTTTTGCAAAGAAATAGTAGTAAAGATAATGATCTATCAACAAAAGGCACATAGACTTTTTTTCTCCAGAAAATAAGAAAAACATATATCTAATATCAAAAATTCCCCATACGAATAATAAGCAGGTAAACTCTCTAGCTTTCCAGCAAATGTTGGCATATCTTGCTAGTAAAACCAAGGATAACTGGACAAGATCATTGACAATGCGGCACCAAACAAGGCGATATCATCCTCATTCCTCTGAACTGCAAGCATGGCCGTTTATGAAATGCATGGGCTCCAGCTTGGCAGCATCGAACAGCGAACAGGCTGAGGCAGGAGTCAACACGAGTAGCCATAAAGAAATAAAAAATCCCATAAAAATGCAATGAGCAGTAAGCCCAAGAAATGCACGAGTTGAGAACAACAACAACATTTTTCATTCATCCGGATGGTTCACTAGATAAGAACTCTTGAACAGCAGTACATGCAGCAGTTTTCTGCAGACTACAACAGTAAAAATGGATAGCATAGCAGGCTATCCACAACACTTATCAAACCCCGCAATTGTACTCAGCAAGCAGCTCTGACCATAAAAGGCAATTTACACATTCTGCTGCTGGGTACGAAACATTACAACTACAGTTCTACATACACTCCTATACCGCTATACCTCTGTCACTTGTATACCAGTCTCTATGCTGTGTACATGTACCTGCACAAGCCTAAGAACATGAATTATCCGCTTGAATGAACATATACTTCCCCCTGGAAGCTTTAGGGGAAAAAGATCCATCTCTCAGCAGCCAGCTCAAACAAAAACACTTCCACATCAAGGAATGAAGAAGCCCCAGGCCCCCAGCTCCGCAAAAACCGCCAGATATTCTATCTGATGTTGCAAACACCCTCCAAAAGCCAAGGAAATTAGGTTTCTAACTATTCTCATCTGGATATCCACAGGTGAAGAACAAGGTCAATATGAAACCGGAGACTTAACCAACTGCATTGCAGTCCTGCTTCATCGGTTGGTAGTCCAGATTCATCTGTCGGAAACCCAGCATTAATGATGGCAGATTCAGCAGTTTCTGTGAGTGAACCGACTGATCAGGCAAGCTTTTAAGCGGCTGAAGCGTACTGACAATAGACATTGTTATGTCTGAATGGGCACACTTTTCCTTTCCATAGATGTTGTTGATGACACTTTTCATGAAGTCTTTTTTGAGAGAACTTGTACAGATCTGAGTATTCCTATACATGAGACCCCACAAGAATACAACATTTGGCTCAGCGATGGTATGATCCACTTGCTCTGAGGGATCTGGGTCACAACCAACATTAAGGCTTTCCAGCTGCATAACATCAGTTAGGAAAGGTCACGATCAATATTAACGTCCAGCCAGTAACGTGGACATGCAAGAAACAGGTGGCGAAAAATAACCTTGAGAATAAGATTGCGGAATCGTGATTTGACCCATCCAACCCAATCACGTAACTCTTCAGTTGTTGGAGCTGAGAGAACTATGCGAAGGAAATGTTCATATCTTTCACCATATGGATATGGTGCAAAAATCCAAGACCAGTCGATATCAATATTCCTTATATCCTGTAACAAGTGATAAATGTGATATTATCAGCTGCCCAAGGATGCAAGCAAGCCTTGAAACTGATGCTCGCCAATAGTTTAGACGAGTGTCATGAATGTGTGGAACGCATTTAACATCAGCAAAGATATAACAGCATACATCAATTCCTCTCACTGTGCGCTATTAAAAAAACAAATCCATCTAGAGTTAAATAAGGAAACCACCTATACTCTTAAGAAAAATGGACTTTCTCAGAGGATTAAATCACTTTTATAACTAAAGAGAGAGGATCCCAACCCCCATATCAACTCAAGCAAACAAGGTACTACAGTACTACTATTTGCTTAATCAATGAGTACAGAATAGAAAGGGACCAAGCAAAAAGTAAATAAAAATCAGTGAAACCAATCACTTATTTGAAAACCTGATACATAAAATGGATCAGGGCCACTTCAAGTAACAAAGTGGTATATACTATTTTAGGTTTAAACTCTAACATGACGATACAGCGAGAAATAGAAATGGAAGGTATTGGAACATATACCAGTAGTATCAGAACTCGGGCCACTTCTTCAACTTGGTTACAATACGAGTAATTTTAACTTTTTAACTATGTCCAGATTTATTGTAGAAATATCAAACAGGTTATCAACTTTTACGGGAGAAAAAGGGAGATTAATTAAATGAGGCCATATAAAGAACAAATAAGCATACCTTGGTCAAAGCGAACCCTCGCCTAAGTTCATCTTCAATTTTCTTGAAAGTGCTTTTTGTTACACTAGAGGCACAAAATTCTGGTGGAAAGCAGGGCATCACTATAGGCATGAGAGAGCACCCGTCAGGACTCCAAAGAGGTGTCTGATCATGCAAACTCACTGGAAGAGGCCAAGGCCAGTGAGAAAATATCTCGAAGAACAGAGATAACAAAGCATTGACACTAGCATTTGGATGTCTGCAGCAAACATATGCTCCGAGAACCGCCAAATGAATTCCAGCAAAGAAGCCAACTAGCTGAAAATGGCATCATGTAATCGAGAATAAGACAGTTAGAAAATCATAAAAAACCATAAGCAGTTATCGACGAAGAAGAAGCAACCACTTACATGGCAATGAATCCCTCTTCTTCTTGCCCAGAGTTTAAGGCACCGCAGCAGAACTTGAAACTTCTGCATCAAATTACCAAAAGTTATAAGAAAGAACAGAATTAGCAAGAATAGGTTTGGAGAACACGTCAAATAAAATGTACAATCACCGAATCACGCCATAGTGCATGCCAGACAAACAAACAAAAAGTACACATATTCTGTAAAGATAGCACATGCCATATTATCGCATGATCAGGGACAGAACCCGGAAACATAAGAAAATGTACACAAGGAAGAACGTAAACAATGGGAAACAACATTTGACTGTAAGACAGGCAAATAAAGAGTACAATAAGAAAGAAGAATGATGGATGTAAATATCTACTGAGGAAACTGTCGGACCTTCATATTTGGAACAAATTGCATGATTTCTCTATTAACACGAACTCCAGATAGACATCTCCAGCTTGCCCCATCAACTTTCTCTAGCAAACGGGGGTCAAATGCATGTATGGCCTGCAGCACAAAACAACTTATGAGATCTTATATTGACCCAGTTATTATTGTGCTCAGTTATTTCTTAGAGCAAATGCCTTAATTTACAGAGGTTGTGTAAGATACCCATAAGAATAGTAAACTTTGCAGCCTTCACAAACTGTATCACATTTCAGCTCATTTAAGTGAAGAGACCAACATCATGTTAAAATAAACGTACATAAATTATTGAATTGAAGGTATGGGCTGAGAAAAAGTAGGGGAAGTTCTATGTAATTAATAGGTCCATTGCTTTACACAAATATATCCATGATGAAATGACAGAAAGATGTGGCCAACTATGGCTTATCATGGTACATCGCAGCAAAAATGAAGCCATGACATCAGGATATCTTAAGGAGTTAAATATCAATCCTATATACTAGCTCCAGAAAATCATTACGTTTTCTAGAAGTTGCCCCAGAGATTGAAAGAAGCTACTTTGAGAAAAATTTGAGACCACATAAGCTTTTAACTCATGTAGTGCACAGATGTAACACATAATAATAGAAAGTAGTCAAACAATACTAATTGAGATACCACGTGTTTAATCATCACAATTCTAAGATACTTGCCTCTGCAGCATTGATAACTGGCAGCTGGACATAGGGAAAATCAACTGACACGCCGTTGAATTTAAAGCGCATCAACGGAACCCTGGCACTTTCGATAGAATGCAAGTCTGATACTTCTGGCCTTGCTTCAAGCATTTGTCTCAGGACAACGAAAAAATGATGCTACATAACAAATATACACCTCATGAGCTAATTTCAAAGGCTCAAAACGGTTAGATAAATGAAAATTTGAAAATAGAAAACTGTACTCACTTGTAGTGATGCAATGCAAGGACCAACACAGACTGCATCAATATCAGATTCAGGTCCATATACCTTCAAAAGAGGACAATAATTAGCCAATGCTTGCTACCAAAAGACAACCGCAAATTTTAAGGGAAAATGCATCAATAAGGGAAATATTGTCAATAATGAAAGTCCAGTTACAACTCTTTCGTTTACCCATTCTATGTGCTTATACATGCAATTACAGACACCTTACACTTAAACCCACAATCATACATTTTGACTGCTTCACCTAATTGTTCTATTGGTATATCAACTGTGCAATAGCACTGCCGTCAAACAGAGCATCATTCGGCCAATCGCCATATCATGCGGCCCATTTCCACATTCCAGGTACTACCAGAGTCATGATAAATTGATAATACGATCAAAGATATAGCAAAACCGCACTCTATGCTGACTCTAGCATAACATAGCACAATGCAGTTTCACATCTTAACAGAGAGTTGCGCAAGAGAAACTCAAGGCTTCTCCCAGCAGCAACTCACAAACAACACTCACCAGGACAAATTGCTGAGATGTCTGAGAGATTATTGAAATACCAGTGACATTTTTAGGGGATAACCCTAGGGTTTTAAACCGAACACAACATAAAGCAGATGGCGAAATTGACCTTGAAAACAATATACTATTCCACTGATATATATGTGATATACTAGTAGACCAGACTAGCATCACACCATCATTAAAAAATCACAGCAAATAGTGCACAAATTGGAATATGGCGCTTACCCCTAAAGCATAGGAGCCAAAGGTCAACACGGTGCCTGTTGTGATCCAATGTTGTTCCCCCTGATCGAACGCCACCTGCTTCGCCCAATCCATCACTATCTGAGACAGCCACCAACGGAATATAAGTCACACTCGGGCCCACTTTGCAAGCTGCGACCTTTAAGCCCAAAAAAAAAATGATCCCCCCTTACCTTCTCGAGCTCGCTTACCACCCTTTCCCTCCTCTGCTCCTCCTCCTCCGAGGGCACAACCCTCGCATCATCCCTAAGGAACTGTACCTCGCAAAAATAGTTTACCCCAAAATTAGAGACGAAATCAGACGTGGATACGGCAAGCGTGCAAGGTCGACGCTTCGGTGACTCACCTTGATGAGAGAGACGCTCCGGAGCATGTCCATCCGCTGCGCGGTGGCGGGATCGAGGCGGATGATGATCGGGCGCGGCGGGATGGTCCCGGGAGGCGGGAGCGGAGGAGGGCCCCGGAGGTACATCCGCGGCGAGGGCGGAATCGGCGGGGGAGGCGGAGGGCCCCTGGCGCGCATGGAGGCTAGGGTTCGGGGCTCGGGCCTGCGGGGGGCCGAGGTCCCGGCAGCGCGGTCGAGCACCATTGCCGGCGCAGGCCGCCGGTGGCGGGGACGCTGCGCTGACCGGCGGCCACGCGCGCGGCGTCGGTGGCGGCGGCGTCGTTGGGTAGGGTAGTCGCCGCGGAGACGGCGACGCCGGCGAGGGCCTCGTGTTTGAATGAATTAATGAATGAATGAATAATTTAGGCCAGCTTTGGGGGTTTTGAAAGGGATGGGAGGATGGTGGAACGGGGTGGGGGGCGACGGGGTTTATATACAGTACAGGCGAGGCGTGTAGGTGAGACGGGGTTTGGACGGAGGAGTCGCTGCCTGTTGGAAATGGTCCACCCATTTCAACCTTGTGTTCTTAATTGTGTTTATTTATTATCTTCCTCACAATAGTTTTCAAGCTTGTGTGTTTCTAATTAGTGTTATTATCTTCCTGACAATTGTTTTCAAGCTTTGTTGGTTTCAAGAAGATGAATGTTGTTGTTCTGATATTCATTTGAGATTGCTTACCATAGAGACTGCGAGGTTATGCGACTTATTTTCAAGTACGCCAATAACATATACTCGTCAAATTTAATGGTGGCACGTGAACTCCCGTCAAATTTATTTAGATGGTGACGGGTAGACTCTTGTCAAATTTTCGCGCCAATCGTTCAAATTTATATTTCGCGCCAGTCTCTCACGTAGCCGTATAAGTATAACTTTCGAGACCAATGATGCAACTTCGTACTGCAACTTTTTTAATCTTGATTAGGTTTCTCATATGTTTAGTGTTTATTATTGATCATCGAGCTAACATCGTTTCACATTGTAATTGTTTGTTTCAGTATTGTGAGTACGATCTTCTATGCAAAGATATGCTCCATTTATTAACAAAAGATTTATATACCAATGAATGAAAGATATTTCTATATCTATAATCCACCGTGTATATCTCACCATAAATAAGGGTGCATATATTGTGCACAATTAATAACGGAAATACGTTTGTACTTACACGCATGGGTGTGGGTGTTTCCGTCACCGTCCATTTATTTCTCGAGATTCGTGCCTACTATGGTAGATGGAAATATTTCTTTCTCTCTCGTCTTTTTATCCGAATCTCAAAGCACAATAGACGGTAACGAAAACACCCACACATGAATACTTTTATTTCCTTGCAAAAAATATAACCATTTTTTTGTATTCATCTAAGGTCGCTTATGGCACACACCAAGTCTACGTCATGGATTTCACGCCATTTTCATGTAGCTACATAAGTAGACTTTGTAAAAGAAATGATACGCTCCAATGCTACTTTTTTTCACGGTTATGTTTCTCGGATATGCGGTGTTTCCTAATGACCCTCAAGCTAACATTGCTTCGCGCGGTAGTCTTAGTGTCTTTTCACTCAAATTTTTATTTGAGTATTATGATTATGGCCTTCTAGATATATCTCCATTTAGTAAGTAGAGATTCATACCAATATGGCATTTAATCGCAGTATTGATAATCCACAATGTATATCCTATTATAAATGAGGGTAGATATTTTGTGCACAATTAATAATCTTTACTATTAAATGGGAGTTGGTCGTTTGACACTCAACGCACTTTGATGGTCATCATTGGGAGCATCCTAGCCATTCAATTTTACCTCGAAGCCTCCGCCTAAAATCAATCCGTCCAATCCCACTTTGTTAGCGCTGGAAACACTTCATACCTGCATTAGGGCTGAAAAAAATCAATCATGATCAAAACCTTCCCTGGCCATCAGAAACGTCATTTAATAGTATCAATGATGACAATCACACTATTCTTTCCTTCTTTCTGTGAACAGGAAGAACTCCCGATCAGCGAGGTTTGGCTGAGATGGGGCGAACAGGAGGAGGCGCTGCCGGAGCTCGGAGCTCTGCCCTTCAATGAGCACCAGCACATGGATCAACTTCAACGCCTACGAGGAAATCTCCGCCGAGACCGGTGGCCGGGTCGCTGGGAGGTGCCGCCTGCCGTCGCCCCACGTCTGTGCAGCAGCACGCCATCCCGATCTCGCTGGCTAGGTGCGACCTCATGGCCTGTACCACACGGCCGCCTTTTGCTTCGCCATCATCAACGACATCATGCAGGGTATGTCTGTGCAGCGGCCTGAACGGAGCGGAATTAGGATATCGTGCCCGCTCGCTCTCATTCTGCCGCCCACACGAGAGTTATCCATATAGGTGATGCTCGTCAACATCTTGTTATTTCTTTTGTTAATTTTTCCATGTGATGTAGATATGAAGAAGATGCAAACAAATTATCATGTCAGGTTGGTAGTCATGCCAGGGGCGTCCTGTCCTGCTCCCCGCCGCCTATGTCGTAGGGGGCTGCAGACCCGGTTACAAATGATACCTCTATTTTCATTATTTAAAGGTGATTGGCCAGGTTCTATCTTCGGGCTAGAGACCCGGTTGCTATGGTACTTCAAGCGTAAGCCTCGAGACATGATGCCCAAGCTCAAATATCAACTCCCTCCATATTAATGCCAACTGCGGGGTCAAGGACAAATGACTGAAGATGCACAATGGCCATGTATGTATCTCTTCTGTAACTACATGTTTGCAGTTCTTTCCTCTTAGATGCTCGAGTTGTTTCTTTGCTTGCTGCAGATGTTTAGTTTCATGTCTTCAGTCTGTACAACAAAAGGGAGAAACACCACCACATCATGGTACCAAAGCCAGTCTTATTCCTCTCATCAGTCATCATACGATTTTGACCATAAAAATATTACCGTACTGCCATTTAAGCTAACATCAGCCTACTGTTATTATAATTGATCTTCAAATGCCACTACACTATTACTGTTAGATTATTCATTTGAACTGACGTTATTTATTGGTGAGAGAAAGAAGTGTCGTGCATGTCTGCTGAGTTTTCCAAATATGAATCGTTTCTACAAATCATGTTCTTTATGTTAAGTTGAATTTACCTTTCTATAACTTATGCCAGATGGAGGAATACAATATCCAGGAGGTTGTATTTTGGAACGATAAAATTATGGTGGGCATTGATCATGTTTAACATTTGCAAATCCTGAACCGCGCATATATACATATATTTAAT
This sequence comes from Lolium perenne, assembly GCF_019359855.2. Taxonomy (NCBI): domain Eukaryota; kingdom Viridiplantae; phylum Streptophyta; class Magnoliopsida; order Poales; family Poaceae; genus Lolium; species Lolium perenne. Next base: position 281,674,597 of record NC_067247.2, on the reverse strand, counting down.
ACCAGAAATTGTTGAGAGATTTTTTGTTACTTAAGGGCTCCCCTGGTAATAGCATTTATATAATTATTTACTGAATACACAGTAGTACTTTACCGTCTGACATTCTGAATGTTTCATTATAACCTATGTTTCTATCTCCACCTAGATGCCTGGTTACTGCCAGTTGATGCCTTTTACACTTTTTGTGGTTGACGAATTTTTAATTGTGGTTATCAACTATGCGAATCAGTTGTATTTGTAACTTGGCCAAAACATGTTTTTGGGAGATCTTAATGTACATGTCTTACACTTTTGCACCGTAGCTGAGAACATGAACAATCGCTAAGTGGGCATTTTTTGTAGCATGGCCAAGGAGAAGTTTGACAACCACACGGGGTGAGTGCAGGCGTTTTGTCGCATCTTCTGTTTCTTGTTATGGTCTCAAAACAGTTAATGCTCCCGTTCTTTATCAAAATCCTGCAATTGGTACTGAGCTTTCTTCCTCGTGGAGTGAAAAGTAGTGTGACAAGTAACACTCGGTAGGTATTGTTTCAGGTTTCAATTGTAGGAACACCACTTCAGATTCTGCACACCATCATACCAACTTGTGCTCTCCGTGCTTCGTCAGGTGATGTCCATTCCTTAGATCCACTATAAAAGAGACTAGGGCTGCGTTTGGTAGCAAAGTTTTTCTGAAGTATTATTGCAATACCACAATTTTTAAAAATATCATGGTTCCAAATACTTTGATGTGTTTGGCTATAACTAAAAACTGCAGTATCGATACTTTAGTATCCCTTAAACTATGGTATTTTTGAAGATTGCAAAATCAATTTCAGACTTCTTTTTTCTAGAACACTGCCGACTCGCTCGCTACTTTGAATTGATGCCGCCGCATATTATTCTCGAAAATCGGATCGCCCCAGCCATGAGCAAAGGAGAAAGACCTTTATCTTTCATCCATTGTCTATTTCCCATTGGTTTGGTCCGGCGGCCGGCCTGCGAGGGAGTTTGTGTAGAAGAGCTTGATATCCTTGCATCCGCTCTGTGCGGGACTTTGGTGGCGGCGCTCGTTGCCGCAGGTAGGATGGAGCGACGGGACTTTGCCGTAACATGATCGGTCAAGGTGTCCATATAGGCATACATCGATGAAGTATTGGATGGCACTCCGCAGTATCCCCATATGAACCGGCCTCTTGTTGTCATAGTTTCGTGCATGAATCCAATCCAATCAGTGCAGATTCCGACAACCGTGTATGCAATAGCCATGCACACATCTATATGCCAAAAGAAATCATACATCCAACGTGGTCAAAGGATGGTAAAATAGCACTTTCCAAACGTCTTGAAGTTTTTGACAGAAACTGCAGTATTTTTTCCCTATGCATATAAATACTTAAGTTTCAGAAAAACTTTGTTGCCAAACTCGGCCTAGAATCTGATGATTTTTTTTTGCCTCATCTGAAGTACAAATGTCGAGATAAGGCCAGCCAAGTTATTCCAATGAGATTTCCACGTGATATGGTAAAGAACATAAATAACAATAGTTGCTTGTACTATCGCAATTTAAAAAATAGGTGGTTGAAGGTTCATCGATTACACGAGATATTTTTACAAATGATACCTCTATTATTTTTGTCTTTCCTACTTATAAGATAAATGTGGTGTGCTCATAAAAATGTTTTTTTGATAATTGACACATTGGTATATTTCTCTTTTTCACGGAATGTGAATCTATTCGTGTAAGGAATGTTTTAAGCGTGTATAACATGTGCGGATATAAAAAAAGTGACTTGATGACGACACCGAGGGGGTATCAATTGCAATGACCTATGAACGACGAAATTCGTGGCTAGGGATGCTGTAGAAGAGGGGAAATGTTGTGTAACACTGTGTAGCAAAAGGGGGATTGAAATGAGTGCAAAATTTGATATTGTTTGAGTAAACATATGCATAATGAGTTCATTGATCGATGATGTTTATATGTTGCATTATTAGCCCGCATCAACTCCCTATAATTGTTTGTAGAAATGATTATGGCAATTTATCAGAGTTGGAGAAGACACTAGCCCAAGGAGTGGAGTTACATGGTGTGGCAGGGTGCCTACGACGCGCAATGATGCTAAGAAAAAAACTTGAAATCCGTAGCAACGCACGGGCATTCAACTAGTGGTAGTTAATAGAGAGAAGAAGTCATCCCTCCGAGTGAAAAATTTGCTTTTGTGTTAATACAGAGTAATTTTATTTATTAGATGATCTACTATCATCTATTGTACGATGCTCCCTCTAGTCGGGTGTATATGATGTTTTCGCACCAGCAACGTGACCAAGACGGCGGGGAGCGATTTTTTAGACAATCAGCCTACAGGAAGAGCTGGAAATAGTACGCCTATACACGCAACTGGAAGTATCCAACTTATTTATGTTGTGTTGTTGGTAATTCTACGTTAAGAGGCACTCCCTCCATATCGGTCTATTGGTCTTTACGAGTGCACCTAGTTCGTCAATGTGACCTACATAATATAAATTGGTAAACAAAAAATATACCATTAAAATATAACATCTGAAGCTTATAGTGATATATTTTTGTAATATATACCTCATATTTTTTTAATCAAATTGATAACCTAGGCTACCCGTAAGACTAATGAACCGACTCAGAGAGAGTAAGAAAAATAAAAACTGAATTGATACGAGTGTGTAAGGGGGATATGCTACATTTATCGATATCGGGGCACAAACTAATATCAGGTAGAGATAGCCTCATGGGATGTGTATATATTAATTTACCTCGTACTAGTTGAATGCTCGTGTGTTACCGCGGTCAAATAAACTTAGACATAGACACATTGATCAAAACATTTGTAGTTCACGATATTTGCATCAATTACAACTTATGACTGGGCCTCGTTGCACGTCCAAAATAGTGCACATAGAAATTGCATAGTCGTGCTTGTGTAGCCAGTGATTTTCTTCTTATGAGTTTCTCCACATAAAAAACATATTTTCTCACACGGAGCGGCATGGAAATTACATCATGATTCACTCCGTGTGTCCGCCCTCTTGTCTTTTGAATAGTCTCTAGCTTCACTGACTAACAACTCATATGGCAAAAGGGTTGTAACTTTTCAGTCTCGTGTGGTAAAGACTTGTGATGGCCTACACAAAGCTTCCAGGCCATCAAATCCTGAAAAGGGGACATCAGAGAGAGTGATAGAGGGAATGTGGGGGGTGCATGGGAGCTCATGAGGCCTCTTGGGCTGACTGCACAAGAAGATTGGCTAACAGCATGGGTTATACACATATTGACTCACGAGCAAGATATTTCCACATGCCTATCAAAACGCGAGGTTTCTATCGTGCACAATAAATATCGTGTGTGGTTCTAGTGTTGTTTGACGGTTCATGCTGGAATGTTTCATCGGAAATTACAGTTAATTGACATGTAATTAAACAAGTTGAACATGTGTATTGTTAACATCTTTGTTTTTTCGATTATCATCCGCCACATCATGTTTAGGTATTCCAATTTCTAACTCCAATAAACACTCATTGTGCTGTATGAGACATACAAATAGTATCAGGGGCATGAGGGACATGAGACCAAACCCTCATCAGCAAATATGGTTACGAGCAAGAACTTCAAGAATAAGGATGTGGACATGATACTATATTTATAGTCCTAGAGAGAAACAATACCACAATTGTTTCATCGAATTTATGTACTAAACAATGTAGTTATATTTTAAAAAAAAAAGTAGATCCCCACATGGATAATTATAAGAGAAAAAACTGGTCCACATCGTAACCACATGTGAGAGAAGATGAATTTCTTTCCTTTTTTGATATGTTTTTCTTGCTCCCCATGAATGCCACCTAAATCGTAATATCCTTTTTTTGGACTAAAATAAAAAATTATCAGCAAGACCCTCAATAAATCTCTGGTAAATTTTGAGAAAATCACGGACAACGTATGGAATTAAATTTCTACATATAAGATGTATCGTTCAAACCATTTCTTCTAAGCAAATTTAGGGGAGAATAGGGTAGCCATCTAGTACATTTAGATATACACCTATTGAAAGATCGAGATGTCGCCTAGAGGGGGGTGAATAGGCAATTACAAACTCTTGCGGATTTGTCTTGTAAGAATGCGGAATTAAACTATCGTTTAGATTACAAGCACAAACCCTAAATATGCTAAGCTCAACTAAGTGTAACAATAGCAACTAGAGCTAAGCAAGATAGGCACAAGATATATGTAGCACAAGTGATAGCAAGATATATGTACTTCAAGCACGATGGCTATCACAAGGAAAGAGAGCTCGGGTATAGAAATAACCGAGGCACGCGGAGACGAGGATGTATTCCCGTGTTCCCTTGCTTTGCAACAAGGTACGTCACGTTTGGAGGAGTGGAGGTCCCACGAAGGATTCCCCGCGCCACGAAGGCTCACCCTATTCTCCGAACCACACCCACGAAGGATAATGGCCCTTTCCTTATGGTTAGCTTTTCCTCCGCTCCGGAGATGGCAAGCTCCACAACCACTTCACAAGCTCCACGAAGGAGAAGCCCGGGCCCCTTCACAATCTTCCACGAAGAGATCACCGGGACACCAACCAAGCCAACTAGGAGGTCACCCTCCAAGAGTAACAAGCTCACGGTCTCTTACTCGAACAAATCGTGGTGGAGAGCTCAACACTATGCAATGATGCAAAGCAAGAACACCGGAGGTGTTCAAGTCCTTCACACTCAAATCCCACCAAAGCAACGAATGCTAGGATGAGATTGGAGAGGAAGAACAAGGGGGAAAGTCAACCAAAGACTCCAAGATCTAGATCCCAAGAGATTCCCTCACTTAGAGAAGAAACGGTTTGGTGGAAGTGTAGATCTAGATCTCCTCTCTCAAATCCTCAAATATGAGCAAGAATGGTTGGAGGAATCAAGAGAGAGAGCAACTTCTTCAAATGCAACAATGGAGGTGAGAGAAAGGGGAAGAAGTTATTGCTCAAGGTGGAAGAAGGGTTATTTATAGCATGGGAGCAAATAAAACCGTTGGGGGAAAAGACAAGTGAAAAAGGCATAAAAACGGCCCAAAAAATGTGCTCACCGGCGGCCAGGCTGACCGGAAGCTGTGGCCGGCCAGCCGGGTCGAGTCCGGCCCACGGACCAGCAGCTGGCGAGGCGCGCGCGCTGCGCTGGCGGCGGAAAGCCTTCGGCCGCGCGGGGGAGAGGCCAGGCCGCATGGGCCTCGGCGCGTGGAGGCGGCCGGAGCGGATCCGGCTGGGCCGGGAGGCAGCCAGCCGGCCAGGCCGCGGGCTGAGGGCGAGGCCGGTTCGGTGCGGCCTCCGGTTGGACCGGACTGGCAGCTGGGCTGGCCGGCGCGTGGGCCGGTGGCCGCCCGGTCGACCGAGTGGGCCGGCGTGCGGCCCGGCAGGCCGGGCGGCAACCGGGCAGCCGTCCCCCTTTTTTTCTTTTCTTTTTCTTTTTTCTTCTTTTATCTTTTCTTTAATAACTATTGCTCCCGAACTCCGATTGACATGAAACAAATTCCGTTGGAAAGATAATAACAAATGCCATTCAATAGAAAGTGCAAACTCAAGAAATTGTAGGAGGGGATTTTATCATGAATATAAAAGGGTAGAACCTTATATCATGAATAACCGGTAAAATCACCCAACCTCGAAAACGCAATAGAAGATGCATGCGAACTCCGTTTTCGATGAACTCGGGCTTGTTGTAAAGCTAGCAACAAGCTCAAGAACCTCACATAGAGAAACACCAAGAAGCAATAAGGATATGCAAAGTATGCAAAGGGTTGAGCTCCCTAAGACGATGTGATCAAGTTACCCAACCGAAAGCCCCTCTTAATAGTGCGGCTATCTATCCTATAATCCGGTCTCCCAACATCCACCTTGAGACCGGTAAAAGGAAAACCTAGCAAGGCCATACCTTTGCCTTGCGCATCCCGCTTGATCTTGATGATAACTCTTCAAGCTTCACTCAAGCCGGAATGCCTCTCTTGACCAATGTTGCTTCGTGAAGACTCACAAATGCTCCCCCATACACTATGATGGGAAAGCTCCATTGATGCACATCTTCACTAGTCCATTATCACCAAATGGATGGCAAGCTTCAAGCATGTGATTCACTTGAGATGCTCATCTTGAACTTGCCCAACTCAACCTTGTATCTTCTCATACTCACATAAGATAGAGCATGACTAATATTGAGTTCCACATAAGAACTCCATCTTCATTTCTTCTTATTGATCATATCACATATATGTATCTTCATACCGATGATCTTGATGCCAATACACAAGGAATACCTTTATCTTCATGGCATCCATACTTGAATCCAACACATGGAGTACAAGTAGTACCTATGGAATATTCCTTCATATAAACTCAATGAGAGCATTAGTCCATAGGGGTTGTCATTAATTACCAAAACCACACATAGGGGCAATGTACCCTTACAATCTCCCCCATTTTGGTAATTGATGACAACCACAATAAGAGGGTTTATATAATGAATATTAGTGAGAAGTACGCAACTTATCCGAGAATAAGTTGTATACAAGAGGTTGTATTTGATATGGTCAAGTAACACAAAGCTACTAGCCCATATCAAAACCGGCTCTACTCACACAACTACAACAAATGCAATGGATGTGAGTAGAACCAATATATATAGAGAAAACTCCCCCACAATGTATGCACGTGTGATGAACATGAATTCATTGCATACATTGTCAAGATTAACCTTTGGGATAGTTTCCACTATATATATACAACCATGCAAGACATATAAATATGGAATGCATGAGAGGCAAAACACTTAAGCACAAACCAAACTTAAGTATAAAACCATTCCCTTAAACCCTCTAAACTTCTCCCCCATTGGCATCGATTGTCAAAATGGGTGAAAAATTTAGAAGGCCAATATAATGTGAGTTCCTCCCCAAAGTGTGCACTTCTCATAATTTGAGTGGAATCAAGTGCACATATCCAATGATGAATACTTGAAGAAAGTCAAACTATATTGAGGATCAAAGATTGCATAAAGATAACATGGTGAAGTGAGCTTCAACAAATAAAGCAAGCAATCAAAGATCCAATTGGACAAACAAAGATATCATGATAAGAGAGATATAGTGCTTCTAAAAATAAGAAAGCTCCCCACGGTTCGTGCACAATTTATAATGTTTGCATTTGAATACAATATGCACAAACATGGAGTCCTCACTCCCTATATATCATTTAGAACACAACTAAGATAAAGAGAGTATGCTTAGCAAGAACAACTTTAGTCCAACAATTACGAGATATGAGTGCATGAAGAAAATAAATAAACCAAGCACTCATAAATTTTCTTTACCAACCTACTAAAAACAAAAGGGGTAAAAGATGGTCGGCAAAGAACAAGGATATCAAGATGATGGATTAACGCTCTTATGCATATGAGTTTCTAAAGTGGACAAAGTGATCCATAAAGAAACATGCACACACAAGAGGTTAACAAAATAGATAAGACAAGATATCCAAGATGAAGTCATAAAATATACCAAAGGATGTTTGCTTAAGAGGCATATATAGCCTATGGCTCCAATTTTCACTTATGGTATATGAATGAACTTCAACCAAGTTAAACCTCAAAAACATCACAACTAACAATAAGGGAAATAGAGCTAGTTGGAGTGTTTTGAGAAGGGCAACAAGTATCATAAATATGGATTTATTTCACAATTTCATCAATATTGCACATAAGAGCTTTTTGAGGAATTGATATGCAATAAATTGCTAGAGGGCATATTTGGGTGGGTGAATCATAAACATGATGTATATATATTCCCAACATATGCATCTTCTCAAATTACTCAAATGTACAATAAAAAGTTTTACTTTAAAAAAATGAGTTTTCAAGAACCGCAATATTTTTGAAATAAATAATTTCATGCCAAGATACAACCTACAAGAGGTTGGATGCTATATGAGAATGCATGAATAAGATACTTGTTACCGAGATAGCAATGGCTTGATGTAGTAGATAAGAGTTCAACGATCATCCTATCTTGACTCCAATTATCATATGGTGACAACACTTTCCTTATATATGAGACAAGCCTCCATTGCATCTCCAATGTACCTAAAACATCATTCAAGTACATCTTGGTCCCCCAAACTTATTGGGTCCATGATACGTCTCCAACGTATCTATAATTTCCGATGTTCCATGCTTGTTTTATGACAATACCAACATGTTTTGTTCACACTTTATATCATTTTCATGCATTTTCCGGAACTAACCTATTAACAAGATGCCACAGTGCCAGTTCCTGTTTTCTGCTGTTTTTGGTTCCAGAAAGGCTGTTCGGGCAATATTCTCGGAATTGGACGAAATCAACGCCAAACCTCCTATTTTTCCCGGAAGCGTCCAGAACACCGAAGAAGAGTCGGAGAGGGGCCAGGGGGCCACCACACCACATGGCGGCGCGGGCCAGGCCTAGGCCGCGCCGGCCTAGGGTGTGGCGCCCCCAGGTGCCCCCCTGCGCCGCCTCTTCGCCTATAAAAGCCCTTTCGACCTAAAAACGCAGTACCGATTGACGAAACTCCAGAAAGACTCCAGGGGCGCCGCCACCATCGCGAAACTCCAATTCGGGGGACAGAACTCTCTGTTCCGGCACCCTGCCGGACGGGGAATTGCCCCCGGAGCCATCTCCACCGCCGTCTTCACCGCCATCTTCACCGCCATCGCTGCCTCCATGATGAGGAGGGAGTAATCCACCCCGAGGCTGAGGGCTTCGCTGTAGCTATGTGGTTCATCTCTCTCCCATGTACCTCAATACAATAATCTCATGAGCTGCTTTACATGATTGAGATTCATATGAGTTTTGTATCACTACTATCTATGTGCTACTCTAGCAAAGTTATTAAAGTAGTTTTATTCCTCCTGCACGTGTGTAAAGGTGACAGTGTGTGCACCGTGTTAGTACTTGGTTTATGCTATGATCATGATCTCTTGTAGATTGCGAAGTTAACTATTGCTATGATAATATTGATGTGATCTATTCCTCCTACATATGCATGAAGGTGACAGTGTGCATGCTATGTTAGTACTTGGTTTAGTCTGTTGATCTATCTTACACTATAAGGTTACTTAAATATGAGCATTATTGTGGAGCTTGTTAACTCCGGCATTGAGGGTTCGTGTAATCCTACGCAATGTGTTCATCATCCAACAAAAGTGTAGAGTATGCATTTATCTATTCTGTTATGTGATCAATGTTGAGAGTGTCCACTAGTGAAAGTGTAATCCCTAGGCCTTGTTCCTAAATACTGCTGCGTTACTACTGCTTGTTTATCTTGTTTCTTTGCGTTACTACTGCTGCAATACTACCACCATCAACTACACGCCAGCAAGCTATTTTCTGGCACCGTTGCCTACTGCTCATATATATTCATACCACCTGTATTTCACTATCTCTTCGCCGAACTAGTGCACCTATTAGGTGTGTTGGGGACACAAGAGACTTCTTGCTTTGTGGTTGCAGGGTTGCATGAGAGGGATATCTTTGACCTCTTCCTCCCTGAGTTCGATAAACCTTGGGTGATCCACTTAAGGGAAAACTTGCTGCTGTTCTACAAACCTCTGCTCTTGGAGGCCCAACACTGTCTACAGGAAAGGAGGGGGAACGTAGACATCAAGCACTTTTCTGGCGCCGTTGCCGGGGAGGAAAGGTAAAAGGTACTCACACTCCGGACCTCGGCTACCAAGCTATTTTCCGCCATCGTAAGTACTCGAAGCTATTTCCTTTAGATCCTGCAATTGCAACTTTTTGTTTCTTGTTTACACTAGTAAGGCATAATGGAAAACATCTGTGAGCTTTTTATTCTATTTCCTGAGTCAAGACATGAATGGTTTAATGCGAAAATTAAAAAACCTATGGAATCTTATTTGCATGCTGGTAGTAATATTAGTATGAACGCTTTGAACACCATTGTTGATAATAATATAGAAAGTTCTAAGCTTGGGGAAGCTGGTTTTCATGATATTTTTAGTCCCCCAAGCATTGAGGAGAAAATTTTCTTTGATGATACTTTGCCTCCTATTTATGATGATTATAATGATAGTGGTCTTTTAGTGCCGCCTACTATGGAGAGTAATTTTTATGATGATAATACTATGCCTCCTACACTTGATGAGAATAATAATGATAGCTACTTTGTTGAATTTGCTCCCACTACAACTAATAAAATTGACTATGCTTATGTTGGGAGTAGCAATAATTTTATGCATGAGACTCATGATAAGAATGCTTTATGTGATACTTATATTGTTGAGTTTGCTCATGATGCTACTGAAAGTTATTATGAGAGAGGAAAATATGGTTGTAGAAATTTTCATGTTACTAAAACACCTCTCTATGTGCTGAAATTTTTCAAGCTACACTTGTTTTATCTTCTTATGCTTGTTACTTTGCTCTTCATGAACTTGTTTATTTACAAGATTCCTATGCATAGGAAGCATGTTAGACTTAAATGTGTTTTGTATTTGCCTCTTGATGCTCTCTTTTGCTTCAAATATTATTTCTTGCGAGTGCATCTTTAAAACTGCTGAGCCCATCTTAATGGCTATAAAGAAAGAACTTCTTGGGAGATAACCCATGTGTTATTTTGCTACAGTAATTTGTTTTTATTTTGTGTCTTGGAAGTTGTTTACTACTGTAGCAACCTCTCCTTATCTTAGTTTTGTGTTTTGTTGTGCCAAGTAAAGCCTCTAATCGAAGGTTGATACTCGATTTGGATTTCTGCGCAGAAACAGATTTCTATCTGTCACGAATCTGGGCTGTTTTCTCTGTAGAAAAATCAGAAAAATATGCCAATTTACGTGCGTGTTCCTCAGATATGTACGCAACTTTCATTAGTTTTGAGTTTTCTGATCTGAGCAACGGAATTATTTATTAGAAATTCGTCTTTATGGACTGTTCTGTTTTGACAGATTCTGCCTTTTTATTTCGCATTGCTTCTTTCGCTGTGTTGGGTGGATTTCTTTGTTCCATTACCTTCCAGTAGCTTTGAGCAATGTCCAGAAGTATTAAGAATGATTGTGTCACCTCTGAACATGTGAGTTTTTTATTATGTACTAACCCCTCTAATGAAGTTTATGAGAAGTTTGGTGTGAAGGAAGTTTTCAAGGGTCAAGAGAGGAGGATGATATAACATGATCAAGGAGAGTGAAAGCTCTAAGCTTGGGGATGCCCCGGTGGTTCATCCCTGCATATTTCAAGAAGACTCAAGCGTCTAAGCTTGGGGATGCCCAAGGCATCCCCTTCTTCATCGACAAATTATCAGGTTCCTTCTCTTGAAACTATATTTTTATTCGGTCACATCTTATGTGCTTTACTTGGAGCGTCTGTATGCTTTTGTTTTTGTTTGTGTTTGAATAAATTCTTGTGTGGGAGAGAGACACGCTCCGCTGGTTCGTATGAACACATGTGTTCTTAGCTCATAATATTCATGGCGAAGGTTGAAACTGCTTCGTTAAATTATTATATGGTTGGAATTGGAAAATGCTACATGTAGAAATTGGTGTGATGTCTTGAATAATGTGATACTTGGCAATTGTTGTGCTCTTGTTTAAGCTCTTGCATCATATACCTTGCACCCATTAGTGAGGAAATACATAGAGCTTGTTAAAATTTGGGTTTGCATGAGTGGTTTCTCTAGAGTCTAGATATTTTCTAGTAAGATGTTTGAACAACAAGGAAGACGATGTATAGTTTTATAATGCTTGTAATATGTCTTTTATGTGAGTTTTGCTGTACTAGTTCGTGCTTGTGTTTGCTTCAAACAACCTTGCTAGCCTAAACCTTGTATCGAGAGGGAATACTTCTCATGCATCCAAATCCTTGAGCCAAACAACACTATGCCATTTGTGTCCACCATACCTACCTACTACATGGTATTTTCCGCCATTCCAAAGTAAATTGCTTGAGTGCTACCTTTAAAATTCCATCATTCACCTTTGCAATATATAGCTCATGGGACAAATAGCTTAAAAACTATTGTGGTATTGAATATGTAATTATGCACTTTATCTCTTATTAAGTTGCTTGTTGTGCGATAACCATGTTCACTGGGGACGCCATCAACTATTCATTGTTGAATTTCATGTGAGTTGCTATGCATGTCCGTCTTGTCTGAAGTAAGAGAGATCTACCACCCTATGGTTAAGCATGCATATTATTAGAGAAGAACATTGGGCCGCTAACTAAAGCCATGATCCATGGTGGAAGTTTCAGTTTTGGACATATATCCTCAATCTCATATGAGAAAATTATTAATTGTTGTTACATGCTTATGCATAAAAGAGGAGTCCATTATCTGTTGTCTATGTTGTCCGGTATGGATGTCTAAGTTGAGAATAATCAATAGCGAGAAATCCAATGCGAGCTTTCTCCTTAGACCTTTGTACAGGCGGCATAGAGGTACCCCTTTGTGACACTTGGTTAAAACATGTGCATTGTGATGATCCGGTAGTCCAAGCTAATTAGGACAAGGTGCGGGCACTATTAGTATACTATGCATGAGGCTTGCAACTTGTAAGATATAATTTACATGATACATATGCTTTATTACTACCGTTGACAAAATTGTTTCATGTTTTCAAAATAAAAGCTCTAGCACAAATATAGCAATCGATGCTTTCCTCTTTGAAGGACCATTCTTTTACTTTTATTGTTGAGTCAGTTCACCTATCTTTCTCCACCTCAAGAAGCAAACATTTGTGTGAACTGTGCATTGATTCTTATATACTTGCTTATTGCATTTGTTATATTGCTTTGCATTGACAACTATCCATGAGATATACATGTTACAAGTTGAAAGCAACCGCTGAAACTTAATCTTCCATTGTGTTGCTTCAATGTCTCTACTATGAATTTATTGCTTTATGAGTAACTCTTATGCAAGACTTATTGATGCTTGTCTCGAAAGTACTATTCATGAAAAGTCTTTGCTATATGATTCACTTGTTTACTCATTGCATTTACATTGTTTCGAATCGCTGCATTCATCTCATATGCTTTACAATGGTATGATTAAGATTATGTTGGTAGCATGTCACCTCAGAAATTATCTTTTATCGTTTACCTACTCGAGGACGAGTAGGAACTAAGCTTGGGGATGCTGATACGTCTCCAACGTATCTATAATTTCCGATGTTCCATGCTTGTTTTATGACAATACCAACATGTTTTGTTCACACTTTATATCATTTTCATGCATTTTTGAACTAACCTATTAACAAGATGCCACAGTGCCGGTTCCTGTTTTCTGCTTGTTTTGGTTCCAGAAAGGCTGTTCGGGCAATATTCTCGGAATTGGACGAAATCAACGCCAAACCTCCTATTTTTCCCGGAAGCGTCCGAACACCGAAGAAGAGTCGGAGAGGGGCCAGGGGCCACCACACCACATGGCGGCGCGGGCCAGGCCTAGGCCGCGCCGGCCTAGGGTGTGGCGCCCCCAGTGCCCCCTGCGCCGCCTCTTCGCCTATAAAAGCCCTTTCGACCTAAAAACGCAGCATCGATTGACGAAACTCGAGAAAGACTCCGGGGCGCCGCCACCGTCGCGAAACTCCAATTCGGGGACAGAACTCTCTGTTTCGGCACCACTGCCGGACAGGAATTGCCCCGGAGCCATCTCCACCGCCGTCTTCACCGCCATCTTCACCGCCATCGCTGCCTCCATGATGAGGAGGGAGTAATCCACCCCGAGGCTGAGGGCTTCGCTGTAGCTATGTGGTTCATCTCTCTCCCATGTACCTCAATACAATAATCTCATGAGCTGCTTTACATGATTGAGATTCATATGAGTTTTGTATCACTACTATCTATGTGCTACTCTAGCAAAGTTATTAAAGTAGTTTTATTCCTCCTGCACGTGTGTAAAGGTGACAGTGTGTGCACCGTGTTAGTACTTGGTTTATGCTATGATCATGATCTCTTGTAGATTGCGAAGTTAACTATTGCTATGATAATATTGATGTGATCTATTCCTCCTACATATGCATGAAGGTGACAGTGTGCATGCTATGTTAGTACTTGGTTTAGTCTGTTGATCTATCTTACACTATAAGGTTACTTAAATATGAGCATTATTGTGGAGCCTGTTAACTCCGGCATTGAGGGTTCGTGTAATCCTACGCAATGTGTTCATCATCCAACAAAAGTGTAGAGTATGCATTTATCTATTCTGTTATGTGATCAATGTTGAGAGTGTCCACTAGTGAAAGTGTAATCCCTAGGCCTTGTTCCTAAATACTGCTGCGTTACTACTGCTTGTTTTCTTGTTTCACTGCGTTACCTCTTTCTGCAATACTACCACCATCAACTACACGCCAAACAAGCTATTTTCTGTCACCGTTGCTACTGCTCATATATATTCATACCACCTGTATTTCACTATCTCTTCGCCGAACTAGTGCACCTATTAGGTGTGTTGGGGACACAAGAGACTTCTTGCTTTGTGGTTGCAGGGTTGCATGAGAGGGATATCTTTGACCTCTTCCTCCCTGAGTTCGATAAACCTTGGGTGATCCACTTAAGGGAAAACTTGCTGCTGTTCTACAAACCTCTGCTCTTGGAGGCCCAACACTGTCTACAGGAAAGGAGGGGGAACGTAGACATCAGTCCACATGGTTAGACTAACCACAATGTATAGGATATACTCCATATAAACATGTGCATATTTAGATGAAATTTGAATTTTATGCACATCTTAGCCATTTAGGATTTGATGGAGTATATCCTACATAATGGATCAAAAGAAAGCAAGCATGCTACAAGTATAAACAAATTACATATAAGCATGCACCAAAACTTTAAAGGATCCAAGAAAGATATACTTTGGACAAAACACCAAAAGAATTAAATAAGGCATAGAGGTGCCACAAAAAAAATTTGTTGTCCAAGTTATATCTAAGAAGCAAATCTCAAAAGATTTGTTCAACAAATTTCAACAAATGAACTAAGAAGAAACCATTGAGCATAGAGGATGAAATAAAGCAAACATGCTCAAAGATTTATCTCATTCAAACTAATAAAATATGTAAGAAGGAATGAGATAGCAAACTCC
This sequence comes from Lolium perenne, assembly GCF_019359855.2. NCBI lineage: Eukaryota > Viridiplantae > Streptophyta > Magnoliopsida > Poales > Poaceae > Lolium > Lolium perenne. The sequence goes on along the minus strand of NC_067247.2, from coordinate 281,659,478 downwards.
CCAAAAGAGCAAGGTTCGAACAAATAAACCAAACCCTTACTTTTCACAATGGCACAATGTACCGTAAAGAAAAGATATGTATTCCAAAACAAACACTTGATATGAATCAAGATGATTTATCAAAAGATTTTTCAAAGGGACAAGGAAGACATATGGGAGCTATAAAGATTTCTTGGAAATAAAATAAGGAAGTATGAAACAATCCAAGGTGAAGATGATCCAAAAATTCAACCACATACAAGGTTATCAATTGTCAAAGACAATGAGTATATTGGAAATAATTTCCGGTGGAGTATTGACAATGATAGTAAGGATCAACTTCACAATAAAAGGCATAGGATAAGTATATAGAATTATGCACTATGCACGGATGAAGATTCTTGATAACTTCAACTAGTCACACAATCACGCACGGCAATGATTAGAATAACTTGAAGCAAACGGTGTCCCAAATAAGATATAGAGATATGTATTTGAGGAAAAACCGCACCGAGAATTTCATATTCAAACAAGAGCCCTCAAGATGAGTAATAAAATATTTTTATTAGGAATGGAGCTTGTTTGAGCAAACATGCCACCTAGGAACAAGATAATTAAGAGCATCAACTCTAAGTGGCATAACCTCATATGTTCACATTTTCTAGGCTTGTGATATGTACAAAACATATTACTCCCCCATAATGTGATAAAACATTTCTTCTAAATAAGAGGCAACTAAAATTCAACTAGAGATGATTAATGGATATTTAGAATTTGAATTTCTCATGAGTATGGCACACCACATAGTGACTAGATAATCTTGCAATATCAATACTAAGTGGTGGTACTCATGTACACACATTTTAAAGAAAGAGAGATGCACAAAGCATATCACTCCCCCAAAAATGGGATGTTCCATTAATCACTTAAAAGAGAGCCAAATAAGATATCATCAAGATGCATTAGGCTCAAAACAATACACAAGTATATGATGAGTCAAACAAACATACTTGAATACACAATATAGGCAAGTAAGACACAACACATACATACACATATTTGGTACAAAACCAAACATGCAAAAGGGGCAAGTAACTTACAATAAACAAGAAGAGTTGAAGTATAAGTTACCGCAAAGAGGAACATTGGATATAAGATATAGATGATAATCCATACGACTTGGCTTGGTAAGAATATAATATATGAAGATCCCTTAATTCTTCATGAAGTAGCCAAGTCTCCAATGCCCTCCACTTGTACCTATTGATCAAGTTTGAGATTGTTGGTCCCCAACCAAGTTGGGTCCTAAGAGATTAGTCACAATAGGCTTGGCAACCCAAATGGTTCTTTTCTTGAAACCACTTTGAGTTCCAACAAACTTGGCAAACACATTGCCATCCTTATCCTTCCCTAGAGAATAATCATCATCAACAATTATAGGGTTAGATAAGGTACCACCTAAGCAAGAAGAAGCAAAGTGCCCCTTCTCACGGCATAAGTAGCAGGTGGTCCCCTTTCTCTTCTTTATTGATTTCTTCTCTTGGGGAACAATATCTTGATTCTTCTTGGGAAGTGGCCTATCTTCAACTTGAGGTCGAGCATGAGCTTGACCTTTACCTTGTGGCCGTTTCCCTTGTTGTTTCTCACTCAAGTGCTTCTTCTTTTTCTTCAATGGGCATGATCTAACATGATGCCCTTCAACCTTGCACTTGAAGCAAACCAACTTGGCCAGATCATCGACTTTATCTTGGCCCTTCTTCTTGTTGCTCTTGCTCTTGGACTTGTTCTTGTTATTGGAGTTGAATACAAGTCCACTCTTGTCATTGGGGGATTGTTGCACACTTAGCATCTTGTCAAGTGCGGACTTCCCTTCATGACGCTTTTCCAAATCTTTCTTCAAAGAAAGGACTTGGGCCTCGAGCTCTTTGATTTCCTCTACATGGTTAGTAGAAATACAAGTACTAGAGGAAGTGGAAGCTTCATTGTTAGAGCAACAAGGCAAAGCAAGTAATCCAACACAAGGTGTATCACTAGTTTGACTAGATGGATTACAAGAACTGGCACATGGCAATATAGCATTTGTAGTAGAGATTGTGCTAACATCCATATGAGGCTCACAAGATGTTACCTTAGTGATACTTGCCTCATGAGCTAACTTTAGCTCATCATAGGAAATTAGAAGATCATCATGAGAGCTTGAGAGCTTTTTATGACTTTCTTCCAATTCCCTATAATTGCTAGTTAGCAACTCAAGTTGAGCCCTTAGCTCAACATTCTCCTTTAAGGTCGATGCTTCACAAGAATTAGAGTTAGTAGCACAAGCATCATCAATAGATTTTTCATTTTCAAGCTCATAGGATTCAATTTTTTGTGTAAGCATAAAATTAGTATGCTTCTCATCTTTTAGCTCATGCTTGAGGAGAGTGAATCTCATTTCCCCATTTTCAACATGGGACTCCAACTCCACTATGGTTTCCTTATATTTATACAAGGTATCCATAGAGTGTTCGAGATTAGCACGAGCTTCTTTATTACCACGAATAGAAGCATACACCATTGCCATATTATGCACCAAGGTATTATATTCTTCATCATTATCATCATCATCATTCTCATCATTAGAGGACGTGTTAGGAGTCAAAGTAGGAGATACCTTTGATCCATATGCCATAAGGCACATGTGCATACCGGAGGATGAAGATGAAGATATTCTTGAATCCTCATTTGAAATCATGTCTTGATCCATAGAGTGTTCGGTTTCCTCTACATTGTTAGTCAATAAACAACTAGAGGAAATATAAGCATTTTGATTATGGGAGCAAGACAAGGTAAGCATATCTTCATGAGATCTATGTAAGCAATTTACACATGATATGCAAGGACTATCAACACAAGCATGTAGGTCATTTTCAATGCTAGATGTGTTTAAGTCCAAAGAGGAAGCATTACAATGGGATAGAGATGAAGAATCATCACTATTGAGCACAATATCAACATTGCAATTTTCCTCACCACTCACCATATCATTACCTCGTGTCTTGCTACACGTTGGTGAAGTGAAAGAAGATGATAACTCATCACGACCGGAGGTGGAAGCGACTTGGAGCTCTTCATGATGTGAAGGGGAAGAGAGCTCCTCGGAGTCACCACCGACCAATTGAGAAGTGGATCCACCAAACATTTCCTTAAGCTTGATCCACATCTCATGAGACGATTTTCGCTTTATATATATCAAGAACCTACGAAAATCGGGTCTCAAAGAGAATAAAAGCTCATTAGATACTTGAGCTTCAAGATGTAAGTTTTTCTCATCCTCTAAAGATAGATTTTGAGAATCCATCGGAGGAGAAAAACCGACATCTAGAAATTGCTCTATATGTGGACACAAGGTCCGAAGCTTACAAAGCAAGCAATTTCTCCACAAAAGATAATTTGTGCCATTAAAGACAATTGTGTAATTGTGCACCATACTAGCCGACATCTTTACTCTCAAGGCGGTGAAGCCTTAAACAAGGAGAGACCTTGCTCTGATACCAATTGAAAGATCGAGATGTCGCCTAGAGGGGGGTGAATAGGCAATTACAAACTCTTGCGGATTTGTCTTGTAAGAATGCGGAATTAAACTATCGTTTAGATTACAAGCACAAACCCTAAATATGCTAAGCTCAACTAAGTGTAACAATAGCAACTAGAGCTAAGCAAGATAGGCACAAGATATATGTAGCACAAGTGATAGCAAGATATATGTACTTCAAGCACGATGGCTATCACAAGGAAAGAGAGCTCGGGTATAGAAATAACCGAGGCACGCGGAGACGAGGATGTATTCCCGTGTTCCCTTGCTTTGCAACAAGGTACGTCACGTTTGGAGGAGTGGAGGTCCCACGAAGGATTCCCCGCGCCACGAAGGCTCACCCTATTCTCCGAACCACACCCACGAAGGATAATGGCCCTTTCCTTATGGTTAGCTTTTCCTCCGCTCCGGAGATGGCAAGCTCCACAACCACTTCACAAGCTCCACGAAGGAGAAGCCCGGGCCCCTTCACAATCTTCCACGAAGAGATCACCGGGACACCAACCAAGCCAACTAGGAGGTCACCCTCCAAGAGTAACAAGCTCACGGTCTCTTACTCGAACAAATCGTGGTGGAGAGCTCAACACTATGCAATGATGCAAAGCAAGAACACCGGAGGTGTTCAAGTCCTTCACACTCAAATCCCACCAAAGCAACGAATGCTAGGATGAGATTGGAGAGGAAGAACAAGGGGGAAAGTCAACCAAAGACTCCAAGATCTAGATCCCAAGAGATTCCCTCACTTAGAGAAGAAACGGTTTGGTGGAAGTGTAGATCTAGATCTCCTCTCTCAAATCCTCAAATATGAGCAAGAATGGTTGGAGGAATCAAGAGAGAGAGCAACTTCTTCAAATTCAACAATGGAGGTGAGAGAAAGGGGAAGAAGTTATTGCTCAAGGTGGAAGAAGGGTTATTTATAGCATGGGAGCAAATAAAACCGTTGGGGGAAAAGACAAGTGAAAAAGGCATAAAAAACGGCCCAAAAAATGTGCCCAGCCGGCGGCCCAGCCGGTTGACCGGAGCTGTGGCCGGCCAGGCCGGTCTGGGGTCCGGCCCAGCCGGACCAGCAGCTGGGCGAGGCGCGCGCCGCGCTGGGCGGCGGAAAGCCTTCGGCCGCGCGGGGAGAGGCCAGGCCGCATGGGCCTCGGCGCGTGGAGGCGGCCGGAGCGGATCCGGCTGGCCGGAGGCAAGCGAGCCGGCCAGCCGCGGGCTGAGGGCGAGGCCGGTTCGGTGCGGCCTCCGGTTGGACCGGACTGGCAGCTGGGCTGGCCGGCGCGTGGGCCGGTGGCCGCCCGGTCGACCGAGTGGGCCGGCGTGCGGCCCGGCAGGCCGGGCGGCAACCGGGCAGCCGTCCCCCTTTTTTCTTTTCTTTTTCTTTTTTCTTCTTTTATCTTTTCTTTAATAACTATTGCTCCCGAACTCCGATTGACATGAAACAAATTCCGTTGGAAAGATAATAACAAATGCCATTCAATAGAAAGTGCAAACTCAAGAAATTGTAGGAGGGGATTTTATCATGAATATAAAAGGGTAGAACCTTATATCATGAATAACCGGTAAAATCACCCAACCTCGAAAACGCAATAGAAGATGCATGCGAACTCCGTTTTCGATGAACTTGGGCTTGTTGTAAAGCTAGCAACAAGCTCAAGAACCTCACATAGAGAAACACCAAGAAGCAATAAGGATATGCAAAGTATGCAAAGGGTTGAGCTCCCTAAGACGATGTGATCAAGTTACCCAACCGAAAGCCCCTCTTAATAGTGCGGCTATCTATCCTATAATCCGGTCTCCCAACATCCACCTTGAGACCGGTAAAAGGAAAACCTAGCAAGGCCATACCTTTGCCTTGCGCATCCCGCTTGATCTTGATGATAACTCTTCAAGCTTCACTCAAGCCGGAATGCCTCTCTTGACCAATGTTGCTTCGTGAAGACTCACAAATGCTCCCCCATACACTATGATGGGAAAGCTCCATTGATGCACATCTTCACTAGTCCATTATCACCAAATGGATGGCAAGCTTCAAGCATGTGATTCACTTGAGATGCTCATCTTGAACTTGCCCAACTCAACCTTGTATCTTCTCATACTCACATAAGATAGAGCATGGCTAATATTGAGTTCCACATAAGAACTCCATCTTCATTTCTTCTTATTGATCATATCACATATATGTATCTTCATACCGATGATCTTGATGCCAATACACAAGGAATACCTTTATCTTCATGGCATCCATACTTGAATCCAACACATGGAGTACAAGTAGTACCTATGGAATATTCCTTCATATAAACTCAATGAGAGCATTAGTCCATAGGGGTTGTCATTAATTACCAAAACCACACATATGGGCAATGTACCCTTACACCTATTGATGAGTCCGATTTCTAGCATATTTTACCTTATGTTTTTTGCACTAGTAGCAATAGGATTTTGGTATTTTATCGCTCCTACGCGCGCCCTTTTGGGTTTGTTTCAGCAGGATCCTGAGTTCGGAAAACTCATTTGGAAAAGAGACTTAGCGCGTCATTTTTTTTTTGGATAAATACGCAAATTAAAGACTACAGAAGCCTCAAAATAATTTTAGTTGGTCTTTAATTTTAGTTGTTAACTTTTTATTTTAGTATTAACGTTGTTTATTGAATTTTCAGGTACCCACCATGGAAGACATCGAAAACCTCATCTACTTAGATGAGATTAGAAGCACCGGCAGGGGCGAAGCTCCCCTTGGGGCAAGGCAGGGCAGCCGCCCTACCTTGATTTTTGGTGAATACATTTAGATGCACATGTTTTTTTTTTAAATATTTTAAGTGGTCGTCCATCGAAAACAGATTCTGTGTGAGAAAGTTATGCTTGTTTTCGTGAACATTGTGTAAAATCGACTTCGAACTGGAAACATAGACTCATATTCTAGGTTCAATGTAAATAACAATGATTCTATATTTCTATTATAGAGATTTATCATGAATCTTAATATATTTCTATTATAGAGATTTATCATGAATCTTAGTATATGCAGGATAACTTTGTGATACTCATTATTCAAACGTGTAGAATTGAAAATTTAGAGATTTTCTTGATATTTGAAAGACACATCATGATTTCATCAAAGCCATTATCACCTCATTCAGGTGGTGAATTGGAAGGGTTTCTTGACGACAAAGATCGTTAAGACCTAGTTGCTCACAATGGATATTTAAAAGTCTTAATCGATAAAATTATTCTTTTTACAAAAATAAGTAAAGCTTTGGCATTGAGGTGGCATTATTGTTATGTTTTGGGGTTCTACGTATATAAAATATATCTTTTTTATCGTACTAAGTTATTTCGTTAGAATCATATATGATGTTCATGTCTGACGACTATTTTGATATTTGCATCATTTTTTTAGTTTGCCCTACCTTAAATTTTTTCCGTCCTTCACCACTGAGCAGTGGCACTATGCCGAATGCTTTTATGCAAGTGCAAAAATGCATTAATCCTGAAGGGTATGAAATACATCCTATGATTTTAGAAGTATTGCACATGAAAAGGTTCACAAGTGATGGTACGGAGGATCTGTTCAGATTTCTGTAAGGAAGCATGTGAAATCTTTGAATTAAATGCTTACTCTAAAGACGTTGTTAAATACAAATTATTTTGCCAGACTCTTACTAATGAATCTTATGTTTGGCTTAAGAATTGTCCTGCAGATATAACGGATACCTGGAACGAGTTGGCCTCAACGGTCTTGACTCAGTGCTACCCTGATAGCAAATCCTATGGAGCAAGACGCATGGTTGCCAATTTCAAGAAGCATCAGGTTCAGAGGTTTTGTCACTAATTACCCTTATCATGGTTTTCCACCATGGTTGATTTTACATACCTTCTGTGTAGGGCTTTGTCCTAGTAACAGAAAACAATTAAACAATACTTCTGAGGGAGCCTTCTCTGAATATAGTTTACATAAAGCTTGGGATCTTCTAGAATCCATCCACCTAGAGAAAGAAAGTTATTATGATATATAGTGAGATGGATATTTAGTTGATTACCAATGCATTAGAAATTTCCTTAATAATGGCAAAGTAGGTGACCTTTTAGGGAACTATAAACTTCACCCTAACATGATAGCAAATATGATTAGGAAATACACTGAGTTTTTGCAGGTATCTCAATAATGGGAGACCTTTCAGCCACCAGGTGTTCGAGAATTTATGAAGACTGTGGTGAAGCCTAAAGCTTTGCCTGAATTTGAATAGCCAATGGAAGACACAATTATAAACCTCCCTAAAGAAAAAAGAGAATACAAGAAGGCAAAGAGCCTAGACAAAGACTTGGGCACTATCAAGGCCAATATTGATATGGTAAAAGGAACCTGAATATGTTTATGAGGAAGAGATATTCATGGACTCTACATTCCTACGGGTGATTGAAGGTAAGAATGGAGGTAAGAATGACGAGAGACCAAGAATTCCTTTCGAACTTGGAAAAAATTTCCTTATTGTAATTTATGACGACCGGGGCCACGAGGGAAGGAGTTGTTGCGCCAGGAGGAGGGGAGTTCATCCACAGGACCAGAAGGACGAACCGCTGCTCACTGACATCACCCATGGCAACGCCGCCAACTCGGTTCACCGAATTCTATCACGAATTGCGTCGCGCTCGGTGAGCTCCATGGCAAACCCTTGCACACACACGTTACACATCTATATACCTACCTTCTAGACATGGTCGCTGCCTATAATTCCATAGTTGGTTGCACCGCCGGTGAATCGAATGCCACTGAATGGCATGGCCATATTAGCCTATCATGCACACTTTTTTTGATTGTGATCTCAAGACACGACATGTACCAATGGACTTCAGAAAACCAATAGTGCGGTTAGTGGTGTTTATATCCGATGTCTATCAAACTAGTTTGGAAGATTGAGTTGAACTCATTGCATTAAACTATTTTGGAAGATTGAGTTGAACTCATTGCATTATTAAAAGCACGTGACCGTACATGCCGGTGTAATTACATATGTATAGCTAGTATACTGCCTCGCTTCCTAATCATCTAGTTTGGTTATAATTTCTACGATTTGATCACAAATGTTTAGTTATAGGGTACTGGCTAGAATTACTTGATATATTTCTACTACCTTAATTGGTTCCGCTATTATCAATAGAACTTGCCAAGTGATTTTTGTAAACCTTATTTTGTATTATTACTCACCATGCTCGTAGATTAGGGTAATATTTGGATCTAAGATTATTACATGCTTCCTATCATGTCAGATATTAATCTAGCATGTAATTATGTTGATTAGCATATATCTATTAGATGTTACATTAATGACACTAGCAATGACCGGTGCGGTGGCACACCGCGCCATATGGTGGCTCACCAATGGAAATACTTAGCAGTTCTAAATGTTTTGTGGGCTTTAAATTCTTTGTGAAGAAACATAAACAAGACAACAAGTACCATGCAACATTTATAAGCATGTATGTTGGGTTACATGTTAAAATCAACCTAATTGCAATGAAACTTTTCTGTTGGAAATGGCATCACATGTTAATATCGCATGTGAACATTTTTGGGCATGAAAAGAGGAAGCCAAAAATGCTACAAATCTATCTGTTGGTTCCCTTTATATACACCTCTTGGCCCTAGTTCTAAGATTGTCTTTCTGCATCTCAGCTCAGCTCAGCTCATGAGTACCTAGGCTGCTTCCGCATCTCAACTCAGCTCATCAGTACCCAAGCTGCCACATAGAATTTTTTTGTAAGCAAATGTAGAAATGAACAGTATGTCGAAGTCCCATTACTCGAGTGATGGAAGTTGATTACCTTCCCTTCCAAGTCGTTGAACACACACATGATATTTCCATCCTCCAACAACGGATCCACTATTGATCTTTTTGCTGTCGCCACTCTGATCCCATCAAGAAGTGCCGCAAACGATGCAACGGCCATTTGTCAAGGCAGACTGCAAACAAAACAACGCAATTTAGCTTGTAAGCCATGAGCCATCAGATGAACACTTGTACTGTAATAGGAATTGGTATCTAGAATTGCTATCTCAATATCACCCATGTTCCATGTTTATGTTCTCTAGTCCTCCCAAGGGATGTAGTGCCCGAGCATTCTACTCAGACATGCCAGATGGTTTCATGCTACGGTGGAAAAAAATCTTAACCTCTTCCGACTACCATTAGTTTACTCAAACTGAGATGAGGAAAGTTCCCAGACTAATCTGCTGCTTAGATTAAGAGCAGTTGCAAAATCAAAAGTCCTCATAGGCGCACAGAATTTTGTACTATATGCTTTCCACTTCAAAATTTTAAGCAATAGTTGATATTTTTGTAAATGCATTTTCTGCTTAAAAGGGAAAATCTCACAGTAGTGCAATACTCGTATTAGAAGTTATGTACAAAGTGTGCAATTCCATTGCTTGAGACGAATGTCTCTGAAGATCCAAGAGATGATAGGTAAAATTACAGGATTTCAAACGACAACGATGAACAAATTATATAAGTTGAAGAGAAAATGATATAAAAATGACATAGAAATGACATCACATTTTGTTATGTGAAACTAATGCGTATATATATTAAAAATTGTTCTGTAGATTGGAAAAATCTTTTTTACAGATTCTGATCACTCGCCATTTCTACACTAAGAACTGATCGGCAGGGAATTAATGAGTTAAAAAAATAAAACATCATATGCTTAGCTTCCATATAAATATTGGTTCTCCTAGCTGTAGTAAAGGAGAATCAGAAAAGGACTACATGGAATGCGGAAATGTGATCAACCGGCAAGGGATGCACTAAACCAAAAAATGGACCTGGTATTTTATAGTGAGCACACTTGGTTTAGAAGGCAGTATAACAGGTCTAAAAAAACAGGACATGAGGTTCCATCGTTTTCTCTTATTTTGGTTGTGTTCTGATTCTATATTTCGATACTGAGTGCAAACCACTACTGGGAAAGGTATTTCATAAAATTTATTAAAGGCACGGATTACGCAAAACTATTTGGAAAGGCATCATAGGATTTTAACATCAGAGCCTAATTTATATACCGAGAACAACAGATGATACCTGAACATGATTGCTCAAAATGACCCACCTTGGCTTGTACCATACTCTTCAGAATATAGTTGTGCATGTCCTAGTAGGCAAGCTCTGAATCAGCGAAATTGTCATATCTAGTAACACAAAAGTCAATCAAAGGTCGCAAAACGGGAAAAAATCAGAAGAATAAAGTGATGAATCATGAGTAACTCACAAATTCTATTGAAGTATTTATGCATAATATTATGACCTCTCACTCTCATAATACGAAGATGAGATGAAGATATGTAAAGTGGAGCTGGAGATGATGACACTGAAAAACTCTTATGCAATGTGCAATTTCATCAAAAGTCTATCTTGTCAGTTCAGTTCAGGCGATGTAGGTGCCTTATTGTTCAGTTAATAAAGTCATGCGACTCCTAAGAGAACATATTGCTTGATCAAACAGACGTCACTATACAGCTGGCATCTAGTACCGAGTAAAGCATGGAATGCTGGAGTTTCTGAACTGGGTTCATTCTAAGATAGTTGACCAAATTTGGTCCACTCTTTCAATATTGATGCACACACATCCCAAAATGGGAGTGGGTCAGCTGAACACAATTAGGTCTTCTTTGTTGAAAATCCGGCAGAAGTACTGAAAGCCCATGACAATCCTACAACTATATCCTTCAGTCTACTTTTCCTGAGTACATCCCAAGATAGTGCCCATTTTTAAGGTAAAAATGGATCAATGTATCTTCGAATTGAAGCAGTACAATCGGTGGAAATAGAAGAATGGCGATAAATCAAAGACAACACAAGCATATCAATATACAGTTTGAACTTCACCCAAGCAGCCTTTAATTTTCATCCTAGATAAGATATGCAGTGAGAAAATATATCCATCATGTCCTAAGGGTTACAGCTGCTTAACAAAAATCAATCTATTTTGCATTATTTAGGAAAACCAGCGATGTTTTTATGGAACAGAAGATAATCAGTGGGACAAAATCCTATTTGCCTAGACCACTTCCATTTTTCATGACATAAATATTAGCCTATAGTACATATATGACATGCACATTGGGAATTGCAGGTTCTCAAAATAGTTTTTCAACTTAGAAGCACAATAGTGCCAAAGAATTGGTCCATCATAGGTAGAAGTGCAACCCAAATTTCAACTTCGAGACATAATAGCAATGTTACGTACTTGTTCATGGCTCGCCGGCAAGTGCAGCAGTAGCAAAGATTACTTTCATGTTCACAACCTTAGAAGGCTCTGTGTTAGTTGTCTCTCTCGCGAGCCAATGCAGTAGTACCAATTGGGACGCCATCAGAAAACACGATAGGTCAGGATAAGTAAGAAAGTAGCCTGAAGAAAACGCACAAACAGATAGGCTGAGTGAGCAATTCATGATGCCAACTGTTTTATGTGCTAAGTGCTAATCGCCTCCGCTTGGTACAGAAAAATGCAATGGAACTTAAGTGCTGAACACTTTGCAGTGGACATGACCCAAAACTTGCTTCCTCTTTTATTCAAGTACATTTCAAAAACAGTTAATTTGCTGCCTGTTTAATGGTTATACCTGTGCAACCAACGTTTGGTAGAATATAATCTAATATCACAAGTTATGTTACATCTCCATAGCTAAGAGGGTTGCCATTTCGCAACCTACCTCTTTGGTGGAAAATTGTTCAAATATAATTGGAAAAAGCAAAGCATCTCTAAAAATGCTTGGATGGTCGACTGCAGCCCATTAATTTGTAATCAACTAACTAATTAGAATAAAATTTCACTTGTAGAAAGCTTGGTAGGATAGCAGAGTCAACAACTACAGTGAAATGATTAAAAAAATTAAGAGGTTACATGATTAGAATGGACCCAAAATGCCACACCCAACTCAACACAAATACCAATAAAATCTCTAAGTTTCAGTTAGCTTCTATATGGGCAAACAAACAATCTTTTATAGGTTTTCCTTCTCACCGTAAATTAGGATGTTAGATGGCTTGTGGGACGCAGCTGAGGGCCTGAGGTGCAAGTTGTCCCCTGCAAGATGCAGACACAGATGGCATCAGTGCTTGCTTGGACATTCGACTGACAGCATTGCTGGCATGCTTCCCATGACCTCCTAGCACCCTCGCAGGCACAGTTTCCAACTGCAAGCCCTACCTAAGTAAAATTGACTTGATTAGATAATAGTTTGATCTAGCTCTTGACTGAAAATAAAGAGTGTAAAAGGGTATGGAAAAAATGCTTGGCAGCCAGGTTAATAAATACATCTAAAAAAAATTGTGTGCATCTTTCATCAACTGATGCTATGTGTCAACAAATAATAAACAAATGCTCGAAATCGTTCTTTTCTTGTGGAAGAAATATGTAGGCAGGAAAGTGTCTCCTAGCTTAAATCGTGTACGTGTTGCATTAGCTTTCATAAACATATGTTACGGTTTGCTATTTTGATACAATCTACAGGTAATGTACATTTTTCCTTAAGTAACTGAAACCAAATTCAGAATTACCCATAGAAAAGAATATAGCCCAATATCCAGAGAAAGAACTAAAAACTGAAAAAATGTTAAGTATTATTGGATCCAAAATTCTTGCTAACCTTCCCCTGATTGTTTATGTTTATCTTTTTCTGTTCTAAATCTTGGCCTCATCATTCTCGAAAAGAAAATCTTGGCCTCATGGTTGGATTTCGTCCCACCTGAAAAATCAACCACTCAACTCGATTCAAATCTGAGATACAATATATATGAAGTTAAGCATCCACAGCAGGAAGTCACATTCAGGAACATAATATTTAAGTATGCAACCAAGATTCAAATCTGAACCAGCAAGGCACCAAGAAAAAGAAATTTAGAAGATAAAAGGTCCAAAGCGTTTACCTTATTTGTAGGGAAAGTCTGGGATGCACCCATCAAAGAGTAAATCACAGGGGAAGAGGGCCACGATTGAAATCCAGCAGAGCAGGTCTGTGGTGGCAGTGGGGGCAACTGACGTCCATCCATGCTCCTCCCCTCCCCCACCTCCTTCTTCCCGCTCGCCAAGCTCGTCGTGCTTGCCGTCCATGAGTCCCCCAAAGCCACAGCCGCTCGGGCCGTCCGGAAGGAGCTCGGCGAGTGCATACAGATCCTGGGGCAGGGGCGGAGCCTCGCGTGGAGGAGCGAACCCGGACCTTCCCGCCCCGTCGCTGCCTCCCCTGGATGATCTCGGCGCCTTAATCCCAGCTCGCCTGCACCACCCTGGGCGATCCCGTCGCCGCCATCTCCCCTAGGTTCTCTAGGCGCGCCTCCATGTACTTTCCGCCGTCCCCACCTAAAGCGACGGCTAGTGTTCGGGCATCCGGCTCCCGCTGCCCCTTGCAGCCGCACGGGCCGGCCAAAGGTCGAGCCAGGGGCAAGTGGAGGAGGGCATGGCGCCAACCATCTAATCGCGGTTCAGGCCCTAGCCACCCGCATGGTCGTCGTGCACCCACCCGGCAAACCATACATCCATCTTCAGGGACACCATCCGAAATGGTGGAGGGGAGCTGCCGTGGCGGGGGATGATGGAGTGGCCTCGGTGATGACCACATCGTCCGAAAACCTGACGATGCATGCCGCCAATCACTGAAGGGCTTGCGCAGGGCTTGCGCAGGGAAGAATCCGGTCAGAGGAAGATGGGTGGCGAGGATAAGAGGAAGATGAAGGGAGGGTGTGGTGCGTGGGAGTTGAGGAGAGTTTTCTAGAGGGAAAGAGACACACCTAGAAGAAGGGAGGTCAAAAGCGGTGCGGCAGGAACTGATGCGAGACAAAATCTGAAACTGATCAGCCCCAATCTGCAAAAGCTACACAAATAATGTACCAACAAAACTCTGTAATCCTTCACAAAAAATTCTTAGATGTCACCTAAACTGCACACAAGAAAATATCAACGAAAATCAACGAGAAAACCAAGTACGTGTCAGTTAATCCGAAAAAAAATTCAAAATTATAAGAAAAAAGATGTTTGTTCCCAAATAGTATAGTAGTTATGCTATTTATCAACGTCACCTTGTTTGTTTCATGTATGTTGGATTTTAGATATTGTTCACAATCGCATGTGCAAGTTGTTCTAGTCCTAGGTCATTTACATATGCATGTTCATGTCCAGCTAGCACGTAGTTTGTTTGTGCATTGCATATTAAAATTATGACATCTATATATGTTGGTCAAATATGTTTTCTAAATATGTTGTCACTCAATGAAGAGATATCACCATGCTTATGCCTTAGATGTCCCAAATCTCGTATGAGCCATTCCTCTAGTCTCTTTCTTGTACTCCATGTATACCAAATGCCATACACACATTATTTATTTGGATCTTCTGTTTGGATCTAATTCGTGGTTATTTGAAGTTGGTATTTATTTGTGGTTTATCGTTATGATGAGTAGAGAGTGACGGGAACGTGTTGAACAAAGACTATAAAGAAGGGTTTTTCGACGACAACGAAGGTATGCCCTCTCATCATGTTTATCCTAGTTTTACAACATGCATATTATTTTATTGTTTAAAATTGTATTGTATATGCTATTTTATTCAAATAGCTAGTGTGTCGATTGACACATCAACCTTGATTTGCTTGTCGCATTTTACTTGATACCCGAATAGCCTCATGGGACATGTATATATTAATTTACCTCGTACTAGTTGAATGCTCGTGTGTTACCACGATCAAATGAACTTAGACATAGACACAATGATCAAAACATTTGTGGTTCACGATATTTGCATCAATTACAACTTATGACTGGGCCTCGTTGCGCGTCAAAAAATAGTGCACATATATAGAAATTGCATAGTCGTGCTTGTGTAGCCAGTGATTTTCTTCTTATGAGTTTCTACACCTAAAAAACATATTTACTCGCACAGAGCGGCATGGCAATTACATCATGATTCACTCCGCCTGTCCACCTTCTTGTCTTTTGAACAATCTCTTGCTTCACTGACCAACAACTCATATGGCAAGAGGATTGTAACTTTTCGGTCTCGTGTGGTCAAGACGCGTGAAGGCCTACACAGAGCTCCCGGACCATCGAATCCTCACAAGGGGACATCGGAGAGAGTTATAGAGGGAATGTGGGGGATGCATGAGAGCTCATTGGGCCTCTTGGGCGGACTACACAAGAAGATTGGCTAACCGCATGGGTCATACACATATTAACCCACGAGCAAGATTTTTCCACATGCCTATCAAAACACGGGGTTTCTGTCGTGCACAATAAATATCGTGTGTGGTTCTAGTGTTGGTTTGTCGCTTTATGGTGCATGTTGGAATATTTCATCCAGTTTCGTTGCATTTCAGGAACCTGCACGGAAATTACAGTTAATTGACATGTAATGAAACAAGTTGAACCTATGTATTGTTAACATCTTTGTTTTCTCGATTATCATTCGTCACATCATGTTTAGGTATTCCAATTTCTAACTCCAATAAACACTCATTGTGCTAGTGTATGAGACATACAAATAGTATCAGGGACATGAGACCTAACCGTCATCATCCAATATGGTTACGAGCAACAACTTCAAGAATAAGGATGTGGCCATGATACTATATTTATAGTCCTAGCGAGAAACAATACCACAATTGTTTCATCGAATTTATATACTAAACAATGTAGTTATATTAAAAAATAGATCCCACATGAATAATTATAAGAGAAAAAAAGTGGTCCACATAGTACCACACGTGAGAGAAGATGAATTTGTTTCCTTCTTTGATATGTTTTTCTTGCTCCCCATGAATGCCACCTAAACCGTAATATCCTTTTTTGGACTAAAATTAAAAAAAAAACTATCAGCAAGATCCTCAATAAATCTCTGGCAATTTTTGCGAAAATGACGGACAACATATGGAATTAAATTCCTACATATAAGATGTATCGTTCAAACCATTTCTTCTAAGCAAATATAGGGGGGAATAGGGTAGCCATCTAGTACATTTAGATATACACCTATTGATGAGTCCAATTTGCAGCATATTTTACCTTATGTTTTTGCACTAGTAGCACGATTTCGGTATTTTATCGCGCCTATGCGCACCCTTTTGTGTTTGTTTCAGCACGATTTTGGATTCGAAGAACTCATTTGGAAAAGAGACTTAGGGCATAATTTTCTGTGGATAAATACACAAATTAAAAACTACATAAGCCTCAAAATAATTTTAGTTGGTCTTTAATTTTAGTTGTTAACTTTTTATTTTAGTATTAACGTTGTTTATTGAATTTTTCAGGTACCCACCATGCAAGACATCGAAAACCTCATCTACTTAGATGAGATTAGAAGCACCAGCACTATGCTGAATGCTTTTATGCAAGTGCAAAAATGCATTAATCCTGAAGGGTATGAAATACACCCTATGTTTTTAGAAGTATTGCACATGAAAAGGTTCACAAGTGATGGTACGGAGGATCCGTACAAGCATTTAGATTTCTTTAAGGAAACACGTGAAATCTTTGAATTAAATGCTTACTCTAAGGACGTTGTTAAATACAAATTATTTTGTTAGACTATTACTAATGAATCTTATGTTTGGCTTAAGAATTGTCCTGCAGACATAACGGATACCTAGGAGGTGTTGGCCTCAGCGTTCTTGACTTAGTTCTACCCTAATAGGATATCCTATGGAGCAAGGTGCATGGTCACCAATTTCAAGAAACACCTAGATGAGAGCCTCTATGAAGGCTACATGAGGTTCAGCGGTTTTGTCACTAATTGCCCTTGTCATGGTTTTCCACCATGGTTGATTTTACATACCTTATGTGTAGGGCTTTGTCCTAGTAACAAAAAAACAATTAGACAATGCTTCTGAGGGAGTCTTCTCAGAATATAGTTTACTTAAAGCTTGGGGTCTTCTAGAATCCATCCACCTAGAGAAAGAAACTTATTATGATATTAAATATAATGAGATGGATATTTAGTTGATTACCAATGCAATTAGAAATTTCCTTTATAATGGAAAAGTAGGTGAGCTTTTAGGGAACTATAAACTTGATCCTAACATGATAGCAAATATGGTTAGGAAATACACTGAGTTTTTGCAGGTACCTCAATAATGGGAGACCTTTGAGCCACCAAGTGTTCGAGAATTTATGAAGACTGTGGTGAAGCCTAAAGCTTTGCCCGAATTTGAATAGCCAATGTAAGACACAATTCTAAACCTCCCTAAAGAAACAAGAGAATACAAGAAGGCAAAGAACCTAGATAAAGATTTAGGCACTATCAAGGCCAATATTGATATGGTAAAAGGAACCTTAATATGTTTATGAGGAAGAGATATTCACGGACTCTACATCCCTACGGGTGATTGAAGGTAAGAATGGAGGTAAGAATGACGAGAGACCAAGAATTCTTTTCGAACTTGGAGAAAGTTTCTTTATGGGGATTTTTGACGACTCGTACCACAGAGGGAAGGAGCTATTGCGCCACGAGGAGGGGAGTTCATCCACGGAACCAGAAGGATGAACCGCTTTTCACTAACGACACCCATGTCAACGCCATCACCTCGGTTCACCGAATTCTATCACGAATCGCGTCGCGCTCGGTGAGCTCCCTGGCAAACCCTTGTACACACACGTTACACATCTATATGCCTACCTCCTAGACATGGTCGCTGCCAATAATTCCATAGTTGACTGTGCCGCCGGAGAATCGAATGCCACTGAATGGCATGGTCATATTAGTCTATCATGCACACGTTTTTTGATTGTGATCTCAAGACACGACATGTACCAATGGACTTTAGAAAACCAATAGTGCAGTTAGTGGTGTTTATATCCGCTATCTATCAAACTATTTTGGAAGATTGAGTTGAACTCATTGCATTATTAAAAGCATATGACCGTACATGCCAGCGTAATTGCATAGGTATAGCTAGTATACTGTCTGGCTTCCTGATCATCTAGTTTGGTTATAATTTCTACGAGTTGATCACAAATGTTTAGTTATAGGGTACTGACTAGATTTACTTGATATATTTCTACTACCTTAATTTGTTCCGCTATTATCAATAGAACTTGTCAAGTTATTGTTGTAAACCTTATTTTGTATTATTACTCACCATGCTCGTAAATTAGGGTAATGTTCGGATCTAAGATTATTACATGCTTCCTATCATGTCGGATATTAATATATAGCATCTAATTGTGTCGATTTGCATATATCTGTTAGATGTTACATTAATGCCATGCTATTTATCAACATCACCGTGTTTGTTTCATGTATGTTGGATTTTAGATATCGTTCACAATCTCATCTGCAAGTTGTTCTAGTCCTAGGTCATTTACATATGCAATTTCATGTCTAGCTAGCACGTAGTTTGTTTGTGCATTGCATATTAAAATTATGACATCTATATATGTTGGCCAAATATGTTTTCTAAATATGTTGTTACTCAATGCAGAGAGATCACCATGCTTATGCCTTAGATGTCCCAAATCTCGTATGAGCCATTCCTCTAGTCTCTTTCTTGTACTCCACGTATACTGAACGCCAGACACACATTATTTATTTGGATATTCTATTTGGATCTAATTCGTGGTTATTTAAATTTGGTATTTATTTGTGGTTTATCGTTATTATGAGTAGGGAGTGACGGGAATGTGTTGAACCAGGACTATGAAGAAGGGGTTTTCGACGATAATGAAGGTATATCCTCTCACCATATTTATCCTAGTTTTACAACATGCATGTTATTTTATTGTTTAAAATTATATATGCTATTTTATTCCAATAGCTAGTTGTGTCGATCGACACACCAACCTTGATTTGCTTGCCGCATTTTACTTGATACCCGAGTAGTGATTATACAGTAATCCTGGTAGAGTAGAAATGCATAGTGATACGTCTCCAACGTGTCTATAATTTCTGATGTTCCATGCTTGTTTTATGACAATACCTACATGTTTTGTTCACACTTTATGATGATTTTATGCGTTTTCCGGAACTAACCTATTGACGAGATGCCGAAGTGCCAGTTGCTGTTTTCTGTTGTTTTTGGTTTCAGAAATCCTACAAAGGAAATATTCTCAGAATCGGACGAAATCAATGCCCAGAACCTTATTTTTCCCGGAAGCTTCCAGAGAGTCAGAGAGGGACCAGAGGGGAGCCCTGTGGGCCCCACACAAGGTGGCGGCGCGGCCCAGGGGGGCGCCCCCCTAGTGTGAGGAGGCCCCGTGGCCCCTCCGACTCCGTCTCTTCGCCTATTTAAGCCTCCCTGACCTAAAACATCGAGACGGATTGACGAAACACCAGAAAACCTTCCAGAGCCGCCGCCATTGCGAAACTCCAATTCGGGGGACAGAAGTCTCTGTTCCGGCACGCCGCCGGGATGGAGAATTGCCCCCGGAGCCATCTCCATCGACTCCACCGCCATCTTCATCGCCATCGCTGTCTCCCATGATGAGGAGGGAGTAGTTCTCCCCCGGGGCTGAGGGCTCTACCGTAGCTATCTGGTTCATCTCTCTTTGTGATCTAGTTGAATATCATCTATGTGCTACTCTAGTGATGTTATTAAAGTAGTCTATTCCTCCTCCATGATGTAATGTTGACAGTGTGTGCATCATGTAGTACTTGGTATAAGCTATGATTGTGATCTCTTGTAGATTATGAAGTTAACTATTACTATGATAGTATTGATGTGATCTATTCCCCCTTTCATAGTCTGTCAGTGACGGTGTGCATGCTATGTTAGTACTCGGTATAATTGCGTTGGTCTATCATGCACTCTAAGGTTACTTAAATATGAACATCGAATGTTGTGGAGCTTGTTAACTCCGGCATTGAGGTGCTCTTGTAGCCCTACACAATTAATGGTGTTTGTCATCCAACAAGAGAGTGTAGAGTGGTTTTATTATGTGATCAATGTTGAGAGTGTCCACTAGTGAAAGTATGATCCCTAGGCCTTGTTTCTAAGCATCGAAACACTGTTTCCAACAAGTTCTGTTACATGTTTGCTTGCTGCCATATTTATTTCAGATTGCTATTACCGCTTATATACATCCATATCACTTGTATTTTACCATCTCTTCACCGAACTAGTGCACCTATACATCTGACAAGTGTATTAGGTGTGTTGGGGACACAAGAGACTTCTTGTATCGTGATTGCAGGGTTGCTTGAGAGGGATATCTTTGACCTCTTCCTCCCTGAGTTCGATAAAACCTTGGGTGATTCACTTAAGGGAAACTTGCTGCTGTTCTACAAACCTCTGCTCTTGGAGGCCCAACACTGTTGACAGGAATAGAAGCGTGCGTAGACATCAAGCTATTTTCTGGCGCCGTTGCCGGGAAGGAAAGGTAAAAGGCACTCACACTCCGGTCCCATGCAACTAAGCTATTTTCTGGTGCTGTTGTAAGTGCTCGAAGCTATTTCCTTTAGATCCTGCAATTGCATCTTTTTGTTTCTTGTTTTTATTTCACTAGTTAGGCATAATGGAAAGCAACTATGAGCTTTTTAAGCTATTTCCTGAGTTAAGACATGGATTGTTTGATGCGAAAATTAAAAAACCTATGGAACCTTATTTGCATGCTAGTAGCAATGATATTAGTATGAACGCTTTGAACACCATTGTTGCTAATGATATGGAAAATTCTAAGCTTGGGGAAGCTGGCTTTGATGAGCATGATATTTTTAGTCCCCCAAGCATTGAGGAGAAAAATTTCTTTGATGATACTTTGCCTCCTATTTATGATGATTATAATGATAGTGGTCTTTTGGTGCCGCCTACTATGGAGAGTAATTTTTATTATGATTATACTATGCCTCCTACACTTGATGAGAATAACAATGATAGCTACTTTGTTGAATTTGCTCCCACTACAATTAATAAGAATGACTATGCTTATGTTGAGAGTAGTAATAATTTTATGCATGTAGCTCATGATAAGAATGTTTCATTTGATAGTTATACTGTTGAGTTTGTGCATGATGCTACTGAAAATCTTTATGAGAGAGGAAAATATGGTTGTAGGGATTTTCATGTTACTAAAACACCTCTCTATATGCTGAAATTTTTGAACTTACACCTGTTTTATCTTTCTATGCTTGTTGCATTATGCTTCATGAATTTGTTTATTTACAAGATTCCTTTTCATATGAAGTGGGTTAGACTTAAATGTGTTTTGAATTTGCTTTTTGATGCTCTCTTTTGCTTCAACTCTTATTTCCTGCGAGTGCATCATTAAAATTGTTGAGCCCATCTTAATGGCTATAAAGAAAGCACTTCTTGGGAGATAACCCATGTGTTTATTTTACTACAACAATTTTGTTTTATATTTGAGTCTTGGAAGTTGTTAATACTATAGCAACCTCTCCTTATCTTTATTTTGTTGCATTGTTGTGCCAAGTAAAGTCTTTGATAGTAAGGTTCATACTAGATTTGGATTACTGCGCAGAAACAGATTTCTTGTTGTCACGAATTTGGGCAGAGTTCTCTGTAGGTAACTCAGAAAAATCTGCCAATTTACGTGAGTAATCCTCAGATATGTACGCAACTTTAATTCAATTTGAGCATTTTCATCTGATCAAGTTAAGTGCCTCTAAAAAATTCGTATTTACGGACTGTTCTGTTTTGACAGATTCTGCCTTTTATTTCGCATTGCCTCTTTTGCTATGATTGATGGATTTCTTTGTTCCATTAACTTTCAGTAGCTTTGTGCAATGTCCAGAAGTGTTAAGAATGATTGTATCACCTCTGAACATGTGAATTTTTGATTATGCACTAACCCTCTAATGAGTTTGTTTTGAGTTTGGTGTGGAGGAAGTTTTCAAGGGTCAAGAGAGGAGGATGATACAATATGATCAAGAAGAGTGAAAACTCTAAGCTTGGGGATTCCCCCGTGGTTCATCCCTGCATATTTCAAGAAGACTAAAGCATCTAAGCTTGGGGATGCCCAAGGCATCCCCTTCTTCATCGACAACTTATCAGTTCACCTCTAGTGAAACTATATTTTTATTCCGTCACATCTTATGTACTTTACTTGGAGCGTCTGTGTGCTTTTATTTTTGTTTTTGTTATTTTCATTCTCTGAATAAATTCATGCTTGTGTGGGAGAGAGACACGCTCCGCTTGTTCATATGAACACTAGTGTTCTTAGCTTTTAATGTTCATGGCGAAGGTTGAAACTGCTTCGTTCATTGCTATTTGGTTGGAAACAGAAAATGTTGCATGTGGTAATTGGTATAATGTCTTGAATAATTTGATACTTGGCAATTGTTGTGCTCATATGGATCATGTTTAAGCTCTTGCATCATATACTTTGCACCTATTAGTGAAGAAATACATAGAGCTTGCTAAAATTTGGTTTGCATGATTGGTCTCTCTAAGGTCTAGATATTTTTTGGTAAAGGTGTTTGAACAACAAGGAAGACAATGTAGAGTATTATAATGCTTGCAATATGTTCTTATGTGAGTTTTGCTGTACCGGTTCATACTTGTGTTTGCTTCAAACAATCTTGCTAGCCTAAGCCTTGTATTGAGAGGGATTACTTCTCATGCATCCAAAATCCTTGAGCCAAAAACTGTGCCATTTGTGTCCACCATACCTACCTACTACATGGTATTTTCTGCCATTCCAAAGTAAATTGCTTGAGTGCTACCTTTAAACAATTCAAAATTTATTACCTCTTATTTGTGTCAATGTTTTATAGCTCATGAGGAAGTATGTGGTGTTTATCTTTCAATCTTGTTGGGCAACTTTCACCAATGGACTAGTGGCTTCATCCGCTTATCCAATAATTTTGCAAAAAGAGCTGGCAATGGGGTTCCCAGCCCCAATTAATTAACCTTCATAATTTTACAAATAGACACTCCTCCATGGTATGTGATTGTTGGACGGCACCCAAGGATTCGGTTAGCCATGGCTTGAGAAAGAAAAGGTGGGGAGGAGTGTCATCTAAATAAAACTAAAATAAAAGGCACTCCTTCATGGTATGAGATTGTTGGCAGGCACCCGAGGATTCGGTTAGCCATGGTTTGTGAAAGCAAAGGTTGGAAGGAGTTCCACCCAAAAATAAAAATAAAAATTCATGGGAGCCGCTCTCTGAAAGTCTGTCTGGCAAGGGGGTTAGAGTACCCACTACCATTCGTTGACAACAACAAACACCTCTCAAAACTTTACTTTTATGCTCTCTATATGATTTCAAAACTTAAAAAGCTCTAGCACATGATTCAATCCCTGCTTCCCTCTGCGAAGGGCCTTTCTTCTACTTTTATGTTGAGTCAGTTTACCTACTTCCTTCCATCTTAGAAGCAAACACTTGTGTTAACTGTGCTTGATTCTTACATATTTGCATATTTGCATTCATCATATTACTTTGTATTGACAACTATCCATGAGATATACATGTTACAAGTTGAAAGCAACCGCTGAAACTTAAATCTTCCTTTGTGTTGTTTCAATGCCTTTACTTTGAATTTATTGCTTTATGAGTTAACTCTTATGCAAGACTTATTGATGCTTGTCTTGAAAGTACTATTCATGAAAAGTCTTTGCTATATGGTTCAGTTGTTTACTCATTGTCTTTACCATTGCTTTGAATCACTTCATTCATCTCATATGCTTTGCAATAGTATGATCAAGATTATGTAAGTAGCATGTCACTTCAGAAATTATCTTTGTTATCGTTTACCTACTCGAGGACGAGTAGGAACTAAGCTTGGGGATGCTGATACGTCTCCAACGTATCTATAATTTCTGATGTTCCATGCTTGTTTTATGACAATACCTACATGTTTTGTTCACACTTTATGATGATTTTATGCGTTTTCCGGAACTAACCTATTGACGAGATGCCGAAGTGCCAGTTGCTGTTTTCTGCTGTTTTTGGTTTCAGAAATCCTACAAAGGAAATATACTCGGAATCGGACGAAATCAATGCCCAGAACCTTATTTTCCCAGAAGCTTCCAGAGAGTCAGAGAGGGACCAGAGGGGAGCCCTGGGGGCCCCATACAAGGTGGCGGCGCGGCCCAGGGGGCGCGCCCTCCTAGTGTGAGGAGGCCCCGTGGCCCCTTCGACTCAGCCTCTTCGCCTATTTAAGCCTCCCTGACCTAAAACATCGACACGGATTGACGAAACACCGGAAAACCTTCCAGAGCCGCCGCCATCGCGAAACTCCAATTCGGGGGACAGAAGTCTCTGTTCCGGCATGCCGCTGGGACGGGGAATTGCCCCCGGAGCCATCTCCATCGACTCCACCGCCATCTTCATCGCCATTGATGTCTCCCATGATGAGGAGGGAGTAGTTCTCCCCCGGGGCTGAGGGCTCTACCGTAGCTATGTGGTTCATCTCTCTCTTTGTGATCTAGTTGAATATCATCTATGTGCTACTCTAGTGATGTTATTAAAGTAGTCTATTCCTCCTCCATGATGTAATGTTGACAGTGTGTGCATCATGTAGTACTTGGTATAAGCTATGATTGTGATCTCTTGTAGATTATGAAGTTAACTATTACTATGATAGTATTGATGTGATCTATTCCCCCTTTCATAGTCTGTCGGTGACGGTGTGCATGCTATGTTAGTACTCGGTATAATTGCGTTGGTCTATCATGCACTCTAAGGTTACTTAAATATGAACATCGAATGTTGTGGAGCTTGTTAACTCCGGCATTGAGGTGCTCTTGTAGCCCTACACAATTAATGGTGTTTGTCATCCAATAAGAGAGTGTAGAGTGGTTTTATTATGTGATCAATGTTGAGAGTGTCCACTAGTGAAAGTATGATCCCTAGGCCTTGTTTCTAAGCATTGAAACACCATTTCCAACAAGTTCCGTTACATGTTTGCTTGCTGCCATATTTATTTCAGATTGCTATTACCGCTCATATACATCCATATCACTTGCATTTTACTATCTCTTCGCCGAACTAGTGCACCTATACATCTGACAAGTGTATTAGGTGTGTTGGGGACACAAGAGACTTCTTGTATCGTGATTGCAGGGTGATACGTCCAATTTGCATCACTATTTTATATCATAATTTGCTGTTATTCATTGATATATTTCATATTTGAACATAATACTTATGTTATTTCATCTATTTTGCATGTTTCATGATTATTGGAGGATCGAGCACCGGAGCCAGGATTCTGCTGGAAAAAGCGCCGTCAGAATGCAATATTTCGGAAGATCAACAGTTGATGGAAATTATATCAAAAATCCTATTTTTCCAGATGACGAAGGGAGCCAGAAGGGGGAGCCGAGGGGACCCGAGGTGGGCCCACCCCATAGGCCGGCGCGGCCCAAGGCCTGGCCGCGCCGCCCTGTGAGGAGGGGGCCCACAGCCCCCTCTCGCCTCCTTTTCTTCGCGAACGCCTTTCGTCCCGAAAACCTAAGCTCCAGAGGGTACCTCGTGAAGAGTTACAGCCGCCTCTGCGGGGCGGAGAACACCAGAGAGAAAAGAGCTCTCCGGCAGGCTGAGATCCGCCGGGGAAATTCCCTCCCGGAGGGGGAAATCGACGCCATCGTCACCGCCATCGAGTTGGACATCATCTCCATCACCATCATCATCATCTCCATCATCATCACCGCCGTCTCCACCGCTGCACATCGTCACCGCAGTAACAATTTGGGTTTGATCTTGATTGTTTGATAGGGGAAACTCTCCCGGTGTTGATTTCTACTAGTTATTGATGCTATTGAGTGAAACCGTTGAACCAAGGTTTATGTTCAGATTGTTATTCATCATCATATCACCTCTGATCATGTTCCATATGATGTCTCGTGAGTAGTTTGTTTAGTTCTTGAGGACATGGGTGAAGTCTAAATGTTAGTAGTGAAGTATGGTTGAGTAATATTCAATGTTATGATATTTAAGTTGTGGTGTTATTCTTCTAGTGGTGCCGTGTGAACGTCGACTACACGACACTTCACCTTTATGGGCCTAGGGGAATGCATCTTGTACTCGTTTGCCAATTGCGGGGTTGCCGGAGTGACAGAAACCTAAACCCCCATTGGTATATCGATGCAGGAGGGATAGCAGGATCTCAGAGTTTAAGGCTGTGGTTAGATTTATCTTAATTACTTTCTTGTAGTTGCGGGCTTGCAAGGGGTATAATCACAAGTATGTATTAGTCCTAGGAAGGGCGGTACATTAGCACAGGTTTACCCACACAACACTTATCAAAACAATGAAGATTAATTAGCCGTATGTAGCGAAAGCACTAGACTAAAATCCCGTGTGTCCTCGAGAACGTTTGGTCATTATAAGTAAACAAACCGGCTTGTCCTTTGTGCTAAAAAGGATTGGGCCACTCGCTGTAATTGTTACTCTCGCACTTTACTTACTCGTACTTTATTCATCTGTTACATCAAAACCCCCTGAATACTTGTTTGTGAGCATTTACAGTGAATCCTTCATCGAAACTGCTTGTCAACACCTTCTGCTCCTCGTTGGGATCGACATTCTTACTTATCGAAGATACTACGATACACCCCCTATACTTGTGGGTCATCAAGACTATTTTCTGGCGCCGTTGCCGGGGAGTGAAGCGCTATTGGTAAGTGGAATTGGTAAGGGAAATTTCTACTATTTGTGCTAATTTTATTTCTGCCTGCTGCCATAATTCATTATGGAGAGATCTTCTCTTGAGTTTTTATTTGGAAAATCTACTACTACTGCAAAGGTAGTGGATGAGGCGCCAGGTGAGGAAGAGATACCATACAAAATACCTATGAAAATTATTGAACGTGTAGTGGATAACCGTTATACAGGGGATGGAACTGTCCACCCTGGAGATCATTTACTGTTCTTACATGAATTATGCGGTTTATTCAAGTGTGCAGGTATTGCTATGGATGAAGTGAGGAAGAAACTATTCTCTATATCGCTGTCTGGTAAAGCGGCGCATTGGTATAAATTACTGGATAATGGGGATTCTCTTGAATGGAATGATATTGTGCCCCGGTTTTATTCTAAGTTCTATCCTCCAAGTGAAATTCACAAGGATCGGAACCGCATATATAATTTTTGGCCTCATGATGGAGAGAGTATTGCCCAAGCGTGGGGGAGATTGAAGTCTTTCATGCTCAAATGCCCCATTCATGAGCTTCCTGGTAATGTTATTATTGATAATTTCTATGCAAGACTTTCTTTTGAAGACAAGACCTTCTTTGGATACTTCTTGTTCGGATCATTCACGCGCAACAAGGAAGAGTTTAAAAGGGACCTTCTTAATCGGATCCGGGGAAAATCTTTGAAGGATGGGAGAACGACAAAGATAGAGAATCAGGTATAAATTATGATTATAAATGCATTGAAGCTTTTATGGATACTGATAAATTTCGTAATATGAGTGCTACTTATGGTCTTGATTCTCAAGTTGCTGCAAATCTTTATAAAGCTTTTGCCTCTCATTATGAATTGCCTAAGAAGAATTTTGATAAGTATCATGAACCGTATAAAGATAAAATTGATTCATCTATTAATAAATGTGTTGTAGTTGAAACTGTTGATCATGTTATTCCTGAAGCTTATATTGAAAAAACTCCTTTCCCTGCTAAAATGAAGGAGTACACTGTTATTAATAGTGCAGTTCATAAAAGTGAAAAGAAACCTATAGAACCTGAAGAACAAATAAAAGTTGAACCTGCTGTTGCAATAGTTAAAGATCTTGTGACTGAAAATGTGGAGGATGGTCATATTATTTTCTGTGAAGATGCTTCTAATATTGTTTCACATCCTAATAAGTCCAAGCAAGCTAGTGTTCCTATGCTATCTGTTAGAATTGGTGATCATTGTTATTATGGTTTATGTGATATTGGTGCAAGTATTAGTGCTATTCCTTATGAGCTTTACATGGAGATTATGCACGAAATTGGTTCTTGTGAACTTGAAGATATTGATGTGGTTATTCGGCTGGCTAATAGAGAAACTATTTCTCCAATTGGTATTGTTCGAGATGTGGAAGTTCTATGCGGTAAGATTAAATATCCTGCTGACTTTTTGGTACTTGGTTCTGCTGCTAGTAAATATTGTCCTATCATTTTTGGTAGACCTTTTTCTAAATACATGTGGAGCTATTATAGATTGCAAGAAAGAGAAAATTTTGACTAAATTTGCTGGTGAATCTTATGAGTTTAACTTCTCTAAATTTACCAAAACTCCTTATAAAGCTGATTTGCCTAATAATGATTTTAAAGTTGAACAGTGCGCATCTATTGTTCTTTCTCCTAATAATCCCTTGCAGCAACATTTGGAGAATAGCGAGAGTGAAGTTTTTAGGGAAGAAAGAGATGAGCTTGATGAAAATTTTCTTCGCCAACCTATTCTTAAGCATGATTTACCGGTGGAAGATCTGGGTACAACACCACCACCAAAGGAAGATCCTGTCTTTGATTTAAAACCATTGCCTGATAATCTTAAATATGCTCATATTGATGATAAGAAAATATATCCTGTTATTATTAGTTCTAAGCTTTCAGAGTTTGAAGAAGAAAGGTTATTGGAAATATTGAAGAAACACCGAGGAGCTATTGGCTACACTCTTGATGACTTGAAGGGGATTTCTCCCTCTATTTGCCAACACGCCATTAATATGGAAGATGATGCGAAGCCTGTTGTTGAACCTCAGCGTCGTCTAATTCCTAAGATGAAGGATGTGGTAAGAAATGAGGTATTGAGACTTCTTGAAGCTGGTATTATATATCCTATTGCTGATAGTAGATGGGTTAGTCCTGTACATTGTGTTCCTAAGAAAGGAGGAATGACTGTTGTGCCTAATGATAATGATGAGCTCATACCTCAAAGAGTAGTTGTAGGGTATAGAATGTGCATTGATTATCGAAAATTTAATAAGGTTACTAAAAAAGATCATTACCCTTTGCCTTTTATTGATCAAATGTTAGAAAGGTTATCTAAAAAATACTCATTTTTGCTTTCTTGATGGTTATTCTGGGTTTTCACAAATTGCTGTTAAAACTAAGGATCAAGAGAAAACCACTTTCACTTGTCCCTATGGAACTTATGCTTATAGACGTATGCCTTTTGGTTTATGTAATGCTCCTGCTACTTTTCAAAGATGCATGTTTGCTATTTTTCATGGCTTTTGCGAGAGTATTGTAGAGGTATTCATGGATGATTTTTCTCTCTATGGAAATTCTTTTGATAATTGCTTGCGGAACCTCGATAAAGTTTTGCAGAGATGTGAAGAAACTAACCTTGTTCTTAATTGGGAGAAATGCCACTTTATGGTTAATGAAGGAATTGTATTGGGACATAAAATTTCCGAGAGAGGTATTGAAGTCGATAGAGCTAAAGTTGAAGCAATTGAGAAGATGCCCTATCCCAGGGATGTTAAAGGTATTCGTAGTGTTCTTGGTCATGCTGGGTTTTGTAGGAGGTTTATTAAAGACTTCTCCAAGATTTCAAAGCCTCTTACTAATCTTCTTCAAAAAGATGTACCTTTTGTTTTTGATGATGATTGTAAAGAAGCTTTTGAAACTCTAAAGAAAGCCTTAACAACTGCTCCTATAGTTGAACCTCCTGATTGGAACTTACCATTTGAAATTATGTGTGATGCTAGTGATTTTCTTTGTAGGCGCTGTTCTTGGACAGCGAGTAAATAAAAAATTGAATGTTATTCATTATGCTAGTAAAACCCTTGATGCTGCTCAAAGAAATTATGCTACTACTGAAAAAGAATTGTTAGCTGTAGTCTTTGCTTGTGATAAGTTTAGATCTTATATTGTTGATTCAAAAGTTACTATTCATACTGATCATGCTGCAATCAGATACCTTATGCAAAAGAAAGATGCTAAGCCAAGGCTTATTAGATGGGTACTTCTGTTGCAAGAATTTGATTTACATATTGTAGATAGGAAAGGTGCTGATAATCATGTTGCTGATAATTTGTCTAGATTGGAAAATATTGCTTATGATCCTGTTCCTGTTAATGATAGTTTTCCAAATGAACAATTGGCTGTAATAAAGGTGAGCTCGCGAGACAGTCCTTGGTATGCTGATTATGCTAACTTTATTGTTTCCAAGTACTTGCCTCCAACCTTTTCAACTCAGCAAAGGAGGAAATTTTTTTATGACTTGAGGCATTATTTTTGGGATGACCCACACTTATATAAATAAGGAGTGGATGGTATTCTGCGAAGATGTGTTCCCGAATATGAACAACAAGAGATATTGAGTAAATGTCATGGTAGTGCTTATGGAGGACAACACGCCAGAGATAGAACCGCGCAAAAGGTTCTACAATCAGGTTTTTATTGGCCGACTCTCTTTAAAGATGCAAGGAAGTTTATCTTATCTTGTGATGAATGTCAAAGGGTTGGTAATATCTCCAGACGCAATGAAATGCCTATGAATTATACTCTTGTTATTGAACCGTTCGATTGTTGGGGATTTGACTTCATGGGACCTTTTCCCTCTTCAGAAGGTAACACTCATATACTTGTTGCTGTTGATTATGTTACTAAATGGGTGGAAGCCATACCTACAAAAAGTGCTGATGGTGAGACCTCTTTAAGAATGCTTTTAGATATTATTTTTCCTAGATTTGGAGTTCCTAGATATATTATGACTGATGGAGGTTCTCATTTTATTCATGGTGGTTTTAGAAAAACTCTTGCTAAATATGGTATTAATCATAGAATTGCTTCCGCTTATCATCCTCAAACTAGTGGGCAAGTAGAATTATCAAATAGAGAGATTAAATCTATCTTGGAAAAGACTGTTAATAAAACTAGAAAGAATTGGGCTAGTAAATTGAAGGATGCACTATGGGCTTATAGAACTGCTTATAAAAATCCCATGGGAATGTCACCTTATAAAATGGTTTATGGGAAAGCTTGTCATTTACCTTTAGAACTAGAGCACAAAGCTTATTGGGCAGTTAGAGAATTAAATAAAGATCCTAAACTTGCCGGTAATAAAAGGTTGTTGCAACTGAGTTCTCTAGATGAATGGAGA
This sequence comes from Lolium perenne, assembly GCF_019359855.2. NCBI lineage: Eukaryota > Viridiplantae > Streptophyta > Magnoliopsida > Poales > Poaceae > Lolium > Lolium perenne. The sequence continues at coordinate 281,627,947 of NC_067247.2, read as the reverse complement.
AGTGAAGCTTATGAAAATGCTAAACTCTTTAAAGAGAAAGTTAAAAAATGGCATGATAGAAGGATTATCAAAAGAGAATTTAATATTGGGGATAAAGTCCTATTGTATCGGTCTCGTCTCAGATTCTTTGCAGGGAAATTACTCTCGAAATGGGAAGGACCATATGTTGTTGAGGAGGTGTATCGTTCAGGAGCAATTAAAATTAGCTCTCTCCAAGGCAATGCCACGCAAGTGGTGAATGGACAAAGACTCAAGCATTATATCTCAGGTGATTCTTACAATGTAGATGTTGATATTATTCGAGTGGAAACACCGGAAGCTTTCATCAAAGGTCAAATTGACAGTCCGCCAGAACTCGACTTTGAATAGGTAACAGTACTGGTAATGAAAAGTTCGCGATTTACTTTCCGAACAATGTTTTTGCTGTTTTTGGAAAATATGAAAAAAATACGAGATCGAAACGGAGTGGAGGAGACGCACGAGGGCGTGCCCTCATAGGCCGGCGCGGGCTCCAGCCAGGCCGCGCCGCCCTATGAGCTGGCCGCCTCGTCGCCTCTTTCCGACTCTGGTTCGACCTGGTACTTTCCTTTTGTCGTGAAAATTTCTGCTATATAATCCCCCGGACCCCTGGAGGTCCGTATATCGTTTTCTCGACGTGTTTTGTTTCGAGCTGCTTCTGCCAGGATCTGTTTTCAGTCTAGAAGCATCGTGGTCTCCAAGAACAAGGGCAAGGAGCTTTCGGATGAAGATATTCAAGATCCCGGGTGGAAAGAGGTGGACAAGAGCGTCAAGGAAGAGTATGAAGAAGAGGTGGAGGAAGACTCACGCGCACACCCGCGTGCTACCATCGCAAGCATCAAGGTGGTGGATAACCCTTTTAGTGCAAACAAGAGCGCAAGAATTCGCACCGGAGGAAGGGTTCCACGTCATTACCTAGCTCCGAAGACATCTTTCTCAGGCACTCACCATCCCTTCCGCAATCTAATTTTCAATAGTCAAATTGAAAGGACTCCCAGGGCAGCATTGCCTAGCAATTGGGATATAGATCGTTCTAACACTGCAGGAAGGATGAAGCCTGAGGGTGAAGAGTGGGGAAATAACTCCAAGAGTTGGGACTCGCCGTCAGACATACTTATTAACCGCGTCGAGCACAATTCGGAGATGATTCGCAACCTCACGTACAAGATTGATGAGCTTCAGGAGCTTGTTGAGAAGCTTGTCAGGAATTCATCACCACCATCGTCGAAGGAGTAATTCATCATCGGTATTGGCATCCCCTTGGTTTGTTCTAAGCTTGGGGAGTGCCGCGGTATCACATCATCACTATCTTTTACTTTTTACTGTCAAGTAGTGTCATATCATGAGTAGGGAAGTTATCATATAAGATGGGTTGCAGTGTGGAAGTATCTCTCCTTTAGTTGATTGTCTATGTATCCCTTGGTGTGAGTTATCGTTATGGAATATTAATGAGAAGTCTTATCATTTACATGTTGCACATCTTATTTTAGTTTGCAATCTCTATTATATGATTTATCTTGTTGCTAGTATTGGTATCTCTTTGGGAGCATTTAATAAATCTATTTGGTTTTGGCAAACTTAGCATTGGTCAATAGCAACAACACTTTGAGGTTTAAGTAGAAAAGAGAAATACATGTAGTTGTTTCATTATCTTTCTTTCTTGTTAGCTCATAGCTTATTATTCTGAAGTTAAAACTGTTTGTGCTTACAAGAAAGATGCATGATTGTTTCTATCACATGTATATTTGTTTGTTTCCCTCGACTCTTATGCTTGCTAATTAACCTTGCTAGCCAAAGACATGTGCTGAGAGGGAATACTTCTCGTGCATCCAAACCTAAACCCAAACCTATGCCATTTGTGTCCACCATAACTACCTACTACATGGTATTTTCTGCCATTCCAAGTAAATACTTCGTGTGCTACCTTTAAACAATTCAAAATTTACTATCTCTTATTTGTGTCAATGTTTTATAGCTCACGAGGAAGTATGTGGTGTTTTATCTTTCAATCTTGTTGGGCAACTTTCACCAATGGACTAGTGGCTTCACCCGCTTATCCAATAATTTTGCAAAAAGAGCTGGCAATGGGATTCCCAGTCCCAAATTAATTAACCTAAATAGACACTCCTCCATGGTATGTGATTGATGGACGGCACCCGAAGGATTCGGTTAGCCATGGCTTGTGTAAGCAAAGGTTGGGGGGAGTGTCATCATAATAAAACTAAAATAAAAAGGCACTCCTTCATGGTATGAGATTGTTGGCAGGCACCCGAGGATTCGGTTAGCCATGGTTTGTGAAAGAAAGGTTGGAAGGAGTGCCACACAAAATAAAAATAAAATGGGAGCCGCTCTTTGAAGGTTTGTCTGGCAAGGGGGTTAGAGTACCCGCTACCAGTCGTTGACAACAACAAACACCTCTCAAAATGTTACTTTCATTCTCTTTATATGATTTCAAAACTGAAAAAGCTCTAGCACATGATTTAATCCCTGCTTCCCTCTGCGAAGGGCCTGTCTTTTACTTTATGTTGAGTCAGTAAACCTATTTCCCTCCATCTTAAGCAAGCATTTGAGTAGTTGTGATCAAACCATTATATTGTGATTTGCTTCATCATGTCTTTTATTCTTCCTTGTTTAGTACAAGTTTTATCTAAATGAATATAGCTTTGCAAGTTATCAATGATCATGAGGAGACTATTATGATTGAGTATGCAAGTTGTGCCATATAAACTTTAACATGAGAGCGCTGCTCGATAGATAAGAATAACCTGTTAATTGTTCTCTGACCAAGAACGAAGTTTGCCATCACCAACTATGATTTCTTATGCACCTTTATTTGTGATTACCTTATACTTGTTTCAAGTTGAGTCATATGAGGAAGTTGTTTACTAGAATGTCTTGTGTGAATGAATATGATGCTTCTTGTCCGTATTTTATTTATCGACTCTTCACTCCATAAACATGTGGTCCTGTTTACTAAGTTCAGTTTCGCTTGGGGACAAGCGAAGTCTAAGCTTGGGGGGAGTTGATACGTCCAATTTGCATCACTATTTTATATCATAATTTGCTATTATTCATTGATATATTTCATATTTGGACATAATACTTATGTTATTTCATCTATTTTGCATGTTTCATGATTATTGGAGGATCGAGCACCGGAGCCAGGATTCTGCTGGAAAAAGCGTCGTCAGAATGCAATATTTCGGAAGATCAACAGTT